>NC_140933.1:42933106-44340606 GCF_014529385.1 Adiantum capillus-veneris | reverse complement strand
GAGAGAGAGAGAGAGAGAGAGAGAGAGAGAGAGCTCATAGGGCTCCGTCTCACCAAGGACACCCTTCAAGCCTTTCAAATTTCTCGGGGAAGTCACTTAATATTTATGCGACTATCACGTGAGTACAGAAGGAGGGTTTTTTTTTCCCTCACATTTTCACATACAAAAAGATACCATAAAATGTAATTGAATTTATTATATATATACTGAATTGTTTGTCAAAAATTCACAAATTAATATGGAGTTTAAAATAGTCCTTGAGTGTACGTGATATAGAAAATTTATATTAAATGACACACCAAGTCAAATTTCCAAGATAATATGGTTTTCTTAGAGTAATAGTGTATTTTTCAAAGGGTAGCTAACATTTTTCACCCATAGAAAATAAATAAAATGCCCAAAAAAAATCAACCCTCTCATATTGGCATTCTAAATAGGGAGAGAGATTGCCCAGTTAACGTACCTTTTACCAGTTCTTGGATATTTTGTCCTTTTTGGTTTTAAGAGTTAAACCGTGGAAAATGCTTAAAAATCAATAAATTCTCTTAATTTTGATAGGCAAAGGTGCCTATAAAAAATCAAGCCCACACACGCACGCACACATAGAGAAAAATGTTTTAGCGTTGAGCGAATGACGCAACAAGTAGAAGGGAGAAGAAGAGATAGAGAGAATAAAACGTTTAAGGGTGTAAGAACAATCTAAAAAAGACGCTAAAGTTACACAACAAGTCTTTAACACTTGAATATCTATAAAAGGAGAGAGAGAGAGAGAGAGAGAGAGAGAGAGAGAGAGAGAGAGAGAGATAGATAGATTTTATTATCGTCCTCGGAGGTCAAATATGACCTATGGGACCAAAGTTACATGTGATGTAGTATGTGTATGGCTGATGAGTGACTCTCGATGCTCCAAAATTGTAGTGATGAGAGTCGCAATGGAGAGCCCACACTTTGGTTGGGAGAGGAAAGTGTGTAGGTCTAAGTTATGGCTGAAAATGTGAGAGAAGCAAGTTCGGATGTGATCAAAAGCTGAGCACCCTAGTAGTGTGTGGTACTCAGACTCTCGAACTTGCAGTGAGCATAATGTGCACAATCGTTTTTACTCTTCTCCATTGCCCCAACGCCCTATCTCGCATCGAAGGAAATGGGAGCTAAGCCGAATTGCTGCGATAGTGCGTATCGCGGACAAGGGAATAGGCTCAAGCATGTAAGTGTGAGTACGGTTTCCTCTCTCAGCGAAGAACATGGTTTTGTAGTTGGGGGCAATATAGGTGGTGTAATGTATGAAGCGTGACCCACCGGATTTCTCCCAAGCCATAATACATTGGCGTTGTAGAAAAGCTTCATTCACTTGAGAGTCAATTGAAGCATCATGTAGCAAGTGTAATGCATCCCATCTCCCAAACCACTTCTTTATGTCTTGCATCCATCCTGTGCTCAAGATCTTTCTTTTATGCGCCTTTTGAACTTTTTTGCTTGCTTCCCATGCAATTGTAGGAAGTCGATGTGAGGGGTTTTGACGCATCTTTATCATGTACTCCACAACCCTTTCCATGCCCATAGCCTCAATTGGAAGAGATCCCGACTCAAGAAGTAGGAGCATATATAGTGTTTGTGTCTTAACTTGGAGAAAGTTTGTAAGAAAACGCTTTTGGACATTCTCAAACTCTTTCCAAGTAGACTTTGAGATGCTCCCGCCCCACACTTCAACTCCATAAAGAAGAACCGGTGTCACCAATGCATCAAAAAGATACTTCTTGAGAACCCAACACTTGATGTTTCCCGCATTACACATGTTCTCAAATGCATAATATGCTCTCTTTTCCGCTTCCAAACGACACATAGCACATTCATGCCACTTGTGATTGGATGGAACCTCAAGGCCAAGGTACTTAAAGCTCTCAACAACTTCAAGTGTCTCGTTGTTGTACACAATGCATGGCTTCTCCTTATGGTTGGTTTTCACAAGCATAACCTTTGTTTTGGATTCATTTACAATCAGCCCACTATGCAAGCAAAAGTTCTCAAGGACAACCATAAGCTTTTGTGCATCTTCTAAAGTGTGTGCTAGAAGCACTACATCATCCGCATACAACAAAAGCATGATTACCGCATTGCAAATAGTGACCTCTTCAATGCCTTCTTCTTGCATAAAGTCAAGTACCATTTGTTCCAATTGATCAATGCATAGACCAAAGAGAGTTGGTGACAGTGGACATCCTTGTTTAAACCCAATAGTGCTTACAAAAATTTCTGAAATTTCTCTTCCCATGCGCAATTGACAAATCACCTTCTCATAGATTCGAGAAACCTCAAGCATAAACTCACTTGGCACTTGGAGTTCTTCCATCCTTCTCCACAAATTGTTACGTGGAATCATATCAAAGGCTTTCTTAAAGTCCATAAAACAACAATACAATCGCTTGCCTTTCAACCGACTTTCCTCCATGAGAACACGAAGAGTGACAAGATGATCAATGGTGCTATGGCATCGACGAAAACCCGCTTGTCCCTTTGCACGCTTGTCATTCTCTTCAGCCCAATCACTCAATTTCATCTCCATTATGCACCCAAAAAACTTTTCCATAAGAGACCCAATCATTATAGTCCGGTAGTTGCTTACATTGTTTACATCCCCTCCTTTATGCAAAGGATTAACCCAGTTAGTACTCCAATCATAAGGCATACCATATTGAAGTGCAAGGTTGAACATATCACACATCCACTCATGGGTAAAATCTCCCGTCCATTTGATCATCTCCGGCTTGATACTTTGAAGATCTCCCGCTTTGCGAGTGGCCAACTTTTCAAGCCCACCGCATACATCCTCAATAGTAAAAAAAGACGGCATACATGGGAGTGAACCATAAAATGACATTTTTTCAGTATTTGCTTGCTCATATAATTGCCTACAATGTGTGTACATATCCACTAGACTCAAGTTACCAAAATTCTCAACCCGCTTGCCTCTCAAGTTTTTCCAAAATCTTGAGAGAGAAAGAGAGAGAAAGAGAGAGAGAGAGAGAATAATAATAATAATAATAATAATAATAATAAATTTTTTAATCCCATAGGAACAATCCCAGAAGATATATATGGCAACGTGGGTGAGAATAAAGTTATTTTTGTTTCATCTTCTCTCTCTCTCTCTCTCTCTCTCTCTCTCTCTCTCTCTCTCATACACACACACACACACGCGCGCGTGCACATACACACATGTCTTGAAAAAGAAGAATTTAAAATGTTGTAGGAGCGATCCAATGAGATCTCAAAGATCTACTCGATTGTCTCAAGTTCAAGACCTTAGAGAGAGAGAGAGAGAGAGAGAGAGAGTCGCATTGCATGTGTGTGCATGTGCGTGCACGTGCACACGAGAGAGAGAGAGAGAGAGAGAGAGAGAGAGAGAGAGATTGAGATTTTCCGTTCGTGCTCATAGGGCTCCGTCTCACCAAGAACACCCTTCAAGCCCTTCAAATTTCTCGGGGAGGTTCACTTAATATTTATGCAACCATCACGTGAGTGCTGCAGAAGGGTTTTTTTTTTCTCACATTTTTAGATTCAAAAAGATACCATAAAATGTAATTGAATTTTTTTTTATATCGATTGAGTTGTTTGTCAAAAATTTACAAATAAGGAGTTTAAAATAGTCCTTGAAGTCACGTGATATACAAAATTTTTATTTAGTGACTCACCAAGTCAAATTTCCAGGATAATATGGTTTCTTACAGTAGTAGCGTATTTTGAAAAGGGTAGCTAACATTTTTCACCCATAGAGAATAAATAAAATGCCCAACAAAAATCAATCCTCTCATTGGCACCCCAAATAGGGAGAGAGATTGCCCAGTTATATGGTACCTTTTACCAGTTCTTGGATATTTTGTCATTTTTGTTTTTAAGAGTTAAACCGTGAAAAATGCTTAAAAATCAATAAATTCTTTGAATTTTTATAAGTAAAGGTGCCTATCAAAAATCAATCCCCCCACCCCCCCACCCCACACACACACATAGAGAAAAATGTTTTAGCGTTGAACGAATGACGTAGCAAGTAGAAGGGAAAAGAGGAGAAAGAGAGAATAAAATGTTTAAGGGTGTAAAAACAATCTAAAAAAAACGTTAAAGTTACACAACAACTCTTTAACACTTGAATATCTATGAAAAGGAGAGAGAGAGAGAGAGAGAGAGAGAGAGAGAGAGAGAGAGAGAGAGAATAATAATAATAATAATAATAATTCTTTAATCCCATAGGAACAATCATAGAAGATATATATGGAAACTTGGGTAAGAATAAAGTTATTTTTGTTTCATCTTCCAACTCTCTCTCTCTCTCTCTCTCTCTCTCTCTCTCTCACACACACACACACACACACACACACACAAGTCTTAAAAAAAGAAGAGTTTAAAATGTTGTAGGGACGATCCAATGAGATCTAAAAGATATATTCGATGGTCTCAAGTTCAAGACCTTAGAGAGAGAGAGAGAGAGAGAGAGAGAGAGAGAGAGAGAGAGAGAGAGAGAATAATAATAATAATAATAATAATTTTTTAATCCCATAGGAACAATCATAGAAGATATATATGGAAACTTGGGTAAGAATAAAGTTATTTTTGTTTCATCTTCCAACTCTCTCTCTCTCTCTCTCTCTCTCACACACACACACACACACACACACACACACACACACACACACACACACACACACAAGTCTTAAAAAAAGAAGAGTTTAAAATGTTGTAGGGACGATCCAATGAGATCTAAAAGATATATTCGATGGTCTCAAGTTCAAGACCTTAGAGAGAGAGAGAGAGAGAGAGAGAGAGAGAGAGAGAGAGAGAGAGCAATCATAGCCCTCTATTCTTTATAGAGATTGGAAATAGAAGTTTTGCTCATCATTTTCATGCATTGACTTGAAGTCATCACTTCAACCGCACTGCCAATGTTTCAACCACTATAGCACGATGGCAAGTCATATGTGTATGCACACATGAGCTCCATGAAAACTGCTATCCATCTAATACGTGTGTGTGTGTGTGTGTGTGTGTGTGTGTGTGTGTGTGTGTGTGTGTGTGTGAGAGAGAGAGAGAGAGAGAGAGAGAGAGAGAGAGAGAGTTTGGGAGGGTGGAAGGGGGGGGGGGGGGGGGGGGGGGGCATGAAGGGAGCATAAAAGTTTTGAATGTCATAGTTATTGTACTATAACAACAACAAGAGGCTATACGCATAGATACATACCCAGATACCCATGTCGTTTTGTTGGCATAGCAAAAGGTGCCTATCCTTGCTCCTCTGCACCTTGGCCTTGCTTTGTGTTGTGTGTCCCAACGCTCCTGCTATCGTCGCGCACCACCTGCACACCACGATTTTGTTGCCCACCTCCTGGACTCGCATGCCTCCCTTTCTTGTCTATTGTTCCTCGCCTCACATCAATGAAGATTCTCTCTCTTTTTTTGATAAATCTCAGCTGGTACCCCCTACTGGCTATTATGATAATAAAATTTATTAATTAGAGAGATTCCCTATGCCCCCTTGAAAAACAAAGGTCAACCTAGCATGGGGAGAGAGAGAGAGAGAGAGAGAGAGAGAGAGAGAGAGAGAGAGAGTTGTGCGCGCGCGGATAGTGTGTCGTGCTCTCTACAGTGGGTGCTCCTCAGTGCAATGTGCACAACAATCTCACTCAAACAGACTGAAAACAAAAGAACAAATAGACAATAATTGAGCTCACAGAGATACTACAACAGATCACAACATATGACTCAACTATCTCAAAGAACTGATACAGACTCTAGCGTGGCAGCACACTCAACTCCAGCCCAGGACTCTTAGGTACAATGGGGTGTCGAGGCTCAGATGTGCAGGGATGGTGAAGCAGTGTTGTGTGTATAGACTCGCTCTAGACGACTACGTAAAAGAAACCCATGACCAAACCGCTACTACTCATATATACAACCATAAAGAGCCACCAACGGCTCATAAATGACAGCATCTAAGTCTATCTCCACTGAGTGGTGGTGGTGACCTGGCCCCGATGTCCACTAGACCACCGTCCGTATCCCCTGCCACGTGTCACTGCCCAGCCAAGAAAGTCTGTCAAGTCCAGTGTGAACTAGCCTCGGCCAGCTATACTAAATGTATGTCCTCTGAAAGTGACACTATAGCCTGCTATTACAGGTTGCCCGCCACAAGACCTCTCACCGTCTCGGTGAGAGGAGGACTAAAAAACTATGAAAGAAAACCACTAGATATTGCATATGTACAATGGTGAGCTCATGAATCTATCATCCAAGAGATAGAGTGGTGGCCACTGCTGCACCCGAAGTATCAGCCTCTAAAGGAGGAGCCATCAGATCGATGGGAAAACTTTGTACTATATGAGTACTATCCACAAACCGACTCTCACCAAAAGGAGCAGCCACCTGTTGCTTGGCGGATGGGAGTACCTGGCCTGAAGTGTACCAAGGCCGCCGACTCGCACACCCATGTCGATGTGCGCCTGTGAAGCCATCACAGGGAGTCGTCCATGATGATGACATGTGCGGTAAGGAGCCAAAGGTGCCAGGCTGCTGAAATCCCTGAGGATAGTAGTCAAACTGCTGTTGTGAAGCTGCACCTCCCTCAAATTGTCGAGATGAATGTACTCACCATATCCCATAGATGGCTATACTGATCTAGCTGGACGAACCCACCCATACCCCATGGTAGCTTGAGACTGTTGCTGAAACTGCATGTCCCCTTGGACCAACATGTCCCGAAATCCTTGCATTTGAGCTTTGAGATCATCAATTATCTGTGACTTTACGTGTAGAGCTTGACGCAAGGCAAAAATGGTAGCATCTCTATCAGCAATGGCACTCTCTGCAACTTGCAAGCAGCTGGCTGCTAATTTCTCTGCACCAAGTTCAATCATTGTAGGGCATTATTTTTTCAAATTTGAAAAAACCTTACAGGTTTTAAAAGAAAAGGGTACATTATATTCTTAACAAAATTCACAGAGAAGGGGCTTTACAAACATGTCTTGAACGCACGTGATATGGTAGTTTTACACGTAGTGAACCCCCCAGGTACACACTATAGTAGTGTCCTTTAATAAACCCAACAGCTTATAGTAAACTTACTGCAGAGTAGATTCTGTAAGGTCCCCAAGAGCATACATAGAAAATATCCCCAGCTCATACATTTCTCACCACATCACTGTGTGTCTCATACTCAACTGCAACTCTGTCCCAAATACAATTGCAACTCTGCAAACAGAACTATCCATATCTCTACTTCGGAGAAATTGGTAGGGTAAAAATCGGAGAGTGGCCGAGGATTTAGTATCCAGGATTGAGTATCATTTGAGCATACACCTATTGACAATACGGTGCAGATAGGTTGTTTCTTGAATAGGTTGAGGCTGTTACTTGAATAGGTCGAGGGATGAGCTGCTTGGATAGGCCGAGAGAGAAGACATGCGGCGGACGCTGTTGGGCAGCGGCTAGGCCGAGAGAGGGCAGAGGCGGGGGACGATGCTCGGCAGCGGCGGCGAGGGTAAATATTTTTGGGCAAGGGAGAGAGGAGGAGACGCAGACTTGATCGGGACGAGGCGCAAGGATTAGATAGGGGTTGAGGCGAGGGCTGGGTATGGGCAAGGAGTCGGTGGGTGGGGGGGGGGGGGGGGGGGGGGGGGGGGGGGGGGGGAGGGCGAGGGGGCGATAGGGGGGGGCGAGGGCTGGGTAGGGGCGAGGACGAGGGGTCGATATGGGGGGGGGGGGGGGGGAGCGAGGTGTAGAGAGGGGGGTGAGGGTTGGATAGGGGTATCCAGGGATAGATAGGGGCGCAAGGGGTTGGGTAGGTTGATGAGGGGCGAGGGGGTGTGGTTAGTGGAGAGGGTAGCAGAGGTGGATGCGAGGGGGGGTTTAGAGGTAGGGTCGAGGAGGTTTTTTAGAGGGATAATTTGTGAGTAGGGACGAGGGAGAAATTAGACTGAATTGGTAGGGTGATTAGCAGCAATTTAAATAAGATAAATAGAAGATAAATGCTGCAGGCAAAGTAAGGAAGATAAATAGTGCCACAGAGAGAACGAAGAGAATTTAATTTGTAGTGTGAAGGAGAAAAAGGAGCAAGGGAGATAATATAAGTTTTAAAGTGCGACCAACATCAAATTATCATAAAATTTGCATGCTCCTATAACTAGGATTTGGCAATCAGAAAGGCCAGAGCAATTTTCACATGAGCTGCTAGCAAACTTGAATGTAAGTGTAAGAGAGAGGGGAAGAGCAATGAACTAATATGGTAGCAGTGAAGCTAAGAAAGAGGTCACACCAAAAAGTCAAGGAACTAGGTTTGTATGTGTAAGAGCTTACCACAAGAGAGGGGAAGGGAGATACAACAGATCAGGTTTTAACGTTTTAGGAATAATACCAAATCAAAGATCTATCAACAAGAGCTGAAACTGGGACCTTCAACAAATCCATGAGGAGAGAGAGGAAGTAGAAACAAACAGAGCAATAACGTTGGGTCGTAGTAGGACTCCAAAAAGCCCAATCCATCACTGAGAGGAGAATTTTAAAGATAACACCGATTAAAAATTAGAGGCGACTGACATGAGGAAGACTTGAGAATAGGGAAAAGGGAAAGCCGGAGAGAGTTGAGGACAGGACAATCATAAGGTTGTTGGTGGGATGGATAAAATACCCAGATTTCTAAGAGTCAGGGAAGTGAGTGATAGCACTTAATTCTTGATCCATTTACCAGTGGCAAAGGAACGCCTGCCAGAGTGACTAACTGGATAGCCCCCTGTGGCAAAATCTCTTGTACCATGAATGGCCCTTGCCAGGCTGGGACCAGCTTCTTAGTTTTTTTCAGATACTTTTCTTGATAGAGTAGCACCAGGGAACCCTGCGTTATTTTTGGCTTTCGGAGATGGCGATCATGCCACGCTTTGCGATGAAGTTGCTCGGCTTGGAGAGCATATGAAGCTAACATCCTGCTTTCTTCTAACATTGAGAGATGAGAGAGGTTTTCTGAAGCACTCCCCGCTGTGACACGAACACTTCCCATTCATGATGAACCTGAGTTGAACTCATATGATGCAATTGCTTCTAGACCAAAAGCTAGTTGGAATGGGGTGTAGTTAGTGGTTTCCTTGAAGGAGGTCCGATAAGCCCAAACAGTGCCGAGGATAGCCTAAGACCAACATGTTGGATGCAGGTGACAAGCTTTCTTGAGAAGCGTGATTAGCACTTTGTTAGTGCTCTCAGCCTGCCCATTTGCTCTAGGGTAGTAGGAGCAAGACTTGCGATGAAAAATCTTGTAATTTGTGAGGAGTGTGGGATCAGGTCATTGACAAAATGACTACCTCGATCACTGGTTACTTCCAGAGGGCACCCAAACCTGCAAAAAATATTTTCACACGAAAATTTTGCGACAGTGGTGGCTGTACAGTCGATGGTAGCCACCACTTCGGCCCACTTTGTTGCATAATTCGTTGCTACTAGGAGATACTTATGATTATCGGGTTGAGCAGATGGAGTAACTTGACCAACAAAGTCCCAAGCCCCATCGCTCAAAGGGAAACCACGCCATAGATACCTGCAAAGGGTGATTTGATTGTTTGCTAGGCGTGGTGCACATCGTTGGGCAAACATCACAACTCTTGACATGAGCAATAACATCTCTAAATATGTAGGGCCACCATAAGCATGTCTGTAAGATTTTTTGCACCGTGACGTGACCAGGGTAGTGGCCACCTGTAGGACCACTGTGTGCATCCTCCAGAATGTGGTCTACTTCATGAGGGGGGACGCACCTGCGGAACACACCATCTGGCCCAGATTTGTAGAGTTGTCTGCCAATCAAAGAGAAGGGTCTAGACTTCAGTAAGAGTCTTCTTTTTTGCAAGGGAGAAGCATTCTCAAGATATAGGCCAGTAGAGAGCAGATGTAACACATCTCCATACCATTCTGGGATCATGTCGACCTTAAAGAGATGACTATGAGGAAAGTCATCATCAACCCCAGTATCGAGCTCACTTGTGTGTATGCGAGAGAGATGGTCGGCCATGACGTGCTACTTGCTTGGACTAAGAACTACTTCAAAGTCGAATTCCTGGAATATCAGTAAGCCACCTCCTGACTCTTCCTGCAACTTGGGGTTTATTCAGAAGATAGCATAGCGCATGATGATATGTGATGATAGTGAAGTGAAGCCCTAATAAGTAATGAAAAAACTTTTGTAAATAGTACACCATAGCCAAACCTTCCCTTTCTGTGGTACTGTAGTTGCACTCTACTTTGGTGAGCAGGCGACTTGCATAGTGAATAGGGGGATCCACGTTGTACTCCTTACTAGGTTGAGTCAGCACAACCCCCATAGCCAGTTGATTGGCATCAATATGCACATGAAAAGGGAGAGACCAATTTGGAGCCACTAAAATAGGTGCTTCAGTGAGGCGCTTTTTGAGGTATTCAAATGCTTCAGCCTCAAGTTTTAACCATTTAAAGGGTATTGTAGCACTAGTGAGTCGGGTCAATGGTTGAGCCACCTATGAATACATTCGTACAAACCTGCAGTGATAGCCTGTGTGGCCCTACAAAGCTTTGAACACCTTCGGGTTGATGGGAGGTGGTAACTTCAAGATTGCCACAATCTTCTCTGGGTCAAGTGCTAAACCTTTGCCAGACACCACATGACCTAGAAGTGTGCCCTCAGTGACTAAAAAGTGACATTTGTTAGGATTGAGCTTTAGTCGTGCCTCTCTTCACTGAGGAAGATAGCAGAGAGCTGAGTGGGGTGCTCCTCTAGATTTTCCACTAGGGTTGAACATTGGGCACCTGAGAAGGTCGGAAAATTGTCCATGAAGATGAGAAGATGATCCGTAAGTAAAGGACAGAATATAAGATATACTAATCAATTGAAGGAAGGTGGAGCGTTTTTCTACCCAAACGACACCCTAGTGTAGATAAAAATACCCCAGAGAGTCTCAAAGGCCGTTTTAAGCTGATCACCTGGCTGGATACCCAACTGATTGTATCCACTGAACCCATCCATGAAATTGTACAATACATGCCCTGCTACATCTTTGAGCACACGCTCAGTGAAAGGTGTGGGGAAACCATCTGGGATAGTTACCTTGTTTAGAGCGCGATAATCTACGCACACACGGATTTTATTGGACTACTTCTTAGGCGCTATCACCATGGGTGATAACCACTCAGAGTGCTCCACAGATACAATGATCCTTGCCTCTTGCATTTTTTCAAGCTCTGACTTGACAGCCTCTGCATACTTTGGGTTGAGCTTGTAAGCTCGGCCTCTGAGACAGGCTTAGCCCCTTCAACCATAGGGATAGTGTGGAGACCCAATTGTGGTGGGATCCCTTCCAAATCCTTGTAGGACCAAGCAAAAACATCCTTAAAAGAGTGTATAAAAGAAACTACTTGATCAAGTAATGCGGGATGCTCCCATAACCAAGCTGCTAAGAGGACGTGCTGAGGGTTGTCAGGGTTGCCCAGGTTGACTTTTTTGACCAGGTCAGGAGGTCTAACTGTGGAGGGTACTTCAGAAGTTGAGAAGTGAGCTGCCTCTTGGAGCTTCGAGACATCATGTGCTAGTGTTTGATCGATTGGAAACTCCGCATACTCTTCTTGTAACCATCCTGGTGGAAGCTCCTCGAAGGGTAAATCTTCGGACACAGACATAGCAGAGTGCTTTTGAGGGGACGGGACGTCCGACCTGGGAGATGTTAGAGAAAGGGGGAAATCATTGGCGAGTTCATGTAGAGGAGATTTCTTCCCCCTTCAGTGATGTATTCCAACCACTGCAGCAACAGGTCTTTGTCAGACCCATCAGGTGGGATGGGCTACTCAGGGTCGGGGTTGGAATGTACTGACAATGAGCTGTGATGAACCACTGGATCCATACCTCCTTCGAGCCAAATTGGTTGCATGGGAGAGCCAGGAGTATGTATCCACATGGTGTTGTTTCCCCAATCATGAAGTGCCTTAGTATGCCGCAACCATGGTCTACCAATAAGCAAAGGAAATCCTCCCTCCACCTGAGGAAGACTGACCACCACAAAATCCAAGCTAAATGTGAAGTCTTGTACCATCAGAGGCACCTTCTCTACTATGCCCACACGGGGTAGACTGTCCTCTGGTCGGCCAATGTAACGGTGAATGGAGCAGGGTGGGTAGGCTGAAGACCTAAGGCCAACATAGTAAATTCTAGCATCAGATTGATCCCAGATCCACCATCCACTATGACACCTGAGAATTGATGCCCAATAATAGACACAGTGAGACACGGAATTTTGTAGTCAGTGAGGGGAGCAACTAGATATGAAATCATGTAGGACTCCAAGGGCTGCATAGGTAGGTGCCTACCACTAGGCCCTACACTAGGGTACAGAGACTGGATGATGGAAAGGGTGTCACTTCTAAGATTTGCATCAAGTCAAAGCATATCGTACAGTGACACTTGTTGAAAGGTGTTTTTCAACATAGACTCTGCTGTAGGCTTCTCTCTGTTGATTAGATAGTTCTCTGGTATCTTAAGCTTCTGAAAATCCTCTACTGCTTCCATGAAAGCACCATCAATATCTCAAAGAAGAGAGGTAGACTGGCTCTTGGCACTACCTACTGGTTTGTCAGCTACTAAGGGAGTTTGACTCATTTGTGTGACTAGAGATGAAAAAATTGGACTGCCAGGTAGGCTGAGGCCAAGAGCAGCTCTCTGTGCTCGTGTAAGCACACTAGCCGGCTCTTCCACCTGCTTCAACCCATCATGAGAGGCAATTATAGGAGTCAAAGGCAGGGCCTGTGTAATGCCGCTTATTATGATGAGGTTAACCTTTGGGAATGTAAACTCCTGTTGGTTTTGGCTTGTGCTTGCAGATGTGGATGCCCGTTGTTTTGGTTAGTCCTTACTATAATGATCCTTAGTTTCAAGGTAGTGTCGAAAAGGAGGGGACCCTTCTGGCAACGTAAATTTGCTCTGATAATGTCCATACTCCCCGCACCTGTACCACAAAATTGGCCTATTGGAGGCGCGAGGTGGTCTCTGCCCTTGCTGCATGGGACCGGGCGGCTGACGTGTAGAAGCTTTGGGGAACTGAAGGAGTACTAGCATGATAAAAGCTGGGGGATGCAAAGTTGTTGTGCATACCTTGCTGCATAGGAGGTGTTGTCACAACAGAGGTGGCAACGAGTTTTGATGGCCATAGGGTGAGACCATGTTGGATGCAGGTGCTAGCCCTTGTTGGAGAGAAGGGCCTAGACTTTGTTGTATTTTCCGCAATCCCTTGATATAGTAGCAATCCTTGTCTTCATGCCCAGATCTTTTGCAGAATTGGAAATAAGCCTGAAGGGGACAGTCCTGTGGAGGATGTCCTGGAGAGCGACAAGAGCTGAACCATACCATAGATTTAGTCTCCTACTGAGACAGAAGATCTTCTAGCTCTCTCTTGATTTGATCCAAAGCCTCAAGATGTGGTGGTTTCTCTTGTCTAAAAGAGATTTATTTCTCTTCTTGGAGAGCGTGTTGTAGTTTTAGGGCTTCAAGTTCTCTACACAAAGAAGTCAATGGATCAGCAAGACTTTTCGAAAACACAGAGGGAGTCTCTATGTGAGGGGAGTTGGTGAACAGCTTCCTAGACCCCTCTATCCTAGTAGCAGTTGCGATGAACTCCTCCAGAGTGGCGTCGGGTTGGAGACTCTCTCGGAGTTTTTGCTAAGAAGCTTTGGGAAGTGCCTTCTTTACCCACTTGTTAACCATAAATTCACCGGGTTGCTGGGGAAGCTTGGCAACTAGAGACTTGGTTTTAGTCATAAGTGTTGCAAAAGTCTCCTTTGGCTGGAGCACCATGTTGGCCAACTCATCCAAAACCTTCTCCTGATAATCACCTGGCTTGAATGCTACACAGAACTGTTGTCTCAAGGGTGCCCAAGTTGCAAAATTGTTCTCTGCAAACTGGATGTACCATTTGTCTGCTAAGCCATCCAAGGTAGATGGAAAGAGTACCAAATAGGCATCCTCTCTATTAAGACCACGACCCCTACAGAGAGATACAAACCTCCTTGCATGGTCGTCAGCATATTCTGAAGAGAGTCCTTTGAAGGTAGGGAACTTGATGTTCATCTTGGCCAAAACACTTGCCAAAGCCTCCATGGCCCCTTGCTTAGGAGCCCGTTGCTCAATAGCCTGGTGTAGCAGAATAGGAGAGAGATTTACTGGAGAAGGTGATATGGAAGATGTGGAACCGGATGGAGGAATGGGTGATGTCATATGTAGAGGTATGGGTGATGAGGTTGATGGACTTCTACTAGGTCCCAAGGGTCATCTTCTGTTGTAGTACTTCAGAGGACTCAGAACTGCGCTTTGACGCTCGACTAACCGCCTTGTATGTGTCATGTAGCGACCATCAATCCAACCAAGCTTTGGGCAAGAAAACCTTGAACTGGCTGAAGACTGGTCTAGACTCTACTAGACCAAGCAAGTGACTAGCCCC
This sequence comes from Adiantum capillus-veneris, assembly GCF_014529385.1. Lineage (NCBI taxonomy): Eukaryota > Viridiplantae > Streptophyta > Polypodiopsida > Polypodiales > Pteridaceae > Adiantum > Adiantum capillus-veneris. Next base: position 44,326,129 of record NC_140933.1, on the reverse strand, counting down.
AGGCTAGACCAAGAACGAGGAGGACTAGACCAAGGTGGAGGAGGACTAGACCAGGGTCGAGGAGGTCTAGACCAGGGATGAGGGCTGATTGGACCAGGGCGAGAGATGACTAGGGTGAGAGAGGACTAGACTAGTTGGACCAGGGCGAGAGGAGAACAGGGTGACATGAGAACAGTGCAAGGCAAGGTAGGTGAAGCTAGATAGACCCAACTAGCTTCAAGATTCGTACCTCACAGAGAGTGAGACTTCAATTGAGGTCCTACCGTGATCACCAAAATGAGAGCACTTGTAGCGCGGATAGTGTGTCGTTCTCTCTACAGTGGGTGCTCCTCAGTGCAATGTCCGCGACAATCTCACTCAAACAGACTGAAAACAAAAGAACAAATAGACAACAATTGAGCTCATAGAGATACTACAGCAGACCACAACATATGACTCGACTATCTCAAAGAATTGATACAGACTCTGGCATGGCAGCACACTCAGCTCCAACCGAGCACTCTCAGGTACAATGGGGTGTTGAGGCTTAGATGTGCAGGGATGGTGAAGCAGTGTTGTGTGTATAGATTTTCTCTAGACGACTACGTAAAAGAAACCCATGACCAAACCGCTACTACTCATATATACAATCATAAAGAGCCACCAACGGCTCATAAATGACAGCATCTAAGTCTATCTCGACTGAGTGATGGTGGTGACCTGGCCATGATGTCCACTAGACCACCGTCCATATCCCCTGCCATGTGTCACTGCCCAGGCAAGAAAGTCCGTCCAGTCTAGTGTGAGCTAGCCTCGTCCAACTGTACTAATTGTATGTCCTATGAAAGTGACACTGTAGCCTGCTACAGCCCTCTTGTAGTTGAGGCTTCACGTTGCAAGAGAGACAAGCAAGGCATTGGGCTGTTGGATGCTCATTGGACCCCTTGGTAGACTGTCCAATGGTCTTCTAGGGAGCTTAATTCCTATTGTTTCTTTTACCAAGAATTTTTAAATTGATTAGACTGAATTTACTCTTGCCTAATTCTCATTGGTCCACCTGTATGGCCATCCAATAGGATTTGAGGGGAGATTGGGAGCAACTGGCCTAGGAGCTTGGCATGTGTCCAGTATTCCCTTTGTGTAAAGAGGGATCTTTGGAATGTGTGTGTGTGTGTGTGTGTGTTTCTCTCTCATCCCCTACTATTAGGGCTCGCCCCCTCCTTCCTAGGGATGTGGGAAGACTTTTTCGTCTTCCCATGACCATCCAATTTTCCGCTACTTTGGCCATTAGACAATTGAGTTAATTTTTTGAACTTTAGCCTATGGAAGTCTTAATGGAGCTAAACCTTAGGTCTTTTAAGCCCCATTGAAGCACATTGCTCTTTTGCACATTGTCCCCCTTTGGATCCCTCCTTTGGATCCTTGCAGAGACTAGTCTGACAGTCTTATCAATATTCTAGCTTTTACTCCCCTGGTACTTCCCCATATTACTAATGATCATTTTAACATGAGAAAATCATTTGGGAGAACTAGATATTAGTTTTTCTGACATTACTTCTCTCTTGAAATCATAGTCATCCTTGACTATGAGGTAGAGAAGATAAAGCCTAGTCATTAGTCCGTTTGCTAGCGGATAGAGGATCCCTATTTTACCCTTGAGCTTTGGTCTGTGCTTGTGACTAGAATCTAGCTCTTTTTGTTCCTGGTTTGATGGGATTGCTGGTGTAGGTCGTACAAGGATCACACCCTCAGGTTTTTCAGCTCGTGGTTCTAGTAAAGATTGGGTTGTTTTAATCATTTTCTTGCACATTTCAAGCCTATTCTTTTCTAGTTCCGCATATGGATATGTCATCCACCTATGTTCTTGGGTTTGGTTGTTTTTGAGTCGTGTTTCATAGGCTTTTAGGAGGGCGTCTAAGGGGCGTCTAATCGCTCATTAACCTTCTCAACCAACACTGATCCTCCTGAGCTAGCACTTTTTGGCTCACTTTTTGTTGATGGTTCTTTTGGAGGTTGAGTCGCCTATGTAAGAGAAGATTCAACCCTTTCCTCATGTTGTCTTATCTTCTCTTCAGCTTGGGTAAGCTTCTCAGCTAGGGATTTTTTCTCTCATTCCCTATGTGCTTTCATCCTAGCCTTTCTAGATTTCTGACTCTTCCATTTGCTCTTGGATTTTTGACTGGGTGTATCGATCTTTGGTTCACCCGATCTCTGGACTCACCTCAGTTTCTATTTGCTCTGTCTCTGGGCTCTCATTAGCTCCCTTTTGAGCTTGCGCTCTTGTAACTACTTGAACTGGTACGCCGTTTTTATTTTCCGAGCTACTGGGTAGCTAAACAATTCTTGAGATATTTTTTGTGATCTTTCTGACTCGTTTTGGGTTTTTTGGATAGTTGGACATCAAGTGAGTGACACACAGTCGAGACAATATGCATTCACTTGAGTGATCTTTGTCTAAGGACATTGTTTGACCAAGTGGTTTTCATGGATTTTGTGACAATCTATCTCTGGTTGAGGAGCTTCTTCTTGCAATTCCTCTTGGCTGTAAACAAGCTTTGACCTAGCTAAGCCTCTATTCAATGAACTGCAATGTCCTTTCGTCCATCTCATACCTTCTTTCTTCAGGTCAAAACGTAAGAGGTGGAGGTTGTACTGGCCTCACCATTCCATTTGTTTCTCTCATCTTTTGTCGCTTCAAAGGGCATTACACGCTTTGGTTGTTATAATACATGGTAGCTAGTACTAGCGCTTGTTTATTAGATGCTTCCATCATTGGTGTGTATCTCATGTCTACAGGAATTCTAGCACCTGGCAATGGAGGTTGTTGTCCTAAGATAAGCTATGGCCTTGAAACTTCTACTAGTCTTGGCACATTCCCCATAAAGTATCTAGGTGGAGTAGGTGCTACTGGAACAGGTTGTACATACCATTCCCTAGCATATTCTATGCCATAGTAACACTCTTCTCTCGTATGTTTTGTCCATTTTCTCTCAATTTTGCACCACTTAAGCTCCCTCGGATCAGAATTTACAAGAGGATCTAACCTCTTGACCATTTCATCGATAAACTTTTCTTGATCGATAGGTGCCGCTGGTTTTGCAAATGGACTCACTCATCTGTGAATCACTGTGCTGAGGGGATGTGTCATCCTCTTGACTCTTACAATCATTTTTTTTATATTGTTCATAGTTATCCACAAGGTAAAGAGCTTCTTTGATCAATTCATTTAACGTCTTTCTCCTTATCATATGCAGATCCTTCTGAAGCCCCGCATGTCTCATTCCTTGGAAAAAGATCAGCATTAGCCGTGCTTGCGTAGGAAGTTCCACTCTTGGACAAAACTTGGCATATCTCTTGAGCCATAATGCCGCTTTGCATACTGATTCATCCTCTTTTTGTTTAAATCTGTGAATTTGTGAGACCATATTGTGAGCTAGTCCTTTCTGCGAGAATACTTCAATGAATTCTCCAAACAGCTCGTCTAGAGTCTCAAATTCACATCTTTCCACTGAGTCGAACCACATGTAGCCGCGTCATCTTCAAGAGTCGACCCAAATCCCGCAAACTGTGTTGAAAAATCCAAAACTTCCTCTTCTCTAATTACTCTTCTGAAAGTTGCTACGTGATCTCTCGGATCTTTATCTCCGGCATATTTCTTGTTTATCCATTTTTTGATCTGGGATGGTCTAACTCGCCAATTGTCTACAAGTCTCCATAGACTCTCCCAATCCTTCTCTTTAGGCCTTCTACTATGCCTAGGTTCTTCCTTGAGGGGATTAGTTTTTTTGTTGGAGATTGTTCCTTGAGGAAAATTGACTTGAGGAGGCATGTCTTCCATCTATGTGATCATTTCATCTCTCGTAATCTCTCTAGAAGGGAATCCAGGTGGCTCCCTTTTTGGAATTCTCGTGTTTGGTGAAGGTTTTTGTGGTCCTTCATTGACCAAATATCCACATATTTCTAATGAAATCCATGGATTTATGCTTTTTACAGCTCTGTATTCTCCTCCATACTTGTCAACAACTATAGATTTACATTGATAGTCGACTCCATATGTATAAACATATAAGAGCTTGTAATCTGTCAGCTCTTCTGGGTATAGATTTGAGCACCTATAAAGGTTGACCTCATTCTAATCAACATATCTATGCAATACTTCACTCTCATGACCTGTTATCTAGACTCTTTCAACAAGCTTGGTCATACCAATTGCAAGTTTGGAAGATCCATTGTGGGTGGATGCTTCGCTAGTGTTGGGATTCTTGAAGCTTGTATAAGCTAAGTTTGACTCTAAAGAGAACATGATCTCTGAGCTTAACAGCTATAGCTTGATGAAAGAAGGCCTAATCCAAAGTTTTCAAGTTCTTTGTTTAGGGTAAAGTCCAAACTATGTCCAAAACTGCGACCATTCTCTCAAAATTCTCACTTTTGGACACCCCTAACTTTTGGATGCATTTTGAGGCCTTAAAAACGTTTTTTCGTTGCTGACCAACAATATTCAAAGTTTACATAGAAAGTCATAGAGCTACTTTGGAGCTTCGTTTTGATAAAAAAAGTTTTTGAATCTGATACCGGAAGCTCAAGCTATGACCAAAACATTTATTTTTTCTGACTCAACCTATGCATGGAGACTTTATACGCGTATAATATCTCCTGACTCAAATTTTGCTCCAAACTTAAACTGTAGACTCCCCTCGATGTCTTCTACCCAATGCAAGTCCCAATTTATGATTCTAACCTTTATTTTGACACTTGAGACATTATACGCGTATAATGTCTTTCGTGGCAGAATGAGGTGACCTTTATCCCAATGATTCCTTATCACTCAAGCAACTCTCAGCATATTTCAAAATTCAATTTGAACATTTTTTGGGCAAGTTATGATCAATACAAGCATGAATCTGTCCAAATATGTCTTTTGACCTTTACAAGCTCAAATGAGCTCCAAATGCAATGAAATTTGAGCTAGGGACTTCTTTTATGCTCTAGGACACTGAGGTATGTCCAAATGTTTGTTTTGACCCAGATCTGGTCCCTAAGACATTATACGCGTATAAAGGCTTTTGGATCATAATGACATTAAATTTTGCAAGCAGGCTTAAAACATAATTTCCAACACTTCTATGTGGTCAAAAGTGAAATTTTACTTTAAGATCTAAGCATGAGATATTTATTATATGCGTATTATACCTATGTGCTCAAATTTTGACAAAATTTGGTCTATGAGCTTATCTTGTGGTGCTTAGCACGTTTGTATGCTCATATCTCAATTTTGGTCTGTTAAAGTGCCCTTTAAACATTATACGCGTATAAAGTCTAGCTGATCAGAATGAAGTGAATTTCACTCCAAAGGTTCCTCTCTATATTGGCAACTCACAACAAGTTTCAAAAGTGAATTTTAACACTTTTTGAGCAAGTTATGGCCACTTTAAGCAATTACTTTGTGTAGATCTATCGTCTGTGGTCTTTACAAGCCCAAAAATGCTTCAAATTTGATGAAGACAGTCCTATATGCTTCCTAAATGTTGTAGATCACAAGGGTGCACTCACTTGTAACTTTTGACCTCATATCTGGCCTCTAAGATATCATACGCATATGATGTCCAAGTGGTCAGAATGGACTTCAATTTCTACCCAAGGTGCTCCTTGGTGTGTAGAACAAGAATATGTGCTCACAACAAATTTTGAATGTCAAAATAGCACAAAATCATCACTTTTGACAAGGAAAATCCTCTCTATTCCCAATCTGTAAGCCCAAATGAAATGAAATTTGGTGTATGTGCTCAACACAACATGCAGAAGATGGGTATAATGTCAAAACTTCCTTTTTTGCTTCCAGAATCACCCTTCAGACATCATATGCGTATGATGTCTACTGATGAATTTTTGGACAAAATTCATTCACAGGCATCTCTAAGTCTCTAGCACTATATTTCAAGCACTTCTACCAATTTTCATGCAAAAATGTGCTCAGAATCACAAGTTTTTCTATTTTCCGCTTCTAACAATTCGTCTCCTGTCTTTTGGGTGTCAAGAGTTGGTCAAAACTCTAATCTCAATGTGTAAAACCCCCCTTTTGAACACTCTAGTGTAGTTAGATTTTTTAAATTTGGTCTCCAAAAGATGCCCCTTGAGACATTATACGCGTATAATGTCCAAGTTTACAGAATTTCAGTTTTTCCACACATAACCCTTGCACATACCCTCTTTTATGTTCAACATCAATCAGTCATGAAAAATTATCCACAGAAGCTTATCTACTGCATTTTTACCTTCAAAAGGAGACTTTTCTGTGATTTTCAAATGCAAACAAGCACTTAGCAAATAGATCAATGATGAATAGTTGTAGATCAAAATGAGATCACTTACCTAAAGCTACTCCTACACATCATATGGGGTTTTGCATCTATGACTAGAAAAACGTTTCAATGCCACACACGGACTAGCAAACGCTTTTATCACCTCATAAATCACTCAACCTCCAACAACTACTCTAATCTACAAATCCTAACTAAATCTACCTAGTTATAGACCCTCGGCAAGACACACGCTTCCTGGCTATCCACTTGATCTCTAAATAACGTCTTCCGGGTCCACTTAAGAAAAATGCTTTCTTTAGTCGAAACTAAAGCAAGCAAGCATCACACGAAAGTTAGTAGGAATACCTACGTAAGTCCTTGTGTCCCTGACAGCGGTGCCAATGTTGCAGAAATGAATCACACCACCCATAAAGTGCATGCAACCCAACCTAGATCAATATAATGTCAATCGAGGACACAGATGACATGATAGGTGCACGGAGGTAATCTCTTTAGCTTGTCAGCTAAAAGGCATACAACACTCTAGAAGGCTAAGTAAACCACAATCTAGAATCTCATTGCTCTCAACTACACCACCTAACCACCTACACACGAAGGAAGGAAACCCATCAAATCATGCTAGACTCGTACGAAACTTAAGAAACACCATCCCCTCCCTAATATACACCTATCCCAAAGCCTCTACACTCAAAACCCTCACTCTAAACCTATGAACCTTAAGAAACACCATCCCCTCCCTAGGATACACCTATCCCAAAGCCTCTACACCTAAAACCCTCACTCTAAACCCATCTGTGAAAAATGCGTATAAAGACAGAGCAAAATTTTGAAATGTCCAAAACTAAAATCTATGAGTACCTATGCATAGCTTATGTCGCCACGATTCTAATGACTACTTGCACACAAAAAATAGACATTGTTTGATACACGTACATCCACAAATAGCTCTTAGGTGCGTCCATGCGTGTGCTTCATCTCACATGGAATGCTTGGCATTGTCATGTAGGTCTCCTCGAGCTTACAACAATGGTGCAGCCAGATCTCCAATGCGATGAGCGAGCCGAACGTAGCGAGGATGAAGCTCACGCTTACTCTCTTTCTCTCTCACACATAGTAGATGGCAGTGCTCAGCTTCAATTATGATTAAATGTATTTAAAAAAGTGATCTAGGTACCTTATATACTAAGTCTACCTTAGGTTAACCAAAATAGAGTTTGAAGGGTCAAATGGATTGATATTTACAAGCTGGAAGTTCCATTGAACCCCGGTTTTTGCAACTAGACTACCTATTTATTATAGATGATGTTTATAACCATAATCATCAACATTCCATAACTCTCAAAAAATAAGGCTTTGTTGAGTTATGTCGTGTTGTTGACCCAGTAGTCAACAATGGGCCATTATGCCTATCAAAAGATGCATCCCAAGCCAGTTTTAAGAGATAAAAGAGGCATTATTGGGGGCTTTATCCAAACCTATTTTGAAGAAATCTTTTGTGAGCTTTTGTATTTCTAAACAAACACTCAATGTAGTGTTGGGGAAAAATCATTTTTATATGATCACATTTCCTTTCTATGGATTTCCAAGAGGAAATTTTGAGCTATTTCCCTCAACATCTAGACAAGATTTTTCCTTTTCCTCTTCCTCTCATCCAACATTTTAGATTTGAAAGCAGCACGATTGTAAGTTGAGACACATTTTTTCCAAACACTGACTTCATGGTCCAATGTTCTCTTTTTCATGCATGCAGTGGTGTGAAGGGAAGGCCAATTTGGTACGAAAAACATTGGTTGTTATTAGATACAATGATCCTATGTTTTATCAACTTGCTCTATTCGGTCCAGAATTACAAGGACCCATTAATTACTTAGTAAGATTTCCAAGGACCCATTAATTACTTAGTAAGATTTCCAAGGAAGCTTTGAATTCCAAAGGAAAACCTCTGCTACCATTGCCATCGCACCCCCTATGCAAGTTTTCCCAAGCTCCCTATCGCCCGCCTCGCCCTCTTGCCTTGATTGTATCCTCCATTCATCGTAGCTATGCCTTGATTGTGTCCTTCATTCATCCCTACCTCCCTGGCCTATGAATCTTTCTAGGCCTTTATCCACCCAGTCGGGTGAAGGTCCTTTACTTCTCCTTTGGGTCCCCATCACTACCTTCGCGTAAGACGACTTGTGCATGTTTTCCATGACCAAATCTCAAGAGGGAGCATCAGTGTAACCCGACCTTAAGTCCAAGCACCAAAGGGTTCAAAGGTCCTAAGACCCAGATGGATCACAATCTATGAGCCCGGATGGATTGCGCTCCGCAAGCAAGGCTACACTAACAATTGCAATCCTCGGCACCAACAACACCTTCACCAACCAGCGGCAGCTCACGTTGTATTCCCTGAGCACCCACAAGATATGGTGAGGGGTCGCGATCCATGGGGATGGATCACAATCTGTGGATGACCTTCAAAATAGTATTGTAGCTCTCCATTGTGCCAAATCAGACTTGCAACTGGAGGATGGACAAGCTCAGTGCGACACACAAACACAAAAATCCAAAGCAAATGCTCCAACGTCCTCTGGGGCCCTACTGCTTGATATGGACAACAAAACCAACATTCGACCAACTAGCAGTACAAAACCTTGCTCATAGGTTGTTATGGCCCTCTTGCCAGCAGGCTGGTCCTTGCCTCACTCACACATGCTCCGAACTACCCTACCGTATCTCGCGCCCTTGCCATAGCTTCAGATTATCTACTACCCGTAAAAAGTTTTGTGATAAAGCTAGAATTATATATTTTCAAAAGATTATTAAATCCTAAAGAGGCAATTACTTCCTCGAAGGGTCCTAGTACAATGTTTCAAGAGTAATTTATTTTCATTGAAAAGTTATTGTTAAAGAAATCTAAATTCTTGATGACAATGGGAATCAATGATTTCTTTAGATGAAGTTTTTTTAACCAAGCAGTTTAATAATTTTTTTGTTCAATGTTTGATCAAGAATGTGACCACTTTAGCAAAGTACATCATCTCTTTTTGAAGCTTTTACTATATCCATAAGTGAAGGGCATCGAAAGTTACCTGAGTGATTCTAAAAATAACAGTGCCTTTTAATGAGAATAGAATTGTCCAGTCTCTTCATTGTATTATTGAATTAGACTTGTGACAAGATCAAATAAGGAAACCTCCACATCCTGATCTAGAGCACTTGTAATATATGCATACACTCGCTATTGTGAGTTTGGAAAAAATAAATCAAATAAGGAAAGAGGTATTATCCTCAACATATCCACCCCTTCATACAAACCAAGTAAAACCTTGAGAGTAAAATAGCATGCACCAACAGATCAAGCAAAACAGCATGCTCCATCAAACAAAGTAAAACATCAAGTTCCCAATCTCTCATAATAGTTTCTATATCAAACAAGAAAATGTTTTCTTTTAATCATCAATGAGCTCAAACCTTGCTCTGGCAATCAGAAACCATGTCGGTTTAATAGCTGGAGCGTGCAACCAAGCTAAGTTTGAGTGAAAACCTAAAGATTCCACCTGATGAATTGGAAAAACAACGCATAGGTGTGACAATCCTTTAAGAATTCAAACCAAAAAAAAGGATCATCTCCCAAGTCGAATCTTGAAGGGTACATAAAATTAGTATGAAACTCATGAGTATATCCCACCCTTTGCAAAAAACATGAATTACCATCCATTGTGAAAGAGTGCATGGTGTGCGGAATGCATGTGTACATGGTGCGGTGCGAGAGAGGGAAGAGGAGAAGAGAAGTACAATGATGTGTATGGGTGGAGAAGAACTCCAAGAAGCAGGACGCTCCTTATTCTTTTAGGTGTAAGAAGAATAATGGAATGGATAAGTGGGCAGAAGGCCCTAAGCGGTAGCCGATGGTGGATAAAGCCGTAACGCCTTTATCGCAACATACTCCCACTTAAAGGCGATGCGTCAATGAGTTGGGTCCTACTAGCTAAACTATTAATATGTACAAAACAATAGGTGAGAGACCCTCTCAATCTACATCCACTGATTCGCTCAGTCAATCTACATGCAAACATATCAGCTGTAGTGATAAGCAAGCATGTGTATGCATGATAGAGCTTGCATGTAAATCCCACAGATAACTATGTATGGTGGTGCATATATCCACAATGCATCATGCTAGTGTCACCATACGACTGACTAATACTCCCGTTGCAGCTGTCGGGTTTGGCCTCGACACTAGTAGGTCAAACATGAGACGTCTGAACACTGACCAAATTTGTGCAAACGTGGTTGCACTAGGCTCCTGAGCGCTATTTGCATGCATTGCATCATCAAGACTACTCATTATGTATGGATGTGTCATTGTCAACACTCAAATGGCTATGTACCTCTCATCCATAGGCGAAACTATGTGTCCTAGCATAAACTCATCATCCTCTGGCATGAGCATATCAAATAGGTCCATGTCCCTCATTTCTGTTTGTGTTTCTAGGGAGCAGACCCGCTCTACCTTTGCATGCACATACTCTGACAACACCTGTTGTGTCTCACTAGAGCAATTCCGCTCTATCAGTGTCTCTACAGAGTCTACTCGCACATCCTGCACAACTAAATGCTTCTTCTCCTGAGCATATTGGGGTCACTAGAAAAAAAAGACATGTCGCGTCTCTCACTCAACGCATGCAAAAACCAAAATCGAGACTATGTTGTCTCGTATCTCAAACACATGCATAAGATATACCAAGCCATTCTGGGCTCCCATGGCAATCACTACTCATTCAGAATTCATCTAGAAATACTGCTTTATTCTTTACTTGAGCTTTTCCCATTGACTACACACCACTACCTACTCCTCCGGGAGTCACCCCAGTCAACACTCCTCGCTTCGGGCCCAGACTTGAGTGCAGACACCTGACGTCCGTACCTTCATCAAGATGCCACTAGAGACCCTTGCCAAGACACCCAGGTTCACGCGTCCAAGGCGAGAGGGCTTGCCGTACTTCGTCAACATCAGCGACGGCATCATCTTGGATGATGAAGGCAAGAAGGTGATCTCGTGCATGCGTGATCTTTGCTCTCAGGTGTTTAGACGTCACTACATACTAAACACTTGGAGTGAAGTGCCAAGTGAATTAAAAGACAGAGTCATCATCATGCTGCATGACGAGCTTCTCGTGTCAAGTCAGGATGAGCACTTCAATGAAGAGCTGATGAAGGTTCGAATGCACGAATACTGCAAGCACAAGCGTTTTGAAGTACAAAAAGCAATAAAGCATGGGTGGAATAGACCAGATTGGCTGGCCAAAGAAGATTGGAAGAATGCGAAGCGAGCAGTGTGCAAGAATCTCGACAAGTGAAAGCAACAAAAGGAGACAGCTAAAGCACAAGTAGAGGCAGGGAGCTCGCACCACTTGGGGAGCGGCGAGTGGGCATCATTTGAGGCTGATTTTGTAAGTGTTTTTGCATTGCTCTTCTGAGGTCTGGTAGTTACGTTTATTTGTACTTTTAAATTCTAACATAATGGATTCTTTGTATGTTTTGAACGGTGGTTGATGAGACAGGATGTGACCCCACATCGTACGAGCGCGAGTACGCAAGCAGAAAGGTCTTAAACGCCTTGATGGACATTCTGAGTTCTCACGGAGGCATGGTTAGTATTAAAGTTCTCTTTTCCATTTGTTGTATTGTTTTGTAAATTATATGTTTATACTTACAGAAGTCTTATTGTTTTTCTTTTGTAGAATCCGACAGATACGCCACTTGGACGTGATGAGACGTCTGATTAGACGACATCGATCAGTCTAGCCGTAGCTAGATAGCATTAGTTTCCTTTTTTCATAGCATGTATAATGAGATGACGTGTATACGTCTTTTGTAACTATTGGAAAACCATGTATATTTTCTCAATAATGACAATGGTGTTGTAACTATTACATTTGCAAAACTTAACAATCAAGTGATTTTTCCTATGATGTGTACAATTGTCATTGATTTACTTTCATTACTTTACTTTTGTCATTTTTGTATCTTTATTCTGAAAACAATATCATGGATGATGGAGTTAATGATTATATTGTCTTTTGGGTGACTACTTTGGGTCTATACCTTGCACTTTCTTTCAAAGGTGAAGCCTTGGCTTATCTTGGATTCATATAGGTTTACTCTATTATTGAAACATTCAATATGGTTGATGGGTGTGCCCTGCCATCGAATTTTTTTAACTCTCGGGCGTCGCTATATAAGGCTCTGCAACGTCGCTATGAGTGTCTCTATAGGAAGCCTGCAACCGTCGCTATCTACATCGCTATATACAGATGCACATAGTGACCTAGATAGCGACGCGTATAGCGATGTTCCCGTAGCGACGCTATTAGCGACGGTCTTAGCGACGCCGAGGAGTATAAAAACCCAATGTATCCATCACTAAAAACGTCACAAGTGCACACAACGTGGTATTTCATACTTGAGGTTCATCCTTTGACAGTTTATTCAGTGGTAATTTGATATTGAGGTTCGCCCTTTGACTATTAGTCTATGGAATTTGATACATGAGGTTTGCCCTTTGATAGCTATTCAGTGCATCATTTACGACAATATGTGACTGAGGTTTTTCCCTTTGGACAATGTAAAAGGTGATTAATTTTTAGTGTCATCATGCTCTTCTTGTCTTTGTTAGAGGGCCCACTAACAAAGATCTCTATCAATTTCATAAATATTTGGATATGTGGATTGTACTGACCTTTTTGGTTTCCTCTTTACGATATTATGATGAGTAGTGGGAAGTTTTCTCTAAGTACTTTACTTGATCTGATCTATATCATGTGGAAGTCTGCCTCGTCTCCACGCAAATTTTGAAGATTCTTAGTTTTTTCTTTTTTTTGCAACTGAGAGCAGTTGATTCCCTATCGGAGAGGACATTTTATCAATTTTTCTTATGTTTTATTCTTACAAACCATTCAGAAGAAGAAATATCAATAGGACTCTCCTTTACCTATTATTCTTAGAGTTTAAGTGAAATGCAACTTCTTTTTTTGGGTGCATGCATGCAGAGAGAAAGAGAATCTTGAAATCATCTTTTCGCACACACTACACTTTTTCAATAGGAATCAGCTTGTTGGTATTTCATGAGGAAGATGAGCGCTTCGAGAGCATCTTCCGCAGGTGACCTGTCGTTTTACCCCCCTTTGAAGCCAACGGAGCCATAAAAATCTCCATCATAGCAAATCTAAAAAAAGATACACTTTTGCCCTCTTTTATGTTAATTTTCTCTCTTAATCATGGAATACACTGTCTTGATTGTGTAGCTCTTGCTCTCTTATCTTTCATACATCTACACTATTGTAATTCATGCTCCATGAGATGAATAAAGAGGTAGAAGGCAAGTACTCAATCATCTTGATTGAGGGGGATGGTTGATACCCAATAAGGTTTCTTGTGTTTTGATTCTTGTTTATGTTTCTCTCTTTATGTATTGTGATTATTCAATCAATCATTTTTTTGAATTTATTTTGATTTCATAAGTCAAAGCTGTGTTGAAAGTGATGGGAAGATTTCAAGAAGCCAATAGCTCCTACTCGTTGTTAGTAAATGAATGGTTAATATATTATTAGAAACATAGTCGAGTACATCCTTTATGTTGTAAAAATTGTAGTTTGTATTCTAGCTGTTGAGTACGAAGACAGAGAGAAAAATAATGCAACTTTATTGAAGCCAAATACTAAAAACTCCATGCAAAAGGAAATCTACTACATGTGTATATAACAAAATCATCCAAAATTTAGGCTTTTTAAAAAAACAGAGCAATATAATTCTCTCTCTCTCTCTCTGTCTCCCCAAATTTTCTTTTGGTGTTTCCCTCCCCCCACTTTGTATGAAAAGTGAAGATTTTAATGCTCATCCTTCACTCTTCGTACAAAGTGGATTCTCTCTCCTTCTCTCTCTATTTATCTCTCATACATACAAGCACATGTCATATGTTTGACTCTGAACGTATTCATTACTTTTCTCAACACTTGGCCCTCTGCCATCGAGCCACGATATACACAAAAACAAAATTCTACTTGGAAAAGCTCTCGGACTTGAATTGTTAAACCCCTGTACTAGAAGTTTTGTGTTAAAATCTTGAATACCGGAGTCTAAATGGTGGAAAACACAGTCTCATGATAGAATTTCATTACCTAAGACAAGAATTTTAATCCCTTCATGTAAATTTCCCAATCAAGCTCCCAACAATTTCCTTGTACTAAAAGGTTAATATTGTGACTATCAAAGTTATTTTCAAATCAGGAAGTGTATTTTCCTCGGGAAACTTCTATAAGGGAATTCTCTTGGAAAAAAGAATTTCAAAGGATTAAGTTTTATAAAAAAACTCTTCACAGTGTCTCTACACTTGCATTCTGTTTCAAGGACATAAGATGGTAGACTAAAGCCATTCTTTCATTTACAAATTAGTCCAAAAGATGTTACACAGGCTGTTTGTGCTTTTGTCATGGAATTCCTATGCTACACACCTCTTACTAAAAAACTCAAGTTCTCTTGCACACACACAACACCTATTTTTGTGTTGCAAGGTCTTGAAGTGTAAGTAGTTATCTTGCACTTTCTTCATGCTCACACAGATAGGCTGCTCAAGAGACAAGGAAGTCATGCCCTTTCTTCATGTGGCCTCCTTCTCTTGTGGTGGAGGAGTACAAAGGGTGGTATACTCTATAAAGAGCTTGTAGACTTTCTCACTTTTTCATCTCCATATCTTGACTCAGTCTAAAGTATGTGTGGCAAGTGCTTTTATACACGTAGCTACTCCCTTGAATCAACTCAAAGGATCAACAAAGGAAGAACAAAACTCAAAAGGTATGCATGTTGTAAATTTTTTGTCTCTATTGCTATGCTTTTTGCATGGCTATCTATTATTTGTAGATATGAAAATCTCTCGTGCATATACTTTTTCTTTCATATTTATGCCTATGGGCTTCTTCACTCTCTTTTACATTCATAGACTGTAATGGCGAGCACTTAGTACAAGTGGTTTTTCAAGGTCTAACCCATGCCATTGGTATGCGTGTTTATGTTAATACTTTGTTGTGATATTGTGATTTGATTATTTTCAAATTGGTAGCTCTAATAAAAACTATCCCTCAATATGTCTAGTTTATTTTGTAAACTCGCTTCAATTTTGTGATTCCACATCAATTCTAAGATAATAAAAAATGTGTCCAGCTGTGTTTGTTTTTGGTAGATTTGAGAAGAGACTAAATTTCTTCAAATAATATATTATTGTATTCCTATGAAATCTTATAGGATGTTAGAACTAGCCGTATTGAGTGAACCTCTGGATTCAAAATTTGATTCTTATAATAGAGAACCATATAATTATATTGTATGCTCTTTTGTAACTTCTTCAATCACATGCATGAATCACGTGCAATTCTCTTGTGTTTGTATCAAGATTCAATTTTGAGCATTCAAGAACCATTAGCATGCCATGTTTTATTAGTTGGCATAAAAAGCTTATGATTATGTTTGTATGTTTATGTTCTTTTTGCTACAAGCGAAAACGTCGCGAGCCCTCCTAGAGTGGAGTGCTACGCCGGCACGGTGAGAGAGGAAAGAGAATAGGAGAGATGAATACATAGACACTGGGTGCAATCTCCCCCTGTGCAAGAATGACCATTTTCCTCTTGCACGTATTTGTTATGTAGATTTCTTGAATGGTCACATTGGTTACAAACTGGCCGGCCGGTCATAAATGGCCAAATCTCATAAAAGAGCACTTGAATAAATATTTATAAAATGCAATATCCTCTTGCAATAGCCTAGCTTGGTCAAGCCTTTTCCACCTGTCAGCTCCAATAAATAATAACATATCAATTCCATAACATACCTCTCCGTTGAAAAGCAACTGTCCTCAGTTGCAAAGATAAAAATCTGCAAACAATACTTGTCAGAAACAATGATTAGAAATATATATCAAATAGTAAATTTTTTTTTAAAAAATCATAAAATTAGACAACATTGCTTATGCCTGCCGTCATCCACATACTACCTATTCTAGTGTCCCATACCACTAGAATAAGTAGTATATGTCATACCCCTCATGAATCAGGATATCATTGGTCACACTCATCATCAATCTCATAATGTCAAATCTCATCACATAAACACTGCCATAATAATCACCAGATACCAAATCCCAATCAAATTCCAATTCCATAGTATAAGTCCAAATCCAAATCACTTTCATTATGTACCCGGGTAACAAATTCATACCAGCTACAGTGGTGGCCAGCCACTGCAGCATGATTTTGTGATCGGTGTTGCCTCATCCGGTGAGTCTACACCAATAAAGTGTGTTGCCTAAATCGGAGAATCTGCACTAATGCTGCCTAAATTGGCAAATCTGCATTTGGTATTGTTTAAAAATCATGAATCTGTAATTTGCAATGTGTTGCCTAAATCGGCGAATTTGCATTGGTATTGTTTAAAAATCATGAATCTGTAATTTGCAATGTGCTGCCTAAATCGGCGAATCTGCACCAAGATGAGTATCTACACACTGCCTAAATCGGCGAATCTGTGTGTCTGTGACCAATGGACTAGGCTAGACATAAAAGAGAAAAGTATTTACTATGTGTGTGACACCATTTTGGAGTATATCAAGGTACTTACAAATTGTTGGTTACTATCCAGAGCACCTTAGCTCACATGAGTAGCTGCATAGCTTATTGACAACTCATCTCAATAAAAATTCCTTTCAATGCAATCAGAAGCCATGACCTTAACAGTGTTTGAGCATTCAGCTTAGAACACAATGCAAAGAAATAAAATAGGAAAAGAGGAATGACGTATTTGATGTACATACCAAGAGGGTATACAGTATGTGAAAGTATATATACTATTGTTGGCTGTGGGGGGGAGGTACAAGTGCTGCAACTAGCATTTTATATCAAAGTATAGTTAACAAATGCAAAATGTGATAGTTTGGTGTTAGTAATTTGCAATGAAATAAAGGGAGACCCTTCCTATCTAGAATTCAACTCAATATTAGTGGTTGATTACACTTTTAGAATGTATAGTGCTGGCACCTTGACTCGACAATCGAAAAGTTAGAATTAAATTGGAATACAAATAAAAAGTTATACATTTTTTTGCTGAAACTAAAATGTGAGACAACGCAAGAAGAAAAACTTTACGGTTCAACTTAATAGCATAGATGAACTTGAGTCACAACTAAACAGAGCAATTAATAAGAGCAAAGTTAATGGAGCATTTATCAAACGAGAATATTAGAGCGGGGTATTGTGTTACAGAAATTTGAGATAATCTTGCTAGATATGTATATCCAAATTTTCATGCATTATATATATATATATATATATATATATATATATATCCTGAAAATACACTTAGTAAGTAAATTGATAAGGAATTTATGAAAGCAAAGTCTGTGTATGAATGGGATGCGACGAGGGAAAGTTTTTTTTTTTTTTGTACAACGTTAAGTAACTTAAGTATACATTCACAACAAGGTTTAAAATGCTCGCTTAATGTCAAGTCCCTAGATTAATGGAGGTCTTGGAACCCATCTCCCATGCCCACTACTACATAAGTGCTACAATAGCTTTTCTGATAGCATTTAATACATTTGGCATAGCTACTAAAGAAGCATTCAGAAGTCATAATACAATGATAATTTCTTGTAGATATCCTCCTATGGAAAATAAAGTCATGGACTAGGAGTTGAGTTAGTAAGGGTTGGAGTTAAAATTTGAATCCTCTATCGGTATTTATACTCAAACTGGTAAGATTTCACCAGTGTTATTTAAAATCACTAAAATAGCAAAACATCGGCTAGATTCCAAGCTTTCCTTCAACAAGGAAACCGGAAAAGTTTTATAAGCTTTAGTGTGAATACCTGAAAATGCTTTGAATTTTGACCTTTAAAAAAAAAAAAAAAAAAGAGCTGTAGGTGTGCCCTTATTTTTTCAAAAAGAATTTCTCGTGAAATTTTTCGTAGGAACTACTTTCGATGGTCATCTTTGTACAAACACTGAGATACCAAGAGACATTGTAAGCGCTTATCTCCACCTTAAAGATAGACACACAAATATCAAATCCAAAAAGGCACACACCGTCAATGGTTGAAAACTGCAACACTTCCCGCCTAGGGAAAGTGTGTCTCAGCTTACAATCATGCTGGATGTGATACAACATCTCGGCACAAAATAAAATGAATTATAGTATTTAAAGGCTAAAAGAAACAAAAATAAAAAATTCATCTTCAGCAGCATCGTCAATGCCCAAGGATGCTCTGCATCGAGCGTCGTATTGCAACGGCTCTGTAGAGTGTTGTCAATGTCAACCTTTGTAGGTAGTCGAGAGATAAGAGGCTTCCGAGAACTTTGCTTCTACCGCCTGGCACGCCTTGCAAAGATTTCTTCTTCTTGTGCTTGGATTAAGAGGCCTTCTCATGTGCTACAGTAGGCCTACTTTCCGCCCCTCGTGGACCCCTGCCTGGAGTAACATCCTGCCTTTTCTCACGACTCCTCAACTGGAGGCCGCCCATGATCTCCACGAGAACTCGACTCGGAACTAATAGCATCATGCAAATGCATATAGTCACCCAGCTCGTGGCGCAGAGCAGTAGCATCAATGAGTCCAATACCTTTTTCTTTTCAGCCTGCACCAGCTGCAACCTCATCTCTCGTCAGCCGGGGGGGGGGGGGGGGGGGGGGGGTTTCAGTAGGTAATCTGATTAGGAGGGGAAAGAGAGAGAGTGAGAGAAAGAAGAATTATTGCTACCCTTCACATGGGCGAGCGTGTGTGTGGCAACAAACACAAGCTTAGCAACTCCATTACTGATGGCAGTATCTCAGAGCATCAGGGAATCAGGGGCGATGAGAATTATGTCAGATGACCATGATGATGGCAGTGAGCAGCGGCAAGATCAAATAACCATCCCCGCCTATGAGAGTGAGAGATACACGTTGAGGAGAGAGAGTTTAACTCTGGTGGAGGTTGTTTGGCTGTTGTAGACAATTAGGGAGAGAGAAGGATTGTGAAGGGTGGCCGCTCATTGATTGCATGAATATAGGTCTACTGGGAGTCAAAAAAAAGGCTGCGGCTAGTGGTGGGCGAAGAGGTTGAAGCACGGAGGACTGTTTGTGTCTGAGAGTTGCAGCCCACTCGACTATGAGGTAGGGAGTGGTAGGGGGATTTGGTAGAAAGTTCGGATCTTGTGTGTGGCTACGATATGACGGCAACCTCCGTAAGGTGGTGAGGTTGCATGGAAGCATTTGAGCGAGGGTGGGTGGCGGGGAAAGGTCGAGTAGACATGAGTGCCCACCAGTATTGTGTGTGTGTGTGTGTGCGCCCACCAGGCTACTTGTGCTTCACACTCACAGAGACCACACAAATAGTGTGGCACGTGCAGCTAGTTTGTGTGTGTGTGTGGAGGCGTTTTCGCCCAACCCAAAAAAAAAAATGCATGCAGCTAAGAATAGTGAGAGAAAAGTGGTCGTTGTGAGTGTTTGAGACATGGGGATTGGGGCGATTGGCAGAGTGCCCAATAGTGGATAGTCGACAAGAAGGGTTGCAACTCGTGGTTGGGTCGAGGGGATAGCGCTGCATGGTGCTTGAAAACGAGAGAGAGAGAGAGAGAGAGAGAGAGAGAGAGAGAGAGATTGCGTGGGGCTGGGAGTGACTGAAATCACCATGCAAATATGTATGCAACTAGTAGGAACTGCAACTATGCATAACTGGAGCGAGTGCGCCGCATGCGAGCCATCATTAACTGGTGTCGTGGCATGAGCTGGAGAGACAGATCAACTCTATGCGGACAGACCTGGTGAGGTTGGCGGTGTATAGGATGGCCCGTAGTAGCTGTTGCTAACTCACGATGCCACGAGCAGCTTTCGGGGGGTGGTGACCAGGGCGACAAGTTCTTTGGATTGTGGGGATGGTGATAACCATCGTTGATGATGACGATGAATGCAGTCGCTAATAAGTTAGTGTATATAGTTTACTATTTAATCCTCGTGCGAGGTGGTTCCCACCTATGGTCTCCTCTAATCGGTTTGCATTGCGCATAGTTGTGCGAGGTAGTTCCTACTACAATGGAAAAAATAAAATAAATTTATATGATTCCTCTTCTTCCTCTACGCCTTTTACAACTCCTCAACTCCTTATTAATATCTTTGCGCTCGTCATAAGCTTGCCTATTAGTAATCAATCTACCATGATTATTCATATGCAAGATACTCTAATTGTAACCGCACATATACTAATTGTTTAATCATAGTATTCAACCAATTTGATTTTTTCCTAGTATGCATCTACTAAAAGCAGCTAATTTCTCTATGATGCAGTGCAAAGTGCTATATTAAGATATGAATTGATCACAAAGCGATTAGGTATAGACCAACCAAAGCATAAACATTCTATGACGAAGAAAGAGGACATAATCATTTAAAATTTAGAATGAAAATACAAAAGTGACAACAGTTAGCTTTGATTGTTGCAAACCCAAGAGCGTGGCCCAAGCTCTGATACCACTGCTACAAGCGGAAACGTCGCGAGCCCTCCTAGAGTGGAGTGCTACGCTGGCACGGCGAGAGAGGAGGGAGAATAGGAGAGATGAATACATAGACACTGGGTGCAATCTCCCCCCGTGCAAGAGTGACCATTTCCCTCTTGCACGTATTTGTTATATAGATTTCTTGAATGGTCAAATTGGTTACAAACTGGCCGGCCGGTCATAAATGGCCAAAGCTCATAAAAGATCACTTGAATAAATATTTATAAAATGCAATATCCTCTTGCAATAGCCTAGCTTGGTCAAGCCTTTCCACCTGTCAGCTGCAATAAATAATAACATATTAATTCCATAACACTTTTTTTCCCCTTAGATCATATGTGTTGCTTACGAAACCATATGCTTGCAAATGCGCACAAATTGTTTAGATAGATTATAAATGCTATACCAGTTTGGGCTTGAGTATTTCAACTATGCTAATGGTTAATTCAAGATGGATTTCCCCTTATAAATTAGCTTACTTAAGGGTTTTCTTTCCTCGCAATTTGAGTCAAGATCAATTCATACATACCTTTCTCTCCCATCCACTCCATGGACTCTCAATGGTCACACTCATACATAGTTATTAAGCATCAAGAGCCATTGATGATTTAAAAATAGAGTGTAAGACATGTTTCATTTGGTCCCATAGGTCACCTTTGGCCTTAAAAGCAAATGATGGCAGAGGCAAGTGGTTCATAAAGGCTAGAAGGGGTTGGAGTGGATGTTAGATGTTTGTTGTTGGGCTTAAACATCAACCAAAAGATTCTTCAAGTTCAAGGTTGTGGCCAAAGGCCTTCTCTTTGAATAGTAGAAGCCAAATGTGTGTGTGTGTGTGTGTGTGTGTTTCAATAACAATATAACATATTCACCAAAGAATCCTTTCAGCTTACAAAAGACACTAGAAGATATGTCAATGAAAAGGAGGTATAATTCCCATTCATAGTACTGTACAGTCTCTATACACAAGTGTTGAAATCAAGAGCCAAAATATATAATAGTCCGCATCTTCAAGCCAAGGAACTTTGAAAACCATAGTTGAGAAGGTAACCCTCACCTGCACCCATGGAAAAAACACAACATTTAGTTAGCATTGGTACCGTATGCAGGTGATGCATGGGTATCCCACATGTTATAGATGTCACCCAACTAGATTGCTTTCAAAGATAAATAATAAGAAAGTTCAAGCTAATCATATATTCAGAGATGAAACCATTTACAAGGGAAACCATATCAAGGCCCTTGTGATTTACAAGCTCTCATGAGATAAAGTTCAGCAGAAGAAGCTATTCAAGTGCCTCTACCAGCATATGCATGAGGAATAATCACAACCATCAAATAGTTCAGACAACAGTCCATTTCAATGCCAAAATTCATGTGAGAATGAGTTGGAGCATCCAACTCCACAATAGCATGTTCTTCCTTGTTGTTTGCTATAGATCTAACATTTAACACTACCCCTTTGCAAGTAAAATCCTGACAGTCCTAATGTACAGACACTTCTCCCAAATACTCACACCACCAATGCTAAGTGAGTATGGAAAGCTCACCTTTTAATAGGTTTTGGAGCAAGTGGCCACCTTCCTTTTTAGTCATATGGCGGGCCCGGCTTCAAGAGGGGGATGGTGTAGCAGCACCGCCACACACACACACACACACACACACACACACACACACACACACACACACACACACACACACACACACACACACACACACACACACACACACACAGAGCACTTAAGAGTGCAATATCATAGACCCGTCAAGAGGGATCCACCTTGCTATTAAGAAGAAGACGACATCATTTATAGAGCCGGTTAGCCCACGCATAACCCATTTAGTATTTAACGGTTAGGTACATTAAGGTAACACCTTACAAAATTTATGTAGTGAATTTAATTGAGCTATTCACTAAAGGTACCCTAGGCCAACAGTCCTAGCAAAAATATACCAGGGAAATAACAACACACTAAAAATAGCCATGTGTGTGTGTGTACCAGTATAGTTCAGTAGTACCAAAGGTATCAGTATCAATACCAGTATACAATACCAGTACAACTCTAGTATTACCACTAGCAATATAGGAGTATCAGTATAACAGTAGTGTATAATTCCAATATTAGTACTAGTATATATTGTACCAGTACAACCAGTACTACAAGTACTAGTATAGTTGTATAGTAGTAACAGTACCAGTAGTACCAGTACCAATACTACCAGTATCAGTAGTAGTACCAGTACCAATACCAATACTAGTACTTTGTGTGTATGTGTGTGTGTTTGGCCGATGCAACTGACGGGCACCCTCCACACCTTGTCCAAGCCATATTTTTAATGTAGTATATCCTATTTTTTCGGGAAGCCTTGTAAATGAGCCTATGTAATTTTGATCGGAGAATTGTAAACTCTGAGCTGTAATATTTTATCATGTGACCAAAGCTCAAGTAGTAGCTAACCGTGGGCCATTTTGAAAATCCCTACTTATAAAGGTGAAAACGCTTAGTTTGAACACAACTTTGGACATTATCTTAAGAGCATTGTGTACAACTGTCAAGCGGCTACTTAGCTCCAATTTGTAACTCATTTTACTCATGATTCAGTAAAGAAAATTCAGTTTTGAGAATTGCATTGTGTTCCTTGTCTCTTCCTCTTTCAATTAAGTATAAGCATTTCAAGTTTTGCCGTGGTTCACGACTATGCATTTGTGAGTCTTATCTGCAGATGTAAGTGCTTAATTAATTATTGTTTGATTTTGACCATAAGAGATTGTTATTAGACATCAGGTAACCTATTTATGTTATTCTGTTGCACTTTGTCTAACGTGGTACATGATGAATTGTGATTTTGGTACCTTGTCAGGTGGCCACCAGACTTGGTAGACTTGTCGGCCCTTATAACTTATACATCTTTTCTTAGTTTTTTGTGGATATCCAAGTCCATTTAGTCATAAAAGTTGTGTGATGACCTAGAGTGGTGAGATACAACATAAGCAGATTTTCCAATCAGAGAGTGGTGAGATACAACATAAGCAGATTTTCCAATCAGAGAGTGGTGATTAGCTTGTTGAGTTGATGTGTTTGCTTACTAGGTTCACTTCTTGAGGGTTGAAAACCTCAAAGAGTCTATGTGCCCCATTTGAGTCACTTCCTTGAGTATTGACATTGTTACGTGAGTGCCTGAGAGCTATGTAGTCTCTACAAACAAGGTACAAGTGGGTACCAATGATGCCACACAAACCGTGGAAATCCAGACAACGTACTTCAACAACCCACAATCAAAGAAAGAGCACACCATCTTCAAATCCTTTTATTTGGACCACGTAGTATAGATGGAGCCTCGCCATCAAAAACCATTGAGCACTTAGCTCAGTACCCACATCTTGCATAACATATTGTTACCCCATGCATCTCTTCCATTGGCATGATATGGCCACTACACGACCTTGCATAGACACCATGTTCTCGCCTATGCACATTGCACAAACTTTTGTCTGGAAAAACTCAGAATGAGTAACTGCTTATCGCAAGATCATGAGCTACAAGATAATGAGAATTCATGTGTATAGTGTATAAAATGTGTGTTTTTGCTTAATTTTTTCTTTTTTTATTCACTTTTTATCTAGTTTTACCTCTTATCAGGCATAATAATGAGCCCTATTGATACATTTTCAACAATCATGATGCCTAGAGTGAGAGTATGTATACATGAGTGTGCAAAATAATTTTGGCTAATTTTTTGTCAAATAATAATACATTTCAATAATTATCTAGTTTTATCACTTATCAGGCATAATAATGAGCCCTATTGATAGATTTTCAACAATCATGATGCCTAGAGTGAGAGTATGTATACATGAGTGTGCAAAATAATTTTGGCTAATTTTTTGTCAAATAGTAATATATTTCAATAATTTTATTTAATTTTTAGCTAATAAGGATAAAAAATTTATAAAATTATCCAAGAGAACAGAAATCAAGTTTTGAAAGCAAACGTTGAATCAACAAAGCATGAGTTTCAAGTATGTCAAGTTTCAAGAGATTTTGATATGGATTTGAATTTGAAAAGATTCCATCGGTGTGCTAGGATAGGAACATATCCATAAAGTCTGATAGCCTAAATTGTGACCCAACATGGATCGCGATCCGTGTACCTTTTCTAGAACTCAGGACCAAGACCAAGCCATCATGACACATGTTATTTAAAGCTTAACCCTCAAGTTTCAAGCCGTTTGAAAACCAAAAACCTTATGAGAATACTGAAATTCAAGTTTGTGGAAAAATTGCAAACTTTGGCTTAGGATCCCAATCAATGATCCAAATCACAAAAATTTTCACCCATTGCATCCCTCGATCGTGCTAAATTAGATGATGAAAAGATCAGTTCAAAATGTGTTTGCACATGGATCGTGATCCATGTACTTGTGACCCAAATTTGACCTAAACTAGTTTGCCCTAGTCCCTATAGTAATCCTAGACACACTGGTGAAGTTTTGTCAAATTTGGAACTTTTTTGCTCAAGTTGTGCTTATCTTTCAATTTAGGGTCAAGTAAAATG
The DNA here is from genome assembly GCF_014529385.1 of Adiantum capillus-veneris. Classification (NCBI taxonomy): domain Eukaryota; kingdom Viridiplantae; phylum Streptophyta; class Polypodiopsida; order Polypodiales; family Pteridaceae; genus Adiantum; species Adiantum capillus-veneris. Next base: position 44,300,716 of record NC_140933.1, on the reverse strand, counting down.
ACTTTTTTGACAACTTTTTGATCAGCTTTTGAACACTAAAAAGCTGAAATTTGATAGTTGGATGCCACACCAACGTGCACAGAAGAAGTGGGAAGCATCTCCTTACAAGATCATCAACATTGTCATGTATGAGGAAATGGAGCAAATTCCAACCAATATCTTCATCGGCAAGTTCCAGGTAGCTGATGGAACCAAGGTAAAAGCTACTATGTTTTCCAAAGAACTCTGGACCTTGCACCAAAAGCTAGAGGTGATAGACAATGCTACGTGTCTACAACTGGATAGTTTCTTTAGACTACCGCCATGGGGGACAGACTTTCAGAGAGCCCATGAGCTAATGAGAACCATCCAGTATAATGAAAAATCAACCTTGATAGATAAGGATGGAGCCACTATTTGAGTCAAGATTACAAGTGATCTTATCTGCTAAGCACTCCATCTACTAGTAGGCAGCCACAACCTATTGTTAAAGACAAAAATCCATCATCAATGAGAAAGATTTGATCAAGCAACGAGGGAATAAGATGACTTACAAAGATTTTCTTTATTCAGAGACAAAGTTGCCATTGAGACTTATATCGTAGCACTTGAAGGTACAGAAGCCACCTCGCTACACAAAGCCCTTATTACATGTAGCGGTACTCATGGTGATTGGGCTTGCAGAGAGGCAGGTCATCAAATGTGACCTTAGTGGATACATCCTTAAAAATCTAGTTGAAGCCAAGGCGTACATGAATGTAGGACCAATGCTGACACGGATTGCCTACCAAGCCCTAGGCATGATAGAGGATTTATTGCAAGGGGATTCTTAGTTGGACCTCCTTCGCAAGGCCAAGCATGTAGTTAAAGCTATGGGAAGATCTTCCACAACTCCCACAAAGAGAAGAACACGCGGCCAAAGCTCGAAAGCACCAACAATCGACAGGGAAGCTATAGAGTCAAATTTTGAGCTTCATGAGTTGCAAGAGAAGAGGGACATAGAATAGGATGCAAAGTTTGAAATATAGAGCAAACAAATGATAGAAATGAGAAAGGCATGTCAAGAGGTAGTGAGGATCTGGGGGTTTGTCCTCAAATACAGAGACAAAGTGTTTGGCCGACAGGCACCCTCCTAGTCAGTCACACCTTGTCCAAGCCATATTTTTTATGTAATATATCCTATTTTTTTGGGAAGCCTTGTAAATGAGCCTATGTAATTTTGATCAGAGAATTGTAAACTCTGAGCTGTAGCCCAAGTAGCTGACCGTTGGCCATTTTCAAAAGCCCTAGGTGTAAAGATGAAAAACCTTAGTTTGAACACAACTTTGAACATTATCTTTTGGAGAAATAGACGAGCTCTGTGTATGAATGTTGGCGGCTACTCAACTCCAACTTGTAACTCCTTTTACTCATGATTTAGTAAAAATTCAATACCAAGAATTTCATTGTGCTCCTTTCTCTTGCTCTTTCAATGATTTGAGTGCCTAAATTAATGTTTTTTGACATTTTGACCACAGGAGAGTGTTATTAGACCTTAGAATGACTTGTTTATGTTGTTCTAATGCATTTTTTATGATCGGGTACATGATGGATAGTGATTTTGGTACCTTGCTAGATGGCCACCAGACTTGGTAGGCTTGTCTCCTTAGACCTAATATAGCCATCAAAATGACGTGATGACCTAGAGCAGTAAGATAGGACATAGGCAAATTTTCCGATCAGAGAGTCGTGGTTAGCTTGTTGAGTTGATGTGTTTGCTTTCTAGGTCACTTCTTGAGGACTACCAACCTCAAAGAGTCCCCGTGTACCATTCGAGTCACTTCCTTGAGTAGTGAAATTGTTATGTTAGTGCCAGATAGCTATGCTACAAACGCCCATTGCGATGACCCCCTAACACACACACACACACACACACACACACACACACACACACACACACAGATTTTCTTAATGCCTTCTAAACGTTGAACTTGAGCTACAATACATTGTGGTATCCACCATGTCATCCCAAACAAAATGGAAACAAATGTAACAACAAAACGATAAAACTTGAACATAACTTGCTAAGGGCTTGAATTGGAATTAGGGTAAAAAATAACATGCCTTCAAGAATTTGTAAGTGTAGATGGATTGGCAAATATATCATATCCATAAACTTATATGTATAGGAACATTGGCAACTGGCATAGGATCTCCTTAGTTGGGTTCAAGCCCATGTTTGTTAGCCCATGAGAACATGGCTCAAAGCATACAGCTATAGGCCATCAAATAAGTTCAGTTTGCATGAAGAGAAAGGAGTGGTTGCTATCATCTTTCAAAAGCTATGTAAAGACCCTTTCATTAATAGAAAAGCTGAGAGTAGAGTGTTTTTCCTTCTTCAAGCTGTGTATCGAGTCCCTCTCTCTCTCTCTCTCTCTCTCTCTCTCTCTCTCTCTCTCTCTCTCTCTCTCTCTCTCTCTCTCTCTCTCTCTCTCTCTCTCTCTCTCTCTCTCTCTCTCTCTCTCTCTCTCGTTCTTTCTCGCTGTACCTAGCCATGGCACTACCTCGGTACCACCCCCCCATAATGCTGCAACACCAACAACTGGTATCAGAGCGTGTACTCGGTCTTGGCTCAAATCAGCACGCGGATACAACCCCTTACACAGGCAAGAGAAAGCGCGCGTGCTTTGTTAAAGTCGCCAAGTAGCTTGTATTTCAGATTGTGCGCTAGCCGAGTCAAGCCAGGAGCGCTCACAATCTCCATCACAATAGATGCGCCTCAGGTTCTCTCTGTCTCTCTGTCAAGCTGCATCAAAACGCGCAATATTTGCATAAGCCTATTCGCCCTGACTTGTTGGTGAAGTTTTGATGCTGCATCATCTTCCCAATTTGCTTCTACTAGTTGCTCTGAAGCTCTTTGGCTCGGTCGTCTGCGCGCTGCAACCATTACAGAGTTTTTATTTTCTTTTTTGGTTTGAAGTTTCAGACTATCTTTGAACCGGCCGCCTTTGTTGAGCTTTTGGGCTTCAAGAAAGTGCGCATTCTCACCCTCGCAATTTCATGCTTACTCCTTCTATAGTATTCGGTGCTCCTTAATAACAGATTGAGGATATTAGCTTTGCGGTCTTGGCTATCAATAGCTTTTCGAGACACCCTTGGACTGCAGACGATAGAATATCACAACACTGCCTTGGGGCAATCCTTTGTCAGAGCATATCAAAAATGTGGTAGCTTGGCTATAATGGGCAGTACCTCAGCCAGCAGCCTTGCCTTAGCTTTGCGAGTGGAAGTTTATCGAGTTTTGGCCATTGCACATGATATAGCACTTGGAAAGGACTTCAAGCAATTTATGAAGGTCATGGGAGTGTTGTGGGGACTCTTGAGGCTATGTTCGTATTATGCCTACACATATTGGTATGTATGCAAACTTCCATTGTTCAAGAATTACGAGACATCGATGCTCACAACAACCAAGACAGATTTCCTTCAAGATGAATTTACATCGACATATTTGGTTTTTCGAAACCGATTATCATCATCATTATTTGTTCTGTCCTATTTTATGTCAGTTTTTTTTTAACAGTCTATTGTAAAAAACAATCATATATTTCCTGTCAAAAGCTTTGTAGTCGGTTATTGTCATGCTATTTCACTGTCATGCCAAATTTTGTACGGGTTATAGACACTGCCACATATGAGTGGTAAGACCTCCCAAATTTATCAGTTTTTTGTTCTCAAGTACCATTTTGTCCGCTCCTCATGAGGTTACTGGGTACACCTTAAACCCAAGGTTTGGCAGTGAACCAAAAACTCCACTTTTGGTAGCTAATGTTTTGACCTACACCCTATCTGTTCAAGGGGGGGTTACTGACCTAGCACCAGGTTATGGATAAACCAAAAATCCTTGGTTGTGAGAAAACCTAAAACTCACTGTTGACGAGTATACCAAAAACTCGAGGTATCATGAGTTGCTTGTCCAATTCGGGCTTGAGGGGGGGATTGTTGGGTTCAAGCCCATGTTTGTTAGCCCATGAGAACATGGCTCAAAGCATACAGCTATAGGCCATCAAATAAGTTCAGTTTGCATGAAGAGAAAGGAGTGGTTGCTATCATCTTTCAAAAGCTATGTAAAGACCCTTTCATTAATAGAAAAGAGAGTAGCGTGTTTTTCCTTCTTCAAGCTGTGTATCGAGTCCCTCTCTCTCTCTCTCTCTCTCTCTCTCTCTCTCTCTCTCTCTCTCTCTCTCTCTCTCTCTCTCTCTCTCTCTCGTTCTTTCTCGTTGTACCTAGCCATGGCACTACCTCGGTACCACCCCCCATAACGCTACAACGCCAACATCCTTTACCTTGTCAAAGGCCACATGTGCATCATTGGTCCATTGGAACCCATGAACCTACTAACTTGACTTTTGAGGAGGGTATACATACCACAAAAGCATCCAGACTCACACTCCTTTAATGGATAGATATGTTCCTGATATGTCATGCTGAAAATGGTCTAGAAAACGGATTTGACCAACACCTAGGGACTTTATCGCGACACATAATTGATATGACGAGCACCAGTGTCAGTGCCAGAGATTCATATTCTCCACATGTGGAATATGTCTCAAAAAAGGATTTCTAAAATAACAACATCCGTCAAGTACAAGGTGTACTTGTGTGTGGAGATAAATGTAAACACTCTGCAACATGAGTGAGAGGTACCCTCGTTATCTTTACTCCACATTGGCGAAATTGAACTCCTTGAGTTCCTAGACCATGTTGTATCCCATGTGACAACATGTGTCAAGGAAAATTCTACATGTAGGTCCATAATTGAATAATGCAAGCATGTATGTTGGACACTACGGTCCAAAATACTTTGCTCTTACATGACCTTGTCATATTACTTACAGAGCAAAATGGATGAAAACCTAGAAGTTTATACATCCTACTTGGAAAAGCAAACAAAATCATATTAAAATAAATAAACAAAACCAAATCAGATGCATACCTGGAGGTTGAACACGGTGTTCACTTACATGTAGTCAAAGGCACCTGTCCAAATTTCCCGCCTACAAAAACCTAGGAACACTAATTGAAAATTAGTGAAATTCAAGTAGTATTGCGCATGTAACTCTGAGTGTTGCCTTTGCAATCCAAACCCCTTGGTTAAAATCTACATTGTCAAATCCCTTCGTTAGATGTTGCAGAGAAACTGCTCAACTAGCAGCCAACAATAATTGAAGTGAACTTTGGAAGTTGAAATTGTCCACTATCCCTTGGTAGCTTGTGGACTTCTTTCCTTGAAAGTGCAAGTGTGAAGGTTCCAAGAATTGACCATCAACACTTAATAAGTGATTTATTAATCACGACCTGGGTCTTACCCCAAAACTGTACTCATATAGACACTCTTAATGCTATAGATAAAATAGGAGATCCACTCAACTCTTAATCGTATTCACAGTTGGATCTTTTCTAGACTTGAAAATACATAATCTTGGGTTTTTGTGAACATACATGTTGTCTAAAATACTTGCTTTATCTATATACCTTGATAGAGATAAGATTTTACGAGTTAAAGACTTTCAAAAACTCCACTTAATCATAGTGCTTAAATAACACCCAAAAAATCAATGATGTTGTGAAGCTTGCTTGTCCGTTAGAATCAATGGGTAATCAACTAGATGGAATTGTTCAATCTTGAAAGAAATCACTGATGGATTACAACAGATGGCTCTTAGACATTCCAAAATAGATGGCTCTTAACCTTCCAAAAACAGATAGCTCTTAGTCCTTCCTGTTACCTTATTGACATAGAAATATTTTAGTAAAATCATGCCTAATTTCACCTTTCCCATAGAGAATTGGGGGGGGGGGGGGGGGGGGGGGGGGGAGAGAGAGAGAGAGAGAGAGAGAGAGAGAGAGAGAGATGGGTTGACGAAAATACCTTAGGGTATTGGTGTATGACCCTAATCGATGCTTCTATGCAAATGATATCTAGGTCGTAGCTTATCCTATAAGCATAGAGCAGTGTGCTTGTACAACACTCTCGTAGAGAGAGGTAACATAAGTCACGTCTTGACCCACCTACTGTGTATGTGGTCATGATTGTATCAGTGTGACTTAAGTATGGCACCTCTCCTATGAATAAACATAAATAAAAAATGTTTTAAGATAGCACTAACTTACCTCGTCCTTGACAGAGTAGGTAGTGTTATAGTGAAAGCGTATCCATCGTACTAGTAGGCCATGCATACATATCAAAAAAAATAGAATAATAAGCCTTTGGATTCAATGATAGTCTTAATCATGTGATCCCATGGTATACGTGCCTTGCATGATTACACTGGCATGGATATATCACAATGCATCGTTGCGTAAACTATGAGCTTGTATCCATGTAGTGCCAAAGATGTGTGCCATTATCATCGATCTGAAGTTAATCGATAAGAACTTGGCACATAAGAGCAGCCTTGCTTTGCATGAAGCCTGACAAAGCACTTTGCTTTGCACAGTTGAGAAATCCTTTTTCAAATAAAAGTTTAAATTACAGAAGAAACAATCATAACTTAAAATTTACTAACCTTGTCGCCACATGTGGCCAAGTTTCTTGTGATTCATAAGTAAGAAGCTCGCTCAAATTTGTCTCATAGCCATATGTATTGCTCGAGTGAGTTAGCGTATGTAACATTACGCCCTCTTGTGATGTAAAAACCTACAAACATATTGGCAAGCTCCCCCAAGTTTGTATGCTAATAGCATATTCCAAACTTTGGAAATCGTGATGTCAAATACCGAAAGGAAAGCATTGTTGCACATAAGTACTCATGGAGTTCTGGTGCTTGTAGCTAATAAATACTCTTGCCAATTTACAATGTCATAGCAAAAGAAAGTTGCCATTGTTGAGCATTCACAGGTAATCGACCACGTCGAATTGTATCACGTGTTGAAAAGAAGAAAAACATTTGGAAAGTATGTACCACGTACCTGCTTGGCATGATTTCTGTTGTCCTTGACCATATATATTTGTCTTGATTGACGGATGTGTAAAAATAGTTTGCCTAGGAGCCATGCCCTGCAAAATTTCAAATCTACAATACGACATAGAGAAACCCCTGGCGGCTTCTCAAGCTGTAACAAGTGGTCCAGGGACTTTCCCGTCTCGATTGCGGCTCATAGCCATTGCACGTCTGATGTGATCGATTAAAAAAAACTCTATACTACACCTTGACTTTGGAGTAATTGTCTCTTGTGGTAGTATCAAGTCTAGCAATTATAGGCCATGCCGATCTCCTTGAGATGCTAGAATATTACCAATTTTCTCTGCCTTTACTGCTAGGCAACTTTCCCTTTCTGCGTCTTGTCGAGTAATGGTCGGCCTTGCCGAGTACCTTGACCATACCAATCACATATTTACCGTTCAAGCCACTTGCCCTGCCTTTACTTGCATGTATTGCTAATCCACCTTGGTTGCACTTGTTGTTGGCCATACTTACACCTTGACATTTTTTCTTGATAAACATCCTTTGGAACACGCTCCCCTTCCACCAATAGCAATGGTCTAAAAGTTTGCTATTACTAATGCAAAAACTTCTGCAAAATTGAAATGAATGAGGAGCAATAATTTCAAGCTCATTGTACTTACCATCCATCAAAAACTTCTATATCAAAATTTCTATCAAATGTGAAGCATCCTGATGTCACATGGTCGGCGATGGTGGTGGATAATGGGCTTCACCGCTTCTTGTTGTTGAGGGCCTTGCCCTATTCACAATCCAAGTCGAAGCTTTGATTCATCTTGCCTACAACAATTTTGTATCTTTTCCATCGCACAAATGTTTGATGACTTGCTACATATAAGTGGGTTCGTAGCCTTGAGCTCCTCATGCGACAATCATGTCGACGAGAACGATCTCGTCCCACATCGGGACTCATTGAGGCTTTTTCTTATGGGAATTACCCCCTGAGGGTTTTGGGCGCTTCAGAGGCTGTTGCAAATAGACGCTCCAAATGTGAAGGCAAGGTTGAAGCAGGGCTTCCACAACACAACAACCTACTCCCGACACACCTTTGCTCACCATGGCCGCCACGAGCTCCCATAGGATGCGCTCAAGAGACAAAAAAAATTTTCCCTTTCCACTGCACATCCGATGAGTCAAAGCATGAGAAAAACGACGCAGGTCAACCACGACCTCATCCTACATGCAAGCGTGCATGCCCACGAGTCTGTGCTCGTCTCTCCTCTACTTGTTGACCTCGCCTTCATAGCAAACAACCGTTCTTGTAGCCATAACTGCTCTGTTCTACAGGGGATGCTGCCCAATTCCATTCCTCGCATGCTTCATGCAAAAATCAAAACCCTCCAAAGCTTCCACGTCTTTTAGCGCCTCTTCATCTCCATAGAACCACCATGCCACAGAGAGAGAGAGAGAGAGAGAGAGAGAGAGAGAGAGAGAGAGAGAGAGAGAGAGAGAGAGAGAGAGAGAGAGAGAGAGAGAGAGAGAGAGAGAGAGAGAGAGAGAGAGAGAGAGAGAGAGAGAGAGAGAGAGAGAGAGAGAGAGAGAGAGAGAGAGAGAGAGAGAGAGAGAGAGAGAGAGAGAGAGAGAGAGCATGCATCCATGCAAAAAACTTGTACCCTTCTCCTTCCCCCCTCCATAGCTTCCCCCTCCCCTGAGCTCTGATACCAATTTGAGAAACCCGAGAACTACCGTGGAGGATTCTCCCCCCTACCACCCATAATATTGGCCCTTGGCCATCCATACTTAGAATCCCCTATCTACACCTAACAGCCGGCCCTTGGCCTGGGTCCGTGACCCCCCTTGGGTTTTCCCATGGCATTACAACAACATGCTTTTGTAATTGGGGTAAATGTGTATAGTGCATGAAGTGAGAGACTCCCATTTTTCTCATGCCATGATATACTGGCATTGTAGGAAAGCCTCATCCAATATAGGGTCTAGTGATGCATCATGAAACAAGTGTGTTGCATCTCATCTTCCAAAGCACTTCTTGGTTACTTCCATCCATTTTGAGCTCAATATTTTGTTTCCATGATTTTTGAATTTTTTCACTTCTCTCCCATGCAATTTTAAGAAGTCGGTGTGGCAAGCTTTGCCGCATCTTTATCATGTAGTCCACAAATCTACCCATGCCCATAATTTCAAGGGGAAGTGAACTGGACTCAAGAAGAAGGAGCATGCAAGGCATGTATACTTGCACTTGGAGAAGGTTTGTAGAAGAGCGCTTTTGAACATTTTCAAACTCTTTCCAATGGAGCCACTAAAGCTACCACCCCATAGTTCAACCCCTAAAGAAGTACAAGCATTGCCAAGGTGTCAAAGAGGTCTTTTGTGAGGATTCAACATCTGATATCCCCTCATTGACACATGTTTTCAAATGCATTGTACGCTCTCTTCTAGTTTCAAGATGACACATAGCACATTCATTCCATTTGTGATTGGTAGGAACTCAAGGTCAAGGTACTTGAGTGGGGGGATAGCACATCAATAAGGGTGCACAAAATAAAGGGAGTTCATAATGTTTCCTTGTATCATGAATTCTTTGTATATTGAGAGAGAGAGAGAGAGAGAGAGAGAGAGAGAGAGAGAGAGAGAGAGAGAGAGAGAGAGAGAGAGAGAGAGAGAGAGAGAGAGAGAGAGAGAGAGAGAGAGAGAGAGAGAGTTGTGTGAAGGGTCAATATTCTAGAGGGAGTGAGGGGACCATTACAAGGGCTAGCCAATAGGACGAAGGCCATGTTCTTCATAGCCAAAAGGTGAAATGATGGTAAGAGCTCAAGTGTAACATAGGTGAAGGTGGGACAATAAGACAATGATGGTGCTAGAGGAGCATACAAAGTCTTGGATCTAGGGTTCCACCTTAAAATGTGCAAGTGTGGGGTGAGTGCATTAGGAGGAAACTAAACAAAAAGGTCCTATATACTATGTACAAGAGAACTCTAGGGATGCTCAATGAAGGTAATCTCCTATACAAAGTACAAACTTGAGTGCAATGTTTTACTTGCTATACTTCAAGGTAGCATATAGGATGAGTGTAATATGAATTATCATGGGGTGCATGGTGCCATGTAATGTGTCCCCAATCCATGCTAAATAATTAAGTGAAATGCATCCATAGTTGGGGAAAGGAGTGTCTTTGTCCCACTATTGCCCTAGAGGAGCCTATTGCTATATCCCACCTACTATGAAGAGTATGTAACAACTCCTAACAGATAGCTAATAAGGTAGTAGATGTAGGGGAAGAATGTGAGTCCCGTATATGAGCACAACGAGCCTTCCACATAATCCAGAACGTAATACAACAAATCGTTGTAAACATTGCACCTCACAATAGGATATCGAGCTGATGCACAATGGAAGGAAGTGAAGGAGTACGAGCGGAAGTGCGACGCGAGAGAGAGTGCGAGAAGAAGAGCACGACGATATGGTGAACTTGCTCTACTGTAATGTGTAGAGAATAGTGAGTTCTTATTAGGTTTTTACAAAAGAATATGTGTACATACCTGGCAGCCCGCCCACTTACCTGGGTGACCACATTGGGCTTTATACCCCAACAACCTCCCACTTAAAGTCCAATGTGGTACTTTAAGTGTGAGAGAAGCTACTATACAAGCTAATATACAAGAGATGTAGAGAAGTGATGTACTACCCTACACCTAACTGCTTGCGAAAATGCGCAAAGCTCTCTGAGGGAAGTCCTTTTGTAAGTAGATCAGCAGGATTTTCTGTGGTGTGAACTTTGACAAGCTGAAGTTGCTTATCCTCGAGCATTTCCCTGATGAAATGATACTTCACATCCACATGCTTTGTCTTTGAGTGATAAACTGGATTGCGAGCTAATTGTATAGCACTTTGACTATCACAATATAACACATGCATCTCTTATTTGATTCCCAAATCTGTTACTAGTCGATTAAGCCAAATTAATTCTTTGCATGCCTCTGATGCTGCAACATATTCAGCCTCTGTAGTAGACTGAGTAACACAATCTTGTAATCTAGAACGCCATGATACTGCTCCACTAGCCAATGTAAAGACATACCCTGACGTAGACCTTCGGTTGTCTAAGTCACCTGCATAATCAGAGTCTGTAAAACCCTTTACACTTAGCTCCTGACTCCCATAGCATATACGCATACTCTTTGTAGCTTTCAGGTATCTCAATATTCCTTTCACTGCCTCCCAATGTTTCTTGCCTAGGTTAATTGACATGTATCGACTTACTACTCCCACTGCAAATGCAATGTCTGGGCGAGTAGCAATCATTGCATACATCAAACTACCCACTGCAGACGCATATGGAATCTTATCCATTTCAGCTTGTTCTTCGTCAGACACAGGACAATCTTGTTTGCTAAGTTTCACATATGGTGGCAATGGAACACTCAATGCCTTTCCCTTCTCCATATTGAAACGTTGCAAAACCTTGTCAATATACTCTGTTTGAGGTAACCAAATCAACTTCTTTGATCTGTCTCTCTCAATGCGCATACCAAGTATATGACTTGCCTCACCCATGTCTTTCATGTCAAACGATTTTGCCATCTTTGACTTCAAAGCTGAAATTTCTTCCAAGTGCTTGCCAGCAATCAACATGTCATCCACATACAAAATAAGGATCAGCCAATTGCCATCCTTAGCCGTCTTTGTATATAGACAGTGATCGAACTCACTACGTTTGTAGCCTTGAGAAAGCATAAACTTGTGGAATTTATGGTACCATACCCTCGGTGATTGTTTTAAGCCATAAAGACTCTTTAACAACTGGCATACCCAATCTTCCTTGCCTTTCTCAACAAACCCTTATGGCTGCTGCATGTAAATTTCCACATCTAAATCACCATGCAAGAACGCTGTCTTGACATCCATTTGGTGCAACACCAAATCTAATATGGCAACCAATGCAAGAAAGCATCTCAATGTAGTCATCTTGACCACCGGAGAGAAGACTTCATCAAAGTCAATGCCTTGTTCTTGCTTAAAGCCCTTGGCAACAAGCCTTGCTTTGTACTTTGGCTGACTATCATGAGCGGTGATCTTATACCTGTAAACCCATTTACAGGGTAGAGCCTTTTTGCCCCGTGGTAATTTAACTAGCTTCCATGTCTGGTTTTTATGCAGAGCTGTCATCTCTGACTGCATGGCCAATTGCCAATTCCCAGAGTCCTTCATTTGCACTGCTTCCTTGTAACATGAAGGCTTATTGCAATCAATCAACATGACATAGTTCATAGATGGAACTAACCTATCAGGAGGTCACGTGACACGTCCAGATCTACGCACAACAGGTGGCTCAGGCTCAACCACAACCTGTGGTTCCACTCTATCCTGTCCTTGCTCCTCTTGAGCCCTGACATTTTGTCTTGCACGTGCAGGTCCATCTTCTTGGAAGAAAACTCTTCTAATCTCATCAACCCTCTCTGGTTTAGAATGATATTTGGATTCATTAAAGTGAACATCATTGCTGCGGACAACCTTTCTGGATTCGGGATCCCAAAGTCTGTACCCCATCTCACTAGAATTACCATAGCCTAGAAAGATGCACTTTCTACTATTTGGCTCAAGTTTGTTCCTAAATTCCTTTGGAACGTGAGTATATGCCTCACAGCCAAAGACTCTGAGATGCTTGTATGAGGGCATTTTGCCTGACCATACCATCTCTGGCACTGAATCCTTCTGCAAAACCTTGCTAGGAGATCTATTTACAAGATGAACAGTTGTTGACACAGCTTCAGCCCAAAACCCATTTGGTAGCTGTGCATTAGACAACATACTTCTGAACTTCTCTTGTATGGTCCTATTCATCCTCTCAGCAACACCATTTTGAGGAGGATTGTAAGGAGCAGTAAGTTCACGTTTTATACCTTTTGACTCACAAAAGTCCTGAAAGGCCTTTGAAACATACTCTCCACCATTGTCAGTGCGTAAGCATTTAAGCTTCTTGCCACTCTGATTCTCCACAAGTGTCACAAACGTTTTGAAAACACTAACCGCTTCATCCTTGTGCTTGACAAAGTAAACCCATACTTTCCTCGAGTAATCATCTATAAATGTCATAAAGTAAGAAGCTCCCCCTAGAGATAGGTTAGGCATAGGTCCACATAAATCACTATGAACAAGTGCCAACTGTGTATCTCTTCTACTGCTTCTATGCTTATGTGGCTGCTGTGTTTGCTTACCATACAGACAATGTTCACAGAATTCAAAATCATTAAATGAAAAGCCAGGCAAATAACCAGAACGATACAAGATTTCCATTCCCTTCTTGGACATATGTCCTAACCGGCTATGCCACAAAGAAACGTTCGGCTGCTCGGTTACATTGATTACATTTTTAGAGACATTTGATACATAAATCATGTAAAGTCCTCCAGACTTTACTCCATGTGCTATTGTCATAGAACCCTTGGATATCTTCCACATGTTCTGTCCAAAAGTGGTGACGTAGCCAGCATCATCAAGTAAACCTGTGCTGATCAAGCTCTTTGTAATTGCGGGAACATGTCTCACATTCTTCAGCGTGAAAGAAGAGCCATTCTGAAACTTCAATTGAACATCTCCAACACCTAAGATCTCACATGTCTGCCCATTGCCTAGCCGAACATGATCTTTAGTGGTCACATAAGAAGTAAACCACTCCTTGTTTGGAGACACATGAAGTGATGCCCCTGAGTCTATAATCCAGTCACTCAGTGCATTTCCATCAGATGCTGTAAGAAGAGATGAGTCCATTGTATTCTTCAAGAAGTAGATGTCTCCTGACACTAGACTGTCATCCTCTGCAACAATGTTTGTCACATTTATTTCTTGAATCTTCACTGAGGACTTGTTCTTCTCACCATGGTCTTCAGCTTTCTCTTTGCCTTTTTCTGCTTTCCATTCTCTGCAGTCTCTTTTCATGTGACCCTTCTTGCCACAATGGTAGCATTCTATGTCACTCTTGCCTTTAGCACTGCGGGACTTGCTACGAGACTGATTCCTCTTTCCACCTTTGTACTTTTCTTTGGTCCTTCCCCTGACAACTAAGGCTGTTCCTTTGCCTTTGTCCATTGTCTTTCTATTGGTTTCTTCAGTAAGCAGACTTCCTTCTACACCTGCTATGTTCAAACCATCTGGAGGTGCAGAATTACTCAAAGCTGTGCGAAAAGTGTCCCAACTTTCCGGCAATGTGATCAACAGGAACATAGATCTAACAGGTTCATCAAACTTGACACCTTGAGCTCACAACTGACTATAGATTGTGTTGAATTCATTCAGATGATTGGACATAGGTGTCCCTTCTTTCATCTTCAAGTCAACAAGCTTCTTAAGCTAGTATACTTGTGAAGCTGCACTCTGATTCTCATAAAGATCACTCCGCTTTAACCATGCTTGATAAGCCGACATCTCGTCTGCTACATTGAAGTAAACGCTTTCTGCCAAAGTCAGCATAATGGTAGAAAGTGCCAATTCATCCATTTCGCTCCATTCATCTTCGTCCATATCTTCTGGTTTTATCCCCTTGAGCTTTATAGGTTTTATCTGCTTCTTTTGTACCAACACGTGCCAAATCTGCTTCTTCCACAATGGGAAATTGGTTCCATCCAGCTTCTTGATATTGTAAAGAGCAGTTTCCTGTGATCTAGCCATAGCTACGCTTCACATTAGTTTACTTTTCTGGGAAAAATTCGGCAGAGTTTCCCCTGTAAACTGACCTCTGAATCAATATCAACCTGTCAAATGAACCAAGAAAGCTTCAGATTCTGCAGAAATTTTGGCAGAGTCTCCTTTGTAAAATGGCTCTGGTGTACTAAAAACACACCAAAAAACAGCTCAAAAAACACTGTCTCTCTGACACTATAAGCTGTGGGTAAACCTGTCCTGGACCTATACTGTCTCTCACTGTCCTGTCACTGTCCTATAAGCATAGACTGCGACAATGCCTCAACGGCAGTAAAGCAAAGATGCAATCCCAACTATCTAACTCACAATCAATACATCCTAGCTACCTATCTAAGGGTGCTCGAGGGATCGCTCCAAGACCTGTATCACCGAAAGGATCTCAACATTCGAGAACCCCCTAGCTCAATAAAACCTCACTCGACCCTCAAAAAAGGCTGCAGTAAATCTGACAGTACATAGACTTCCCACAAAGTCATACATCCACAAATTTCCCACTGTATGTTGTAACCGCTGCGGCGGTTGTTTGCTGCGTGACTCACAGGCAGCAAACCCTCAACAGACATACATCATCTCTGACAATACATCCCATGTGGAAGTACCTGCAATGTCAGGATGAAATCTGGAATATCAAGCAGCAAACACAAGCTACCTGATGAACCAGTGGATGTTGCCTACAGTCTGTGTGTAGATGCGCCCGTGTCGTATGTGACACGCCTCCAAGAACTGTGAGCCGTCCTTCGATGTGTAGACAGCCACAAATCAACACTCTGGGAGTGTCGATATCCTCAGCACCTACAGTCGTAGGCCGAAAATCCCAAATTTGCAAAGTCGGATCTGCACCCGTCAAGACCACGTAGTCGAAAATGGCCTGTGCAGACCTTTTTCGAAGCCAAACGGTGGCCGAGATGACCTCAGAATGAAATTCTAACAACACCTAGCCCTTCGGGCTTGCCCACGAGATTTCAGGCCGTGTCTTCGCCTGTCGAATTTCACTCCAATCTGAGTTGGTGACTCTAGCCTCCTGCAATGCTGCCCCGAGCCTCGATCTAAGCTCTGATACCAGTTGAAGGAGTACGAGCGGAAGTGCGACGCGAGAGAGAGTGCGAGAAGAAGAGCACGATGATATGGTGAACTCGCTCTACTGTAATGTGTAGAGCATAGTGAGTTCTTATTAGGTTTTTACAAAAGAATATGTGTACATACCTGGCAGCCCGCCCACTTACCTGGGCGACCACATTGGGCTTTATACCCCAACAGGAAGCATACCGGAGATCAATGCATGTAGCCCATGTCTTAAGCACGAAGTCCCTAATCCTATAGGAGAGTGCACACATAGAGTATGTGTCCCCGAAAATTGCAATAGCCATGAAACTATCCCCCACGACACAAATCTATCATGAATACCAACTCTGCTAAGCAAGCAATACACCACTCACCAAACCAATTGTGCATATGATCGTAACCAAAAACAATGGTATAGTGACTCCTCCTGTTCTATATCATGGCATTGACATGTCGGGTTATGGCCAACATATGTCACGTACGTGCCAACATGTAAATGTACATGTGCAATCATCCACATGAAGTAACATACTTGGCTACTAACTGCAATGCTAGGCTACAATTTGTTGGGTTAAGCCCAACTTGTGGTGACAAAGTGGTGTCTATCTATGAGGCTTGCATAAATTGGTTAGACCGGAGGTCCCTAACACCTTAAGGTTTTGGGGTCTGGATGGCTAGACCAATTTGTGGAACGTCACAGTTAAGCGCATATGCGCGGGAACAGCACTGGGATGGGTGACCTCCCGGGAAGTTGTTGCCCTCATGACCTACACAATTTCAACAAAAAAATATGGAAAAGTTGCTGCCGACAAATGCCTCAACTAGCAAGGATGGCAAGGGGGGTGTTGATGCCTCAAAAGCATTTTCCGCTCGATGCGAACAATGTCCTCAAAGTGGGAGAATGGCTCCTTGTCAGTTTGCTCAAAGGGCCACACCCACTTACCAAGTTCCCATCTCAACGTTTCCAAAGGAACTCCATTCCAAATCCAAAATTGCCACCTCCTTTGAGGCCTATACCAATTAGATAAATTTCCAATTAAAAGTTTTTGTGAAATTACCTCATTTTTAATTAAAAAACCAGAGCGGGCTTATTCATATCAATGTATTTATAATTTGAAACCAATAATAGCACGAAAAAGCGGAGTATGAATGGCTAGATCATTTGAAATAGCGTCATTTTACTGGCTTGGTGTAAGCTCAAGCTTCCGTGGTTGCATATTACTCTTTACTTGGTGAGCCAAAGGTCCTTTTTTGGATCTTTGAGCCCACAGATGGCCACTTGGCATGATCAAAGCCATTGCCCACAACTGGAATCTCATGGCCAGGAGCCTCGCAGAAAAACAAGTAACAAGAATATTGTTGTTTTTTATTACGTGTGCTTGCGTTGGTCACCCCACAGCTCTGCAAGCATGGTAAAGCACAGTTTCTCACAAGAGTGACAGGAGATGAGTGGCAGGAGATTCCGTCCAGCGTTTTTGACAAGCTGCTGGCGAAGGCAGGCCCTTTCACATGAGCCACAAAACCTGAGATCTCATTTGTGCCCTGAATCTTAGGCTGCCAATTTAGTTTTTTATTAACTTGTGCTTGCGTTTTGAAGGTCTACACAAAGTTGGCCACCACGACTCTGCAAGCATGACAAGCAAGGTTTCAACAGTTTCTCACAAGAGTGGCAGGAGATTCCGTCCAACCAAAATGATCAAATACAAAAAGTAGCGCACACCAATAAACTTGCACTGGTATGCATCAAGACCACCGTTTTTGACAAACTGCTTGCTAAGGCATGCCCTTTTACATGAGCTAGTCGGAGGGTTTGCAAAGGCATGATCTTGTCTTGCGATGCAATGACCTACACGTGCAGCTTGAAGGCATTTGATATCAGGCAAGATGTTGGTGTGGGCAAAAGACAAAAAACATCATTCAGTAGATGCAAAGATAAGGGATGCAATGATCTACGCATGCAGCTTAAAGGTATTCGACATCATGCAAGATGTTGGTATGGGAAAAAGAGTTCATGATGATTTTATAAGTGAGGAGCTGTTGACAAAAAAAGTTGTGCTTGGCACTGCCTTGGTTGACATGTATGCCAAATGTGGTGTACTTCATAAAGCACAAAAAGTGCTTGATGAGCTTCCATGTCGTCTCTTGCAATGCTCTGATCACGCGACATGCCCAACAGTGGTAGGGCAAGAAGCTCTGGGCTATTTTCAGCAGATGCAAAGAGAAGGCAACTCTTTAAATACAGTCACCTTACGCTTCTATCTCAAAGGCATGTGGCATTGAGCTCTTGATGCAATGACCTACACGTGCAGCTTGAAGGCATCTAGCATGATGCAAGATGTTGGTATGGGCAAAAGAGTTCACAGAGATATTGTTAGTCAGGGGCTGCTGATAAAAAATGTTGTGCTTGGCACTGCCTTGGTTGACATGTATGCCAAATGTGGTGCTAGGAAGATGTGGGCTTTTTTCAACAGATGCGTAGAGCTTCAGATACGCATTGATGCTTCAGATGCAATCACCTATGCATTGGTTGACATGTATTGAGCTTCAGATGCAATCACCTATGCATGCATTTTAAGCCTTGTTAAACATGGCTTCTCTCACAATCGTAGCACATTGCAGATCAGCATCTTCTCTCAAGCAGTATTTTTAAGGAGACATTGAAGAATCTATGGAGCATGAAGATGAAGAGGACCTTGCGGAAACTCCTTCCTTGCGTTGGGTCTTGGCCAAGCTGATTCTTCGGGTCTCTGTGACTCTTCTCGACGCTTCTTCTGACCTTGGTAGGCTGGTGGCCTCCTGCTGCATTGGTTGATGAGCGCAAGAAGGGAGCCATTATTTGCATCTTTACTATTGATGATGCACATTACTGGCCATCCAATTTGAATCAGTTCCCTTGCAAGATCATCACCCTCTTGAAATTTTTCCTCGAGCTACATGTCTCCTGATGAGGTGATGAAGAACAAGGAGGCAGTCCACTTATCACGCACAGATGCATGCCTTCTGATAGGTCGATGACGCAAGAAGGCAGCCATTATTTCATTACGATGGAAAATTCAACCTGTCAATTGACTATACTTGTTCAATACCATAGAGAGCACCATTCATCAGAAAGAACTAGAGGAGAATCTGGCACAGCTGCGAAATGGTGAAACATCTCCTTCGAGCTCATTTTGGGAAAGATCAAGGAAATTAAGCCCATTAAGTTTACAAAGCTCATCTAGAATTCTACTTGATAAGTGGTTGTCAGAAAAATCTAGATAAGCCACTTGAAAGACACCAATAGCCATGAAATTGATTGTTGTCAAATCCAAGTAGAAAAGGCCGGAAAGGTTTCCCAAACTCTTGGGAATGACACCATCAAAATAGTTGCTGCTGAAATCTACAGCTTGTGCTTGATTCCATAAGAAGTTGTCTATGAATAAGCTGGAGATGTCTCCTGTTAGGTTATTATTGTTGACGTAGAAGTCCACCATGGACACCATGCTTGCATACTCAGAAGGGATTTCCCGTGTCAGATGGTTATGGCTTAAATCCAAGTGTGATAATTCTGAAAGAAATCCCAAAGAAATAGGCAGATGTCCAGAGAGCTCACTGTGGGAAACATTGACCTTCACCAGGCTGCGTATTTTACCGAGCTCTGCAGGGATTTGGCTGGTGAGCTTGTTGTGGCCCAAGTTGAGGCCTTGCAACCTGCCCAATTCTCCCAAACACGGAGGGATACTGCCAACCAAACGATTCTGCGAGAGGTCTAGGATAGTAAGATTATGGAGGGCAGAAAGCTCCCCCAAAATGCTGCTACTCAACATGTTACCTGGAAGCAACACATAGACCAAACATAGCATTTTCCGATTTAAGGAGGTATGCTGCCATTAAGCTTGTTGTAAGAGAGATCCAATACTCCAAAGTGCTGGGTGAACATGGAGTCTGGTATGTTAAATTCTATAGTAAAAGAGCATATCTTGTCTGGAATTGTTCCAACGAGCTGATTATGCGATAGAACAAGGCAATCTAGTCCTTGCCAACAGAGATTGGCAGTTTTCAGGCATTGACAAAGATGGATTTCACTCACAATCTCCTATCCGGCCCTATTCCTGACTCCATTGGCCGCCTCCAAAACTTAACCACTCTCATCATGCCCTACAATCTTTCCAATGGGTCTCTTTTGGTTTCGATGAGGAACTGCAAAAGTCTGCAAATTGTGGATCTCTCTTTAAATCAGCTTCGAGGTCTGCTTTCGGATGAGCTTGCGAACCTTCAGCTTGTCAGTTCCCTGTCTTTAGAGAATAACCATTTCAATGGGCCATTACCATCTTGGCTGGGCAGCTGGACAAGGGTAACTTCTCTCTTGTTGGCAACCAATAAGTTCTTAGGGAGCATACCAAAAGAGTTGGGTGACTATTCTTCACTCATCACTTTAAGCTTCGATGGTAATAAACTCTCGTGCTCTATACTTGGTGAGCTCTGCAAGCACCCCACCTCTCACAGCCATTCTTGAATAGTGACTTTTTTCAAGGTGATGTCCGTGTAGCGAGAAGGGTCGTAGACAGAGGTGATTGTCATGTTGTTCCCTTCTATGGATGAGAATCCCACCACCTTGTAAGACAAGGGACCAGTGTGGAATCATACATGATGATGTCCCCTTGCTCCGTCACCACTGCGAATTTGCCATAGGAGACCTTGCTGAAGGCAACGCTGCGTTCTCTTGAAGGTTGTATTTGTTCTCTAGCCAAAAGCCAACCAATCACACTGCTGGTCCCACAGTACAATGAGGTCACCTTCTACCACCTTAACACACATACATAAAAAAATTAAACACAAGGAGAGTTCTAGTCAAGGACTCGAGGGAAAGGCCTCGTTAATCTTCGCAGTGCTTTGGCCATATATCAAATCCCCTTGAAGGCATATGGCACTGCCTTGGTTGACATGTATGTCTGAAATGTCGTCTCTTGAAATGCATTGATTGCGAGATATGCCCAACAAGGACTGGGCCACAAAGATCCGGCTCATTGGTTTTAGGATGCAAAGTGAGGGCACTTCTCGCACTACGTAGGAGTCCAATACGTCTATGATGTAGAAAATAAAGTTAGATCCGCTTCTCTTTAAGTTTAATCTATATCCTGCATCTTTTCTATTTGTCTTAACGTGTATTTTGTGTCTGACCAGGGAGGACATATATTCACAACAGTGGACGTTTCAATTGCACAAGCACGACATCAACTCGACAACACTACAAGGTTCATTATCTGTATCCAGCTTCCCATGATTATACGTTTGCTTGGAGCAACACATAAACGCTACGAGGCAGGGCACGGCTTCCGTTTCTTATAATTTTTGGAGAGACCACAGTGCCAACTCTCCACCATACTTTTGTATGGCATCTCTGCATGACGTACACTATATTCTTTGCAATTTTAGTCTGTGACGTTTCATTACAAGACGATATGTTTAACTATTCACATTGCTTTTTTGTAGCTCGACTCAAACATTGTCCGCTGGCTGGCACAATTGGATGACATTCGTACAAGATTATCAGGTCGGTAGTGTAGTTCATTTTTTATAGTCTGTTAATTGACTATGCTTGATTGAGAATAAGATGGGTGTTTCAAAGATGGTTCCACAATTTAGAGACTAAATGGTCAATATACTAGGTAATTGAATGGTACAATCTACAAATAACTACCAAAGTAGGTTAAGTTGCAACCCTTTTGCTTATTCAATTACCCTCTTTAGTAGCTCTTTGTCATATGGGACACAACTTGCTTCTTTCCAATGCTCATCAAGTCCCAAGTTAAGCTATTATTGGTGCCTATCAATAGGTTCTACTCATTTTCTCGTGTCACCACAACAAAACCCAAGGCAAAAACAATGACAACCAACTAACCAAGTAACCAGCTGCGCTCCAAGATCTGTCAAATTATGTATGGCAAAGGTCCACCAAGCAAGACTAGTTTGGACCCTAGTACCCTACACCCACAAAGGGCCATATGCCTCCTGAGCGTACCTCAAACCAAACGTGCTCGTTTGAGTTTCGAGCTCCAGTCTTGTGCAATTTGAATCTATAAATCTATAATAATAAAACTCTATAAGGGAGAGGCACTTTCAGGCGGGCCAGGTGGAGGACAACGTCAGGAGCGTGCCTGGACCGGGGAGGCGAATAGGCAAGCGGCTTGGAGGGGAATTCGAATAGGCAAGTTGGTATCCGTAGAGTCATTGTAGTGGTAGTTTCCTACGAGGTTAAAATCCTCTTCTTCTTCTTTCTTCTTTCTTCTTTCTTCTTCTTCTCCTTCTTCTCCTCTCTCTCTCTCTCTCTCTCTCTCTCTCTCTCTCTGCCATATTAAGTAGGCAGAGTTAGTGGGCAATATACCGAGGCTCAAGAGAGCTGGCGACCGAGGATGCTAGGCAGTTGAAGGGAAAGCAAGGGCTATCTATTTTTTTTTGCCAAGTGCATATATAGGAGGCACCTAGCCGCGATAGCTGGATGCGAGGAGTCCGTAGTAGGTTCTTAGCTAGATGTTGGAGGCAAAGATGCAATGCAGATCAGATCAGGCAACTGTCTTCTGGAAACAAGGAGAGAGAGAGAGAGTGACTAATTTTCCGTCACCAATAGGCTAACCTGAAGTTGCAAAGTGGAGAGTAGTAGTTTCTTTTCAAGTGCATGTATTACCACCCTGCGATCATCGCGAGAAGAGAGGACCAGTCCCAAGGAGGCCCCAGAGAGAGAGAGAGAGAGAGAAATTTTCCATCACCCGGAGGCTAGCCTGAAGCTGCAGAGTGGAGAGTAGCAGTTTCCTTTCAAGTGTATGACCATCCTACGATCGTCGAGAGAGAGAGAGAGAGAGCCTTAAGTGTGTCACCTTGCTACGACGATAAATTAGAGGGATGTGCAAGAGAAGCATGTGATTCTAAGTAAGTGGGGTCTTGATTCAGTATCTAAGGTGGGCATCGTTTTAGCAATAGCAACAACAACGTCAGTTGCTACCTGTGTTCGCACTTCGTGTGTTGGCGGAGCCATCTACTAGCAAGCAATATGAGGTGAACCTCTTGGTGATGGAGGCCATATCAAACTAAGTGGCACACGTTGCTTTGGATAGTACATCACAGATTAAGAGCTACGTTTGTCGATTGTGAGTGCCTCTCCCAAACCATACTACATTTGATGTGTCGCATCTATTCTACTCTATTAAGGAGACCAACATTCTGGCACACTACGTGGCTCAGCAAGAAGGGGTGGTGAACATCAGGAGGCCGGCCTGCAAGAGATAAAAAGGTGAAGAGCCATCAGTTGGGGGGGTTGAGGCAAAGTGACGTACTGGGGCTACCGGGAGGTGAAGAGGCACGAGAGAGTGTGTGTGCACGCTGTTGGGGATATGGGTTGTCATGTTGCCATCCACGGGGCTCGCTTTGCTAGTGCCCATCTTTGCCAACAAATTGCACTCGCCATTTGAGAAAATGGCCACTCACAAGTCTGTATCCAGTTCACACTCCCAAATTTTTATTCGTATCCAACTCCCTTCCCATTGTCCCAACCTATAAAACTCTGTAAGGGAGAGGCACTTTTAGGCGGGCCAGGTGGCAGACGCGAGAGGCAAGCAACTTGAGTGCAAGAGCAGTCGTGATTCGGGCACAAGTTGTGGACAACGTGTGCCCTTTGGACGTCGGGAGGGTGCCAAGACCGGTCTCGTCTATAAATGACACGGGGTCTAACTCAAGGGATCTATGGCTGGCGTGTATCGACGGGGCGGGGAGGGCTTTGGGCCGTTGGATCGACGCAACGGGAGGGGGACTTATATAGTACTACGGTTACATGTCTTTCAAACAATCACGGCAGCTGGGTTGGATAGGTAGTGTGCCTGTGGAGCGGGAGGTAGCGTAGTGAAGTCGCAATGGGGGCAGTTGGGGGCTGTAATTTTTTTGATACCCAAAGATGGGATCAACGGTGGATTGAACATCCGCCGTAGATCCCTTGAGTTTCTCCCCTGACGCTTATACGAGGCTGGACCGGGGAGGCGAATAGGCAAGCGGCTTGGAGGGGAATGCAAATAGGCAAGTTGGTATCCGTGGTAGCCGAAGCGGCGAGAGACAGAGAGAAAGGCCGATAATTTTGCCCATCACCCATGAAGCAGGACCTGCTTACGTGAGCGATCAACAACTCATACCATCTGAATAGCATGATGCAGGTTCATGTTCGCTCAGCATCACCTGCAACGTATGGTGCACAAGCCAGCATTTTCATCTCTCTCTCTCTCTCTCTCTCTCTCTCTCTCTCTGTCTGTGTGCCATATTAAGTAGGCGGAGTTAGTGGGCAATATACCGAGGCTCTAGAGAGCTGGCGACCGAGGATGCTAGGTAGTTGAAGGGAAAGCAGGGGCTATCTATTTTTTTGCCAGGTGCATAGGAGGCACCTAGCCGATAGCTGGATGCGAGTCCGTAGCCGGCTCTTAGCTAGATGTGGGAGGCAAAGATGCAGTGCGGATCAGATCAGGCAAATTAGCGGCACTGTCTTTTGGAAGCAAAGGGGAGAGAGAGAGAGAGAGAGAGAGAGAGAGAGAGTGTAATTTTCCATCACCAGTAGGCTAACCTGAAGTTGCAGAGTGGAGAGTAGCAGTTTCTTTTCAAGTGTACTACCACCCTGCGATCATCGCGAGAAGAGAGGACCAGTCCCAAGGCCGCCCCACATAGAGAGAGAGAGAGAGAGAGAGAGAGAGAGAGAGAGAGAGTAATTTTCCATCACCCGGAGGCTAGCCTGAAGTTGTAGAGTGGAGAGTAGCAATTTCCTTTCAAGTGTGTGACCATCCTGCGTCGTCGAGAAGAGAGAGAGAGAGAGAGAGAGAGAGAGAGAGCCTTAAGTGTGTCATCTTGCTATGACGATAAATTAGAGGGATGTGCAAGAGAAGCATGTAATTCTAAGTAAGTGGGGTCTTGATTCAGTCTCTTAAGGCGGGAACAGCAGTTGCTACATGTGTTCACACTTGGTGTGTTGGCGGAGCCATCTACTAGCAAGCAATACGAGGTGAACCTCTTAGTGATGGAGACCATATCAAACTAAGTGGCACACGTTGCTTTGGAGATGGCATCACAGATTGAGAGGTACGTTTGTCGATCGTGAGTGCCTCTCCCAAACCATGCTACATTTGATGTGTTGCATCTATTCTACTCTATTAAGGAGACCAACATTCAGCCACACTACGTGGCTCAGCAAGAAGGGGTGGTGAACATCAGGAGGCTGGCCTGCAAGAGATAAGAAGGTGAAGAGCCATCAGCTGGGGGGGGTTGAGGCAAAGTGACATACTGGGGCTACTGGGAGGTGAAGAGGCACGAGAGAGAGAGAGAGAGCATACTGCACAGAATCAATCGTGCAATGGCGCAAAAGTAGGCCAATGCTCATCGCTACAACCATCAAAGAGCCCGATACGAATAGTTGATCACAGGTGTTGTACAACAACGAAAGAATTTTTGCGTGCAACAAAAACGGCTTTGCGAAGTGAAACATTGCAGGGTGAGAAATGAGCCAGTCGGCCAACGGGGCTCGATCCAGAAATCTGATGGCCCAAGTTTAACATTACTCACGCTAACCACTAAAGGTTCGGCTGTTTGATGTCTTAAAACTGATTTTTTTTTTTTCTTGTTCATTAGGGAAACTGTGTCCCCCTTTCAGGGGGTGGCTTTTTATTGGCCCCTTTACCCTAGTAGATTCAAAGAGACACTCCTTAGACACAGATACTCCAACCATGCTTGCCCCTTGAGTCGCAACTGGCTCTAGCCAACACCATTAGCAGGCACGTCGTGCTAGAGAGAGAGAGAGAGAGAGAGAGAGAGAGAGAGAGGCTAATGGGTGAGAAGCTACCTACCTGTGAAAACCTAAGCCTCACCCCCTACCCTTACCCGAACCCTAATCCTTCCCCCTCTGCCCTCCGTCTTGCTCCCCACCTTGGCCCTGCACCTCTTGCCCTATCATTTGGCCATCTGCCTTGCATCCCTTTTTCATCGCACCTTGTCCATAGCCACCTCTTTGTCCGTACCTGCATTAGCAAGATCACCCTCCTCCCTATTCATACCTGCTTTAGTTGCCTTGACTCTGGATCTATGACAGTCCATGTGACCACACAGCTTTGTTGTTGTTTCTAGTCTCCCCCCCGCCCCCCTACACACACACACACACAGAGAGCGCTTACCTACACCTCTACTACTTGGCACACTTATTGCCTCCCTTCTTCAATACTATGATTTTCTTTGCAATATGCCTTTCAACACCAAGGTGAGGATTTGGAATTGGCTAGGCAAGGAAGTGGAAGCTTTATGGAGGAGCCATTAAATTCTCTGTCAAAGGTGGAATGGAGTGTGGATTCATGAACATCCATGCAGCAAACACAAGTAGGCCTAGTTGGCTGTCAGGCGAGAAGGAGAATGTTGGGAGGCTGGGACAATGGGAAGAGAGTTGGACACGACAGAGAGACGACAAGGAATACAAATTTGGGAGTGTGAGATGGATACAGACTTGGGAGTGGCCATTTTCTCAAACGGCGAGTGCAATTTGTTGGCAAAGATGGGCATGAAAGGGGCAAGAAAAGCAAGCCCCGTGGATGGCAGCATGACAACCCATATCCCCAACTGTGTGCACACACACACACACACACATAGAGAGAGAGATAGAGAGAGAGAGAGAGAGAGAGAGAGAGAGAGAGAGAGAGAATGTGATGTGTATTGTGGAGAGATATATAAAGAGACACACACATATACACATACAAACCTACATACACACATACACACACACACACACACACACACATATATATATATAGGGAAAATTACCAAAATACCCCTCTAATTTATGGAAATTCCCAAAATACCCCTCAAATTTCAAAAATTCCCAAAATACCCTTGTATCTATTTTACCTGGATTTTTCACAATTTCCTAATTTTTATTCTTTTTTGACAATGTATAATCGTTTTATAGTGCTTAGCATGTAATTTGTCACAAATTACCTCCCAAAAACAGACAATTATGTCCAAAAATAATGAAGCAATTCATCTCCAAAGCCTACATAACTAGCTCAAATTCTAGTTTTAGTATCTTGTATTCATAGACAATCAGTCTTCTTATGAAAGGCTACAATTTTTTTAATTTTTGGATAAATTTACTCTCACAACCA
The DNA here is from genome assembly GCF_014529385.1 of Adiantum capillus-veneris. Taxonomy (NCBI): domain Eukaryota; kingdom Viridiplantae; phylum Streptophyta; class Polypodiopsida; order Polypodiales; family Pteridaceae; genus Adiantum; species Adiantum capillus-veneris. Next base: position 44,273,883 of record NC_140933.1, on the reverse strand, counting down.
GGGGTGTTTTGGGAATTTTGCAAAATTTAAAGGGCATTTTGGAAATTTTTGACAAAATATGAGGGGTATATTGGGAATTTTTGAAATTTGAAGGGTATTTTGGGAATTTCCACAAATTAGAGGGGTATTTTGGTAATTTTCCCATATATATACTAGTAAAACAGCACCGCCTTCGGCGGCGGCATGGCCCCTCTTCCCCTCAAACCCCTTGCTTCCGCTGCCTATTCAGAGAGGGTTTTGGACCACTGGCCAAAGTTATGAGATACCAGGATTAGAGATGCCTTGGGCTATTTTTATTTGGAGCTGCGCAGACATAGGGAGATCACTGATTTCTTCAGACTACATACATGGCATTCAAATGAGCAAGCATCACAACAGACTTCAGAGTCCATCTATACCAGAGGTACACTGACTGACAGGGCCATTGAGCTTGGGAGATCCAAACGCCCACGACTGTGAGGGTCATCGAGACATCGGTGAAAGCTACATCAGAGGGTTCGGATTGTTCTGGTACGACATGGGTGATGCCTAGTCGGAGTACTCATTGAGAAGGACATTGATGAGCTTCGCCAAAGACCAATGTTGGATATCATAGGATAGGATCTTGATTCCAACATCTCAGCCTTTCATTTCATTTCATTTCATCCCATTTCATTTCGTTCCATTTCACTTTAGCTCAGTTCAGTTTCAATTTTTCAATTTTTAGTTTTTTAATCTTTTACACATACATTGTATTAGATTCACCATTTGTAAACTCTTTTGTCTCATAAGTCGCTTTGGCCTTTTGAAGATGTAAATATATCATTTCATCTCTCTCTCTCTCTCTCTCTCTCTCTCTCTCTCTCTCTCTCTCTCTCTCTCTCTCTCTCTCACACACACACACACACACACACACACACACACACACACACATGCAATCCACATTTGAAATGAGCTCTCTCTCTCTCTCTCTCTCTCTCTCTCTCTCTCACACACACACACACACACACACACACACACACACACACACACACACACACACAAACACACACACACATGCAGTCCACATTTGAAATGAGCTCTCTCTCTCTCTCTCTCTCTCTCTCTCTGAGAGAGAGAGAGAGAGAGAGAGAGAGAGAGAGAGAGAGAGAGAGAGCATTGAAGGAGATGTGGAGGCCAAGGGAGATCAACATTACAGATTTCAAGAGGACTTGGAGCTATTGGAGTTGGTAAAGGTGGAGCTAACACTATGAATGTTGCCGAAGGTTGGGATTATGTGAGGGGGCGATCAAGTGTTAATTCTCTATGGGTCTTCCCTTTGGCAGGCTTTCCTTTTTTCAAACAGTGCATCGGGCATGCTCCATGGTTAGCTCCCTTGGCGAGCACTGACAATTTTACTCCTACCCCTCCTCAGTAGCAAGTTGAGAAGCATCGCTCATCGCGGCACCTGTAAGCAATCTATTAATTCCGGTTGGATTTTCTCTCTCAATCTCTCTCGCACACAAGGGCATGGAGAGTGGGCAACATAAAGAAAAATGGAAGCAGTGGAGAAACCTCAAAAGAAAGAGCACTCATCCTCCGTTTTCCCTCCATGGAAGCAAAGAAGTCATTCTTGAAGAAAAGACCAACTCTTAAAGAGACTGGCATCTTTCTCGGGGATGATCTCACCCTCTCGCAGATCGCTCATATGCAGGAAGTAATGCCGGAGATTAGAGAGGCAAGGGAAAAAGGCAAGATCGCTTTTTACCGAGATGGAAAAGTGGTAATACCAGAACAACGCTCCACATGATGGTGCGAGACTTATGAGACCACACTCAAAGTAGCTGCCTAGAACTGCAATGGATCTATGCGTCTTGATGTGGGTGCCTTTGAGGATAGCTTTACTAGAAGAGACATCATCTTTTACTCTGAGACACACCAGGCCCCAGGGCAATCCGTGCCTCACATCAGATACAGGTGGGAGACAGCCTACAGACAGGAGACATGCTAAGAGTACAGAGGGCGGGGCTCGGGGGGAGTGGCAGTGTTATTTAGAGAGGATCTGCAGCCACTGATACATATAGCCCGTAGGGACGAGCAGGCTAGGTACATGTGGGTGAGACTGAAAGAAGAGACAGGCAGATACCTCTATCTAGCTATATTCTACTTCCCCCGAGTACATCAGTTTATGCATCACCCAGAGGACAGTCCCCTTTCTCTATTTTGGATGATGACATATGGGAGTTCTCTAGGGACGGTGACATTATCATCCTAGGGGACTTCAATGCTAGGATTGCCCATCACCAGGCAGTGTTTTATGATACTTCAGAGGAGATGCTAAGAGAGCTAGATGTTGTAGAGACGGGCCTTTCCAGACTATCACACGATGTGGAATGTACTGAGTATGGGCGACACCTGATAGACATGGGCACTGCACATGGATTGGCCATCTTGAACGGCCTATAGAGATTTCCTGCTTCGGGAGGTTTTACATGCTTCCCACACAGACATGGAGCCAGCACACTGGACTATGTCATGGCACAGACGAATCTCATCTCTAGTATCCAGGATCTCACAGTTGAGCCCAGACGGATCGGGGTGGCAGTGGATCATGCTCTGGTGTCAATGACCATCTCCTTCCAGTTCAGTGTAGCACACAGGCCACGAGTAGTAGCCCCTACTCGCTACACATTCACACGGGAGACGGATTCTGTATACATGGACGAAATCTACAGACGCCTATGCACTGAGGACCCGGGGCGACCTCTGGAAGAGCTAACTACTATACTGACACAGACATTACAAGAGCCGCACACCCAGCCTGAGAAGAGCCGCCGATCATGGAGCATGCCTCAGAACAGCTGGTACGATGAGGAGTGCCGCCAGACTAGAGCCAGACTTCAAAGGGAGGTGTTGTTGGGGGACGTCACTCACAGACAGTCACAGATTGACTTCCGACGCCTGGTGCGGCGGAAGAAGAGGGCTTTTTTGGCTCAACTCGAGCACGATCTATATCAGCTATTCTTGAGTCAGGACTCACGTGAGGCGTGGCGGATCTTTCATGAGAAGTCCCCCCCCCCCCAGCTATTTCCTCCACAAAGACCTGGGGGCAGTACGCATCATCTTTGTACACAGTACCTGGACAGTCGGCCCTCCCCAACCCCCCCGATCCATCCCCACACGCATGTGTCTTTTTCACCGCTAAGATGGTGAAGAAAGCTATTGAAACAGGATGAAGACTGGGAGAGCATATGATCATGATGGCCTAGTCGCTGAGCATTTCATGCATGCCAAAGACCTACTAGCAGAGCTTCTAGCAGTTATGTTTAACCGGGCCATGTGTGAGGGCCTACGAGACTCTTGGAGCCTATCTACGATCGTACCTATCTTCAAATCAGGAGACCCCATGGAGCCTGGGAATTATCGCACTATTATGATTGGGCACACACTGGCACGGTTGTATGCATCCATTCTGGAGCAACAGCTGAGTAGATGGGCAGAGAGGGAAGGGATACGTGCAACTGGGCAGGCAGGATTCAGGAGAGGCTTCTCTACTCTTGACCATATCCTAACACTCAGGGCCATCATCGAAGAAGGCAGATCTCATGGGAGACGGATCTATTGTAGCTTTGTGGACTTCCGCAAAGCTTTCAACACGGTACCCGTAGCTAGACTGATGCACAGACTACAGGAAATGGGAGTACCCACAAAACTCATTTGGGGGATCATGGCATTGTACAGATCAGTAGTAGGGCATGTACGCACCCCGGAGGAACTTTCTACACCGGTTCACTCCACTATTGGGGTGAAGCAGGGCTGCATGCTCTCTCCTACTCTTTTCGGTATGTATGTGGATGAGGTTTCTGACTACATTGACAGCGATGGGGATAAAGGTGCTCAGTTGGCAGGGACATGGATTCCACTTTTGTTATATGATGATGACATAGTGTTGATCTCTAAATCCTCAGAAGGATTGCAATGTCAATTGGATGCTTTGCATACGTTTGCCCACGAAAGTGGTTTGTTTGTCAACCTGGGTAAAACCAAGGTTATGGTGTTTAATACCACCCCACAGTGGATCAGGAGGTCAGCACCTACATTCACATACGGCAAGGAGACTGTGGAGTACACAGACGCTTACACTTACCTTGGAGTGGTTTTTAGCGGACCTGCATTCTCACTTAGAAGAGCAGCAGAGACTAGACTTACTAGAGCCCACACATCATTGGGTAGATTGGAGAGGATGTGTTTGCAGGTTCAGTTTCAGGAGCCCCGGATGAAGCTCTGGCTCTTTGACACCTTGGTGGCTTCAGCATTGCTCTATGGAACCGAGATATGGGGACCTTCACTGGATCACCACGGGAGGCCGGGTCGCTCAGACGGATGGGGGAACATGGAGAAACCTCTCGTCTCTATGATCTCACGGCTCATTAGAGCCAAGGCATCAGTACCACAGGCCATTATCCGAGCAGAGCTAGCGGTCCCCCCCCTTGTGGTGGAGGCGCTCACCAGATCAGTCTCCTTCATAAACCGCACATGGGCACTTCCTAGAGACAGATATGCTCGCATAGCACTTGAATCCTCTCGACAGCTAGCCATACAAGGAGATACAACACGCTGGTATGGGGAGATGACATCATGGTTTCAGGCACATGGGTTCAGCACAGACATGTTGCCACCCCCAGGGGATTCACTCTATATATAAAATGGGATGCCACCTGCGAGCGGACAAATTTGATAAAACCCCTATATACGACTTATATTAGGGAATATGATCCCCCTTTCTACGCTTATACGACAATCAATGCAAAAAACTATCAGACCCCTATCTTACATATAGAATTTAGATCTCACATGATCTAACTGAGTAAATTTAGGTCTCACATGATCTAACTGAGTCTAACTAGTCAAAGAGCGTGCATCATAGTGATTGGAAATGTACTAAGGAACCACTTTTGTTGATAACTAGATGTACCCTTAATGGTCTTAGATTGAATTTCAAACTATGTGCCCGTTTAGCCTACACTCTAGCTACTCGTCCAATTTTGACTCATCTAAATTACTCAAAAACCTTCTTAGAAAGTTTTGCTAGGTTCTCCACGTAGATTTGCATCTATACAAACTCTTTATAGCTTTAATCCCTCAACAAATGAACTATAATCACAAAACAAGCAATTGATACAAAGCAGTGTTAGTTCTTGCATGTATCTTTGTAGCTATTGACTCATAGGTTCGAGGGAAGACTCTTTTGGGAAGCCATGATTTTGAAACAAATAAATTTCCTCTCATTTTACCCTTTTCTCACATTTTTACCACCCCCCCCCCCCCCCCCCCCCCCCCCCCCCCTTATTTCTTAAGCTTGGGAGATAAATTATTGGGGGCCTGCCCCACTAACTTATACGCTTATGTAACTTGTTAAAAAAACCCCCTCCCCTGCACTTACGTGGTGAGGTAAGTTTTCCATGGTGAATCCCCCGGGGCTGCCACCATTCCGGTACTCATTGGATGCACCATCTCTCACTCTTACACAGTCAGAGATCACCAAGCTCATCCGCCAAGACCTGACCCAGCTAGACACTAGGAGGACATGGATACAACCAGCACAAGAATTGGGCACGAAGATGGCTTTCTACAGAGACCACCTCCTCCAGCTTACGGAAGATGGTTTTGTGGCGAGACCCAGATACATGGATACCCACTTGTCTCATGGGATACGATGTGCTATTGGCCAGTTACGCACATCTTCTCACCAGTTGCGGATTGAGACTGGGAGATACAGCGGAGTACCAGCAGAGGACAGGACATGCCCCTTGTGTAACATGGAACCTGAGACAGAGCTACATTATACATACCGCTGCCCCGTCTACTACGAGATACGAGGCCGCTTCCATTGCTTGTTCAGAGAGGATTTTGGACCACTCTCAAGAGTCATGGGAAGATCAGAGATGCCTGGATTTGTTCTTGCTCGAGCTGCGCAGACACAAAGATAGCCTGATGAATGGCGAGGCTAGCCAGTCTCAAAGACGGATCACAGACTTCTTCAGAGCAGACACGGGACAACCGCAAGAGCCACTCCCACAGCAGAGCTCCCCCCGTCTCAAACCAGAGGCACATTGATTGACCGAGCGATTGAACTAGGGAAATCCAGGCGCCCTCGACTACGAAGAACTACACAGCATCGACAAAGGCTACGGCAGAAAATTCGGAGCACGTTGGCCAAGCATACACGACGCCCGGTCATACTACTAACCATGGAGGAAATTGATGAGATTCGCCAACGACCAATGCTAGATCTCTTGTGATTCAACTATCCCAACAAGCCGCCCATTTTTCTGCTTAGTTTTTTGCTTCACTCACATCGACCAACTTAGGACCCCATAGTGTATATCTTTGTTTTGTACTGTTGTTAGGTTATTTTGTTACTCTGACTTTGTATCAGATCCACCACTTTGTAACTTTCGGGTCTCATAGGTCATTGTGGCCTTTTGAAGACGTTAATATAACATTTCATTTCTCCCTCTCTCAAATCAAAAAAAATATCTAAAGCTTTCTTGTGTGCTACTCATGGGGTTTCTCAGCTGGGGACGCTCAATGCATTCCAAGAGGCGACATCCCAAATAGGAAGCTCCTCAAGTGCTTTTTGTGCTTTATGAAGTGCACGACATTTGGCATACATGTCGACCAAGGCATCTCCAAGCATGAAGTTTTCTTTTCAACAACCCATGAGTAACAATCTTATCATGAATTCTTTTGTCCATATTAGCATCAAATGCCCTCTCTCTACATCTCCGCAAAACAGCCTAAAGCTTCTTGACCATGTCCTTGTTAGACACCTGGGGGATTCACCATGGAAAACTTACTGCACCACGTAAGTGCAAGAGAGGGGTTTCTTTTTACAAGTTACATAAGAGTATAAGTTAGGGGTAGGCCCCCAATAATTTATCTTCCAAGCTTAAAGATAAGGGAGGGGAGTATCATATTTATTGGGGGGAGGGGGACCTGACGCGAGTTGATTACTTGTAACGATTGGTCACTGGTGTGCACTAAAACTTGGATGAATTTAGGGAAAGTTTTTTTCAGGTCACACATCAAATTTTACATCAGGACGATCATAGATAAGGACTTATTAAGGGTTGATTTACAACAGCTTTGGATGGGTCAAAATTGGACGACTAGCCAAAGTGTAGGCTGATAGGGTACATAGATTGAAATTCAAACTAAGACACATTGAGGGTATATCTAGTCATCAACAAAAGTGGTTCCTTAGTACCGTGCCAGTCATTATGCTATACACTCTTTGACTAGTTTTACTCAGCTAGATCATGTGAGACCAAAATTTTATATGTAAGATAGGGGTATGATAGTTTTCTTCATTGATTATCGTATAAGCGTAGAAAGGGGGATCATATTTCCTAATATGTGTCGTATATAGAGGTTTTATCAAAGTTGTTCGCTCGCAGGTGGCGTCTCGTTTTAAATATAGAGTGAAACCCCCGGGGTTAGACATAATCAATGCACTCCATGAGACAACATGGTTGTCAGGAAGATGAATACATAGCTGGTGGCCCCAAACTATTGAAAACTACCAATTTCCACCAGAAACATCTACTTTAAGTTCATAGTTATCATTGCCATTGTAAGCCCTTGATGCTCATGAATAATCACTTCATCGACGAAAGGATCCTATCATGAAGATTTGTCAACTCCCCTTGGTATTGGCAACATTGCCTCCCATCCTAATTTCTCCATGACTTGGATTTCCCACTATGTGTAATCAAGTAAAATTCTTGTGTACCTAAAATAGCTTTCTTCTTGGCTAGCTTTAACTTTTCTTAGTAAAACTGATTGGTTTGTCCATCTCTTTACAAATTAGTTTGTTTCCTTTATCCTACATAATTTCAACATATTCATATTATGTATATATGGACAAAGAGTAGATATCAAGATGCACGTATTGACCTTTTGATTTTATTTATGTACGATCACTTATTTTCTATGCCATTCATTGGACCCTTCCTCCATTTGCGTAATGTGTGCACTAATTCTCCGATGAAAATGGTCTCCCTCCCTTTTCCATGTCAAGCCCACCAATTGCAAGCCTCATGGATCTTTCTATGACAACTCAATACACCATTAAATCTAGTGCTTGTTTGTGACTCTAAAGCTAGCATTTATTTCTAGTGCATTAGTAATTTTTCTTACTATAAACGAATTGTGCAAGGATAGAAAAACTAATGCATTAGAATTTAGAATACACAATAAAAAAGCCTAAACCTTTATTGCATACATTACATAAACATACATTTACATATGTTATTGAGAATAAACACAACATTCTCAATAGTAATTGCAGTCACATTTCCATAACCTGTGCGTACTCACAAAGAGCTCTCTCTCTCTCTCTCTCTCTCTCTCTCTCTCTCTCTCACGCAAGCGCACACAGAGAACATCTACCTAAACATCTTCAAGAAAAAACACATGAACATATATCAAACAAAGGCATGTATACTTACAATAACTCAACATTTTGAAAACCTTGCTTTTGGCATTTGACAGACGTTAAAATTATCTCCTTCTTCTTCTTCTTCTTCTTCTCTCTCTTTCTCAGGTGCAAAAAGAGCCAAATGGTGATCCTTTCAAGCTGGATTGCTTATGCGCATGGCAATAGGAGATGAATGGTGGAGAGAGAGAGAGAGAGAGAGAGAGAGAGAGAGAGAGAGAGAGAGAGAGAGCAAAAGAGAGATGGAAACTCCTGTATCTACGGCTTGAAAACTGCTAACATAACTTGAGAGAGAGAGAGAGAGAGAGCACTCAACAGAGTAACGGATTTCTTTGGAAGTTGTTGCGCTCAGTCATTTTGCAGAGTCTGATTAATGTGATAATTAATGCACTGCCTTTCTAAGTTTCTAATCTCGAGGCCCTAACTGGTTGCGCATGTCATGTCAGAATGGAGGCGTTTGTGATAGAGGTGCTCATGTGTGGTAGGTTTGAGAGCAGTGGCCTGACGCATCCTAGATGTGGGCTCTATGGAGCACAATTAGTGGCGTTGCTTGTGTGCAGGTTGCTGGATGCGCAAGAGCTGCCATTTCTGAGTTGGACAAACTACACGGTACAGTTCAGTGGTCACAATAGAGGCGCATGTGCAGAGCGGGGTGCGAGTCAGTGCGACATCATGCATGGAAGGTTGCAAGCAGCAAGACTCAAGAGCACAGGGACCTGGGTAGTCGCCTGTGTGGGCAGTGTGCTTAGGCATGTGTGTGTGTGTGTGTGTGAGAGAGAGAGAGAGAGAGAGGGAGCCTGGATAGTGGAGCTCCAATCTGCATAATCGTAGTTATAACAACGGTCAACCTCATGACTAGCGTCAAATCTTTCTCTTGCGTACGTACGACTTCAGCAATACTGAGCAGGCCTCTATAATAACTTATAAGTGTTCTCTCGCTCTGTCTCTCTCTCTCCCTCTCCCTCTCTCTCTCTCTCTCTCTCTCTCTCTCTCTCTCTCTCTCACACACACACACACACACACACACACACACACAGTGCAACTTGTTTCTTTCTCTTTGTTCACGGAGCCTCTGGTCGTCTGTGCCGCCGAGCGTCAGGAAACACTTGCCGGACTTAGCTCCTAGTGTGTCGGATTGAGGTACTGCTGACGCATCGCAAGGGGGGGGTCGAATCCTGTCCCATTTTATTGGCATTCCCGTTAAGGCAGGGTCTAAGGGGAGGAAATTTGTCCCCATGGCCATATATAGGGGCTTTGGCCAACGAAAAATTGGCATGTGAGGGTGTTTTTTTTGTGTGGCTTGCATACAAGGAATTAACTAATTCTGTGGTCAACGACGTAGAATTTGGGTGTGTGAAGTATAATCGATCAACAGCGGTGACTTCTCGTATTCTGCAGCTCTTCTTCTCCGTCAAACCGTCTTGTCACCAAGCTCCTCAGTCTTGCGCAAGATTTTATTTTTTATTGTGCCACTATGGGCAGTGCCCTCGTCTACTTTAGACGGCCTTGTTATAGTATAGATACACAATCTTACTTACACACACACACACACACATATATATATACCTTGGTAAGTACACACATATATACATATTTACTTACAGCATACACAGGGACAAAAAGCGAGAATAGAGAACTGAGACAGATATAGTGTGCTCATGAGTGACCTTCAGAGATACTGTATGAGATCGGCAATTTGAAACTACTGGTAAGAGCGAGCGAGGGTGAGTCGCGTGAGCTCGTTTGACTGGAAGCTTCTCTAGCAGTCGGGTCTCTCTCTCTCTCTCTCTCTCTCTCTCTCTCTCTCTCACACACACACACACACACACACACACACAGACACACACGTTCTGTCTCAGAGTGTGTATATGTATGATGCTTTCTTATGTCAATCTGATAATCGCATAGGCACGTCCCATGAACCCCCAAACGACCCACTTAGATGCACATGGATCGTAATTAAGAATTTTAGCGCTCAGAGGTTCTCAACTCTTGATTCTTTACAATTGTTGCTGTAATTAAGCTAGGCATCTAGTGTTTTATCAATCGATTGGTCATCGTCCTTCTGGTTTTGTATAAGTGATCTGGTGCATGTAGTTACAATGCTCCCCTTTTGTTTGCCTATCATATGCAGTTTGTTTTCTTTGTGTTCGTTTTGCTCCAAACAAGATTTAAGCCCATCAGAGAACTTCATCGGCTTGTTAATATTTTTTTGTTTCAGTGATGATGCATGTTGAAGAAGCTGCCTTTGTGTCTTCAATCTTGGATTCAAATGAGGTAAATTTTGTTACTTAGCCTTATGTAGGCAGTATTCAAGTTGATTACTTGATACAAGCAACCAGTGGGACTTTAGATGAGAGATACACATTGTGTGCGTGCGCTGCTTATTAAGCTACGAATACCAAACAAAATCAACATATTTGTCACAGAAATTCATTTTTCCACCTCCTAAGCTTTTACAAGTTGAATGGAATCCAATGGGTACTTTATGTAACATGCACCTTAATTAATAATGTTTGTTCTTGATAGCAAAAAGACTAGAAAATTATCATTATGCTTGGTGAGGGGAGAGTTATTTGGCACTCTATTGACATATGACAATGGTTGTACATGATTTTAACTATAAAATGGTAATGATTGCAGTGTGCATGTTGGATGGCCTAATGAAGCATCATTATATGAAACAACAAATCTCACACACGTGTGAGAGTGCATGATGGAAGTGGTGGAAGACTATGTAAAGGGATAGACCTCACCATCATGTTCATGAAGAACACAAGAACATGCTAATACCCTATGAGAGCAAGAACACATAGCGTGCATGCTCTTGTAGTGCTTTTAATTGCTTGAGTAGAGAAACGTGGAACGCGGAAGTGGAACAGGATTGTACAAGTGTTAAGAGAGAGAGAAGGAGAGAGCTTGAGCTCTTGCAAGTGCGCGTGCACACACACATAGGTGTAGGCAAAACCTGTTTTTCTTCTTCTTCACTAACTCAAGATAAGAGGTCTACATAACATAAGGAAAAAATAACAAGGGAAACTAGTACAACTATCTAGTGTGAATCTCTAGTGAGTGAGGTGAATCGATAAGTCATGTGCCATCACTCCGGTATGTAGACCAACTTGGTGTTGTACAATTGTAGTATTATTGGCGATGTTACAAATGGGTGAAGTGGCATGACCCGGCACACTCCCAGAGTGGGGCAGCAGACCTGGTGCAATAGGATAGTCCCGTGAAATGCGGAAACCTACTGACATGGCAGTACCATACGGACCTCCGTGATTTGCGACGCAAAAAGTAAAAATTTGATGACGTAGCAAAGCTGTATGGAAGCTTGCTTTTGCGTTGACTGGCTGAATCGGTAGCTTTTGGAATAGTTGCTTTATTTTACAAGCTTTTAAAATTGGAAGCTTTTGGCCATCCCTTGTAATCTATAAATTAGTGGGTAGGGGCCTCACTCCTCATAGCATCTGGATGTAGAGTCTGAGAGTGAGAACCCTCCCACTCTCGTACTTTGAACACAGATCAATACAAAAACAAATACCGAAAGGGGCGCCAGTCTTTGGGGCCAATATCTCTAGGCACGGAACTCCTCCGGGCTGTGTCTAATCAATTGTGAATTCTGAAGCGTATTGAATTGAATCTCTGCTGTGTTGTGGTAGAATCTTGACTTGGAGTGTCCAAGTTTGTTATAGTGGTATCGGAGCGCGGCCGATTTCTTTGCTACCAGGAAATCCGATCCTTTTCTCGCGGCACTTATGGATTCCAACAACAAACAGTCGACTTTCTTTGCATCTGGGGATGCGGGGAGAGATCACGAAGAAGATTCTCACGAAGAGTACGGCCCCGCCTCGGCCTACTCAGGTGGAGATTGAAGAGATGGAACGTCGACAATTGGTTGACGATGCGACAAAGATGATGATCAACCTTGCCAAAGATCCAAAATTTACTAAATTTTTGACTCAGACATCCTTCGATGAAGTGCACACCCAATGGTAGAAAGCCACAGAGCCACCCCTCAAACCGGCACTCAAGAAACCTCCTACTCCAAGGATGTTTACAGAGCAAGAATTGGAAGAGGTGGTTGATACACGGATTACCCAGCTTTTTGACACAAACAACAAAGCCAAAAATCACGACAAAAAGCAGAAGAAAAGAACCGACTCCCGGGTTATTTGGGTCGTCAATCTACTTTTGCCTTGACAAGTTTCAACAGCTCTTGCCACCTCCTCATTTGAATTGTGACAAGAATCACCATCCACTGCATCATCTCGAGACCATGCATCACTTTCTGGAGTCCAAGGGACAGAAGCTGGAGACAAGAATTCATCACTCGTACAAGAGGAATCATCATTTGGATCACCAAGACGAGGCAAACCCAAGAATAATGTGGAAGACTTAGGAGCGGAAACCTCCTTTGAAGAATATGCTCGACGAAGACCACATCATGGCTCACCAGGATCTCCATCCTGTCAAGAGCATAGAGTCAATAGCCCTTAAAAAGAATAATGTAGACAACACAAAGCATTGCTGTTCATAGACATACTACATAGGCATCACTTCCAAAGACCCAAAAATAGGAGAAATCAAGCTTTCTACCGAAGCCTGCCTTGAATCGAGTCTGTCAAGAGGGCGGAATCATAGAAGACTGGTTAAGGATATCAACCATAGTAGCAACTGCCTCAACCCACAAGGTCTTCAGCAGATATCGATGCTGGAGCACGGTCATTGCCATCTCCCCCACAGTCCTATTTGTCTCTCCACTACTCCCTTCTTTGAGGGCAATCAAGTATTTGCAAGCTCTTGCTTGATGCCATGATCCGCAGAAATTAGATATGTTGTTTCAGTAAACATCAAAAATCTCAGCATGCCACTAATTATTCCAAGGTATGGAAAATTTTCAAGCATCTTTTCTTAAGAAAAATAGCACTATGGCTAGATACATAGACATGTCTGTTTCTTGTCTGAGAATTCCAACACCTGAAGGGGTACTAAAACACTCTCAGATGAAGTGTGAGCAAAAATTGACATTGAGAAAATCCGTATACCAATCGCCATAAATAGAAACCTTGCTTTAGAGTCAGGACTGCAAAAAGCAATACATATGCTACCCCATGCATATGGGATAAGGAGAAAGATAAAGCACCATTTGTTGAGTATCGACTCAGAGTTGAGCACAAAGAACAATTTTAGTTAGCCACAAGAAGACTTTACCTGGATAATATTCACATTTTTACAGCCTCAACTAAGAATCCCGCTCAGTTACAATGTTCTAAACAGTACTGGGGCTTTAATGTAAACGCACATCTGCATGCAGTGCCTACCTTAGTTAATGGGAAACAAAGCCAGTTCACCTGGTACTATTTATCCAAGGCGAAATGCAATCTCCCATAAAATTTAGTCATACAGAAGGCCTCGATTCGGCAAGAGGAATCCTCACAATCCCCTGATATAGGAAGTAGACACTACAAACACAAAGCATATCAAAAATTCGCACCATCAGATTATATGCTCCAAACACAACTTTTATTGGTACAGCAATATTTCATCCGAGAACGATGCCTATATCCTTTACTGGTATAGCAGTTCATCCGAGAATGGTACGTGTCTATATCCCTGTCATATGCAGTTTGAGGCGGAACCAACCCACAGATTTCATGGGGGTCGATAAAAACAGTAATTAAATAACTCTGAACTGTTCATGCCAAAGCATCCTTATATGAGCAGTAACAACTGGTAAACAGCGAATTTTTTTTTGTCAAAGCACCTGGGCAGACGATGAAAATGCCACCAATGTCCCATGCAACTCCAATATTGTGAAAGACACACCACGTCAACAGTGCACACACAGCAGGAAGTGAAAACTAAGATTAGATTAGATTATAAAAGCAACTCTGCCTCTGGACCCCTTACAATTCCTCACTTCACTCCGGTAGCGATTCTTATCACTTGGTGAGGTATCACCTTTCCATCAAACAAATGCTGCTAACAAATTATAGACAATGTGTCATGGCCTTTTAACAAATGTAGGTCAATATATGAACAACATAGCCTACGTGCTTGCTGACTTGAGCAAAATGCACCCCAGTAGCTCTCCATAGTGAGCAGCTGGATATCCCCAACCCCGAGTAAAAACAAGTGAGCATGTATGACCATATGAGCTTGAAACACAGATCTAGTGTTCAGTGACTACATAATTTATGAAGCCCTGTTTAAAAGTACGGTTCAGGATATACACTGAATACAGGCATTATTCTTAGCTTCATTTTAAATAGATATGTGCGACCATACGTACCTAAAATTACCAAGTAGAAATCCAAATATATATATATATATATATATATATATATATATATTGCATATGGCTGTGCCCACAAGTGTTATTGAACTTTCAAGAGCAAGGTGGTTATGTGTCTCTTTCTATGTGTGTGTCTGTGCATGAGGATGTGTGTGCGTGCATGTGTGCCTCGACTGACACGTCCTCTCTTACTCAAACTCAATTGACTGAGTTGCTTTCTACTCTCACTTTGCTACGCCGTAATGATGAGAGGAAATTGGCCAATTAGCAAACTTACGCTCGCCAAAAGGCTTTTTACTGACAAAGGTTATGCTTCAAAACAGTTCCTCCAGCACTTGCATCATTCTTGCGAAGAAGACAATGCTAGTGACGAGGGTGGAAGCAGAATGCATTGGGTAGCTGGAGATGGGGAGATGGAGCTTAAGATTGAGCTATGCATGACAGGGATGATGCAAGAGCTGCTTCCATGGAGCTAGGGTGACGAGCATCAACATCACGCCAAAGCCAAAATTTTGGACACAAAAGGAGCATATACCACATGCCTTTCTGTCAAAGAGAGTGAGCAGGTAGATGGAGGCAAAATGGAGTAACAATATTAGTGATCAATACTTGAATGGGGAGTAATGAGACATCACATGCTACTTGACTGCAAAGTAATGAGAGGCACGTGATATTACTGCTTCCAAGTTATCCTCTACTTTGTAGCATGGGATGTGGCCACCCCTCGTCCCGTGTCTCCGCCATTGTGAAACATGCCAAAACTTGTCCACGCCGACGTGGATCACTGGTTCTAGCATGTATCCTCCCATCATGATCGTGGGCTACGTCCACTAAGTAAAAGGCTAATGGCATATCGTGTGTATAGGCTCTCTCTCTCTCTCTCTCTCTCTCTCTCTCTCTCTCATATGACCTCGTGGTTCTTGCAAGGGGCAGCCGCCTGCCGCCAACATCTGGAGGCCACCGCTTACAAGTGTATGACACATTGTGGCTCCATATAGCTCACTCTCTCAGTAGTCTCTACCCTTGCAAAACATGTCAGAACCAGTCCATGCCGGTGCGGACTGGCCGTTCTAGCATATCATTATATAGGTTCTCTCTCTCTCTCTCTCTCTCTCTCTCTCTCTCTCTCTCTCTCATTCATGACCCGGTGATCCTTGCAGGGGGCAGCGCTTGGCGCCAACAGCATTGTACAATGTTGTAAAGCAGAGCCGCTTCCATGCAGCTAGCTGGGTGACCAACGTCATTTTGTCGAAGGTGTAAAGCCAAAATCCCTGAATTCCCACAACCGGCAGATAAAATTAGTTGGGTCGCCAAAATTGGGGCATTACAAGCTGCACTTTATCCACTTCACTCTCTACCTGGCTTTCGATCAGAGCCCAACAACTGTTGAGCCTACATGAGAGAGAGAGAGAGAGAGAGAGAGAGAGCGAGCGAGCGAGCTGGCCGGTTTGTGCATGCGTTGACTCCATAGAGATCATCCTCTGTGTCTGTGTGTGTACACGTAAGCGGGCACGGGCATAGGCCTGAGTCATGTAGTGCACGTCGATGCATATTGATGAGCTTCTAGAAATTTTGAAAATTATAGTCATGGTCGACGCAGGGCTAGAAAAATACATTATCCCTAGCCCGTGAAAATAAGGACAAACTTGAAATTCTCTCAATCTTTAGATCAAAATTTGAAGCTTTTTGTCGGTAGTTACATTAAAACTTGTGCAAATTTCCCTGCTTGGTTAAGATACACTATACCACGGTTATTTTCTAACACTGGGTCAAGAAACTTGAGAGAAAAAGAGGGAGAAGAAGTGAATTTTAATGTTGTATAAACACTTGCAATAGACGTTAAAGATATTATATAAGAGAGAGACGTTGTTCTATTCCAGAGGTTGAGTACTTAATTAGCTCGTCAATACCCTATACAAAGTAGTTTTTTTGTTTTCTTTTTATAAAATCGGCTCCAATAGGCTACATGAAGCTAGACACATACGGCCTTGGTGAAACTAGTCCAAACAAATCCTCACCGCCACGAACCGTTTTTAAAACAAGGCGGTGCCGCAACCAGAGATGGTGGATCCTAGTGGTGTTGCGATGGGATCGAGCACTATTGTGAGAATTTTTTGTTTTTGTTTTTTATAAAATTGTCTTCTTGGTTAACACTAAATTGGTAACCTAACAGGACATAAAAGTGTCCTTTCAGGGTTTTGAAAAAAACCTCCAAAACCAGAGTAGATCCACTCATTTTGTAAAATCCTTTCATGAGGTTATAGTTCAAGGCCTACTAAACATGGAAAAAATAAGAAACTTGTAAAATTTCTCATCTTTTGGTCACACCAAGCCTCCAAAGTTGATGGAACAGTGAATTTTCATCAAAACAGTCATTTCTTACGTTTTGTTGCATAAAAATAAGATTAGGGATTTTTATAGGACTTGAGATAAATTCCCTAGTTAACTTCAATGGGTTGGTGATCAGAACATATGATTGCTTCTCACTCACTATTTTTTGTTTTGCCAAAATAAATAGGTACAAAAAAGTTGAATTTTTACCATTCTGCAAACCTATCATCAAAGTTTCCATAGCCATGCTCAATACAAATAATATGTGCATGTTTTCTTAGTTCCCTATTGTTCTTTATGTTTATAAGGAGCCATGGAGCATGTCAAAAGAATAATACATCTCTTACCAAGGGGAATCTTGGGGACAAAGATGAAGTGTTAAATACAGAAAACATGAAAAAATTAGGTTGAACATTATGAGTTGTAGAATCCCATAGAAACTATTCAATATCTAGCCAAATTTGATCCTTATGACTAGATATGGTTACTACCTACAAAATGCATGTAGTTGTCACAAGAAACTAACAATATTGAAAAAGCTAAACTTGATATACTAGAATGTTTCGTTTTCTTCCATAATTGAAAAAATCAACCATCGTTGTGTACTATGCAAAATAGGGTATTAGGTGCCCTAAAACTCAAGGAATGTTAGCTTTATGTTACAATATGCGACATAGAAAATCAAAAATGAATTTGGATATCATGAAATCCACCAAAAAAATCATAGAAGAGCTAAAATTGGCTAAAAAACAGGATTTGACAATTTTTGTAATTTGGTCATAACTTACAACTTTAATATTTATTTCTCCCTAGAAGCATCAGGACATGTTGAGGACTACTAAAGATATTTCTCTAGCATTATAGACCTCACAAACATAAATTCTAGAGTGGTATAGTTGCAAAAAGTTGAAAAAAGCCAAAAACAGGACCCGTTTTTTCACATAGTTTAGGTTGTGAAATGTTGTGCAATGACAATGTTAAAGATGGAATTGATATTCCAAAAAAATGTCGAGTTTTTTTCAGCTCATGAGACAACTTTCTAGATAGATAGCACCTCAAAATCCATTTTGAAAGTCTTGACATAATTCAAGGAAAATGGTCACTTCACAGGACATAAAAGTGTCCCATTACCAACCTAGTGTTAAAGTAAATCATATTCGTATGAAAACAAAAGCCCGGAGCACATTGGAGAAGTTATAAAACAATCGAAACAAGTCCGCAACGCCACGTAAAAATTAAATATTGAAACAAAGCGGCATTTAATGATGTAGTCCAACAACTAGTTGTAATTCCCAAAGACTGGGACCGGCTTCCTTGACTCGTGATCCTTTTACTCATGGTCTCTTTAATTCACAAATAATTTTATTGAGGGACTCGCTCATTTTTTCGTCGCTCGAAAAACCTTGCTCACCATTTTGTAAGACTCTGCCCACTCCAGGTCTTGCCTTTGCCCCACTGGTGCCTTGCCGAGGCACATCCTCTCCATTGTACACTGTTTACAGCCAGGTTCACATGTTGTTTCCTCTGTTTACAGCCCATTAGGGGTAGTGACTTTTATTCACCACCAACTCCAGACCCTTTGCATTGCTTCGGACCATGCCGGGAGTGTACGAGCACCGTGAAAATCGCTGGACAACAACATTTTCATCACCTCACAGTTGCGTTTTTGGGTGGACAACAGCCTCTTGGTTTGTGTTTTTCACAAAGGATGAAGTTACCTTTTGCCAAGACAGATCAGTGGTTGTCCGTGCAGTCTCTCAGTGAGACTGATGCAGTACACGATGTCTTCAACATCGGCTTGATCATCTACGGGCGTACGATCCTTGGGAGATCCATTCATTCCAGCCATCATTTGGCGGTTGTGCACTCTAGAGGGGGTGGCGACTTGTGGTTTTCTATCGACACACCTATGCACTCATCAGAGGAGTTCACACGAGATATGGCCATGCTCATGGCATATGGGATTCCGACATTCCCAGAGAAGACACCACCATTTTGGGTGGACAGACTCTTACCACTTCATCTTGACATGTCATATCACTTGCTTACACAAGAGCATCTACATGGACTTAAGGAGATGATCTTGGATCTCGTTCATTGCTTGGATCTACAGACTGGAGTGGCACTTTAGTGCTTTGTACTCTCTTGAAGAGTTTACCCGCGTGATGCAAGAGATCAAGTATCATTACGCGTCTACATTCGGAGTCACTCGGAGCTTGGCTTGGATGGTAGTGCATTTGCTCTTCTCCACTCTTGATCAGATTGATTGCTACCTTCAAAGTTTCTTACACTCACCCTCGGTAACCTTACACCAGACTTATCCCCCGACCTGGGTAGTAGGACTCTACCAGCTCATTCACATTGAGATGTGGTTTGGTGGCATTGTTGGCGTGGATTTTGTTTTGGTTGACACCGGAGGATTGGAGGCAAGAGATACAGGCAAGACGGTGCAGACAGATTGGTCTCGCCTTTCCTAATAAGTCTCGCCTTTCCTCTTCTTAGAGATTATTCACAGCACAAACTGCTTAGTCTGGCTTCCCTTCTTCTAGAGGATGATTACGGGTGCACAGCTTGGTCTGACCACACCTCTTCTCAGAGGCCCTTCACAATGTAGACTGTTGAGTCTAGCTTTCCCCTCGTCTTGGATTACCCTACCTACTGACAAGACACCATTCGGTGGTGGTCCGTGCGGTCTCCTGGTGACTACTGCAGCTTACGGTAGCTTCTACAATGCAAACTGTTTAGTTTGGCTTTCCTTGGTTTGAAGCATGTTTACGGCGCAGATTGCTACATCTGGCCTTCCTGGAGTTTTTCAGAGCTTAGCCACCTGGCTACACTGGGTTGCAATTCATGCATTCACAGGCTTCCCATCATTCTCATGACGGTTCCTGGGCTTTCCCATTTTCTCCAAATGGTTTGACTACAGACACCACAGATCCTATTGGGCATGACACTTCCACATCAATTGGCACTTCATTTACAATAAGCAATTGTTTTGACACTCAATTCAGGACCTTCACGCAGTATCTTCATCCTGTATCAGTGGAGTACAACAGTTTTCTACACTGCTCGTGATAGCACTTTACCATGGATATCTCTCGGCGGTCAAGACACCCTACTACACTTGCTAAGTTCGTCGGAGTATTGTCCTTTAGTGGACATTGCAGCACACATCTTCATCCTTTGCCTCACATCTTCGGCTTCATACGGTTTTCTCAGCATCAAGTGTTGAGAGGGGGTGTTAGACTTACACCACTCTACTGCTTCACAGGTCTAGGGCATGCATGTACGGCTAGTGTGCCTCCGGGATGGCCACCCTTTGCATATGCATACAGGTTGCATTGTTCGGCCCTCCACTTCTGGGCCGGTCGCCTCTCTTTTGTCCAGGTGCCCTACACAAGATTTTTTATGTTGGGTCGTGGGAATTTCCCTTGCACTTCTCGACCTCCTCACTGGCATCTATACACGTGAGGCCAAGGGAGGTACCCATATATAATATCTGATCATTGTACAATTCTTCTTGTTCTGGTAGTCATTGGAGGCTGATCGCACCCTCTTCCCTACTCCAGCATTTTGGTTTGTGGTCTACTCTCTCTCTCTCTCTCTCTCTCTCTCTCTTCCACACACGCACTCACATCTCCTACATAGAACTCCCTAACCTCACACATGCTACACATTGTAACCCACATGCTACTTGTTGTATCCCACATGTCACTTGCCCTCTACCATGTGTGGTGTATATCCCTCTTACCTTTAATTCCGCCTTTCATCTTGAGCCTATAAAGCAACTATGGTGTTATGCAAAGCTTGTATCTCCTCTTATGTAATTCTCTAATCAATCAAGCAAGTTTCCATTCCATTGTGTATTGAGTCCACCATATCTAATCTACCTATCCTCTATTGCTATGGCATCTACTCAACGATGAATTCCACAATGGTTTATCCACCATAGCTCTTACATTGAACATACATATCTTTTTCACTAGATTGTCAGTACACTACACAGGGGTGGGGCTATACAGAGATAGTGCCACCCTAGAATAATTTCTCTAGTGAGACACAAGGGATATATACATATGGAATCTATAGAGCATTAGCAGTTGCAGACCCTTATGCAGCCCTGACAAAGTTAACTTGTATACTCACTCATGCCATTCACACAACAACAATTGAAGACTTCCCGAGCAATGTCCACCTTGTACTAGGACTATGCCCCAAAACAGTTGGTATGATGTTAGGTGCAATGGAAGGGTTTCAGGATTTTAAGTCAAATCTAGTACTTTGCACAAACACAAGGTTATTGTACTTCACTTGAGAGAAACTGAACAAAAACACACTGAGAGAGAGAGAGAGAGAGAGAGAGAGAGAGAGAGAGAGAGAGAGAGAGAGAGAGAGAGAGAGAGAGAGAGAAGATAGATGACACCACATGTCAGGTCCCAGCGAGAGGTGGCTACTGGGGAGACTATCTTCCGACGCTCTGTGAGACGGAAGAAGAGGGCCTTTCTAGGTGTAGCTTGAGCAAGACATCTATGAGCTATTCTTGAGTCAAGATTCTAGAGAGGCATGGAGGCTCTTTCATGAGCAACATGCAGCTACACTCATCACCTCTCCTGAAACATGGGACCAATATGCTGCGAGTCTATATATGGCACCATATCAGTCCCCCCATACATCCACCACCAAGATCTCGCCCCCTTACATCTACCTTTTTCACTCTTGGGATGGTACATGATGCCATAGACATATTACATACTCGGAGAGCACATGAACACGATGGGCTAGTTGCAGAGCACCCACCTCATGCTCAAGATATGTTGGCACCTCTGTTGAGAGACATGTTCAATAGAGCAATGTGTGAAGGCTTTCCTGAGAACTGGAACACTAATACGATTATGCCCAATCCCTGTACCAAAGGCAAAGAGATCCTATTCTACCTAGCAATTATCGTGATTCGCAACATCATGATTGGCCATACATTGGCCAAGTTATATGCATCTATATTGGAGAATCAGCTTAGCGGGGCATGGTTCACTAAGGGGTACTCTACTCTGGATCATATACTCAAGCCATTATTGATGAGGGTACAACGCATGAGAGTCAGATCTACTGTTGCTTTGTGGATTTTCTCAAGGTATTTGACACAGTCCCTAAAGCAAGATTGATGCATAGGTTATATGACATGGGACTCGGGAATCCCCGCTGACCTTACGTGGGGGACCATGGCATTGTAAGAGACAATGGAGAGGTAGACTACGCACAACAGAGGGCTTATTAGAGGTGGTTCACTCCACCATTGAAGTGAAACTGGGATGCCTACTTTAACCTACTTTTTTTTGTACGTATGTTGATAAGGTGTCAGAGGTGTTAGACTTACACCACTTTGTTGATTCACATAGGTCTAGGGCGTACATTTACATCTAGTATCTCTCCAGGTTGGCCACTCTTTGCATACACATACAGACTGCATCGTCTGGCGGCCCACTTTGCCCCGGCGCCCTTATATCCCTTTCCTTTGCATCGTTTATGCATCGATCATGATGTTGATGTGGGAGACACTATGCATACATTAATGTGTATGTAAGGCACATATGCAGTCATGCTAGTTTATGGCTTAAGGATGTGACGTGTTCAATGAGTTGAGCTAATTATAGTCAATTTTATTCCACTTTATGCACTCTTGACGATGTGTGCAGAGACTATCACCTTCTGGAGATTTGAGCAACTTTTGAACTAGTCGGACTACATTGCTATTGTCCTTATTATCACTTTAAGGTGTATATGATATCTTATGGTCATTTGATGCCATTATCCATAGTTGATTTGGTTTATGGTGTGCCACTCCATTGATGATTTATGGTTGTGAGTTTGGAAGAGACTACCAGCTTCTAGAGATTTGAGCCACTTACGAACTTGCCAGACTACATTGCCATCATCCTTATTATCACTTTAAGGTGTATATGATAGCTTATGATCATTTGATGCCATTATCCATAGTTGATTTGGTTTATGGTGTGCCACTCCATTGATGATTTATGGTTGTGAGTTTGGAAGAGACTACCACTTTCTAGAGATTTGAGCCACTTACGAACTTGCCAGACTACATTGCCATCGTCCTTATTATCACTTTAAGGTGTGTATGACAGCTTCTGGTCATTGGATTCCATAATGCATAGTTGATTTGGTTTGTGGTGTGCCACTCCGTTGATGATTTATGGATGTGAGCTTGATTCCACCTCTTGTCATATTGTGATGCTCTTTTGTCACTATTTTTCTCTCATGATGCCTCTTCTGTTTGATTGAGGTGGATTTGATTCAAATTAGTTCCTTGCTCTAATTAGTGCATGCTTGTGCACATCTGCTATTAGCAGCATTTCACTTCATATTACTCACATTTATATATGGAGTTTTGAGACCTTGCCTTGTATGCACATGTGGTCCAATTTTGTAATTTTATGGAAATTGTCTTTTGAGGTCTTGTGCGCATAGCCGTTTTGCAAGCAAGTTTATGGAGTGCAAGATGGATTAGGTCACTGACATGGAGCCTCCTATCTCAACTCTAGATTTTGATACATTGTCTACTCATTGTTTATGGATGTTATGATTTGAGTGCTTTCTTGTGTGCACTTTTTTCTTCCCATTATCTATAAATGTTATGATTTGAGTGCCTTCTTGTTACGATTTGAGTGCCATATTATGTGCAAATTTGGCACACAAACTTCCTTGTACTAAGGTGTCATTCTTGCCTTGGAGGTTGTTTGGACCTTACTTTGGAGGAGGTGGTTGTGTAGGGTCCTAACCCTTGCACTTTTTCCGCATTTCTGGCACTCATTGTTTGCTCTACTAGTGGCGTTAGTTGAGGTAGTGTTGTCGGATTGGAGGGGGTGTTTGACCATGGAAGCTCTACACACACAATCAAGCATTCATTTCATGCTTTTCAAATCAAATGTAGACATTCTAAACAAGTAGTTAAAGTCATTGTTGGCTTGTCATCTAAACCTACTACCATGTATGACAAGGATTGGCTTGACTTAGATGCATTGGCAAAGTCTACCACTAGACTACATCTTGTAGAATCTATTTACTATAGTGTGATTGATGAAAAGACCATTATGGAATTATCGACAAAGTTATGTAGTACTTATGAGAAGGAAACTACTACAGAGACGATCTACCTTATGAAGAAACTCTTTGATGTGAGTATCAAAGAAGGCAACATCGTTGCTTCTTAGTTGAATAAGTTTAATATCATTTTAAGCCAGTTACAGGCACAAAAATTGAAGTGAGAAAAAAATGTATGTTATGCTTGTTACCTTCGTCATGGGACATGCATGTTGCTACTATCAATAAATTTATACTTGTTAATGGTCCCTAGAGTTCGATAACATTGTTGGCAACTTGCTTTTTGAAGAGGTTGAACAAGAGTGTGTGGATCAAGGCAAGCAACGTGTTGGCCTCAGTGTTGATTGAGGGAGAGAGGAGTTTACATGAAAGTAGTAAATCTTGTGGACATCTCAATAAGTCTTGGGATAAGAAGGACATTGAATGCTTTCATTGTGCATCTCAAGACAAGGGTAGGACCAAGGGGGGACACAAGCCTCACATGGATGGCTAGGCATGCATGTCAAGGGATCTCTTAAATGTAAACTAGGATGCCTATAAGAGGAGTATGGTTGGGTGGAGAAAGGCATGCTTCAACTCCCGTCCTCTGAGTGGCATCAAAGCAGTTCATGGTTTTGTGTACGAGGGTCATGGACTCCCACAATTTTGCATTGTATGCAAATCTTCCATGGTGGGTCAAGGAAGCTCAGTGAGCCACACAATAAATAGGCCTTACACACAAAGAGGGTGAGAGATGATGTGCACAAAATCAAGTGGCTATGGCTCCTAAATGTTTTGCGATGCCCCTCTTAGCAACTTGTGCTTCATTGGTGAGCTCACCCTAGGCCCACGGAGCATGATGCAAGTAAGGTTCCCTCTCTTTGCATTGTCAAGAGCCCTGGAAGCCATGGTTTCTCTTTTTTTTTCTATTAGGATGCCCCTTTGGGGAATTATTTGGTGACTATCCCATTCTAAGGGGTTTATTCCCACCATATAGACAGAGTTGTCGTACAATAGCCATACATGCAAGCTAAACGGATTGTTTCTTTTCCCCTTTCCTCATTGGCTTTTGCTCTAGGTTCATGAGTAGCTCCGAGCAACCTCAATAGCTAGTGGTCATTCGAGAGAGAGGTTCTTGCAAGATTTGAGAAGTTCAAGGTTCACGATTCAATATACATCAAATTGTAATCATGGAATTATACTAGGTGTTGCTAGGAAATAATTTCAAAATCTCTCTAGAATGCATGGCCAAGGGCATTGCAAGGGCTACAAGCCGGATACAACCTTCAAAGCATGGGACTTCAAAAGAATAAATGCAAGGCTAAACGTGCAATCACGGAGCATACAAAAGCTTTGCTTACAAATTTGCAAGATTGCCTCCTGAGGTCTCAAGGATCAAACAAAGCTAAAGGTCATACAGATTCTTGTGAGGGGTTTCAAAACACTTCTTAAAACTAGACTAGCAAGGCTCATGAGAACAGATCTTAAGAAAAATGGAGATGGTGCTACGCATGCATGATGCATGCCTACTTTTGGTGCCTTTATACAAGGTTCGATGACCATCCATACCACATGTATGATGCATACATGGATGAGTAAACATGCAAGGTATTCTATCAAGTGTACAAGGTGCATAACTTGAGAGAGCTTGATGATGGTTGGCAATAAGAAGTTACAAGCTCCAATTCAAGTGTGTACGAAGAGCATAACTTGAAGATAGTAAGAAAGCTTGCCATCCAACTACGCATATATATTGGACATGCCCAATGTACTTCATTGAAAAGGGCTTGTTTCTAGAAGATTTAAAAGGGCCATTAATCAATTTCATGATATGTAGTGAGAGAGGATTGATCTAAGAGAACTTTTGAGGGAATGAGCCAAGGGTAGTAGTTATCCAAGGGGATATGAAGTTGACATCAAAGTGCATCTAATTTGAGCATCGGAGATTTAAGCTATCATTGCAATGTTCACAACTTTTGCATACAATTTCCTAAACATATATGATGGCCGTTGCATGGCTTCTCAAGGGTTCCAAGAAAAACACATGATCCATTAGATTTGGGTATCATTTTGGTTGTTTTTGTCCATTACTTCTATCATTGGATCTACAATGGACGAGCGTTTTGTGATATTTGTTAGTTTTGTAGCAAGCCGTGATTTATGGCCAGGTTGACCACACGATGACAAGACAAGGGTAGGACTAAGGGGAGGCATAGCTTGTGGCATGGCCTATATGTCACAGTGGTGTTTGATAAAGACTTGCCAAGAGCAATGACACACTCTACTAGTGAAGGCTTATTATATATTTTTGGAATCCAGAAGGTCAAAAATTTGCAAATGCATGTTGCTACATTTGCAAAAGCTTCATGCAAAGCATTCCAGTTGGTGGATTTAACTCCACACAAGAAGGTTGTTATTTAGAATTTTGCTATGATGCAGGAAACTTTGTCAAGAAAATATCGACCAAATAGCAATCGATTCTTTGTTTGATTTATCATGTTCAGGTTACTCCTGCATTTTTAACTTTGCAAAATTGAAATGTGTGGACATTATATATATATGGAACAAAATCTAGTTTGATGCACTTTGTATCATGCAAAGATGAATCTTACCTGTACAAAGTCAGCCAAACATGAAGCTTAAGTGATTAAGGATTGATGATAGTGGACTATGTCACCAATAACTTCTAGCATTTTTGTGATACCCATGGCATTGGGAGAGAGCTTATTTCTCCTCATACACCTACCCAAAATGGAGTTATTGAGAGAATGAATCGCACAATTCAAGAGAGAATTCACAAGATGTTACCTACTACTAAATTGTTAAATCGCTTTTGAGCTAAAGCTCCTAAGACTGCAAATCATTTGATCAATCAGTCACCAAATAAGACGCTTGGTGGTGGAAGAAGCTTGGAGTGGTAAAAAGAAACCATATGATCATGTGCATGTCATTGGTTGTGAGGCATTTGTTCATGTACCCAAGGAGCTTAGAAAAATAGTAGAGGCACGTTCTACAAAGTGCATTTCTATTGGCTATGGAGAACGTGGTGAAATTGCTTATTTAATCGAGATTCTCAAAAGAGTGTTCGTAGTAGTGATGTGGTATACAATGAGAAGAAAATGCAAAAGAATCCTACCAAAAAGGTTCATATGAGAAAGGTTACATTTCAAGATGTTATGCCACCTAGTCATGAATGAAGACAAGAGGTTTCCCATGTGACAAAGGGCGAAGAAAGCATGCACATTGATGCTCCTAGTAGCTTTAACCATGCTAAGAGTCCTAGCACTACATTGAGTGGTATTGAAATGCCAGTGGGACTTGTGATTCCTCATGCAAAACTGAATTCATTGAGAAGGTCAATGAGGGTTTTTAGGCCACCTCAAAGGTTTGTGCCGAGCCAAGATTACATTTAGTTAACGAATTGTGGTGAGCTCTCCTACTATGATGAGGCTATGCGACATGATGACAAGCTTGAGTGGGAGAGTGATATGTAATTAAAGATAAATTCTTTGAAAAAGAATCAAACTTGGGACTTAATATCTTTTTCAAAAGGGGAGTATGCTTTGCTATGAAATTGAATCTACAAGGTGAAGACACACCCAATGATGGAAAGATGAAATATAAGTCTAGATTGGTTGAAAAAGGCATCAAGCAGAAGCAAGGCATAGATTTTGAAGAGGTTTTTTTTCCACTTGTCGAAATGGCTAGCTTGTAGAAAATACTTGCTTTGGCTAGCAAGTATGAGGACATGGAGTTCATCCAAACGGATGTTAAGATAGCATGCTTACCATAGGTGATCTTCATTACATGAAACATCTATGAGTTTTTGTTGCGAATGGAAAAGATTTTAAGCTAAAGAAAAACCTTTATAATTTGAAGCATACACTACGTAAATGGTGTCATAAATATGATGCTTTTACGAAGTCTCAAGGGTATATGCGTCTCAAAATTGATTCTTTCCTCTACACAAAGAAAGCTATTGATAGTGGTGTTTTGATCTTGATTCTTTATGTGCATGATATGGTCATCATTGAGACGAATGGTCTTGAGATGGATCCATTGAAATCAAAGCTGCATGAAAACCTTGACAAGAGGGATTTGGGTGAAGCAAACATATCCTTAGCATGCTTATTATGCGAGATAGTTCAAGTAAATTTCTTTACTTACCAAAACAAGAGTGCATTTGTCATGTATTGAAGTTTTCCAATATGGAAGGGGGTAAGCAGTCATCCATATGTGAAACTAAGCAAAGAGAATTTTCCTAGGGGTTGAGATGGCTAGATTCCTTATGGATCTCTTGTCGATTCTTCTTTGATGTATGCCATGATTGGAACTCATCCATACAACTTTGACATTGCTATGGGTCCCTAACTCTACTAGTCTTCCTCAAACAGAATTGTCAATACGAGGGATGTAGTTGACCCAACTAGTGCATGGAAGCTACAACATTGTGTTGGACTCTCACAAGATACGGTCAAAATTTTTTTTAATCAAATACTAGATCTCAAATGGTAGGCGCCAAATCACCAAGAACTAGTATATGACTGATGGTCTAACTCATGCATTTCACTTAGCATATGATGTCCAATTGCAACCAAACTTTCCATGATAATAGACATGACCATCTAGGACAAGCTCATCAAATAGAGGTGAGATACAAAAATGATACTTAATAGTAACCCTAGTTTTTACAAGTCTATTTTCATAGCTAAAGCATCCTATGGCTTAGCAATGTTGAGTTCTATCCACGGCAACTTACGAAATTCAAATCTAATACTTAAATCATAAGATATGAACCAAAACAACATGTGGAGAGCCACCCCGAAAACTGAAAAATGTGGCGACAACTTACATGAATTTGTAGAGCTTTCACCTACCAATGCAAATATACTCTCATAATCAAAATAGGACTTCACACAAGTGAGAACCAAGCACATAAGTTTATAGATGACACAATGGTACACAATAATCATATGCTCAAAATAGTATCTTGTTAGAATTTATGTTCCAATTTACAAAAGTGGACCTTTGCACTTGGCCAATGGTCAAAAATCTAGTCCGTAAGACAACATGGCATAACAAACTAACAATCTAAGTGCCAACGAGCAAAGTAGATACAATTTGGAAAATCATATCCCTGAACTAATTATTAATGGCTCAAATAAATGCCTCAAAAAGATTACAAAATGATAGGAACAAACTCCAGGTATGATGGAAAATGTTAGTGCGTATGCGATGCAAGCAAAGTGCAAGTGTAGGTGAGAAAGGAGATGAGTGCACACAATGTTGGTGAAGCTCAACATGAAGAATAATGCCTCACTACTCCTTACTGATCTGTGTAATGGGTGTCCTACTAGTTGGCGTGACCACTAACAATCTCCCACTTGAAGGCCAACGTGGCCAAAGTTGCTACATGTGTAAGTATGTACATCTACACAATTGTGAATCAATCTTGTGGCTTCATCCTACACCCATCATCTCCACGCAATGTGCAAGCTGCTTTGAGGGTAGGCTCTCTGTGAGAGCACTTGCAAGGTTGTCATCCATATGAACCTTGACTAGCTCAATGTGCTTGCAAGCCAATATGTTGCATATCACATGATAACAAACTTCTATCTTTTTCAACTTGGAGTGAAATACGGGGTTTTTTTCTAATGCAATCACACTTTGACTATCGCAATGCAACATTGGAGTCTCAATAATGCCAAGATCTCCCACTAGGCGAGCTAACTACACAACTTCCTTGCTAGCATCAAAAACTACCACATACTCTGGTGGAAGATGCTATACAATCCTCAAGACATGATCTCCATGACATGGCTACTCGAGCAAAAAGGAAAACATATCTAGATGTGGATCATCCAATGTCCACACAACCCACATAATCCGCATTAGTGTAACCCAAAATGGATGCATCACTGTTCTCAAAGCATTAGCACTTGGCTATCGTACCTTTTAGATAGCTCAAACGGTGATCCATTGCTTCCAGTGATTTTTGCCAAGATTTTTCATAAATCTGCTAACAACTTCCACAACAAAATCAATGTCTGGTCTCGTGGCTACCATGGCGTACATATGATTTCCAACTGCTGAAGCATATGGCACCTTGGCCATTTTTGCTTTCTCATCAGACTTGGCAGAATTATTCTTGCTGATTTTTGCATATTTATGCATTGGGGTACTCAATGAAGCTTTTCCCGGGCCTTGCATTTCAAATCATTGCAAGACCTTGTGGATATACGTTTCTTGAGATAACTCTAGTATTCTACGTTTTCTATCCCTCTTGATACACATACCAATAAAATGATTTGCATCTCCCAAATTCCGCATAGAAAACTGCATGCTAAGTGACTTATTCAAAATGGAAATCTCGTCTTTAGGATTCTCGGGAATGAGCATATCATTGACATAAAGTATCAAGATGATAAGTGAACCATCATTCAACTTTTGAGTATACAAGCAATGATCTTCCTGGGTACTTTCACACCCTTGGGACTGCATGTATGTGTCAAAATTTATGTACCACTACCTTAAGCCTTGTTTTAGGCCTTGCAAAATCTGCACACCAGCTAGCCCTCGTAGGCTTCTTACGTCTGACTTCAAGACCCTCTAGTTGTTTCACGTAGGCATCCTCATCAAGATCCCCATGAAGAAATGTTGTACTCACATCCATCTGGACCAATTCCATGTCTTCAATGGCTACTAGTCCAAGCATGAGACGCAATTTGGTCATCTTGACCAATATTGAGAAAAGATTTCATCAAAGTCTACGCCTTTCTTTTGCTTAAAACCCTTAACAACCAATCAAGCCTTATACTTAGGCTCGGGATCCTTTGCCGTGTACTTCTTCTTGTACACCCATTTGCAAGGCAAGGCTTGTTTGTCCTCTAGAAACTTTGTCAGTTCCCAAGTCTCATTTGTCACAATCGAGTTATACTCAAATTGCATTGCATGCTCCCACTTCATGCTATCTTCTATCTCAATAGCCTCTTTGTAGCAGGTAGGGTCTCCGTAGTCAGTGGTGACCAATAGATAGTCTAATCCTTATTGAAATTTCTCAAGAGCATGAGATATAAGTTTCAATCTCCACATTTCCTGACTCGTAGACTCTGCTCTCTTAAGAGCATCACTAGCTCTCTCTAGATCACTACTAGCTATAGGTACATCGCTAGTAGACTGAGCTATTTACGTAACCGAACTTGAGGCTACGTCCTCAAATCTCACTCTGCAATACTCAACCTCTTTCATGGGCTGTCTATGCATCTTTGATGCATTAAATATCACTTGTGAGCTGCAAATAACTCTCCATGATTTTGAGTTCCAAAGGCAATAACCCATCTCTACATTAGCACCATAGCGAGTGAAGATGCATTTGTGTGACTTGGGGTCCAACTTCTTTCTAAGCTCTTTAGGCACATGTGAGAATGCCTCACACCCAAACATGTGTAACTTGTTATAATTAGGCTTCTTGCCTATTAAAGTCTCCTGTAGAATCCTGTAGTTTAATGGTGTATTAGGCGACCTATTGATTATATGCATCGCTGTCATAACTACCTCTCCCCAAAACTCTTGAGGTAAATTTTCCATAGATAGCATGGAAATAAACCTCTCTTGAATAGTCCGATTCATGTGCTCAACAACTCCATTCTAAGAAAGTGTATGCAGTGTAATAAATTGCCTCTTTATGCTTTGTTTGCTATAGAAGTCCTTAAGTTGAGAGGATACATATTCTCCCATGTTGTCTGTATATAGGCCTTTTGCTTCTTGCGTGACTTGTTTTTGGCATAGCCAAGAACTTCTGGAAGACACTAAAGACTTTGTCTTTTCTCTTCAAGAGGTAAAACCACACCTTTTGAGTAGATTCATCTATGAAAGTCAAGAAATATAATTCCCACCAGAGACCTATGCAGCGTAGGCCCACATACATCACTATGAGCCAAGTCTAAAGGATTCCCTAACTCTATGTTTAATGGAAAAGTGGTAAAACTAGTCTATTTCTCATATTTGAAATTCCCACAAAAACTATAATTAGAATATTTTAACACAAGAATATAGCCAAACTGTTGTAATTTCTTCATTCCCTTTTGACTCATGTTTCCAAGCTGGCTATGCCACAACTCAGTAGAAGGCAACTTGGCTACATAGATATATTTCTCTTTCACTAAAGAGACATACAAGGAATATAATGAGCTAGATTTTTGGCCTTTGACATGACTAAGTTACCTTTTTTGATAATCTAAAACCATTGACAAACATTATAGTGTATTCAAGATCATCAAGCTATCACGCTGAAACCAAGCTCCTAGTTAGCTTTGGCACATGTCTCTAACACCTCACAACATGAACTCAATACCGGTGCACATACGCAACCTCACATCTCCAATGCCACATATCTCAAGCTGATGAGGATCATCCAGCTTAATTGAGCCATGTGTAGAAGCATAACTAAAGAACCACTCCTTGTAAGAAGTAACATGAAAACTGGCATTTGAGTCAATAATCAAACTCTCCACATAGCATTCATCAAAAGAGCTAACAATGTCTTTGAACTAAAATCATAAGTGAATACTAGTGTATTTGACGATGGATGCGACATGCTAGGAACAACGTCATCAACATGTGGAGACTCTATCTTCACGTGATTTTAGGAGGTGTAGAACTTATGACAATGGCTTTACCTTTCTCTCTTTGCAACAGAGGAGAATATTTCTTCATGTGTCCTTTCTTGTGACAATGGTAGCATTTAATGTTTTTTGTGTCACCTCCATTGCTCTTGCTATATGCATTCTTGTAATCTTGAGAACGATTGTGGCTGTGACTACGACCTCTCTACCTTTGATTCTTTTTATGGATACTTCCACTTGCCATATACACATCACAATGTCCATTAGAGTCAAGAGAGTGACATCAAATATCTTCCGTGAGCAAAGCACTAGTAACATCGGTAAAAACAAGCTTTCCCTTAGGGGCGGAGTTACTAATGGAAATGTTAAATGTGTCCCACGATACAGACAACTTAACATAACAAGAAAATGGCTTTCATTTCATCATCAAAATTAAGCCCCTTTGATGTCAATTGAGTAAACACACTGTTAAACGCGTTCAAGTGTGAGGTGACACTGTTACCTTCTTTCATATTAAGACGCATAAGCTTCTTCATGAGAAACACTTTGTTGCACTCTTACAATCCCATGATGAGCATAAAGGCTCTCATAGTTCTTTAGCATTGGTCTTGTCCATAATCGTGAAGAATATAGACTCATCAAGATGTAAGCTAATAATTGCCATGGCACGAACATCAAGCTCGTGCCATTGATCATCAGTGTACATACCCTCTTTGCACTCTTTCAATGGCACTTGAAGTCCTTTGTTGATTAGCACATCAAGCATTCTTTGCTTCCATGTAGCAAAATTTGTACCTTCAAACTTCTTAATATAGTAATCTTCTTTCTCAGAATATCCAGACATACTGAAAAGAGCCAACTGCAAAAAAATGTAACGTTAAGAACTTATGGCAATTTTTTTGACAAAAATTTTCAGCAGAATCTCACTACACAGAGATCAACATCTCTGCTATACACTTTACAAAATCACTTCAATGTCAATGCAAAAGAGTGCTATAAGAAAACTCAAGGACTCATGGGAAAAATCTAATAAGAGTCTCCTCTGTACGGGGAGAAAAATCTGAATCCAAATAAAGACAAAATCAATGCATAAAATAAAGAGTTCCCTCTAAGCATAAATAGCATAGAACTAATCAAGATAAGTGACAAATGTGACTACCAAGAAGGCTTCAAAAGCACCTATAACGTTCTATATATATCCTATGGTGAGGCCACGAATGGGATCTCTAGCAACCTAATCCCTTGCACTGGGTAAAATGGCCCCCCAGTGTTCAGCTTCAAAAAACCTCATGCAACAACCCTCGCAAAAGGCTATGCAAAGATGACTAGCATCAGTCTTAGAAAGGACTCGTCCAAACTGAGCCTAACGTATACTGGAAATATCTCCAACAGAATGTACATCCAAAATGTAAAACTTGCACTACAAGCTTGCAAGACACGTGCTCAAACAAGCGCCACTAAGATGCAATCAAAGGATGGGCTGAAGTGTGGAGAGTAAAAATTGCTCTCAACAGAGCACAAGCACACACAAGGTGCTATATGCCTAAAAATTCTAAAGATAAGTAGTCACTGGTAATAAATCTCCTACTAAACCTAGAATCTATCACTAAAAAATCTATCAATTGGACTTAACTAGGCTAGGAAAATCAAACCACAGACGCCATGCATGCATTCATTAACATGTGATAGTGATGTGTGTGAACACACTAGGACCACCGATGCATTTTTCCCTCTTTAGGAGGTTTTTTCCCCCGTGCATTGTATATACGCCCATCACTCTAGGGCTATCTATCTTTCCATTGCACACTAAGTAATGCACTCTCTATTGTGTGCCTCAAGCTTCCTTGTCTTCTCCAAGCTATGTGTGTTTTCTTGCAACCCTAATTCAATAATTGGTATTAGAGCAAGTCACGTCCTCTCGGGATTAGTCGCAAGAACACCCCTACTCGTTTTCTCAGATTTCACCAAGCTTTGGCAAGCATCAGCATGTCGAAAAAAAATTTGGGTTAGCTCGTAGAGCTTGGTCTGATCAGAATTTCATTTCGAGCTCATTTCGACCTTCGTTTCCACTACAGCCAGGTCTGCACAGGCAATTTCATCATTTTGTGCAGAATATTTGTCAGTGCCAATTATTTCATAACAGGTCCATATAGTCTACTTCGGGTTGTGCTATATAGCACGTGCTGATCTCACTCAGTTTCTCCTCATTTCGGGCCATTTTCACATCAAGTGCATGCATTTTCCATGGCAACAACAACGCAGATGTGTTCAAGATGTTTATTGATGAGGACAGAGTGGATGGGTACAATTGAGGACAGATTGGATGGGGACAATTACCCTATGTGGGATTACATGATGCAACATGTACTTGTATCAAAGGGATTTTGGAACATTTGTGCAGAGCATTGATGTACGTCTTGATACTATGGATGCATGCGATGTTGAGGATGCTCAAGGTTTTGCTGCCAGGATTGCTACTGTCAGAGTTTGTTTGCCTACGACTGAGCAGGCCGCTCATTGGGATGTAAAAGATGTGCATGCTCATGCATTGATTGCATTGTCTGTGAGGCGTACTATCACTCCTCACATCCATTCAGTAAAATATGAAAAACAAGCTTGGGATATTCTAGTAGGTCTTTATGCAAGCCGCAATGAGGCTAAAATTTCTTTGCTGCGTAAAGAGTTGGAATCGAAGATTATTCATGAGGAAGATGAAATGAACACTTTCCTTACTGGTGTCAAGTATGTTAATGAGCGACTAATTTTTGCAAGAGAAGTCATTTTTGATAGTTCACTTCTGCAGACTGTTCTTGATTCTTTGCCAGATTCTTACAAGACTTTTGCTAGTACTTAGAGACTTATGACCCAAGGAAATCTTGAAGTTGTCGAGTTTGATGCATTATGCACATTGCTACTGCAAGAGTCACTTTCCCAAAAAAAAACAGGACTAGGCAGCGTGCAGTTGAACATGCTTGTATTGTTGCTCAAAGAAAGGGTGGTAACAACAATGCATCCACTTCTTATGGTTCTTCTGAGAGTGGAAAATCACCTATTCCTAATGCTTCTGCTGGCAACAATTCATCTAGAAATTCTGGTGATAAGGACAAAAAGAAGATGCGTTGCCATTATTGTAAAGCTAATGATCACTTGATCAAGCAGTGTCAATTGCGGCAAAAGAGGCTAAGAAGAAAGAGGCTGGATCCACTACTGGATCCAATACAAGTGCAGTGATTGTAGTGTCTTCTGTCAAAGGAGATTGTGATGCTGATGTTTATGTAGAATGGGCATTTAGTGCAGAGTGCACTTATGATTATGTCGCTGCAAATTCACATGTGTGGTATTTTGATAGTGGTGTTACAAAGCACATTACCTCACATCGTGATTTGTTTACCTCTATTGAGTTTGTCCCTCATGAGAATACGGTGACTTGTGCCAACAATGCCTCTTATCATGTTCAAGGAGTTGGAAAGATTGTGCTTACTTCTGCACATGGCAGTTCTTTCACACTTGTTGATGCATTGTATGTACCTGGGATAAAAAGAACCTTTTTTCTGTATTTGAACTTGCTAAACTTGGTCTCACAGTCAAATTTATGGATGACAAATGTACAGTTCATGATCTCAATTTTGGTGATGAAATTGTCACATCTGGCCTTTTGTGACGTGGGCTGTATAAGATCACTTTGTATGACAAGTGTGGACAAAATTTTGCAAATGCTATTGTAGATTCAAGGACTGCTTCATATGCAAAACTGTGGCATGCACATTTTGGGCATCTGGATTTTGTCAGTTTCCTACGTTTGCAAAAATCTAATATGGTTTCTTCTTTGCCACCTATAAGCTCACTTTGTATCACAAGTGTGGACAAAATTTTGCAAATGAAATTGTAGATTCAAGGGCTGCTTCAGATGCAAAACTGTGGCATGCACGTTTTGGGCATTTGAATTTTGCCAGTTTCTTGCATTTGCAAAAATCTGATATGGTTTCTTCTTTGCCACCTCTTGAAGCACCTAGAAAACATGTTTGTGAAGGCTGTATTTTGGATAAAATGCAGCGTGCTAAGTTTCCAAAGGATGGGTCAGTTCGTGCTACATGCAGATTGCAACTTGTGCATAGTGATGTTTATGGGCCTATGAAAACTCCATCCTTGGGAAATTACTTGTACTTCGTGACTTTCATTGATGACTACTCCAGGCATGCATGGGTATATCCGTTGAAAGCTAAGTCCGAAGTGTTTATGTGCTTCAAGAAATTTCTTGTTATGGCTGAAAATGTCTCGAAATGTACTATGGGCACCCTCCATTCTGATCGAGGGGGGGAGTATATCTCTCATGAATTTAATGCATTTCTAGCTAGTCGTGGGATAAAACACCAATGTATAGTGCCGTATACGTCTCTCAGCAAAATGGTGTGGCTGAGAGGAAAAAAAAGTATCTTACGAAAATGGCACGATGTATGGTAAAGAGTCAAGCTTTACCACATTTGTTTTGGCTCGAGGGTGTCATGTGTGCCACTTATGTACTCAACACGTGTCCTAAGAAAGCGTTGCAGTCTATGACTCCATATGAAGCATGGCATGATAAAAAGCCATCTATTGAGCACATGCGTGTTTTTGGTTGTTTGGCTTATGGTTTAGTGCCACAAGCACAGCGCTGAAAATTGGATGATAAAGCTGTCAAATGTATGTTTGTTGGTTATAGTGCTGAAAGCAAAGGTTACATGTTGTACCATCCACAAGCAAAGAATATTTTGGTCTCACATGATGTTGTGTTTGTGGAAGATTCTATTCAGCCTTTGTTGTCATGTACTAGAGATAGTCATGTAAGCTCACATGACATTTATGACACTTTGTTGCCTCTTTTCAATGGTGGAAGTTCGAATGTAAATTCAAATGTCAAGAAAGGACAAGAGGACAAAGTGAGCAAATGTAGAAGGCTTTGTATGGGATGAAGCAATATCCTCGTGCTTGGTATGAGAAAGCTGACACGTACTTGGTCAAACGAGGCTTTTGTAATAGTCCGACACAAAAAGCACATTGCATGTCAAGCGTGAGGGCGATGTACTTCTCATTGTTGTTCTTTATGTGGATGATTTGCTGATTATTGGTCCCAATGAAACACATATTGCTGAATTTAAGGCTGATTTGAATGCTACTTTCAAGATGAAAGATTTGGGACTGTTGCATCATTACTTGGGCATACAATTTAAGTAGTGTGATAGTGGTATTTTCTTTGTCAAAAAAGTTACATAGGGACATTGCTATGTAAGTTTGGACTTGAGGATTGCAAACCTATTTCCACTCCCATGGAAATAGGTTTGAAGTTGAGTCTACATGATGCTGGTGATCTTGTTGATGTCACTCTTTACCAAACTGCTATTTTCTGCCTCATTTATGTATGCAACACGAGGCCGGATATTCAGTTTGCAGTCTCACACGTCAACAGATTTATGCATAGCACAAGGTCTAAGCATTGACAGGAAGTCAAGAGGATTTTTCTCTACTTGAGTGGCACTTTGCATCTTGGTTTGTTTTATCCCAAGGGGGGATCATTGCCGCTAGATTTACATGCTTTTTCGAACTCAGATTGGGTTGGTTGTTATGATACTTAGTGTCCACAAGTGGTTTTTGTTTCATGCTTGGTATTTCATGTATTTCGTGGTTGAGAAATAAGCAATCTATTGTGGCCACTTTTAGTTATGAGGCTGAGTATAGGGCAGTCTTCACAGCTACGGTTGAGTGTGTATGGCGTAGACACCCTATGACTAATTTGGGTGTTGGACAGGACATTGCCAACATCATCTACACCGATAGTCAGAGCGCATTGGCAGTTGCGAGGAACCCAGTTTTTCATGCTCGCAGAAAGCACATTGATATGCATTACCACTATGTCAGGGAGAGGCTCTTGACAAGAGAGAGTAGCTTGGCTTATGTGCCAACACAGGACAACCTTGTAGATCTTTTCACAAAGACATTGTCTCGTGAGAAGTTCGAAGCTTTTCGCAAAACTTTGGGCTTGCTCCCCTTTGTGGACTGATCATGTCCTCAGGGCATGGAACTTCCCTTTAGTCTTCGTGCCAGCCCTCGTTCACCGCATCACTCTTAGGGGGGATTTGTTACCATATACAAGTGGTATTGATGTGTGTGAACACACTAGGACCATCGGGGCATTTTTTTCCTCTTCAGGAGGTTTTCCCCCCGTGCATTGTATATACACCCATCGTTCTACGGCTAGATCTATCTTTCCATTGCACACTAAGTAATACACTCTCTGTTGTGTCCCTTGATCTTCCTTCGTCTCCGCCAAGCTGTGTGAGTTTCCCTACAACCCTAATTCCAACACCTACAAATTTTAAGAATAATAGATATATAGTGGAAATCCTGCCAAGAGAACCTGTAAACCTATAAATGTGTAGACATGTAGTTTGGCAAACTGATAAAACTATTAACATGTGAGTTGTCAACAACTAAGCATCGCAAAACAAGACCACAGTAGGCATACATCAAGATCTGTGCATACAATGCACTAAGAAACCAAGTAGTAATTGTCAAGGCTACTCTCCGTGATGATCCCATGGAGAAACGTTGTGAGAAAAACGTCGATTCTATGGTGATGCCAATGCCAATATGAGGTCGATGTCGATGCCGAGAAAAAACGCTAGTGGGTGTCGATGCCAATTTTTGGTGTCGGTCCGAAACTCCTTGCTGATGCTCAAAATTGAGAAACCCGATGTGCTCTTTTATCTCCCTCTCTATGCCAAAAATGTCGAGGCTAAAAGGGATGTCGTAGGTCTTGGAACGGAGTCAAGAACCGGTGTCATCAATCTCAAAGTGTACGGTGCGTGTGCGAAAGCACAATGCAACCTCTTTCATCTCTCTCACCGAGAGTGTGTGTGTGCGCCATGAAAGAAGAAAGAAATTTCCCTCTCTCTATCTGTGTCTTTGTGTATGCATGCACCACACACTTTGCCCTTCTCTGTCCCTGTGTAGAGCTACATTTTTGCTTGCTTACTATTGCGCTACATGGCTCCAGTTCCTTGCATTGCTGTTTAATGCCAATCTCTAATGCTGGTCTATGTCTATAGATAGTGCTACAACATAAAGTCATCAACGCTATGCACTCAAAAAATTCCCAACCATGCCTTATGCAAAAATTCAGTGCTAACGCTTGCCATTTTGAATTTTGTGCTGCATTAATAATTCCCCAACGCTACCTTACCTTTCAAAATCACTACTAGCACTAAAGTAGTTAAACGCTATCTGTTGTTCAGTTTATCCACTCTGTAGATCTGTGACTTAAAAAATCTTGCAACCCTAGCCACTCTAGGGAAGGCTGCACACACCTCAAAAGTGGGGAGATGGCAACCTTGCTTTGATATCACTTGTGAGTGCACATGTGGTGTGTGTGAAGTGCGACTGCGAGTGAGGAAGGAGATTAGTGCACATAGTGTTGGTGGAGCTGAGCATGAGGATTAATGCCTACTCCTTATTGGTCTATATTACCATAGAATAGATAAGGTTAATATGATCAGTGTGATGGGTGTCCGACTAGTTGTCTTAAACCCTAATAGAAAAATTACAAAAATGTGCCACATGATTGGCCTTTGGCTATATCTATCAGTTAGGTAGCTAACATTCCCCCCTTCCTCGGCCATGCCATCCCCGACATGCCTAGCTATATGGAGGTGTTCTAACTCTTGGTTTAGTTGAGGAAGTTCTTGCTTCAAAAATTTCCACTGCTTCTTTTCTTCTATAGTGAGGATTATCTCTAATGAATATTTTTTCATCTCTATAACTGAATATACCACCAATCTTGCTCTGATGTTATTAATTGCCAACCCAAAAATACGAGTCCTTAGCTCAAAAAAGTATGTGTAGAAGGTATCCTCAAATTCCTGCATGAAGTATGACAATAGGAAGGTGATCCTTGCATAAAACCTAGAAAGTACATCCATGGATGGCTCGCTTGATAGGTCATAGCATAGGCCATTGGTGGCCTCAAGAAACTTCATTGACGATGCAAGTCAATAGCAAGTTGCAGACCTTTCTATCATAAAATATAATATCTAATATCTAACCAACCCAAATGATTCTCTCATATTAAACTGATCACTTAATGTAGGAGAATAAACGGGAACAAGTTTGAAGATATAGACATGTGCTTATAGATCTATCTCAACACGGGGCCAATGGTAAAGGGGCCCAAATGAGAGATGGTCTATCAAAGAGAAAGGCTAACCAATGGAGCATAAGATCTTAGGGTTAGCTTCATTGAAGACCTCCAATAATGTGTGTAAAAGTCCTTTGACCTTAGGTAAGCTAGGACTGATCTTGAGGCGCGGGAACCCAACCCAGCTCGAGGTGCTTGTCCTGCTTGTCATGCTTAATGACTAAGGTGCTTGATGATTGAGGTACTTGAGATGCTTGAGGTGCTTAATGATTGAGATTCTTGAGGTGCTTGACATGCTTGAGATGCTAGGGTTGCACTTGAGGTGAGAACCTATCCCAAGCTTAAAGTGCTCAAGGGCCAAGCTTGTGGTGGGAACTGGGCCTATGCATGAGGGGCTTAAGGTGTCAAAAAGTCAAATATTCAATCCCTACAAGGAGGGGGCAAGCCCTACATGAGGGAGGATGAGAGAGAACACCCACAAACTCACACAAGGCATGCATGGTACAAAGAAAGCAAAAGGGACACTTGTCAAGTTCCTCCTCATGTTGCCCTCATGGTGTGCCCGAAGCCTATTGGTTGGCCACCCAAGGGGTCCAATGATAATGCCTCCTGCTTATGATTGGCTAGGCTTGGAGGGGTCCAATGAGCTACAAGGGGGGGGTCGACCTAAGAAATCTAGGTGGTTGCTTAGGGGGTATACTCACCCACACACACTCATAAACACTCTTATTGTGTGCTATGCAAAGTGCAAGAGCTCCCTCTCCTTCTCCAAGCAAGTAGAGGTTGAGAGCCTACACCAACACTCTTGGCTATGGAGTGCAAATCCAACCAAGAGCCATGCTTCAATGCTTAAGCTTGCCATCTCCTTCTTCTTCATTACTATGCTATTATGTATGCTAGCAACAAGAGTTATGATAAGTGAGGAACTAATTCTTTCTCCTATGAAATGTTTCTTCTTCCTCTTCCCTACCCTCATTCCCTGCTAGCTCTCTCCACCTTCGAAGGTGTTTGAGGTCTTGGGACTGAGGCTTGGGATAGTTAAAGCTTTCTTCAAGTTTATGTTATGTTTGTGATGCATGAAGCTTTCCATCTTCATTGCATCACCTAGGTCACAAGGAACACAAAGATTGTATTGTAACAAGTCTCTGTTAATGGGAGAAATCATAATACAAATGCCTATTGGAGGGGGGACCGGCTCCACATAAATCCGGTCCTCAATTGTTGTCATGTTCTCTAAATTCTCTCTCTTGCAAAAGTATTGATCATACCATGTTAACTAATTGCTATGACTATGTTGCTATCTTCAATCATGTTCACCCGCTATGCTCACAAAGTCATTTCTCAAAAGTACTCTCATTAATTTTTGCTACTTTCAAATTAAATAGGCCAATTACATTACATTGGTATCAGAGCATTTGGTTTCTCTTTTCTTGCTTAAGAAGATAGGTCCTTAAGTAGCCTATAAATGGTTGATGTTGTTAATTATATTAGGGTAAGTGGAACTGGGATCTATTCTCGGCTTTGTTGAACCCACTATGTGGGGGATGGTGCACACCTCGGGAGCTTTGGAGTTAATAATGGAGTCTTTTTAGACTTGCCTATAGCTTTACCATTATTGAGCCATAAGAAGTCCGAAAGGACCTAGCCCTCGGCAACTCTGCTATGTTAGACCTACTCCACTACTCTCTATAATTAACCACTTCGAGCCGTGGGTGTAGATACTTAAGAGCCGATTTTCAAACGCTAAGAGGAATGGCAACTAAGTTTTTGAATTGCCAAAGCATACACTAAGTACATACATAAATTTTGTTAACATGGATGACAGCAATCAAGAGAGTAGAATGAACATTGATAGCTTTGTTTTGCACATGAAGGTGCTAATGATGATGCTCCCATGTTTGTGAATTATCTCGACACTAGGTTGCAGCAAGCTATGGGCAACCCTGCTTTGCAAGCTGAAGTTACTCAAAAACTTCGTGCTTAGGGAATTTACCTTCCTCTCCAAGAGGAGAGAGAGCTTAGGAGGCCTCTTGAAGAGACCCCCAAAAGAAGACTCTCTCCCATTCGAGAGGAGGAATCCAAAGAGCAAGGAAGCAATGAAAGTTTAAGTTCCTCTGAAGATGTGGCTCCACGAAGACGGCTATCTAGAAGATTGCCTACTCCTCCCAAGAGGAAAAGGTCAACACATAGTCATTCTCCTCATCACTCTGAAAGTCAAGAGAGTAAACAAAGGAAGAAAAGGGCTAGGAAGAGGTCACCCTCTTCTCCTTCCTCTTCACCTTCCTCCTCTTCGGACGAAAGCTATGGCTATTCTCCTAGAGAATATAAGAGGGGAGGACATCGCAAATCATTTCTTGCATGGCGAAGGTCACAAAAGATAAAGAAGTTCAAGGAGGGAGGAAAGAGTATCTCTTTTCTTACCTATGATGGCACCTTTGGTGCTACCGACAAAGTGTTGGCCTTCATCCAACAATTTGATGCGGCCTTTGGAGACGAGGGCTTCACAGAGTCCTCCAAGCTACGCCATGTAGCTATGCACTTCCAAAACTCAGCTCATCAATGGTGGGCTAGCCTTCATGGCAATGTTGAAGCCCCAAAGATATTTAAAACTCTACGAGCTTCCATCATGAAGCAATTCCTTGCAAGCGATGCAAAGGACAAAGTGCTTACCGAATGGCGCAGATTGAAGCTTCTCTCCCATGAGTCTATCCACAAATATGTAGACAAGTTTTGGGATTTACATCTCAAGGCTATTGTCTTTCAAAAGATAGACTTTGGCGAGCAAAGGCAACAATTCTGTGCGGGATTACTGAAGAGATGGCCGAATCCATCAACTCTCAACGGCATGGTACTATTAGCGAATTAATCCATCACACCATGGTTGCTTCACGCATCAATTTCCATCAAGGGGCTAGAAGTA
The DNA here is from genome assembly GCF_014529385.1 of Adiantum capillus-veneris. Lineage (NCBI taxonomy): Eukaryota > Viridiplantae > Streptophyta > Polypodiopsida > Polypodiales > Pteridaceae > Adiantum > Adiantum capillus-veneris. The sequence continues at coordinate 44,229,987 of NC_140933.1, read as the reverse complement.
ATGTCAAGCCCATGGAAAACAAAGACAAAAATGATGCAAAGGGGAAAACCAATGTTCAAAATTCTTCCCAAGTCACTTCCAACAACAACAACAATCGGTCCAAGGAAAAGGGAGTTTACAAAGGTAAAAACAAACTCTCTCTTGAAGATCTTGAAGCTTTTCTCAAGGACCATAAGTGTTTCATGTGTGGGGAGCAAGGACATGGCTATCGTTCTTGCCCCAAGAAGAATACTCGCAATGAGACTCCTAGGGCTTCAACCATCGAAGCTCCAAAAGAGGATGCTCATTGCAAAGGATCATCACTTTCCTATGCTTGGGGAAAGGTAAGAGAGCATGATTCCTTCATCTTGTTTGACCCTGGCTCTACTCTGAACTTCATATCAATGGAGTTGGCCACCAAGTTGGGCATTCAAGCTTTTGAGATGGGAGATATGGTAATGGATGACGTAGCTTTCAAGGGACAACAAGCCTCCGTTACTCCCTTGATTTGTAAGTTGAGGCTTCATGTCCAAAGCTATGTCGACAAAGAAGACTTCTTCATCTCTCCTCTTCAACATGAGGATGCTATCCTAGGGGCGCCATGGTTTGATCGCATGGCTGCCAACATGAAGTTCCCTGAAAGGATAATCTACTTCACCTATAGAGGAAAGAACATGTATATAGATGCTAGTGAGTGTGGTCGCACTATTCCACTTGTAAATCCTCTTGCTTTTGATAAGTCAATGAAGAGCTCAGTTTTTGCGTACATGATTTTTGTCAAAGAGTCTCTAAAAGATACTAATGTTTCATCAAATCTAAATGGTAGGAATCAAGAAGAGTTAGACTTTCTAATTTTCTAAAAGGATTCCAAGATGTGTTCATCGATGATATCCCTATGGACTTACCTCCAACACGAGGGGATGATGACCATCGCATTGAGCTCCTTCCAGGAAGCTCACCGCCTAACAAACCTTCTTATCGAGTCTCAGAAGCTCAACAAGAGGAGATCATGAGGCAAGTACAGGAATTGGTAGACAAAGGGATGGTGAGGCCTAGTTCCTCTCCCTTTTGTTCTCCAGTCCTTTTAGTGAAAAAGAAAGATGGTACATACCGTATGTGTGTGGACTATCGAGCACTAAACCATATCACTATCAAAAACAGATTTCTCGTGCCTCGGGTAGAAGATCTATTTGATAAGCTACAAGGCTCTACCTAATTTAGTGGATTGAACTTAAAAGTGGCTATCATCAAATAAGGATAGTGGATGAAGATATCCTAAAAACTGCATTTTGCACAACATTTGGTCTTTATGAATATCTAGTCATGCCTTTTGGCTTGACTAATGCACTAGCTACATTCAATCGTTTGATGGAGAAAACTTTTAGACCTTATCGCAAATTCACTGGAGTGTTCTTTGATGATATCATCATCTACTCCAAGTCTTTGGAGGAACATAAGCAACATCTCCAAGTGATTATTCAAGCATTGAGGGAGAACAAGCTTTTTCTCAACCAAAAGAAAAGTGAATTCTTCCTTCAAGAGATCCAATACCTAGGTCATATTATCTCTCACGATGGTATCCGTATGGATCCATCAAAGTTAGAGGTAATAAAATCATGGCGTAACCCAAGAAATCTACATGAGCTAAGAATCTTTATTGGTATGTGTGTATATTATAGATGCTTCATAGCAAAATTCTCTCAAGTAGCAGGACCACTACACGATAAGCTCAAAATTCTGCTCCTTAAGTATGTATTGACTGCTAAGGAGCAAAATGCTTTTGATAAGCTCAAAGAGAAGCTTACTTCCCAACCAGTCTCGTGATTCGAGATCTCTCAAAGCCATTTGAGGTCCAATGTGATGTGTGTGGTGATTGCCTTGGAGCAGTTTTGCTTTAAGAAGGGCATGCCATAGCATATGAGAGCCGAAGGCTCAATACTGATGAACGAGTCTTGGGAATTTATGAGAAAGAGCTTTTATCTGTTCTACATGCCCTAGTCACATGGAAGCACTACCTATTGGGGACTCCATTTATCCTACGAACCGACCACCAAAGTCTCAAGTATTTCATGGCACAAACCAAGCTTTCCGACAAACAAATGAGGTGGAAAAATTTTCTTTCGCAATTCAATTTCCATATTGCTCACATAGCTGGTAAGCACAATCAAGTGGCCGATGCACTTTCACGACAACCAAAAGTTAATGCGGTGTCTATAGCTACTCACAATGATCTATCCTCTATGATAGATGAGTATGCTACTGACCGTGACTTTAGAGACATAATTTCATCCCTTGCTTTGGGGAAGAAAGAGGAACCATTCACCTTGCAGGATGGTTATCTTTTCCACGGCAATAGGCTATGTGTTACCCATTCCCTTCATGAGAAAGCTATGTATGAATCCCATGCTCCTCCATATGCGGGGCACAGAGGTATTCAACCTACTCTCCGAGGAGTAGAGACGTACTTCTATTGGCCTACCATGAAAGTGGACATACAAGAGTATGTTTCAAAATGTATAGTATGACAAAAGACCAAGTATGATAGAGGGAAGAAACCTGGATTACTCCAGCCATTTCCTATCCCAAATTCACCATGGGAGAGTATATCGATGGATTTCATCTTTGGATTACCCAAGTCTATCACGGGAATACAGGAATATGGACAATAGTCAACAGGCTTAGCAAGCAAGCACATTTTATTCCTGTCAAAAAGACTATTAAGGCACATCAAATGGAAACTCTCTTCATATCTCAGATTTTCAAGCACCATGGATTACCCATATCCATTGTGTCAGATAGAGATCCTAGAATGACCAGTAATTTTTGGAAAGGTCTCGTTGAAAATATAGGAACAAGATTGAATTTCTCTTCGGCTTATCACCCACAAACGGATGGCCAAAGTGAGATAGCCAATCTTAAGATTCTCGATCTACTCAAGACTTATGTTAGCAAAGTAGATCAACGCTCACAATGGGAAAAGTACCTACCTCTTGTAGAGTATGCCTACAATCATACTATACATACTTCTACGGGAAAAGAGCTTTTTGAGATCATTGAGGGAAGACCTAAAAGTCCCTTGCTACTCAAAGTACATGGGAAGATCTTTGCCGCCAATGAGTATAGCTGTGACCTACAAGAATCTTTTCAAAAGATTAAGGAGGCTATATCCATCTCTCAACAAAGGAAAAAATCTGCTGCTGATAAGCACAAAAGAGACTTAATGTTCAAAGAAAATTATTGGGTCTTACTCAAGTTTTCTAAGTCTCGATTAAGGCAAACGACGGGCAAAAATCCTACGGGCCATCAAAAGTATTATGCTAAAATAGCAAAAAGATACTATGGTCCTTTCCAAATCTTGAAGCCCATCAATGAGACGGCTTATCAACTCAAGTTTCCCAACCATTGACTCATACACAATGCCTTTCATGTAAGCCTACTTAAGCCCTACAAAGGCGAGCCACCAATTGAACCAATTATTGAAGACCCTCCCGAAGTTGAAGACCACGAAGAGGTGCTACAACCCGAAGTTGTCCTTCGGCATGAAGACAAGGTACTATGACATGGTAAGATTATCCGATGGTATCTTATTAAGGTAAAAAATTATCCTTTTGAAGATGCTAGATGGATGCAAGGAATACAGCTTAAGGATAGTATGAGCCTTGTCAATGCTTACAATGCTACATTAGAGTAAGCAATGTACAAATTATTTTAAATGACTCATGTTTTGTCTTATAAGACTAGTCCTCTTTTTAATTGTGCACAAATTTAACTAATATGCATGCTTAGAATCATGTTTGTGATGAAGACGTCTCTCAAACACCAAGTAGAATTTGTCACTCTACTTTGGGAGAATGAAATGGACTAAAGAGTAGACATGCTTGCAGCAGCTATGTCTCCCAAGCACCAAAATGGATTAGTCATCCATCTTGGAAAGATATCGTAGGATAAAAAGGGATCCTCTACCCACTAAGTAAAATTGACTAATGACTAAGGCTTTATCTCTTCTACCTCATAGTCGAGGACGACTATGACTTCAAGAGAGAGGTAATGTCATAAAATCTAATATTTAATATCTAACCAACCCAAATGACTCTCTCATATTAAACTGATCACTTAATGTGGGAGAATAAATGGGAACAAGGGTTAAGATATACACATGTCCTTATAGATCTATCTCAACACGGGGCCAATGGTAAAGGGGCCCAAATGAGAGATGGTCTATCAAAGAGCAAGGCTAACCAATGGAGCATAAGACCTTAGGGTTAGATTCATTGAAGACCTCCAATAATGTGTGTAAAAGTCCTTTGATCTTAGGTAAGCTAGGGCTAACCTTGAGGCGCGGGAACCTGACCCATCTCGAGGTGCTTGTCCTACTTGATGACTAAGGTGCTTGAGGTGCTTGATGATTGAGGTACTTGAGATGCTTAATGATTGAGATGCTTGAGGTGCTTGACATGCTTGAGATGCTAGGGTTGCACTTGAGGTGAGAACCTAGCCCAAGCTTAAAGTGCTCAAGGGCCAAGCTTGTGGTGGGAACTGGGCCTATGCATGAGGGGCTTAAGGTGTCAAAAATTCAAATATTCAATCCCTACCAGGAGGGGGGGAGCCCTACATGAGGGGGTATGAGAGAGAACACCCACACGCTCACACAAGGCATGCATGGTGCAAAGAAAGCAAAAGGGACACTTTTCAAGTTCCTCCTCATGTTGCCCTCATGGTGTTCCTGAAGCCTATTGGTTGGCCACCCAAGGGGTCCAATGATAATTTAGGAGATTTAATTAATTGATTATGAATTTATCTAGCCCTCTCTCTCAAAAGGAAGGGGAACACTTGTCTCAAGGCTACCCTTGCTGCTTGTAATGCCTCGTGCTTATGATTGGCTAGGCCTGGAGGGGTCCAATGAGATTCAAGCATGAGCTACAAGGGGGGTCGACCCAAGCAAGCTAGGGGGTTTCTTAGGGGGTATAATCACCCACAGACACTCACAAACACTCTCTTTGTGTGCTATGCAAAGTGCAAGAGCTCCCTCTTCTTTTCCAAGCAAGTAGAGGTTGAGAGCCTACACCAACACTCTTGGCTATGGAGTGCAAATCCAACCAAGAGCCATGATTCAATGCTTAAGCTTGCCATCTCCTTCTTCTTAATTACTATGCTATTATCTATGCTAGCAACAAGAGTTATGATCAGTGAGGAAATAATTCTTTCCCCCTATGAAATGTTTCTTCTTCCTCTTCCCTACCCTCATTCCCTGCTAGCTCTCTCCACCTTCGAAGGTGTTTGAGGTCTTGGGATTGAGGCTTGGGATATTTAAATCTTTCTTCAAGTTTATGCTATGTTTGTGATGCATGAAGCTTTCCATCTTCATTGCATCACCTAGGTCACAAGGAACACAAAGATTGTATTGTAACAAGTGTTAGGGGCACACATCCCTAACAGATATTCAATGCAAGAAACATGCATTTTACAGGAATCAGGAATAGCAAACTGAGTATTATACACAATACTGCAAAGTAAATAAGCGAAGAACACCATAAGGAAGAGGAAAAGAGACTGCCATCACATTACCTTCATCATCATCACCCAATTACAGAGCATAAACAACAGTAGGAGATCAGGAGAAAGAGAACTGCATCGATAGCTATCCTGAAACTGCCTCACGCCATCAGATACCCTAAAGTCCATTCACAACTACCCAAAATTATAAGTACTAATGTCCACATATCCCTAAGGTTCAAAAGTTAAAGGTCTTAGTTACAGTTCAAAATATAATATCCTGAATGCCCTGACTGCCTTGACAGATCAGGCACTAACACTTGGCACACCTGGTGGGCAATGTTTCTCAAACATTGTGAGAACCCACAATATCCCTTGATCAAAAATTCATCCACGAGCTGATCCTTGAATTCAGTTTGTTGTGAAACTGCTGCTGTAGTTGGAGTTTCCTTGTCAAACTCTTCAACCTCTGCATCCACCTGAACTGTAACTGCCTCTTTAGTACTTTCAGTCTCCTGACAGAGTATCTCATACACAATCATTTGCACTGGATCATTTAAGTTGTGAATTCCTCCTGCAACTTCTGTGTCCTCCTCTCTAACATCTTTAGGCTTTTCTGCAGCTGCACCTCTCCCTAGTGCTTCAGTCATATGCTCCTGAACTCCTGCTGCCACATCAGTTCCTGCAAACACTTTAGAATTTTTATTAACAAACACCTGCTCAGATTGTTGGCCTTCTTGTTTCTGCAGCTGCATCTTCAGGTCCTCAGAGTGCCCTTTTAGGTCAGTATACTGCTGCTTCAGTTCAGCATTCTGCTTCTCCATAAACAAGTTTTCCTCCTTCATCTCCTCCTCTGCAAACATCTGATATGGTTTACTCACCGCATCATACACCATGACTTTCATTTTCTCCCAAAGTCCCTTCATGTACTCCATCACTTCAGTCTTCATTTTCTCCACATTTGTTGAATTGAGATACCTTCTACAAAGTAGAAAAATCTCCTCTTCTTCAAGTGATTTCATGTCTTTAGGCCCATTTTCATATTCAAGTACATATCCAAATTCAGTAGCAGGTTTAGGTTTAGGTTCAGAGTCAGGTTCAGGTTCAGGTTCAGGTTGAGGTTCAAGTTCAGGTTCAGTTTCAGGTTCAAGTTCAGGTTCAGTTTCAGGTTCAGGTTTCCTTCAAGAAGAATGAAGAAAAATTCAAGGTAGGATGCAAACTTTTCAACCATTAGACACTGCCTCTTGAACATATCCAATATCTCTGCATATAGATGCAACACTTGAAGACTAATTTAGACTCCGCATGCCAAAACAATTGATTTCCCTGAAAATGTTGATTCAAGAAAAACCAAAACTGACCTACTTCTTCATCAAATTGATCTGATTTAAGGCTTGAAAATAATAGATTGAACTCTCCTTTACACATAAAAAACACCACCAAGATGGCTTTCTCACATTTCTCCTTGAAAATAGAAAGAAATCCACTGTGTAGCTGCAAAACTGTCCAATCAGTGATATCTCCCTGAAATTGAAAACTTTTGACTTTTTCTCCTTGAAAAACTTCCCTTATGTCATCAAGCATGAAGATATAAAACCAATGAGATATAAGAACATCAACATCATCTCCTCCATCAGCAACATCACATAGAAATGTAGAACAATCTCCAAGAAAACCCACTTTATCATCATCAAGAACTTGCAAAAGGCTTGCATAATCATCGGTCAAAATCATCTCCTCAGCATCATAAACACCATTGACATCAGAAACTTGGTATAATTCAAGATCAGTAGTCTGCTTGCATATTTCCCCTGCAACTTCAACTTCTCTTGGAATTTCAACTGTCTCTACAACCTTCACAGCTTCTGAAACTTGAACAGATTCATTTATACTTTTGACATTATTTGCAGGTGGTATATCATCTTCAATAATAAAAATCTGATTTGACGTTGACTGTTGTGTTCCTGCGTTCTTAGGATCTGTCATTGCAACTGTATCCAACACTACATCTTGAACTTGATTCTTTTGAACTTCATCTTGTATCTGCTCTTCCATAATAGTATCCATCTGCACTTGTACTTGATTTGAGCTAAGCTGCACCTACGAATTCAGTTGATCATATTCTTGTTTTAAGTTATCATACTTCTTCTTTCGGTTCCTCTCATCTCCTTGTTTCCAAACATCCATCTTTGCATATTGTTCATGCTGTCTTAACTGCAATAGCTGAATCTTTTTGCCCTTCACCATCACAAATTGAGGCTTCAAGTCTTTATATAGTTTCAACTTAAACAAAATTATCCTACTTTGCTTCCACTTTATGCATTCAATCCATTGCAAACATTCAAGCGAAAAGTTCCCTTGTTTATTCATGTATACAATCTCCTGCAAATATTCAATCTCTTGCATATGTTCAATTCCCTGTAAGTACATTGTAGTGCTCTTTCCCTGTTGCAAGTATTCAATATATTGCAAAGATGAAGCTTCCTGTACTTCAAAAATCTCTTGCAAATGAACCTGAATTTGAAATTTCTTAATTTCATATTCTTCCACAACATCCTTCATGCTTCTTTCATCCAAACCCTTTTTCCACTTTGAGAACCTGTAGTTTGCTTCTTCTTTGTCAAAAATTGCTTCTTGAATATCTTTGACAAGATACTGAACCTGTGAACACTTCTTGATTAATGATTGCTTCTCTTCTTGAAGTCGATCGATCATAAAAATGGCTTGATTTTTCACCACCTGATTTGAATATCTCTCATTCTTCAAATATAATGAGAGATTATTGATCATCTCCGCTTGAGAAAGAACAAGACTTTGAAATTCAGCAAGTTCAGGTACATGACTTCTTTGCAAATCAGTAATCTGCATATTAGGGACCTAAATTCTGAAACTTTGCAAATCAAGGACCTTCGGTATCAAAATTGGTAATTCAGGGATCTGAAAGTCAAGATCCTTGTCTTCACAACTTGAATAACTCATATCCACTCCTAGAAATTGGCTTTCAGTGTTCAAAACTCCAAAAAACTCTTCTCCATCAACACAAACACCTTTCGAATTGTCACCTGTCGAATAATCCTCATCAAGATTCATCAAAAACTGATTCATCACATCATCCTCATTAGTAGCACACATTATGTCTTTATCTATCTTCACTCTTTCGCTTCATTACACTGAAATCTGATGTCTCCCTGAATTTCAATCTCTTCAAGATTGATGTCAAATGTTGGTATATGGGTTTTTATGGGATATTGGTGGCTTCCCTTGCTCACTCCCACTTGTATTCCCTTCTTCTCAATTAGTATTTCTTCTTTTGGGCAATTTGTCTTCTCTTCCTGCAAAGAGGTGAGTCTCTTTGATGTGAGGTTTGGGGATAGCTGGCAATCCTCTTGGCTCTTGTGGCTCATGAGTTGCTTCTTGCTTCCTCCTTCTTTCTTCATCATCTTTTGGACTTCATCTCCCTTGCATTGAACAAACTCTCCTTCTTGAATCAACTTCTTCTCTTCAAAAATCTGAGTAACTACAACTTTGATCCCATATTCACAAACATCAAAATCAGGTTGAAAAACTTGAGGTGCTGAAAAATTAGGTTCAAGCTTTGAAACTTCAGGTTTTGAAACTGCAGGTGCCTGGAAAACTGTTGGTACTTCAGTATTTTGCAAACTCTTGAGTCTATTTGGAGTGTGGTTTTGGGATACTAAGTGCTCCTTTTGGCTTCTTTGGCTCTTAGGATGCTCCTTTTCTTCTCCCCTTTCCAACATCACCTTCTTCACTTCTTTAGGTTGGCTTTGTGCTTGAACCTCTTTCATTGATTTGGGACTTACAACAAGTGCATTTCGAGAAGTTAAATATGATTGTACTGTTGGGGTATAAAGCCCAATGTGGTCGCCCAGGTAAGTGGGCGGGCCGCCAGGTATGTACACATATTCTTTTGTAAAAACCTAATAAGAACTCACTATGCTCCACACATTACAGTAGAGCGAGTTCACCATATCGTCGTGCTCTTCTTCTCGCACTCTCTCTTGCATCGCACTTCCGCTCGTACTCCTTCAATTGGTATCAGAGCTCAGATCGAGGCTCGGGGCAACACTGCAGGAGGCTAGAGTCACCAGCTCAGATTGGAGTGAAATTCCACAGGCAAAGACACGGCCCCAAATTTCATTCTGAGGTCATCTCGGCCACCGTTCGACTTCGACAAAGGTCTGCGCAGGCCATTTTCGACTACGTGGTCTCGACGGGTGCAGATCCGACTCTGCAAATTTGGGGTTTTCGGCTTACGACTGCAGGTGCTGAGGATATTGACACTCCCAGAGTGTTGATTTGTGGCTGTCTACACATCGAAGGACGGCTCACAGTTCTTTGAGGCGTGTCACATACGACACGGGCGCATCTACACACAGATTGTAGGCGACATCCACTAGTTCATCAGGTAGCTTGTGTTTGCTGCTTGATATTCCAGATTTCATCTTGACATTGCAGGTACTTCCACATTGGATGTATTGTCAGAGATGATGTATGTTTGTTGAGGGTTTGCTGGCTGTGAGTCATGCAGCAAACAACCGCCGCAACGGTTACAGCATATAGTGGGAAATTTGTGGATGTATGACTTTGTGGGAAGTCTATGTACTGTCAAATTTACTGCAGCCTTTGTTGAGGGTCCAGTGAGGTTTTATTGAGCTGGGGGATTCTCGAATGTTGAGATCCTTTCGGTGATACAGGTCTTGGAGCGATCCCTCGAGAACCCTTAGATAGGCAGCTAGGATGTATTGACTGTGAGTTAGACAGTTGGGATTGAATCTTTGCTTTACTACTGTTGAGGCATTGTCAAAGTCTATGCTTACAGGACAGTGACAGGACAGTGAGAGACAGTACAGGTGCAGGACAGGTTTACCCGCAGCTTATAGTGTCAGAGAGATAGTGTTTTTTGAGCTGTTTTTTGGTCTGTTTTTTGAGTACACCATAGCCATTTTATAAAGGAGACTCTGCCAAAATTTATGCAGAATCTGAAGCTTTCTTGGTTCATTTGACAGGTTGATATTGGTTCAGAGGTCAGTTTACAGGGGAAACTCTGCCGAATTTTTCCCAAGAAAGTAAACCACTGTGAAGCGTAGCTATGGCTGGATCACAGGACACTGCTCTTTACAATATCAAGAAGCTGGATGGAACCAATTTCCCATTGTGGAAGAAGCAGATTTGGCACGTGTTGGTACAAAAGAAGCAAATAAAACCTATAAAGCTCAAGGGGATAAAACCAGAAGATATGGACGAAGATGAATGGAGCGAAATGGATGAATTGGCACTTTCTACCATTATGCTGACTTTGGCAGAAAGCGTTTACTTCAATGTAGCAGGCGAGATGTCGGCTTATCAAGCATGGATAAAGTTGAGTGATCTTTATGAGAGCAGAGTGCAGCTTCACAGGTATATTGGCTTAAGAAGCTTGTTGATTTGAAGATGAAAGAAGGGACACCTATGTCCAATCATCTGAATGAATTCAACACAATCTACAGTCAGTTGTCAGCTCTAAATGGGTGTTGCAAATAACATTACAATCGTTGTCTTTTTCAAAATCCACTATCACAAGCATATGTTTGCTAGATGTGATTGCTATTTGTTCTAGCATCCCCATAGAATTTTCCACATATCCATATACTAGCTATAATTTTATGTGTGTTTTTTGTAGGGCTTGTTTTTCCCACTTTTGGCTTTTTCTTTTGTACCTATGAGTATGCCTACCACTGCTAAGAATAGCCAATGTTTTGAAGTTTTTGTATTTCATGGACAAGATGGTGTTTCCTTCTTCACCATCACAATAATCTCGGGGCTTCCTGCAGTGTAATGGTACCAATCTTGGAATGTATTAGGTACAATAAAATCCGTGGACAGTAACATTTTCTTCTCTTTCCCGTTATGCGTGGTAGTGACAAGCCATTACACTTCCACTCCTGTTTGAAGATGCTCCTCCACCATGAGGTGACCATGAGGTGGGAGAGTATATTTGTCCATATCTCTCGAGGTAAGATGTCAGCCATCTACACACACACACCCCATCACTCAAGTTAGTCAGAATGATAAAACCAAGATCCAAACTCAATTATTATGTTCTCAAAATAATATGAGTCATATCAAAATCAAATTTTTATAATTGTAGAAAACCAAAAAGATGCATAGGGTCTTTAGAAAGATACATGAATATGAAAGGGCCCTATGAACCAATTCTTGGTCCCTATAACTGAGGTTCTACCCTTATATTTGTTTACATCTCGAGTTTCAAAGTTTAGAACTTCAATTCATGCACTAAAATTGGCGCCTTCCTTTTCGTACCATTCTTCTCCTCGTGACACATCTGTGGACGATATTGCGTTAAAGCAGTTTACATGAGCGTGCCTTTCATTTACATCATCTCTTTAGAAATAGATACTCGAGTTCACTCTCATTGGTTGCGCTTAAGCAAAGTCACTAATGCATCTGGGCTTCTCGTAGTCATCAAATGTAATAGTGGCATTGTGAGGATTGTATTTGAGAATGGGTCCATAGACGCTATTGAACCACTCCTGGGATACATAATAGAATCAGTTGTCGCCATTTGACTTCTTCCAAACTCTGATTACGACCTTTTCACAAAAGCCATGTCTTTGGTTTAGCATGAGGGCCTTCTTATTAAGAATGAGCTCCTGACTTGGTATGTCCAAAAGCAAACACAAGTTAAGGTAAATAACATATCCCTATACTTTGAAATTGCCTTCTTAGATCTTCTCCTTGACCCAAAGCTGTGGATCGGTCATAAACCTATCAGGCACTTATGTTCGATGTTCAGGTTGGGCTTCAATATACAACTCCCATGCTATGTAGGTGTTCCGAACAAGGTAGTATCTAGATCCCTTTGAATCTCAAATCACTTCAACTCCCCCACAAATCCGATCGCGTAATTGAAAAAGACCCTTTGTGAAAAATCACTTGGGAGTTCATCTAGACAATTAAGAACATTCATCTAAAAACAGGACAAGGAGACAGAAAACTTAGTACACATGTGAATCAAAACTAAATCTATGTCTCTTTTATTCAACCAAATTTGATTTTTAAGATTCCATTACAATATTACGGATGTCTCGGAGCCAACTCTCTAAATATTCTTTTAACTCTCATGACATGGTATTCTCTTAGACCTCCCATGCGACAACGTGTTCTATAGTGATTGTCTAGTCTTTCTTTCCCTATGACAGCTACAAGAGCTTCAAACTTCTTGGCAACTTCCACAATCCTTAATATTTGAGAGCACATTGCTAAGTAGTAGAACATGTCTTCTAGGCCTAACCATATTCTGAGTTGAAGTAGCCTGAGGTTGGTAAACCAGTCTCTTGGACTATCATCACTGTAAATAAAGAACTGACGAAAGGGTTCTTGGTGATGGGTAAAGTAACTACGGTCAACACTCTTCCAACAAGTTGTGCTTCCTAGAATGCCGAAGACTTTGGTCTCGATTTCTAAGTAAAAGAGTTCCCTTGTATCCCTTGGTAACCGTGTTTCCATATTGTTGAACACTATGGCCAAAACCTCATTTCCTTGGCTAAAGAATTTAGATGTCACTCTGGAAGCCATTTGTTACTACAAAACAAACATTCAAAGAAATTACGACGACGTTGTCAAACACTTCAACCACCTCACCATAATTCAAACCAAACACTTCGATTCAAGAAGAAAAATCAAGCACTTACCGCCAACCAATGTCACTTTATAGATGCATCATGAATACAATATCCTTTCCCAAACATTGTGGAGAGTGAATATGCACTACAAGAGGTCGCTTAAATTCCGGCGCCAAATTACCGGCATCAATGGTGGACATCGATATATGTGTAGGTAAGTATGGAGGGAGATGATTTTTTTTAAAAAATCATTTTTGAATTTTCGACACAGATACCGATGACTCTTCCGGCCCATACCCATGTCTCTTCTAACGCCTGTATAGATAAGTTTTTCAACGCCTGGACCGATGCCTGTATCAAAAGACCCTGCAAAAACAAACGCGCCGGTGTTTCCTTGTGCATTTCTCTAGTTTTTTCTCTCTTCTCTTGCCCTCCTCCTCCTCACCTACTGTAGATCTGGAGCCTAACAACTTGCCGGAGGTGAAAATCTTGCTTGTGGACTACTCTCTAGCACCAAGGTGAGATTCTTTTCAAGTTTGCTTGTAGGTTTAAGGTTTAGGGTTTAACATAGTGTGTGAGTGTGTGTGCATTTTTGCAGGTTCAAGGATGTTTAAAAGACCCTTTATTTCTCAAATAGGCCGCATCTGAGTGCTCTAAATTTTAATGCATATTAAATTAATTTGTATATTGGCAAAATAAAATTTCATGCTCAATGCTTTAAGTTTTTATGCCATTTTGTTTAGAAATAATGCTTTGGAAAAAATTGTTATGAAATTATGGTTTGTGTTGTGAAATTATGGTTAGGGATAATTTTATATCGATTATGCTTTGGAATTATGTTATGAAAGCTACCATCTCGTCATGTTGTTTTAGAATTATGTTGTTTCAAAATTGTGCTATGAAAAAATCTTGTTTTGAAATTATGTTTTGAAGAAATTTCGTTTTGAATTATGTCATTTTCAAAATTGTGCGATTGATGAGGTTTAGGTTATAGGTTTTGGTTAGGTTTAGTTTAAGCTATATGTTAGGTTAGGGTATAGGTTATATGTTAAGTTATAGGTTATAAGCTAGATTAATTATACATTAGGCTAGGTTAGGTCATAGGTTATGTTAGATTAGGTTTATGTTATAGGTTATTGCTAGGTTATATGTTAGGTTAGCTTATAGGTTAGGTTAGGCTAGGTTAAGTTATAGGAACTTAATTAGGGTAGATTATCTTACAAGTTAGCTTCTAGGTTAGGTTTTAGGTTAGGTTTAAGTTATAGGTTAGGTTTTAGGTTAGGTTAAGTTATATGTTATAGACTAGGTTAGCTAGATTATAGGTTAAGGTTAGACAACAGGTTAGGTCAGGTTAGGTTATAGGTTGTATATACGTAAAAGGCTAGGTTAGGTTATAGGTTAAGTTAACTAATGTTTAGGCTATATGTTTGGTTCAAAAAAAATGTGATGCTCCCAACTGAAACATTGGCAGCCCATAACCATGATGTCAGTAGCTCACAAAATTATTGCCAAGTCAATTGCCCTAAGACTCTCTCACACTCTGGATAAGGGTATCACTCCTCATGTTTAAGGCACCGACATTCAGAATAGACCAAACACATAAATTAGAATGGAACTGGAACTGGAACAAAACACAGAAATTGGCAATATACTAAATCCGCCATAACTTCCGCCTTCACATTCTGAAGAAGATACTGATCGACAGTTACATATTTCGATAAGACTAATGGGCAACGCCCTTTCCAAAGAACACCCCTTGGAATCCCAAAAGTACAAAAGTCACAACATAACATAACTCAAGTTTCGTACCAAAGTCTTATCTTTTGCGAGTTATGAAATGCTGCAAAATATGGCTATAAAAGTCATTTGTAATGAGTAGTTATTCTAGTTTCAGAAGCCGGGGTGCAATGGCATTTCCAGATTGTAAATACAAAGCCATTTGACCGTTTCAATCCCATTTTTTGTTAAACCTAAGGTAGCCTTAGTCTATAAGGTACCTAGGTCATTTTGTAAAAGGGGGGAACTTTAATCATAATCAAAAACTTTAGCGTTGCCGTCTACTGTGTGTGAGAGAGAAAGAGAGTGAGCGTGAGCTTTATTCTCTCGCTACGCCCGGCTCGCTCAACACATTGGAGATCCGACTGCACCATTGTTGTAGGCTCGAGGAGAGCTACGCGACAACGCCAAGCATTCCACACGAGATGAAGCGCACACGCCGACGCATCTATGAGCTATTTGTGGCCGTAAGTGTATCAAACGATGTCTATTTTTTGCGTGCTAGTAGTCTATAGAATCGTGGAAACATAAGCTACGCATAGGTACTCATAAATTTCAGTTTCGGGCACTTTCAAAATTCTGCTCTGTCATCCTACGCGTTTTCCGCAGATGGGTTTAGAGTGAAGAAGCTTAGGGACAGGTGTATCCTAGTGAGGGGATGGTGTTCCTTAAGTTTCGTACGAATCTGGCATGATTAGGTGAGTTACCTTCCGTATGTGTGTATGTGGCTAGGTGGTGTAGTTGAGAGTAGTGAGGTTCTTGATTGTGGTTTAGTTGGCCTTCCAGAGTGTTGTATGTGTAGGATGATCTCAGCCTGACAAGCTAAAGAGATTTCCTCTGTGTGCCTATCGTGTCATCTGTGTCCTCGATTGACATTATGTTGATCTAGGTAGTGTTTGCATGCACTTCATGGGTGTGTGAGTCGCTCCCGCAACATTGGCGCTGCTGCCGAGGACACAAGGACCTAAGTAGATTTCCTACTAACACTCATGTGATGGTTGCTTGATTTAGTTTCCGCTAAAGAAAGCGTTTTTCTTAAGTGTATCCGGAAGAGGATATTCCGCGATCAAGTGGATAGCGGAGGAGCGTGTGTCTTGCCGAGGGTCTGCGACTAGATAGGTTTAGTTAGGATCTATGGATTAGAGTAGTTGTTGGTGGTTGAGTATTTGTGAGGTGATAAAAGCGTTAACTAGTCCGTGTGTGGCCGTGAAGCGTTTTTCTACTCATAGATGCAAAACCCCATATGATTTGTAGGAGTAGCTTTAGGTAAGTGATCCGATTCTGATCTAGAGCTATTCAGCACTGAATTATTTACTAAAGTGCTTGATTGCATTTGGAATCACGAAAAAGTGTGCTTTTGAGGGTAAAAATGCATTAAACAAGCTTTTGTGGATATTTTTGTATGACTGACTGATGCTGTGCATATAAAAGAGCATTTGCAACGGTTCTGTGAAGAAAACCTGCAATTCTGTAAACATAGACGTCCTACGCGTAGGATGTCTCAAGGGGGTTCTCGAGACCAAATTTGAAAATTCTGACTGCACCAGTGTGTTCACAAGGGGGGGTTTACCCTAAGTATACATTGAAACTAGAGTTTTGACCAACTCTTGACACCCAAAAGACCAAAGACGGAGTTTCAAAAACGCGAAAACAAGAAACTTAAGATTCTGAGCACAATTTTGCATAAAAACTGCTAGGAATGCTTGAAAAGTAGTGCTCAAGACTTGGGGAGGCCTGTGGATGAATTCTGCCAAAATTTCATCAGTAGACATCCTACGCATAGGATGTCTCTAGGGCCCTTTTGGCAGGGAATTTGGGAAAACTGAGGTTACCAGTGGGTTCAAAGGGTAGGTTTTACCCTAGTAACATATTGACTTGAGTGTTTTTCCCTATTTTGGTTTGCCAAAAGCCAAAAGGCGGAGTCAGAAAACGTAAAATTTCAGAAAAGGCTTAAATTGAGTGATTTTTGCATGTTTTTGCAATTGTGAAGCATACTTGCACTTGTTGCTGAGAGAATAAGAAAGCATCAGGGACACTTCAGTCTGAAAAAATAAGCAGTAGACATCCTACGCATAGGATGTCTACAGGGTGATCTGGGCACTTTCTGGAAAATCTGAGGTTACAAGTGTGTTTAGAAGGTAGGTTCTACCCTATTTTCACTTGGAAAGTGGAAATTTGACCAAATTTTGACAAATCAAAGTCAAAAGACGAGAATTGCCAGACATCCTACCCAAATTGTGTCCAAGGCCTAATTTTGAGACCAAACCATAGCATGACTCCAAAGGCATGTTCTAAATGTTGTATTGAGTGCATGTGATAAATTTCCTCTCATTTGGGTCAGTGAAAGGAAGATTGAACAGACTTTAGCATTTTTTACTGAAAAAGGCAAGAATAGCTAGTTTTGGGGTCTTTTGACATCCAAACTCAAATCTAAGCATACCAGTGGGTTGCTGAAGACTAGGGGAATCTTTGGTCCAAGTTTGGGTTCATTCTGGGCAAAAAGACATCCTACGCGTAGGATGTCTACTGCATGATTCTGAGACCAAAATTCTCGGCCTGTGACCATACCATGCTGTCATATAGCCTTAGATAAGCCTCCTAGGCAAATTTGGTCCAATTTGGAGTTGATTTGACTTGGGAATTCATCATAACAGACATCAGAATTCTGGAACAAATTCTTGATCATTTGACCAACCTATAGGTGTCAGAATCAAAAAGTAAACATAGCTGTGAGTTTAGCACATCAAGGGGAAGCTATAGTGCAAGTTTGAGCTGAAACATAGCAAAAAGACATCCTACGCGTAGGATGTCTCCAGGGTCATAAAGTGGTCAAATTTCTATTAAAGCCATATAGGGAGGTTCTAAGTATCTCAAGGATTCCAGATCTTTTTTCAAAAGTGAATTTGGACCTTGTTTGGCCTATTTACCAAGCAAAGACAAGAATTGTCAGACATCCTACTCTTGGAGTGCACTAGAAGCTCTTGCAGCCTAAATCTTGACCTATTGGCATCCAAATTCAATTTTGAGTATACCATTGGGTTGTTGAGCACTAGGAGAATCTTGGGATCAAGTTTGGACAAAATCTGAGCAGTTATACATCCTACACGTAGGATGTCTCCAGCTTGATTTAGGACTCCAAACCAACCTATGAGCACACCACTGTGATCAGCACATCAAGGAGAAGCTGGGGTGAAAATTTTAAGTCATTCTGAGCAAAAAGACATCCTACGCGTAGGATGTCTCAAGGCCATTTTTAGGTACAAATCAACCTCTGAGCATACCATTGTGTTGTTGGACTTAAGGGGAGTCTCTGGACCAAATTTTGTTAAATTCTGAGCATATAGACATCCTACGCGTAGGATGTCTCTAGGCCAGTTTTAGGGCCAACTGTACTTTTGACCATACAAGAGTGTTCACAGTGTCACAGAGATCCCAAATCTTCTTTTAAAATTGAGTTTGGACTCATTTTGACCAGTCTAAACTGCATTTCACTATTTTGGCCATAACTTTCACAAACGGTATCGGATCGGAAAAGTTTTTATATCAAAACGTAGCCTGAGAGAGACTCTACAGATCTTAGAGCAAAAGTTGAACTAAATGCATGCCTACTTTAAGGCCTCAAAATGCATCCGGAAGTCATGGGGTGTCCAAAAGCGACAATTTGTGAGAATTGTGACGAAATGGTTGCGGTTTTGGACATAGTTTTGACTTTTCCCTAACCAAAGCACTTGAACACAGTGGACTAAGTCTACTTTAACCAAGTAAAAGCTCTTAAGCCCAGAAATCATGTCTACCCTAGATTCAAACACAGCTTACACAAGCTTGGAGATCCCGACGATAGAGGAATATCCTCCCACAATGGATCTTCCAAACTTGCAATTGATAAAGATCCATCTTGTTGAGAAAGTTTGGATGATTGGTCATGAGAGTGAAGGACTATATAGATACACTGACGACAATGAGATCAATATTTATAGGTGATCAAATCCATACCTAGAAGAGATAACGGATTACAAGCTCTTATATGTCTACAGATACGGAGTCGACTGTCAATGGAGATCTATATTGTCGACAAGTATGGACAAGAATACAGAGTTGTAGAAAGCACAAATCCACAGACTGTACTAGAAAGAGGTGGATATTTGGTCAATGAAGGACCACAAATGCCTCCACCAAACACGAGAATTCCTATAGGAATTCCAAGAAGAGAGCCACCAGGATTCTCTTCAAGAACGATAACGAGAGAAGGATTGGGAGAGTCTCTAGTTAGACTTGTAGATAATCGACGAGTTAGACCATCCCAAGTCCAAAAATGGGTAAACATAAAATACTCCGGAGATAAAGATCCGAGAGATCACGTAACAACTTTTAGAAGAGTGATTAGAGCAAAGGAAGTTTCAGATTTTGCGACACAGTTTGCGGGATTTGGATTGGCTCTAGAAGATGCTGCAGCTACATGGTTCGACTTGGTGGAAAAATGGGATTTTGAGACCCTAGATGAGCTGTTTGAGGAGTTTATTGAAGAATTCTCGCCAAAAGGCATTGCTCACAACACGGTCTCGCAAATCCATAGATTCAAATAGAAAGAGGATGAATCAGTACGCAAAGCATCATTATGGCTCAAGAGATATATTAAGCTCTGTCCGAGAGCGGAACTACCTACGCAAGCACGACTGATGTTGATCTTTATCCAGGGAATGAGACATGCGGGCCTTCAGAAGGATCTGCATATGATAAGGAGGATGACGTTAAACGATTTGATCAAAGAAGCTCTTTATCTAGTGGATAACTGTGATGCATACAAATAAAAGGACTTAAAGAGTCAAGGAGATGACACATCCTCTCAGCACAGTGTTTCACAGATAAGTGAGTCCATTGCCAAGCCAACGGCACCTATTGATCAAGAAAAGCTTATCGACGACTTGGTCAAGAGGTTGATTCCTCTTGTAAGGTCTGATTCGGGAGAGCCGAAGTGGTGTGAAATTGAGAGAAAATGGACGAACCATACTGAGGAAGAGTGCTATTATAGCATGGAGAATGCTAGGGAGAGGTATGTACAACCTGTTCCAAAAGCACCTACTCCACCTAGATACATAACAAGGAATGCGCCAGGACCAGTAGGAGTTTTAAGGCCACAGCTTGTCTAAGGACAACAACCTCCGTTGCCAGGTGCTAGAATGCCAGTAGACATGAGATACATGCCAATGATGGAATCATCAAATAAACCAACGCCACTACCAGCTACAATGCGGTATAGCAACCAAAGTGAGTACTACCCTTCGGAGCAACAAAATGTGAGAGAAACACATGGAGTGGTGAGGCCGGTACAACCTCCACCTCCTGGGTTTCAGTCGAAAGAAAGAAGGTATGAAATGGACAAAAGGACATTGCGATTCATTGCAAATAGCGGCTTATCTAGATCAAAGCTTGCTTATAGCCAAGAGGAACTGCTAAAAGAATCTCCTCAACCAAAGATAGATTGTCACAAAAGTCATGACAACCACTTGGTCAAACAATGTCCTCATACGGAGATCACTGAAGTAAATGCCTATTGTCTTGAGTGTGGCATCACTCACTTGATTCCCGATTTTCCAAGAAACCCAAACCAAATCAGGAAAACCACGACAAATGTATTAGGGATGGTTCAGCTACCTAGTAGCTCAGAAAATGAAAATGTCATACCAGTTCAAGTGGTTACGAGAGCACAAGCTCAAAAGAAATCTAATGAGAATCTAGAGACAAAGAACACGGAAAGTGACACGAGTCCAAAGACAGATGATGGACCAAATACAGACGCAGCTAGTCAGAAAACCAAGAGCAAACGAAATAGTTGGAAAGCTAGAAAGACTAGGATGAAAGCACGCAGGGAACGAGAGCAAAATCCCTAGCTGAGAATCTTACCGAAGCTGAGGAGAAGATAAAACAACATGAGGAAAAGGAGGCACCTTCTCTTACACAGATGGTTAAAGCTCTAGAAGAACCATCCACGGATGAGAAACCAAGAAGTGCTAGTTCAGGAGGATCTGTGTTGGCAGAGAAGGTTAATGAGACATTAGATGCCCTCTTGAAAGCCTATGATGTGAGGCTCAAAAACAACCAAACCCAAGAATAAAAGTGTATGACATATCCCTATGCGGAACAAGAAAAGCAAAGGTTTGAAATGTGCCAGAAAATGATTCAAATAGCCCAAGCTTTACTAGAACCACCAGTTGCAAAACCTGAGGATGTGATCCGTGTCATGCCTACACAAGTAATCCCACCAAACCAGGAACTAAAAGAGCCAGATTCTAGTCATGAGCACAGACCAAACCTCAAAGACCCAGCATTAGAACCAAGGATAGTACTGAATACCACGGATAACTCTTCTGAGGGATTTCACCAAGCTATATCTGAATATTGTAAAGAGATAGATGGTCTTGACGAATTGTGGAAACAAGTCAGAGAGGCCAATGAAGCCGATGACCTAAGAAGACTAGTAGACAAGACTGGTGATGAACGAGGAGTGTTTCTACCACCAATAGAGGAATTTGAGACTGGATCTCAAATGAATCTAGACAAATCGTATTGGGGCGACAAAGGATCTGTACAATCTATGGATAGTAAACCTCATTCGCTAAGAACACTACTGTCCTACATGGGAGAGTACGAGACCAAGTCAAATGTGGTTGCAGTCCCATCACAGAGACTGTCTCCCAACAAGGCCATCGATTCAAAGGGGCTAGTAGATATTCTATCTACCCCAGTCACCTATACAATAATGTTAGCCGATTTGCTCAGAATAAGACCAAACATGTGGGCTAATGTGGGTAAATGTCTAGAGAAATTTGGTGTAAAAACCCCAATGACTCAAATCGAGGAAGGCATCAAAGAGCTTGAAATGCCTCAACTAAATACTAGGCCAGTGCCATTAAACAAGGTAGGCGAGTATTACGAGGGAGAATATGGAAACAACACCCTTCCTGTGGAATTCAATGGTGTAAAAACCATGGGAATCCTTGACAATGGAGCTGGTGTGGCCATTGCAACCAAAGAGGTTTGGAAAAAATGGGAAAAACCTGCCTTGATATCCACACGAATTACCCTGCAGCTTGCAGACGGACACAAAGAAAATCCCCTAGGACTGCTAGAAAAAGTACTTGTTACGGCATTGAATATTAACACACTTTTGCTGTTGTTGACTTTGGCAAGAAGAACAACTATGACATCATTCTGGGAAGACCATTCATGCGACAATTGAAAATGGTCCAAGATTGGGGTTATGACCATATATACCTGAGACATATGGAAACCATAACAAAGATAACTTGAGGGACCATAGCTATAGGGATGTGACGAGAACATCGGTTGAGGAGTTTGATTCTGCCACAGAAGCAGGATCAGAACTTCCAGCTTGGTTAGGTAAGCCTAAAGAACTGTGGATGTGTGGAGCTTCACAATGTGGTAGCTTGAAACGTGAGGAATGTATCCTAGAGCGGGTTATAGAGGATAGGGCCCCTATATCCCAGAACCATTTCCTAAAGAAGAGTTAAATCCTTTTCGATGGGAACACATCTTGTCTACTCTGGATGTGTGCGCCGTGGAGGATGCTCCCACAAAAAAGTTTTGTGATGAAAATGGCTATGATGTCGTTCCTTATTTTGCAGTGAGTGTAATCTAGGAAAACGAAGAGATCCAGACATCAACAAGCTCTCGAAATAAGGAGCAAACAAAGAAATGTGGAGAATCAAAAGATGAAGAAGACGACGAGTTCTATGACTCTGTAGAACACTTCGAGCTTCAAGAAGATCAACGACCCGGGAATCAATGTCATCGCTACATAAAGTGCATCAAAAGTGGATTCCAAAGTCCTCGGTGAAGACACAACCACCACAAGCATCCTCATACATGGCTCCTAATAAGGATGCAAAAGACTCAGCTAGGAGGAATACGACCAGAGCAACGAGCTAACAATGATCTAATCAATGGGATAGAAAAGTACGAGCAAACAGACAGTAACTTTCCACTACCAGCCAAAAAAATCAAGGGAAAGTACAAGAAGTCAACTTTGTTGAGGATAGTAGCGATAGTGATGAATCTTACAACATCCCCTATCATCAACTCGGGCCATCACTATCACCAATCCCTTCAGCAACAACCATGACAGGTCAAAAGAACAGGACAACAAGTCAAAGCCAAAAAGCTTGACAAATCTGGATACCAAAAATCCAGATCGACCAAAAACAGATATGGATCAAGAAGACAAAGATCTCTAATGAAAACTCACAAGATCCAACACCAAAAAAAAAACAAGGAAAGCGTGCACGAACGGGTAAGAATATCACAAAGTCGCAAGCTTTCACAACTCAGGTTTGGGCTCCAAAGAAGTTAATTCAAGCACAAAAAAGTCAGGAATTGATTTGGATTCCAAAACAACCACAGTATCAACTTTCAAAGACTAAATCCCGTCCCCAACCAAGCGTACAAGGGCTGAAGCAAAGACCACTGTCGACTCACACAACAAAAAGGTGGATCCCAAAGAAGTCTCTTCAAACACAAACGAAGCACTGGCAAGTATGGGTTCCCAAACAAGCGTCAGCAACAAAACAGCCAATAATCGCAAAGAAATGGGTCCCAAAGAAGAACAACAAAACTGCTGTCAGTGCATCGCCGCTTGAATTCTTACAATTCTTCCTACGATTACAGTACAGTTAGAAGAGAGCAAGTCGCTTCAATCAAGCAACGATACAGGAGCTTCAAAGACCATTACATTGCTTAGAATAGGAAGCCTCGCCAACAAATGCCAATAAGAAAATTTCTTATACCCACATCTTGCACAACATAAATCTTTTCCATGCATTGAGAGTGTATGCATAATAGGGCTACATTGAGTGTGTATGCATCTTTTCCATGCATTGAGTGTGTATGCATAATAGGGCTACATTACAAGGCCTACATAGCCACAACTTTTAATTTCCCAAGAACAACACATACCCTTTGCGATACCATGTCGTAAAGGATGACTCCAAATAGGAAGGGGGGAGGCATTCTGAATGCGGACCTAACATTATGACTATTAGAGGGCAATGTTTTGTGAGATGCATTGAATTTTTGTGTTTTATTGTGATAATTTTTTGACAAAATTTAGAGTATATGCCCTCATAGTAGTGTTACAGAGGAGTATGGGGACAAAATCCATATATGAGCCCCTAGGGACATGTGTATAGTGTACATAGCATTTACATTTCTATTTGAATGATTTTCCTTTTTTTGAGTTGTTTTAAGATTTTCTTTGTTTATTATTAAGAAAAAATAAAAAAATCCATAATCCACATGAAGAAAAGACTGACGAGAGGCCTGAGCACTACAATGAGAAGAAGGTACAGGAAAACGATGAAACTTCACGAAGTATGTCTCAATAGCCACTACAACAGCCGAAGAACTTGTCACAAAGTAGTGTCAACATGCAACCGACAAGTCATACAAGTCAGAGTCGAGTAGCTAAGCCACAAAATGAGTGAGGTGTTAGTCCCAAAGCTTCAAGTAATATTCTTTGTGATCTAAGCGTCTTAGCTATTCTAGGTACTGCTCAAGCTGGAAGAGTTGAGCATATTTACGTTTTGTCGCTCATGCTGGTATAGGTGAGCAAAAGAATCGAAGTCTAAGTACTTAAGTATGGTGAAGTGAAGGAGAAGGTCCAAAAGACACTCACGTACTCAGCACAGTGAGATACGAGTGGAGAAACTTCTACATCGACAACCCTTCTTGGAAAGGTGGAAGCTATTGAGACATCTTTTGATGTCACATGTGCTACATTTATTCCTCGAAACACCCATCATCTCCTTCTTTCAGATTGCATGCTTTTGGTGACAAATTTCTCATATGCATATAGAGTGTCCCATAATTGGCACTTGCATCAGGCACTCTTTCTGTGTTTCACCCAAGCACTCACCTTTCATGAACATGTACTTCACGTTCAACTACTCAACTCCAATAAGAGCGTATACCAAAGGCATTTTTTTTCCCATCGGGTTTTTTTTCCCTTTGGTCATCCAGGTTTTAGACCCTAATCTAAAGACACCTATCACCATCCTCTTGTACATATTCCTTCTACATCAACAATAAGGAAATGCTAATCAAATCAATTGACAAATGAATTGGAGTACCAATTTCAGATCATATCATACTTCTCCTCAATGGCGAGTCGAAGAATGGCCTACAATGACAAAGTTGCATACAACACTAACAACATGATTGCACAGGAACAAAGAAGTCCCCAATGAAGAAGAGAAGACATAAAAGTAATCAGAGGATCTCAAAAGATGAATGGTTATGAAGATAGATGTCCGCTCTAATGGATCATAGTTCTTGTTGTGGTTTGACAAAGTTACAAGCAGTGCAACAGATGAAGCCAAAATGACAGCAAAGACCACATCGCCATCGATCAGGTCATGTCGGGGACGACATGAACGCGGAAGGGGGGAGTGTTGACCGCGTTGAGTCAACAACACAACATAACTCAAGTTTCGTACCAAAGTCTTATCTTTTGCGAGTTATGAAATGCTGCAAAATATGGCTATAAACGTCATTTGTAATGAGTAGTTATTCTAGTTTCAGAAGCCGGAATGGCACTTCCAGATTGTAAATACAAAGCCATTTGACCCTTTCAACCCCATTTTTGGTTAAACCTAAGGTAGCCTTAGTATATAAGGTACCTAGGTCATTTTGTAAAAGGGGGGAACTTTAATCATAATCAAAAACTTTAGCGTTGCTGTCTATTGTGTGTGAGAGAGAAAGAGAGTGAGCGTGAGCTTTATCCTCTTGCTACACGCGGCTCGCTCAACACATTGGAGATCCGACTACACCATTGTTGTAGGCTCAAGGAGAGCTACGCGACAACGCCAAGCATTCCACGTGAGACGAAGCGCACACGCCGACGCACCTACAAGCTATTTGTGGCCATAAGTGTATCAAAGGATGTTTGTTTTCTGCGTGCTAGTAGTCTATAGAATCGTGGCAACATAAGCTATGCATAGGTACTCATAAATTTCAACTTCGGGCACTTACAAAATTCTGCTCTATCATCCTACGCGTTTTCCGCAAATGGGCTTAGAGTGAGGGTTTTGAGTGTAGAAGCTTAGGGACAGGTGTATCCTAGTGAGGGGATGGTGCTCCTTAAGTTTCGTACAAATCTGGCATGATTAGTTGAGTTACCTTCCGTATGTGTGTATGTGGCTAGGTGGTGTAGTTGAGAGCAGTGAGGTTCTTGATTGTGGTCTAGTTGGCCTTCCAGAGTGTTGTATGTGTAGGATGGTCTCAGCCTGACAAGCTAAAGAGATTTCCTCCGTGTGCCTATCGTGTCATCTGTGTCCTCGATTGACATTATGTTGATCTAGGTAGTGTTTGCATGCACTTCATGGGTGTGTGAGTTGCTCCCGCAACAACAGTTACATATTTCGATAAGACTAATGGGCAACGCCCTTTCCAAAGAACACCCCTTGGAATCCCAAAAGTACAAAAGTTCACATTCCAACTTCCACTAAGGTAAACATCCCAAAATTCCTAGGCTTAACACCTGGCACAGCCCGGTGGCTAGAGCCAGAGGCTGACCTGGACCCACAATCCCTTGATCAAACAACCTGCTTCCCAGCATCTCGTTTTGTATCTGTCTTTTCTGCTACAACATCCGAATCCGCCTGCTTTTCCCCCTCTGCTTCCACTTGCTTTTCCACTTCTGATTCCGCTCCTTCTGCTACAATCCGATCTGGTCCCAAAACATTACTGCTCAACTCTGTTGTCCACTTACTCACTGCCCCTACATTCACTTCAATCTCCTTACTTTTTTCCTTCAACTCCTGCATCTCTGCCACTAATTTCTCATTTTCCACCTTCAATTCCTCATTCTCCCTCCTAACACTTTCTTTTCCTGCCACAACTGAAACCAATTTTTGAATCTGTCCGTCGACACCGCCATGTGTTCCCTCCAAAGCCTTGTATCTTTATTCCGCATCTCTTGTGTATACTCCAACACTTCTTGCTTCAGAATATCTGCATCCGAATCTGCAACCAAAATACCTGTCATTCCCTGGTTCTGCAATGCGGCTTTCTCCATATCTATCAACGGAGTCAATCTATTAATCAAGAAAATATTCTCAGTCGTCGTCAACTCAGTCACTTTATCTCCCAGTTCATTGAATTGGTCATCCACTGCAGCTTTTAGTCCATCTGCCCACTTAGTAAAATCATCAGCTACACTCAGAACTTTAGCATTTCTCGCCAAAGCCTCTCCTGTAATCCGTCTAACTTCCTCCTGCAGTCTTTCTTTATCAGATCTCTCCTGAAGCAACTGCATCCGAACTTTCTGCATTTCCCACTTTGGGATAGCACTGCATTTATGCTCCATTTTCTCAGCTTCCATCACCCTCAGAGCTGCATCTTGATTCTACATAAACTCATTCAGTTGAGTTAAACTATTAGCTGCCTCTTCCACAAAAAAAATTCCCTTATGCTCATAACTGTCACTGCTCCCCGCTTTTACTTTGAAACTTTCCAGAGCAGTCTTCTCAACACCTCCTCCCGTTCCTTTCATGAACAGCATTACCTTCTTGCCCTTGGACTCCAATTTCTTTGATTCTAATTCCATTGTGAAACTATTCGGCTTTGATTCCGATTCTTCTAAACCCTTCCAAGAGACTTTGAAAGGTGATTTACCTTTTTCAACTGTTGGAGAGCCCAACAACAATTTTCTTCTCTTACTTCCATATGATATTCCCTCTTCTTTAGCCACATCTACCACTGGTGTCTTCAACCCTATTGCTACTGTCAAAACCTTCAGAACATACTCAAAAATTGCAACCAAATAAGGTGCTACTCTGCCCACTGCTAGTGTCCGATGTCAGTCTCTTTTTCCAGTTAACTGCATCCAGTCATACAGAACTGATGCCCAATCCACTTTAATGCCTCTCTCCGCCTGAAACAAAGGAGCAAAAGCCTACTTGGACAGGTAGGTAGTCTTCTGGAGGATACACACTTTTTCCAAATACCAAAACAAATTTGAAGCTCTGTTTCCACCTGCATTCTTCACCATGTAGTATGGCTTTGTGCATACCGGATTTCCGAATTCCCCTTTCATTTGGGAATCGGTCAGCTTCCTCATCTTCGCCGACACAGTTAGACAAGGAACCTTGAAGACTTTGGACACCAACTTTGGTGTCAAGCGCACATCCACTGTAATCATTCCGTCACTTTCCTTTATCATATTCCACTGCTGCTCAGCGAATTCATTTTCTGCCCATGTATCCCAAGGTAGACATGCAAATTCATAAAGACCTATACGCTTTAGCCATACCTGGGTTTCCGCTTCACTAGGGTCAAACGCTGCCACCGCCATCTCCACACTGCCCTGATCACTCATAGATTCAGCCTTATCGCTCTCCACCTTGATTGGCTCTTCCTGTTTCCGCGCTTTGAACAACTCCTCCATCGCCGTCTTCATTGACCTGGTATTCGGCATCGCTTCTGACGCATCCTCTTGCATACCTGCCATGAGCTTTCCCTTAATATTCTTAGAAAACATTTTTCCCTTCTCACTCGACTTAACACTCACTAAATTGCGACACTCACACACTTGGATGTGATCCTCAACTCCTCTCACCACCTTACTCTTATGATGATGAAAATTCTCCTTGATTCGGGCACGCCATGTAGGATTTGCCAAAAAATTATTCTTCCTTAAGTGAGTCACGTCAGCACTAAGAGAATTTCTTGCCTTGAAATGAGTACCCCTACTTATTAGTATATCTGTACCCTTTTGTTCAATTCCACTCCTCCAACTTTCCACTTTCGAGACTTCAAATTCGACAGTCCGATTTTTGACTTCCAGTCCACAATCCGAATTCCGAATCCCAAACCCCTTCACAAGTTTTGAATTGATAGAACAATTTGCCAGTTCTGCCTCTGAACATTTTACTGCAACTCCCAGAACACCAACTGTCAACAATTTACTGCCAATATCCTCAGCCTTATTAACAATCCACTTGGGAACCTCGGGCACTTTTCAATAAAATTTCTTCAATCTGAATCCATTCACTGGTTTCAAAATCTTTGTTCCAAAAACATCTTTCAACCAAAATGTTCCTTGACCCTATTCTGATTCAATCTGATAAGGTCCCAAATATCTCAGCTTCAACTTACCTGGATGTGGTCCCAATTTAGAATTGTATAACATCACCCAATCCCCTTTGAAAAATTTTGAATTTCACCTGCCTAGACATCCATGCTTGTCTCCTCTTCTGTCCAATTTCCACCAAATAGGTACTCTGAATTCTATCCTCTTCCAATTTAAGCAGTTCCTTCTGTCTATAAGGAATTGATTCCTCCAGACTTAACTTATGCTGAACTGACAACCTCAAGCTTGGAATTACATATTCCATTGGCACCACAACTTCTATCCCAAAGACCAATTTGAAAGGTGTCATTCCAGCTCGCCACCTTAAAAGCTGTCCGAAAAGCCCATAGTGTTGAATCCAACTTGTCATCCCAATCCAATTTGTTTTCCGACACAATCTTCTTCAAAATTCTCAGCAACACATTATTAGAGCTTTGTGCTTGCCCATTCGCTTGTGGATGATATGGGGTAGATTTCTTATGCAAAATCATATGTCTGGATGTCAACTCCTGAATCACAGAGTTCAAAAAATGTGTTCCCTGATCCGACACCAACTCAATAGGACATCCAAATCTTGTCATAATGTTTTTATATAGAAACCTTGCTACACTTGCTGCTTTATTATCTCTCAAAGCCACTGCTTCCACCCATTTGGTAGCATAATCTGTTGCAACAAGAATATATCTGGAACCTGTCCTCTTTTCCCTTGGTTTTATTGGGCCTACAAAATCCATTCCCCACTTCTGAAATGGTTCTAATGGAAATATTGGATGATCCTGCATCCTATCCCCTTGTGTAGGCTGCCCCATCTTCTGACATTGAACACATTCCTTGGCAAAACTATGTGCATCCTTCAATAACAAAGGCCACCAAAGTCCAACTTGTAAAATTTTCCGACCTGTAATTTCCCCTGAGAAATGTCCTCCAACTGATCCCCAATGTGCCTCCTACAACACTGCTTTCTGCTCTTCATCCGGAACACATCGTCGTATAATGTGATCTGCTCCTCTTCTATATAATGCTCCAGCTATAATTAGAAATGGTCTGCTCCTTAATGCAAACTTCTTCCTCTGATCCGGAGACATTTTCGAGGGTAAAACTCCATATGTCAGAAACTGAACCATCTGA
Source organism: Adiantum capillus-veneris (assembly GCF_014529385.1). NCBI lineage: Eukaryota > Viridiplantae > Streptophyta > Polypodiopsida > Polypodiales > Pteridaceae > Adiantum > Adiantum capillus-veneris. The sequence goes on along the minus strand of NC_140933.1, from coordinate 44,199,825 downwards.
TCATACCAATTGTCAAAAAACTGTCCTTCCACTCGGAACAAATCTGTATCAGGCAATTTATATGATACTCCTGGTAATTCCTCCTTATGTTCCAATCTGCTGAGGTAATCCGCCACTGCATGCTAAGTTCCTGGAGTATGGACAACTATGTAATCAAATTCTTGCAGCATGAGCATCCACCTTGCTAATCTTCCTTCTAGTTTTGGCTTCTTCACCAGAAACAATAAAGCCTGATGATCCACATGAAAAACCACTTTGTTCCCTAACAGATAATGTCGGAATTTATCCAAAGCAAAAATCATTCCCAAAGCTTCCCTTTCCGTAACTGTGTAATTCTTCTCCAGTGCTCTCAACATTCTGCTAGCATAATAAACCGGTATGAACCATCCCTTAATCTTCTCCTGCATTAAAACAGCTCCTATTGCCATATCGGAAGCATCAACATACACATGAAACGGCAATTCCCAATTTGGTGGTTGAAGTATAGGTGAAACTACCAACATCTTCTTGATAATCTGAAAAGCCTTCTCTTGAGCTTCTCCCCAAACAAATTCCACTTCCTTCTTAGTCAAATGACTAAGTGGTGCGCTCACATCCGCCAAATACCGTAAATACCTACCATGCCATTTGATCTGTCCAACAAACCGCATCACTGCCTTCAAATTTTCCGGAGCTACAGCTTTCTGAATGGCCCATCAATCGACATTCGTTCTTGAGAGATAATATATCCCAACAATTTTCCCTTCTGTACTGCTATTGCACACTTCTGGGGATTAAGTGACATCCAAAACATCCTACATCTTTCAAAACACTTCCTCAAATATTCCAGATGCCTGACTTTTTCCCCAAAAACTAAAAAATCATCCATAAAAATCCTCATAAAATCTGTCAAATGTGGCTCAAAGGTTTTAAAAGCTGCCTTCGAAAACGATGGTGGTCCATTCTTCAATCCAAAGCTCATCACTGTATATGCAAAAGCTCTCCATTCTGTGATAAAAGCAGTTTTTTCAATATCCTCCTCAGCCATTGGTATTTAATTGTACCCTAAAAATCCGTCAAGAAAAGTGTTCATCTCATGTCCCGCTACATCATCCAGAACTAAATCAATAAAAGGCAATGGAAATGGATCTGCAACTGTTGTTGCATTCAATTTTCTGTAATCCACACAAACCCATTAACTTCCCCGACTTCTTGGGTACCACTACAATTGGTGACAACCATTCCACCTGATCCACTCGCACTATAAACCCTGCATTCAGCAATTTATCCAATTCCTCTTTCACCTACTTGACATAATTTGGATTCATCCTGTATCTTTGTTGAATCATTGGAACAACATCCGTTTTCAAATTTATATGATGCTTATACACGTGAGGATCAATGCCTTTCAAATCGGAATAATCCCATGCAAAGACATCAATATACTCCAACAGTAATTCCTTCAAGTCCTCGTTGAAGCCTTCTTCCAAATGAACACTAACTCTTACCATCTTTGGATGATCCTCCGTCCCCAATTTCAGATCCTGTAAATCATCCTCCTTAACTCGAGAAACTTTCTTTATCATTTTATCATACAGAGCTTTCGCTCTCTAAATTGCCTCCTTTGGCCCCACTTCTGAATCCTTGATCACAGTTTCCTCTCGAATTTTCTTCTCTTCTAAATTTTCCTGCTCCACACCATCTGTATTCCCCTGCAACTGATCAATTCCCAAATTGTTCTCTTTTTCTACATATTTTTCAATGGTCCGCTCCACATATACCTCAAATACGAGAACAATTGTTGGATTTGCTGCTAGGAAATATGATTCTTCATCATCCTCCAATCCTTCAGACATGTTAATTGCTTGTGCCAACATTGGCTTCGTCTCTTCTGACAATTCCTTCTTCGGCTCCATTGGTAATGTAACTTCTCTCCTTCCTTTCTTAACCGTCACTTCATTCTTTCCCCAATCCTGTTTCAGCTTAGCCGTGCGAAACCATTGCCTCTCCAACAACATAGAATAGGTATTTTTTGAATCCTTCATCCTGATGACTACAAAGTTTACCATAAACTGGAATCCATGAATAATAATTCCTTGCCTCCTTAACATCTCCACTAGTTGACTCTGCTCTGATCAACCATACGCACTTGAAATGGAGCTGGTACCAACCTGACATCTTGCATCCTTAGAAATTCCAATTCCGAAAGTATGTTGATCCATGATCCACCATCCAATAGAACATTGGAAAATTTGCGGCTATTAAATTCCAAAGACAGTGTTGGTACTGAAAAATCCACATCCTTTGGGCTAATATGACAACTTGAACTGTCTGCTGCACCTCCTTCATACTCGGAACAGTCTTTGTCCTTTGCATCACTGTATATAGTCTATTTTTGAAAATTGGAACTAATGACAATAACTGATCCAAGGTAAAACGTATAGAGGAATTAGTTAACTCTTCAAAAAAAGCATCCATCCTTTCTCTTTCCTTCTCCTCCTTTTTTACTCCTTTCTCCTTCGATTTACGCTTGCTCTGCGGTTGATCCTTTTCCATCAAATCTTCAGCTACTTCATCCCGAATCTCCTTCTGCTCCACCCAATCTAGTGGAGGTTTCAACCTTGCTTTGGACCTTGTTTTCACTAATACATCTACTTCCTCTTGAAAACATTTAGAACAATCACATTCCGGCTGACAATCCATAGTGACTTCATTCACCCCTTGATCTTGAAATGATTCTACTACTATCAAACTGCTTCCAGGCTCTTTGTTTGCTTCAGCTGACTGTGTTGGTGGTGCTGGCAACTACGGCACTTGCCCTCTAGGCTGTTGCTGATTCCCCCCTTGATAATTCCAAACCGGCTGATTCCATCCTTATGGTTGTGGCTGCCAATTCTGCCACCGCTGCTTGCTGATCCCAATTTCCCCCCCACGGGGGTCTTGAATTCTGCCATCCTCCAAATCTCGATCCTCCTCCTGAATTGAAATTTCCTCTAAATGGTGGTTCCCCTTGATTAAATTGTGGTCTCCACCCTAAATACGGTTGCTACCTTTGCCACCCTTGATTATTGAACATCCTCTACCTTCCTCCTGTCTCTGGAAACACCCCATGAGTTTGAGGTCCTTGTTGTTGTATCTTCTGTTGAATCCTTTCTGGTACAACACCTTTGAAATTCGGATTAAACCAAGATTCCTTTGTCCAATGCCCATCCTTAACACAAATTTCACAATGAGGGGTTTTTGATTCCACAACTTTCTGCACTCTAAACTTCTTCAATTTCTTTGCTACCAATTTTTCCACTCTATCCTCTTTCTCTTTAGACTTTTTCTTCGACTTCTTCTTGCCTTTCTTCTTCTTATCCTCATCTTCTTGTGAATCCGAATCCTCACTAGAATCCTCTTCACTATCAAAATCCGTTTCCGTATCTGAATCAGTATCAATTTTCGAATCCAAATCGCTGTCCGAATCCGAATTATCTGACCTCTTCTTTTTCTTCGACCTACTTTTCTTCTTTTCTTTAGATGACCTCTTGGCTACTTTCCCATGAGAGACCCCAAACCTTTTCTCTACTCTTTGAGTTGTTTCCACTAATACTTGTAATCGACCTACAACATCAACTCCAACACTAGCATTCTTCAATTTCTTCCTTAATCCATTCAAAAAATATCCAGTAAGTATTTTATCAATTGGCCTTTCTTGAGCAACCAGCCTTCTCACACATTGGTTAAACTTTTGTGCATAATCCTCAACAAAAATTTTCCTTTGTTTCACTTCCCTAAGCTTGGTCAACACATCATGTGGAGTCTTTTCCTTTCTAAACCTGTTCAAAAATGCTGCTTTCAAACCATCATAATCAACAAAATGACCTGCTGGAAAATTACTGAACCACTGCATAGCCTTCCCATCCAAAGTAGCCTCCAACTGGTGCATCTTAGCGTGGGCATCGTACACTCCAGCAAATCCTCTGGCCTGCCATCTTGTCTCGTATTGAGATATGTGGCAATCGGGGTCTTCTTTCGACTTTCCCAAAAAGGTCCGAAATTTGACGCGCATATCCTGCCTAGCCGCCGCCATATTTGTAGGTCCACCTGTTTGTACAGGATTTCCTGCAGTGGTACTTCCCAACGGATCAAAAATCAATCTCCTTCTTGCCACTAATGCATGTTGAATAACTGCAACCGCAAACAGCCACAGAAATATATCCTGTTCTTCATTCGATACTTCTTCTTCCCATTGATCACTTAGATAATCCTCTGCGCCATCCAAATCCTCCACAGTATCATCTGAATCTTCCCCTATAGAAACTCGGTGCATCCCAGTATAATCTAAAATTCCCTGCAGTTCCGAACGTTGACCATCTCACCCATACAACTGTCGAAATCGCCTAGCAACTAACCTTGTCTAATACGGGAATATATCCTCCTCCACTTCCTCCAGAGTGCAACCAACTACCCATTCCAACTCACACTATTCTGAACACCCTCCCTCCATTGCCACAGCACTCGCTCCTACAAGAGAAACTTGAATCCATCCATGCTACATCGCACTTACACCGTGATCGCCGAGTGTTTAAGGCACATACATTCAAAATAGACAAAACACAAAAATCAGAATGGAACTGGAACTGGAACTGGAACAGAACACAGAAACTAACAACAGACTAAATCTGCCATAACTTCCACCTTCACATTTCCAAGAAGACACTAATCGACAATTACATATTTCAATAAGACTAATGGGCAACGCCCTTTCCCAAGAACACCCCTTGGAATCCCAAAAGTACAAAAGGTCACATTCCAACTTCCACTGAGGTAAACATCCCAAAATTCCTAGGCTTAACACCTCACCAACAAGGTTTCATCAAAGGAAGATCTATTTAAGATAACACCTTGACAACAATGGTTGGATTAGAATACACACCATTCACCATGCAAGATTGTGTCGGTTACAGGCTAGGTTAGAGCTAGTGACAAATAGTAGAAAAAAACACAAATGGACTTCGATTATGTGCGGTTATAGTTTAGGTTTAGGCTATAGGTTATGCTACATTAGGTTATAGAATATGTTAGGTTAGAGCTAGCGGCAATTTAATAGTAGAAAAAACGCATGCAAACGGACTTCGAAGATGACTCGTGTACTTCAAAAAATGTAAATGGACTTTGATTAGGTTAGGTTATAGGTTAGGTTTAGGTTAGATTATAGGTTATGTTAGGTTTAGGTTTAGGTTACAAGTTAGGTTAGATTATAGGTTAGGCTAGAGCTAGTGACAAATTAATAGTAGAAAAAACACAACGGACTTCGAAGATGACTAGTATACTTCAAAAACTGTAAAGGGACTTTGGTTAGGTTAGGTTTAGGTTATAGGTTAGGTTATAGATTATGTTAGGTTATGTTAGGTTAAGTTAGGTTTAGGTTATATGTTAGGTTAGATTCTAGGTTAGGTTAGAGCTAGCGGTAAGTTAATAGTAGAAAAAACGCAAACAGACTTCGAAGATGACTCGTGTACTTCAAAAAGCGCAAACAGACTTCGGTTAGGTTAGCCTGTAGGTTAGGTTTAGGTTTAAGGTTATGTTCGGTTAGGTTAGGTTTAGGTTATAAGTTAGGTTAGAGCTAGCGGAAAATTAATAGTAGAAAAAATGCAAACAAACTTCGAAGATGACTTGTGTACTTCTAAAAACGTAAACGGAATTCGGTTAAGTTAGGTCATAGGTTAGGTTAAGTTTATAGGTTAGGTTATAGGTTATAGCTTAGTTTATAGGTTATAGGTTATAGGTTAGGTTAGATTATAAGTTAGGTTAGAGCTAGCAGCAAAAAGTAGAAAAAACACAAACGGACTTCGAAGATGACTCGTGTATTTCTAAAAACGCAAACAGACTTCGGTTAGGTTAGGTTATAGGTTATAGGCTAGGTTATAGGTTATAGGTTATATTAGGCTAGGTTAGCTTTAGGTTATAGGTTATAGGTTAGGTTATATTATAAGTTAGGTTAGAGCTAGCAGCAAAAAGTAGAAAAAACACAAACGGATTTCAAGAATGACTTGTGTACTTCAAAAAACGCAAATGGACTTCGATTAGGTTATGTTATAGGTGAGATTATAGGTTAGGTTTAATTTGGTTATAGGTTAGGTTAGGTTAGGTTAGGTTAGGTTAGGTTACGGATAATAGGTTAGGTTTAGGTTATAGTTTTGAAAAGCGCTAGTGCAATTGGACTTCAAAAGCGCACACAGACTTCAAAAACACTAATATATAGTCATTGATGTTGTGGTCCTAATCTCCGTGCATGTCTAGACAGAGGTGTGCAGGGTTCAGACATGGTTAGAGAATGTGATATTGTTAGAGCTAGCGGCAAATAGTTGAAAAAACGCAATCGAACTTCAAAAGCACCTTGTGTACTTCAAAATGCAAACGAAAATTGATAAACAAAGTAAAATAACGCAATTGAACTTTGAAAGTGAACACAGACTTCAACAACCTTAATATATAGTCATTTACCAATAAAGACGAGATTATTACCCTGTGGTCCTAATCTCCGTGCACCTCTAGACCGAGGTGTGCGGGGATCGGGCCTGGCTAGAGAATGTGAGGTTGTCATGTATTGTCATGTAGTTAGTAGTGTGTAGTTATAACAACTAGAGTGTTTTAATTATTTGTTGCATCATTGGTAGATAAAGTATGGACGATAGGATGGCATGTCCTTGTGTGCATTGTAAGCATCAGATCTTTCGAAAATGAAAAAAAAAATGCGACCAGCACATACGCAATCATGGTCTCTTTCTGATAGAGAAAATATAAGACCTGTGTTATCGATCTCATGGTCCAGAGACAATAGATGAAACTCCGCAAGTAGATATTGCTCCAACTTCATCCCAAAGAAGACGATTTTCAAACGAACACCCATCGACCGAGTCCTCCCAACCAATAGCATTCAAGAAGTAGAGGTGGGGCAAATGTTAGACGCGTTCTTTGACATGGATCCCATCATTGAAAACATAGAAGAGGACAACATTCAATGCAATACTGCGGATCAACCTCAGTCATCTTGTCCATATCGATGGGATGATAGCAACGATAAAGAGGGTGAGATGATGCAAACTTTTGCACGCATGCCGCTTTACAATGGTGCAAAAATCTCAATTCTCCGTACCCCATTGGCAATGCTTAATTTGCAGTCTACTGTCTATGGGTGGTCTGACGCCTCATTCACAGAGCTTTTCACGTAAATACATTGTATCCTAAGCATAATAAAGTGTAAATTACAGTTTAGTAATGTGATCAAGCGGTTGACTTGTTCATGTAATGACGGGTTGCTCAACGAGCAAATCTTGCCAGACGAAAATCACATGCCCCCTACCTATCCAGCCGCTAAAAATCTTCTTACTAATTTGGGCCTGGATTATCACAAAATACATGTCCTAATGATTGTATATATTTTTGCAATGAGTATGAAAATTTAGAACAATATCCCAATTGTGGATCAAATAGGTATAGAGAGGACACACAAGGAAAATTTATCCCTGCAAAGGTCCGACACTTTCCTATCATTCCAAGAATAAAGAGCATGTTCAGGTGCAAGTCCATAGATGCTTTGATGACATGGCACTCAAATACTAGATCGACAGATGATGTGATGTGGGTACATACTGACTCTCGTGCATGGAAGCACATAGAGGAAAGCTGGCCTACATTTAAAAACGAGCCTCGATGTATTCGCTTTAGTCTGGCAATGGACGGAGTAAACCCATTCGGATTATAGAGTTTGTCATGGAGCATGTGACCTACTTGTCTGGTTAATTATAGTCTTCCACCATGGATAGCTATCAAGAAGGGCCATCTGTTGTTGTCATTGATCGTCCCAGGAAATTACAAAGCAAAGAACATGGACGTCTATATGGCACCACTTATAGAAGAGCTCCAAAATTTGTGGAGAGGAATCAATGTGGTTGATATGTCCCAACCAATTGGACAATAGAATGTACATGTGCAAGGCTTTCTCATGTAGACCATGCATGATTGGCTAGGCTTCGGTGAGTTCCTTTGAAACCCTCATAAACATGTTATTCCTAGCTATGACAACGCTTTTATATTTTAATTTTGTGATGTTTCAGGCTTAAGGTACTCGGGCAATCATGCATGTCCGAAATGTGGTCTTCGACTTGGCTTTCACCACTCTGACCATTTGAGTAAGACAGTTCACGAGGAGCATGGTAGATTTTTGCCTGAAGGACATGAGCTACGTGGACCAAACATATCCAAACATGACATGCATCCATTGAAAGCGAGCGATTGGAAAAACATGTGGCTGGAGAGGGGAGATTGGATGCCACCTGGAATGAAAAGTCTTTCTATTTTCCATGAACTCTGTACTAAAGTGACCTGCTGAAAAATCATTTGCTCAACCCAATGCACATCTTCAAGAATGTGAGGAAGATCATATGGAAAACCATCACTGGAAAAAGGGAGAGCAAGGCCCAAAGAGATGACCTGCAGGCTGTGGGTCAAATGCCAGAGATGTGGCCTCGACTTAAACCCAATGGGAAGTTTGCTATACCAAAAGGACCATGGGTTTTGAGTCGTGTAGAAGAGCAACAAGTGAAGAAGACTATATCTTCATTCAAGACTCCCACTTGGTGCATGCGATGCTTGAAAACGGATTTTACAAGAGATGAAAATCTCAGTGGTCTTAAGTCCCACGATTGGCACAAATGTTTACAGTTTATCTTACCAATTTTCATAAAGGATTGTTTGACAGATGACATTAGAAGAACAATCTACAAAATCAGCGAGTTGGTACGCTGGATCAGTTCAAAAGAGATAAGAGAAGACATCATCAATGCAACACACTTAAATTCTATTGAAGTAGTGTGCATGGTGGAGAAGTACTTTCCAACAAATATTCTTACCATCCAAATGCATGTACTTGTGCATGTGGTCCATGAAGTTGCAGTTGCTAGGGTAGTCCATAGCAGGTGGATGTTCTTCTTGGAGAGATTTATGAAGACTTAAAAGGGGTTCGTTCGTCAAAGGACTCTCCCCGAGGGTAGCATGGCCTAAGGATGGCTTGCACAAGAGTCACTTGTCCTCATTAGTGAATTTTTGGTCTCAATTGATCCAGAGATACCCTGAATGTGGACTACTGAGGTCAACATAAAGGTGACACGGGACGAGCCGTAGGGACAAGGCATTGTTAGGAAGATGGACATCACAATGCGAGAAAAGGTTATGAGATTTTGACTTCTCAACTCAGACATCATGCAAAAATGGCTAGAGACATACAAAGGGAAAAATCAACAACGCTTGACAAATCGCCTGCAATTCAAGCGCAATCGTGCCACTAGAAACCTTCCTTTTCCAGATCATCTTTAGAAATTGCCTGACTTTCCAACTGGGTGGTGGTTAGATGTGACAATCTCAGAGGCAAAGAGGAACGGAGTGCTGATTACTGAAGAGGAAGAGGAGATGTCAAGGGATTGCAATTGGCATGTATATTTTCAAAACTTCCTTTTTAAGCTCCACATGATAACATCACTTTAATAACTTAAAGTTTGTTTCAATTTTGTGGCTGCAATATCACAAATATGGAGCTCGCGTGGGAAACACTTCAGAGTGCAACAGATCCATGAACAAAGGGTCACTTTTGACAGTGGTGTTAAGGCACGTTTTGTCCAAGAAAGTAGGAGTAGTGCTAGGGATGAGAACACAGAGACTAGCCAACTTGAATACTTTGGCTACATCCAAGAAATCTTGAAGATCATCTTTAGAAAGTTTAATATTTTTATCTTTGATGTCAAGTGGTTCAAAGTTATTACCAGCGGCCCTAATGCAACTGTGCGCAAAGACAAGAGTGGATTGAGTCAAGTGAACTCTAGGCGGGTGTGGACAATCAAGTGAACTCTAGGTGGGTGTGGACAGAAGCACGGGATACATTCGTACTTCCGGAGCATTGTGAACAAGTTGTGTTCACACTAGCTCCATTGTGGGGAGAAAATGATAAAAATGATCTGTCTAAACTGCACTGGCTCTATGTTGTTCAAGTTGCTCCACGGAGCAATCAAGTGTGTAAAGGATTGGACGTTGAGGTTAAAGAGGTAATTCATTAACAAAGTGCAAGACAATGAATGATATAAGTTTTGATTTTGAGCTGGAGGTCAGTGGTGAGCATATGCCTGAACCTAGAGATGAAGTGTCAAATACTGAAGTCGATCCAGAGAGCGACCAAGAAGTAGGGTTTGATGACGAAGATACAGAAGTACAGATTGAGATAGACATCTTTGGTGCATCAGATCTCATAGAAGATGAGAGATTAACTAATGATTTTTGCTAGGAACCCTTTTGTAAAACTCATTTTATTAGTCTACAATACACTTTAGATTCATTCATTTGTGATGGCAATTTGTTTATTTGTTATTTGTATTGATTAAGTGTTTCTTCTGTAAACTAACGTATTTTGGGAGTGTTATTTGTGTATCTGTAGCCATGGCCGATGACGATGAGCCATACTCTCCTAGTTTTAGTTTTCATGTCACTCCGGCCGGCATGTCACCCAAGTAGATGGGCCTCTTTTTTACACAGTTCACACTAGAGCAGATCGCGATGGCACAGAACCTTTGGGCAGTAGTTCCTCTAGACCTACTACGACCAACCCTATGCCTAGGACTAGTGCGGTCCTTACACCGACCGGCCCACACCTCAGTCGAGTGTGCCCCCTACACCTAGGACTAGTGTGCCCCATACACCGACGGGTGGTTCATCCTCGAGACGAGGTAGACATCATTCTGGAGGAAGTGGTTGTTGTGGTAGCAGTTCTATCGATGCGTCCACACCACCAAGAGAGCGTCCCCCACTCTCTTCAGTAGATAGTTCACCGATTGGCACACCACGTACACCTTGGGGATCACATGAGCATGATCCTAGCAAGGTGTACAAGAGCAGGGATGGGGCTGTTGTGGCGGATAGGGTTGGAGAGGCCATGCGATAGAGAATTTGATAGCTCTGTACATTTCAGTTTGGTCACTCTGTGATGGAGGTTTGGGATAATCTCAACGATGAAAGAAAGAGTCACATCATCGGGGCCATTCACAAAGAGAACAGGCCAGTGGAGGGGTACGATCAAGTCTCGAATGACTGGATTTTGGACGTGGCAAAGGCCACAATGTCACACCGTCGGTCAGAGGCGAGAGACAGGTACAATGCCGGTAGTCCAAAGCCATCATGGTTGGATGCAAAGGAGTGGGCGGGGATTACACGAGAGGCACAAGACAATCTAGACAGACTTCAGCAGCAGAGAGATGCACCTAGAGCATGTTTGGAGTCTGCTACAGCGCCACATCTTGGGAGTGGAGGGTCCGTTTGTGATTATAATTTGTTTCGCAATTATGGTATGATACAGAGGTTATGGTTATGGTATGGCACAGAGGTTTTGGTCATGGTTTGGCAATCAAGTTATGGTTATGGTTTTGCTATGATGGTATGGCAATCATGGTATGGTTAGGGTTTGACAATCAAGTTATGTTTATGGTTTTCAGTGATGGTTTGGCAATCATGTGATAGTTACGGTTTGGCAATTAGATTATGGTTATAGTTATGTCGTTGTGCCTATGGTTTGGGAGTTGATGTTAAGGTGATGCTTTTGAGAACTTGTCATGATAAAGCTTTTGATTTTGTGGTTTTGCTCTTTTTACAGTTTTGCTAATCTCTATACACCCGCTCTTTAGCGTCAACTTGTAGGTGGAGTGTGGTTGCTTGTGCACTCTTCCTTTGGATAGAAAGGGGTGTTTTTTGTTGCTGCAGTACATGCAGCATCAGTTCTGAGCCCTCTCTTCCCAAAAAAAAATTGCAGGTTTGGTCGTCGGAACATAGTTCGGTATATGCCCAGGTATAGGCCTCGTAAGAACCATCGGTATCAATAAAATTTTTGGCGCGTATAACTGCGTGTATTTTGACGTTAGAACTTGGTATATTCCAATGGTGATTATCGATATATATACCAACACTATGATACTAGCATTTATTACAATGCGTATTCCAGCGTATTTTACTTTTAAAAGAAAGCTTATCTCGCCAGTATCTACACCGATTATTACGCAACGTGTTGTAGTGATATGTGTACACCGCATTGCACACACACAGAGAGAGAGAGAGAGAGAGAGAGAGAGAGAGAGAGAGAGAGAGAGAGAGAGAGAGAGAGAGAGAGAGAGAGAGAGAGAGAGAGAGAGAGAGAGAGAGAGAGAGAGATATAGTGGAGGGTGAAATAGAGTGCACAGAGACATGAGAGAATGACAACAAACAATTTTTAAATGCCCCATCTAAATGAACCATGCAATCATATTTTAATGCAACGACAAAAATCTGCATATACCATAACATCAAAAAGAATATGACAAAATATCTTAGCAGATCATCGAATCCTGTGTAGGGATCGATCAGTCCACCCATCCACTTCCACTTTACTACGGACATAGAGAATTTCACTTTGCTGGAAGCGAGCCAGAATACCTCCAACCTACCTAAGCGAGACATAAGATGAGGCCGCTTCGCCTCCCTCCATGAACATGAGCTCTGAAAGGATCCCAAATACCAGTAGGTGGTAGGGTATCAACACCAACCATACCAGTTTAGGCGCCATGCCTCTCCAATGCCCAGTATCAAGTGTTTAGGCAAATCCAAGGCAAAATCCTCGATGTGTTATCCATGTAGGTCGTTCAACCCCCGATGCACTAACCATATAGATGAGCTTAACAAAAAGAAGAATACCTAAGCAACACCCCCAATCCAACAAAGCCCCAGGTCAACGAACCTTTTATCCAAGGGTAAGCGATGTAGGTGATCCTAGTCTTGTAGTGATGCTGCCATGAGAAAAATAACACGTGAGTCCAATCACAATAGCACCTTCCATATGCACAAACAATCTTTTCAAAGCAGTTAGACTGTACAGGGTCTCTACCCTTACACGTCTACCATAAAACCATCCAAATCACTCCATGATCCAATCCCAAAACCATAACCCTAATCCAATCACATCAAAGGAGTGAGCACTCCACCCAACTTGGGTGAGACACAACCAATCCTGCGTAACCACTTTAGAACATAACATGGATGCAAAACATTTGGGAACATTTCGGCAGCATGTCCATATCTAGAAAAAAAAACCAAGGGCCACACCAACTTCCACCATAAAATCTCAACCATAATACATGAGGGATCTCAGACCTTAACCACAAATGATATCCTCACTGAACCAGCTTCCACACTTGGAATTTGACATATCCACTGCAGTCAATCGAAGTCCACACACATAGCTCTTGAGACATGATATTTTCATGCATAAAATAATTCTAACCAGCAACCAAACATGATATAAAAATCCAATTTTGATAATATCTAACCATGCAAAGTTGATGCATCATATCTGCACTTCACCTCTCTAGCACATAGATCTAGTTTTGACCTAGAAAGATGGAAGCTAAAATCCACGACGTCGCTATGAGCGTCATTATAAGCGTCTCTATTTTGTTTTTTTCGTAGTGATGCCGACAGGGGTAAAAATAAACTGAGAGCACCAAAAACTCAGATCTCAGATCTGAGTTTTGACGCTCTTGCGAAAGAGGTAACCCGGGCCTCTCTCTCTCTCTCTCTCTCTCTCTCTCTCTCTCTCTCTCTCTCTCTCTCTCTCTCTCTCCCCCGACACACACACACACACACAGTTTATGGAACACATGACATTTGTAGTTAACATTCCGTGATATTATGCGCACACAAGCACACACACATGCATACACAAAAAATAATACCAGTTGTGTGCTTGTGTGTGCGCACACAAGCACACACACACACATGCATACACAAAAAATAATACCAGTTAGAAAAAAAGACACAAGTTTTGATAACAAGCCACCAACAATCTACTAATCTTCTAAACATGGCACAGGCGACAACCTCATTAGCTTAAGATGGAAGGAAGAATGCCTCCAAGGCAGGATGCAATGATGGATTTTTAAAGCCAAACGACCCCCCCTTTTTTTGCAATCAATTTGGGCATGGAAAAGCCTTTTATTTGTAATTTGTTTGGAAGTATCCAAAAGCATGTCCAAAACCTTGAATAAATCAAATTTCCATTGGCATCAATTGTGAAAATCCTACAAAATAAGAAGTTTTTAAGCACATGAGCGGTGGATACACTAGCACAAGTAAAACAAGTGTACATGTGTAGTTAGTACACGGACACAATTGAATTATATCCAATAAGTTACACAAATTGTTCCCAAACCACATCAGTATAATATGTTATGTTTACGTATATGATTGGTGGGTACACAGACCCAAGGGAACTACCAGCGCGTTGTGAGTTAATACACAGTTTAAAGATTTGTTTTTGCGATAATAGGTGAGAGATACCCCTCCCTAGGGGTCTCTGCAAAAAATATACAATTTACACCCTTATACAATTTTAAATATACATCAGAGTTGCGAAAACATTTGTATAGGGGAGGAGTTCTCAATGCCCGACCAAGCATGGAGTTTGGGCCATGAGCCGGACTACATCCAGAGGTACCTAGCGACTAGTGCTACCCCTAAATGGGTGTTATGAATGAAATCATACTCAAGAAAAAAAAAAACATTGTGGAGGGTGAATATATGTGTACACCACGTTGCGGGAAGAGAGAGAGAGAGAGAGAGAGAGAGAGAGAGAGAGAGAGAGAGAGAGAGAGAGAGAGAGAGAGAGAGAGAGAGAGAGAGAGAGAGAGAGAGAGAGAGAGAATATACTGGAGGGAGTGCACAAAGACATGAGAAATTGACAACAGAGAATCTTTAAATGCCCATCTAAATGGAACAGGAAACCATGTATTAATGCAATGACAAAATCTGGGTATACATAACACCAAAAAACAGTTTATGACAAAACAACTAGCAGAGCACTGGACCCTGTGTAGGGATTGACCGGTCCACCCATCCACTTCCGCTCTACTACGGACAGAGAGAATTTCACTTCACCGGGAGTGATCCAGAACACCTCCATCCTACCTAAGCCAAACATAGGTGAGGCCGCTAAGCCTCCCTCCATGAACCCGAGCTCTAAAAGAATCCCAAATACCAGCAGTTGGGAGGGCATCAACACTAACCATACCAGTTTAGGCGCCACGCCTCTTGGATGCCCAGCATTGGGTGCTTAGGCCAAGCCAAGGCAAGATCCCCGACGCGTTAGCCGTGTAGGTCGTTCAACCCCCGATGCACTAACCGTGTAGATGAGCCTAACAAAAAGAAGAAGACCTAGGCAACACCCCCAATCCAGCAAAGCCCCAGGTCAGTGACCCTTTAGTCTAAGACTAAGAAACGTAGGTGATCCTAGGCTTGTAGCGATGCTACCATGAGAAACATAACACATGATTCCAATCACAATAACACTTCCCAGATGCACAAACAATTCCTTTTCCAAATAGTTAGATTGTACAGGGTCTCTACCCTTACACATCTACCATAAACCATCTTGATCACTTCATGATCCAATCCAAAACCCATAAACCATAAGCCATAATCCAATCACATCACACGGGTGAGCTCTCCCCCCTACTTGGGTGAGGCACGACCAATCCTGCATAACCACCATAGAACATAACATGGCTGCAAAAATTTCGGCAGCCTTTTGGTAGCATAATTCAATCCAGAAAAAAAAACCATAAGACACACCGGCTTCCACCATAAATTATCAACCATAATCCATGTGGGAATCTCAACCCTTAACCATAAATCATAATCACACTGAACCAACTCCCACACTTGGAGTTTGACATATCCCCTGTAAATCAATCGGAGTCTACACACATGTGACCCTTAAGACGTGATTCTTTCATGCATAAAAAGAGTCCTACCAGCAACTAATCATGATATAAAAATTCAATTTTTACAACATCCAACCATGCAAAGTTGATGCATCACATCCGCACTTCACCGCTCTAGCACCTAGAGCTAAGTTTTAACCTAGAAAGGTGGAAAGCAATCATAACCATGCATATGAGGCATGCACATCAATACATGAATTTCCATACATCATATGATAACATTCCAACACCATAATCACAATGCAAAACAACTCCGATCTTTAGGTCAACCATAAACCATAACTTCACACATATCCAGAAACAATTTTTATGACATTTTCGGGAGCATGCAAAATATGAAAATGAAAGTGTTTCACCTCAAAAAGTGCATCAAGTTCAGCTCTATAATGTAGACTATCACTCCGTCATATCACTTTGACCATATGATACTCACACAACAAACGGTAACCTCCAAAGAAAGTCACTTTATTCATATCTGCCTATGCGGTTCGAAATGTTTAACCATATACTTTCATGTAAGTTTAGGGCCATCTAATAATTGAAATCAAATCACCAAAACAAACCATAGAACATATCAAAACGGCTCGGTTAACTCACGACGTCATATGGTATCCCCCTTTGATAGAACTCCTACGCATGTAGGTAAAACTGGTAATAGAGTGACTAATAACTCACATTCTGGAAATGATAACGGAGACCTAAATTCATTTATCATCAAGTTTTATCAAGATTTTGAATTGGTTAAGCGGGTTTGTCCATCCGGTGAATCTATATAGTAGTTCTCCAAGGAGCCTGGAGTCAAAAAATTTGGTTGTGTAGTGGGCAACAATCTGTTTTTTGACCATATCTCTTAACTCGTGCGTGTTTTTCACATGACACATAAGAGAGAAAATGTTCTAAAATGATGTGTTTTATCTATGGTATAAAGGGTTCGGACTGATTCATAACAGTTTGTGATTTGTGACCAAAAGAGTATTCCTACCTCTTCTTTGACGTGAAACGAAAAGCGCTTCTTTATGCACGTACGTGATTATAACGCATCATGTGCATAAATCAACGTGTAAAAAAATGCTAAAACAATCATGAGGCAATCTTGTATGTACTTGGTTAATCCATACATACACTCGTATACCAAAAACAATCACCGAGAGGGTGACTACGTAGAAAAAACGACATAGAGAGAAAGAGATGATGACTATGAAGTTTATGGTTTCTCACCGTGCTTTTGGATTGATTTGGGTTGTCTAAAGGCTTCTTGCTTTGCCGCAAGAGAGCAGTGATGAGAGCTACGTAGAGGTATCCGCCATGAAAACGTTCGGAGAGCGCGTACACCGTGAAACGGGAAAGAAGATAATAAGCAATTAGAGAGAGATTATCCTTCTTCTTCTTCTTCGCGAGAGAGAAGAGTTTATGGAGATGGTGATGAAGAAATTGCACCACTCCGTATAATAGATAGTACTTTTGACGTCAAAACGAGAGAGCTTCCGCGTCTGAGAGTGTATCTATCTTCCTCAAGTGAAAGAAGAGAGGTCTTTAGAAAGGCTCTCAAGGCCAAAAGCACTAGCTAAGAATAGAGTGAGGCAAGGAGAAACAAGTTCACGCACGTTCGTGGCTTACTAAATAAATAAATTATATATATATATATTTTTATTTATTTTATTTTTTGAGGACACAGATTTCGATGCACGATTTGGAGACTTTAAGAAGAAGCTCGGCTTCCAAGAAAAGAGTTCTAAACTAAGCTCCTCCTCTCTTTTCTAAAAAGACTCTTTCTTTCCTAGAAACAAACCTTTGCTTTTTGGTGGTCAACTCTTCCCCTTACCATTCAATTTTTTACATTAAATATGACCATCCGAACAATATCTAACCAACTAATGAAAACCGTAGCTAAACTAAGCCACACCGTAACATCCGACATAATTATGACTTTCCAATACTATCATTCAAAATTCGATGAAATAGATATTGAAAGTTAATTTTCTTATTTTTAAAAGAGACCCAAAAATTGGGGATCTTACAATAGGCTTGCTTACATAATAAATTTTACAACTTTGCCCATAGCAAGTAATGGAATTGGTAGTGTTCCAATCTTTCTACAAAGACAATAAGGTTTTATTTTAAAAAAAGAGGGAAGATAGGATAAAGCCAGGTGGGCAATAAGAAAGTATATGGTTGACAATGCAACCTCCCCAGATAGGCAATTGTTACAGCTTTGAGCCTTAAAGGCACCAAATGCTAACTCTAGCAATTTGTACATCGTATAGCCTTATTGTAACACTAGAATGGTAACAGGACACTTTTATGTCCTTGGACACTTTTGTGTCCTGTTAAGTGACCACTTTGCTTGAATTATTTGAAGAGTATGAAAATGAATTTCTAGGTGCTATATATCCACAAAGTTGCCTTATGAGCTGAAAAAAGCTTAGCATTTTTTCTTGAGTATCGATCTCACCATTAACCTTACTCTTGCACAACATGTTTGAACCTAAACTGTGTGAAAAAACGGGTCCTATTTTTGGCTTTTTTTCAATTTTTGGCAACTATACCACTCTAAACTTCATGTTTGTGAGGTTTAGATGGCTAGAGGTTAGGCCTTCATAGTTCTCAACATGTTTTGATGCTTGTAGGGAGAGCTAAGTGTTAAAATTGAAAGTTATGACCAATTTACAAGAATTGCATAATCCTATTTTTTGGCCAAAATTAGCACTTTTATGATTATTTTGGTGGCTTTCTTGATATCCAAATTCAATTTTGATGTGTAAGTGTAATGTATAACATAAAGCTAATCTTCCTTGAGTTTTGGGGGACCTAATATGCTATATAGCATAGTATATGATGATGGTTGAGTTTTTTGATTGTTGCTGAAGAATACGATACATTTTAGAGTAGCAAGTATAACTTTCTCAATATTGCTAGTTTTTTAGGCCAATTGTGTGTATTTTGTAGGTAGTAACCATATCTAATCATAGACTACTTAGCTAGATATTGAGTAGTTTCTATGGGTTTCTAGAGGTCATAATGCTAAACCCAGTTTTTTCATGTTTGCTGTATTTAGCACTTTATCATTGCCCCCAAGGTTCCAATTGTACGAGATCCATTATCCTTTTGACATGCTCCATGGCTCCTTTTAAATCCAGAGGCCCAAAGGGAACTAAGAAAACATGTATATAGTACCTATTTTTTTGCCCAAAAAAAAATTAGTGAGGTAAAAGCAACCATATGTTTTGGTCACCAACCCATTGAAGTTAACTGGGCATTTTATCTCATGTCCTAAAAAAATCTCCACTCTTATTTATATGCAATCAACCTTAAGAAATTGTTGTTTTGGGCAAAATGCACTGGTCCATCAACTTTGGAGGCTTGTAGTGACCAAGGGATGAGAAAAATTACAAGTTTCTCATTTTTCCCATATGTAGTAGTTATTGAACTATAAGCTCATGAAAGGATTTTTCAAAATGAGTGGATCTACTATGGTTTTGGAAATTTTTCCCAAAACCCTAAAAGGACACTTTTATGTCCTATTAGGTTACCATTCTAGTGCTAAAGGCAGTTACAAGCCAACTCTGCTTATAAACGCAGGTAGTGTAAGCAGTTTAACTCGCAAGGCTCACAAACTCACACATACAGTATCGCATGTGTTCTCTATCGAATAGCAAAAGCAATACCGAATGGGTTGCAAACTCACACTAGGCAATACAGTGCATTAGCACATAAGGCAAGGCTCACAGCTGAGTGGGTTGCTCATAAGCAAACACGCACTATGAAGCAATACACCACGGAGTCATAACGCATAACGCATGGTTCACAACTGAAGGAGGTTTTCTTGTCGACGACTATACTAGTACGCCTTGAATCAGACACACAAAGCGCAAGGAGACCCGAGCGGGTTGCTGCACAACAATCATTTCATCTAAACTTCTGGAAAACTTGTGAATACACCAAGCAAGGAGGGCCTCTGAGTACATATTAAATGAGTAGAATACGGCTAAACACAAAAGGTAAGTTATGTCTTCTATTAGCAATCACACACACAATGCGTTTTCAAAACACATACAGTGCCTTGTATGCCTAGTTATACAAACAATCCCTGAAGGTAATCTCCGTGCATAAAAGTGCATGATGTGTAGCGATTGTATATCACAGAACCAAAGACAAAGATTGGGGTATGCCGGAAGGATTCTCTAGAATCATATACACACACATAAGAGGTTAGGAATGATAAGCTAATAGCCACCATCACAAGAATAGCACATATATGGTGAGGTTGCATCGGAAAGAAGATGAGGAAATAGTTTTTTGTTCATAGTCATAAACACACATACACGGAAAAAATTGATTTTGATTCCACACACATATGCATATACACAAGAAACGATTCATAGATGCACATACAACAGGAAATATACAAATAGTATAACATTCAGAAGTAAAAACAAGTATGACCATACAGCTAATAACCAAAAAAATGTGTATCATTTGAAGGGCATAGCGGGGACGGTGTGCAGTACTTTGGATAATAAGCATATGCAAGAGAAACAGATGGCAACGGAAAGCAATAACCAGGTAATGTGATACAGAAACCTATATTGACAAATGAGTTTCCTTTAATGTTTATGAATCAAAACAAAGATGTTAAGTTATGAGTTTTTCTTTTTTTCATTCAAATTCAAAGAAATATCATAAAAACTAACTAGGTGGTATAAATTATGGATATGGATATGATACATGTGATATGACAACCTCCTACGAGGACACAAGTCAAAACAATGGGAACCCGTGGTTCAATTTTAGCAAGTTTTGCTTTTTTTTTTCTTTTTACGCTATTTTTAGCTTTTCATGCTTTTCGGCGTTTTTAAAAAGCAATGTGCTTTTTAGGATAACTTCAATATAAAAAGATTAATTTTAATCTCCATTGGACTTACAATTGACCATAGCTGGAGAAAAAACAAGACTAAACGGGATTTTTACGAGAATTATTTTTGTAAAAGAAGTATTGTAAATACGTCGAGGCGGTACAGGACAATCATGATTACGTCGGGACATCATGGTGCGGCATAGTCTAGTCAAGGTTTCATTAGTTGGCCAAATACTGATCAATTGGTCAGTTTTACTGTAAAAATTGAATGGTAAGTGGGAGAGTTGACTACCAAAAGCCAAGCCATGCTTTTAGCAAACTGCCCAAAAGCTTGCAGTTATTCCTGGCTGAAAAACTAGCGCTAGTTTTTGGGTTGGAGATTACTCCAGCTTTGTCCAGTGCCTATTAATTCACTTGCAGTGCTCAGTTTTCAGTGTCGTCTGTTGGGTCTACTACCACAAGGCAATATTTACCTATTATACGGAGTGGTGCAAGCTCATCATCACCATATCCATAAGCTCTTCTCTCTCGCTTTACGGGAAGATGAAGAAGAAACAAAAGGATAATCTCTCTCTACTTTCTTACTGTCTCCTCTCTTGTTTCACGGTGTACGCGCTCTTCGAAAGCTCTTGTGGTGAAAACCTCTATGTAGCTCTTATAACCACTCTCTCGCGGAAAATCAAGAAGCCTTTTAACAACTCCTAATCAATTCTAAAGCATGGTGAGAAGCTCTAAACTCCATAGTCATCATCATCATCTCTCTCTCTCTCTCTCTCTCTCTCTCTCTCTCTCTCTATGTCATTTTTTTGAGTAGACATCCTCTCGGTGATTGTTTTTTCATATGCGAGTGCATGTATGGATTTCATCATGTTTAACACGTTGATTTATACACACGATGTGTTTATGATCATGTGCGTGCATAAAAAGAGCTTTTTGTTTCACGTCATAGAAGCGGTAGGAACACTGTTTTGGTCATAACTCACAATCGTTATGAATCATCCCAAATCCTTTAAACCAGAGATAAAACACATCATTTAAAAAATTTCTCTCTTTGGTGTCATGCGAAAATCACACACGAGCTAAGAGATATGGTGAAAAAACAGCTTGCTGCCCACTGCACATTCAAAATTTTGGACCCCAGGCTCCCTCTATTTCCAAGCATTCAGTGTGCTCCAAGACTTCGGTTTCAACAAGACAATCTTCAACTCTTCTAGGCACCGTTGCTCTAGTGGTGGCGGCGGTGATTTCCATGGGGATGCCGTCGTTGATTCCTCCACACCGCCTCGTGTTTGACGAGGCTCCTTACCTTCCCCTTCTTTGACCGCCCTCACGGCCTCGCCATCTACGCCAGGTTTTGCACGGCTATTAGCCGTTCCTGGCTACACACCACTAGCTACTCCTCCGGGAGTTACCCCATTCAACAATCCTCGCTTCAGGGCCCAAACTTCAGTGGAGACACTTGGCGTTCATACCCCCATCGAGATGCCACTAGAGACACCATTTGAGACCCCTGCTGAGACACCCAGGTTCACACGTCACAGGCGAGGGGACTTATCATACTTGGTCAACATCAGCGAGGGCATCATCTTGGATGACGAAGTCAAGAAGGTGATCTCGTGCATGCAGGTGTTTGCTCTTACGTGTTTTGACACTATATACTAAACACCTAGAGTGAAGTGCCAAATGAATCAAAAGGCATAGTCATCAACATGATGCATAAAGAGTTTCCCATGTCAAGTCCGGGGATGAGCGCTTCAATGAAGACCTGATGAAGGTTCCAATGCCCAAATACTGCAAGCACAAGCGTTCTGAAGTACAAAAAGCAACAAATCATGGGTGGAACATACCAGATTTCTTGGTCAAAGAAGATTGGAAGAATGCAAAGCGCAGAGTGCGCGAGAATCCTGACAAGTGGAAGCAACAAAAGGAGGTAGCCAAAGTGTGACTAGAGACAGGGAGTTCGCACCACTTGGGGAGCGGCGGGTGGGCATCATTTGAGGTCGATTTTGTAAGTGTTTTTGCATTGCCCTTTAGGTTTGGTATTTACATCTATTTGTACTTTTAAATTCTAACATAATGTATTATTTGTATGTTTTAAATAGTGGTCGATGACAAGACGTGACCCCACCCCGTACGAGCGCGAGTACGCGGACAGAAAGGGCTTAAACGCCCTGATGGAAATTCTCAGTTCTCGTGACGGCATGGTTAGTATTTCACTTTACTCTTTTATATTTTTTTTATTTTAATGATAACCTAAGATAATAAATTGTTTTGTAATTATATGTTTATACTTACAGAAAGTCTTATTGTTTTTTTTCGCAAAATCCAACAGATACGCCGCTTGAATGCGATGAGATGTCTCATTAGACGACATGAGTCTAGCTATAGCCAGATAGCACTAGTTTTCTTTTGTCATAGCATGTATAATGAGATGACGTGTATACATCTTTTTGTAACTATTGAAAAACGATGTATTTTCTCAAATCCATGACAATTGTGTTGTAACTATTACATTTGCAAAGCTTAACAATCAATTGATTTTGCCTATGATGTGTATAATTTTTTCATTGATTTACTTTGTCAATTCACTTTTGTCCAATTACTTTTGTCAGTTTTGTATCTTTAATTTGCAAACAATACTATGCATGATGGAGTTAATTGTTATATTTTCTTTTGGGTGACTACTTTGGGTCTATACCTTGCACTTTCTTTCAAAGGTGAATATGTGCTTATCTTGGATTCATGTAGGTATACTTTATTCTAGAAACATTCAATATGGTTGATGGGTGGTAGGGCATTTAATGCTCTGTCACCAAGAAATTTTACTCTCGAGCGTCGCTATAAGCATCTCTATATAAGGTTCTACAACGTCGCTATGAGCGTGCTACGGAAGAACTACAATAGTCTCTAGGCATCACTATATATGTCGCTATATAGAGACGCATATAGCAATGCATATAATGATGCCTATAGCAACATTCTCGTAGCGACGCTTTTAGTGATGCCGGGGAGTAAAAAACCCCAATGTATTTTCGTCGCTAAAAGAGTCACAAGTGCACATAACATCTTGTAGTGAATTCTTATCATTTGTAAATTTAAAGTTTCCAAATTTATTCCAAATATCTAAACAATGAATTATATTCTCTTTTGTATATGTGAGTACAATGCAAAATTGTTGTTGGATATGATTGGCTATGTACTTTCTATTTTTTGGAATATTCAATTAATAAATTGTATACTTCACGTGTGATTATTAAAAGGATCATTTTACAAATTATAATTGTCTATTTTTTACAAATATCTTTCGTGCATCATGGTTCGTGGTCATGAGTGGGCATACATGCATGAAATAGTGCCAAGACGAACTGCATC
Organism: Adiantum capillus-veneris; assembly: GCF_014529385.1. NCBI lineage: Eukaryota > Viridiplantae > Streptophyta > Polypodiopsida > Polypodiales > Pteridaceae > Adiantum > Adiantum capillus-veneris. Next base: position 44,175,786 of record NC_140933.1, on the reverse strand, counting down.
TCGCTTGAATTGCATTTCTTATCACCATGCGTTCAGTGATTATCTACGGATCAAACACTCCATCAATCTTTTGATAAATAGTGGTTATACATGCTGCATTTGAGTGGATGCAAGCATTACTCGCATGTGGTATTCCATTGAATGTAGTGCACAACCCTATCTTCAAAGCCTATGCATTGATCAGCACCACCAAAAAAGGATTTGTGATGCTGGATTATAATGAAATGCGCATAGAGTATGTCAAAAAAGTCAAAGATGAGGTAGAAATCATGCTCAAACGTGCAATGTTGGATTATGTTTCTATTTTTTGATGTACTATAGCTTTAGATGGATGGACCAATTATCAAAAGAAGCCTTTACTCAATGTGCTACTAATTTGTCTCCAAGGGTCAGTATTTTTAGAATCCATTGACTCGTTCTTGAAGGAAAAAACCATTTCCTTTCTTTTAAAGATCTATGAGCGTGCCATATCAAAAGCTGGAGGGCCAATTAATGTAACAGCCATCTTCACCGACAATGCTAAAAATTACAAAGGTGCAAGTCTTCCAATTCAAGCAAAGTACCCGACATTAACATGGGTATCATGCGGTGCACATACTATCAATCTGATTCTGGAAGTCATTAGAAAAGTTGACAAAATAAAGACTACTTTGATGGAAGAAAATACAATGGTAAAGTTTATTAGAGAGCATCAATTTCCATATGCTCTATTCAAAACAAATTTGCCTAACAAAACATTACAAATCTTTTGTGCAACTCGGTTTGCTATGGCATATTATGTGTTGTCAACACTAAAAGATGTTTGACATGCACTAGTGGAGACAGTTGCGGCTAGGCGATGGGATGCATGGATTAGCCAATATCCCAACTACCAAGCTACATCATTAAAGGCTCATCAGCTCGTCCATTTTCTAGTGTTTTGGAGAAATGTGAAAAAGGTTGTCAATGTTACTAAACCATTTGTGGCTCTGCTGTGCTTGGTGGATAAAGACTCCTTTGTCTTTGGAAAGGTGTATTGGTATATGTCAGAAGCCATTGAAAATCTCAAGGACTTTCAAGGATACACTAGTGGAGATAGAAAAATCCTAGTTTCATGCACACAATCTCAATGGGTGCAAATACACATGCCGTTACATAGCGCAACATTTGCTTTGGATCCAAAATTTCAGCTCCATGAAAAATCCTCTAATTCAGAAGTGATGCGTGGTTCCAAATTTGTGTGCATGTAACTCTTAGGGTCGGATGAGGGGAAGGATGCATTTCATCAACACATTGACTATGTCAATAGGGTTGGTATGTTTGGTGATCCTTGGCACATTGACACCATAAAAAAAGCTAGCGCACCTATGTGGTGGAGAAAAAATAGAACTGCAACATGTAGCTGTTAGAGTATTATGTATTTCTGCTTCAAGTGGTAGTTGCGAGAGAAATTGGTATGCATTTGATTTCCTATACACTAAAAAGAGAAAAAGATTAAAGCCAAAACAAGATGAGGCTCTGGTATATGTGTTTTGTAATATGAGATTGCGATGAGAGCGGATGAGCATTGTTTTGGTATAAGGAAAACACATGAGGCAATTGCTGTTGAGGTGCAAAGTGATGATGAGTCATAGGTTTTTAAGTACCATGTAATCTATCCGTTAGAGGGCTAACAGAAGGTGGACATGCCCCTTGTGGTGTGCCTACCTTATTCAAATAACATGCTACCACTAAGGATGAGCCTTGATTCCTTCTCTCCTTCTCCCTCCTGACAAGCCTCACATAGTACACTCCGTTCTCTATTTCCCTCCCTCTACTGACATCCATATTGATGCCTCCTCTTGACATGTTGATGGCTAAATGTTGAGTGAGGAAAGTAGGTTTTCTTTGGAAATATCTTTATGAATATTTTTTTCATTTCTTTAATTGATTGATTAGCATGACTAAATGACCCCATTGGTGTGAAACTGGCATGTTGTCCTTAATAACCTTGCATAGTCGGGTATTACAATTGATTACTGTGGTGTGATCTAATCATGATACCTTTTACGGTTATGGTTTTAGGCTTGCTTTATTTAGGTTTCCCCAATAATATATCATCCTATACAAAAAATGTTGATTAAAGATATAATTGAATTAGCTCTTATCTATAGGGGGATTTCTTGGTGGTCTAGATGGTGAGTTTATAGACTCTTACACTTTAGGCTTGGCTTGGATATTGGTTGATAGTTGCAAATGTGCTGATTGGATAAGATAGCTTCCTAGTTATTTTGTCCTTCCACATTCATATATAAGGTGAGGGATCCTTCATCCCTCACTTAACCTTTGGTTTTTTTTTTGTTTCTTCAAACATAGATAGACAGATAGATTGAATTATCATCCATAGAGGTCATATATGACCCATGGGACCAAGACAAAACATTAAAATAGTTTCTTTCAGGTGAAAGCAATGGATACATATTAGCTAAGAAACAAGAGTCCATCGAAAGGGTAGAAGAAAATAAAATCTAGGGGGGGTCGTGTGAGGGGGGATCTTGCTTTGAAGTCCAAAACTCTTGAATGATGGATTTGCCTCCTTGATAAACTGCCTATTTACCTTGTTTACGGGCTTCGTGCATTTTTTTGAGCTCGCTTGCTTTAACCTTGAGTGGATTTGTGATTAGTTCCTCTATGATCCAAATGTTTTTTCCCTTGAGAAGGCGATATTGGGGTAGCAGCTTCATCTGTTCTTCTTTGTCTTTGAAAGTGAGGATAAAGTGCCTAGGTGGCACGCGCTTGTGTGTGTTGTTAATCCTAGAGATAGATTCAGGTTGTTCACTAGTTGAAGGATGTCATTGAGATTGAAAATTGTTTCTTCTAGTGTCTCCTCGTCACTGCACCATGGGGATTAGAGCCCCCCACTCCTAACCTTGAGCCAAGAGATTCTTGGAGTCAACATTCTTGTAAGACTGATTGTATCTTGGTTTCGATCTTCTTATGTGTTGTGTCATGTGCTTCCTTCTAGACGGCTAGGATAGATTTAGCGAGTGAGGCTCTGCTTTTTTTGTTTTGGCAAGGAGTGCTTGGCTCTTTGCTTGTTTTGTGTCCTCAAGGTTACACACGTGTTCCTTGAGTCTTTCATTCTCCTCAATGAGTGTCTAGATTAGGGCCTCCAAAGAAGAACGGTTCTCTATGCTTGAGAGCTAAATGGAAGCTACTGCTACTATTGTCACATGAAACAGCCATCAAATACCTAAACCAAAGGACATCTAGCTAGCACCTACACAATCTTTGAACTGCATTGGCTTGGAGTTCTTCTACTGCGTTGGGCCTTTGCAAATCACAAACGGAGTGAAGGCTAGGATGAGGTTGGTTGAGGGGCATATGCAATGAGCAATTGGGGGGGGGGGGGGGGGGGGGGGGGGAGGATATTTCTTAATGCCTCACACATGGCTGGCCCTCTCCCTTGGGGGTTATAGGAGAGCAGTCAAAGAGTTGAGGGTTCTGTTGTTGCGCCGAGAGAGAGAGAGAGAGAGAGAGAGAGAGAGAGAGAGAGAGAGAGAGAGAGAGAGAGAGAGAGAGAGAGAGAGAGAGAGAGAGAGAGAGAGAGAGAGAGAGAGAGAGAGAGAGAGAGGGAGGGAGAGGTGGACCTATGAGAATTAGGCTAGATTAAATCTAGTTTAATTCATTTAAAAACACTTAATAAAAGAACCAATAAGAATCAAGCTCTCTAGAAGACTAGTGGCTAGGTCTCCCAGGGGGTCCAATGAGCATTCAGCAGCCCAATGGATTTCCTGATTCCTATTGGCCAGAAGACTAAGGGATCCAATGAGAGTTTAATTACATTAATTAATTACCTAAATCTCTCACAAAAGGTGAAAGTGGGACACATGTCACAAGTCTATCACTTATGCTTCTTAATTATCATTGGCTAGGCTTTGTAGGGTTGAATGGGGTGTCAGCATGAGCAAAAAGCATGAGGGGTCGACCAAGAGAGAGAGGGGGCTGATTTTTTCAAGGCATTATCACACACACACTCACACAATCTCAGGTGTTAATCAAAGAAAAATCTCTCTCCTTCTCAAGCTTTAATTGAAAGCTCATCACCTACTCCAAACTTGGGAGAAGGGAGGCCTACACCAACAACTTTTGGCTTTGTGATGCAAATACAACTAAGAGCCAAGATCCAATGCATGCTCATCTCCTCTACCATGCTAATTACTAATCTATGCTAAGCTATTATGAGTGATTGGGTGAGGAGATATACTTCTTTCTCGTAAGACTACTCATTCTTCCTCTCAATCTACTCTCATACCCCGCTAGCTCTCACCACCTTTGAAGGTGTGTGAGGTCTTGGTTCTGAGACTGTGAGGGAATTGATGTTGTGTTTTATAAGTGTGTTCATGGTGCTTGAAGCTTCCATCTTCATTGTACCAACAAGATATTGAAGGAGCACAAAGTATTGTATATGTAAATACTATTGTCAACAGCTTAGTTTTTCTCTCTTTTGAAGTATTGTTCGTGCCTATGTAACTAGGTGTTATGCTTTTGGTTGCTCTCTCCATCCAAGCACTCTTGCTATGCTCATTAGGAATCTATTCTAATGAAATGCTCACTATGTTTATGCTATTTTCCGCTACACACAAGTTACTAGGCCATTAAATGTTACGTTGGTATCAGAGCGCAAGGTTTCTATTTTCTTTCTCAAGAAGGGAGGTCCTCAAGGTAGCTATAAATGGTTGGTATTATTAATTGCAATTGAGTAAGTAGAATAGGTATTTTTCAGCCTTGCAGTGCACCTGCCTTCGTGCAGATAACGAGGCATCACCGTCAAGAGCTATGCTCTTAATAGTGGAGTCCTATGGGGCTTGCCTATGGCTTAACCACTATTGAGCTATTAGAAGCTTGATAGGAGCCGGTACTGTTTTGGTGTTGAAAGACCCTCTCTTCTATTCCTTGCAATTAATGATATTTGAGCCACGCGTATAGTAGCTTGAGTGCTTCTCTAAAGGGGTAAAGAGGAACTGAAACCTAGGGCTTGAAGAGCCAGAATACACCTAAAAATATTACACCTAAAAATTTGTTAGAATGGTTGATAATAGTAAAGAGAGTGAAATTAATGTTGATAGCTTTGATTTTGCTAATGAGAAGGCTACTAATGATGCCCCTATGCTTGTTAGCTTGGCTTGTTTCTAGGCTTCAACAAGCCATGAGCAATCCCTCCCTCCAAAGTGAAGTGCAATGGCAGCTACCTGCTTATGGGATTCTCCAAACTCCCCACCATGGCAAGAGAGTACCTAGGAAGACTCCTTGTGAGACTTCCAAAAGAGGCCTCTCTCCGATTATTCGGAAAGAAGAAGAGGATCCATACGAAGGGCTCAAAAATTTAGTACTCGATGCCGCATCTCCTTCCCAAAGGAGAACTCAAGAGACCCCACCAAAAGAATGAGAATGAAGTGAGTCTCCTGCCACCTCAGCGGAGATGGCTCCACAAAGATGGCGGGCATAACGCTCTCCATCACCTCCTAAATGGAGGAGGCCATTGCACACTTCTCCACACCATAATTCAAAGAGGGATGATAGAAAACAAGACAAGAAAGAGGTTACCCTCTTCTCCAACTTCTTTATCCTCTTCTTCTTATGAAGAAAGTGATGGTGTAGACAAAGAGGAACAAGGCAAGAAAAAGGTGAGAAAGAGGTCACCCTCTTCTCCATCTTCCTCAAATTCTTCATATTTTGAAGAAAGCTATGGTGCAACTTTTCAACCATCAAAAAGAAGAGGCCATAGGAAATCCTATGCTGCGTGCAAGAGGTCGTCCAAGCTCAAGAAGTTCAAAGATGGAGGAAAGAACATCTCTTTCCTTACCTGCAATGGCACCTTTGGTGCTACGGACAAAGTCTTGGCCTTCATCCAACAATTGGATGCGACGTTAGGAGATGAGGGCTTCATGGACTCCTCTAAGATATGCCATGTAGCTATGCATTTTCAAAAGTCCTCCAGGCAATGGTGGTCTAGCCTACAGGCAAACGGTGAAGCTCCACAAACATGGAAAGCTTTAAGAGCTTCCATCATGAAGCAATTTTTGGCTATCGATGCCAAAGACAAAGTACTCACCGAATGGCAAAGCTTGAAGCTCTCTCCTTTACAAATCTATTCACAAATATGTAGACAAGTTTACAGATTTACATCTCAAAGCCACTGTCATCAAAAAGATGGATTTTGGAGAGCAAAAACAACAATTTTGTGCGGGTCTAACTGAAGATATGGCATAGTATGTCAACTCCCAAAATCCACGCACTATATCAACGGCTATACACCATACCATGGTGGCTTCACAAATCAATTTCCAAACAAGGGCTAAGAGAAATCTTAAGCCCACGGAGAACAAGGACCGTAACAATGAGCCTAAGGGGAAGGACAATGTCCAAAAGTCTCCTAAAGGCAATGCCAACAACAACAAAGCTAAGAAGAAGGGAGTTTATAAAGGCAAAAATAAACTCTCTCCTGAAGATCTTGAGTGTTATCATAAAGGTAATCATTGTTTCAATGCGGCAAGCAAGGGCATGTGTATCGTGCTTGCCCCCAAAAGAACACCCACCATGAGTCTCCTAGAGATACCTTGGTTGAAATCCAAGAAGAGGAAGTTCACCACAAAGGATCTCCTCTATTCCATGCTTAGCGAAAGGTAAGAGAACATCATGCTTTTATTCTCTTTGACCCTGGTTCTACTCACAATTTCATATCCACAAAGCTAGGCATCCAAGCCTATGAGATGGGAGATGTCCTACCCCCACCAATGGTGCTTTAAAGGGGCAAGAAGCTTCAGACACTCCCTTAATCGGGAAATTGAGGCTCCATGTCCAAAGCTATGTGGACTAAGAAGACTTCTTTATCTCTCCTCTCAAGCACGACGATGTAATCCTAGGGGCACCATGGTTTGATTGCATGGCTTCCAATGTTAAATTCCCTAAAAGGAAAATCTACTTTAGGTTCAGGGAAAAAGATATGTACATAGATGCTAAGGATTTGGGTAACACCATACCCATTGTACATACACAAGCTTTTAATAAGTCAACAAAGAACTCTATTTAATGTACATGATTTTTGTTAAAGATTCTCAAAATGAACCTAATGCTTTAGCAAAAGAAAATATAAACAATCACAAAGAACTAGAGTTATCCAATTTTCTCAAAGGATTTCAAGATGTTTTTATTAAGGACATCCCTTGTGAACTACCTCCTAAACGAGGCAATGATAACCATGCAATTGAAATTCTTCCAAGAATCTCACCACCTAATAAACCTCCTTATAGAGTTTCTCAAGCTCGACAAGAGGAGATTATGCGGCAAGTGCATGATTTAGTTCAGAAGGGCATGGTTAGGCCTAGCTCATCTCCATTTTGTTCACCCGTGCTATTAGTGCAAAAGAAAGATGGCACATATCGTATGTGTGTCGACTATAGAGCACTACAGGATCACTATCAAAAATAGGTTTCCCGTTCCACGGGTAGAAGACCTATTTGATAAGCTACAAGGGTCGACCTACTTTAGTAGAATTGACCTAAAAAGTGGCTACCATCAAATAAGGATAGTTGATCAAGACATTGTAAAGACCGCATTTCGCACTACGTTTGGTCTTTATGAATACATTGTCATGCCTTTTGGTTTGACCACTGCACCAGCTACCATTCAACCGCTTGATGGAGAAGCTATTCAAGCCTCACTAAACCTTTACTGGAGTGTTATTTGATGATATTATTATCTACTATTCACTAGACAAACACAGCAACACCTCCAGGTAATATTTCAAGTTTTACGAGAGAATAAAATTTATATTAATCAAAAGAAAAGTGAGTTTTTCTTACAAGAGATTCTGTATTTAGGTCACATTATCTCTCAAGATGGCATCCAAGTGGATCCATCAAAGCTAGAGGCAATAAAAGGATGGCCTAATCCAAGGAATCTTCATGAACTAAGATAAGAAGCTTTATAAGTATGTGTTAGCAGCGGCTAACACAGGCTACACCATTTATGCACCAAGTTGTGGATATGTTATGGATGTACACAATATTTACTTTTCATTCTATTGGGATTGGGCTCATTTAGGAGTTCCAAAGTTGTATGAGTCTAGGCTAGAGAGCTCACTTTATCCCATAGTTGAAGGGTTTGAGGCCCAAAACTATAAAAGATCCCTATGCTTAATGAGAGGTCATTGTTGAGTGGTCCTTTTGAGAACTCTCTCCCTAGAGGAGGTCTTGATGGCCTAGCCTTTGAGCTTAATTCCCATGCTTAGAAGGCTAGTGCTAATCACATGTAATTAGTGTAATCCTCTTTTAATTAATCTAGTCTTCATTATGTTGTCAATCATGTTTCTCTACTTTCCTTCATTGTTTTGAGGTGTTGATCTTCTCTAATCTAACTCTTACTTATGCTAAGCTTCTCCGATTAGTGGAGTCCTTATCTAACTCTCTCGATTAAGCGGAGTGGGTGTACTCGTGATTGAGGGATTAGAGTTGTCCTCTAATGGTGTGCTTGTGTATGTGTAGTTTTAAGAAGCCTTGAGCTTAATTTGATTATGTGTGACTTGATTTGGACACCATGATGGGCATGGTTGGGGTGGCCGACTTGAATGCGATCTTGTGTGCTTAATCGTCAATGCATGTAATTAGAGTTGTGCTTGAGAGATTCCAAGATTAGTGTGTTTCACTTCGTTGCATGATGTGTGTAGATGATTGCTTGAAATTGATGCTTGATGTGCGATTAGTATTAGTTGATTTGGGATGATTTCTATTTGCATTGGAGGATGCACGCTCTTGAATCCTCTCAATCTTTGCATCCGATGACACTCTCGCACATTCTTTGTGTGATGCCTCCAAGCCCTAGCCGGGTCATGCTCTCTCTCTCCGGATTGATAGATTTGTGGGAGATTGCCTATGCTATGGCGAGCCTCCAACATTGGCGCCGCTGCCGGGGACGGGTTGCCTACGCTAGTGGAGTTGAGGTTGCAAAAGATAAGAGTAATTTGATTACCGATTTCTTGTAATTAGGTAGGATTTGAATTGTGTGTAGTGTAATTAGGTTTAATTGGATGTGTATAGAGTCATTTCACCCCAAAAACCCCTAAATTCTCTTTTGATTTTGCTAATTTTTCACCAACCTTCACTAATTTTGCATCCCATTCATGCTAATTCCATGCTAATTTCATGCTAATTGTGCTAACCTAACCACTAATTTTGATTTGGAATGTATGCTAAATCCCCTTAATTGAGGAGGATCATCACTCTTAATTGCTCTAATCTATGCCTAATCATGTGATTGAGTGTTGATTTTGGTCAAATTTTTGATCAATTTTGGACCAAATCGGAGTTGCACACATGTGTGTGCAATGGAGTGTCTACGCGAGGAGCAAGGATTAAGCGAGCAAGTAATCAATTGTAAGTGGATTGACCTACTCCGCTCAATTCCTGATTGATTAAGTTGATTCCATTGAGTTGCTAAATCATTGCTAAAATTAGGTGTGTGTGCCTAATTGATGGAATTTATGCCTAATTTGATGAAATTGGATACCTAGATGCTTGAGGAATTGTAGTTTTTCATAAATTGTGTGTGTAAATCACTAAATTGATGTGTATGTGAGGCTATTCCGGTCATGGAGTAGGCCTAATTGCCAAAATTAGGGCAAGATTTGAATGTGTGTGCCCATTTTAAAAAAACTTTGATGAGAAGATTTATGGTCAAATTGAACACCTAAATGCTTGTAGATTGATGATTTTGCAAGAAATGTGTGTGCACGCATTAGGAATTGGCCTAATTTCGTTGCTAATTGAGCAAAAAATTTGGATTTGTGCACCTAATTTTTGTGTGTGTGCAATGCTAAATTGAGTTAAAATTGGATCAATTTTTTATTAAAATTGAGTTAATTTAGCATGTATATACTCATGTATATGTGATCAAGTGTGCAATTGATGAAATGCAATGAGTGTTTAATGAAATTTTTGCACAAATCGACGGCCTAAATTGAGGTGCGTGTGCCTAAGTAATGGCCAATTATGCCTAAATTGGGGATGAATAATTGGCCTTGGTTGCCAATTGTGATGATCAAGACCTAAATTTTGGTGCATGTATGATTTATTGATTTAAGACGACTCAATTGCACACAATTGAGGATGATTTAATGCACTACTGTTGCATTGAAGCCAAATTGATGGGAATTTTATTGGATGTGTGCCTACGTATTGATGTAATCGAATGAGTGTGGCCATATGAACCAAAATGACAAACTCCAATGGGTTTGAATGATTAAATCTATTAGAGATGAGCAATTGATTTTGCAATGATGATAATTGGGAATGGGTTGGCAAGAGAGGGAATGTGTGCACTTAGCTTGTGTATATACATTGCATTACTTTCAAATTGAAAATTGTGCATTTGTGAGTTCAAGTTTCATATTAGCCGAGCATAAAAGAGAAGCAAGTGCATGATGTGTTTTCGAATGATGTGAGAGCCAATTTTGTGTGCACACAATCTATGACCGCTCCAATTGAATTTATGCTTTCAAGTATCATCTAGTGGCTTCATGGTCTCGAAACATTTTTGGGAAATGAACAATGGCTTGGTGAAAGCATGATTGAGGATGATGCACTTGAGAACAAATTATTGTGTTGAGTGTCGAGCATTAAAATTATGAAGCTAGTTTGTGTCATAATTCATAGAGAGGATCGAGATGAAAATTTCATTAAAATTTCAAAGTAACACGTTTGTCAATTGATTTGCTACAGAATTGGGGGCTCAATTGGATCATTAGTGCTACATGAAATAATTTATGCGCATGGCAACAAACTCGCTCATAGACTCCCTATGCCCATGGAGAAGCCCCCTTATAACTCTCATGCTTTGAAGACTCGATTGGCCTACAAAAGGCATCATGGCAAATCAAGAACACAAAGTTTATTTCTTTCACTTTCATGCTGCCAATTTTGGGTGCTCTAGCCCAACCCCACTTGCCTCAATGCCCTCCCTTCTCGGCCACTTGCGGCTTGTCGCATAGCTCTAAACGTTGCCCTGGCTTTATTCTCACACACACACACACACACTTTCTCGGGCGCTACTGATCCGGAGCGACCCCACCCACTTGCTTGAATCGTGAGACAACACACACACACACACACACACACACACACACACACACACACACACACACACACACACACACGCTTATTCTACATCATGCTGGCCCACCCTCTCTCGCTGGCATGGCTGGCTCGGATCTCGAATCCCCTGACCTTGGCTCACAGCAAAGCAGCCCCATGTTCTCTCTGCACACACACGCATGCAGTTCAGGCCCTATAGTCCCATGACACACCTTGGCTTGGATTCCAACTGCACACAAAAACTGTCTTTCGAAAGCGCCAAATCAGGCAGCCTGCGTCCACACACCCATTTGCTAACTGGGCTGCTTCTTGGCAATCAATGCAAAAACGAAAAGGGCTCTTAACTCCGACCCTTTGCCCTGCATGGCCCAGCCTGACCTGCCGCTATTTTCACCTCTCACACACACACACACTGGGGACTGGCTGCTTTGGCTCTCTCTCATCTGAGTCCCATTTTATGATTTCTCAAAACCCGACCCTGCTCAGTTGATGCTCCTGCACCTGCCTTGGCCACTTTCAGCTCGCAATCTTCGCACTTGGCCCCTCCCATGATCCCATCACACGCAAACATGTCTCATGAGAGTGGCAAGGACTCCTCCAGAATTATGGCAAAATCCAGGCAATTCACATCTTTATGCCATTTTCGATGAAAACATTGGAAGTACGGATAATGACGATGGCCCAGAGGCAACATCGACGTCGATAGACTCCAATTACCATCATGGAGAAATTGCTACTTGCGAATTTCTTTATGGTGAATCTACTTTCACAAGTGTAGGAAGTCTCATATGCATGACATGAATGGATCAGGTACACCACTCAGTAGGTGCGGACTTGGGTTCCATATTTGAGGGACGTTGCCCACTTCCTCTTGCTTATGATCTTGATAAAAATACATGGCAACTTCTGCCCGACAACCAGAGTAAAATTTATGGGTCTCTTTTCACTCGAGCCTTTAGTGATGTCTCAGATGTGAAGACATATGGTTAGAAACGATTTCAAATATGCAGGCATGATTCAAAGATGTTGATGGATTCTGGCCGAGAGGTTTGAGTAGTTATAATGGAAAGCTTGGAAAAGATTAAAGTGAGTTAGGCATCCAAGCATGATCACCCTTCACACGAGCGATGGAGTAGAACTTTGTCTGTACATCATCACTTTTTATCACCAGTGTTAGAAATTCCTTAGCTACCATGCCATGATGCAGCATTGATGTCAGTCCCGCTTGCGGTGACCAACTTGCGACATTGCTCAGTGCATACATACAACCCTGGCTACATCAGCTGGTGGTTATGAAACTCCAAGAGGTCTTGTCTCGGCGAGTCGCTAGTCACATCACTTGCATCGACGACAGGGAGACCCAGGCTGAGTTGTAGCGGCCTGACCTCACCTTGCCCACTTGGTCGGGAAGTCGAGCTATGCTCATAGCTTGTAATCCCTGCCTCTACAGCCGATTCAACACTACTTACCTTCACTACAAATGATGACGGTGGCCTGCTTCACCGATGGCTCCCTACTCCACCTGTCAGCCTCTCAGTATAATAAGCATGCATACTACATCGCCACTACATCTGGCTTCTGAGCGCCATTCGCCAACACTAAACAAACCTCTCAGGGACTCTCTGTCGCCCTTCAGATTTGCCTCATCGACAGCTCAGTGCTCAGTCACGAAAAAAAGAAAAACCCTGAAAATCAAATTAAAACCTCCCCAATTTCCTCTTTAATAAATGTTTTAAAGAGGACTTCGCACCAAACCTTCATAAACTTCTCCCTCTCTAGTCCCATAGCACGCTAAGATTGTCTATGCAGTCAGGAAATCCACATCCCTATTTTAACTTTCTACAGGAGAGTATATTGGTGCATCTATGAACTGCGGTTCTTTTTATAAATTGCAATAAACTTCCGATGTATGTAACTTATCATGCCAACTCTTTAGTGCTTACTTTGAATGCTAAATTCTCTCGTGCACTAATGGTTGAACCCTATTTCATGCATAAATAAAATGCACAAATGCTTTTTGGCTTATGCATGATCTGGTGCTTGGTTTAATTGAAAGATTGTCCTTGCAATAAATGAAAGAAATTCTTGTAATTTGCATGTGAAATTTTTCGATTTTGAGAGCTACCTTGGATGAAAAGTTGTGCTTGGATTTGACATTGCTTTAAATTTTAGTGCTTGATATTAACGTAAAACCATGCAGGGTACTAAAATTGAGCTTGTTTTAATGGCCAAAAGAGAGCATTTTGGGGTTGTGAATGATCATGTATTTTTTACTGCTTAGTTTAAATGAAAAAATGCTTAAGAGCACTAATGATTTGAACTTTTTTGAAGGGATGTGGCAGGCCGTGTGTGATTTTATTGATCCAAGGAGGGGCCATCATTGCAAAATTTGCAAAATTTGGCTAATTAGAGCCATTCCAAATGTTTGGAATAAAGTTGTAATGCTAGCTCATAGCTTGGTCAAAAGTTAAAATGTTTCCATTTGAGCTAGTGTTTAGCCAACTTTTGAGCTTTCATGTACATACTTTGGCTAGTAAGAGCCATTCACTTTCATTTCATCAAGTTGCAGTCATCTCTAGCTCATAGAGTGTGCTCTAAAATTGTCAAATTTATTGAGCTAGTTGTTAGCCAACTTTTTGAAAAGCTTTAAATTGTAAAATCTGGCTTTGAAAAGCCACTTCACTTCATAAAGTTGCATTATTTTCAGCTCTTGGCTTATTTAAATTCCATATCTCATTGAGCTAGAAATTAATCGACTTTTGAATCATGCATGAGAGATGGTAAAAATTGCAAAATTTGCTTATGTGGAAGCATTTTATCTCTCTCGTGGTTGATATGTATGTATAAATTTGCTACATTAAAGAATCATGTGCATAACCAAAGGCATTTTTTCCCTTGGGTTTTTTCCCTTTGGCAAATATGGGTATGCAAGACCCTAGCTTTAGGTTTTCATTAATGATTTTTGTGTAGCTTTTCAATAATTGGCTTTTGTAGCTTGTGTTTACACTTAGCTTCAAAAGGCTTCTTTTTGCAAATAAAAAATATCAAGAGACTTCTCTACACAAAGGATGCTTGCTCAAGGGTGCTCAAAGAGCATGAATAGGTGTAATCCTTCCATGATTTTGCTCTTTGTTCCACTCTCTTGCTTGGTTTAAGTGAAATTTTGCTTCTAAGCTATGGTTTTTTCAAGTTAGAAAGCTAGGCATCCTAAAGTTTCAACACCCTACTTTGTGAAAATTAACTCACAAAAAATTAGGTTTTATGTATGTAAATCATAGGTAATTATCCTTGACCTTAGGATAATGTAGGTTCATTTCTTGCTAGTCCTAGATTCTTAGTGATAGTCGTAATATTCCACTCATTTTTGTCATGACCTAGGGCTATGATTAGGCTTTAGTCTTTTTTAGTCCAATTGCCACTAGTTCTCAAAAAGGAAGCAATAAAAATGTGCTAAAAAATGAACCATGAAGCAAAGAAGTGCCCAAAAAAGTAGCAAAAATGCTACTAAGACACATGAAAATAAAAATTCTATGTTATGATGTGTCTATGTGAGGCCTAGCGCCTTATTGGCACTTGGTAGGCGAGGGGAATCACCTTGGCTCGCTTGGTCAAGGCCCTAAACCGATGCCCTGGGCTGATAGGGGTTAGCCGTCGCCTTGGTAAGCTAGTAGGCTTTTGGAACACCTTCTTGAGGGTTCAAGAAGATGAGAGTCACACCTAGACTTGCCTTGGGGTGGTAGCCTTGTGATTGTGCTTTAATTTTTCTAAGAATGACTAAATCAAAACTTCCATGAGCTTCAAAAAGCTTTGACAATGTACTAATAGATTAGGAGCTTTTTTATAGCCCATAGACATGATAGACTTGAATGATTTATTAAGATTGTTCACATAGTTTTTAGGCTAGTAGGTTTATGAACTTGCATTAGCCTAGGGGTCATAATTGATTGCTCGTGTTTCATGCATAAAACTGAAATTTCAAGTGGTTTAATCTTCACAAAAGTTTGAGTATTTTTTTGCTTTATGTTGTCTAGTTTTTGACTATGATTAACCCATCTTTTAGAATCAAAAAATCACTTTGCATGATTGTTTATTTATGCTTCATGTTTTATTCATTATTGGTGGCCTTTGATGCTCATTACTTGTTCTTATGTTTTGCAGCTCAACATTTCTTCATGGCACTTGCTTTCTACCATGTCACCGTGTCTTGCTTCACCGGCACACGAGGACGTGTGCCAAATTAGGAAGGGGGGAATGTTAGCAGCGGCTAACACAGGCTACACCATTTATGCACCAAGTTGTGGATATGTTATGGATGTACACAATATTTACTTTTCATTCTATCGGGCTTGGGCTCATTTAGGAGTTCCAAAGTTGTATGAGTTTAGGCTAGAGAGCTCGCTTTATCCCATAGTTGAAGGGTTTGAGGCCCAAAACTATAAAAGATCCCTATGCTTAATGAGAGGTCATTCTTGAGTGGTCCTTTTGAGAACTCTCTCCCTAGAGGAGGTCTTGATGGCCTAGCCTTTGAGCTTAATGCCCATGCTTAGAAGGCTAGTGCTAATCACATGTAATTAGTGTAATCCTCTCTTAATTAATCTAGTCTTCATTATGTTGTCAATCATGTTTCTCTACTTTCTTTCATTGTTTTGAGGTGTTGATCTTCTCTAATCTAACTCTTACTTATGCTAAGCTTCTTCGATTAGTGGAGTCCTTATCTAACTCTCTCGATTAAGCGGAGTGGGTGTACTCGTGATTGAGGGATTAGAGTTGTCCTCTAATGGTGTGCTTGTGTGTGTGTAGGTTTAAGAAGCCTTGAGCTTAATTTGATTATGTGTGACTTGATTTGGACACCATGATGGGCATGGTTGGGGTGGCCGACTTGAATGCAATCTTGTGTGCTTAATCGTCAATGCATGTAATTAGAGTTGTGCTTGAGAGATTCCAAGATTAGTGTGTTTCACTTCGTTGCATGATGTGTGTAGATGATTGCTTGAAATTGATGCTTGATGTGCGATTAGCATTAGTTGATTTGGGATGATTTCTATTTGCATTGGAGGATGCACGCTCTTGAATCCTCTCAATCTTTGCATCCGATGACACTCTCGCACATTCTTTGTGTGATGCCTCCAAGCCCTAGCCGGGTCATGCTCTCTCTCTCCGGATTGATAGATTTGTGGGAGATTGCCTATGCTATGGCAAGCCTCCAACAGTATGTGTGCATACTATAGATGCTTCATAGAAAAGTTCTCACAAATTGCGGGACCATTACATGACCTAACAAAGAAAAATGTTAGGTATACATGGTATGCCAAGGAGAACAATGATTTAAAAAATCTTAAAGAAAAGATTATCTCTCAACCTATGCTTACACTGCCGAATCTCTCAAAGCCAGTTGAGGTCCAATGTGACGCTTGTGGTGATTGCTTTAGAGTTGTTTTGCTCCAACAAGGGCACGCCATAGCCTACGAAAGTCGAAGGCTCGACACTGTTGAGCAAGCTCTAGGCATTTATGAAAAGGAACTCCTCGTAGTTCTACATGCCTTAGACTCCTGGAAACACTAATTATTGGGGACTCCTTTCATTCTGCGGACGGATCACGAAAGCCTTAAGTACTTCATGACGCGGACCAAACTCTCTGACAAACAAATGAGGTGGGCAAATTTGCTTTTGAAATTTCATTTGCATATTGCTCACATTGCTGGCAAGCATAATCAAGTAGCCGATGCACTCTCAAGATGACCGAGAGTGAATACAATTTCCATAGCAACTCACAATGATCTATCTTCTATGATAGATGAGTATGCTAGTGATCCTGATCCTAGAGATGTGATTTCAGCCCTTGCATTAGGGAAGAAAGAGGAACCATATACTTTACAAGATGGTTATCTTCTCTATGGCAATAGTCTATCCGTCACTAACTCACTACATGAGAAAGTAATGTATGAATCTCATGCTCCTCCTTATGGGGGGCATAGAGGGATTCACTCTACCCTAAAAGGGATTGAAACATATTGAGAGATACCCCTCCCAGGGGTCTATGCACAAAATATGCAATTTTACACTTTTATACAATTTTCAATATACATCAGAGTTGCAGAAGCATTTGCATAAAGGAGGAGTTCTCAGCACCCGACCAAGCATGGAGTTTAGGCCATGAGCCGGACTGCATCCAGAGGTACCTAGCCACTAGTGCCACCCCTGAATGGGTGTTATGAATGAAAGCATACTCGAGAAAAATATAACATTGTAGAGGGTGAATATATGTGTACACCGCATTGCGGGAAGAGAGAGAGAGAGAGAGAGAGAGAGAGAGAGAGAGAGAGAGAGAGAGAGAGAGAGAGAGAGAGAGAGAGAGAGAATATAGTGGAGGGTGAAATAGAGTGCATAGAGACAATGTGAGAAATTGACAAAAGAGAATCTTTACATGCACATCTAAATGGAACAGGCAACCATGTATTAATGCAATGAAAAAATATTGGTATACCATAACATCAAAAAGTTTATGACAAAATAACTAGCAGAGCACCGGACCCTGTGTAGGGATCGACCGGTGTACCCATCCACTTCCGCTCTACTATGGACAGAGAGAATTTCACTTTGCCAGGAGCAAGCCAGAACACCTCCATCCTACCTGAGCCAGACATAGGTGAGGCCGCTTCGCCTCCCTCCATGAACCCGAGCTCTGAAAGGATCTGAAATATCAGCAGGTGGTAGGGTATCAACACCAACCATACCAATTTAGGTGCCCCGCCTCTTCGATGCCCAATACCGGGTGTTTAGGCAAAGCCAAGGCAAGATCCCCGACATGTTAGCCGTGTAGGTCATTCAACCCTCAAGGCACTAACCGTGTAGATGAGCCTAACAAAAAGAAGAAGACATGGACAACACCTCCGATCTAGCAAAGCCCCAGGTCAGCGACCCTTTAGTCTAAGGCTAAGCAATGTAGGTGATCCTAGTCTTGTAGCGACGCTACCATGAGAAACATAACACATGAGTACAATCACAATAGCACTTCTCAGATGCACAAACAATCCCTTTCCAAACAGTTAGACTGTACAAGGTCTCTACCCTTACACGTCTTGATCACTTCATGATCCAATCCAAAAACCATAAACCATAAACCATAATCCAATCACATCACACGGGTGAGCTCTCCACCCTACTTGGGTGAGGCACGACGAATCCTACATAACCACTTTAGAACATAACATGGCTGCAAAAATTTCGGCAGCATAACCCAATCCAGAAAAAAAAACCATAAGCCACACCGGCCTTGACCATAAAATTTCAATCATAATCCATGAGGGAATCCCAGCCCTTAACCATAAATCATAATCACACTGAACCAACTCCCACACTTGGAGTTTGACACATCCCCTGCAATCAATCAAAGCCTACACACATGTGACTCTTAAGATGTGATTCTTTCATGCATAAAAAGAGTTCGACCAACGACTAATCATGATATAAAAATCCAATTTTGTCAACATCCAACCATGCAAAGTTGATGCATCACATATGCACTTCACCACTCTAGCACATAGAGCTAGTTTTGACCTAGATAGGTGGAAAGCAATCATAACCATGCATATGAGGCATCCACATCAATCCATGAGTTCCCATACATCATATGATAACATTCCAACACCATAAACATGATGCAGAACAACTCTGATCTTTAGGTCAACCACCATAAACCATAACTTCGGACATGTGCAAAAACAACTTTCTGACATTTTTAGGAGCATGCAAATAAATGTGTTTGATCTCAACCCAATGTATCAAGTTCAGCTCAATAATATAGACTATCACTCTATCAAGTCACTTTGACCATATGGTACTCACACAACAAACGGTAACCCCAAAAGAAAGTCACTTTATTCATATCTGCCTATGCGGTTCGAACTGTTTAACCATACACTCCCATGTAAGTTTAGGGCCATCTAATAATTGAAATCAACTCACCAAAACAAACCATAAAACATATCAAAATGGTTCGGGTAACTCACGACGTCATCTGGTATCCCCCTTTGATAGCACTCCTACGCGTGTAGGTAAAACTAATAACAGGGTGATTAATAACTCACATTCCCGAAGAGATAACGGAGACCTAAATTCATTGATCATCAAGCTTTTCAATTGGTTAAGTGGGTTTGCCTATCCAGTGAATCTATATAGTAGTTCTCCGAGGAGCCTGGAATTTAAAAATTGGTTTAATGGGTGGCAATCTATTTTTTGACCATATCTCTTAGCTCATGCGTGTTTTTCACATGACACATGAGAGAGAAAATATTCTAAATGATGTGCTTTATCTATGGTATAAAGGGTTCATGCTGATTCATAACGGTTTGTGATTTATGACCAAAACAGTGTTCCTCCCGCTTCTATGACGTGAAACAAAAAGCACTTTTTATGCACGTGCGTGATCATCATGCATCATGTGCATAAATCAATGCGTAAAACATGATGAAATAATCATGAGGCAACCTCGTATGTACTTGGTTAATCCATACATGCACTCGTATGAAAAAAAACAATCACCAAGAGGGTGACTACGCAGAAAAAACGACATAGAGAGAGAGAGATGATGAGTATGGAGTTTATGGTTTCTCACCGTGCTTTAGAACCGATTAAGGATGGTTGAAAGGATTATTTCTTTGCCGCAATAGAGCGGTGATGAGAGCTACGTAAAGGTATCCGCCGCGAAAAATTTCGGAGAGCACGTACACCGTGAAACGAGAGAGATGATAATAAGCAAATAGAGAGAGAGTATCCTTCTTCTTCTTCTTCACGAGAGAAAAGAACTTATGGAGATGGTGATGAAGAGCTTGCACCACTCCGTATAATAGATAAGTAATTTTGGCGTCAAGGCAAGAGAGCTTCCGCGTCTAAGAGTGTATCTGTCTCCCCAAGTGAAAGAAGAGAGGTCTTTATATAGGCTCTCAAGGCCAAAAGCACTAGCTAAGAATAGAGTGAGCAAGGAGGGACGAGTTCACGCACGTTCGTGGTTTTCAAATTTTATTTTTTTATTTTTTTTGAGGACACGGATTTTGACGCGCAATTTAGAGACTCTAAGAAGAAGCTTGGCTTCCAAGAAAAGAGTTCTAAACTAAGCCCCTCCTCTCTTTTCTAAAAAGACTCTTTCTTTTCTAAAAACAAGCCTTTACTTTTTTAGTGGTCAACTCTCCCACTTACCAATCAATTTTTACAGCAAATTGATCATCCAAGTAATATCTAACCAACTAACGAAAACCGTAGCTAAACTACGCCACACCGTAACATCCCGACATAATTATGACTTTCCAATACTGTCAATCAAAATTCGACGAAATAGATATTGGAAGTTATTTTTCTTATTTTTAGAAGAGACCCAAAAATTGGGGATTTTACATCCTCCCACACTTGAAATATTCGAGGTGTTCTCACCTCGATATGGATAACAAATGAGTAAGTCTAGAAACCTTCTACAGATATATGCTAAATTGACTATCCTATTTCACAATCATTGGCATTAGCAGGAACTCCATTTCGTCTAGGAGGCATGATTTATTTTTGCATCATGTCACCAAAATCTTATTAACAATATATTATATTAATCCCCCCGCATTATGAGTCAAAAAGGGTAGGCAGGAGGGAAAAAATTTTAACCATAATTTTCTAAGGAATGGGTAGTCATTTACATCCCATTGAAAGACAGGTCTAGTTATGAGACGTTAGAAGTCACCCGCAAAGGTCATTACTAGAATAAACATTCAAATTAAATTCTTGATACACTTATTGAGCACTTTAATCACTTTACCATAACTCAAACCAAACACTTCCAATCAAGAAGGCAAATCAAACAAGTACCATCAACCAATGTCGCTTATAAATGCATCATGAATACAATATCCTTTCTCAAACAGCATGCATGAATGCGTGCATGATGCATAGCTAACCCACCTAGGATCAGGCTTTAGTCTATTCCCATAACCTTAAGCATTTTCTCTAATAGCAGGTGAAAGATACTCCTCCCCAGGGGTCTATGCACATAATATACAATTTTACACTTTGATACACTTTTCAATATACATCAGAGTTGCAAAATCATTTGCATAGGGAAGGAGTTCTTAGCGCCCAACCAAACATGGAGTTTAGTCCATGAGCCGGACTGCATCCAGAGGTACCTAGCGACCAGTGCTACCCCTGAATGGGTGTTATGAATGAAAGCTTACTCAAGAAAAATATAACGTTGTGGAGGGTGAATATATGTGTACACCACGTTGCGGGAAGAGAGAAAGAGAGAATATAGTGGAGGGTGAAATAGAGTGCACACAGACATGAGAAATTGACAACATAGAATCTTTAAATGCCCATCTAAATGGAACAGGCAACCATGTATTAATGCAATGAAAAAATATGGGTATACCATAACATCAAAAAATTTATGACAAAACAACTAGCAGAGCACCAAACCCTATGTAGGGATCGACCGGTCCACCCATCCACTTCCGCTCTACTACGGACACAGAGAATTTCTCTTCGTTGGGAGCGAGCCAAAACACCTCCATCCTACCTGAGCCAGACATAGGTGAGGCCGCTTCGCCTCCCTCCATGAACCCGAGATCTGAAAGGATCCCAAATACCAGAGGAGGTGGTAGGGTATCACCACCAACCATACCAGTTTAGGTGCCCCGCCTCTTCAATGCCCAGCATCAGGTGTTTAGGAAAATCCAAGGCAAGATCCCCAATGCGTTAGCTATGTAGGTCATTCAACGCCCAAGGCACTAACCGTGTAGATGAGCCTAACAAAAAGAAGACGACTTGGGCAACACCTCCGATCCGGCAAAGCCCAAGGTAAGCGACCCTTTAGTCTAAGGCTAAGCAATGTAGGTGATCCTAGTCTTGTAGCGACTCTACCATGTGAAACATAACACATGAGTACAATCACTATAGCACTTCCTAGATGCACAAACAATCCTTTTCCAAATAGTTAGACTGTACAGGGTCTCTACCCTTATACGTCTATCATAACCCATCTTGATCACTTCATGATCCAATCCATAAACCATAATCCAATCACATCACACATGTGAGCTCTCCACCCTACTTGGGTGAGGCATGACCAACCTTGCATAACCACTTTAGAACATAACATGGCTGCCAAAAAATTGGCAGCATTTCAGTAGCATAACCCAATCCAAAAAAAAAACCAAAAGCGACACCAGCCTTCACCATAAAATTTCAACCATAATCCATGAGGGAATCTCAGCCCTTAACCATAAATCATAATCACAGTGAACCAACTCCCACACTTGGAGTTTGACACATCCCCTGCAATCACTCAAAGTCTACCCACATGTATGTGATTCTTTCATGCATAAAAAGAGTTTGACCAACGACTAATAACCATTCAATTTTTATAGCAAATTGATCATCCAAGTAGTATCTAACCAACTAATGAAAATCGTAGCTGAACTACGACACACCGTAACATCTCGACATAATTATGACTTTCGAATACTATCAATCAAAATTCATTAAAATAGATATTGGAATTTATTTTTCTTATTTTTAGAAGAGACCCAAAAATTGGGGATCTTACACATATTTCTATTGGCCTACCATGAAAGCAAACATACAAGAGTATGTTTCTAAATGTGTGGTATGCCAAAAGATGAAATTTGATAGAGAGAAGCAACCTGGATTTCTTCAACCTTTTCCAATCCCTAATTCACAATGGGAGATCATATCCATGTATTTTATCTTTGGATTGCCCAAGTCTATCCATGGGAGTATGAGAATATGGACGATAGTAGACAGATTCAACAAGCAAGCTCATTTTATACCTGTCAAAATATCATCCGCAAACGGATGGCCAAAGTGAAATAGCTAACCTAACAATTTTTTATCTACTAAAAGCTTACATAACAGAATTAGATCAAAGGTCCCAATGGGAGAAGTACTTACCCTTAGTGGAGTATGCCTACAATAAAATTGTACATACTTCCATGCGAAAAGCACCTTTCAAGGTAATTGAGGGAAGATCCAAAAGTCCCCTTCTACTTAAAGTACATGGGAAGATCTTCGCTACACATGAGTATAGCCTAGACCTACAAGAATGTTTCCAAAAGATTAAGGATACTATCTCTATCTCACAACAAAGGCAAAAGATTTCTGCACTGTTAAGCATAGAAGAGCCCAAGCCATTAAAGAAAATGATTGGGTCACTGCTTAAATTTCCCAAGGCTTTATTAAGGCACACCATGGGCAAGAATCCTACGAGACACCAAGAGTACTATGCTAAGTTAGCAAAAAGGTACTATGGTCCCTTCCAGATTCTTTGACCAATCAGTGAGATGGCCTATCAACTCAAGTTGCCCAGCCATTGGATCATACACAATGCTTTCCATGTGAGCCTACTAAAGCCTTACTAAGGAGATCCACCTCAAGAACCAACTATTGAAGACCCACCGGAGATAAAGGACCAAGAAGAGGTGTTGTAGCCCAAGTACATTCTCCGACATTAAGACAAGGTATTAAGAGGCGGTAAGACTATCCGATGGTATCTTATTCAGTTTAAGAATTATCCTTTTGAAGATGCTAGATGGATGCAAGGCATACAATTAAAGGATAACCTAAACCTTTTCAATGCTTACAATGCTTCCCTAGAGTAAGCATTTGTACAAATGTTTAAAATGAACAAAGTTTTTGTCTTATAAGACTCTCTTTTTCTTTATTGTGCACAAATGTTAAGTAGTATGCATTCTTAGAATCAAGTTTGTGGAGACGAAATCTTCCAAACACCAAGTAGAGCTTGTCACTCTACTATGGAAGATTGATAGGACTAATGCGCAGACATGCTTGCGATAGCCTTAGGCTCTCAAGCGCCAAATGGATCAGCCATCCATTCTGGAATGATGTGATAGGGTACGATAGGGATCCTCTACCCGCTAGAAAAAGGACTAATGAATAGGCTTTATCTTCTCTACCCCATAGTCGAGGACGACTATGATTTCAAGAGAGAGGTATAGTCATAATAACTAATATCTAATTCTCCTAAATGATTTTTTCATGTTACACTGATCATTTAATATGGGAAAGTACCAGGGGAGAAAAAGCTAGATTATTGGTAAGGCTAGCAGATGGTCAAAGTAGGGATCCAAAGGAGGGAAAATAGGGATCCAAAGGGGGACCATCTGCAGAAGAGCAATGTGTAAGCAATGGAATATGGGGAAGTACCAGGGGAGAAAAAGCTAGATTATTGGTAAGGCTAACAGACTGGTCACAGTAGGGATCCAAAGGAGGGAAAATAGGGATCCAAAGGGGGGCCATCTGCAGAACAGCAATGTGCAAGCAATGGGCTTCAAAGACCTAAGGTTCAAGCCATTAAGATTTCCAAAATGCTAAGGTTCCATTACCGAAAGCTCTCACAAAATGAGAAAGGGAGACACATGTCACAAGGCTATCACTTATGCTTCTTAATCATTGGATAGGCTTTGCAGGGTCCAATGGGGTGTTAGCATGAGTAAAATGCATGAGGGGTCGACCAAGAGAGAGAGGGGGCTGATTTTGTCAAGGAATTATCACACACACACACTCACACAATCTCAGGTGTGAAGCAAAAAAGACTCTCTCTCCTTCTCAAGCTTTAATGGAAAGCTCATCACCTACTCCAAGCTTGTGAGAAGGGAGGCCTACACTTACAACTCTTGGCTTTGTGATGCAAATCTAACCAAGATCCAAGCTCTAATGCATGCTCATCTCCTCTACCATGCTAATTACTAAGCTATGCTAAGCTATTATGAGTGATTGGGTGAGGAGATATACTTCTTTCTCGTAAGACTACTCCTTCCTCTTAAGGGAATTTTGATGAATCTTTCTCCTCATAGAGTGTCCCAAACTTTTATTCAAAGCCTTGATGATTTTGCTGAGGCTGTGATTTTTTGCCAGCATTTTGATATTTTTTACCTTGATGAGAAGTTGTTGGCTCCTAGCTTCAATTGAATTTTGTTCAACAAACTCTAGAATCTCTGGATCTACTAATTATCTATGGATGTTGTTATCCCTCTTTTTTGAGTTGTGACTTATGAGTCAACTCTGGATGCGAAATCTGGTGGCTACCCATGTCAAAATACTTCTATGCTAGCATAATGTACCTTGCCTTATATTGGGTTTAGATCATTTACTTACCACCTTTAGTTGTTTACTCTAGACATCTTGGTCCTTACTTATGAATTGATTGTCTTAGTGGGATCTTCATGTTTTTAAATGTTTCGATTTCTTTTGCTAATATGAATCTGGTAGTTCTGGTATTGATAGGGTCACCTCTTGATCTAAATACTCATAAAATCTTTTATTGATTTAAAACTTACATTGGTATCTACTGCTGACATCCATGGATTTTTATTTTGATCCTTGATTTTTGAAAAACCAGGTTGATCTTATCTTTCAAAGCTGCTTAGGTGCCTTGTAGTGGCTTGTAACTTTTTTATGCTCTTAGTGAATACTCGATTGGCTCTTGCTCTAAGAAATACCTATGGTTCCTATTATTTTCTCAGCTAATAGGAACATCATTATCATTTTTATCCCCACTTACTGTATCAAAACCCCATTTATTCATTTGAAATCCCATAAAGTCCAAACTTGTTGTATCAAATTTATTTACCAAAGAGTGTAAAGGGGCCAAGGGCTTCTAGATTTGTAATTATTTGCAGTTCATAGCCTTATCAGGCCATTTAGTTAGGGTTTCATTTCTTAAACCTTGGCTAAGGTATAAAAGCCAAGGCCATTTAGTTAGGGGGGCATTTAGTTAGGGTTTCATTTCTCAAACCTTGGCTAAGGTATAAAAGCCATTTTTTGTAACTTTTGACCTAAGTTTTTGGATAATGAAAGTGAGCATATGCTGCAATACTATTTTGTGAGCTCTCTAATGTTTCAATCTTTTGTGTCTCCCTTGTGTGAAGTGGAATTGCAAATCCAAGCATACCAAAATGCTCGCAGGTGAAAGATCTTCCATTCTGTGTAAGCCTCTCACGATGAAGTTGTGTTTTTACTCATGTCTATCTACGAGCTATTTTCACTCTTTATGCTCCACACACGTATCAAAACATGTTTTTGACCATAGGACTAGATAGAGCACATCCTAAGAAATCTATACAGTGCTTTGGAGGCCAAAATTGACCTGCCCAGAATATGATTTCTATCTTCAGCATGATTATGTCCAAGTGTCAAAAATAAATTTTGTACACATGAGGTTGGTGAGCATACTCTGCACAATTAAGGTAGCAAGTTTCATCGCATTTGGAGCACTGCAGCTATACAAAATCATTGTATTAGGCTTGGGGTAAGAAGGATAGATTTTGGTGTTTGAAACACACCTGAGACCGATTTAGGTGAGAGAGAGCACACTAGACTTGAGTTTTTTGAGAGATTCACTATCTTTTCTAGCCTCCATGCACTATTCGGGTCAACTACATCCCACGGATTGACATTTTATGTATGTGGCTCTTGGTTTGCTAGAATTGGTATGGTGAGGCTTGGCAGCACGATTGAGATTTTGGTGTCATTGTTGGGGAAGAACAAGTGAGACAAGGACAAGAAGAGGCCCGCATGAGTCACACCTACCAAGCTACCGGTTTGAAGGCTTAATGGGAGAAACACGAGCCAATAGAGTGGATG
The DNA here is from genome assembly GCF_014529385.1 of Adiantum capillus-veneris. Taxonomy (NCBI): domain Eukaryota; kingdom Viridiplantae; phylum Streptophyta; class Polypodiopsida; order Polypodiales; family Pteridaceae; genus Adiantum; species Adiantum capillus-veneris. Next base: position 44,149,018 of record NC_140933.1, on the reverse strand, counting down.
CAAAATATCACCGTAGAGTTAGACCAACAAATTTTTAGAAATGGGTCAAAAAATACGATGGGTCAAGGGATCCGTATAACCATTTAGCTAGCTTCAAAAAAATTATGAGAACTGAACATATAACAGTCGTCCACACGCAATTTGAGGGGTTTGGGATGACTTCAGAAGGAAAAGCTCTGGCTCCATACCATACCTCCTCGATCGATTAATGATCTACCGACTTTTTCTATGAGGTTTGTGGCCGCTTCCTTAAAGATGGGAATCAAGCATAGCATTGTGGAACAAATCTACAGCTTTTAAAAAAAACAAGGACAAACCATAAGATATTGTGTGAATTGGATGAGGCAATACATCGATAGATGCCCGGAGTTGGAGATTTTAATCGAGGAGAGGCTTGTATTATTTTTCCTAGAAGGATTACTTAACAAGGACTTGTATGCCATTTTATATAGTAAAAAACATACAACTTGGGAAGCATGCAGCTTGGATGCAATTGACTTGGACAACAATTGTGAGATTTTTAATGAAGAAAGCACTACAAAAGATGCAAAGAGTGAGTAGACCACACCCACCGTGCCAACACAAGTAGGACTGACTATGGCAATTCATATCAATGATCTGGATAACATGCTTAAGCGCATGAATGACATGATGAACAACATGCAAAGGATTCCTATGAGAGTGCCGGATATTAGAGAAAATTTGGACTCATAAAGGGGCCTTGTAAGGAGTTTGACTTCCTCTCTCATGTCCAAAACGGGCATGCAGTAAAATTTTTGCAAATCAACTCTAAACTTGGCAGAGATTTGGCAATTAGAATCTACTATTCAATCTCTTTCTATTGATATATAGCACGCCACGAGATTTCTCACATTTTGAAAGATTTTCTCTAGATTCTAAACGGAGTTGTCACATCACAAGAGAATAAAAAATAGAATCTTTCAAAATGTGAGGAATCTCATGGCGTGCTATATATCAATAGAAAGAGCTTGAAGAGGGGATTCTAATTGTCAAATCTCTGCCAAGTTTAAAGTTGATTTGCAAAAATTTTACCGCACACCCATTTTGGACATGAGAGAGGAAGTCAAACTCCTTAAAAGGCCCCTTTGTGAGTCCAAATTTTCCCTAATGTGACAGGGTCCACCACATAGGCAACCTAAACACAGACCATTAAAATGGTGTGTCATTGAAGGGAAATGGATAGACCACAAAATGAATGAGTGCTTCCATAAGCTTAAATATGATGGAAATGTCTAGTATGTGCCAATGAGACAAGGTGTAAGAATGTTAACGTGTCACACTTTTTGTGCTAGTTAGCACGTGCCAACAAGCACATATTGTTAGCATAAGGACAATATTTAGGATGAGTATACGGGATTGTGTATTTAAAATGAGTGGGGTGCAATCATGTAAGGTTGAGTGGTGGGACTTTTTTAAAACTCAAATTTTAACTTGGTGAGCCTAAGCTCCCTTTTTCCATTCTCAGCAAGTCAATTTTTGCGGGGACGTTACTGAGTGAAGTGTATTGATGAAGCAAGCAAGGAAGCGAGGCATGGGGGGCACATGCAAGAGACATGGGGGCTATGCAAAGCAGCCATCAATTGCTGCTTAGCATGCAAAAAGGGAGAGATAGGGCTCGGACTACCAAGAAGAGACCTCTGAGGACTCGTCCGACCATTCACCAACCAAGAAACACAGAAGGGCCAAGTCTACTACTACTTCTCCTCCACCTCACAAAAGAGGGAAGCTACCTGATTCCCAGGGATCCCCAATGTCACAATTCATGCATGCAAGAAAATAAAGGAACGAGTCAAGTTCTCTCTCTCTCTCTCTCTCTCTCTCTCTCTCTCTCTCTCTCTCTCTCTCTCTCTCTCTCTCTCTCTCTCTCTCTCTCTCTCTCTCTCTCTCTCTCTCTCTCTCTCTCTCTCTCTCTCTCTCTCTCTCCCCCCCCCCCCCCCCCCCCCCCCCCATGTGTGTGTGTGTGTGTGTGTGTGTGTTCCTCTGTTCAATGTCCCCTGCATGGAGTCTTGGATCGGCTCCCCAATGAGTAGTGGATTTTCCATTCACAGCAGCCAAAGAGAGAGGGGCATTACATATGTAGATGGAATGTATTTTGTCAGATTCTACTCTCTTGATCATGGAGCCTTTTGGTTTTTGTTGAGGTTCCTATTGCATGTGTGCAATCCGATGGAGAGCTCCCAAGGTGGAGATCCCATTGCAGAAGAAATTATGTGTAACTGTGGAAGATTTCAATGCTGCTTATGGCCTCTCTATGTCTGGTTCGGATCCCAAATTGGTGAGGTGGGATCAACTCAGTAATGTGGAATGGTTCAATGTGTTCAAACAATAGACGAAGGATCCCAGCCAGTAGTACTGCATTAAATGTAGCTGCATCCACAGCGACATGTATGAGCAAGTGATGCAGTTACACTATGAGGTCTACCAAGAGGGTTCAACAAACATGGAGATTAGCTCCGTATTTGCAAAGGGATTTGTCACAGAATTCAATCTTGTGTTGATTGCAAGTGGTACAGACATGAAGTTCATTTGGGTTGAGTTTGTTGTGTAGTATTTGTAAGATCTATGTGAGAAGGGCTACTATGAGGGCCATGTCAACAAGTGGAGGATGCGTAATTACCAACATCAAGTTCCAAAACATGCGGATGAATCAGCTGAAATGTGGGAGGATAGCTTGGGCCGAGTAGGTATGAGCAATAGGTCCGCTTCCAAGGGCACACCATTGTCTCATCGTAGCACTCAGCAAGAGGCAGAAAGCCTTTTATTTTTTGACTTGCCAGGATTAGCAATTCATCGCAACAATTGTACTTCATCTAAGAACACAATTGCAGGATGCTAAAAAGGATCTAAAAAATGCACAACATGAGCTGGAAGCCGCAAGGTTATTGCAAGAAAGCAATGCAAAGGTCAGACCAATTGTCATGTCAATGCGACATAAGCTGCATGATGCTACCAATGAATTGTAGACTTTATCATAGAGTTGTGATTTGAATGCAAAGCAACAAATGGAGCTCGAGGTGCAAATAGAAACAATGAAAGAGACACTCAATGATTTAGGGTTTCCTCACCGTAAGGATACTCCTGTTGATAGTTACATTGACATAATCTCTCATCTAGTAAGTGTTTGTGATTTTCAAATTAGCACCTTATGTTTGGTACATGCGCATAACTAACCTATGACTTACCATGCTCTTTTTGTCTTTTTTGTAGACTGAGGTGGAGGTCAAGGAATCCAAAGTACAGACCGATGAAAGTCTACTGCAATTGCCGGTGCATATGCAATCCAGGCTACAAGGATACTCTTTCTCACTGTCTTATGTAATTTAGCTATTTCCAGAGCTTTAGAATGGATAGAGGGGTGTGTGATGATGCCGGGAAGGACCAGTGTACTGGATGTGGTATGCAGCTTGAAGTACAAGAAATCTTTGCAAGCTTCCCCGTGAACATAGCTACCACCTACTCTACTTTAAAGCTGCCTGCTCCCTTGGGACTAAGTATAGAGATTCCACCTGCCAAGAGAGGGTACCAGCAAAAGGTTGTGCAAGATTGCAAGGCAAGAACATCTAGTCCTAGTAGACAATGATAAGATAATCATAAATGCCATGTATGCTAATCAACATCTTCAAAATGCTAACCAGCATAGTGATAAGGTTAACTAGCACATATGGTATGCTAATGAGGCGGTCCGGGGCGGGCAACAAGAAGAGTGGCTTCTAGACACCCTCCAAGGCTCCCGTGCTGCTCAATGGGGCTGGGGCACAACACAACACAAACCAAAACAACAAACCCACAGCCAAATCCCAACTACACAAGGGGCACCACCTAGTTTAAGAGCGAACTAGGATGCAAAAGAGGAGAATCGTTAGAGCAACCCACAAACAAGCAAGGAATTTACACTAACCCTAACACCAATGGAACACTCTTACACACTAAAACACGATAGAGAGAGAGAGAGAGAGAGATAGTGCTCGGGCTGCTTTGAAACGTATCGGCAATGATCAAGCAAACACAACTATATATTTAAGAAAGAGAGCGAAAGGGGGATGGGGTGCTTGTTGCATTAATACCTTCTTACGAATCTGTCATGACAAATCAAAGTGAGATTAGTATTTGTTCAACATAGCTTGCGTAAATTTCACCACAACACATCACAAGAAAAGCCACCCCAATCACTGTCTTAAGGCCAGGGGAGTCCTCTCCACCCTGTCGCCCTCTTACAGTATGTGGGATTTATGGCTAGATTGATGACAACACCAGAGACAAGCTATCAAGAACTTAACAAAAAACACCAAGACACTTACGCATCATTGTTGTCCATTACTTCACGTTGGAAGGGAGACAAAGTATCCAAGCTTAGTCCAAATCCACCCTCCTTGATTCAGCAAATGTTGGGCTTACACTAGTAGGAGAAATGATAGATTTCCTACTCTCAATTGAATTATCACTCTCTCTCCTACAATGGCATAGAGTTCCCTTGCTAATCCCCTATTACAACACATGCACATGCATAAGACAATGAGCTTCCACTCAAGAGCTCCTTCTAGAGAGGTTGAGCTTGGCTTCTCAAGCTATAGCATAGTGCTCTTGCTTATGGCTCCCCCTTTTGTGCTAGCTACACCCTCCTTTTATAGAAATTTTGAAGTCTAGGGTTACTCCTCTAACCATGGTTGGGTTAGATTTTTAGCAATTTATCTAATTTCTTTTGCTTGGAATTATCAAGAAGTTGGTGGGGAAAGAGAGAGGAGAGAAATGGAGGTGATATGACTTTTCATAGTGGGTTAGTGTTAGTAGAGTTAGTATTAATTTACAAATGGAATTGGATATTTACAATGGGAGTATCCATGTAGGGTACAAATAAGGAAGAAAAACTCTTAAGAGGTAAGAAAAGGTGGATTTCTTACAAGGTTGATGCTCCAAGTGTCTTGAGTAGGGCCAATTTTGACGCTTGTTGACGGTCCACTAGCTTTGACGGTACATTTTTTCTCCACTCTTGACCTTCCTTGAGAGACAAGGTAATTGAAGCTGAGTAATCAACCACCATGATGCTGTCTTTTAAGAGAAGAGGCTGAATTTTGTGGTTTTTTTTATAGATATGGGTAAATTGGAGGAGGAAAAATGAGACTAGGTGGTCAATTTTGGAATGGAATTGTGTGTGGAAGGTATGAGTTCACCATGGTTTCTCTTATTCTTCAAGGTTGAGGAGAAGGTGAGTAGGGTGCAGAGAGGAGTGGTGAGAGAGGTGGGGATGATGAGTGGAGAAGTGTGTGTGAAAGAGGAAAATGATAAAGTGGAAGAGAGAGTGTGGCTGCATAGCATGGGAAAACTGGGGTCCACTAATAAAATCATAGCTCACAGCTCGTAGCTCAAAAAAATATGAAAAAATTTGAGGCAAAAGTTCAGCCCACGAGCTACAACTTTTGTTTGTATCACCTTTTCAAATTCGGAGAGAAAGTGAACTTTAAAAATTCAGCAAAACCGACCGTTTTTTTCCACTGCACAAGGTCCTTGTGGGGTCCTTCTTTGGATGATTCTTTTGAATAGCTCCAAGAGTGAGCCCTCCATAGTGCATGTATGCATGCCACCTACCCTTGACCTTATTTGGTAGGTCTATAATTGAAGATATTGTTGAGATCATGATATAAGTGAATAGTACAACTAAGAAAATCAAATATTGAGGGGTCTAAAAAATATGTACATGTCAAATATAAATAATATAAGTGGAAAAAATATAAAGGGGTCAAAAGAAATCTCTCTCATTATGAGGCTACTATAAAAAGATAAATATTTTTGGTGTTCTAATTTTTTAGAAAAAAAAACAAAATAGATGTAGGAAGGGAAAAATCACAATAGTGAAAAAAATATACACATAAATAAAACTAGTTTTTTTGGATTTTTGTTGGGGTGGAGTTACACCAAATATAAGAGAAGCTTACATGAAAATATTTCTATATGGAATAAAGAGTATGAAAAATGGTAAGAAAAATTGTGGTAATGGTGAGGCAATGTACAGAGCATAAATAACACACACCTAGGTAGAAATATTTAAATAAATATCAAAATAATTATGAAAAAAATCTTTTATTTAGGCCCTATATACAAAGAAATATTTACATACGCATGGGCCATAATATACTTATATTTTTTATATTTTTGGCTCAACTAGCCCAATGCCTAGCTAATTGAGGGTTTTTCATTTCAATAAGGAGATATGGGAAAAGTCCCCTAACTCACACGCACCTATATACAATGAAAGGGTGAGGATAGCCACAGTGTTTGGGTGATTTTGGTAGGGTGAGGTAACTCACTGTGGCAATTACAAAGAGCCGAAAAACGGCTATGATTAGCCCTCCCCCTTGATGATGGTATATTCATGTACCATCATAGAGCATCTTTTCCAAAGAGAGTGCTTCAGAGTCCTTGACGAGATTTTTATTGTTTGGCCCCTCAGAATTTTGGCTAGAGTTACACTCATGCTTCATGTAACAATACTTACATGAGATAGTTGCCTTTTGCTCTGGTAGATCCTTTGGTAGAAGGCGACTCAAGTAAGGCTTCAAGCGATACCCGTTTACTTTCCAGGAGTGCTCTTTACCATGCAAGTCCATAAGCTGATAGTAACTTGAATTGAAAGCCTTCTTGACTATGTATGGCCCTTGCCATCTTGTTTCAAATTTGGCATCAAAACGATTATCGAGTCGATTGTCATACTTTAGCACAAGATCTCCTTCATTGATGCCTTTGTCCTTCAGTTTCTTGTCAAGCTTCTCCTTTGTCTGTGTGGCTTTCCTCTTATAGCACTTGTATGCTGCTTCTCTTTTCCACTCAAGCTCAGCTAAGGTAAGAAGTCGATCCATCCATGCTTCTTGATCATCTTGTGCTGATTTGCCATGAAGTCGCATTGTTGGAATGTTTAGCTCAATTGGCTGTAAAGCCTCTTGACCATAGACCAAGTGAAATGGTGTGAACTCCGTGGCTTCCCTATATGTGGTTCGATACGCCCAGAAGGCACCATCCAAGAAGTCATCCCACAACTTTGTCTTGTTTTTCACCATCTTTCTAATGATGCTTGCAATGACACCATTAGCTTTTTCTACCAAACCATTTGATTGGGGATAGTAGGGTGTACTGTGACGATGTAGAATGTGAAGTTCTTCACAGACTTCTGTGAGCAATCCCTTTCTAAACCCTGGACCATTATCAGAAACAATCTCCAAAGGTGTGCCAAATCTACAACAAATGTGAGTGTAGACGAATTTTCTCACTGTCTTCTCATTTACCTTTGCCACACTTTGTGCTTCCACCCACCTAGTCATATAGTCTACAGCCACTAGAATGTAGAGTTTACCATTTTTTGTCCTAGGCAGAGGACCCATAGCATCAATGCCCCACTTTTCAAAGGGTCCATTTGCAAGCACGATTTGCCTTGGACCATAAACCAATCTTCTATTCCCATTTACCTAACAATTGTGACAACTTTTACACCAATGTTGGACATCCACATGCAGACTTGGCCAAACATACCCCGCAAGCAAAATCTCCTTCACTGTTAATTCTTGGGCAAAATGACCACCACATGCTTCTTCATGCAAACCTTTTAGAATGGCTGTAATTTCCTCAATAGTTGGTACTCTTCTGCATACTTGATCCCTCCCTCTTTGATAGAGGGAGCCTTCTAGGAAGAGATATGCGCTTGCCTTCTTCATGAGTCTCCTCTTCTGAGCCTTCGTGAAGTCTTGTGGAAACTCGCCCTCCAAAATGTAGCTAATAATAGGAGTCAATGACTCCAATCCCTGGTATCTCGGTTGCTTGACAGTTGCTGCCACCATGATGACCTGCACTTCTTTCTCAACACATGTAACTACTTGCTGTGCAAGTAAATCGGCATCTTCATTCTGTTTCCTAGGAATATGATATAGTTGCACTTCTTCAAATTGATTAAACAATCTACGAATGGCATGAACTTTTGTCCGTAAGCTTTCATTCTTGCATGCCCAAATGCCTAAAATCTGTTTAACAATGAGAAGTGCATCTCCCTTTACCATGAGGCGTTGTATCCCTTGGCCAATGCACATCTTCAAACCATGAATTAGTGTGTCGTATTCTGCTTCATTGTTGCTAGCTGAACTTGGTAGATTGAACTTCTCTTTCATGACCACCTCTCCACTTGGGTTGAGCAACACTAGCCCTCCCCCTGCTTTTCCTGTGGCTCGACGAAAAGCTCCATCAAAGAACAACGTAAAAGCATTAGGAATACTTTTTGGTGGTGGTAATGGTAGGGTCTTTACTTCAGGCACCTTAATCTCCTTTTCATGCACCCTATAAGTGAGAATCCCTGCCAATTGTGCACGCACACTATCTTCTACCTTGAAAGAGTATTGAAACTCTTGCAACTCCATAATCCACTTTGAGATCCTAGTATTAAGATTCATTTGAGATGACACCCAAGGGAACAAATTCTCTGCAGTGAGAATTACAAAAGGTTTTGGTAGTAGGTAGGATCTAAACTTTCTCACCGCAAACATGAGAGAAAGCATCATGAGTTCTGCTTCTGTGTAGTCTCTCTCCAAAGAATTCATGACCCTACTAGCAAAGTAGATGGGTCGCATCCTTGTACTGTGGGGATCTTGTTGTAGCAACACAGCACCAATTGTTTCCCTTCCAACACTAGAGCTAACAAAGAATGTGTACTCCCAACAAGGAGGCATGAGTGTTGGTAGCTCTAACAAAATGACTTTAATGTTACAAAAATACTCTTCAAGCTCATCAGACCATGCAAATTCTACTTGTTGTGTCAACTTTTGCAAAGGATGAAGCAACTCCGAGGCTAAGTGAATGAAGCGTGACATATACTTCACCTTCTGAATGAAAGAGATGACCTCCTTAAGACTCTTCGGTGATGGGAGCTCAATAAGAGCCTTTGCCTTTGAAGGATCCACCTCAATGCCTTTATAGGAAACCTTGTGACCGAGCAAGATCACTTCATCCTCACCTATGTGGCACTTGTCGGGGTTGAGTTGACCTCCCACGTCGTAGAGCTTCTTTAAACCTTCTTCTACCCTTTGTAGATGCAATGATTTTGAGCTATAAATGCAGAAATCATCAATGAACACCCTAATTGACTTTCCAAAGAATGCTTGAAACACCATGTTCATGAAACGTTGGAATGTTGTAGGAGCATTTGTCAGACCAAATGGCATGACTCTAAAAGCATAACAACCCCAAGGAGTGATAAAGGTTGTTTTCAATTGATCCTCCAATGCAATCCCTATTTGAAAGTAACCTGAGTAACCATCGCACACAGTGTACTTCTCATGACCAGCTACCTCATTTAGTATCTCATCCTGGAATGGGAGGGGAAAGTGATCTCTTTTTGTTGCCTCATTGAGGGACGGTAATCCACACACACCCTCCACTTGCCATTTTTCTTAGGAGTGACAACAACAGGAGAGACCCACTCTGAATTCTCCACTGGATAAATGAAACCTGCTGCTAGAAGCTTTCTTACCTCCTTGAGTAGAGCCTGTTCCTTTATAACTCCTAGCCTTCGTAGCTTCTGAGCTTTAGGTGTGGCCTCTGGCTTCAACTCAATCTTGTGTTGAACAACATCTACTCCACGCACATCGGTGTAGTCTTTAGAAAAAAGCCTCGGAAATTTCCTTAGCACACATTTGAACTCCTCTCTTTCATCCTTTGTAAGTGTTGTAGACAACATACCTTCTAACATTCCTTCATCTTCCACCTTTTGGTTCTCTTGAGGACCTACCTCCTCCAAGCCTTGACAAGAGGTCTCTTGGTTGCTTGGCTTAAACCTTACCCCCATGACTTCGATGGAAGACTCCTCTTCAGTAATGCTGCCGCTACTTTCTTCTTCTGAAGTGCTATCGGTCCAACCTTCTTCCGTCTCACTTTGAGATGATTCTTCATGGAGCTCCTCTTGGCGTTGCTCCTTCATGTCAAAGACAACCTTCTTATGATTGTCGTTCCTGCAAATTAATTTCCCACTCTCCCAATCCTGCAAAGCTTGCATTTTCATTAGCCATGGTCTTCCTAGGATAAATGGATAACCACTTCCCTTGGCCGACATAACATAAAAATCCACCGCTTTCTTAATGCCAAAGGCCTCTACAAAGACATTTTTGCAAATGCCTACACACCTAGCCTTGCTATTGTTTGCCATCTTGACTTTGATTTCAGGTGTCTCATGGATGTGCATGCCTAGTCTTTGCATGAGTCCCTCTGTCATGATGCAAATTTGTGCACCCCCATCCACTAGACCTTTCCTAATCAATCTCCCTTTTATGTAACAATCTAGCACCGGTGTAATGTCCTCATTCATTTCAGCTTGTGCAATTTTTACAACAGGCACACTCTCTTTTACCTTTCTCCTAGTGCTAACTGCCCTTGTTAAATCCCTCCTTACTTGTGGACATAATGCAAGAAATTGAGGCCATGAAATATCAGGACCCTTACCTCTCATGTCTTCCAACAAGTTGTACGGAGCCATACCATGTCCAAGAGGGAAGTCTTGGAGGTTGATACGACGTCGAGTCCTCTTAGCTTCCTTGGTCTCCTTTGCCTTCTTGCCTTGTCCATGGTCACTCTGTGATGGGACACCCTCTTTCTCTTTACCTTTTCCTCGGCCACGCTTAATGCCATTTGCTTCCATGTCAACCTCATTTGAGTTTGTCACCTCTACCACATGCACATTTGGATCTGGCAAAGGTGGAACTCCTTCTACCCCTTGTGGAGGTGGTCTTGGTCCATTTGGTCTTTGTAGAAGCCTTGGTTGTTGACCAGTTCCTTCACCTGCATTCATCACTGGGTAATTCAAGTTAGGTCTCCCTGGCTCCCCACGGGGCCAAGGACAATTATACATCCCATGTCCAGACTCTCCGCAATTCCAACATTGCAAGACTCTCCTAGGTCGTGGATCTCGCTCTTCAGACTTCTTTGCTTGTCCCTTTGGACCTACAGCTTGTGCAAGGTGAATTGACAGGCTGCTTAAAGATTCGTTTAACTTCTCAATTACTTCCGCCGTTACCTCAGGAAGCTCCCTCGATGTTGATGCTTGTGACTTACCTTTGGGTCTAAGACCTTCTATTGGAACCTCTCCCCTTAAGCACTTGAGTTTCCTATATTTCTCAGCAGCCCTAGTTTCAGCTGCATCAAAGGTAGCAGGTGCACCCGCCTCAACTTTTACCTTAAGGTCAGGAAAGAGTCCGGCTATGAACCTCTCCTTCTTTAGAAATTCTGCACTATCACCAGGGTTAGCAACATTTTGTATCCATAGAGCCCAAAGACGTAGAAACTCTTGCTTGTACAAGTAGTAGTCATCTAAGTCTTTTTGCTTATGAGAAACAATGTCTTGCCATAATTTTTGAGTGTTTTGGGGATCAAAGAAGTATTTCTTGAAACGATTCAAAACTTCTATGTAATTCCCCTTAACTTCCTCAGGCAAAGAGTCAAACCAAGTGCTAGCATCTTTCCTAAGGACCACCTCAAACATTTCTACACGTTCTTGATCAGTTATTATCCTCTTGATACAGCAAGACATCTTGAAATTCGCTAAAAATAATTGTGCATCCTCTCCAGGCTCTCCAAAGAAAAGGGGATACCCAGACATTTGGCGTTGGCTTTCCATTGAATTGATTTCAAAGTGACACCCGTTTTTGTTTTTTTTTCTTAAAAAGATTTACACAATAATGTTTTCTAGCTTGCAATCTATTCTACAACAAAATAAAGATATTCACATCAAACGACCTATGATAATCAATAAGAGGTAGTATGACAGGGTTTGGTGATGCGAGAATTTCTCCTACTCTTTGGGCACCAAACATGAACACCATACGTTGTTGAAAATGGATTTTCCTACTAATTGCAATGTTTATTCTAATGTGTGGAGTGAAATGGAAGGGGAAAACCTCTATTCCTGGCCCATTATCCATGGTCTATGCATGACCTAATGCTTAAAACAAAACAAAAATATAGACGTCCAAACTAAGGTCGTACCTAATGAGAGGCAAAATAAAAGGATTTACTGAAGCGTTTATCTCGGCCAACCTAAGAGGACCTAAAATTCTACGAATGACACGTTGAAATTGCAACTTAGTACTAACAATTATGTGTACCTTTTGCCTTGCAATGGGAATGAAGGGATCATACAAATTTTCGTGATTCATGCAAACTACTTGACTATGCTAAAGGTTGATTCTACACAAAAATACACAAGCCTTCCTCCGTGGGGGCACCAATTTGAGGCGGTTCGGGGCAGGCAACAAGAAGAGTGGCCTCTAGACACCCTCCAAGGCTCCCGTGCTGCTCAATGGGGTTGGGGCACAACACAACACAAATCAAAACAACAAACCCACAGCCAAATCCCAACTACACAAGGGGCACCACCTAGTTTAAGAGCGAACTAGGACGCAAAAGAGGAGAATCGTTAGAGCAACCCACAAACAAGCAAGGAATTTACACTAACCCTAACACCAATGGAACACTCTTACACACTAAAACACGATAGAGAGAGAGAGAGAGAGAGAGAGAGATAGTGCTCGGGCTGCTTTGAAACGTATCGGCAATGATCAAGCAAACACAACTATATATTTAAGAAAGAGAGAGAAAGGGGGATGGGGTGCTTGTTGCATTAATACCTTCTTACGAATCTGTCATGACAAATCAAAGTGAGATTAGTATTTGTTCAACATAGCTTGCGTAAATTTCACCACAACACATCACAAGAAAATCCACCCCAATCACTGTCTTAAGGTCAGGGGAGTCCTCTCCACCCTGTCGCCCTCTTACAATATGTGGGATTTATGGCTAGATTGATGACAACACCAGAGACAAGCTATCAAGAACTTAACAAAAAACACCAAGACACTTACGCATCATTGTTGTCCATTACTTCACGTTGGAAGGGAGACAAAGTATCCAAGCTTAGTCCAAATCCACCCTCCTTGATTCAGCAAATGTTGGGCTTACACTAGTAGGAGAAATGATAGATTTCCTACTCTCAATTGAATTATCACTCTCTCTCCTACAATGGCATAGAGTTCCCTTGCTAATCCCCTATTACAACACATGCACATGCATAAGACAATGAGCTTCCACTCAAGAGCTCCTTCTAGAGAGGTTGAGCTTGGCTTCTCAAGCTATAGCATAGTGCTCTTGCTTATGGCTCCCCCTTTTGTGCTAGCTACACCCTCCTTTTATAGCAATTTTGAAGGCTAGGGTTACTCCTCTAACCATGGTTGGGTTAGATTTTTAGCAATTTATCTAATTTCTTTTGCTTGGAATTATTAAGAAGTTGGTGGGGAAAGAGAGAGGAGAGAAATGGAGGTGATAGGACTTTTCATAGTGGGTTAGTGTTAGTAGAGTTAGTATTAATTTACAAATGGAATTGGATATTTACAATGGGAGTATCCATGTAGGATACAAATAAGGAAGAAAAACTCTTAAGAGGTAAGAAAAGGTGGATTTCTTACAAGGTTGATGCTCCAAGTGTCTTGAGTAGGGCCAATTTTGACGCTTGTTGACGGTCCACTAGCTTTGACGGTACATTTTTTCTCCACTCTTGACCTTCCTTGAGAGACAAGGTAATTGAAGCTGAGTAATCAACCACCATGATGCTGTCTTTTAAGAGAAGAGGCTGAATTTTGTGGTTTTTTTTATAGATATGGGTAAATTGGAGGAGGAAAAATGAGACTAAGTGGTCAATTTTGGAATGGAATTGTGTGTGGAAGGTATGAGTTCACCATGGTTTCTCTTATTCTTCAAGGTTGAGGAGAAGGTGAGTAGGGTGCAGAGAGGAGTGGTGAGAGAGGTGGGGATGATGAGTGGAGAAGTGTGTGTGAAAGAGGAAAATGATAAAGTGGAAGAGAGAGTGTGGCTGCATAGCATGGGAAAACTGGGGTCCACTAATAAAATCATAGCTCACAGCTCGTAGCTCAAAAAAATATGAAAACATTTGAGGCAAAAGTTCAGCCCACGAGCTACAACTTTTGTTTGTATCACCTTTTCAAATTCGGAGAGAAAGTGAACTTTAAAAATTCAGCAAAACCGACCGTTTTTTTCCACTGCACAAGGTCCTTGTGGGGTCCTTCTTTGGATGATTCTTTTGAATAGCTCCAAGAGTGAGCCCTCAATAGTGCATGTATGCATGCCACCTACCCTTGACCTTATTTGGTAGGTCTATAATTGAAGATATTGTTGAGATCATGATATAAGTGAATAGTACAACTAAGAAAATCAAATATTGAGGGGTCTAAAAAATATGTACATGTCAAATATAAATAATATAAGTGGAGAAAATATAAAGGGGTCAAAATAAATCTCTCTCATTATGAGGCTACTATAAAAAGATAAATATTTTTGGTGTTCTAATTTTTTAGAGAAAAAACAAAATAGATGTAGGAAGGAAAAAATCACAATAGTGAAAAAAATATACACATAAATAAAACTAGTTTTTTTGGATTTTTGTTGGGGTGGAGTTACACCAAATATAAGAGAAGCTTACATGAAAATATTTCTATATGGAATAAAGAGTATGAAAAATGGTAAGAAAAATTGTGGTAATGGTGAGGCAATGTACAGAGCATAAATAACACACACCTAGGTAGAAATATTTAAATAAATATCAAAATAATTATGAAAAAAATCTTTTATTTAGGCCCTATATACAAAGAAATATTTACATACGCATGGGCCATAATATACTTATATTTTTTATATTTCTTATTTTTTGGGCTCAACTAGCCCAATGCCTAGCTAATTGAGGGTTTTTTATTTCAGTAAGGAGATATGGGAAAAGTCCCCTAACTCACACGCACCTATATACAATGAAAGGGTGAGGATAGCCACAGTGTTTGGGTGATTTTGGTAGGGTGAGGTAACTCACTGTGGCAATTACAAAGAGCCGAAAAACAGCTATCACTAACTAGCATATTGGGTATGCTAGCTAGCATGCATATAATTATAATAAGCATTCTAAGCATAGTATTAGTATGTTGCATAGCATACTAGGTGTTGGGAATGCATGCCCAATTTTTTTTCCAGTGTGTCAAGCCTATGGGAATTACCTCTTATGGCATGCAGTAACACCTCAATTTGCATGGAGGGTTTATATATATGTAGCTCTTTTTAATCAAGAAGCGTGGTGTTTTTTTTTTTCGTGTGACAAATCTCTCTCTCTCTCTCTCTCTCTCTCTCTCTCTCTCTCTCTCTCTCTCTCTCTCTCTCTCTCTCTCTCTCTCTCTCTCTCTCTCTCTCTCTCTCCCGCTCCCGCGTTCACCTTCTTGCACCTTTTCATGGCTCGTCCACCTTGCCATCCTTCATAGCCTACCCTACAGCTGGTATCAGAGCTCTAAGGTGTTGCAAGATGGGCATCTCAAGACGCTGCAACAAATTGGCAGACGATGCAGGCAGGACTGCATGGACTACATGCATCTCAAGATGCTACGAGCAGGAGAGCATCTCAAGACACTACGAGTTGTGGCAATGCATTTCTGGCCATTAATGGCATCTGAAAATGCTCTATTGGGTGCCTTCATAGACAGTTTTGCAATAGGCGTTTCAAAACACTTTACAAGACATTACAAGGAAATTATACACAAGTGATTGAACTTGGCAATTTTGCAGCATTTTGAAACGTTGTCTTACAAAAACCAAGGTCGATGGTCATCTCTTACCTTCACCAAGCATATCAAAAAGGTGGTTGCAGCAGAGATAGAAATTGTTGTAGTGGGAAAGGCTCAACTACGAGCTATCATTGGGTAAATTTTGATAGCATATCAAAAGGAAGCTATTAGAAGATTTTGTCTGCAACAATTAAAAAAACCCTCTTCAATCTACAAAGCATATTGAGTTTGGCATCCAAGGTGGATAAATTCAATGGAATGGGATTTCACACCTGGAAAATTAAAGTGAAGGGTTATTTGATGCAGAAGAACTTGTGGAGTGTCGTGAAACCCTTATCAACCAATGAAGCTGGCACATCCACTATAGTTACGAGAGTGCTATCTATCACGCAACAATGCAGTGGCGAGCAAGCATTAGATATTATTCTGACATCTCTCAAAGACGACTTTATTCATTACTTGGACGACGTGCAATCTTCTAGTGTTGCCTGTATACAGCTAGAGAAGGTTTTTGGTGCTATAGCTAAGTATTCAATGATGAGTCTAAAGATGGAGTTGTACTCTCTTGCTATGCATGCCGATGAAAATGTTACACCTTTAGCTAACCGACTAAAGAGCATTAAAACTCAACTTTTTTATGTTGAAGCCCCAGTGCTAGAAGAAGATATCATATTTGTTTTGTTAAAAGGTTTTCCTAATGAATTCCATCAGATTGTTATTGTTTTAAAAGAGCAAGATCCACTTCCCTCCTTGGATGGTACCATCAATTCATTGCCGGAAGAAGAAAAAAGAGTATCCCGTACCAATTCTCCCATTATTCCTAGTGCATACACAGTATCCCCTGTAGTATCCCCCATCAGTTCTTCTAATACTCCTAGTGCCTATGCAATCACTAATTGTTGCTTCTACCTCAGCTTCATCTTCACCATGCATTGGTATGTACCAAATCTTGTGCCATTTGTGGGTGCAACAATCACCACAAAAAGGACTCTTTCAAGAAGAATCCTTGTGTTCATTGTGGTGTGTTAGCGGCTGGACACACCCAACGGAGGATGATTGCCCAGCGGGATACAAATTTCTTTTGTAATTATTCATTAATTGAGAAAAAACCGTCATTTCACCTTTGTAAATAGTGGGGCTTGCAGAAGCTTCCAAATTGTATCCCATTTTTGACATTTAGACTGAGTAAATGGTTAAATTGGAACATTAGGGTTTGAGATTGTAAGGTATTTATACCATTTTTGACCTGAATGCAACGGACCTTTGTCGTTTATATAAGTTTTTTTCTGTGTGAGTTGAGCGTACTCTGTGTACGAGAGAGAGTGAGAGTTTTATCTTGATGCTACACGCGCACTGGTGGTTGGATTCGAGTGCGGAGAAGTGCAGCGTGTTGTCCCCGAAGAGAGCTACGCGCCAACACCTACATTGCAGGTGTACGGCCCGGTTTTGCGAGATCGACCCACGAGCTATATCTGGTGATTCGGTGAGCATACGTTGTGTATTTTTGCATTTCAGCATATCCATGCGTTCGCAATGAGTATAGCTACACATTAGTCACTTTAGTTTTTAGAAACGTTGACCTGTAAATGTTTTCATATCCACGCGTTCGCAATGAGTAGAGCTACACATTAGTCACTTTAGTTTTCAGAAACGTTGACCTGTAAATTTCAGCTAGACATCCTACGTGATTTTGCACCGAGTGTTTAGGGTTGGAGTTTTGGTTCTTGGACTTTAGGGAGAGCGACATATTGGTGTTAATAGGATTTCCCTCAAGTTTCGTAGAGTTTCGAGAACGTTTGATGGGTATTTGGCTCTTGAAAGCGTTGTAGGAAATCTGCTCTTGTGTACTCTTGAAGGCGGTAGCTTAGACATTGGGTAGAGACCTCTGTAGGAAGTAGTCAATAGTCGGTCGAGCGTAGGTTGACACCCTATGCTTGCTTCCATGCGCCTGTGGGTCTAGCTTCTTCCTTAGCTAACAAATCTTTTTAGGTGAGTTCTCGCTGTGCTAACGTCTGTCGCGGCGTATCCGCCAACATTGTCGCCACTGCCGGGGACGAAAACCCTAGGTAGGTGACCAAAACTAGTGCTTGAGGATAGGGATTCTCTGGCTTGCCAGAGTCTTGTTTTACATTTAGATAGGATCAGAGGGTGGGGGACTCTCTAGGTCTTAGGAGTAGTCTAGGGAGCGAGTGTCTGGCCTAGATCCTTCGACTTAGGTAGACTTAGGTAGTTTTAGGTATTAGTTAAGTTGTGGTGTAGAGAGTAGGAGTTGGAGTGGTAGAGGCGGTGAAAGGATAGCTTGAGAGTTCGGAGAGGCCAGGAAGCAACCGAGACACCAAAATCACTATCTCACATGATGAGTAGGATTAGGGTAAGTAGGACATCATGATTTATGATCTTGAGCACTTCATGCATGTTATATTTTCTGTTAGGCTCATCAAAGAGCTGTAAAAGATGGAAAAGAGTGTTTAGAAGCTGAATTGAAGTTCACAAGTTTTTGTGAGTATTTCTGAGAGAGCTGCAGAGCATAGAGAGTACTTCTGTCAGAAAAAGTTAAATTTTAAGACAGTAGACATCCTACACATAGGATGTCTACAGGGTGTTCTGGTGAGAATTTTGAAAATCTGAGTTGACCACTGTGTTTAGAAGGTAGCAATTACCCTATCTTCACCTGGAAAGTGGAAGTTTGACCATATCTTGACAGGATAAGGCCAAAAGAAAAGAAATTGTCAGACATCCTACCCAAATTGTGCCAAGGCATTATTTTAAGACCAAAAACATAGGATGGCTTCATGAGCATGATCTACATGATTTATTTAATGCATGAGAAAGGTTTCATCTCAATTGGGAGAGAAAATTGGGTTTTAAGCAGACTTAAGCATTTTTTACTAAAAAAAGGCTAGGATAGCTAAAATTGGGGTCTTTTGAAATCCAAACTAAAATCTGAGCATAGCATTGGGTTGCTGACATCAAGGGGAAGTTGTGGCTCAAGTTTGGGGTCAAACGGATCACTTAGACATCCTACGCGTAGGATGTGTTCACAGTGATTTAACACTCCAAATCCAATGGTGAGCATACCAGAGTGATCAACACCTTAAGAGGAGTCTGTGGTTTGCATTTGGAGAAATTTTGAGCAGTTAGACATGCTACACGTAGTATGTCTAAGGCATGATATTGAAGTCAAAATCTGACTGTAGACATAGCAGGGTATTGTATAGCCTGAGGCAAGTCTCCTCGTCAAATTTGGTCCAAATTGGAGTTGATTTAACTGGTCAGACCAACATCAAGCTGTTGGAACAGATTTCTGATTAGTTAACCAGCTTATAGGTGTCCAAATCAAAAAGTGAGAGTAGCTCTGGACTCAACATATCAAGGAGAATCTATGGTGCAAATTTCAGCCAAAACAGAGTAGGTAGACATCCTACACGTAGGATGTCTACACGGGCTTATTGAAGTCAAAATTTGACTGTGGACATAGAGTGATGTTCCAATTGACTCAAGAGTTCCAAAACTTCTTTCAGAGTGAAATTGGACCTTGTTTGACCTTTTGACAGAGCAAAGATGGAATTGAGACTTTCCCTCTAAACTGACAAATATTCAAGTAAAGTACATTTCCAGATTAGCAGACCTAATCAAGAACATTTGAAGTGTATAAAGTAGAGTAGTGGTTGAGGATAACCCTCCAGTTATACCAATCATTACTAAGACCACCTCTAGCGGTTAAATGATTTGATTCGATTGCCGAAATTAAACGCTTGTGTACAGGTATATTTAGCGGCAAGGCAAGAAATTGTGCGGAAACTGATCCCTTGCTAGGTGAGTGGTTGGATTTGTGGTAAATTGCATTGCTAAGTTTGATGAATTTAAGATCAGGAAGACACATTCCTAGAGACCAAAAAGTGGCAGGTGATTAGGGTAGCTTAGTGTCCACTAAGGAGAGTGTAACGCAGGCAAGGCTAGATCCATTAGCACCAATCATTGAGGAGGGTAGTGATACTAACACTTCATCAGATAAGTCCTTCTTCATGATGGGTAGTCAACAGCCAGGAGGTTTCTCTGATGAAGGACCAATGCTAGGAGGAAGTACCTCCCAAAATCCTTTGAACGATGCCAAGTTCACTATAATCTTCTTAGAAGGAACAAACTCTAGGGGAGCCCTAGTTTATTCTGACTATCGGGGATGCAAGTGTATTTGTATAGAAGAAAGACCTTCTCAAAGACTGGAGATAATTCGAGTTTATGATGATGGAGATAGATTTTGAGACAGAAAGGGGAACCACTATCTGATAGTTAGTAACCATGAGGATTACAACAGACATGGAGATAATGTGGCAAAAGGAAAAATGGTCTCAGAGGCTCAAGAGCCACCTCCAAAAATTGATCGACCTGGAGCTCTTTTTATGTATGATAAAAAAACAACGAGGGTCTCTACCTATAATGAGAATGTGGCAATTTACAAGCATGAGAGCGAGGGAGTAGTCTCTCATTTTTTATGCAAAGAACCCTACCCAAATGAATTAAGAAAAGACAAGGTTCTTTACTTATTCTCTTATGAAATTGCTATGGGGAAGGATATCATTTTTGTTGATAGGTACGGGCGAGAATACAAACGTATTCTCCCAGAGAAGGTAGAAAAAGCAACAGTTCCAGAAACATCAACATATGCCCCCGAAGAAGTACCAAGGTCCACCTATACCCCTATCAAGTCGACAAATCCATTTTTAGAAGAGTACAACGCAACATCACATTCTAACCGACAACAGGCGTTCAACTACCAGAACCAACAAGCAACCCCACCATCATTGCAGGCATGGTTTCAAAAAAGTGCGACATTAGAACAATACCGAAGAAGAGATGGTTATCCAACCGCACGAGGGCTAAGAGATTTACAAGAACCACCACTCTATTAACATTATCAAGGCGAGAGTAAGCCAAAAACTCAAGAGTCGGCACAGCCTGGAAGACAACCCATAGAACGATTTCGAAGAGATGAACCACCTCTTGCAAGAACCATCACAAATTATGGCTTAGGGACACCTCGGGAGAGGAACCCTCCGACTACCGAAGGCCAGAGGAGGTATATCGAGTAGGACGATGAAAACCAATGATGAGATTTGTAGACCATTGTAGAATTAGACCTTCTCAGGTGCAAAAATGGGTAAACAAAAAATACACGGGAAACAGAGATCCTAGGGATCATGTAGCAGCCTTTGTGCGTGTAATTAGAGTTGAAGAAGTTTTGGACTTCCCTACTCAATTTGCAAGGTTTGGAGTTACCCTAGAAGAGGATGCCACTACTTGGTTTGACTCTGTGGAGCGTAGAGACTCTGAGTCTATGGAGGAGGTGTTTGACGAGTTTATTGAGGAATTCTCACAAAGGGGGATAGCTCATAATACAGTCTCACAAATCCATAAATTCAAACAGAAAGAAGAGGAATCTGTGCAAAAGGCATCCCTACGACTAAAAAGATATGTGAAGTTCTGCCATGTGGAAGAACTGCCAACTCAGTCGAGACTTATGCTTATATTTATTCAAGGACTAAGGAACGCAGATCTCCGGAAGGACTTACATATAAAGAGGAGCACAACGTTAAATGAGCTAACTGAGGATGCTCTTTACCTTGTAGACAATTGTGCAGTCTACAAGGAGGGTGAATTCAAGTATCCTGATGACGATTCATTCTCACACCAAAGTGGAAGCAAGTCCGCTAAGACAACACCGAAAGGAGAAGTAACTATCAGCCAGGAGCAGATTGTAGAGGAAGTGCTAAAAAAAATTAATATGTATGTCAAGCCTCAGGCTAAAAAACCAAAGTGGTGTGCTATTGAACAAAAATGGACAAACCATGTGACAGAGGAATGTTATTATAACAAGGGATATGTGAGGGAGCGACCATATACTCCCCAAGTTCAGGTAGCATCTCCTCAACTTCCACCGATGCCTAGCTGTCAAGCAGGCAACCTACCAGGACCTATAGGTGTAGAAAGACCACAACCAATATTGGGACAACAAACCCCTACCAAGATTACGACCAGTCGGCATAAGATACACACCAACGGTAAACGAACCACAAGAGAAGGCTTTGGTACCTATGCATGCATATTACAAAGATTCCAAGTATGCTGCAAATCCTATCTATTATCCACCGGAAGAACCCACAACGATGGAACCTTGGAGCATGATTGGAAGTACAGGACCACCCCAGCTGCACAGGCAGCAGGAGAAGGAAGATACATCTTGGATGAACGAACACTGTTGTTCATAGCCAACGGAGGCATGGGCGGGCAGAGGCATGCATAACAACAAAGAGGAGCTCAAGGAGCATCTCAACAGCCTAAGGGACCCTGCTCTACAAGTGTGGTGGAGACCATTGGCTAAGAGACTATCCTTGTGATGAAATCATTAGAGTCAACGTGTATTGCACCGAGTGTGGAATTACTCACTTGATTCCTGATTGCCCTAAGAACCCTAGCAAAGGAGCAAAAACTACTTTGAACATGATAGAAGCAGTGCCTTCCAGTGGAGGGTCAGAAAATGAGACAGTAATACCTATTTAGGTACTGACACAATCCCAAGCTCAACGAATGACAAACGAACTCATAATTAAAGAGCCAAAGACCGATGCCCCAAGTGCAAAAATGAAAAATCAGAGAAGCACTTGGAAAGCTAGAAAGGTGCGTATGAAAGCCAGGAGAGAACGAGAGCAAACGGCTCTATTCGAGGAGTTAAAACACACAAAGGATAGATTAGAGTGGTTAGAGGATCTAACTAGTTTAAGCTCACACATTGCGGCAACAATAGGGCCCAAGGAAATAGTAGAACCCAAAAGTGCAGGATCAAGAGGATCAATGCTGGTAGAAAAAGTAAATGAGCAGTTACACACACTTTTAGAAGCATACGAAGCCAGACTCAAAAACAACCAAACCCAAGAGCAAAGATGGATAACTTATCCATATGCAGAATTAGAAAAATAGAGGTTGGAAATGTGTCGAAAGATGATTGAAACAGCCCAATCCTTGATAGAAAATCCGCTTGGTAAACCATCAAGTTGGCACGAGGTACCAGCTCCAACCCCTATCAAACCAACTCTAGAGAAACAAGTAGACACAAAGGAGAGACTCACGATTGCCTCTGAGTCTAGGAGAGAACCTATCATAGTGCGAAATACAACAGATGAGACAATTGATGGTTTCCAGCCTAAAACATTGGTAGAAATGGATAAAGATTGTAACAGTCTAGATGACCTGTGGAAGCAAATCCGAGAAGCAAATGAATCTAACAGGGTGAGCCACCAAATAAATAGCACGAGAAAGGAGGAAAATGAGATCTTACCTCTCATTGAAGAATTTTAGGCAAGATCACAAATGAACTTTGATATACATTCACAAGGGGGAGACCAGGGTTCAATTAGTTCGGGGCACAGTCAACCAGACTTGCTAAAAACTCTGCCCTGTTACCTAGGGGAGTATGAAGCTAAGTCTGACGTGAGAGCAATCCCATCTCAAAGACTTTCTTCCAACAGAGTGATGGATTCACAAGGGTATATTGAGTTATTGTCCACTCTTGTGGCATGCACAATCACGTTAGCCGCACTCTTGAGGTTACGACCAAACATGTGGACCACCGTAGGCAAATGCTTAGAAAAACTTGGAGTAAAATACCCTACCTCAAAGCTTCAAGAAGGGATCAGAGAATTGGACAAGCCTCAACTAAACACTAGGCCAGTACCTTTAAACAAGGTTGGAGAATATTGCGAGGGAGAAGATGGAAATACCACACTACCAGTAGAATTTCAAGGAGTAGTTTCCAAAGCTATTCTTGATAGTGGAGCGGGAGTCACTATCGCCATCAAAGAAATCTGGAAAAAATGGGAAAAACTGGCTTTGAGAGCTACTAGAATGAAATTGCAACTGGCAGATGGGTTTATGGAAAAGCCTCTAGGACTTTTAGAAAAAGTAATTGTCACCTCTTGCGGAATCGAGTATGAGCATACATTTGCAATAGTTGATTTCGACAAAAAGAACAATTACGAGATCATCTTGGGAAAACCATTCATGAGACAATTAAAGATGGTCCACGATTGGGGTTACGACCACATATACCTCAGACATAAGGAGACTACAACCAAAATTTACATAAAAGACCATAGTTACAAGGATGTGAACCAGACACCAGTGGAAGAGTTTGATTCAGCTACATTGGCAGGGTCTGACAGCATGGTTAGGGCAGAAAAAAGAGCTATGGATGTGCGGAGCTTCACATTGTGAGAGCTTAAAAAGAGAGGAATGTTTCTTAGAAAGAGCTATTGAGGACAAGGAGTACATTTCGGAACCTTTTCCCGAAGATTCCTTAGAACCTGTGGAATGGGAACACATACTAGCAACATTGGATGTTTGTACCATTACAGATAGCCCAACGATAAATTTTGCGATAAGGCTGGCTATGATGTGCTACCCTATTAGATGGTAAGCCTTATACCAGCAGGAGATGAGAATGTAGACTCACTAGAACAAGAAGAGTTTTATGACTCCTCTGAGCATCTGGAGTTAAATAACGATGCAGATAACGAGTGTTCAAACAGCTCAAGCGAGCGTGGGGAGACAACCGTGAATATCAAGTTTTATGATTTTGCAAATCAACACCCTAGACGCCAAGAACGCTATACAAAAAAAAAGAGCAGAAAACAAAATTAGAGAGAACCTGATGCCCAGGATAAAAGATAAAACTCGCTATCTAATGCTTGTCAAGGCAGAGGATTGTGTAAAAGACCAAATATCAGGAAGGTTCTCAAGAGTTCGAAGGGAAAGGACACATGAGGAAATAAAACAAGCGAGGAAGACTAAAACAGAAACAAAATCAAGAGAATCTCAACAATCAAAACAGGAAAAGACAAAAGATCTAGAGTGGACCAAAATGGAGAGTAAAAAGAAATACCAAGAACTAAAACGGTTGTTACGAGAGGTATGGACTACTGAAGGAGAAAGTGGCGGTAAGGAGGAGTCAGAAAAAGGAAACATGAATGTACCATCCTGTTAGCAGGTACGCCGCGATGGACGATGGAGCACAGTGAGAACACAGACCAACAAACTGTCAATCCAAGGACGTAGCTGGCCCGACTAGGGCATGGAGGCAATCTCTGGGTTGTCAACCCTGAGTAGACACGAACAACACTCTACAGTCACTAATCCTACCACAACACTACCATAAAGCAAAGAAATAGACAACGCATCCTATGAAACACTACAAGCTCGAAACAGTCTCAAATCATATAGGAATGACTCGAAATCGGAGGGCAAGACTCACAAAGACATATCCTATATGGCCAAACACCTAAACCCTGAAAACCATAACTGTAAGACCTCTAATCGCTATCGCGATAGACTCAAAACAGTAATTTCCAAAGTGTTCGGAACTGATCTACAAAGACATCAACACGAAAATCTTCTTGACCTGATTCTAACGACTTCTCGATCATTCAGAACGGATGTCGTTTGAGGTACTTACGACAAAATATAGCCCGTAGCAGGCGGGCTCGCGATGTGGTCCTCGACTTGCATTGCTTGCTTCGACGCGGAGAGCTCCTCGATGCTAACACGCTCCTACTCTCATATTTGCAATGTGATTAGTGTGCGCGACGGTGTGTGTGCGTGAAGCTCACTACTGTGTGCTACAGAACCCACGACTGTATATTAATTGAGATAACATTGGTGTAGCTAAATTTGGTCAAAGCTAGCAAGTGGTCTATGCCAGGAAAAGACAGCAATCGAGTGCAGTGCAAAAGGCTAGGACAGGTGCCAAGGCCCTTAGCAGCCAAAGGGTAGCGGGCATGTATGGTTAAAACGGCTTTTTAGGCCACAAGTGTTATGCAATAGTTCAGATGATATGGCTAGTCAAGATGTCCGAAATGCCAATTCAAGGCTCTAGAA
This sequence comes from Adiantum capillus-veneris, assembly GCF_014529385.1. NCBI lineage: Eukaryota > Viridiplantae > Streptophyta > Polypodiopsida > Polypodiales > Pteridaceae > Adiantum > Adiantum capillus-veneris. Next base: position 44,123,438 of record NC_140933.1, on the reverse strand, counting down.
TGTAGAGTTCAACGTGCTCTAGAAGCAGGTCCAGATGGCTCGTCAAACGGAGCCCCGGTGCTCAAGATATTGCGGTTTAAAGTTGAAGTGTGTAGCAGATCCCCGATGGACAGGGCGGTTGGGGACAGGTGGCCCGGGCTGATGTCAGTATACACATGTGTATTCCTCGAGTTGTGGAGCATGCCTATCTTCTCGGAATGCGAATCGGAGCTCTGGATGGCAAGTTATGGCCATTAGAATATTTTTCGGGGGCAGGTCTGAGCCCACTTGCCTGCACGGGAAAATGTGCCATCTGGCGTCGTTTAACCCTCGGCGAAGTTCTCCATGAAAGTGTGTGTCACGAGGAGCCAACATAAATCAACGGTGTGTCAATCGGATGCTTGGTAGACCAGATACAGAAAGATGAAGTTGGGAGTCAGTGGCAGTAGAAGGTGTGCAGATGATTTTTCAAGTTTTTGGCGGCCTCGAACGGCGAACTCAGATAAGTCAAAGGGCGGTGATTTTTTCCATGGCATTGGCCCGATACATTGAAAATCCGGTCCGGCTCAGTAGCTTGTGATTCTAACCTCCGGTCATTTCAAGGGAGTGAGGTCAAGTGGGCACCACAAGGGGTGGTCTCTCTCTCACAAAGAAACTTTTTTGCTTGTTCCAAGGCCTTCAAAGGCTAGGAGCTTATGGTGTGCCCACGTGGCTGGCGAATTAACCCACATACGGGCACGCGGGTAAAATTTCCGGGGTATAAGTCCACAAGAAGGCGCCCACAAGGGGTATCGAAAGGAGTAGGAGCTCCTTGAGCTCATTGGCTATGGCGACCGGTGGTGGTGGTGCTGCGCAGGCGGCAGGTGGCGCGCGGTGGCGCTGCAGGGTGTACCGGTGGAGGTTTTGACCGGTGAGGCAGCGCGGGAAGCGGCCCACTCGCGTGGGTGTGGTGTCGGTATATGACAGGGCAGGGGCAGTTCCCGCGGCGCGGCCCATGGGGCGCCCTTATTTTAAAGGAGAAGGGAGGGGGCAATAGCGACATCGCTATTGCCTCCCCCCCTCAGGTAAGAGAGCGGTCCCGCGGGGGCAAAGCATAGAGGGCCAGTTGAGGCCGGGTAACGATAAGGGCGAGGCCAAGTGGGCCCAAACCAAGTGGCCGGACAAAGAAGGGCATGGGCGTCCGGGCCAAGCAAATGCAAAGGTAAAAAGGACCAGATAAAGGGCAGAATCAAAGGTGGGCAAGGGAAAAGGGGAAGACCAAAGACGCATGGCAAATCAAAGGGTGCAAAGCAAAGCCAAGTGCAAGGTCAAAAGAGGACAAAGAGGAGTCGGATAGAGGAGGGGGTGAGTCAAAGTCAAAAATGGAGCAGTGTAAGGTTGAGGCCAATAGGGGTAAAAATGAAGAGATAAAAATAAAAAAAATAAAAAGCCTAGGAGGCAATAGCGACATCGCTAATGCCCCCCCCAAGTGCAAAGAGTGAAGAAGAGAGAGATAGAGCAAAGCGGTGCCCACTTTCCCAAAAGATACCAATTCAAGATGCCAGGTGGACCTATTAAATTGTAAATTCCCAAATTAAAGCCACCCCCTATAAAAGTCAAAAATTAATCAAATTGGGGGCTTTTTTCTTGGCCTTTTGAGGTGCCTGCAAAGTGGAGTTCTCTAGCAAGCTAGCCCCTTTGTAACTTTTGCTTGAAAATGGCCATCACGTTTTTTGAAGTGCAATCAAGCCACAGTTGCCTCCCGTGCTGTTGTTTCCCCTTCTCTTTCTCCTGTTTTCATGTCCCTCCTCGGTGCCGGATGTGTGGAAGTGTGTGCCCCCGCGGGCCGATGGTGTTTTGAGTGAGAGTGAGATTGAGTGGCTGTGTGCATGTGTAAGGGTGGAGACAGGCAGTGGTAGCCAGGTGTACCTTGTGTGGTGGGTTTGTAGAGTGTGTGAGCAGTGGTAATGGAGCAGGCGGTGGTCTGGTAGTGTTAGGTGTTTCTTTGAAGGTGTTTTCTGAGAGGATAGGGGTGCTCTGAATACCCTGAGCTATAGAGAGGCCCTTTTGTTTGTGCTGGGTGTGTTCCCCCATTCCCCCTCTCCAACGTAGTTTGTTTTTTACAAAGCCTTAGGTTTCAGCTTATATACAAAGCCTTCAAACCTAATGTCCGGCCAAATGGCCTGAATTTTCCCTAAGCTTCTACAGAGCTTAATTACAAGAAACTGAGTTGGCTTTACTCATGATACAAGCATCTGCGGCCAAAATACAAGTGCCGATTTAAAATATGAGGTTCCCGTAAACATTACAAAAGTGGCTGTAATGGCTCAAAATAATAATAACGGGATATTCGATGACGTCCATGAACTCGTATCTTCATGTTGCAGCATCCATCTTCATCTTCATTACTTCATCACCATCTTCATGTGGAATCTTTACAGAATCTTTGAGGAATATTAATGGAATCTTTGTGGAAATGTTGTTGAAAGGGCGTCCTTTCAAAACTCTCACCCTCCAAATTCTTGTCGTCCTCGACAAGACCCTATGTCTTTGCTGGCCTTGATGAGTTCTTGATGTCTTGGTGTTGGTTGAAGTTGTTGTGGCAGCCTCTTATGCAATTGGTTCCTTTGCGTGATATTAAAGTTGCCTTGAAGTTGTACATGTAGTGTATCTGAAGCCTGGAAAACTCCCCCTCCGATTGGTTGTTGTATCTTGAATTGCATGAGGTTGTATCGACTTGTTGGTGTAGCAGGTCGTTGTCATTGTAGCTCTAGTTTGCTTTTCCTGTGGTTGTTATTTGGAAGTCGTACCTGTAAGTTGACTCGAAGCTTTGTCAAACTGTTTTTTGGCCTCTCCCTGTTGACTTGTCAGTAGATTTGCAATTACTAGTGTGGGGATATCGTGGGTCTTCTTGTTTTTGTTGTTATAAAAAATAAAAGAGTAAAAGTAAAATATAGCATATATACAAAATGAAGGTCTGGGATACTTGGATAAGACTAAAGGGAAAAACCCAGTGGGAAAAAATGTCTTTAGTCATAATTAAATGTGAGGCTATATGTACTTAGGTTCTGATGTTATAGAGTTATGCTGAGTTAAAGTACATATGGCCATATGGCTACTAGTAAGGGCGTGATATACATGGATAAGTGTTAGTAGCTTGAAGTCAAAGTCATTGTATTGAGCAAAGGCTTATAAAACCTGTTTCCGCTTGGTCATCGTCATTTGTGTGTGTAAGTGCATGGGTGGAATAAAAAAGAGTGCCTAATGCATATGTCCAATGATGGGACATCTATATGCTTGCACAGAGTTATGCATGTTAAACAAGATGCGGTGCGAGAGAAGAGTATTGATGGGTTCTTCATGGAGTTAATGTAACGAGCAAAACATATAGCATGAGTGCTTCAAAAGCTTTCACTACTCACAAGAAGGGTTTTCGTTGTCGAGGTTTCTCCACTCTTCCTCACTGTGTCAAGTGCGTGAGTGTTTTTTCTTTTTTCTTTTTTTTTCTTTTTGGACTACTCCGCCTTCTCCGCCTTATATATTATATGGACTTTTACTCTTATGCTCACCTCTTCCAACATGAGCGACATGACTTTATGTATGCTCAACTCTCCAGCTTGAGCTTATACCTATTAGCTAGACTCATAGACCACAGAAAAATATTAACTTGAAGCTTGGGTCTGACACTTCGCTCATTTAGTGGCTTAGCTGCCCGACTCTAGACTCATAGACTCATAGACTCATAGACCACAGAAAAATATTAACTTGAAGCTTGGGTCTGACACTTCGCTCATTTAGTGGCTTAGCTTCCCGACTCTAGACTCTTATGCCATGTGAGTTTAATGGCGACTTGGACTGACCTGATCGCGGCCTGAAATCCAATTCCATATGCTTTTGATGTTTAGGCCTTTCTCGTTAGTTTCTGTTTGAGATGCCATGTTGTCCAATACATTGGCATATATCTTCTATTCATTCCTTGATAGCAAATTGTGGTCGCTTGATGAGACCGGTATTGATGTTGAAGCAATGGTTGATGAAGTCTTCTTCTTCCAGATAGTGTTCTTCAAAACTGTGACCTCCGCATTTACCGTTGCTTTCTTTTGGTTGTTAAGAGGCTGTAAAGGAGTTGTGTATCTTTCTTGTTGTTGAGCCTCAATCGCGGATTTTGGAACCCACATTGTTCTTGGTCCTGGTGTGATCTCCTTTGCCACTTGCCTTGTTTCTTGTTTGACTGATGGTACCTTGTCTTTAACTTCCAAATATGGCTGTTACTTTTGTAAAAGCCGTGCTCTTGTAGTAATTGACAAGGGATCCATCTATAGGTTGTAGTACTCTTGGGTGTAGCGGGTGGCTGCTCTCCATTTCTTGATGTTTCTTGCTTTTCCTTGGTGATTCCTTGATAAGCTACTACCTTAGGTAACCAGATTTGAAAGTTACCCTCATAGAATCCTTGTGCTTCGAGTAACTCGACTGGAATGAATCTTTGGACTTGCTTGGAGGTGATCTTCACTTGACTTTGTTGGGTAGTCTGCTAGAATTCTGATTTCATTACCCAGAGTTGTCATATGGTTTGTCCAGTGGAAGACCTTCTCTTTTTCTTTTTGTACCTGTCCTTTCTCTTGGTTGAGTTATGTGATTGATGTTGACGGCTTTGTTGATTCCTGACTGAGTGGTTGTCATGGGATGGATATCGCCAGGATGTTATCTTGGGCTTGTTGACCCAAACATCTGAATTTCCTTTCTTGTAGCCTTGTGCAATAATTGACTCGCTTGAAGTGATCCATCCTGTTACCTTTGCTTGTTGAGTTTGTTCCTGTAATTGTATCCAAATTGGATCATTAACTTTAATCTGTGCCTTAGATACTAGCACTTGGTTGACCTGTTTTGACTTCCTTTGGAGACGTTCGGGCGATGGAAACTTTGGTTGATAGACGTTTTGCTTGGGTTTCCATTGTTTTGTTGATGGTTTGGCTTTTGATGTAGAGGCTTTGTCTTGCACTTGCATTGGCTAAGCTAGAGACTGTGGGCTTACTTTAGCTTTTCCTTTTTCAATAGCCAAGAATCTTTGAACTATTGTAGGCTTGACCTCTGTTGCCACTTGATAGCTTGTCGTGATGGCCATTGTTGAAGATTCAGGCTCGTCTTCAAAGAATTGTGCCCATGGCTTGGACAAAATCAAGTGTGTTCCCATTTTTCGAGAATCTACCACCAAGAATTTTTCTTTGACATTCTGTGAGTGTAGTTGGACAGTAGCTTTTGCAATCCCCATACTTATAACATCCACTTCAGGTGAGAGATTTACCTTTATCTGAATATCATAAAGCTTTGGCTTACCTAGAAGTAACCACATGCCATATGACATGACATTAGTCGTGGAATTTGTATCAATTTCTACCATAAAATTCATCTTGACTCCGTCTTGTGCACTTAGCAAAAAGTTGATCTTCTTTGGTACTAGATTGCCTGTGTTCTCTTGAGTGACTTGAGCAATCTTTGGCCTGGAATCCTTGTAGTCTTCTTCTTCATTGTTCACACTTGTGAGTTCATCTGTGTGTTCTAGCTCCTGCTTGACCACCATTTCCTTTGATATGTCTTTTGGAGAGACAAAATCAGCATTTGGTTCCTGTAGAGTCATAGGCTCTTCTTCCTCGACTTCAACTGTTGAAATGTCACCAATAGTGTCTGAACATCCTGTCACTTGCTGCACCTCTTCTTTGATTGATTCCAAGTCTTCATATTGCTCGTTTGTAGGCGCTGGACCTGAAGCATCTTCTTTGGATCTTAGCCCTTCTTCCTGCAACTTTGCTTCGTTGACTTGCGGCTCCTCCTTTGTACTATGCATTCGAGTTGGACAGTTTGTAATCAAGTGTGTTATCGCACACTGATCGCAAAGAGCACCTATTTCTATATGACCCCCATAGCTGATAACCCTGTTTCGAACTCATACTCAGATTCGTCATCTATCTCACCCATAACCCTTAGCATGTAGTAGGGGACTATGTCATACCCATTCTCATCGCAAAATTTTGTTGGTGTGGTCTCATTAACACAGACATCCAAAGTAGCCAATATCTGATTCCACTCTAGCGGTTCTAACGCCTCTTCCGAAAAAGGTTCTCTTATGTAAGCATCATCTTCTAAGGCATTCTCATTTCTCCCAAAGTCACTACACTCCGATGCTCCGCACATCCAGATATCTTTCTTTTTGCCCATCCACGGATGGTCTGTTGATCCACTTTGTGTTGCAGAATCAAAATCTTCCACGGGCGTTCTAGTTACATCTTGGTAACTATGATTTCTCATATTTACACGTGTTGTGGTTTCAGCATGTCTCAAGTATAGATAATCATAACCCCAATCTTGTACCATCTTGAGTTGTCTCATGAATGGTCTTCCAAGGATGATTTCATAGTTATTTTTCTTGCCAAAGTCAACTATGGAAAAAGTATGCGCATACTCTATACCACAAGAAGACACCACTATCGCTTCTAGCAATCCCATGGGTCTTTCCACATGCCCATCCGCTAACTGTAATTTTATTCTGGTTGTTCTAAAGGCGGGCCTACCCCATTTCTCCCATATTCGTTTTGTTGCTATGGCAATTCCTACTCCGCTATCAAGTATAGCTTTTGTTTCAATCCCATTATACTCGACAGGCAAAGTGGCATTATCATCTTCTCCTTCACAGTACTCTCCTACTTTGTTCAGAGGTACTGGTCTTACATTTGATCTAGGCTTCTCGATCTCATCTAGTTCTTTTTCCAGGAACCTTAACGGGCTTTTGATCCCAATTTTTTCCAAGCATTTTCCTCTACCGTCCACATACTTGGCCTGATTTTCAAAAGTTTTGCCAACGTAATTGTGCACTTCACTGGTGTGGATAGCAAGTCAGTCAAAATTTTTGTGTCCAATTCTTTTGTCCCCCCTAGCCTCTGTGATGGAACTCTCACAATCTCAGACTTTGCCTCAAAATCTCCCATGTAGGGTGGCAAAGTTCTTAACGATCCAGGTCTACTGTCTTCGAAGGCTATCAATCCTACATCACCATAATATGACCTCACATCAACACTCATTTGTGGTCTATCTAATGTGATTTCAGGAAATGGTGCTGGTCTAGCATCCTCTTCTCTTTTTTGGGCATCTCGGACAGCCTTCCATAACTCCTCTGGCCACTGCTCCTCAACTATAGGAACATAGGGTGGGAAATCCCTTATTGATTCATCTGTTGTATTTTGGACTACCCTCGAGTCTTGCAACCTTGGCAGTGGTTCTTCCCTATGATCTACCTCTTCTCTAGGCAATTCGTCTACTTTAATGCTCTCGTCTTTGTGCACTGGGGTGACTATCCTATCCTTCACTTCTGGTGGAGGTGGTTCTAGCAATGCTTGAGCAGTTTTAATGAGATGCTTACACATTTCTAGCCTCTGCTTCTCTAGTTCAGGATAAGGATAAGTCATCCATCTTTGTTCTAAGGTCTGTCTATTTGCCAATCTAGCCTCATAAAGGTAAAATTGCATCTAAAGGCTCATTCACTTTGTCCACTAGGACAGATCCTCCTGAACTAGCACTCTTGGGTGCTTCAGCTGGTTTAAGGGTTTCAGCTTCCCTTTGATGTGTCTGTTTCTCTTGAGTTGTTTTCAACTCAGCTGTAATAGCCTTTTCTTCTCATTTCTCCCTTTCTAGTCTCGCTTTCATTCTAGTCCTTCTTGCTCGTCTAGAGTTTCTACGGCTTTTGCAACTCTTACTAGTCTCTCCATCTGTAGGCTTGTGCTCTTGCACTTTTGCTTGTGATCTTGTGACAACGTTTACTGGAGCAACTTGCTTACTTTCATCTTCTTGTTGTTTAAGCACCTGTTCTTTTGCAATTGTTTCTTGCTCTGTTGTTGTTGTCATCTCTCCTTTTGTTGCGGCTCGTTCTTTCTCTGATTTGTTGGTAGAAGGAAAGGTCACATGTGGTTTCATTTTACCTTTCTTTCTTGGGTTCTTAGGACAATCCAAAATCATATGTGTGATTGCACACTCATTACAATATTTATCATGATATCATGGTGTGGACAATCCTTAATCAAGTGATCACTACTACCACATCTGTCACATGGATGTATTGGTTGTTGTGGCAATACTTGATATTGACCTTGAAGTGGCCTCTGATCTACCACATTTCTTTCTATTTGAATCTCATGACTCACATATGCATTTCTAGCAGCTATGGGTCTTTCACTTAAGAACACTTGTTCCGCTACAGGATGATATCTAGGCGGTTGAGACATAACATGCTCAAACCCTGGTGGAGTCTTAGGTCTATAGTCAGGACAATGTTGCGTCGGATGGTCCCCTCCACATGTCATGCACCTGAGTCGTTGAGGAATTCTATAGGCTGGTACTCTGTCAGAGTGGTTGATACGTTGCATCACATTCTCTATGATTTGCTCCTCAACATTTACTTGGTTTTGTCCTAGATTCCCTCTTTGATCCTCAAGATCAGCGGTTTTCTTTTTCTCACTCGCATCATTCATCTTCTTTTGACCATCTTCATAGAATTTGCAATTGTCAACTAGGTCAACTGCCGCTTTGGTCACATCTTCCAAGGTTTGGTATCTTTTCACGTATAGGTCCTTTTGGAGATTCTCATTCCTAAGCCCTCTGATGAAGCATAGGATCTGACGTTCTGGCGTGGGTAACTCTTAGGTAGGACATCTAGCAACATATTGCTTGAAACGCAGTATTGCATGTCTCAATGTTTCTATTTCGCCTTGTTTAAAATCCTGAATCTTAGGAAGGGTGTTATGTTTTATACCCCTCTTGGTGAATTCTTGAATAAATTCATCCAACATTTTCTCAATGGTTGTGAACTCTCTCCGTTTCAATAGTTCAAACCATGCTTGTGCATTGTCCTCCAATGTAAGTCCAAAACCCTCATACTGCGTGTGGAAGTCCTCTACTCGTTCTGCTCGTAGGACTTGCTTGAAAGCCGAGACATGGGCGTATGGGTCTCCTATGCCATTGTACTTTATATTTACCCATTTTCTTAGCTGAGATGGTCTTATACTTTGGGGTGCAAAGTATGGAACCATACTCCTCTCTGGTATCGTTTCATCTCTCATTATCGCTCTAGGAGGAAATCGAGGCGGTGGTCCCCTCTTTGGAATTCTCTTAGAAGTTTGTGTGTTTGGTGGATGTATTTGAGGTCCTTCATTGACCAAATATCCACTCATCTCTAATTTGGTTCGCGGATTTGTGCTTTCTACAGCTCTATATTCTCGTCCATACTTGTCAACAAATAAAGATGTCCATTGTCGGTCGACCTCGTATGTATAGACATATAAGAGCTTGTATTCTGTCAGCTCATCTGGGTAAGGCTCTAAGCAACTGTAAAGGTTGAATTGATTTCCATTATTATACCTATATAGACACCCTTGACTTCCGGATGCATTTTGAGGCCTTAAACAACGTTTTTTTCAAAACTGACAAAAATGCATGCCGTCGGCAACCATTTTGGTCAATTTACTCTAAGATCTGTAGTGCTGCTCTCAAGCTACGTTTTGATAAAAAAACTTTTGGAATCGGAGTCCGTATGTGAAAGTTATGACCAAAACAGTGAGATATAATTTGAAAAGTTGCTCTATCTGATGTTTTTGCAAGTGGTCAGCTTGAGCCCAAAATTGGTGTGTGTACTCCTTAGGCAATGATAAACCCAGTGGTATACTTGATTCCAAAAAAAATCTCAAAATTTTTTCCTCAGTTGTCTATCGCGATAGACTCACCAAGTACCCCTTGCAGATGTCCAAATGCACTCAAACTTTGTGTACAGGGTATAATGGGCCTTCTGAACCCAAATATGAAGTCAGATTTGAATTTTGATTTTTCTACAGTGAATTCCTGAGTCTATCGCAATAGACTCACCAGAGTATTACTGGGATACAGTTTTTCAATTGTTTTTACATATTTGAGTTCCCCCTTCTCTTGAGATACTACTCACCAAGTTTCAACCAATTTGGAATACTTTTCCTTTGTAACTTGCATCAAACAACAGTTTCTTTTCTGATCTTGTGAAGTAATCCACTTAGATGCACTTCCAATGCTCCAAATTTACTCAAAATTTAACCATAGGTTCACAACAACATGTAGAACAAGGCCCTAAGGCCAGTTTTCAAAAATTTCAATTTCTGTGAAAAAGCCTCAATCTATCGCGATAGACTCAGTAGATTCTTCAGTTTTGAAAATTTTCCAGATTTCTCTTCACCATTGTGTTCCCTATGCTCTGTACACCTTGCTCACCAATTTTCACTTGTTTTGGACTTTTTCTTAGGTCTCTAACTCCAACTCTAGAATTCTGAGTCTATCTGATCACTAGAAAATAGACTTAGGATGACTTCCCAATGTCCAAAATCCACCAAATTTTGTGTGTAACCTCTTGAGAGGCTAAACAAGCTTTGCTCCAGAGGGTTTTAAAAATTTCAATTTCTTTGGCCCTGCTTTGAGTCTATCGTGATAGAGTCAGCAAGTACCCCTTTTATAGGTCAAACTTGAACGTTGACTATACCACTGTGTTCCAACACCTCTCCTTGTCCTCCTACCAATTTTCAAGTGGTTTGGACTTTTACTTTGTCAGTTAGACCAGATCTGGTGTTTTCTATAAGCTGAATCCTCTCAAGTGGTCTTAGACCCACTTTCTGATGTCCAAATGACTTCAAAAATTTTATGTGTCCTTGATAGCACCTTTCCAAGCTATGCCACAGAGGTTTCTGAAAAATTTGCTTTCTATCACTGGGTTCTTAGTTTATGGCGATAGACTCACCAAGTATGCTAAAATGACATTTTTTTCAAATTTTCTCTTCACAGATGTGTTCCCTACCCTCTGTAGATCATGTATACCAAGTTTCATAAGGTTTGGAAATTTGGTCAAGTCCCTTTACCCAATTTGTCTCTGAAGTCTGACTCAAAACACCAGACTTGAGGTTTAGTGGTCAAGCAGGTGTCCAAGTACACTCAATTTTTGGGAGCAGCCTTGTATTGATGGGTTTTACCTGTGGTATGAGGGGTTTTGCCTAATTGTGAGTCTATCTCCAATTCATCAGTCTATCGCGATAGACTAGGCAGAGAGCCACTGGGAAGTGATTTTTTTATCTGTTTTTGGACAGTTTGGTTCCTAATGCCCTTAGAAACCTATCCCCAAAGTTTCATTCAATTCGGACTTCTTTTCCTTTGGATTCAAGCATTTCACAATTCACTTCCTTACACTCAGAAAAAGCAAATTCCCACTTAGATGCACAAGCACTGATGCAAATGCTTTGAAATTTCACATACAAGCTCTAGAGAATATGGAAAACAAGGTCTTGAGGTCAAACTTTTTGTTTTTGTGAAAATTGCAGATTTGGTTTCAGATTTTATTTTATTTTTTTGGGGTTTTTGGAGTGTTTTTTTTTTTTGGATTGGACCAAATCTGTGTTTTCCCCCTACCTTAAGGTCTCCAATGCAAAAACAAGCACTCAAACCGGCTTTCAAACGACCATTTTAGAGCACTTTTACCATAATCAGCACAATTCCGCCTTTTGTGTTTTCAAGCACATGACCTGAATTGTCCCTAAGCTTCTTCAGAGCTTAATTACAAGAAACTGAGTTGGCTTTACTCATGATACAAGCATCTGCGGCCAAAATACAAGTGCCGATTTAAAATATGAGGTTCTCGTAAACATTACAAAAGTGGCCGTAATGGCTCAAAATAATAATGACGTCCATGAACTCGTATCTTCATGTTGCAGCATCCATCTTCATCTTCATCACTTCATCACCATCTTCATGTGGAATCTTTACAGAATCTTTGAGGAATCTTAATGAAATCTTTGTGGAAACGTTGTTGAAAGGGCGTCCTTTCAACACATCCCACTATTGAAAATTCACCATCCAAGACAGAAAAATCATAATGACACCACCAATATGGGAAAGAATAAACCAGGAATCCTACGATGGGCCGAAAAATGCAAAACGGATAGACCTCGCTGCACTAGACGAAGAGCCTCAGCCTGTCTATATAGCAATTGATTTAGAGCCTGAAGAAGAAGAACTGCTAACACAACTTCTGAGGAAGTATAAAGATGTGTTTGCATGGTCCTACAAAGACCTCAAAGGAGTTGATCCATCGATATGCCAACATACAATTCCTTTGAAATCAGATGCCAAACCTAGCAAACATCGTCCTTACACATATAATGATACATTCACTAAACGAATCAAAGAGGAGATTGACAAGCTGATGGATGTTGAATTCATCTATGAAATCGAGCATACAGACTGGGTGTCACCCATTGTGGTTGTCCCCAAAAAGAACGGAAAGCTACATGTGTGTGTGAACCTCAAAAAAGTGAACGCGGCCACAATAAGGGATAATTATCCCTTGTCGATCACAGAATATGTGCTTGAGAGGGTGGCTGGAAAACGGGTTTATTCTTTTTTAGATGGTTTTTCGGGGTATAACCAATTGGCAATTTCCATAGAGGATCAACACAAAACATCATTTGCCACAGAGTGGGGAATATATGCGTATAGAGTTATGCCTTTTGGCCTAACCAATGCCCCAGCTACCTTCCAAAGGTTAATGACTCATGCGTTCAAAGAATACCTGAGAATATTCTTAGAAATATATATGGATGATCTCTGTGTTGACTCTCTTATACGAGAAGAACATATTGACCATTTACAAAAGGTATTTGAGAAGTGCAGAACATATCGAATCTGTCTCAACCCGGAAAAGTGCATTTTTATGGTTAGGCAAGGCCGCATCTTAGGACATATTCTCTCAAGAAATGGCATAACCACTGACCTAGACAAAATTAGAGTCATAGTAGACTTGCCCAGGCCAACTAATGCCAAACAAGTACAATCCTTCATGGGACCCTATGGATATTATCGAAGATTCATATATATGTATGCAGTCATTGCACAACCTCTCTATTGCTTATTAGTCAGTTTCGACTGGACAGAGGAGTGTGAAACTTCATTCCAAAAGCTTAAGGAAAACCTTGTATCAACACATGTACTTAAAGCACTAGATTGGCAAAAGATATTACATGTTCATATTGATGCATCTGCATATGCAATTGGGAGTATTCTGGCTCAACCTAGAGACGGAAGAATGGATTTCCCTGTTTGTTATGCGAGTTGACAGCTAAATAGTGCAGATAAGAACTACACCACCACTGAAAGAGAGGGATTAGGAATGATTTATGCTGTAAAGAAATTTCGGCATTCCTTGCTTGCAAACAAATTTGTGTTCTTCACAGATCATGAAGCTCTTTTGTATCTAGTAAATAAACCATGAAATACTGGGAGAATTGTACACTGGTTTATTATATTGCTAGAGTTTTACTTCACAGTGGTAGTAAAAAGGGTAAAACTCATCTACGGGCAGATCATCTTTCAAGGTTGCAAAACGGGGATGCTCCTGAAGGAGTAGAAAATAACATACCTGATGCTTATCTTTTCAATATTGAAATGATACCCAAATGGTCTCAGGAAATTGTTAGCATTCTTTCCTTTGGAGGTAGATTTGATAACAAGGAAGACAGATCCAAACAACAAACATTTCGACAGGCAAAAAATTTTCAGTTAATTGCAGGACGACTGTACCATCTAAGCTCGACGAAATTCTAGGATTATGTATAAATCCATAGGAATTCGAGTGTTATCTTGAAGAAGCACACATCCAGGATTGTGCATTTCATTGTTCAACAATGAAAACACACCAAAGATTGAAACACTTAGGAGTTTATTGGCCAACTATGTATGCTGACACACATGCTTATGTTAACAATTGTAATATATGTAGTGCCAAAAGACCGGTGGATCATGCGACATTGTTTCAGGTAAACATTGCACCTGCATGGAGTCAATATATCATTGATTTCTTAACAACAAAGACATTTCCTAAAAACATAACAAAAGCACAGAAAAGGGCTATAGAGTTGGAGGCTCGAGACTTTAATTTAAATGAAAATCAACTCTACAAGAGAGGAAAGGACAATCAACTTAGAATCTGTGCAAGTGAAAGTGAATACCTGCTGATTCTCGAACACGCACATGGAGGAATAAGTGGAGGCCATTTTTCAGGCGAGACGGCAAAACTTGTCTTAACCGCAGGAATATGGTGGCCTACATTGCACATGGATGCCGAGGAGTTTGTAAAGCGTTGTGATGCATGTCAGCGTACTAAGGTGCCGATAAAGAGAGATGAGATGCCACTACAGCCAATGATGGGAGCACGGGCATTTGCAAAATGGGGCATTGATTTTGTGGGGCCTATTTCACCTCCTGCATATCGCACCCATACCCAATATATCATTGTGGCTACGGACTATCTCACAAAATGGGCGGAAGCCAAAGCAACACAAAAAGTAGACGAAGGAACCATTGCACAATTTTTGTATCAGAATGTCTTTGTACGATAAGGATCACCAATAGAAATTTTCAGTGATCGAGGAACACATTTTCTTAATGAAGTCATTGAATACCTGCTAGAGGAATTCATGGTCATACAAAGAAAATCTGCTCCATATCATCCACAGACAAATGGACAAGCTGAGGCCACAAATAAAACACTATGCACTGTTTTGACTAAAATTGTATTAGAGTCAAGGACGGACTGGGATCAGCAATTACACTCAACACTATGGGCATACAGGGTAGCTTACAAAACATCAATCGGAACAACACCGTACAACATGTTGTTTGGTCTAAACGCTATATTATCCATAGAGGTTTTAGTTCCAACTCTACGAGTAGCGAAATGCTTAGAATGGACAGGGCATGAGCTCTCTTCAAGAATAGATGATCTTGAAAAGCTAGATGAACTTTGAATGAGAGCTATAGCTTTGATCTATGCTAAAAAGAGAAGACAAAAAGAGTTTTTTGACAAGCATGTGCGTACAAAACAATTCAAAACAGGTGATTATGTACTTGTTTATACTTTGAAGCAACATGCCAAAAAACTTAAAAAGCAAGGGATGGGACCCTTTGTGATTAGTGACTTATCACAAAGTGAAGCTGTCAAACTTGCTACATTGGCAGGAGAAGAAATGCCAAATTGGACTAGTGGGTGTCGGTTAAAAAAGTATCATTTATCACTAACACAGGTTATGCTTCAACAAATCCATCAAGAAAAACAACGGATGAAGGAGAAATAGAGGGTATGAGAAGAAGCACAAGCAGAAGCAAAAGAACACATTGCAAAAAGAAGGCTTCTACGACAACAACAAAGTGGATCACCGTTGCGAATAAATGCTATTCAATTAACAAATTTTGGTGAAGACACAGTGGAACCAATAATTGCAATCAAAGTGGGTAGCAACCAAGTTGAATCGACAGCATTGCTTGATTCTGGAGCTCAAGCAAATCTAATCTCTTACAAATTATATAAACAGCTCAAGCCCAAAGATCAACTACATCCTACTCCACACGTGCTGGAAAGTAGTACATCACATTCGCTAGGAACATTGGGCTGGACAATATTGCATGTACAAATACATCAATATGTTTACCCCCACAAGTTTTATGTGGTTGAGGATGCAAGCACACTACACCCCATGCTGTTGGGACAACCTTGGCAGAAAGAGTATAATGTGCAGATAGATTGGAATTCATATACAATCAAACTTTAGCATGCACAAGAACAACAGGTGGTATCCTTTGCTTAGACAACCTGGAAGAACCAGATGATAGCACCACCATCACTGGATAAAGAACAAAACACATGGGTGCCAATAAAGCACAACACGATACCCATGGAGAACAACCAGAGAACTACCAACCATGTTCACTACAAAAATAAGACAACACAGACAACAGTGAATAGATCAAGTTTAGCAACATGCAAAAAAAAAGTATGGGTACGAAAGGATAGAGGCGACATGGCATACAAACCATAATACAACAGCAGAAGTCAACAGAAGAACACAGTTAAACCAACAACCACGGGAATAAAAAAGATATGGATCCCAAAGAGAATGCTCAGTAACCACTTAAATGTGACTCACATTTGGATCCCAAAACCAAAGAAACAGGAACTCCCTTTGGTACAAGCAACACCAGCAGCCAGACACTCACTACATATGAAATCGACAAACCGATCTATGTGGGTGTCGATCAGCAGAATAACAATGACGACCACGGATGAGGCAATAAACCTACAAAAGCCTCCAAAACAAAGCTACAAATGGCAAGAAAAAGAGAAAAAGACTATGGCCAATTCAACCACGACAATTCTCTCCATAGAGACAACCACGACCATATCGACAGTAGCGGCAAACCAAGCAACTTTTGCAAAAAAGATGATCAAACAAAGAGCTGTAGAGTTACAACTTTTACTTGCAAAGAAAATCCAACAACCAAATCAACAACAAATAGGAAACCTCGACGTCGAATTCCAATAAGAATCTTGCTTATTCCCTCCTCTCGCACATCATTGATTTTTCCATGCATTGACTCAGTATGCATCAAATAGAGCCACATTAATTACAAGGCCGCGTATTAGCACAATTTTTAACCCATGCACTGCACATACCCCGAGGAGATACCTTGTCGTCCGAGAGGACTCCGACTAGGAGGGGGGGAGGCATTCTCAATGCGGACCCAATGAAGGTGAAAGGAGCAAAAAAGGGCATGTTTTTCGACTATTTTAAAGGGTTTTCATTTGATTGCGAAATTTTCTGGACTAACCTAAGTACATATGCCCTTATACAGCACGAATCTACAAGTATGTGGGGCCAAACGCCAAATTAAGCCCCTAGGTGTGTGTATATATATAAAAATAGCCATTTTTCGAGCAAAATATTGGTAAAACGGAGAAATCCGATCATAAAAATTTCATGTGAGTGTACATAGTGTTTTGCGGTGATGCTTTTGAGTTATTGTGATTTTAGAGGATTTTTTGGGTTTATTTTGCTAGTTTCTTTTGAATTTTACTAATTATCGGCAAAAAAACTTCAAAAATACAAAACACAGGTGAAATACGATCGTAATGAAAAACAAAAAATATGGGGATAATCAGTGACTATAGGACAACCTATGGTACAATGGGGGTGCAATTATGTGAGTGGAGCGGTAGGCAGGTTTTGGCAAGATTTTGACCGAAACGTCAAATTTCTCGGAAACTGGGCAAACGAAGTCTAAATCAAGAACTTTTTGAGCCTAAATCGCATCTCGCAAGAAGTTGGGAGCACATGTCAAATTTCATAGAAAGTGGTTCGGGGACCCCCATTATAAGATTTTTTCACTTCACTTAGAGCTCATTTCTACTATTCCCTTCTTGAGAGAGAGCTCTTGCCACCTAGAACGAACCGGACTTCCAGCTGCTTCTACGATGCGCACAACCACCCGACATGCTCCAGATATGAGAGGTAGGCTCACCACCTTGATCTTTTCGCGTATGTTTGATGTTTTGTCGCGAAACTAGTGTGGGGTTCACACGGGGAACGGGCAGTAGAGACCTACAGGTAGAGGTAGCCACCTAACGGCTAACCCAATAGAAATAAAGCTTCATAGGGGGTTTACCCTAGCATAAGAGACCACTCTTGAATGCACAAAGGCGGCAAAAAACCATTGGAAAAAACCCTAACCTCTAGAGCCCTGCAAGAGGCCACCAAGTGGTAAATCGGTGGAAAGTCGCCCAAATGCTACCAAAACTCATGGGTAGAGCATCTCGACATGCTCTACAAGGCTATATAGCCCACATGGTCATAAGGCAACCTGAAGCGGGACTAAGCTTCAGAAACAGCATCAGACACACAAAGCATCAACTGGCTCTCACAGCCAAACCGGATGTCCGTTTGCCACTAAACTTCACGAGCGGCTTTCCTAGACCATCAACAACCAAGTCCTATGGTGGTAGACCACCAGAAGTCATCGACGACATGCAAACGCAACCACGGGCGCTTCCAGAGCAACAAATTGCCAAACAGAGCTCCGATGAAGCCAAAGCCAACAAAAATCATATGGCAAGGATCCCCAAGGAACCATGAAGCTACGGAGACTAACATCAAGAAATTTCATCACCGAAAAGCACTCAAAGCGTCAGCAAACGACTCAAAGGCTCTGAAAGCCAAACAGGGAGTTTCTATCTATCTTTTTGACTTTTTTATTGAAATAAGGCTTAAGGAGACTCAGGGGGGCTCAGGGCATATACTAGTAGCATTTTAAATTCATCAGGAGACATCCTACGCGTAGGATGTCTCAAGGCCATGTTTGGGCACCAAACTCAATATCTCACCTCATACACAACTTCTACATAGCTTATACATGCTAGCCATCAAGTTTCATCACATTTAGACAAGACCTGATCTCATACGCATCAAAAAACGGAAAGTCAAAGCATAGAGGAAATAATGGGTCATAGACCTACCAAAACTAGTCCAAATCACATGAAACTTGCACAATATACTCATTAGCACATTGCTAAGCTAACTGTGGGGTCAGATATGAAAATTAATGAAATAGACATCCTACACGTAGGATGTCTAAATGACCTATTTGACCTCCAGGTGGTGTTTTTGAGTTTCACATATCTTTATAACATCTTCACAAGCTCATGTATCAAATTTCAAGCCAGACCCATCTCATTTGGCCCCCAAAACCTCAAAGATGCACTTTTCTGAGCCTAAAAATACTACACATGCTCCTAACAACACCAATGCTTATCCAAATCAGAATCTAAGAGCAGGGCCATGTTCTACATGCTAAGGGCTACCCACAGAACCAAAATCAAGTAATTCTGAGAAAGCAAACATCCTACGCGTAGAATGTCTCAAGGGTCATATTGACCTCCTGTGCAGGAATTGGCGTCATGGGAGTCTTTTACATGGTATAAGAAGCCTATATATCAAATTTCAACCCAATTGAATATCATTTGCCATCCATATAGGAAATCCTACCCATTTTGTGAGCCATAAGCCTAAATCTGCTCAAAATTGCACTTTTTGATGTCCAAACCAAATTCCAAGTACATAGCCATGTTGCACAAGTCAAGGGCCACAAGCCTGTCAAGTTTCATCAAAATCATAGAAGGTAGACATCCTACGCAGAGGATGTCTACATGCTTATTTTTCAGTCAAAAATCTAATGTGGACACATGCATGGTTTCCCTAGTCCCTTTTGAGTTCTTATTTCAATTTTCAAGTCATTTGGGTAGTCAAAACTTAGTTTATCAGCTAATCTGTAAAAAATGCTAACTTCGGACTAATGAGTACAACAGGATCCATGGTAGCCACAAAGTCACTTGCAAAGAAGAAGAGGATGACTATCAAGGACTACTTAGAAGAAGTGGAGCCTTTTGTTATCCCAGAGGGAACCCTGAAGCCCACAAGCACTTGGATTCAAGATGACCTACTAAAAACCAATAATCTGAGAATCTACCAAGGAGTGTTTAAAGATCCGAACCAAGGAGTGTTTAAAGATCCGAAGGGAAATGCAGTAGAGCTACCCATGATCCCTCAAGATCTCAATGAATTTGTCAGGAGCAAGATGGGGGACTACTTGGAGAAACTGGATCTCCACAATTACTTTGAAGCCTTGCCAGCAGGGATTGATGTTAAAAGAGTGTGGGAATTTGTCACCACAATCAAAGAGGACGGCATAGCCAGAGTTACAGATCTGCAAGGCAAGCCTAATACAATGATTGTCATCACAGAGAAGGTGGTGGCAGTAGCAGCACTTGACCTCTCTAACAAAGGAGACAGTGTGACTAAGAGGCAAGATGACATTAAGGTCTACTCAGAAAAGAAAAATAACTATACATTTGAAGATATTGCAAACCCGAAGGTGGCCATCATGAACCAACTATACAATCAGTACTTCCACATGTGTACCAAGCGGCCACAAAAGTACAGGATGCCACCTGGAGCTATTGCCACCACTTTCACCTGGGCGATGTAGAAGAGCAAACCGAGGGAGATAAACTATGCCGCTTACATTCACGACAACCTTGTGAAGATGGGGAGCAAAAATCCCACTTATATTGTGCCTTGTGAGTTGATAACCAAAGTCATCTATGGAGCATTGCATGCCAAGGGAATTTGGCCTCTACCTCCCTCCCAAAATGATTGGCTCAAGCTGAAGGAAGACAAAGAAAAAGAGCCTCCTAAGGCTCCAAGGGTAGCCACAAGGTTGAAGCGCCGTTTAGAGACAATGCTAGAAGATCTGACAGAGCCCAAGAAGGGAAAGAAAGAAACTCTACAGGTGCCAGTAAAGGAAACAAAGTCACAGAAAGCAGCAAGGCTGGAAAGACTAATGAAAAGTTTCAGAGCTGAGAGAACGCTAAAAGGGGATCTGAGCGAATTATGGAAGCCATCACTTGAGGCTATGTCTGGATCATCTCAAAGGAATCAAAGGGATTGGTTTGAAGATTATATCAAGAATTTCAATATCTTAGATGCTACAGCTAAGAATATCCCAAACATACCTTTTACCGAAGAAGAAGTTGATGATGTGAGACGGCAGCTGCTAGAAGAGTAGGAAGGCCAAGAAAGAGAGAGGAAAACAAAGGCTGATCGGGACTTCAAGAAGAAGCAATCAACCCCAACATCAAGCCGAGAATCCAACCCTCCACCATGACCACCTCCTCATAGTCCTCCTCAAACCCGACAAAAAGAGGAGATGGAACAAATCTGATGGTCAACAAGACTCCAAGGAAGAGAAGAACAAAGAGGAAGAGCAGAAGGCAGAAGTTGAACCAAAAGATGAGAATCCAAATTCAGAAGAAAAACACTATAGAATATTTCTTGATCTCCTAGCTACTGGATACTCTCGAGAAGAGGCAGCTAATGCAGCTTTTGAGTTGTCGAGCACTAGACCCAAAGAATATATGCTGAGCCCTCGATTGGTGGAGTTGAAGGAAATGGCCACAGATACAATGGATTTACATCCACAAACCAATGATTGGGATGAAGTGATGCAAAGACTCACTGGGCTTAGAGCAAGGTCTATGGCCACTGAGATTGAAACTGATAATCTCAAAGCAAATGAAGTTCAATTCAAAGCTTAGGTGGACTCGCTGGAAAACCAAGACCAAGAGAACACACAGAAGCAAGCCAAGCTGCAAGCTAATCTCGATGCGGCACTAAAAAGATGCCAAGAGATGGAAAGTCAAAGTCAAGCAGCAGACCACAAGATTCAAAGAGCAGAGGAGGAGTACAAGAAAATCAGCAAATCACTGACGGATGCAAAGAAAGAAAGGGACAACTTGACACTCCAGCTTGCTGATGAGTCCAAAGAAGTGGAAACTTTGAGGAATGCTAAGGAAAAAGCTGGGCTAGAACATGAGGCAAGCCAGGACGAAGTTATAGAGCTAAAAGATCAAATGAAAGTGAAAGATCAGACCATCCAGAGGCTAAGGGCATCTCCGGGCAGAGTCAGAGCTGCTACCTCAACTAGCACTGCTTCAGAGAAGGATATATATAAAGAACAGATGAAGGAACTCCAAAAGGAGTTGACACTAGAGAAGAGACAAAGATTGATGCTGGCCGAGGGCTCCCTAGTGATGCAAAGCCGTTTAGAGGATGAGAACAAGGCCATGAAAGATGAGCTAGCAGCCTTGAAAAGGAAGATGGACGAGGATCTAAAGAGGATGCGAATAGAAAATGAAGACACCAAAGGAAGCTAGAAGAGGCTGAAAAAGCCAATGCTGAATTGAACGACCTCTTAGTGAACATGGGGGATCAAGCTGAACAGGAAAAGAAAGCATATCAGAAGCAGATTCATGAGCTGAAAGGCCAATAGCAGACTGAAGAGCCACACTTGAGCACAGGGCCAGCAACAATGGAAGCAATTGACATAGACAATGTGTCAGATCCAGTGGACACAACAATGCAAGAGGACATCCTTGTGGGACCATCCCAAGAGCCCTGGGATTTGACACAAGAAGAAGAAGAAAATCTACAAAAGGCAATAGAAGCGGCAATAAAAGACACCGTCAAAGAAGCAATGGAGTGGGAGCAGAGGGTATTGAAGTCTATGACCATTCAGAAGTTAGATGCAAATATCGTTCGACATGAATGGCTGTACAACCTTCTCTCCCATATCCTCTTCTCAAGTATGAAGCTGCTACAATAAACAAGTGGATTAAAGAGGAGCCGATAGTGCCACTATACGAAGAAGATATCTCCAAACCAAAAGGTGTTAAGCTTATTATGGACTCTCAGCCAAAATGGAGAAAGGTATGGCTAACTAAATACTCCCAGTATTTAGTACATCTGGTAGAGGTGCCTAAAATAATCAAAGACATTCTTAGCTTTTTCCCTCTACCAAGGATGACTTGGAAAGAACAAGAGCTGCTGAAGAAAATCCACCCCACGTGGCTCAACTACCCAAAGCTGCCAGGCGGAAGGTAGGTGAGAGAATGAGTGAGCAATACATGGTGAAAACCCTAACGGGTGCCATTAAATTGTTCACTGGCTAGCCTGACCTATCTTGCATCATGCTCAAGAAAATCTGTAAAACCCTTCTGGTAGTTTTTGAGATCTTTAAACCTCGACAGGCAACAGACATCATATTCTTCTTCCAAGACACATATAGATGTGCTTATGATTTGTCTACTCAACCTTCCCATGAGGTGATACATGCCCTCTATCAGTGAATAATGTTTTTGTCCTTCTACCATCTCCAGGCCTTTGAAGAAGCCTTCTACACCGGTTTCTTCACCATTGATACAGAAATATTCGGCCCTACATTACTGGCACAACATGCACGGTATGAGTCTCTTCTAAAGATGCACAAAAGCATCCACTGAAGAATCAACTCTACTGTCATGTCGGGGACGACATGATCTAGGAGGGGGGGAGTGTTAGTGGCTGGACACACCAAACGGAGGATGATTGCCCGGCAGGATACTAATTTCTTTTGTAATTATTTCTTAATTGAGAAGAAACCGTCATTTCACCTTTGTAAATAGTGGGGCTTGCAGAAGCTTCCAAATTGTATCCCATTTTTGACATTTAGACTGAGTAAATGGTTAAATTGGAACATTAGGGTTTGAGATTGTAAGGTATTTATACCACTTTTGACCTTAATGCAAAGGACCTTTGTCATTTATATAAGTTTTTTTCTGTGTGAGTTGAGCGTACTCTGTGTACGAGAGAGAGTGAGAGTTTTATCTTGACGCTACGCGCGCACTGGTGGTTGGATTTGAGTGTGGAGAAGTGCAGCGTGTTGCCCTCGAAGAGAGCTATGCGCCAACACATATGTTGCAGGTGTACGGCCCGGTTTTGCGAGATCGACCCACGAGCTATATCTGGTGATTCGGTGAGCATACGTTGTCTCGTTTTTCATTTCAGCATATCCATGCGTTCGCAATGAGTAGAGCTACACATTAGTCACTTTAGTTTTCAGAAACGTTGACCTGTAAATTTCGACCAGACATCCTACGTGATTTTGCACGGATGTTTAGGGTTGGAGTTTTGGTTCTTGGACTTTAGGGAGAGCGACCTATTGGTGTTAATAGGATTTCCCTCAAGTTCCGTAGCGTTTCAAGAACGTTTGATGAGTATTTGGCTCTTGAAAGCGTTGTAGGAAATCTCCTCTTGTGTACTCTTGAAGGCGGTAGCTTAGACATTGGGTAGAGACCTCTGTAGGAAGTAGTCAATAGTTGGTCGAGCGTAAGTTGACACCCTATGCTTGCTTCCATGCGCCTGCGGGTCAAGCTTCGTCCTTAGCTAACAAATCTTGTTAGGTGAGTTCTCTTGTACTGACGTCCATCACGGTGTATCCGCCAACATGGTGAGACAAATTGTCCTTCAAATAGATGCTTTCAAAAGGGTAAAAATCAGATTCATGTGATTGATGGAGACACCGAATCTCAAATATTTTTTGTTGACAGCGATGTTCTTTAGATCAACTTTTTTTATGTTTTCCCTAGTCAAAATAAATTGTATGGGTTATAGACACTACCACACATGAGTGCTAAGACCTCCCAAACTACCAGTTTTTGTTCAAGTCCTCTTTTTGTCGCATTTCTCGTGAATTTATTGGGTACACCTTAAACCCAAGGTTTGGCAGTGAACTAAAAACTCCATTTGTTGGTAGCTAATTTTTAACCTACATCCTATCTATGCTTAAGGGGGGGTTCACTATTATAGCACAAGGTTATGGATACACCAAAATACTTGGTTGTGAGAGAACCTAAAACTCACGGTTTTCGAGTGCACCAAAAACTCAAGATATCATGAGAGTGACATATCTAGTTTGAGCTTGGGGGGGGGGGGGGGGGGGGGGGGGGGGGGGTTGGGTATGTAAGCCTAAATTTTGGTCCAATGTGTCAAGCCTATGGGAATTACCTCTTATGGCATGCAGTAGCTACTCAGTATGCATGGAAGGTTTATATATATGTAGCTCTTTTTATTCAAGAATCGTGGTGTTTTTATTTTAGTGTGTTGAATCTCTCCCTGTTCTCTCTCTCTCTCTCTCTCTCTCTCTCTCTCTCTCTCTCTCTCTCTCTCTCTCTCTCTCTCATTCACCTTCTCACACGCTATCATGGCTTGTCCACCTTGCCACCCTCCATAGCCTACCCTACACTGGTATGCTAGTTAGCATATTGAACATACTAACTAGCATACTTGGTGTGACAACTAAGCATACTTGGAGGTATATATGGTATGCTAACTAGCATACTCATGAGTATGCTAGCTAACATATTGGGTATGCTAACTAGCATACATAGAATTATCATTGGCATCCAAAGCATACTATAGTATGATAAACAGCATACTAGGTATGCTAGTTAGCATATTGAACATACTAACTAGTATATTTGGTGTGCCAACTAAGCATGCTAGCTAGAATACTTGATATACTAGTTAGCATACATGGAATTATAATTATCATTCTGAGCATAGAAGTAGTATGCTACATAGCATACATGGAATTATAACTAGAATACTTGGTATGCTAACTAGCATACATGGAATTATAATTAGCATTTTGAGAATAGAAGTAGTACGCTACATAGAATACTAAGTATGCTAGTTAGCATATTGAACATACTAAGTAGCATATTTGGTGTTCCAACTAAGAATATGTGCATGTATGCAAGGTATGCTGACTAGCATACAAGATATGCTAGCTACCATATTGGATATGCTAACTAGCATACATGGAATCATAGTAAGCATCCTGAGAATAGTGGAAGTATACGACATAGCATACAGGGTATGCTAGTTAGCATATTGAAAATACTAACTACCATATTTGGTGTGTGAACTAAGCATGCTTGGGGGTATACAAGGCATGCTAACTAGCATACTGGGTATTCTAACTAACATATTGGGTATGCTAACTACCATACACGGAATCATTATAAGCATCTTGAGAATAGTAGAAGTATGCCACATAAAATACAGGGTATGCTAGTCAGCATATTGAACATACCAACTACCATATTTGGTGTGCCAACTAAACATGCTTGGAGGTATACAGAGCATGCTAGCTAGTGCATGCAGAGAATCATGGAGATGCTGTAGACAATCAACCATCGGAGGAGGATGAAAAATTTATCATGGTTTGTCATCAAGATTCTAAGCCTATTGTCTGTTGTTGCAGCTCAAACAATGAGCACCTCAGAGAAAACATTGGGTAGTTCTTTTGAGGAAATAGTGAGGACTAACAGCCTAGGCAATGTATAGGACGTTGACGACAACAGCCCTCTAGGGTGTTTTGTGAAAATTGTAAAGTTGAAAAGGAAAGCTGGCGTTGAATCAGTACGAAGAGAGGATGCAATGGAAAATTTTGTTGCCCTAAGAGGATCCGTGGAGGACATAACGCAAAGCACCAAAGGTGAAAAGAAAGCCCCCCGCTCACAAGCTTGCAAGAAACTTTGTTGAACCTTATCTGCCCTGCCTAGAATCTATAATGCTAGCAAGCTAGTGTGCCCATAACTGTTATGCCCTTACTGAGTGTGCCCATTCTTGTCATCATTATGCCCATATCCTCATATGTAGCTTATTGCACCTCTAGGGGCATCATGTAGCTATTTGAAAACTTATAATGACATAGATCTTTTTGGAGTAAATATATGTATGCAACAGTCTAGTATATTTTGCCTGTCCTTTATGCTTTCTCATTCAATACCTATGTTGTGTGGTAGGGGAAGAGAATTAGGCGTTAATTTCCTTGCATGATTTAATTTTTTCCCTTGACTGCAAAAAGATACGGAAAAGAAAAATTTCCAAGTCCATGCGGCTTAAAAAAGAAAAACGTGAGATTGAGAGGCGCCTAAACCACTATGGTCTACGACTCTCAAAAATATGGAGTACTTAAATTATGTTCATCCCTCTAGGGAGGTTATATCTTCTAAGTGGTATCCTCTATCGGACCCAATATGGGTGCCAAAGCTTCCTGAAATAGAAAAACGTGAGATTGAGAGGCGCCTAAACCACTATGGTCTACGACTCTCAAAAATTATGGAGTACTTGAATTATGTTCATTCCTCTGAGGAGGGTATATATACTGAGTGGTATCCTCTATCGGACCCAATATGGATGCCAAAGCTTCTGGCAGACGATAAGCGGACTGTCATTCTTGATTTGAATGGCCTACTGGCCCGAGGGATTCACCATGCAAAACTTACTGCACCACGTAAGTGCAGGGGAGGGGGTTTTTTTACAACTTACATAAGCGTATAAGTTAGGGGTAGGCACCCAGTAATTTATCTCCCAAGCTTAAAAATAAGGGAGGGGATATCATATTTAGGGGGGGGGGGGGGAGAAGTGAGAAAAGGGAATCATGAGAGGAAGTTTTTGTGTTTCAAAATCATGGCTTCCCAAAAGATTTTGCCCTCAAACTTGTGAGTCAAATTTACACGGAGAACCTAACAAAACTTTATAACCATGTTTTTTGAGTAATTTAGATGGGTCAAAATTGGACGAGTAGCTAGAATGCAGGCTAAACGGGCACATTGTTTGAAAGTGAAACTAAGACACATTGAGGGTACATCTAGTTATCAATATAAGTGGATCATTAGTACGTTGCCAATCACTATGCTACACACTCTTTGACTAGTTTTACTCAGTTAGATCATGTAAAACCTTAATTTTATATGTAAGATAGGGGTATGATAGTTTTTTACATGGATTGTCAAATAAGAGTAGAAGGGGGGTCATATTCCCTAATATGAGTCGTATAAAGGGATTTTATCAAATTTTTCTACTCGCAGGTGGCATCCCGTTTTGTATATAGAGTGAATCCCCCTGGGCCTACTGGTCAGTGTTGTAGAGGGTCAATATGGCAAAATGCCCCCCGTATATACAGAGGAAATGGTTAAGTACAAAGTCGATGCTCAACGGACAGTGTTTTGTCGCAAAGATAGCCATAGATTTTTGGATTGGAGCCTCCAGTTTTTCCATGTTTATATGGAGCACTAGCATGCCGGGTAAGGTGAATGCAATTCTAGATAGTGTAATCAAAGACCAAAAGTCAGGTGTTTTTGCACAGTTTCATTGCACTAGCCCAAAGAGGAAGATTAGGTATAAGCTTGTGTTTTTCAAGAATTTAAAGCTCTTTAGGAAGAACAATCTGGATTCTGGGCCCAAAAACACTATTATCATTGATGATAATACATGCAAAGTGTGTCAGAATGATGAATGAACTTGGCTTATTAGTCCCAAGTTAGAGCACCAGGCTGTTTGAGCAAGGATAACAATTTTTGGAATGAACTTTGACTAACTGGCTCTTTTTATGTGGATGAAATCAAAGGATCGTGCTAATTATACATTTGAAACCATGTTTTATACCGGCCCTGACTCATTTTTTTATGCAGTCATCAACATGATAGCAGCAGAAATAAGAGCTAGGGATGAAGCTGCATGGAAGGATGAGCTCCATTAAAAAAAAAAAGGAGGCTGACCTAGAAGTTGAGTGGCATGAGAGAGAAAGATTAGAGAAGCAGATGCAAAAAGAAGAGGTTGAGCAGGAGCAGGAACCAGTGAAGCATAAATAGCACCCTGGTCATGACAAAAAGGCTCAGCAGTATAATGTCCTTTATGTGTATTCTTTTGTGATGCAACTTTATGGAGTTAGCATCATCGCACTCTTTGTAAAATTTAGAACTATGTCAAGTCATTTGATGTGTTAATATCATGATGGATCCGGATCACCATTTCAATGTCCAAAGCTATTTGATTATTCATGCTTACCTCACTACAAGAGGTACTTCACATCAACGACGCTCACAGTGCGAAGCTCAAAAGTGAAAACCCATGGTGTCCCTATGGTCGTCGCTATGGGCGTCGCTATGAGCGTCACTAGTTTACTTGTAACTTAGCGACACTCATAGCGATGCCCATAGCGACGCCGACAGGGTAAAAAATAATCGAGAGCGTCCAAAAACTCAAATCTCAGATCTGAGTTTTTGGCGCTCAAGCAAGCAAAGGTAACCCGCGCTCTCCCTCTCTCTCTTTCTTCTCCACACACACACACACACACACACACACATACACGAGGAGAGGAAGGAGAGCCAAGTATGCTCCTTCCCTCTCCTCTCTCTCATGTTCCCTTCCCCTCTCTCCCACTCTCTCTCTCTCTCTCTCTCTCTCTCTCTCTCTCTCACACACACACACACACACACACAGTGTGTGTTTTTGAGAGAGAGAGAGAGAGAGAGAGAGAGAGAGCACATGCATAAACAAAACACACACACACACACACATGCATAAACAAAGAATGCATACACACACACATTGAGAGAGGAAGAGAGAGAGAGAGAGAGAGAGAGAGAGAGAGAGAAAGAGAAAGATATAAAACAAAGAGAGAGAGAGAGAGAGAGAGAGAGAGAAGAAGAAGAAGAAGAGAGTTTTAACGTCGTAGGAAACTATTCCAAGAGACCTTAAAGATCTAGTCGACGAGGAGTTGAACTCAAGACCTGTTATTCAAGGGGAAATGGCATAACCAATCTACCACACTTGGGTGATAGAAAGGTTATACGATTTTTCTCTTTTTATTGGCGCGCGCACACACACACACACACACACACACACCCGAGAAGAAGAGAGTTTTAATGTCATAGGAAACTATCCCAAGAGACCTTAAAGATCTAGCCGACGAGGAGTTGAACTCAAGATCTGTTATTCAAGAGGGAAATGGCATAACCAATCTACCACACTTGGGTGATAGAAAGATTATACCATTTTCCTTTTTTTATAGGCACACACAATGACCCACACACACACACACACCCGAGAAGAAGAAAGTTTTAACGTCATAGGAAACTATCCCAAGAGACCTTAAAGATGTAGTCGATGAGGAGTTGAACTCAAGACCTGTTATTCAAGAGGGAAATGGCATAACCAATCTACCACACTTGGGTGATAGAAAGGTTATACCATTTTCCTCTTTTTATCATTTAAGATTAGGTTAGATTTAGATTTACGTTAGATTAGCTTTAGGTTTATTTAGGTTAGATTAGATTATCTTTAGGCTTATTTTGAGTTAGATTTACGTTAGATTCGTTTAGGTTTATTTACGCGCGTTTTAGATTTACGTTAGATTAGATTAAATTTAGGTTTATTTTGAGTTTAAGATTAAATTAGATCTAGATTTATGTTCAATGGACCATGCGGACTAGCAATTCCACGACAGTCTAGTGGTGGTGGTTGTTGTGGCGAGGAGCACGTCGTTTTTGGAGCTCATGTGTTGCAGAGTCCCTAGGACACACCGAGGAGTGTCCTTGCTTGTGAGACTGCTCAGACTACACCAAAGGATTATACTTCCTACGCGTTTGAGAGTGGTGTCCCGGCCACTGCATCGGAAATATTGAGGAGTGATCCGAACACTTCATCGGGTCGCCTAGAGGCCTGGATGATGAGCATTCATCGGACAGGGTTGCTATAGTTCATGGGAGGGACATGCCAAAGGGATACGTCTACCTCATCAATCGTATGTCCAATGAGATCATTATGACCCCTCAGTGGAAGCAGGTGATGGGCCACATACGACAGTTGTGTAGACAAGTTTTCTGGCACACTGTACTCTGTCATGGTCTCTTGGAGGGCTCAGGATAAAGCCTCCAAGGATTATCTTAGTGCTACGCTACATCGGGAGTTTCTAGTTCCCTCTCTGGAGAATACATTTGACGATGCTTGGATGAGGAGACGCATGCGCGACTACATGAAGCATCAGAGGTCAGATGCACAGATGCACAGACCTGACTGGCTTGAAAGAGAGGAGTTCATAGGGTATTACAGAGGAGAGGACGACCAATCCAGACAGGTGGTGGCAGCAGAGGGACGTAGCAAGAGTTCGCATCAAGACGGGATTATCCCATCACTTGGGGAGTGGCGGCTGGGCCAGCTTCGAGGAAGATTTTGTCCCATCACCTGGGTCATGGATCGATGGGGTGGAGAGGTGAGATTATTAAACTCTTGCATTGAAGTATTTGTATATGTGAGGCCCATTCACATCTACGCAGCTAGTAGCCCCATTGGTATATACGTCTTTTACCCTTCAATGGAGCGAATCACCACATGTTTAATTAGGTCAGATTTAAGATTAGATTTTGTATTGAGTTTTTATATTAGAGTCTACCTTCGAGATTACGGTAAAAAAATTAGAGTTAGACGAGCGGTGATCCCTCTCTTCCTCTCTACAGATGCGACCTTAAGCTGCAAAGCTTTCAACGGCATGATACTCAGATTGGAGGCCAACATGTAATGTGTTAAGTAATCCCTCGAACAAAGATACATTGTGAAAAGATGTTAAGATGCTGTGAAATGCTACAGCTAGAGAAGAGGCAAAGGGGTTTTGTCCACTACATGCACTATCATGTAGACGTGGGTGTGTAGATTTCTTGTACCCACAAATATAGTCATTGATGAATAAAGACGAGATTATAACCCGGTGGTTCTGATCTCCGTGCACCTCTAGACCGAGGTGTGCGGGGATTAGACATGACTAGAGAATGTGAGGTAGTTTACAGTGTGAACAAAGAGAGAGAGAGAGAGAGAGAGATAAAAGACAAAGAATGCCAATAGATGATTAAATTTTTTGTCCAGGTTATAAGTTTTTTACCCTCATTATGAGTAGTGACGAGGATGTGGGGCCGTCCAACCAAAACACCTATCTCTCAACGAGGATCTTACGTCCTTGTAATCAATGCAAGCATGTTGTGCGACGGACAAGATGCGTTTCTTTGCAGCACGTTCGTAAATTTGGCGAGTTCGATCCATCTATTATAGATCGAGTTGTTGCCAATTATAACTCGTCGGACTCTGACACTGGCCAACAGGCAGCAATCTTGCAACCCAATAGACGTGTTCGCAGGCGCTTTGGTCAATCAGTATATGTGAGGCCACAAGATATAGCCTCTGACAGCTCGGGGGATGATCATGCATACCACATTCCCAAAGAGGCAATGTTTGAGCCCGAGATCGATGAAATGATCGAGACAATCATGGATTAAGAAAGGCTTATCTATGATGATATGATAAGTGAAGCTGATACGCCATTGTATGATGGAGCACGTGTGTCTCGATTGAAGGCGCTCCTGGTTCTTCTCAACATGGAGACAAAGTTTGGATGGAGTGACACTAGCGTCACAACGCTTTTCAGGAGATCTATTACAATGTGTTTACTTTAATAAAAAAACTCTAGATGTATAATGATCTGATAGATTTTTACACAATTGTACCGTATTTTTTTCGTTGTGTAGATTGCTCAAAGAGCACATACTGCCAGCTGATAATGTGATGCCAGATTCCAGAGTGGAAGCAAGAAAGATTTTGCAAAACTTGGGGATGGATTCGATCCACGCTTGTCCTAACGACTGCATTCTTTTCAGAGGGGAATACATAGACATGGAGAAGTGTCAGAAATGTGATTCCGAGAGATATCGAGTAGATCTCCATAGAACAAAAATTCCACAAAAGATTTTGCAACATTTTCCTCTGCTTCCTTGCATCAAAAATTTCTTAGAGTGTAAGTCCATGGCCGCCCTAGCATCATGGCATGAGGGGAATAAATCTTTGGATGGTGTGCTACGGATTCCTGCAGATTGCGCAGGCTGGGAACATATAGATGAAACATGGTCGAATTTTTCCGGGGAAGCTCAAAATTTTTGCGTAGGCCTGGCTATGGATGGCATAAATCCATTTGGTCAAAGATCAACATCTTACAGTGTATGGCCCGTTGTCATCGTCAACTACAACATTCCCTCGTGGTTGACTACGAAGAAGGGGCACTTATGGCTAAGCTTGATTGTGTCGGGGCGGTATAAAGTGAAGAATATGGATGTGTATCTTTGTCCACTATTGGAAGAGCTACAACAATTGTGGATTGGAATAGAAGTGGTGGATATGATCCAACACACAGATGGACGGAATGCTTTGATCAGAGGCATTCTAATTTGGACTATGCATGACTATCCCAAACTAACAGAATGCTCAGGTGATTTACACTTAAACTCAAACACTGTAAATCTTGGTTTTTCTCAAGCTTATCTATTATCATGTGTATACATGCAGGGCTTCAAAAAAGTGGATACAGAGCATGTGTCACATGTGGACCTAGACTGAATGCACGTCGGGCGCCCTCATTGAAGAAGAAAATCTACGAAGGTCATCAAGCGTATCTTCTAGAGAATCATGTGTTATGTGACGGCTTTTTGAAAAGAGAGCCACCGAGGATGTCTGCACAAGCATGGTTAGAGCAGAAAAATATGTGATGAAGGTTTGCCCCCAAGGATGAAGAGACTCTCTCTATGGTACAAGTTACCAGATTGGCCCCAACTCATGATCAATCACTTGCTCGATCCAATGCACATTTTCAAGAATGTGGGTAATCTACTATGGGACCATCTGACCGGAAAGAAAGATACTTTGGGAGCCAGGGTTGACCTTAGAAATGTGGATCATATGGAGCAATATTGGCCGCAGACAGCATACGATGGATTGATAAAACTCTCTAAAGCGCCATGGATTTTCACAGGAGCCCAAGAATGCAAAGTAAAAGAGACCATTCGATCTTTGCGGACCCCACTGGCATAATGCACTCTCTCCGAGCGTGTTTTACTAAAGAAGGAAAGCTTACCAGTTTGAAGTCACATGACTGGCATAAAATGTGTCAAGTATGTTCATAGTGGAATATATCATAGGGGGAATTGTGTAACAAATTTGTGTGTGGACTTTAATATCATTGCTGCACGTGTTTTGCAGTTTATTTTATCGGTGGCCATTTAGGGATGTTTGTCTCTTGACATCCGTAACACAATCTACAAACTTGCGAAGTTGGTGCAATGGATCTCAGAAAAGGAGATCAACATAGACTCCATACCATTCGCCAAACTAAATGCTGCGCAGGTTGTGTACATGTTTGAGAAACACTTTCCTACTACCATGCTAACCATTTAGGTGCATCTTCTTGTTCACATAGTTGATGAGGTGGAAATAGCTGGCACAGTAAATTCCAGATGGATGTTCTTTTTAGAACGTTTCATGAAAATGCTCAAGGGATATGTGCCTCAGAAGGCACGTCCAGAGGGTAGCATGACAAAAGGTTGGCTGGTATCAAAGTCCCTAGTGTACATTCGAGAGTGGCTAGACGGATTTGATAAAGCCTGGGACACGCTATGGCGAACCATAGATGATGAGCGCATATCTAGGATTGTCATGTGAAATATCGGTGCTGAGAAGAAAATGATGAAAGATCTAAAGGCTAAAATCAACCGATTTTGCATGCTTCACAATCGAGTGATGCAAAAGTGGATTTCACAATATGAGGATGCAAAGCAAGAGTGACAAAGGGCACGAATCGAGTGGAGACAGGAAAGACGACCACCGATGCACTATCCGACGAGTCTGGAGAGCCTACCAACATTCATGAGCTTAAGATGGTTGCACAACCAATTGAAAAGTGCACAACAGTGCGGTGAAG
Source organism: Adiantum capillus-veneris (assembly GCF_014529385.1). Lineage (NCBI taxonomy): Eukaryota > Viridiplantae > Streptophyta > Polypodiopsida > Polypodiales > Pteridaceae > Adiantum > Adiantum capillus-veneris. The sequence continues at coordinate 44,089,586 of NC_140933.1, read as the reverse complement.
AAGTGACTAAGAAGGAGTGGGAGTACTCTCGAGGTTGCACGACCAAGGTAAGTTTGCAATGTACAACTAGTGAATTTCTAGATGTTTGAACGGCCACTCATAATCTTTGTTGGTTGTAGTATAATTCAGACACAGCAGCATTGTGTAAAGGTGGACATTTTAGGGTGGAACGGATCGACAAAAAGCGTTTTACTCAAGATTGTGGAATCATGGCAAAATTTGAACAGTCTAGTCGACGACGGTCCTCTGATGCAGATCCTATGGTGGCGGAACTCACTTACTTCGGCACGCTACAAGAGATTTTGAGGATCAATTATATAGGATTTTTTGTCGACGTGTTTGACGTGCAATGGTTCAAGATAATCATGGAGGGTCACAATGCTACTGTGCATAGAGGAGAGTCTGGTTTCTTGAGGTGGATTCAACTAAGAAATGGATTGACCTAAGAGACACTTTCGTACTACCCAAGCATTGTGAACAAGTAAGTATGTAAATAGTTAACATCCAATTTTAGAAGTTATGTGCTTGGAAGCTCTCATGTAAGTTATGTGGCGCTAGCAGGTGATATTTCATCCTACAAAGTCTGCATCAAACTGGTGGTACGTCATAGAGGTAGCCCCTTGTAGTGCACAGATGTATGAAGGCTACCATGTGCCAATCACATCAGTATCAATGGAGGAGATCGGAGAATATGCTCAGTCAAAAGCCGTTGAGGTGGTGCCAGACGAGCATCAAGCTGCTACTCTCTATGGGGTGCATGCAGAGGATCTACAAAATGAAATGGAGGACATCTGTTTAAATGGAGAGCTCTATATAGATATAGGAAGTTATGTTGAGCTTTGCGAGGATGAGAGAGAGACCTCTTAAAGCCATAAATATTGTATTTGAACAATCTAGCTCCGTTTTATAATGTATATTGTATTCACGTGGCTTTTTGTCCATTTCTGTCTATATGCATCATTGCGTTATTGTATTTAATGGTCATTGCATCATTGCATCATTGTATTTAATGGTCTTTGCATCCACTCCACGTACGTATGCTCTAGGTATGTTCTCACAAGCAGGGACGATGAGCACTGCGCTCTGAGTGGGATGGAGACTGAAGCTGCAAAGATGGTCTGCTCAATAGATGCTGCTCGTCCCACTGCTAGATCTAGTTGATCTGGTGAAAGAGACACTAAGATGCACTACTACTTCTTCTCAGCGTCTCTTTCACTTGATCAATTAGATTTAGTGGTAGGGCAAGCAACTTCGATGAGCAGACCTTCGCGATGCAGCTTGAGTCTCCATCACACCCGGAGCACAGTGCTTTTAAAAATTCACAGAAATTCAATGAAATATCTCTACACAGGAATCCCTCCCCCTTTATGAGTCCTTTATGAGTCCTCTCTCTCTCTCTCTCTCTCTCTCTCTCTCTCTCTCTCTCTCTCTCTCTCTCTCTCTCTCTCTCTCTCTCTCTCTCTCTCTCTCTCTCTCTCTCTACTTGTCCATGTTTTCTTCTCCATTCATTCAATATTAAGTTTAAATGTTCGTGTGTTTAATGCAGGTATGGATGATGAGGAGTTTCTTTCTTCTTTGTCACCCCAACAGAGACAGTGGTACGTGGAGCGTCATCGCTCTGGTGCACCATCACACGTTCCTACTCCAGTCGTGTCTCCCTCTGTTTTGGAGCATTCAGCGCGCTCCGAAGCTTTGGTGTTGATGAGACAATCTTCACACTCGTCTAGGCGCCGGCGCTCTAGTGGTGGCGGCGGCGGTTGTTGTGGGGATGCCACCGCGGATGCCTCAACACCACCTCGTGTTCGACGAGGCTCTTTACCATCCTCTTCTTTGGCCGCCCCAACACCAGCCACGGCATCTCCATCTACACCAGGTTTTACGCGGCTGATGGACGTTCCTAGCAGCCACACACCACTAGCTACTCCTCCAGGAGTCACTCCAGACACTCCTTGCTTCGGGGCCCAGACTCCAGTGGAGACACCTAACGTCCGTATCCCCGTTGACACGTTGCTAGAGACCCCTGTCGGGACACCCAGGTTCACGCGTCACCGGCGAGAGCGCTTGCCTTACTCCGTCGACTTCAGCGTTGGCATCATCTTGGATGATGAAGGCAAGAAGGTGATCATGTGCATACACGGTCTTTTCTCTCAGGTGTTTATACATTACATATTAAACACCTAGAGTGAAGTACCAAGTGATTTAAAAGACAGAGTCATCAGCATGCTTCATGAAGAGTTTCCCGTTCCAACACGGGATGACCGCTTCAATAAAGACGTGATGAAGGTTCGAATGCGCGAATACTACAAGCACAAGCGTTCCGAAGTGCAAAAACCAATTAAGCATGGGTGGAACAGACCAGATTGGCTGGCCAAAGAAGATTGGAAGATTGCGAAGAAAGAAACGCACGAGAATCCCGACAACTGGAAGCAAGAAAAGGAGGCAGCCAGAGTGCAAGTAGAGGCAGGGAGCTTGCACCACTTGGGGAGCGGCGGGTGGGCATCATTTGAGGCCGATTTTGTAAGTGTTTTTGCATTGCTCTTTAGGTTTGATAGTTTAGGGTTTAGGGGTTTTTAAATTCTAACATAATGGATTCTTTGTATGTTTTGACAGTGGTCGATGACAGGACGTGACCCCACACCGTACGAGCGCGAGTACGCAGGCAGGAAGGGCTTAAACGCCATGATGGATATTCTAAGTTCTCGTAGAGGCATGGTTAGTATTAGGGTTTACTCTTTTCTATTTGTTGTATTGTTTTATAAATTATATGTTTATACTTACAAAAAGCTGTCGTATTGTTTTTTTTTGTAGAATCCGACAGATATTCCGCTTGGACGCGATGAGATGTCTGATTAGACGACGTCAGTCTAGCCGTAGCTAGATAGCATTAGTTTCCTTGTGTCATAGCATATGTATCATGAGATGACATTTATACATCTTTTTGAAAACCATGTATATCTTTCCAATAATGACAATGGTGTTGTAACTATTATATTTTCAAAGTTTAACAATCAAGTGATTTTGCCTATGATGTGTACAATTGTTATTGATTTACTTTCATCAATTTACTTTTGTCAGTTTTGTATCTTTATTCTACAAGCAATACTATGGATGATGGAGTTAATGGTTATATTGTCTTGTGGGTGACTACTTTGGGTCTATATCTACAAACAATACTATGGATGATGGAGTTAATGGTTATATTGTCTTGTGGGTGACTACTTTGGGTCCATATCTAAGCTTGCACTTTCTTTCAAAGGTGAACCAATTATTGAAACATTCAATATGGTTGAATGCCCTGCCACCAAATTGTTTTTCTCTCGGGCCTCGCTATGACCATCGCTACATAAGGCTCTGCAGTGTCGCTATAAACATCGCTATAGGTGGCCTGTAAACGTCGCTATGATCATCTCTATAGGCATCGCTATATAGAGACGCCTATAGTGACGCTTAATAGAGACCATTATAGCGACGCTCATAGCAACGTTCCGGTATCGACGGTCCTAGCGACGCCGGGGAGTATAAAAACCCAATGTATTTTCGTCGCTAACAGCATCACAAGTGCACACAGCCTCTTGTAGTGCCTCATCATTACTTTTTATTACAATGCTGGTATGAGCTAATGATGTCAGAAAAGGTAGAAATCTCCTTATGAACATCATCATACTTACTAAGAAATATATACTTTGAACTTTGAAAAAAAACAATCTACTAGTTGGTTGGATATGGATAGAGGGCTCGACAAAACAAAATCTCTCTCGCCAATAATGTGATAATACTAGGAAGGTTTTCCAAGCGGAAGTATATGGGGTGTCAAGTGATGGATTTTATTCAATGGTTTAAAAGAACAATATTTATTTCCTTACCTACAGAAGGAGTAATGACCTTTTGTTAGGTTAGTGTTTTAGAAAGAGTTTTTTTTTTTTGACAAATGCACTTCTTATACCCATCATCACATGTACCGATACAAAATATTGAATAGATTGTCCACACACACCTTGCACACAATCATTATTTCAATTAAGGGGTTGAAGTGGTGGTGGAGGAGGTGGCATTGAGGTAACCTCTACCCCTTGACAAGGCCGGCCTCCATTGGCCAGATTTTCTCCAACAAGGGTAACAAACAAGTAAGGATCCCATGTAGGGACCAAAGGTGTTGGTGTTGGTCTATTCTATACTCATTGGGGTTGGCAAAAATGTTGTTACCACAGGTGATGATGCATTTTTGATTGGGGTACCCTTATGGGAAAATCTACCCCAAGAATTTATGGCTTCGTATAAGAGAGCCTTGAGGAAGATGGTACCTTTCCCATGCTCAAATAAATGGCCCCCTTTTCCTTTTACAACCACCAAGGGTGGCGGGAGTAAATGGTCACCTCCCCCTAGCCTTTGTGGTTTAGATTTATCGTCAACTATGTAGATATCTACATTGTAAACAATACTCAATAGGAATACAATATAGGTTCATAATGGATGTTTCTAGCCTCTTCGAGATCTTTGGCCATAGATGCCATTGAAATAGTGTCACATGAGGTAGTTTCCTTAGAATTGTACACTAGTTACTCTTCCAAAATATTCTCTAAAGGTTCCATGGAAGGCCTACTCAACTACTATGAGTAGAGCCCTAGAGCACGCAATGAGAGCATCACATAATTACAAGAAAGAGTACCAAACCTCTTGATCAACTCATAAGGCCATCTATACCAAAAAGTAGGAGTTTATATATCCAAAATTACTTGGGGAATCAATAAATAGTATGAACCAATTACTATGGCATAGTGGCTTGCGAGAAAAAGGGTACAAAATTTGGTGGTCCCTTTAGACCTCTGTCTTCCTCTAGAGCCCTTCTTCTTCTATCTGCTTGATACTTCAAATCCTTGCGGATGTTTTGTTGCTTTGGCATACATTTTGCACGTTTGTACTTGTGGGTACATAGGAAAGAGGAAAGAGGGAAGAAGGAGAGGAGGGAAAGTGGGAATTAGAAACTTTTGAAAAGACGAGGGAAGATTCAAAATCTCTTTTGGTTAGCAAAAAGATTTTCTTGAGGTAAAAGCATCACATAATTAAGACTTATCTCAGGTTGTCTCTAAAACACATTTCATGTTAGAAATTCAAAACCATTTTTTAAAATGAATATTTTGTAATGGAAGCACTCTCTTTCTGTACACTAAAGGAAAACTAATTACCTCAAACTTATCCTAATAGTTTTGTAATTATTATAGCTTGAATTTGGATTAAGCTATCATTTTTTTGTCCATCTTTATGTTTTAGGCAGTTTTAGAGTAAATAATCATGAGAATAACTTTAAATATTGTATAGTCGTCATTATTTTCCCCTTATTCAAGGCTATTGTGAATTAGATTTATGAGTTTGGTAGTCTGCTTATAATGGTTACTTATGATTGGCAGATTGTTATTCATCGAAGTTAGAGTTTTGTATATATGGACTCTTGTCTTAGAGACATTCATGAATGCTTATTAATCTTAATGCACCTTTTAAAAAGGTTGTCAGTTTAAATGGAGACGATTCAAGGAGACATTATGCTAGAATACTGATTATAATATACTATATCATTACTCACCTTATTACTTGATTACAGTGGTGTACACTACAAGAGGTTGTGTGCTCTTGTGACGCTCTTAGCGACGGAAATACACTGGGTTTTTATAACCCCCGGCGTCGCTATATCCGTCGCTAAAAGCGTCGCTACGAGAGCGTCGCTATCTGCGTCGCTCTCTGCGTCGCTATAGGCGTCGCTATGAGCGTCGCTATATAGCGACGCTCATAGCGACGCCTATAGCGACGCAGATAGCGACGCTCTCACAGAAGAGTATAGCGACGCTACAGAGCCATAAATAGCGACGCTTATAGCGATGCCTGAGAGAATATTTTTTTGGTGGCAGGGCATTGAATGCCCTGCCACCCATCAACCATATTGTACTTGATTCACTTTTTAAAAAAAGTGCAAAGGTAAATAATAGACCCAAAATAGTCACCCACAAGACGCATTGTTTGCAAAATTGACAATTGTACAACATCATAGGCATAAAGAATTGATTGGCAAAAGGAATTGCGGTGACAAATGTAATAATATACATGGTTCAAAAAGACGTATAAAATCCGTCTCATGATACATAAGCTATGAGAAACCCTAAACTAATGCTATCTAGCTACGGCTAAACTGACGTCGTCTAATCAGACGTCTCATCGCGTCCAAGCGACATATCTGTCGGATTCTGCAAAAAAAGACAATAAGACAGTTTTCAGTAAATATAAACATATAACGACATTTATAAAACAATACAAAAAATAAAAAAGAGTAAACCCTAATACTAACCATGCCGCCGCGAGAACTGAGAATGTCCATCAGGGCGTTTAAGCCCTTCCTGCCTGCGTACTCGCGCTCGTACGGTGTGGGATCACGTCCTGTCATCGACCACTGTCAAAACATACAAAGATTTCATTATGTTAGAACTAAAAAACTCATAAACCCTAAACTATCGAACATGCATAAAGAGCAATGTGAAAAGACTTACAAAATCGGCCTCAAATGATGCCCATCCACCGCTCCCCAAGTGGTGCGAGCTCCCTGCCTCTACTCGCGCTCTGGCTGCATCCTTTTGTTGCTTCCACTTGTCGGGATTCTCGCGCGCTGCTTTCTTCGCATTCTTCCAATCTTCTTTGGCCAGCCAATCTGGCCTATTCCACCCATTTTTGATTGCTTTTTGTACTTCGGAACGCTTGTGTTTGCAGTATTCGCGCATTCGAATCTTCATCAGGTCTTCATTGAAGCGCTGATCCCGTGTTGGAACGGGAAACTCATCATGAAGTATGCTGATGACTCTGTTTTTTAAATCACTTGGTACTTCACTCCATTTGTTTAGTATATAGTGTCTAAACAGCTGAGAGCAAAGACCACGCATGCGCGAGATCACCTTCTTGCCGTCATCATCCATGATGATGCCGCCGCTGATGTCGACGGAGTAAGGCAAGCCCTCTGGCCGGTGACGTGTGAACCTGGGTGTCCCGGCAGGGGTCTCTAGCGGCGTGTCGATGGGGGTACGGACGTCAGGTGTCTCCATCGGCGTCTGGGCGCCGAAGCGAGGAGTGTCGAGTGGGGTGGCTCCTGGCGGAGTAGGTAGAGGTGTGTAGCTTCTAGGAACAGTCAGCCGTGCAAAACCTGGCGTAGACGGCGATGCTGTGGCTGGTGTGGGGGCGGGCAAAGAAGGGGAGGGTAAAGAGCCTCGTCGAACACGAGGCGGTGTGGAGGCATCGGTGGCGGAATCCCCACAACAACCGCCACCGCCACCACTAGAGCGCCGGTGTCTAGACGAGTGTGACGCTCGTCTCGTCGACGCCGAAGCTTCGGAGCGCGCCGAATGCTCCGAAAGAGAGGGAGATGCGGATGGTGTAGGAACGCGCGATGATGCGCCAGAGCGATGACGCTCCACGTACCACTGTCTCTGCTGCGGTGACAAAGAAGAAAGAAACTCCTCATCATCCATACATGCATTAAACACACGAATATTTAAACTCCTTATTGAATGAATAGAGTAGACAATGACGCAAAGACCATTAAATACAATGACGTAATGACGCATATAAATACAATGACGCAATGAATCGAGTGATAGAAGAGGCAAGTCGAAAACTCAGAATTTTCAATCAAAAGATGTGAGCGCGAGTAGAAAAGAGCGTTACACACCATGGAAGCTACTTAGAGAGCTAGAGCTTTTACAGCACGGAGCAAAATTGTTCAAATACAATATTTGTGGCTTTAAGAGATCTCTCTCTCATCCTCGCATAACTCAGCATAACTTCCTATATCTATATAGAGCTCTCCGTTTAAACACATATCCTCTGTTTCATTTTGTAGCTCCACTTTGCGTTCTTGGGCTCCTGTGAAAATCCATGGTGCTTTAGGAAGTTTTATCGATCCATCAGACGCTGTTTGCGGCCAATATTGCTCCATACGATCCACATTTCTAAGGTCAACTCTGGCTCCCAAAGTATCTTTCTTGCCGGTCAAATGGTCCCATAGTAGATTACCCACATTCTTGAATATGTGCATTGGATCGAGCAAGTGATTGATCACGAGTCGGGGCCAGTATGGTAACTCGTACCATAGAGATAGTCTCTTCATCCCTGGAGGCAATCCGTCATCGCACATCTCCTTCTGCTCTAACCATGCTTGTGCAGACATCCTTGGTGGCTCTCTTCCCAAAAAGCCATCGCGTAACACATGATTCTCCGGAAGATACGCTTGATGACCTTCGTAGATTTGCTTCTTCAGTGAGGGTGCCCTACGTGCATTCAGTCTAGGTCCACATGTGACACATGCTCTGTATCCGCTTGTTTGAAGCCCTGCATGTATACACATGATAATAGATCAACTATGGGGAAAAACAAGATTTACAGTGTCTGAGAGAGGAGTGTCAATAGATCACCTGAGCATTCTGTTAGCCCGGGATAGTCATGCATGGTCCACATTAGAATACCTCTGATCAAAGCATTTCGTCGTCCTGTGTGTCGGCTCATATCCACCACCTCTATGCCAATCCACAATTGTTGTAGCTCTTCCAATAGTGGACGAAGATACACATCCATATTCCCCACTTTATATCGCCCTGGCACAATCAAGCTTAGCCATAGGTGCCCCTTCTTCGTAGTCAACCACGGGGGAATGTTGTAGTTGACGATGACAACGGGCCATACACTGTAAGATGTTGATCTTTGACCAAATGGATTTACGCCATCCATAGCCAGGCCTAAGCGCAAATTTCGAGCTTCCCTGGCAAAATCCGACCATGTTCCATCTATATGTTTCCAGGCTGCGCAATCTGCAGGAATTCGTAGCACACCATCCGAAGATTTATTCTCCTCATGCCATGATGCTAGGGCGGCCATGGACTTACATTCGAAGAAATGCTTGATGCGAGGAAGCAAAGGAAAATGTCGCAAAACCTTTTGTGGAATTTTTGTCCCGTGGAGATCTACTCGATATCTTTCGGAATCACATTTCGGACACTTCTCCATGTCTGTGTATTCCCCTCTGAAAAGAATGCAGTCATTAGGACAAGCGTGGATAGAATTGTAATCCATCCCCAAGTTTCGCAAAATCTTTCTTGCTTCATCTCGGGAATCTGGCATCACATTGTCAGCTGGTAGAATGTGCTCTTTCAGCAATCTACACAACATAAAAATATGATACAGTCGTGTAAAAATCTATCAGATCATTATACATTTAGAGTTCTATTAAAGTAAACTAATTGTAATAGATCACCTGAAAAGCGCTGCGACGCTAGTGTCACTCCATCCAAACTTTGCCTGCATGTTGAGAAGAACCAGGAGTGCTTTCAATCTAGACATACGTGCTCCATTATACAATGATGTATCGGCTTCACTTTTCATATCATCATAGATAAGCCTTTCTGAATCCATGATCGTCTCGATCATTTCATCAATCTCGGGCTCAAACATTGCCTCGTTGGGAATATGCTCTGCATGATCATCCCCCGAGCTGTCAGAGGCTACATCTTGTGGCCTCACATATGCTGCTTGACCAAAGCGCCTGCGAATACGTCTATTGGGTTGCAAGATTGCTGCTTGTTGGCCAGCGTCAGAGTCCGACGAGTTATAATTGGCAACAACTCGATCTATAATAGATGGATCGAACTCGCCAAATTCGCGAACGTGCTGCAAAGAAACACGTCTTGTCCGTCGCACAGCATGCTTGCATTGATTACAAGGACATAAGACCCTCGTTGAGAGATAGGTGTTTCGGTTGGACGGTCCCACATCCTCGTCGCTACTCATAATGAGGATAAAAAACTTATAACCTGGACAACAAATTTAATATTCTATTGGCATTCTTCGTCTTATCTCTCTCTCTCTCTCTCTCTCTCTCTCTCTCTCTCTTTACCTCACATTCTCTAGTCATGTCCAATCCCCGCACACCTCGGTCTAGAGGTGCACGGAGATCAGAACCACCGGGTTATAATCTCGTCTTTATTGGTCAATACCTATATTTGTGGGTACAAGAAATCTAGACACCCACGTCTACATGATACTGCATGTAGTGGACAAAATCCCTTTGCCTCTTCTCTAGCTGTAGCACTTCACTTCATCTTAACATCTTTTCACAGTAGATCTTTTCACTGTTCGTCTAACTCTAAACCCTAAACCGTAAGTAATTCTTGCGTGGACTCGATCTAACGTAAATAAGCGTAAATCTAAATAAATGTAAATCTAACTAAAAATAAAGCTAAATCTAATTTAACGTAAGTCTAATGACTAGAGGTTGTCTAGATGGTCATTGTGTCGGGGATGTAGTGACTCTTGCCGCCATGAAGATCCACCTTCTTCCCTATCTTCTGAAGACATTTCACCAGTACTTTTGGATCGACGGAGCCCACCATGAGTGAAGGCAGCAATACCCTATATTCCATTGAGGGCTTTCTTCACCCGCTTCATGCAGGCATCGCAGTCTATGGAGACCCGCATCTAATCTAATATAACGTAAATCTAAATCTAGCTTAAATAAACGTAAATCTAGTTAAAAATAAACCTAAATCTAATTTAATGTAAGTCTACATATAACCTAATCTTTAACGTCTTTTAAGATAGTTTCCTACGACGTTATAACTCTCTTCTTCCTGTGTGTGTGCGCGTGTGTGGATGTGTGTGCCAATAAAAAGAGATAAATGGTATAACCTTTCTATCACCCATGCCAAGTATGATAGATTGATTATGCCATTTCTCTCTTGAATAATAGGTCTTCAGTTCAACTCCTCGTCGGCTAGATCTTTAGGTCTTTTAATTTTAATTAGTTTCCTACGACGCTCCCTTAGTTTCTCTTTCTTTCTCTCTCAATGTGTGTGCGTTTTTTTGGATCGTATGCATGTTTTCTTTCTCTTTTCCTCTCTCAATGTGTGCGTTTTTTGTTTATGCATGTTCTCTCTCTCTTTTCCTCTTTCAATGCGTGCGTTTTTTGTTTATGCATGCTCTCTCTCTCTTTTTCTCTCTCAATGTGTGTGTGCATTCTTTGTTTATGTATGTGTGTGCGTTTTTGCACTCTCTCTCGCTCTCTCTCTCTCTCTCTCTCTCTCTCTCTCTCAAAAACACTATGTGTGTGTGTGTATGTGTGTGTGAGAGAGAGAGAGCGAGGGAGAGAGAAAGAGGGGAAGGGAACATGAGAATGAGGAGAGGGAAGGAGCATACCTGGCTCTCCTTCCTCTCCTCGTGTGTGTGTGTGTGTGTGTGTGTGTGTGTGTGTGTGTGTGTGTGTAAAAGAAAAAGAGAGAGAGAGAGAGAGAGAGAGAGTGAGGGAGAGCGTTACCTGCTCTTTGCTTGAGGGCGCCGAAAAACTCAGATCTGAGATCTGAGTTTTTGGGCGCGCTCGGTTATTTTTTTTACCCCAGCTGGCGTCGCTATGAGCGTCGCTATGAGCGTCGCAAATTTCTTTGTAAATTTGCGACGCTCATAGCGACGCTTATAGCGACACTCATAGCGACGCCGGGAAATTTTTTTTTTGAGCGTCGCTGTGTGAGCGTCGCTAATGTGAAGAGCCTCTTGTAGTGGTATTCAAGCAGGGCTAGAGTTTATTGAGCACCACAATTGTAGAAAGTACTTGAACATGATGATTGATCATGTTCTCGTGGTCATATCTACCTAATGATCATGTCTCTTTTAGCATGAGTTTTTCATTACTCTCATATCTTTGAATCATCAATTTTCAAGTATAGAGAAACTTGTGCATATCTCTACTTAGGATTTTTGCAAGAGTCATATTGAATTAGTGCGTGTGTGCGCGCGTGCGCGCACATGCGTGAATGAGAAGAGAAAGAGGTGGAAACGAAAAGAGACTATATATCACCAAATGTTCACTATAAATCCAAATAAAATATACATAAAAGTATCTTTAATGTACCACAACCAATTTAAAAGGCTTTTCATGAGGTAAGGATGCTTAATGAAGAATGGATTGGCATGTAAACTTTTATGACAAATTTCCTACAATGTGTAGATATTTGAGTATTAGACAATGGATTAGACTATAATATAAAAATACGGAGTAGTATATGATGACATGGGTGAAATGAGGGGAACTAGATGATAGGGTTGGAGAGGTAGAGGCCGAGGCTATCAATATTAGTGCCTTTTCTACCAAAAAAGCCAAGGACTTGTGGGCAAATGATAGTGCCCGTCTTGCCATCTGGGAGAGATGGAGGTGTAGTTGATGATCCAATTCCAAGAGACAATACACCTACGCCATTGGGATCCCCTGTGAAGTGGCTGGCGTCACTTCCCACGGTGGAAGAAATGTCCACAGAACTCGGCGAAGGGGAGGTAAAAATGAACTGAAACACATGAAAACTGTTTTAGCAAATTGTCGGCAGTTATTTTGGGAGATAGCATAGAGAACAATGAACATAGTGTGACCCTACAATGTTTAAGGATTTAAAAAAGTAATTACTAAAATATTTAAAACAATAATTATTAATTATTTGTATGATGATAAAAGGAAACAATAATTCATCCACCACTTCCATTCCGTTCAATCCAGGGAAAATACATAGGCCAAAAGCTTAATGAGAAGAATTAGAATGAATGCCAAGGGGGGATGCCTCTCAATTGCAAAGCTTATCATTAAGTGCATGTGGAGTGATGCTTCAATATGGGAAGAGGTATGAGAAAGGATGAAAAATACCTCACGAGAATTTCCCTTTGCAGAGCCATGGAGCTTGGTGGTGCCATTGCCATACAAAACTTGAATACCATTGAGAATATCACTATAGTGAAGCAAAAGTTGTACCACGCCGCCATTGCTCCACCCATCATCAAAGGCACCACCACCAACACCACCCCACGGTCCCGACTATGGCTGCCGACATTTTCTAGGATAATCAAGTAGAATGTGTATGATGTAAAGAGGCAAAAAGCTTTGGAAATTTGCAACTCACAAAAGTATGGCTACAAGAGATCGGACGTCCCCCCCGTCTATAAGAAGGCTAGTTGTAGGCCGGGCAGCTCGTGCAAATGCCAAATCGCCCTTATTTTGAATTTGGTCAACCGTGCATGCATATTGTAGGCTTGCGGTTCGAATGGCCACGTGATTGCAGACTAGTCAGTGCAACAACGCAGGAGAACCATGCCGAGAGAGAGAGAGAGAGAGAGAGCCTTGTCAACTATACGCTTCGGATAGAGAGCGAGAGAGAGCCTTGTCAGCTACACATCGGCGGATAAACACCAACCCCCCCCCCCCGCCCCCCGCCACCCCCTCTCTCTCTCCGCGCCCGCCACCCCCTGCGTTGCGCCATCCTGAGAAGCGGCGGCTCCTGCGCTTCCGAACTGATTGTGTTACCGATATCATTTGTGATTTGACTTTCAAAAGAAAATCTAAGCTTACGTAAAAGAGATAAGGATGGGGGAGGTGCCTTCTTGGTGAACACCTAGAGCCTTCCTTATGGAAAATTATGGAAAATTAGAGATCTCTCTCTCTCTCTCTCTCTCTCTCTCCAATTTGAATTCTAAACGAGAAGTCAAATCCATTTCGATGAAATGCCAATAACTTTTGTGACTTCTACCCTCTAGACTTGAGCACATAGCACTTTGGGGACGATTCGAATTCAAGCCCAAATGATTGAGAAGTCAAATCCATTTCAGCAAAAGGGAAGTCATTAACTTTCATCCAAGTTCTGCCTATACCTCACCTAGGAGGAAAGGTTATGACTAGTCTCACAATGATTAAGGAACTAACTTTAGCCTTGGTTCCTCTTCATGTAGACAATAGATGTCTTGTAAGGCTTTGTTTCATATGACTCGACACTACACTAGACTGGACACTATGGTAAGAAATTCCATTGTTTCTCAATTGCTATATAATCAACAATCAAACTATTCGTAGGAGCATTAGGTTTTCAATACCGAATTCATTTGCACATGGGCATAGAATCACATACCGTTGGTCATACCTTGCAAGCCTGGCCTCTAGCTAAGCAATTATGGCATCTTTCTCTACCAACTTCTCTTGCACACTTGCCACACTTTCTTCTTGCCTTGTTTCCATCTCCATTATCTATTGGTGATCCTTTGGTAGCTATTACCATATACATGTGGTAGTGATGTGTGTGAACACACTGGGACCGTCGGGGCATTTTTTCCCTTTTTAGGAGGTTTTTTTCCTCGTGCATTGGTAAATACATCCATCACTCTAGGGCTATCAATCTTTCCATTGCACACTAAGTAATACACTCTCTATTGTGCGCCTTGAGCTTCCTTTGTCTTCTCCAAGCTGTGTGTATTTCTCTACAACCCTAATTCCAACAATTGGTACTAGAGCAGGTTGCGTCCTCCCGGGCTTAGTCGCCAGTAGCTCCAGCACATGCCTGCTCATTTTTTTTCATTTCAGTGAGCTTTGGCAAGCGTTCGCATGTTGATAAAAATTTTGGGAGGGCTCATAGAGATTAGTCTGCTCAAATTTTTGATTCGGGCTCATTTCGGCCTCCGTTTCCATTACAGATAGTACTGCACAGGCTATTTTGTCATTTTGTGTAGAATTTTTGTCAGTGCCGTTTTCTGTATAATAGGTCCTTACAGTCTTCTACGGTTTGTGCTATATAGCACATGTTGTTCCCGCTTCATTTCTCCTCTTTTCGGGCTATTTTCACATCAGGTGCAGCATTTACCATGGCTGACAACAACATAGATGTGTTCAAGATGTTTGCTGTTGAGGACAGATTGGATGGGGACAATTACCCTATGTGGGCTTACATGATGCAACATGTTCTTGTATCAAAGGGCGTTTGGAGTATTGTGCAGGGCATTGATGTACATCCTGGTTCTGAGGATGTAGGTGATGTTGAGGATGTTGCAGGTCTTGCTGCAAGGATTGCTGCTATTAGAGTTGTTTTGCCTACGGCAAAACAAGCTCTTTGGGATGTAAAGGATGCACAGGCTCATGCATTGATTGTGTTGTCTATGAAGCGCACCATTGTTCCTCAAATTCGTTCAGCAAAATCTGTAGAACAGGCTTGGGATATTCTAGCAGATCTTTATGCAAGCCGCAATGAGGCTAAAATTGCTTTACTATGTAAAGAGCTGGAATCGAAGATTATGCATGAGGAAGATGATGTGGATACTTTCCTTGCCGGTGTCAAGGATATCAATGAGCAACTTATTTCTGCAAGTGAAGTCATTCATACAGTTCCCTTTTGCAGACTGTTCTTGATGCCTTACCAGATTCTTTTGCTAGTACTTGGAGACTTATGACCAAAGCAAATCCTGAAGTTGTCAAGTTTGATGCATTATGCACATTGCTGTTGCAAGAGCCAATTTCTAGGAAAAACAGGACTAGGCAGCGTGCAGTTGAATAGGCTTTTATTTCTTCTCAAAGAAATGGTGGTAACACCAATGCAACCACTTCTTATGGTTCTGCTGCGAGCGGCAAAACTTATGTTCCTAATGCTTCTGTTGGCAGCAATATGTCTGGAAATTTTAGTGATAATGGCAAAAAGAAGATGCGTTGCCATTTTTGTAAAGCTAATAATCACTTGATCAAGCAGTGTCCTAAGTTGAAGGCCAAAGAGGCTAAGAAGAAAGAGGGTGGTTCCACTACAAATGCAGCCATTGTCGAGTCTTCTGTGAAAGAAGACTGTGTTGCTGCTGTTGATGCAGAATGGGCCTTTAGTGCAGAGTGCACTTACAATCTTGTTGTCCATGATGCATGCATGTCAGTTGCTGCAGATTCACATGTGTGGTATTTTGACAGTGGTGCTACAAAGAACATTACCTTACATCGTGAATTGTTCACCTCTCTTGAGTCTGTCCCTCATGGGAATTCAGTCACTTGTGCCAACAATGCCTCTTATCCGGTTTAGGGAGTTGGAAAGTTTGTAAGTTACTGCTGCAAATGGCAGTTCCTTCACACTTGTTGATGCACTTTATGTACCTAGGATCAAGAAGAATCTCTTGTCTGTATCTACACTTGCTAGACTTGGACTTGTAGTCAAATTTGTGGATGAGAGATGTACAGTTCAGGATTTCAATTTTTGTGATGAAATTGTTGCATCTAGCCTTTTGTGCCGTGGGTTGTATAAGCTCACTTTGTATGAAAAGTGTGGATAAAATTTTGCAAATGTAGTTGGGCTGATTCAAGGGCTATTTCAGATGCAAAACTTTGGCATGCACGTTTTGGTCATTTAAATTTTGTCAGTTTGCTGTGTTTGCATAAATCTGATATGGTTGCTTCTTTGCCGCCTCTTGAAGCACCTGTCAAACATGTTTCTGAAGGCTGTATTTTGGGTAAGATGGAATGTTCGAAGTTTTCAAAGGATGGTTCAATTAGGGCCACATGCAGGTTGCAGTTTGTGCATAGGGTGGATGCATGAATAGGTGGACTTACTACCAATGTCCCGGACACACTAGCACGCTGGTAGCTACCTCCCAAATCTAAAGGTGGAGGGAAACTTTTGAGTGAATTTAATAACGATATTTTAAAAAACGTGACAGAGACCACGATCGAAGGTTGTTACACCTTTTCGTTACTCTCTCTCTCTCTCTCTCTCTCTCTCTCTCTCTCTCTCTCTCTCTCTCTCTCTCTCTCGCTACAGTTCCCATCTCCATAGCTGAGCACGCACTCTCTCTCAGAGTAGCTTGCCTTCCTCGATTACTGCTCTCTCTCTCTCTCTCTCTCTCTCTCTCTCTCTCTCTCTCTCTCTCTCTCTCTCTCTCTCTCTCTCTCTCACACACACACACACACACACACACACACACACACACATTGCATGCGAATCCTTAGCTCGTGTTTAGGGCTTAGCTTTGGACAGGGTATCCACTTTGGCATCCTCTTTCCACCTCTCAAAGACTCACAAGATGGTGGAAATCATTCCAGTTGAGGATGTTGTGAGTTTAACAAGTAGCACATGCCTTTGTTGTGACTCAGTCAAGTGCAGCTCATGCAAACAGAGTGTAATCAAGGATTATGAAGCAAACCAAACGCGCGCATATCGCGAGAGAATCAAAGAAAGGGAAGCTAGAATTAAACAGGTCGATATTAATTAATTTCAGCACCGCAAAATTAATGCACAGATGGTCAAGTTTTTCAAGCAGTGCACAGAGGGTCTTGACAACAAGGCAAAGGAGGAAATCATCAGGAGCATTCTCAAGCATCGAGCATTGAGAGACATGAAAATTCAATCTACGAGAGGTGAGGTTTCCAATGATGAGCAGAGGGTATTGATTAATAGAATGCACAACACTCTCAAGGTAATCAAGAGACCAAAAAGCTTGGCACAGTTGTTTATTAAACAGGCGAGTATCATGATGGTTATGAATTTCACAAGCATAAAACCAAATATAGCAGTTGCATCGAGGCTTCTTGGTATCCATCGAAGGAACTTCTATGCACCCAGATCTTCATTGAAACATAATCATACAGAACTTCCATTGCATTTGTGTGGGCGACAACCATACACAAATAGTGTAATTATAGAGGAAGTGAAGGCCACAATGGTGAGCTTCTGGACTCACAATACTCGCGTATTGCCTAACAAAAAGGATGTGTGTCGAAAGCGTATTGCACGCAAAGTATTCAATAAACACCCGATGCATCTTCTTGAGCAACCCCAGGTTTGTTTTGACTTCTTGAGTAACTACAAGCTTATTTTCATTGACAATTATGGCACTGGTTTGGTTGGACTTCAGTTGACTATTGTACAGTTTGCTTATTGTTGCACATTGCTTTAGACCTAGTAACTACCACTGCCAAATAGGTAGCTTACTATACATGACTGGTAGCTACCACTGTGATCCTTATAATTACCACTGTTAGACTTTTGTAGCGTCTGTGTTGTCCTCGATAAAGGTAGCTACTACTCTGATAGGGGTTGCTGCCAATCTGCCATGGTGTTCTTGGTAAATTTGTTGGCTACCATGTTCAACCTACTAGTTTACAGTCTCATAGTCATGATAAGGTAGCCACCAATTTGATAGTGCTTTCTACCAGATTGCCATGGTAGTATCGGTGTACTGGCAGCTATTATTGTCAAGTTGGTAGCTATCAGTATCCTAATGCTAGCTGGAGCTATCACTCTGAGAGTAATAGCTTCTAGTTACCATGCAATCCCGGTGGAAGCTACCAGTCTGCCATGGCAATCTTGGTGGAAGCTACCAGTTTTCCATGGAAATCCTGGTGGAGTGGTATCTATCACTGTCAACATGGTAGCTATCAATGTCAACCCGGTAGCTACCCTTAGGTAGTCTGATAACAACCAGCCTTATAGTGCTACTCATGGTAAAGGTAGCCACAAGTCTTAGAGTGCTTCCTACTATTAGACTCGGGCTCTTGTAACTTTTCTCCATCCACTCATCACAAAATATTAGTTACCATTCTGAGAGTAATAGCTTCCAATCTGCCATGTAATTCTGGTGGAGCTACCAGTCTGCCATGGAAATCTTGGTGGAAGCTACTAGTTTGCCATGGCAATCCTGGTGGATTGGTAGCTATCTTTGTCAACCTGGTAGCTATCGTTGTCAACCTGGTAGCTACCACTATTAACCTGGCAGCTACCCTTAGGTAGTCTGATAACAACCAGGTCTTAGAGTTCTTTCTACTATTAGACTCAGGCTCTTGTAACTTTTCTCCTTCCACTGATCCCAAAAGTATTAGTTACCATTCTTATACTAGCTCCCACCAGATTGATCTCAATTTTGTATGTCAACAATAAGTTATGATTTTGCCAATAAGTGTATTGAATATCATTATTTAATGCAGGTAGAATTCTTTCTTGCCTTCAAACAGAGTCACCCAGAGGTACAAATTCACCAAAGGACATTTGAAAAGTTGAAACCTTATTTTGTACGCAAGCTTCGAGATCGCTACAGTTGTTGTTGCATCACTCATATTCAAATGTCACTCTTGAGGGATGTTGTAAACCATATAAGGCAGATTTCTTATGGTCTGCATGGGAAAGAGTGTAGTTGTCAATTTGATATTTGTGGTGCACATTTGAAATGTAGTGCTCAGACAAATCAGTGCCCTAGCCTTACAAAGCTTTGGGAGTCACTTTTATGCTCGAAGGCTCAATTTTTTTTGCACTAAAGTGTTTGATTGGCGAATGCTCTTCATGTGGACCTTTGAAGAAGCTACCAATTTTCCCGATTGAAGAGTTAAATGGTGCATGTATGGTAACTGTTAATATTTTTGAAGACCTTGAAGTTGGCGAAACAGATTCAGGGAAAAAGAAGAAAAGAAAAGTTCTTTCTCACAAGGAGATGCAGTGCGGGCAGCTTTTCATACTATTCAAGGATCATCTGAGTAAGTTTATAAAGCATAATTTTGTTTACAGATGGCAGGCCGAACAGTTTAAAGATTGTCTACGTATCTTCCCTGAAGATGTGGTAGTGTCAGTGGCGGATTTCGCTGAAAATTACACTTTCAAAGAACAGAACGAGATCCAATCGATGCATTGGTTTTCTAGCCATTACTATCATTTCTATATATCTGATGATAAAAGCCACGATACTCTTTTTTTCCAGCATTGCTTTATGCTCCATTATGGTTGGTTGAAAGAGCTAGGCATATCGCTCAAAGAACATTGGGTCTGGTCAGATGGAGCAGCCTCGCAGTTCAAAGCAAATAGGCCTTTTTATTTTGTTGCTCGATATGGAACTCTCACAAGTTTCAAAATGACACATCACTTTTTAGGTTCAAGTCATGGGAAGGGCGAACATGATGGTGTAGGTGATGTTATTAAGAGGCATCTCACTCAGGAGCAGCTAAAGCCAACAAACTGTGTGAAATTACAATATGCAGCAGATGTGGTGCCATTTTTGAGAAAAACCATGTCCAATGGTGCCACAACCACGTATTCTTCGTAGGTACGACCAGTTACTCGACACTTTTGGGAGGTCAAAGTAGGTGATGTGGATAGAAGCCAACGCCGGGATTGTAAATATGTGCCTAATGCACATGGGTTACATTGTGTCAGCGGCTACTCCTTAACAAATGGAAAACTTCTTAGGTATCGGCAATTCTCATGCTTTTGTAGTGCTTGTTTGCAAGGCAGCTAGAGGAGGTGTTCGAACAAATCACACGTTTCTGCATGGAATTATGTTACCCTTGAACCTACAGATGATGTCGAAGATGATGATGAGATTGAAGAGTTTGCATATGAAGGACACCATGATGCGTTGAGTGATGCACTTCATGTTGGTGACAATTTTGTTGTTATAGCTCCTCATGACAATAAGGAGCTTGTGGATTTCTATGTCTTGAAATGTACAGCAGAAAAGACTCAAACTAAAGCTTTGCTAAGAGATGCATGGGGGAATTTTTGCAATGCCGGCTCATTTGTTGTCAAAGGAGTTTGGTACGAACAAGCAAAAGAAAATCCCTATGAGTTCAAGCTATTAAATTCTAAGCCTAAAGCCACCTTGAAATCCCACCTTGTACGAGCTATTAAGTTCCCAATGCAGAAAGTGGGATGTACAAGAAAATTCTTACTTTCCTCAAAAACATATGAGGCTATTTACAATAGCACTCCTTTTGATGTATAGCATTCCTAGTTCTAATCTAAGCTGCTTTTGATAGCCCTTCAGCATCTTTTCTTTTCTTTTTCCTTTGGGGGAATCTCTGTAATCTCTATGCTGAGCATCACCCTGTTTTGCAATTGCTTGAATCGTGTCTAAAATGCCTATGTGATATCCTAAGGCAGATAGCATGAACACTATGTCGAAAGCCTTTCCCTAAAAAAGGAGATGAGGGCAACTCCAGATGAGACTCGCACATGCAACCGGCCATTCAAGGATTCGATGCCCCTGACCGGACAACCAACTGATGACGGATCTCGCACATGCACAGCAGGTGGTTGCTCAACGGAGGATAAGGTCAGCTTTTGCAGGCCCACAGCAAACAGCAGGTGTTAGCAGTCGTTTGCAGGCTCCTGCTTCTCTCCCGCCTACGCCATCGGCACCGTTATAGCTGAACGTCATGGGGGGGGGGGGGGGGGGGGGGGGGGGGGGGGGGGGGGTTCATCACGTTGGGGGCGATAAGGAGCCGTTCAAAATAAGCGCAGGGACATGCAAATGTGGCAACACTTTTTGAACATTCGAGGCTGCATGTGCAAGTCCTAAGAGACAATGGACAGGTGACTTTGGTAAATGCTGAATACATCTGATGCATGAATGATCATGACCACTAGAACCAACCCAAGTGCCCATCAATACTCCCACGTCTACATTAAGCCATAAGAAATAAATCATCTCCACAACAGACATAGAAAATTTAAACAAGTGTAGCTAAGTAGATGCAAGGGTAGCTACTATGCAAACTGGTAGCTGCCCTTAACATTTTTGGGTATCGGAAGCTGTGTTAAGTACTTGTAATTGTGCAACTGTGGAGGTGCAGTGATGAACAATGCGAAAACATAAACAAGTGTACAAGTTAACAAAAGCTGCTTTACTACATTGAGCATTGAAAGCTGCTTTACTACATTGTGTCATCATTATAAGTGAGCAAAATACTCCATAAGTTACTAAATGGTTGACTGTTTACATCGCTTATCATGGTTACATGTCAGGATAATATATCTAGCCGTAATACTCTAGACGCCACTGCTTTGAGATCCTAATGCTCAGGTTATCGATCGGTCTCAACAGTGCACAGTCCTCGACATACTTGAGGCGATCTTCCACACAAAGCCAAGCCGTGAGCCAATATCTTACAGCTGTTGTAAGATATCCTTGAATCTCAGTGGGATTCTGATTTTCCATATTCTTCACAATGCAGAAAGTGCCTAGAAGATTCCACAGCTGCTTGTACTGTGCGTCATCCACTAGAATTGTGGACGTAGCAGTGTACTGACCTCTTTTCACCCACAAGTCACTTAGCTTCTTGTAAAATACAGGCTTTCCACCAGTTATCTTGATTCTAGCATCTCTTACACAATCCTGCTATGCAAGAATTTCCTTGAATTGGGAAAACTGATCAGGAAAGCAGGCACTCAACAGGTTTTCTGCTTTAGTCTTCATGCAGCAGGTCCACACAAATACATCAAAGTGCACAAGGCACCAGTCCAAGAATGCAGGTACATCCCTTTTATACCCGGCAGACACCCCTGCTATGTCTACAATTTCTAGATCATTCCAGTAGGCAGGCTTCCGTGAACGATAACTCTTGTCTAATGAAGTCAGCAGGACACCATTAATATCAAGGATTAGAGCTGGCTTACTCTCAAACAACATGTTCCCAGGATCCTCCCATGGACGAGACACCGTCCCGTCATCGTTCCTAACATGATCTGCAACACCACCTGCACCTCCTCCATCCTCCCTTTGCCGAGACACCATCCCATCATCGTGCCTTACATATTCTGTACCACCTGCACCAACTGCACCAGCTACACAACTTGCATCACCACCTGCATCCACAGATGCATCGCCATTTTCCCTTCGTGGTTCAAACGTTTTCATGATAATCTCCGTGTCCTCACCTGTACTGAGGACAAAAAACTCCGTGTTTTTATCCTCTTGGTCATCAATGTTGCTAGCACATGGGACTTGGCCCTCAACTCTAAATGAACCATCTATATCATGAGGGTCTTTCATAGTAGACTGTGCTATCATACTTATTATGTGATTAAGATTGTCAATGTTGCTAGTGGCAGTATCTGAACATAAAAACAATAATGAGATAAACAACAATGATGGACAGGACAAAAAAAAATTGATTTTGGCTTTCTTAATTCATAGGAAATGGAAAATTGTTACAAAGCCAAAAACGGCGACAGGATTTAGGAAAAGAGACAAAAATGGGAATAGGCTACAAAGCAAAAATATTGAGACTATGTTTGGAGTCTTTTTCTGACTCTGGTTGTTGTAGCATCTTTTCTTCCAGATTCCATGTTACTATTTTCTCCAGTCTCTATGGCTAATTGGTCCTTTGATGTCTTTGGTTGCCCTTTTGCATCCTCTGTAGGCTTTTTGGCAGCATCTGCAAGAGAGAAGAAACAATCAGCAAGAATGAACCTTAAACAATATTATCTACCTTTAGGAGAAAACAAAACCATAAATAACACTTGTCATCTTTCTCTTTCTTTCCCTTTCCATCATTTGTATGGTCTGCAGGATGGAGGGACTCGTGTCTCTAGATGACACTTCATTGTCCTTCATTGATGAAGAAGCATTTTCTGCTTGATCTCCATTCTCAGGACTATACTTCTCTAACACACCTTCCTTCTCAACTGTAGTCTCTGGCTCAGCCTCTGCATTCATGAAAAGTATTAAGGAATTAAGAACTTGCTGTTTCAAGTTACATGTAGCTACAGCATGACAGTGGAAGCTACCAAGCGCATTGATAGCTACCATCACTATCCTGGTAGCTACCAATGCCATCCTGGTAGTTGGCTGACTGAGAGCTACCAAGATGACATAGGGGCCACCGATGCTATCCTAGTAGTAAGCAATCTCATAGTGATGGTTAACAGAATAAAAGCCTAGCAACAACCTTTATCTAAAACATCTTCCTTCTCAGCATGTACCAACACCTTGAATTCTGTTCTTCACAATAAGAAATTAAGAACAAGTTTTCAAGTTACATTAAGGGTTAGCATGACAATAGAAGCTACCAGGCAAGCACTAATAAGCTACCAGTACTACCAAATGCTATCCTAGTAGCTACCTTGCCCCCTACCATCATGGTAGCTACCAATGTTATCCTGGTAGCTACCTTGTCACTTGCAGGACTTCCTTGGAAGAATGGTAGCTCATGGCAGAATGGCAGCTACCAATGCAATCTTGGTAGCCACCTTGTCACTTGCAGGACTTCCTTGGCAGAATGGAAGCTCATGTCAGAATGCCAGCTACCAATGCAATCCTAGTAGCCACCTTGTCAATTGCAAGACTTTCTTAGCAGAATGGCAGCTCATGGCAGAATGGTAGCTACCACTATTATACTGGTAGCTACCAGGGTTGACAGTGAGAACTTCCTTGTCACCAGCAGGAGTTCCATGCTAAAACAATAGCTAATGGAAGAATGGTAGCTACCTTGCCACCAGCAAGACTTCCATGGGAGAATAGTAGCTCATGGAACAATGGTAGCCACAGCCATATTGGTAGCTAGCTGTACCAAGATTAGCATGACAGCTGCAACTATGAGAGTGGTAGCTACCAATATTGTACTACTAGCTACCAATCTTATATTAGTAGCTACAATTAGCAGGGTTCCCTTGATAATAGAAACACACAAAAAACAGATAAATTTAAGCTCAATGCTACAAAATGCAGCAGGGCGTATACCATGGTCCATGCTTAAGGGCACTGATGAGGGTTTGGTGTCTGATTGCACTCCTTGGAAATTGACATTCGTACTGCCGAGGATCACCAAAGACAGCATGGTATGCAAAATCGGTTGCATGCATCCCATCTCCATGCATGTTTCTTTGCTTGCAACAAGATGGCCAAAACAGTACATGTGAAAGGCATGATTGTAGGGCAACAAAAACATGCCAAGTGCATCATCGTCGTACATCGTCAACCCACAAGCACTGCAAACTTTGTCGAAAGGCAAGGTGCCCTATCCACAAGTGGAACTTTTGGTGGAGGTGCAGACAACAAAACTGTACATCTTTTGACCTGCATGGTCTTCACAAAATCCATCCGCGCCTGTGCACACTCCTTCACTTTCTGTGTAAAATCTCTCTCCTTTAGAGCACTATCCATAGCATCAAGTGGTGCCTTCTCCTCAACTACCACTTGCAATGTTTGGAATGTTAGCGACAACTTGCCGATAGTATTTTTAAGCTGCTCCACCTTCATTGCATCCACAGCATCGACACTACCTTCTGCCTTTAGTAATGCAGCCTCTGTATCTTTCAACTGGCCTCTGAGCTTTTCCACTAGGAGGTTGGCACCTTCATTTCGGTGCACATCAGCCTGAAGCAATTCCAGCTTCTTAAAAGCTTTATTATACTCTGACAATGCAAAAGAATACTTGCTTACAACCATGTTGTAAACAGTATCTAACTCTGTAAGAGACGGTGGACCAAATAAATTCTTTTTTTGCACATCATCCACTGTATCGATCGGAGTTTCTTGGGGTGCCTTTAAATGATCTAGAGTCCTCGTCATTCTCCGCGAGCTGTTAGGGGCAAAGGAGGAACGGAAAGCTGCCCATCGCTGCTTCTTTGCATGTAATTTGTCTGGATCCATATTTGTGACAATACTTTCTGAAAGCAAGGCCCAGTCAACCTGTCCCTTCAATTGCTCATATAGAAAGCCTCTAGCAAATCCTTTAGTCACCTCCATACCATAATTGCGAGGTTCTTGATCTCGGGGGGTTCACTATGTGTAAAACTACCATATCATGTGCATTCAAGACATGTTTGTAAACCCCCTTATATGTTAATTTTGTTAAGAATATAATATACCCTTTTCTTTTAAAATCTGTAAGTTTTTTTCAAATTTGAAAAAATAAGACCCTTCTGTATATATATTTCTGTAAGCTTCCAGAACTTTAGGTTCCCTTCTGTTGAACTCACATGATAGGTTACTTTTTTATTAGGTGACCTACCTAGGTTCTTGATACATGGATGTGAACAATATATAAAACCTATTCTAGAGCTCTGGCTTCACATCTCTACATTTTACTTTGCTGCCCCTCTTCGGCACCTCCTTGAAGCATTTCAACCAATCTTTGTTGGTGAAATCTGCCTCGGTCAGCAGTCGAGCATCCACTCCAGAGTTGGGGAGGTCGTATACTTCATGTGCTTGACGCTTTGTCATGCAAAAAACTGTCTTCCTTTCAAATGGCACATATGGAGTGCACCAACGACCTTTGCCCTGTAAAATACAGGGAAAAATATAAGACCATAGTTGTTTCCATACGGCAAATGCATACGGGTATGGAAGTATGATTGGAGTATGGTTCAACACGTAAGCTTGAAACATACACGACCATAAATTTACCGAAAACTTAGATAACTTATGTATGGTGAGCATTTATAATATCACAATTTTACAGAAGTTTTCACATTAAACATCAATTATTGTATTGAGCAAGAGCAGAAGCAAGCTGGGAATGTGCATGAAGAGGTGGTACAACTACCTATGTCCCAGACAGATAGCTACCATGTAACTACCACATTGGTATTTCTTTGCTAAATGAACTTTTTGATTGGTAGTTAGCTAACATAATGCTACCAACTTGTTATGTTTTTTGCAGAATACTAAATGCTACAATCTTGATAATCTCTAATGTACTTTCCCTATATTAAATAAGTGTTGCAGGTGGTAGCTACCACACTGATAGAGTATCACTTATTCATGCTTCTTCATAGCACTATGATTTGCAATCCATGCGAGTACGATCCCAGCTATGCACAAGACATGAATGCATGTGCAACCAACCAATTGAAGTTCAATCAAAAATGCAATGTACAGAAATATATCTGCTTGAATGCATGCATACATGGATGCCTCTACACAAGTTTTTAATGCATGCATGCATGCCTCTACACGGGTTTTCAATGCAGGCTTGAATGCATGCACATTAGCTTATGGAGCTTGAATGCATCTACAAACATCTAGCCTCTAACTTAGGTTTGCTTCAAAGAAAGCTTAAGAGAACTTACATGGACCTTCGAAAAAAGTTATAACAATAAATTGTGCAGAGACAGTCAACAACACTAAGATGCAGTAGTACCTCAATGTTGGGGGTTACAACATTGCCATTTTTGAATATTTCTTTGCTATAGGAGTGCAGGGCTTTGGTGAAGGAGTCAAGACCTTCTTCTTCCTCTTTCTAGCAGGGGAATCCAAGAGTGGATCAGGCAGGGAGATGAATGAAGGGCCCTCTTTCGCCTCCCAATAATTGTGGCTGATTTTGCTTCAGCTGCAGGAGCTGCTTGGCCACCTGAGTTGCCCCCCCTCTGCAACCGTCGAGGAGCAGGAGGCGTCATGATTGTGGAGTAAGGTGGCCCCACCGCACTACTTTCACACACACAGTTGAAACTGAAAAGATAATTTTTAAATTTTTTAAATCCAGCTCGCTGCTCAAGCCTTTTGATAAACAATTTTCAAATAAAACCTTATAAAATATTCTCAATGCTTACTCACCTAGCTACCAACCAGCCCACCCCCTTGCTGCCACTCCCAAAAATGGGTAGCTAGTGTACCACCTATTCATGCATCCACCCCATAGTGATGTTTGTGAGCCCATGCAAACTCCGTCCTTGGGCAATTACCTTTACTTTGTGACTTTCATTGACAAGCATGCATGGGTATTTGCGCTTAAAGCGAAGTTCGAAATTTTTATGTGCTTCAAACATTTTCTAGCTATGGCTAAAAATTTCTCAAAATGTACTATGGGCACCCTCCCTTCGGATCGAGGGGGGGAGTATATTTCTCAAGAATTTAATGCATTTCTGTCTATTCGTGGGATAAAACACCAATGTACAGTGGCTTATACACCTCAACAAAATGATGTTACTGAGAGGAAAAACAGGTCACTTACGAAAATGGCACGATGTATGGTCAAAAGTCAAGCTTTGCCGCATTCTTTTTGGCTTGACGCCATCATGTGTACCACTTATGTACTAAACAAATGTCCTATGAAAGCTTTGCAATCTATTACTCCATATGAAGCATGGCATGATAGAAAGCCTACTATTGAGCACATGTGTATTTTTGGCTGTTTGGCATATGCTTTGGTGCTACAAACACAGCGCAGAAAATTGGATGATAAAGCTGTCAAATGTATTTTTCTTGGTTATAGTGCTCAAAGCAAAGGTTACAGATTGTATCATCCGCAAACAAAACATATTTTGGTTTCACGAGATGTAGTGTTTGTGGAAGATTCTGTTCAGCCCTTGCTGTCATGTACTAGAGAGAGTAATGTAAGTTCACAAGACATTTATGACACTTTGTTGCCTCTTTTCAATGGTGGAAATACGAATGTAAGTTCCAATGACACAAATGTACAACCTATGGGGGTTTCTAAAAATGTTACAGATCAGCCTATTACTGATGCTGATATACATGATGTACTTGATGAGAAAAGGGCTTAAAATGAGCAGGCTAGAGGTATGCCAAAATGGCTGGTACACACTTTGCGTGATAGTAAATTGGATGCACCTTTGCCTAGGCGTACTCGTTCAAGCTCTCACCATGCATCTTATGCATTACATTGTTATGCTTTGGATGTGTCTAGCTTACATGATGTTGAGGAGCCTCTGGCTTTTGATGAAGCACATAATTCAAAAAATTGGATGGTTTCCATGCAATCAGAATATGATACACTTATAGAAAATGACACATGGACTTTATGTGATTTGCCTTCTGGAAAAAAAGTCCATTGGTATGAAGTGGGTTTACAAGTTGCAACGCAAGCCGATCGACATAAGGCTCGACTTGTTGCAAAGGGTTATGCACAGCAAAAAAGGCATAGATTATGAAAGAGACTTTTGCTCCCACTTGTCGTATGACTACTGTGCATTTTCTATGTGCATTGGCAGCTCATTTTGGTTGGGATGTACATCAATCAGACATTATTACTCCTTTCTTGAATGGTGACATATTTGAGGAAGTTTATGTAAAGCAGCCTCGCGGTTTTGTCAAGAAAGGACAAGAGGACAAAGTGTACAGATGTAAGAAGGCTTTTTATGGGTTGAAGCAATCTCCTCGTGCTTGGTATGAGAAAGCTGACACTCTTTTGGTCAAACAAGGCTTTCATAACAGTCCAACGAAAAGCACATTGTATGTAAAGCGTGAGGGTGATGTACTTCTCATTGTGGTTCTTTATGTTGATGATTTGATGATCACTGTACCAAATGAGAGACATATTGCTGAATTTAAGACTGATTTGAATGCTACTTTCACGATGAAAAATTTGGGACTGTTGCATCATCATTACTTGGGTATATAGTTGCCTTGTGTCAAAAAAGTTACATAGAGACATTGTTATGTAAGTTTGGACTTGAGGATTGCAAACATGTTGCCATTCCCATGGAAACAAGTTTGAAATTGAGTCTTCATGATGCTGCTGATCCTACAAATGTCACTCTCTATCAAACTGCTATTGGATGCCTCATTTATGTATGCAACATGAGGCCAGATATTCAATTTGCAGTCTCACAGGTTAGCAAATTTATGCATAGACCAAGGTCTAAGCATTGGCAGGCTGTCAAGAGGATTTTCCACTACCTTAGTGGCACTTTACATCTTGGCTTGTTTTATCCCAAGGGGAGATCATTGCCGCCAGACTTACATGCTTTTTCGGACTCAGATTGGGCTGGCTATTTTAACACGCGAGTGTCCACAAGTGGTTTTTGTTTCATGCTTGGCAGTTCCTGTATATCATGGTTGAGCAAGAAGCAACCTACTGTGACCACTTTTAGTTGTGAGACTGAGTACATGGCAGTCTTCATA
The DNA here is from genome assembly GCF_014529385.1 of Adiantum capillus-veneris. Taxonomy (NCBI): domain Eukaryota; kingdom Viridiplantae; phylum Streptophyta; class Polypodiopsida; order Polypodiales; family Pteridaceae; genus Adiantum; species Adiantum capillus-veneris. Next base: position 44,060,168 of record NC_140933.1, on the reverse strand, counting down.
GCTACAGTTGAGTGTGTATGGCTCAGACGCCTTATGGCTGATTTGGGTGTTGGACAGGACACTGCCAACACTATCTACACTGACAGTCAGAGCACATTGGCAGTTGCAAGGAACCCTGGGACGGCCACTTTTTAGAATGTGTATGATATCACGTGAGTTAACCGGAGAGGATTATTAAAAGACCAAAATGTATAAAAATGTATACATACAGAGGAGGGTGGGGGTTTTTTAAATAGGCTCACAGTGTAAGTATAGTATGGTATTACCTCTTGAACGCATGCAAGGAACCCCGGGACGGCCACTTTTTAGAATGTGTATGATATCACGTGAGTTAACCGGAGAGGATTATTAAAAGACCAAAATGTATAAAAATGTATACATACAGAGGAGGGTGGGGGTTTTTTAAATAGGCTCACAGTGTAAGTATAGTATGGTATTATTAATTACCTCTTGAACGCACGTGATATAGGGGTCTTTTGATAAGTGACTGCCCCGGACAAGAAACCCAGTTTTTCATGCTCGCCCAAAGCACATTGAGGTGCATTACCACTATGTCAAGGAGAGGCTCTGAGCAGGAGAGATCAACTTGGCTTATGTGCCAACACAGGACAACCTTGCAGATCTTTTCACAAAGGCATTGAGTCGTGAGAAGCTCCAGCTTTCCGCAAAGCTTTGGGCTTACTCCTCTTTGTGGATTGATCATGTCCTCAGGGCATGGCACTTCCCTTTACTCATGTACCAACTCTCATTCACCGCATCACTCCAGGGGGATTTGTTACCATATCCATGTGGAGTGTGTAAACACACTAGGATCACCGGGACATTTTTTCCCTCTATAGGAGGTTTTTTCCCTCGTGCACTGTAAATACGCCCATCACTCTAGGGCTATCAATCTTTCCATTGCACACTAAGTAATACACTCTCTATTGTGTGCCTTGAGCTTCCTTTGTCTTCTCTAAGCTGTGCATTTTTTTGCAACCCTAATTCCAACAATAGCAACAGGATAGGCCTTTTTCCCGTGGGCCATAAGTGGGGCACACTCTCCTCATCATGCTACTACTCTTTCCCTAGAATGCCCAAATCCCAGGGGATTCACTATTAGTAATGGGGGGATGTCATCTGCGTGCATCAAAATTAGAGAAACCCTCCTATGTACGGTATCTTATATGCTTACCTACCCCCTACATACGGACAAGATACAGATGTTCTCGCAATGAGCCATCCCCCCTCATACGGATGTCGTACGGAATGTAATGACCCACTATTTTATGTATACTAGTAACATAATAGTTTTAGAAGCACATGCTTTTCCAAAAATACATGTTGACCTGCAAATGAACAAAAGTGTACAACAAACCATTCAAAACAACAAATATAATGAATACTGAATTAAAATATATCAATCATTTCAATGTAACGGTCAAAAGACGAACATCATTTCCCTTGTAAATTGATACAAATCTCAGTCTCAAAACAAATGATACTAGCCACCTACTCAGTAAGCTTTCTACATGAGATTTAAGGCACATATATGAATTAGATTGTTCTCTAAATAACAAATAATAACATGCTCATAAAAAACTATGGTAAACTTCACTTATTTAATTAAAACACATTACAAAGGGTATTAACTTATAATTTTTTCTCTAAAGGTTTTTTTTTTTAAATCTCAATCTCTCTCTCTCTCTCTCTCACACACACACACACACACACACACGTATCATGTACCAAACTATTTCTATTCATTCTAAGTTTCGCAAACAATGTGCAATAGAGTATTACACCAATAAAATATAGACAAATTAAATGTCTCCTGGTTTTTTGGTCAAAATTTGAAGCTTTTGCTAAAAACATTTCTGGCTCACTTTAAGGCAAGCTTGCAGTCAAGATGGATTATTAAAATTCAAAGGATCAAAGCCAAAACTCTTGAAGAGACAAAAGAACCAGAGTCTAGAGATCAATAGCAAGAAAAGAGCACAACAAAAGCGACTTCATATGAAAGAACCACTAACCAATGAATCGCAAAACCAATGATTGGGTAGAAGATCGTCCCAAGCTCTCTCAGGCTCATCATTTTCCTCCTCGTCATCAAAGACATCATCAGAGAAAGGGGATTGTCAAATACAAGTAGCACTAATGTCACCAATAGAGACAAGTAACCAAGGCTCTTTCTTTGTGATAGCAACATTTCAGACAGAACTTACAGAGGAAAACATTTAGGATTGCAGAGCCTGCCAGACTGCGTTGAAGCTTCCGCAATGGACAGGATAAGATAGGTCATCACCTATTAAAACATCAAAATAATCTCACATGAACTCCATATACAATTCATAATACATAGAAGAATTCTTCCACAACAATACACATACACATACATTTTTACTAACATGCATACACATAAATATCATATATATGCACATGCACATGCATATATATCTATAAATATATGCATTTATAGACATTCATGTATGTCTATGTGTGCATGTAAATGTATGTACTCATTCAAATGAGGCCCTACAGAGAATACACCTTCTTTCTTGCACTCAAGTTATGATAGCTCACTGTACTCAGATTATAAACATACCACTGAAATGTCAGTAAGAACTTGCGAAGACGATGCAAAACATGCAAATCAGATAGCACTTGAAATGTTTTTGGCATAGATCACACCGTTACTTGGGATTTTGCAGCTTCATACATAGATAGGCATAAACTTAACAAGTTATAGAGCTATAAACTTAGACAAGAGCACTTGTGCATCAATGACCCGCACATCATTGCAACCAATCAAGTGAGTTATAATTGTAAGTTTCTTCCTCTGAAGAGAGAAAGTAATCAACCCGAAGGTATATTGATTGTATAGTCCGTGCAGCAACTACAACAGAAAAGTTAAAATCCAATCCATTTCACATGATTTCATACAGGGATTTGTAGATGGCTCTTACGACCAATATTCAATCCAACCTTGAATCTAGATCTGATAGCTTTAGGTTAAGAATCACTACAACAAAAAAACATGTTATCGACGCAGATATCGACGCGACACGTCGCTATCCGCATCGCTGTGAAACCAGTCGCACATAGCGACGACCATAGCAGAAAAAAACTTCTTGGACAGAGGACAGGTAGCCTGGCCTGTGCCCAGCTAAAAGATGGACACAGCCACATCCAGACTTCCTGTCCTCTGCCCAAGAAAGCGAGCAGCACCAAAATATCAACCATGCTCCCGCGCGTAGAAATTTTGGCAAAGTTCCCTTTGTTTTTACATAAACTTTTCAAAAAAAACAATATCCTTTGGCTTCCTACATGCTATCCATGTAAGATCTCACATGAGATTTAACGCCAATGAAAGACAACCGTACCAACTGAAAAGCATAACCATAACTTAAAACCATAACCGACTATAACCACTTTGATCAAAGCCATAATGTAGATAATCATAACCATAAACAAAATTAACAATAACCATAAGCATAACCAGAAAGAGAAACAATAATTGTCTATACAATGACAATGACAATAATCATAACCATAAGGGAAACAATAACTGTCTAAACACTAACTGTTTGTACAAAAAAGGCACAGAAGCGTGTCTGTGTCTCACAAAGCATATAGATGAAATCTGGTCCACTAATGACTAGGCGTCGCAACCTGCACATAGGACAAGTCACAAAATTAGTATTGATATTACTTCAGATATACTGACTTAATTAAATCAACTCACACATATTAACGTCTCACCTTAAGCGATCAGCGAGACTGTAACGCCTCCCAGTCTACAGGCTCTCCTGAAGCTTCAAGATCATTCAGTACTTCATAGATACCTCTGCGATATCCATCTGACTCCTCCTTGCGTGATGGAGCTCGATGCATCGCAAGATTCTACGTTTATACAAAAATCAAAATAATAAGAATACATGATTCATCGCGTTTTAAAAAACGCCATAGTTAAGATTGGATTAGAAACTCACAAACTCATAGCAAAAGGTGTCGAAGCCTCCGCTGCCAAAATGAGATGTCCCCCTAGTCATCTGTCGTACCTGCGCAGCCTCACGCTGCTGTCTAAACCGCGTGGCCGTTGTCCGCTCATCCTCCCTGATCTGCAGCCACGTCTCGTGTGGAATGCCCGAAGGCTTCGGCGAGCCGGTCCTGAAAGCCTTCCGAGCTGCATCTCGTCGATGTTTGATGGTGTCTCGTGCAACACCCTTGATCCACCGCGCCGAAACAACGGAAGAACCTGGAGCAGACTGGTACTCTCTCAGGATGGTCTCCACTATGTAAGTGACTTTTTCCTTTTCTTGCTGATCCCAAGACGTCAAAATGCTGGTCGAAAACTGCAGCTCCACGAGCTGACGAATCCGCTGTCGCATCTCAGTCCCGACTCTATCCATGTCAACAAAACCATCTCCCCGTACAGTATAGAGTTTGGAGGCACTAGGATTGTGTGCCCCCCAAGATGTCCGAGGTGTGCCAAGAGGTGTGTCGAGAGGTGTGTCTGGGTAAGACGGGGGTCGTGAGCGAGGAGGGATCGAAGCATCTGTGGACCCTCCTCCACAGCAACCACCACCTCCACCTGACGATCGTCGAGATCGACGAGTGCGCATGTGCTGCGGAGATGAGGTCGTACCCGCCTCTGCCCTAACCCTAGGTGTCGAAGCGACCGTGATGGGAAAAGAAGATGTCGTACCCATAGGCGTCCTGAACCCCGTAGACGTCCCTCCCTAGGCGTCGGACCCTCGGGTGTGAAGCCCAGAGGCGTAGTACTCGTGCCTCTGGCTACCCAGTACTGAGAAGCCTCTGCCATCTGAGCAGGCGTCATTTGTGTAACGAAGCCCATGAACACATCTGTACTCATGGAAGCGGGATCTGGAATCGCGTCTACCATACTAAAGTCCTGCACAAAGAAAGTAAAATAAAGCGTCAGAACACAGTTGTTTAAATTAACTTTAAGCTTAATTTTAAATCAAAGTCTTCACACACACTTACAGGCCTAGGCCGCGACGAGTGAGGCATCATCGATAAGATCTTGCACCGTATCATCGTCTATCTCTAATTGCAAACATAACTCTGTCCCAACTCGTTCTGACAGATTGTTTTCATCCATTGCATCTTCATCTACAAGTGTCAATTCTGGCTCGTCTGCGTTATCCTCGTATATCTCTGTCAGCTTCCTCTGCCATACCTTCATCCATCTCATCTAATGTCACAGTAGTATGGACGTCGTCTGACTGACTTTCCTCCAGGAGATCTTGCCCTTCAAATACTTGTTTATTTCTTGGAGCAACCTGAACCACAAACCACCATTGTCGCTCTCGAGGGTCCGGTACAAAGACCACTTACTCGCAATGTTCGGGGAGAGTAAATGTGTCGCTCGCATCTGTCCAAGTCTTTGTAGAATCTATTTGCAGAAGTTTGTTTCCATCTCTGCGTACCGTTGCATTGCGACCAGAAGTAATCACCTTGAACCACTTCACATCCAACAAAAACATCTCAAACCGCCTGAAGCTTACTTTCAGGATATCTGACACCAGACCACAGTAATCCAGGTTGCTAGTGCTCTCATTCGTGTCTCTAGCACTGGCCCTGCTCTTTTGCATGAAACTAACCATTACTCCACTGTCAAACGTGTTTCTTCTGCTATCAATTTGTTGTGTTCTGAAATGCTTCCATGCGACCACAGTGCCATGTATGTATGATACTTCCAGTCACATCCAATAGCCAGCTCTTCCTCTTCTAAAGCTATGGGTTTTCCGATCTGTCGAGCTGCTCTCACTGTCTTGTCTAACCATGCCATTGTAGGGAATTCAGGTAGAGGAGCGAGATAGTCTGACAAGGGTAAGCCTCTAGTCGTTCGACTTCGCCTGAAATCGTGTCGCTCTAGATTGTGTCTCTCTTTCTCTTCTTCATACCTTTCAAGCCATTTTGCATCGGCGCTGAATTTAGTATACAGAACATCATGATCTTTTCTCGCATGGCCAAGTTCATTTTCTTCGGCACCCCTTGCCGTTGCGGCTCCTCTCCCACCAGTCTTGCATCCTCCTCATCGCTTCACAGTCGAGGCATTTCTGGATCAGAAACGGATAGAAATTCGATCGTCAATACAAGAGACTCTTGCACCAGCCATCCTTTTGCCATGCTCCCCTCTGGACGCGCTTTTTGGCGAACAAAACCCTTAAGTGTTTTCATGAACTGCTCTAGAAAGAACATCCAACGGCTGTGGACTGTACCTACCACTACAACCTCATCTACTACATGGACGAGCAAGTGCATTTGGATAGTTAGGCAGCTCCTGGGTAGATACTTCTCAATCATGCAAATTGCCTCAATGGAGTTAGCCCTTGCGACTGCAATAGATTCCTCCCGTATCTCCTTGGAAGAGATCCACCGCACTAGCTCTGAAATCTTGTATATGCAGGTCCGCACTTCCTCCGTTAAACACCCCTTGACCGCAATTGGAAGAATGAATTGCAAGAACTTATGTCAATCGTGTGATTTCAACCCTGACAATTGATCATCACGGGCAAATGCTGTCTTGAGACATCCCATATATCCTGTTGGCGTCCTGAACTCTGAAATCACCCTTTTCACTTGTCGCTCTTCGTTTTTTAGCAATACCCATGGCGCTCTTGGAAGTTTTATTTGACCAGCTGCATTGGTGAAAGGCCACAGCTCTGGCATCTTTCCAACCGACTGCAAATCATCTCGTGAAGCTCGATTGTCTTTCATTCCCATGATTGTCTTCCAGAGGAGCTCTCCCACCTTCTTGAATATATGCATTGGATCCAGCAAATGGTTAATTAGTAGATCACCTCAGTACGGCAACGTATGGAGAATGGACAAACGTTTCATTCCTGGAACAGGTTGCCCCTCATGTTGCTCCCATCGGCGACGTCACTCTTGTACATGCATAGAACGACATTCGACGCGACCAAGCTGGCCTTCGCGCAAGTGATGGCCATCTGGAAGATAACGGTGGTGGCCTTGATAAATTGTCTTTCGAAGAGAGGTAGAATAGCGCATATCCAAAGACTGCCCGCAAATTGGACATGCATTGTATCCCGAAGTTGTTAGTCCTGCATATATCAAAGCATGAATCAGGCCAAGGCAAAGGGCTTGCGAATAGCGAGAATTTTGTAAATCAATAACCATTACCAGAAGCTTCTCCGTATCCTGGCCAATCATGCATAGTCCACATAAGAAGTACATGGATCCTTGCATGCTGTTGTCCTACTGGTTCAACCGCATATGCTATGTCGCTCCGATGCCATAACTCCTAGAGCTCGTCAACTAGTGGAGCTAGATGAACATCCATGTTTTTTGCTTTGAACTTACGAGGTACAATCAAGCTTAAAATCAAATGACCCTTCTTAATAGCAAGCCACGGCGGAAGGTTGTAATTGATGACACACACGCCAAGTGCTCCATGACGAGCTTCTCAAGCTAAATGGATTGACTCCATCCATTGCCATGCCCAAACGCAAATTGCGTGGTTCACTCTTAAAATGTGGCCAGGTATCTTCAATGTGCCTCCAAGCCTTCGAATTAGCGGGCACCCTAAATGTTGCGTCAGTGGATCTATTCGTAAAATACCACCGCATCAACTTTGCAATGGAACCACAACGAAACATGCTTTTTATCCTAGGAATAATAGGAAAATGTCGCAACACTTTAGCTGGCACTATCTCGCCAACTGCATCTTGTTTGTAGCGCATTGCTCCGCACTTAAGACACGACAGACAATTTGCGAATTCATTGCGAAAAAGAATACAATCATTTGGACATGCATGAATCTTGTTGTAGTCCAAGCCAACAGAAGTCAGAAGTTGCTTTACGTCTGGCCTGGAGTGAGGCATTTCATTGCCAACCGGGAGAAGTTGCTCCCGCAATAACCTGTTTAAGCCACATTAAATTAAAATTAAAGCTCTCCGAGCACATCACTGTTGCAATCGGAAAATCTCTTTTGTAAATTATGTACTTAAACAAAGCAGTGACGCTTGCATCTGACCACCCGTACACTGACTGAAGATTCAAAAACGCCAAACAAGTACGAAGCACAGATATTTTGGCGCCTTCATAGATTGGTTGACGTGCCAACTTTCTCAACATGTCTTCAAGAGATAGACGCAAGGCTTCTGGTGCTGCTTCGTTCGCGGTCTCCTCGCTTGTCTGGAAGAAAGCATCCAGCATCTCCTCCATGCCGTCGTCTTCTGTCTGTAAGCTCTTTTTTGCTTCTATCAGTGGCTCTATATTGGTCGGACCTTCACGCATAATCTTTTTTCTCTCTCAGATGTAGGTGTTATGTCGCAAAAATCAATGTCCGTTCCGTAGGAGTCATATTGCATATTCTGTACGGTTTCTCTAGCAATCTCTCCGTACTTGTGCACATGCTCATTACATATCCTACGCAAGCGCAGGATTTGATACTTGCAGAGCGTGCACGAGCATGCAATCTTTTCCTCCATATTAGTTGATGACATTGCCATCTACAATGATTATGAATGTTGTTTTAATATATATATATATATATATATATATATACTCCTCACAATGTAAACTACCTGGCATTCTCTAGTCTTGCCCAATCTCCGTACACCTTAGTCCAGAGGTGTACGGAGATCAGGACCACCGGGTCAAAATCTCGTTTTTATTCGTCAAATCCTATATGGGTAGACACATACGTGCACTCCCAAGTGTACATGGCAATACATGTAGCAGACAAAACCCCTTTACCTCTTTTAGTTCCATAGTTTCTTCTCTGTCTACGTATCCTATCTCTCGTTCTTCTCTCTCGATCTCGCTCTCGCTATCTCTCTTTCTCTCTCGATCTCGCTCTCGCTATCTCTCTTTCTCTATTTTTCTATCTCTCTATTTCTCTATTTTCCTATTTCTCTGCCATAACTCCTAGAGCTCCACTTCCCTAACTCTCTCTCTCTCTCTCTCTCTCTCTCTATCTATATATATATATATATATATATATATATATATATATATATAACTCTCTTTCTCTATCTCTCTATTTTCCCTCTCTCTCTCTCTCTCTCTCTCTCTCTCTCTCTCTCTCTCTACTTCCCTATCTCTCTAATGATCGAACGAGCGACTAATCTACGGAGATCTAGACGCCCACGACTGCGGAGGACTACACAACATCGACAGAGACTGCATCAGAGGATCTAGCTAGGTCATTTTGGCTCGACATGCACAACGTTCGATAAGAGTACTGACCATGGAGGAGATCTACCCATCCCAACTAGCTCGTTTAGCCGTTTAGTCCACACCCAGCAGTTTAGGATTCCATAATATTTTATTTTGTCATCTTCTTACTCTAACTTTGTATCAGATCCATCACATTGTAATTTTCTTGTCTCATGTCTCATAGGTCACTTTGGCCTTTCGAAGACGTTAATATAACATTGCATTTCATTTCTCTTTAATTTTATTTTTCTTTAGTTTTAATTTCCTAAGCATACATTAATTCTCTCTCTCTCTCTCTCTCTCTCTCTCTCTCTCTCTCTCTCTCTCTCTCTCTCTTTGATTACCTACACACACATTTCTCTCTCTCTCTCCTACCTACACACACACCGTTCTCTCTCTCTCTCTCTCTCTCTCTCTCTCTCTCTCTCTCTCTCCTACCTACACACACACCGTTCTCTCTCTCTCTCTCTCTCTCTCTCTCTCTCTCTCTCTCTCTCTCTCTCTCTCTACACACGATGTAGAGGTAGAGAGAGAGAGAGAGAGAGCAAGAGAGGGGTTGGGGAGGGTGGAGATGGACATAATACCTGGGCAACAGGTTTCGGCCAAGATCCGAGCCGGCGAAAATGGTCCCTACGTGCGGGTTTCGCTTTTTTCTCTCAATTTTTTTGACGTCGATATACGCATCGCTATACGCGTGGCAAATAAAGCCTTTCCACGCGTATATCGACGCACATTGTGACGCGTATAACGATGTCCGCTAATATCGTCGATATACGCATGAAAAAGCATGACCGTCGATATAAACGCGTCGATATCTTCCTTTAGTGTTGTAGTGAATACCGCCATTTAGACAATTCTTCAGTCTAGCAAAAAGCTAAGATAGTCGCAATTCGGACATTTCACTCAATGCAAAGAGTTCAAAGCAAGCTTCCGATGGGTGGAGCTAGCTTTGCGACCCATAGAAGACTACTTCTTGCTCAACATCTCGTCAATTGATTCAAAATTGACAGAAACCCTAAACAATAGCGTCGCAATAGGCCATACCACTACATGTAACATTCAAACAGAGCAGAGAAAGAAATGTCAGCCAAACCTGATCAAGAAGAAAAATTGTCCATGTCATAGCAGAAGATGGGGCAATGCTCGTAGATGAAGGTCCAAATAAGCAACGGACAATTTGGAGAACTGAATAGAAGGCCACGATTCTAAGGGTGATGGAAGCGCTTTTGAAGTCAATTGCAAAATAATTAAACCATTATGAAACACTGACACAAAGTCGAAAAATAATTCTAACCTGAACATCAAGAAACGCGATAGCATCAAGTTTCTTACACAAGGGCTTTCATGTCGCTAAACACCGCTTCTTGGATGACTGTAGAAGTGTAGATAGTGAAAGAGCGAGTTTGCTTGTCCGTCACAAGGAATACAAGCGCCGAGATTGACGCTATGATGGCAACACACCACAGGGAAAGTTCTGAATGTTGCAATGAGTTCCATCACATGATAAGGAGGATACGGAGCAGGGGTCGCCCTTGGCACTGCCACTGGCCACCGAAGGGCTTGCCATAGCTTGCTGCTGCTCACCCTTCAACTGGCATACAAAACAAGGGCTCGAGACCCGCTCGAGAGATTAGTAAAGACCTTGAACAACTCGACACTCTGGCTCGGCTGAGTCCAGGCGGAGAAACAAACCACCACAACCCAATGAGGGTATATTCACCACCACAGCCCACTGCGGGCGCTCAATCAGTTCTGCCAAAGATCTAGAGGCTCAGTTTTGCTCCCGTTATCTGCACCTGATGATAGTATTAATAGCATGCGGCCTCCACTGAGGGAAGTCCTGCGGCCTGCGCAACAATGACAGCACACAGCCCCTTGCTGGGTCAGCTTGCAGCGAGCAGTATCCAATTTGCCAGAGGCCCTTTGAGCTCCCTATGAGTATCTGACCTATTGCCCCCTCCTGTATTCGCGAAGAGGCCTTGAACCACATCCCAACACGGGTGCCAATGAAATAAGGGATAAGCCTACCCCTCTGACCTGCTGTAAACAGTAAGGGCCGTAGCCCCCTTTGTGGGATAGCCGCTGGCACACAACCCCCTGCTGTACGTTCTATAAATAGCCCCTCACGGCGACCTGTCTCTGATGCAAACTATATGGCGCACGACCCCCTGTGAGAAATAGCTCGCAGCCAGCATAGCTCCCTGCTGTGCCCGAATGAACAGCTCCCTTGGGGCAACCTGTATCTCCCAGAGCGCGCACCCGCGACGCCAAAGGCTGAGAAGCTGTATTTCCTGCTCGTGCTCCCCCTACTGGAGCTTGGAACCTTGAAGGCCCGTTAATCCTCTGGGCGCTTCCAATTCCCCTCCACAACTGACCTTACCACCTACCCTTGTTAAAGCATCAAGAGGGCGTGCCCACGCGGCATCCCCACTCAAGATCTCCTCGGTATACTTTTCCACAAGTGTGCCTTCCCACCTCGGAGGAGGCCTCTGGTCGGATCGGAGCCCTCTAGGCCTCAAGACACAAAGTCGTGTTAGTATCCATGGGCCGAGAGGTAGTGGAGGGTCCCAAAGTGTTCTCCAAAAAGGGGACCCGTAACAATAGACACCTACCAAAGAAGCAACTAAACGCTCATCTGAAGCAGCAAAATATTGAATTGTAGGTAAATGCAGAGCTAAATTGTTTCGATTTGGTGCCACCTCCCAAGACCTATAGATGATGGAAAAAGACCATGATGTATTCCCACATCTTACCAATCGATGCATCACAAAACATCAAAATTTCCTAATTACTCACGGGCCATCGGTCGTTTCACACTGGCCATTCAATGTCTAGACCACAAAGACCTCAAATAGTGCAGGTAATTTGAGCGGCAACACCCTATAGAAAATGGCAAGAGCTCTCAGCATCCCCCCCCCCCCCAAAACGGGGGGTAGGTCCCCTTCTCCCTTATGCATACGGTATGAGCATAAAATAATGGGGGGCTATCCCTATTGCATACACTTATGTCTAACCTCTAAAAACCCCCCTCTTGTACACTCACGTGATACCATACGAAAATCCATAGTGAATCCCCCCGGGGCCCCAATCCACTGCCAACATTCGTAGGATGGTCTACCTAGTTTACACAATGATGCAAAACCTTTTCTACAAATGTATACTAGATAAAGTACATAGCCATCTGACTATTGTGTAGCTAGGTGTTGTGGGACGCATGTCTAACCTCACCATCATATCTTATTGCAGTATTAGCGAGAATCGCGATTAAATTGTCAATCCATGGGATGAAGCTGACTCGACTAGTGCATAGAGGCTACAAGAGGTTGTCAATCTGTCAGAAAACAACTAACAACTTGCATTTAACTCAAGCTACACTCAAGTGACTGAAATCAACAAAAGCCAATCACTCATCGGTAAAAAAATCACATCCATTACAGCATCAAATGACATCCAAACGTAACAAAACTTCTAGGACATGTTTATAAGACCTAAGCACACATGCTTATGGTCTCAAACCCCACTGTTAGACAAGCGGGTAGACAGACATGCGAATAACCTCCCAACCATCCTATATATAGGCCCCTGGCCCTCTTCCATATATAGACCCCTTTACTGCATGTGTGTCCGGCACATTGTCCGGGCCGTGCCCGTCTAGTCCTACCCTTGGCATGACATTACTCCCCCCTTGGAGAAGCGTTTTCGTCCTTGAAAACATAAGTAGTGGTATCTTCATAAGAACACTAATGTTTTCCACCGTGGCATCCCTCATGGATCCAACGGTTCGTTGAATCGGAACTCAGTTCATTGGGAGGTTCAATGAAATCAAGAGTAACATCTTGATTTTCTACATTGTTGTCCCTGTGCAACCGTCTTGGTTAACCGACTCATAATCAAAAGAGCGTGAAGGCTCCATTTAGAACTCACTTGAGAATGCTAAACGAGTTATCACAACTAAGAGGTGTTTAAATGCATACCCAGGGTTCAGACTTTCTGAAGATACTGGAATGTGCAATATAACCTCGGCTCATCTTTCCATAAAAGTACTACGCTGACATACTCATCAGCAACAACCAAGTCCTTGACTTGCGGTGGTTTCTTGCCAATAGTCAACCTCATCCAAACTGATGATTAAGGTTGATAACTTGAGAATAACAGGCAAAGACTAGAACTAGATGTAACATGCCTTTCATCATATGAAGCAAACTCCAAACCAGAAAGGTAACCGATCTAGTTGTTTTCGCTCCTTGCTAACGTATGCACTTAGCATATCCTTTAGCGTGCTTTACTAACGTATGCACTTTGCATATCCTTTAGTACTAAATATAATGCTTGTAAGCTGCCCATCCTACGCGGGATGAATAGCAACAGTAAGAGTGAGGTGCTTTCCCCCAACCACTTACAGACAGTCGCCCACGACTGACGAGAAACTATGACTCAATCATTGAGTATCCATCCATATACTCGATATGGAATGGAGACAACCAACTAAGTTGAAAGCAGATTGGAGTTTCAAGCAGCCAATCACGAACACCCATACTCAGCCATCACCTTGTATGGCAGGGTGTAAACTCATACTAAATCTGCAAGAGAGATTGCACTGGCAGTGCAAAAAATTGCAAAAACAATAATGTCCATGAATTTTCATGCCACTCCGAATAAATTTGTGGTAAACACTAGGGCCCATAACACCTAGTGTGCATGCATTTAACACAAACATATCTGAACCGCAATTCCATGACGAGACTTTTCACGGTACGTACATGAAAGTTTTGCAACAAATTTGGACCATAATAGAATGTGACAACCCGATCACACCTAGGTACCAACCATGAGACATTCTCATATACATAGCATACTTAGCTATATGTAGAAACGACCCTCTGTTAAGGTGGTTTCACAGTACTTGGAATTGTAACAAGTTTGTACTTAGTACCCGACAATTTATGGCCACTGAAATTGCTCCTGATACTGTGTACTTAAAATGGTTGAACCAATGGATACGACCAGCACCTAGGGACTTCGTCGCGACACATTGTTAGAAATTTGGCGCCAGTGTCAATCCCAGAGACTCATATTCTCCACATGTGGAATATGCCTCAAACAAGGATATCAAGAAAAGAGACATCCATCAAGTACGAGCTGGTACTTGTGTGTGGAGGTAACTGCAAACACTCCGCGACAAGAGTAAGAGGGACCCTCATTATCATGCTCCACACTGGCTAAATTGAACTCCTTGAGTTCCTAGACCATGTTGTATCCCATGTGACAACATGTGCCAAATCGAACCCTACAACTAGGTTCGTAGCAGCATAAGGTATAGTGGACGCTACGGTCTAAAATACTCTGTTCCAACATGCCCTTGGCATGTCTTTGAAACATTCAAGCGTATTTATACGACTTGCACTGGAAACCGTGGGTGTTGCCTGCGCAATCCAACCCCTTTGGTTAACATCTACGTAGTCAAACCCCTTGGTAAGACCCTCTGTAGAAACTGCTCAACGAGCAGGCAACGGTAACCAACATAGTTAACCGTGTACGTAATGATTGAAATCAACTCGAAAAGTTGAATTCGTCCGCTACTGTGTGGTAGATTGCGGAATTCTTTCCTTGAAAGTTTAACTGGGAGAGATCAAACTGTGATCCTCAATGCCTATGGGGTGATTTAGCAGTCACCCTCCGGGTTGTACCCTAAACAATATGTCCATAGACACTCCGTAGTGCTATAGAGAGAGTAGGGAATCCATACAAGGGAACTGCCTAGCTCTTTATGGACAGCCATGTTGTCGCAAGTGATTGCTGCATCTATACTTTCTTGTAGAGATGAGCTGTTGTGAGTTTTAGATTTAGCAAAAACTCAACTTAAGTGTCGCATTGAAAACATGTAGTGCAAAAATGACACTTTAAACATCCTGAATGACAAGACCCTTGCTTGTCCATTAACATCGATGTATACTTCCCTGGGTAGATCTGTTCACTCTTGAAAACAATCACCCAAAGAATGCCAATAGTTGGGTCTTACCCTTGGTCTGACAATGGCTCTTAGCCTGGGTGGCTCATAGCCCTTGTGCAAATTAGTGTTCAATGGACGAACCGATGAAGACTAATTTGAGTAGCATCTTAGCCACGTGCTAGCTGAGAGTTAGAGCACCTTGGCTCAGGCTGACTCACGAGCAAAACACGTATCAAAAGCTTCTTAGAAGATTTTCATTATTCCCTTAAAGAGAGAGAACGAAAGAGAAGAAGAGCATGCTAGGCTGCGGAACTTGCCTTGAACGACTATGACGTGTATAGTTGATTGCCATGCTCATGTACATCTTATGCCTAACGTGCAGCGTATCCTATAAGCATGCAACAAGTTTCTACTATGACACTCTCATTGAGAGAGGTAAAAGAAAAACACAACCACATCTTGATCTACCTGCCTTGCAGGGTCGTGATTGTATGAAAATGACTTAGCATTGGCACTTTGCCTGTGAAATAAGTCCTAGATGTAGGTTCCTTTTAGTGTTGTTGGGTGTTGATAGCAACCAACCATCAGGTTCAACAATCCATCACTTAGGTTGTCCTTGACAGAGTTGCGAGTGTGATAGCGGAAGCATAATGCATAAAGTGGTGGAATCCATGCCACCTGCTTAGCATGCCTTGCATGCAAAAACATAAGCCCTTGGCTACTATAACGGTCTCAAGCGTGAGAACCAAAACCATAAATGCCTTGCACAGAATAAACCGGTAAGGATTCTGTGAGCTGACATTCCCTATTTGCCAGTTCCCCAAACTTGTGTGCCAAAGCCCTTGATTCCAAATCAATGGCAGTATCTCGGCACAAGGGAGAAGCCGTGCTTCATGTAAAATTGCCAAAGCACTTTGCTTTGCACAATGACAGTAATTGCCAAGTAAAGTGTAAACATGGAAAAAAAAAAAAACTTAAACTTGGCTAACCTGGTAGTTGTTGCTGCAACCATTTGTCATGAAATTCCAAAGGAAAAGCTCGTGTAAAGGTGGCTCATAGCCAAATCTACCGTGCGAGAGAGAGTTGTCGCATATGTATATTCGCCCCCTTGTATCCTATACATCCATCGTATACGGAATGAAA
Source organism: Adiantum capillus-veneris (assembly GCF_014529385.1). Classification (NCBI taxonomy): domain Eukaryota; kingdom Viridiplantae; phylum Streptophyta; class Polypodiopsida; order Polypodiales; family Pteridaceae; genus Adiantum; species Adiantum capillus-veneris. The sequence continues at coordinate 44,043,883 of NC_140933.1, read as the reverse complement.
GAATCTGCAAACATTTTGCCAAATCTGTCCCAAGTTTGTATGCTCATAGCATATGCCAAACGTGGGAAGTCTCAATGCAAGATGCATAAATTGAAGCCTTGCTTCATAGAACGACATCTGGCCTCATGGCCTACAAATGCGATGGATGGCAGATGCCATAGCAAAGAGACTCAGCCTTGTCGATCATGTACAAAAAATTGACCTTGTCAAAATTTCATAGGGAAACGGCCTTGCCAAATTTTGCTACTGATTGAGAATCATAACATTCCCGATAGTGAGAAAGATATCATCTACAGTTGAGCTATCACATGTCAGCGATTGTCCAATACTGCTTGTTCAAAGCAACCTTTGCTTGACGAAATTGCATATGGTGGTCAACATTGCATTCAACTCCTAGCTGTGAATGTCAATGTTTCGTCCATTATGCTTCATGTACCCATATTGCCTGCTCCTAGCAAGCTGCAATGGCTTGGAAATGAGTATGCATCCAATGGGGCCATGCTCCCAGAAATCTTGCATGATCGACCTTGTCGAATTGTAAACGTAATGCAAAAATAGTAGAACATGTGCAAATTATGCATCACATACCTGATTAGCGCTATGAATGATAACCGTGATCCTTCATTCCATTGTATACGAGAATTCTATGAAGTAGAGAATTATCAAGCACTGTGCGCAATAATTAGTCTACTTCATGCTGTCAAGGGCCTTGCCCAATTCGCAACCAATTTGGAATCTTGTGAGCAACTTCAATGCTCCAATGGTGGTACACAAAGTGTGTGCCGGTCACGCCGAGCTCTGTGCACCTTGAACAAGAGCGTTTCCGTCGAACCATTCAAGCCTTGCTCGATAAATTCTACCTATCTCTTGGGCGGCAACCATTGCACCAGTAGGAATTCACAAAACCAAACAAAGTGCAGATGATTGTATAAAGAATACAAAAATTAATGCCGAAACATAACAAAAATACCTGGAGCGTTAGCAGATGCACTTTGAAGCCTCGCCAAGATGCCAACCCACGACCTTGTCGTGCATGGTGCTGGATCTCTCCCGTGGGATCCATAAAGTCTCGAGTTTGGTGTCCTACCGTTCATCCGCTCCGAATAGGGAAAACCTTGTCGACTGGGCTTCACTCGAATCGAAGAGAGTTTGTAATTACATTAGACAATTGGAATTGTTGCTCCATGCAATTTCCATGGCCCCTCCATGCTTGCCCATGATCATCGATATGCAGGCCATGCAAGCCTCCGATGGGAGGGGTAGCCGTGGGATGGCCCCCTAGGGGGTCTGCACCTGGGATGGCTTGCAGAGCCGCTCACTGTGGCCGTTTTTGTCATGCATATCATGGACTGCCGCCCTTAGTAAGAGTGGGTGCCCAAAATAGGGCGCCCCAAAGGCCCTGTGTTTTGAAGAAAAAAATAATAGTAAATTAGAAAAAAAACAAAACATGTACTTCCTGGCTATGGCGGATCGACTGCGCGCAAAGATAACGCCATGCTAGGTGCCTGCGTTGCTCGACACAGCGCGCTCATGAAGCGAGCTTTGCTCCTCAGCCCGGCGCGCTCCCATCAGGCCAAACTGCACTCGATTCCAAGCAGGTCGACGGATTCCCCAATTCCATGCAAGGTCCGCTTCACACGCGGCCTCCTCGGCTCTGGAGGGACTGCATCCCATAGCCCTGCTTGCTGTCGAGTCTCTGACGGTGACCGTTTCTGCCATGCAACTTGATGCACGACCTTACCCTCCTTTGCATGGCTTTTCATGAGACCTGAACTTTGCCAGGGCTGCGAGAGAGAGAGAGAGAGAGAGAGAGAGAGAGAGAGAGAGAGAGAGAGAGAGAGAGAGAGAGAAAGAGAGAGAGAGAGAACATGCATCGAAGTAAAGCTTCCTCCTCCTCCACAAGGCTTCCTCCTCCTCCATAGCTCCTCTCTCCCCTAGAGCTCTGATACCAGTGTTAGACCAGCGGGTAGACAGACATGCAAATAACCTCCCAACCATCCTATATATAGGCCCCTGGCCCTCTTCCATATATAGACCCCTTTACTGCATGTGTGTCCGGCACATTGCCTGGGCCGTGCTCGTCTAGTCCTACCCTTGGCATGACACCCACTTTAGGTCAAGTTCCAAAATCGCGATTATTAACAGTAGTGGATTTTGACCTAGTCGTTTTTGACCCAGAATGCATCTAAATGCTTAGCAATGATACCCCAATACCCCGCCTATGCTTAGTTTTTTATTTGAAAGTGTAAATTCTTAGTTATGATGAAATTAGGCCGCGGGTCGGCGACGCCAAAAGCTACGAAATACTGTGAATTAGCTTACGTCAATGCATAGAGCTCTTACTTGCGGTTACAATGCAATAAACACGACTGCAATGTGACAATCGGAGAGGGAGTAGGAAGCACGAGAAGGAGAGGAGTGAGCGCCGTTAGCTTCCGCTGTGTATTTCTTATCCAAAACTTATAAAAAACTTACAAAAATTGGCTTTTATACCTTAGCCAAGGTTTTTGGGTGGTCAAAACTAATAATCTGGAGTTCTACCAAAGCTGGGTAATGACAGGTTGATACAATCTGGAAGCTTGTAGCCCCGGCTCATTAATTACAGAGTTTATTCGACAAAACAGGAGTTACAATATTCTCGATTTATCAAAATAATAAGTGTTTTACAAAGAGAACTCCGAAAAATGGTATCCATATTAGCTTGCTGCTAACATTCCCCCCCTCCTCGCCTGTGTCGTCCCTTGACACAGGCGAGAACTCCGAGAACTCCGAAAAATGGTATCCATATTAGCTTGCTGCTAGCATTCCCCCCCTCCTCGCCTGTGTCGTCCCTTGACACAACTTTATGGGTTGAAATAGTTTCGGGTTGGCGGCTGGCGAGTCGGTCTTTAAGTGCATTCAGTGCCTTCTGGTATCTGATTTTTCTTTCTTTATCTAGCACTTGCAGAAGCTGCATGGTCACTCTGTTCTTTTTCTCTAGTGCCTTGTATACTTCATCTGTCCCTTTGATCGAGGCCACGACTGAGGCCACGGCTGGATTCTCTCTGATTTTCCGTAAGAAGATTGGCTGATCATTTATCCGTTGTTCAGAGTATTGTAAAGAGGCATTGGCAACATCAACTGTACTTGAATTTTCTGAGCTGACAGGGTTGTCGTAAGAAGTTCATCTATAACTTCTATTAGCCGTTGGTCTTTCTCTTTGCAAGCATCTGATAATTTGGTGAGAAAATCACCTAAATCTTCCATTTATTTATGATGTCAATCTCTTGCTAGTTGATGTTGTTCAGCTTTGGATTTCATCTCCTGCACTTGCCACTGAAGATCGATAATGACGTTCATTCTGTCTTCTAACTCTCCTTGGAGAGTGTCAATCACCATCGCGAGTTCTTTAGCCTTTAAGCTGCAGCTAAGTGCTGCTGATCGAAGTCTCTCCGTCATATCCTACAGCTGCCTTGCATATTCATTTACTTGCAGTATTACCTCGTCATTAGATTTCCAATCCTCTTGTCTTGCCAGCTGGGTTGATGTGCCCGCAGCCTCTTGCTGTGTCGTGGCTACTGGTTCTTCTTGCATGGAGGTAGAGGGTTGCTCTTCTTCTTCTTTGTCCTCCTGAGGCTTTGTGGATGCCTCGGTGGTTTCTTGATGAGTGGAAGTAGAGGGTGTTTGCTAAGGCTTTTTGGTCTCTTTAGGTGCAGGACTCACTTCCTTTTCAGGCTCAGGTTCTTTCTCTAGTTGCTTCTCTTGTGTAGTAGCCTCTTGTGCAGATTCATCTGTCTTTTGCTCTTCAGGCTTTTACGTAGCTTCAACAGCTTTCTCTTGTTTCGGCTCTAATTCTTTCTCTTTTTTCTTCTCTTGCTGGTCAGCCTCTTGTGCATATTTCGTTTCTTTAGTGGACTCAAATTCTATGGCCTTATCTCAGGTTCACCTGCTTTAGTTGGCTCTTTTGTACTGTCTTTACTTGCAGGTGATGGTGGTGGGCTTGGTCCTTCTGTTCCATAGGCGGTGAAGTGGGTCGGGGAGACTCATAGCCTTGTTCGTGGTGTGCCTCTTCTCTTGCGGTTTCCTCGGCTTGTCTTTGTTCCTCCGCCTCTTTGGTTTTTCTAGCCGCTTATTCGGCTTCCTTCAGCTTGAGGGCTTCGGCTTCTTGGTACATTTTCTCCAAAGTCTCTGTCGGATCTTCAGCCTCTTTTCTTGTGTGATGCTTTGTCCTTGGGCCTTTAAGTTCACTAGGCACCCATTTCTCTGGGTCCTTCCCTTGTGCTTGTCGACTACGCTGGTAGGCGTGTTTTTCTCTTTCAAAGCGATCTTGTTTTTGCACGGGCTCTTCTTGGTGGGCGGCTACATATTTTCTCTTCATCTCCTCTCTACAAGATCTCTTTTCCTCATTATCTGAGCTCTCGCTGTTGTGCCATTCCGGAGAGCTTTCAGTTGACTCTTCATCTGATTTATAAGATCTCTTTCCTGAACTTGTAGCTCTAGGAGACGGTTGTGCTGCCAATATCCATGTGTTTTGGTCAGGGGCAGGTGGTAGATTGTCGGCCATGCCAATGGCATGGTATGCTATCCTTGTCAAGACTTCTGGCACACCCAAGTAAGTGATCTTGCCTTCTTTCTTGGTGCCCTTCAAGGTGGTCAGGACATACTGGGCGTGGTCCACCGGTTGCCTAGTTGTTGACTTTAGAACTTGTGTGAAAGCGGTGGCAACCGCGTGATTCGGCGTGGTGTACCTTGGTGGCCTTTTCGCCAAGAAATGGAAGTGCTGATGGTATAACCACGCTAGCTCTTCCACTTGGTTATGAATCAAATCTGTAAAGGTAGCTGCGGCGGTCTCTTTGGTAAAATTTCCTGTTGTTTTCCTATCCCTTGCTCTCAAAGTCATCCCTTCTTTGGGCAGTCTAAGTGCTTCTGCCACTATATCTTTAGTTATGACCACGTCAATCTTATTTCCCTGAGTGTCACATATTTGGGCAATTCCATCTTCTTTAATAGTGGACAAAAGCTAATAAGCTTTTTGAAAATCCACTCCGCAAGGCTCCTGTTCGTAGAAATCTCTGAGTCCTGGCCTGCGGTTGGCTTCTTTGGTCTCAGGCTTTGTGGCAACATCATATACTTCCTTTGGTAGGAGTTTCAACTCCACCTGATGTCCCTCTTCACTCTTGAATCTGCCGGTGAAGACTGTGGTATGATGCTCTTCTAACTGTTCTTTGGAGAGGTATGCTGCCTTGGCAGCTTTGACTGAGTCTGGATCCAATTGATATGCGGGCATTTCTCGCAACTTTTCCTTATGGTTGAGCTTTTTCTTGGCCCTCTCTGGCGAGCACCTCAATTGGTCAAAAGCTCTGCTATAAAGTGCACCAAGATTCCCTAAGCGATACGCTTGTTTTGAGCCATTTTTGCATGGCTCCTGTTCAATGAATAGAGTGCAAAGTTAATAGACTTGTTGAATTTTCTCTGAAATGTCCTTTAGTGTGAGATGCTGACAATTTTGGTCCAATTTGCTTCAAATCAATTTCTGAACAAGCATAGATGCATAAAAACATGCAAGGAACAAAATTGTAAAGTCAAAACAAATTTTTGCAACCAAAGTAAATAATCGCGATTATTTATAGCTGAGTATTTTTTTTAACTTTTTACAAACTTGGCTTCATAGGCTTGAAGTAAATACCAAATACATACTCTGAGTGAAATTTGGGTTCATTTGGATGCATAGGATAAAAATGATACCAGATTTTGGCTTTAAGTCTCTGAAACAGTAGATATAAAAGAAATTTGAGATTTTGAGCTCCATTTTGGTTCAAACTTTGCTAGTAGGCTTAACACATCATGACGTACTTTGGATGTATGATGGCAAAATATCAAAACTCCCCAATTTTGGCTAGAAAGTAAATAATTGCGATTATTACCTTTTCTACCAAAATCAATATTTTTTTGTACAAACTGGTTCTAGGCATTGTATAGACCTTGTCTATGAGATATGAGGTGATTTGGATCAAGAAATGTTGTCCATAACCCAAAAATTGGCTTGCAAAGACTTCTTTGCATTTTCTCGCAATTTTCCAAGTTATAGGTGCTCATTTTGGCTCATACTTGATTTTATGTAATAGGTGTGTATACATGGTAGGTGAGGTGATGTGACAATTTCCAAGCAAAAATGATGCAAAAGTACATAATCGTGATTATTTACAACAATGATAAATCCTTTGTTGCAAAACTTACAACTTTTGACCTAGACATATTCTATACACCTAAAACAAGTCCTAAATTGAATTTGGTCAAGTTTGGTCATGCCGGCATCACTTTGTGCTTTGTCGACTCTAAAATCACCGTTTGTTTGTGACTACACTACCTGTTGGGTTGGTCAGTCAACTTTGAGGCTTTGGACTTGTCCGCAACATAGTCGTGAAGCAACTCGTTCAATTCTGGCTCATTTAGAGTCATTTGATCCCGTATGTCGAATTGGACGCTTTGTAGCCTTCGAGCCGTTTTCCGATTTTCGAGGACTCTGCTTGATTGATTTCACTAAACCAATCATATACATTGTATATGAACCTCCTAGGCAAGCTATCTGTGGAGTCAGATCGGAATTCTGGCATTTGCCAAAAACCTAGCTTTTCTACTGGGGACCCCCTTGACCCCTGTTGAATGGTCAACAGATAATATAGAAAGCTTCTATGATGCTAGGGCATGCTGCAGTTCAAATCCCGTCTAATTTGGTTGAGTTGACAAGCCGCTATGGTCAGTTTTTGGTCGTAGGTCTTTGTGCACTGCTAGGTTTCTAGGTTTTTTCTAGGGGTTTAGATTAGCTACCGTTCATACAATATGGATCATTGATGAGTAAAGAACTTACCCCTCATGTCTCGTGTGAAACAGTGCTGAAAACGGGCAACTGTGGACTCCGGAAAAGATGCACGAAAGATGTCGAAAGCTCTCTCTACAAAGGCTACAAATGGAAATGATTTGGTTTTAGCCTACCTTGGATATCTATACCCGGACTTCCCGAACCAATTTTCCCCAAATGCCCCCGTTAGTTCTACTAGGCCATGAAATCTATGTTAGACTCAAAAATTTCCTTGATCGGATTCTTGTAGCTCATTCTGCAAGAATTTTGCAAAAGTAGGCCAGGCCGCTTAATTTAGGCTTCCTGCTTCCATCTTCTGATTTCATTGGAAGTTTTTGTACTTGTTTGCCTTGTCTCTCTGATCACCATCGTGTCTTCCGTTTTTCCATCTAAGCTTCCCTGCTATTTATTATTAATTTTTGACCTGTTTATTTGAAAAAATCAAAGAAAATAGCAAAATATCTCTAAAAAATAAAGTGAAAATCCAATAATTAAGAAAATCAATTGAAAAACACAGCTTTATTGTTTTTTGTTGGATTTTTCTATTTTTAAGTCTCATTATCAATAAAAATAATGAAAAATACCCAGAAAGGACTATTTTTTGATGATTTTTTGATAGTATATACACTATTTACACTCATCGGGAAGATATTATCAATGAATTTTTTCCTTGATGATGAATTATAAGGGAATTATTAACTAATTTTGCAAAAAATCGCACGTTAACATCGAATTTTTTCCTCCCTCTTCAAACATTGCCCTTAATTACTTAGTACTTAGTGCTCTCCACCCCTCCTAGATGGCGTGCTCCGGGACGAGTATGTCCATGGGTTGAACACTCGTGTATATGTATAGCCATGGTTGGCTCTACTATGCTTTGAAGATCAATGCAATTCAAACCACTATGATGTGCATGAGCTGGGTCTTGAGTAATTAACTCAAGGATTTTTGATGTCGAGGTTTGTTTTGTTGATGTCTTCCAAAGTGTGCTGAAGCATCCTGATGGTACCATCCTGTGCTCTCTGTTTGATTGTACCATCAGGATGCTTTAGCACACTGATTGCTTGGGTTGTTGGTAGCACTTTTGTTTGTTGTCGAGCTTTTTCTTGCCATTGGTAGCTTGGTCTGCCTGGTGTTGTATGGTGTGGTGGAGTCTTTTGAGACTTAACTCGCCATTGCTTGATTGGTGGAGAAGATAAGTGTTTCTTTTTCTTCCAAAACAATTTCATGTTAGGTTCCTTGCTCGGAGATGCTCGTCTCCATGTTTTAACCCTTGGAACCTTCTTTTGTTTTGTCGGTGAAGTTTTAGGCACCCAGATCTAGATCGGCTTATCCTTAAGCTGTGCTTTTGGTATCCAAATTTGCCTGACTCCTTGCATGCTACTTGTAGCATTTACTTGTCGAGGGGATGGAGAAGATTGACTACTTCGTGGTTTGGTCTGTTGATTGCTTCTTTTCCATTCCTCGTTGCTTGGTGCAATTGGAACAATGAGTTGCCCACCTTTAGGTGATAGCTTTAACTGATTTGTATCCCAATCTGGTACTAATTTGTATTTCTGCATCCACGGAATTTCAAGAATCATCGTCTCATTCATGTGTTCATCTGGTAAGCATACAAACTGATGAGGACATGAACATCCATGTACTATCACATTCAAGTTGACTACACCCAATGTTGGGATTGGTTTCTTGTTGCATCCTTTGATTATCACTATTCCTGCTCTCAACACTTGACTTGTTGCCTTTTTGTACGTGAAATAACTTACTGCATTTACTCTAGCTCCTGTGTCGACTAAGGCATTGGTGCTATGATTGTTGAGCTATACTTTGATGTGCAAGTCCATTCTGTCTAACCAATTATCATCTGTTGAAACTATGTCTTTAGGTAATTCCCATTGTCGGTCATCTATTTCTAGAGTGTTGATGGGAATCGGTATCTATTGATTCTTGAGAGCAGCTTTCCGTTTGAGTACCCGAATCCGCGCTTCCTCTTGTGCTTCATCAATAACCTACTGTTGTTTGATCTTTGGCTGCATGGATTCTTTTTAGCAATTCATTGGTTAGTGATAAATTATATTTCTTTAAACGACATCCACTAATCCAATTAGCCGTTGGTTCACCGTTTAGGATGGACAATTTTACTGCTCCACTTGGAGATACATCTTCAATGATAAACGGTCCGTTTTCCTTTTTCTTAAACTTGGGAATGTGTTACTTAAGGAAATAGAATAAAACTAAGTCCCCTTTCTTGAAGATTTTTGTGATTAAGTGGGAATCAAAAAACTCTTTTTGTTTCTGCTTTTGTGCATAGATGTGAGCTACAGTAGTTAGCCTTTGCTCATCTAGTCTTTCTCACAATTCATGTCCAGTCCACTCAAGATTCTGTGCTACCCTTAATGTCGGAAATAAAAATTCTATTGGTAGTATGGCATCAAGACCATAAACAAGGTTAAAGGGTGTAGCATTTAAAGTTGTTTTGAATGAAACTCGATAAGCCCAGAGAGTAGCATGGAGATTCATTTCCCAGTCTGTTCTTCCTGAACTAACCACTTTAGTCAGCACCGAGCTAAGAATTTTATTCATATGCTCAGCTTGTCCGTTTGCTTGTGGTGGCTAATAGGGAGTTGATTTGTTATGGATGACCATAAACTCATTAAGCAAATACTCAATTACCTCATTGAGGAAATGAGATTCCCGATCACTAACAATTTCTATTAGTAGTCTATATCTCGTGAATACATACTCATATAAGAATGCAGTAGTGGTTCTGGCATCATTCTTTTGAGTTGCTTTAGCCTCAGTCCACTTGGTCAGATAGTCCGTAGCTACAATGAGATATTGAGATTGGGTCCTATAACAAGGTGGCTGTATTGGCCCAACAAAATCTATATCCCATTTTGTGAAAGCTCTAGCCCCCATCATTGGTCTCAAGGGCATGCTAGCGATACGTGTTGGAATTTTTGCTTGTTGACAAGCATCACACCTTCGAACGTATTCTTTGGCATCTGCAAAAAGTGTTGGCCACCATATGCCTACCATCAAGATTTCTCTTGCGGTGGTCTCACTAGAAAAGCGACCTCTAGCTAATCCAGCATGTGCTTGTTCTATAATCAGAATATACTCGTTTCATTTGCACAAAGACGCAAATGTTGATCTTTACCTCTCCGATACAATTGGTTCCCAATAAGAGCATAGTCTCTTGCTTCAGTTTCAATTGCTCTTTGACGGCGTTTACTCATATCCTCAGGAAATGTTTGTCTTGATAAGTAGGTAACTAGATAGTTACTCCACTTAGGAACATGTGACATTTGAAACAATGTTACATGAGGTATGGGTGTTTGTTCTTGACATTGAGGACAATCCTTTACAAAAGATCAAACATCTCTCCTCATAGTCGGCCAAAATACTCCAACTCTCAAGATTTGTTGCATAGTTTGGTCTTCCACAAAGTGAAGTCCTACTATGGTAACATGTGCTTGACTTAGGTACTGTTCTTTTTCTTTAGTATTAATGAATAAGAGCAATAGCCCGTCTCAATTTCTTTTGTATAGCCTACCAACTAGTAATTGATACATAGCCGATTGCTCAATTTTTCTGATCGTGATAGGAAGTGGTATTTGTGAGTCCACTTGAGCTATTGTCATCAATGACACAATGTTTTCCGACCATCTAGGTATCATTTCCACGGAGAACAAATAGGCATCTGGTAGATCATCATCTACCCCTTTAGATGATTCTCCTGAAACAATCCTTGACAAATGATCTGCTCGTTGATGTGTAAAGTGCCGTTTTTTACAACCATAGTGAAATCAAATTCCAGAAGAATGATGAACCATCTCACTATTCTCCCTATGCTGCATGGCTTGTTGACCAAATACAACAAAGCTTGGTGGTCTACAAAGAACACAAACTTGTTGGCTAATAGGTAATGTCTATACTTTTTAACAACATAGATCATTCCTAATCCTTCCCTTTTGGTGGTGGTGTAATTATTTTCCGCCATGTTCAATTGTCGGCTAGCATAAGAAATAGGAAAATCTTTCCGTCTCCTGGTTGAGCTAGTATACAACCGATAGCAAAATTGGAAGCATCTACATGTACGTGGAATACCTTATTCCAATCTGGTGTTTTTAAGATTGGTGATGAGGTGAGAGCTTGCTTAAGCTTCGTGAAGGATTCTCCACATGCCTCGGTCCATTCAAAGTGTGTAATCAAGCTATACATGGGTTTTGCAATTATAGCGTACATGTAGATGAACCGTCGGTAATATCCACAATGCCCCAGAAGGCTTGTACCCCCTTGACTGTTGTTGTTTTAGGCAAATGAGCAATGACATGAATCTTCTCAATATCAGCAGCTATGCCATTTTTAGACACTATTTGTTCAATAGTTTTTCCTTGTCTACCCATGAATGTGAACTTTTTAGGATTTAAGCAAATCCTATAAAGTCTACATTTTTTGAATACCTTTTTGAGGTGTTCAAAATGATCAGCCCAGATTGATGAATGTACGCATGGATCATCCATATACACTTCTAAGAATTTCCGAAGATATTCTTTGAAACCATGGCTCATCAACCTTTGAAATGTGGCTGGAGCATTAGTTAACCCAAACGGCTAACCTGATAGGAAAATTTACCCCATTCTGTTGCAAAAGCGTTTAATGCTGATCTTTTGGGTCAACCAAAAGTTGATTGTATCTCGAAAAGCTGTCTAAGAAACTGTAAGCTTCTTTTCTTGCAACTCGTTCTAAGACATGCTCAGTGATTGGAAGAGGAAACTTGTCTCTAATAGTAGCCGCATTCACCTTTTTGAGATTAAAACACACTAGTAATTTTCCATTCTTCTGGGGACTACCACAATGGGAGACACCCAATCTGTGTGTTCAATTTCGTAAATGAATTTGGCTTCTTTTATTTTTTCAATCTCTGCGTTTATCTTCCTGGCAAATGTTTCATTATACTATATGGCCTTTGTCTACTTGGTTTCACATCATCTCTCATGGGTATGGTATGTTGACAGATTTCTGGATCAACACCCTTGAGATCCTTGTAAGACCAAGAGAAGATATCTTGGTATTCCTTTAACAAGATCAGCAAGAGCTCTTCTTCTTCTTCTGTTAGGTCATTCGCAATGTAAGTAGACCTAGGCTCTTCTCTTGGTTCAGCGAAGTCTATCTTTTTAGCGTTTTTAGGCCCTTCGTAAGACTCGCCCTGTTTTCGTAGTTTCCTAACAAGTTGTTCAACTATAATTTTTCGATCTTGGAGAGTATACTTTTTGTAATGGGATGAACACTCATTACATCCTTACCATTCTCTTCCGTGGTTTCCATTTGGGTAGTGTATATCTCCTTTAGAGCTTTTTTCAGCTCTTGATATTTCTTTTTCCGCTCGACTCGGGTCATGAGTGGTTTCTGATCCTATGGGTTTGCTTGAGTACCCTTCCTTGTTTTTCTCGATGTTTGATACATTTTTGAATTTTTGTTTGAAGGATATTTGCCAGTGATTTTGTCCTTGACACAATCATTTGCATCTATCTTCATCAGGAATTGTGTTCTACTGGAGACTGATTGCATACCTCGTGTTTTCACGTTTCTGGTGTCTCTCTTTTGTCTATACCATTTTTGTCTTCTTGATTTTTGGTTTGGAAAGTCAAAACTTTTCCTCCCCTCCTTTTAAGAGTAGCTTAGCTCTCATATGTTCTTTTTCTAACCCCGAACCTTCTGAGGTAGCTGAGTGTTCATCTAAATCATCAATTGCATCATAGTAGAGGTCTGAAAAGACTTGTTGAGCTTCCATTAAGTCCTTTGGTTCCTCATCTTTGTTTGCAATGTTGAGGATTGAAATCATTTGGATGGGAATTATGTCATACCCATCCTCATTGCAAAATTGAGTAGACATAGACGTATTCACACATATATCCATGGTCGCTAAAATTTGAGTCTATTCAGATGGCTGAAACAAATGCTCTGAAAAGGGTTCAGGTACATAGGCTTCGTCTGTGCAGACCCTTTCTAGGATATCTTAAACTTCCATTTTATGAAGCTCCACACATCCAAATAGGAGTGTCTTTGTTTAACCAGGATGGAAGCTTAGTTTCAGCCGAAGAGACTGAATCAAACTCTTGTATGGGTGTTTCCAAGACATCTCTATAAGTGTGATCTTTTAGATTTACTCTTGTTATAGATTCCACTTGCTTTAAGTACAGATTATTATTTTCCCAATCTTGGATAAGTTGTACTTGTTGCATGAAAGGCCTTACCAATATGATTTCATAATTGAGTTTGTTTCCAAAGTCTACTATGGAAAAAGTGTGTTGATATTCAATTCCATAGGAATTGACTATCACTTTCTCAAGCAGCCCTAATGGTCTCTCAATGTGTCCGTCAGCCAATTGTAATTTCATTCGAGTTTGTCTAATGGCTGGCTGTCCCCAGGATTCCCATACTGCTTTAGTGGCTATGGCTATGCCCACTCCACTATCCAGTATTGCCATGGTTTCAATGTCATTATATTTCATGGGGAGGGTGGTGTTTCCTTCTTCCCCTTCGTAATATTCTCCGACTTTCTTCATGGGAACAAATTGAATCTCTTTGTTGTCCATTTTATTTTTTATTTTTTCCAATTTTTTTGAGATTAACCCTGTTATCCTCACCTTCTCTAGGGTTTTCTGTAGACCATTCCATAAGTATGGTCTGAGTTTTAACAGTTCTCCCAAGGTAAGAGTGCATTGGATGGGTGTAGACATGAGTGAATGAATGTTGTCTGCTTCTAGGGTCTGCTCAGCTCTTTTTACTTGAGTGGTCTTACACACTATAGATTCATCTTCGTTATCTTCCAAGTAAGAAGGTAATGTTTTTAAGGTCAATGGTTTTGACATTCTTGAAGCTTCAGATCCTCAATCCCCATACAAGGATTGTACATCCATATTCACATCAGAAGGTAGGTTATCCAACCAGACTTCCTCTCTATAGGAGCTGAATTTAGAGTTAGTCTCCCATCATTGATCTCTCTCACTTTTTCCCATAAGTGTCCTGGCCAGTCTTCCTCTACGAATGAAATTCCGTCTAAGGCATCTTTGTTGTTAGGCACTATAAGCTCTGGTCCTTTTGTTTCAAGGTGGGGTTCTGCCACCACATCCAAATTTTTTTTAGTGTCTCTTACCACAAGCTTCTCAGGTTTTGCAATACTCTCAAACTTGGGTTTTTGTTTTTCCAGCATTTCTTGCGTGATCCTTACCAAATTTTGATAAGCTTCCAACTTAGCTGCTTCCTGTTGGAATTAGGGTTGCAGAGAAACGTACACAACTTGAAGAAGATGAAGGAAGCTCAAGGCCCACAATAGAGAGTGTGTTACTTAGTGTGCAATGGAAAGATAGATAGCCCTAGAGTGATGGGTGTATTTACAATGCTCGGGGGGAAAAACCTCCTAAGAGGAAAGAAATGCCCCGGCGGTCCTAGTGTGTTCACACACATCACTACCACATGTATATGGAAACAAATCCCCCCTGGAGTGATGCGGTGAACGAGAGCTGGCACATGAGTAAAGGGAAGTGCAATGCCCTGAGGACATGATCAGTCCACAAGGGGAGTAAGCCCAAAGCTTTGCGGAAAGCTTCAAGCTTCTCACGAGACAATGCCTTTGTGAAAAGATCTGCAAGGTTGTCCTGTGTTGGCACATAAGCCAAGCTGATCTCTCTTGCTAAGAGCCTCTCCCTGACATAGTGGTAATGCACCTCAATGTGCTTTGTGCGAGCATGAAAAACTGGGTTCCTCGCAACTGCCAATGCACTCTGACTATCATTGTAGATAGTGTTGGCAGTGTCTTGTCCAACACCCAAATCAGCCATAAGGCATCTGAGCCATATACACTCAATCGTAGCTGTGAAGAATGACCTGCACTTAGCCTCACAACTCGAAGTGGCCACAGTAGGTTGCTTCTTGCTCAACCATGATATACATGAACTACCAAGCATGAAACAAAAACCACTTGTGGACACTCGCGTGTCATAACAACGAGCCCAATCTAAGTTCAAAAAAGCATGTAAGTCTGGCGGCAATGATCCCCCCTTGGGATAAAACAAGCCAAGATGTAAAGTGCCACTGAGGTAGCGGAAAATCCTCTTGACAGCCTGCCAATGCTTAGACCCTGGGCTATGCATAAATCTACTGACTCGTGAGACTGAAAACTAAATATCCGGCCTCGTGTTGCATACATAAATGAGGCATCCAACAGCAGTTTGATAAAGAGTGACATCAGCATGATCTCCAGCATCATGTAGACTCAACTTCAAACCTGTTTCCATGGGAGTGGCAATAGGTTTGCAATCCTCAAGTCCAAACTTACATAGCGATGTCTCTATGTAACTTTTTTGACACAAGGCAATACCACCATCACACTGCTTAAACTGTATACTCAAGTAATGATGCAACAGCCCCAAATCTTTCATCTTGAAAGTAGCATTCAAATGAACCTTAAATTCAGTAACATGTCTCTCATTTGGTCCAGTGATCAGCAAACCATCGACATAAAGAACCACAATGAGAAGTACATCACCCTCATGCTTTACATACAATGTGCTTTCTGTTGGACTGTTACGAAAACCTTGTTTGACCAAATGAGTGTCAGCTTTCTCATACCAAGCATGAGGAGATTGCTTCAACCCATACAAAGCCTTCTTACATCTACACACTTTGTCCTCTTGTCCTTTTATAACAAAACCGCGAGGCTACGTTACATAAACTTCCTCAAATATGTCACCATTCAAAAAAGCAATAACAATGTCTAATTGATGTACATCCCAACCAAAATGAGCTGCCAATGCACATAGAAAATGCACAGTAGTCATATGACAAGTGGGAGCAAAAGTCTCTTCATAATCTATGCCTTTTTGCTGTGCATAACCCTTTGCAACAAGTCGATCCTTATGGCGATCGATCTCACCATCCGGCTTGCGTTTCAACTTGTAAACCCACTTCGTACCAATGGACTTTTTTTCCAGAAGGCAAATCACATAAAGTCCATGTGTCATTTTCTATAAGTGCATCATATTCTGATTGCATGGCAGCCATCCAATTTTTTGAATTATGTGCTTCATCAAAAGCCAGAGGCTCCTCAACATCATGTAAGCTAAACACAGCCAAAGCATAACAATCTAATGCATAAGATGCATGGTGAGAGCCTGAACGAGTACGCCTAGGCAAAGGTGCATCCAATTTACTATCACGCAAAGTGTGCACCAGCCATTTTGGCATACCTCTAGCCTGCTCATTTTAAGCCCTTTCCTCATCAAGTACATCATGTACATCTGCATCAATAATAGGCTGATCTGTAACATTTTCAGAAACCCCCATAGGCTGTACATTTGTGTCATTGGAACTTACATTCGTATTTCCACCATTGAAAAGAGGCAACAAAGTGTCATAAATGTCTTATGAACTTACATTACTCTCTCTAGTACATGACAGCAAGGGCTGAACAGAATCTTCCACAAACACTACATCTCGTGAAACCAAAATATGTTTTGTTTGCGGATGATACAATCTGTAACCTTTGCTTTCAGCACTATAACCAAGAAAAATACATTTGACAGCCTTATCATCCAATTTTCTGCACTGTGTTTGTGGCACCAAAGCACATGCCAAACAGCCAAAAATACACATGTGCTTAATAGAAGGCTTTCTATCATGCCATGCTTCATATGGAGTAATAGACTGCAAATCTTTTGTAGGACACCTGTTTAGTACATAAGTGGCACACATGATGGCCTCAAGACAAAAAGAATGCGGCAAAGCTTGACTTTTGACCATACATCGTGCGATTTTCGTAAGTGACCTGCTTTTCCTCTCAACAACACCATTTTGATGGGGGGTATAAGGCACTGTACATTGGTGTGTTATCCCACAACTAGCCAAAAAAGCATTGAATTCATGAGACATATACTCCCCCCCTCGAATAGAATGAAGGGTGCCCATAGTACATTTTGAGACATTTTCAGCCATAGCCAGAAATTGTTTGAAGCACATAAAAACTTCAGGCTTCGCTTTAAGTGGAAATACCCATGCATGTCTGGAGTAATCATCAATGACACTCACGAAGTAAAGGTAATTGCCCAAGGACAGAGTTTGCATGGGCCCACAAACATCACTATGCACAAGCTGCAACCTGCATGTGGCCCGAACTGAACCATCCTTTGGAAACTTAGAACGCTGCATCTTACCCAAAATACAGCCATGTTTGACAGGTGCTTCAAGAGGCGGCAAAGAAGCAACCATATCACATTCCTACAAACGCAGCAAACTGGGAAAATTCAGATGACCAAAACATGCATGCCAAAGTTTTGCATTTGAAATAGCCCTTGAATCTGCAATAGCATTTGCAAAATTTTTTCCACACTTGTCATACAAAGTGAGCTTATGTAGCCCACGGCACAAAAGGCCAAATGCAACAATTTCATCACTAAAATTGAGATCATGAACTGTACATCTATCATCCACAAATTTGACTACAAGTCCAAAGCTAGCAAGTGCGGATACAGACAGGAGATTCTTCTTGATCCCAGGTACATAAAGTGCATCAACAAGTGTGAAGGAACTGCCATTTGCAGCAGTAAGCACAATCTTTCCAACTCCCTGAACCGGATGAGGGGCATTGGTTGCACAAGTGACTGAATTTCCATGAGGGACAGACTCGAGAGAGGTGAAAAATTCATGATGTGAGGTAATGTGCTTTGCAACACCATTGTCCATATACCACACATGTGAATCTGCAGCAACTGCCAAGCATGCATCATGGAAAACAGGATTGTAAGTGCACTCTACACTAAAAGCCCATTCTGTATCAACATCAGCAACACAGTCTCCTTTCACAGAAGACTCAACAATGGTTGCATTTGTAGTGGAACCAACATTTGCAGTGGAACCACCCTCTTTCTTCTTAGCCTCTTTGGCCTTCAACTTAGGACACAACTTGGTAAGTGATCATTAGCTTTACAATAATGGCAACGCATTTTCTTTTTGCCCTTATCACCAAAATTTCCAGACGAATTGCTGCCAGTAGAAGCATTACGAACATAAATTTTTTTCAGTCGCAATAGAACCATAAGAAGTGGCTGTATTGCTATTACCACCCTTTCTCTGAGAAGCAATAAAAGCCTGTTCAACTGCACGTTGCCTAATCTTGTTTTTTCTAGAAAGTGACTCTTGCAATAACAATGTGCATAATGCATCAAACTTGACAACTTCAGGATTTCCTTGGGTCATAAGTCTCTAAGTACTAGCAAAAGTCTGGTAAGAATCTGGTAAGGCATCAAGAACAATTTGCACAAGGGAACTGTCTGAAATGACTTCACCTACAGAAATAAGTTACTTATTGATATCCTTGACACTAGCAAGGAAAGTGTCCATATCATCTTCCTCATGCATAATCTTCGACTCCAGCTCTTTACGTAGGAAAGCAGTTTTAGCCTCATTGCGACTTGCATAAAGACCATCCAAAATCCCAAGACTATTTTGCAGATTTTGTTGAACTGATGTGAGGACAATGGTGTGCTTCACAGAAAACACAATCAATGCATGAGCCTGCGCATATTTTACATCCCAACGAGCTTGTTCTTCCGTAGGCAAAACAACTCTAATAGCAGCAATCCTTGCAGCAAGACCTGCAACATCCTCAACATCGTCTACATCCTCAGAACCAGGACCTACATCAATGCCCTGCACAATATTTTAGACGCCCTTTGACACAAGAACGCGTTGCATCATATAAGCCCACATAGGGTAATTGTCCCCATCCAACCTGTCCTCAGCAGTTGTCAGCCATGGTAAATGTTGCACCTCATGTGAAAACTGCCTAAAAATAGGAGAAAGGGAGTGAGAACAACACGTGCTATATAGCACAAACCGTAGAAGACTGTAAGGCACCTGTTATACAAAAATTGGCACTGATAGAAATTCTACACAAAATGATGAAATTGCCTGTGCAGCCCTGCCTGTAGTGGAAACGGAGGACGAAATGATCCCTAATCAGAAATATGAGTAGACTAAGCTCTATGAGCTCACCCAAAATATTTTTCGACCTACGAACACTCGCCAAACCTCACTGTATATGGAGAAAGTGAGCAGGCGTGTGCTGGAGCACTTGGCGACTAAGCCCGGGAGGACGTAACCTGCTCTTATACCAATTGTTGGAATTAGGTTTGCAGAGAAACGCACACAGCTTGGAGAAGATGAAGGAAGCTCAAGGTACACAATAGAGAGTGTGTTACTTAGTGTGCAATGGAAAGATACATAGCCCTAGAGTGATGGGCATATATACAATGCTCGGGGGAAAAAACCTCCTAAAGACGGAAAAAATGCACCGGTGGTCCTACTGTGCTCACACACATCACTACCACATGTATATGGTAACACTTCCATGTCTGGAGAAGGATAGTTTTTCCATTTGTGTTTTCCATGTTTTGGCCTGCTTTAAGTCCTGCTTGGTAGGCTTCCAATGCGGCATTAATAGGCTCAAAAATTTTATCAACCAGAATGGATCCTCCAAATTTCACGGTGGTTTCCTTGATTTCACTTCCAGTTTCTTTCAACTTTTCCTGGAATAGCTTTTTTGATTTCTCCTCGATTTCAACCCTTTGTTTTTGTTTTCTCATCTCATATCTTTTGCTTCTGCTCCTTTTGCTTCTTTGAGAGGAAACTTTCGTATTTTCCAAATCATCAGAGGAGTTGTGTTTCTTTTTCTTTGCCTGGGCTCTAGTGATTACCTTGACTGGAATAATTGGTTTACTCTCTGATGAGCTACTCAGTATCACTTGGACTTTTTTTACTACCATTTTACCCTTGTTCAAAGGATTTTTAGGACAATCTTCCGGAAAGTGTCCTCCCTTTTTGCAACATTGTATGCAATAGGCTTCAACTGGTTTGAGGTTTTTGTCAGGCTCTGGAAATTCATTTTTCTAGTGATCATCAGCACCACAGTTATGACGTTTTCCTGTTCTTCGCTTAATCATGGGTCGTACCATGGAAGGTCTGACACCTCGATTAGCTACATAATACATTGGTGCGAGCTCTGGTGGAGCATAAGTCATGGTTTCTTTAATTGGTGGTGGATGTGAATTATACCAATCTCCTTCTATCATTAATGTAGATGGACTAGGATCTTCATAGGGTGTAACAGGCACTAATGCTTATTCATCTATGACTCCTTCAGAGTGCATGTACTTTACAGGCACTGCATTATGTCCTAGGTACGGAGATTGTTGTCCCAACACAGGTTGAGGTCTTTCCATACCCATTGGTGGTCTTTGAGCTTGGGCCATATTAGGTTGATATCTATACATGGGTTGTCCTTGTGGCCTCATGGGCACGTACTGAACATTCCATTCATACTTTGGTTTGAAGTAGCACTCGTGGGTCTCATGGTTGGTCCATTTACCCTTGATTGCACACCATTTTGTGGCCTAATTGGTTGTCCCTGTTGAGGTATTCCCTGTAGGTGCTTTTTGCATGTTGTTCATCATATCATTCATCCTTTTAAGCATATCTTCTATGGCTGAGAGTGGTGTTGCAGCAGCCGTTCCCACTTGTGCTGGTTTAGTAGATGCTATTTTCTTGCTTTGGTTATCTTTAGGGACATCTTCATTGTTGAAAATATCACAATTGTCTCCTAAGTCAATAGCATCTGACACACACTCTTCTAGGGTTGTCTGCTTTTTACTATCGAGTATAGCATGAAGTTCTTTGTTTAGAAGTCCCTCTAGAAACAAGGATACAAGTCGTCCTTCTGCAAGTATCTCTAGCCGTGGGTATCTAGCAATGTATTGTTTCATTCGAGTTGCACAATCCCTAACAGACTCACCATGTTTCTCTTTAAAGCTATAGATTTGCGCTACCGTATTATGTTTGATCCCCGTTTTGGAACAAGCAGCTACAAATCCTTGAGCTAATCTGTCCAAGTCCATGATTGACCTTATGCAATGTTTTGGAACCATGTCAATGCTTTTCCTTCTAATGTCATTCCAAAACCCTCGAATTGAGTATGGAAATTGAATATACCTTCTTCTCTTAGCACTTGCTTAAAGCTTGCTAAGTGGTTGTATGGATCCCCTGATCCACTGTATTTTTTGATCCATTTTTTAAAATCAACCGGTCTGACACGTCTGTTTGGTTCAACTCCTGATCTCTTGGCAGCTGTTCCTGTTCCGAGTCCTTCAAACCAGTCTATTGAAAATAGTGACTCATGTAGCCCTGGACTGGCCTTAGTGTCACTCGGTTTTCTACATGATGAGGTGGTTTCTGGTTTCTTCACATTACTCTCAGATGATCTCTCACGGTGTTCATCTCTTGGAATTGTTTCTGGTCCTTGTCCCAATATCCAATCCCGTATGGAATACTCTTGGTATTTGGTTTGTTCTACCTCCTCATGAGTCATCATAACAAAGTTGTTGTTATAACAATCCCTAAACAGGTAGGTTGGTAGGTTTGCTGACCCCTTATCTTTGATCTTGAAGATATAGATGATCTTCATGGCCGTTAGTTGTGCTGGTTTGACATGCAAAGTCCACAAAAGATCTTTTATGTTTCTATCTTCCCAGCAATAGACTCCGATCCTAGGATTATCAGTACTAAGCCGTTTCAAAGGCTTCAAATCTACTTGATCGTATCCCTCGAATTCTAAAGTTGGTGGTCCTTCTTTTGTTGACATATATGGGATTATGGTGTTTACTTCTAACCCCCATTTGTCTACAACGTCAGGGTTTTTGACTTGTACATACCGAGTTCCGTTTTTGTCCATTTACATTTTTCCTTGTTTGTTTGCCCTAATCTCTTCTTCGAACTCAATACCATGGTCATCAATGCAAATAGCCTACTCCTTGTTAGGGTCCAAGTAAACCTGGGCTCCATGGCGTTTAATTGTGTAAAAAGAGAGTATATGCTTATAGCGCATTGTCGTTATGGTTTTTGAGTGAGTCAAGTAAGAAAACATTTTGGATGTTGAGTCTGAAAAAGTGTCTAAGACTTCTTCAAGAATTGTGTGCAAGGAATTGCCTTGATTCACGCTTTCTTCGGTGAACACTGTACTGAAGGTTTCTCCAAGTATGCCCTGATTTCCTAGTACACGACCGATCTAAGGTTCATATAGACTTATGAAACCCTGGATAGAGTACTCACCTTTGGATTGACTTGTCGTCAATTTCCACTTGATTCGATTGTAGCTTTCTGTCAAGCCATTGATTCCTCGTCTGTAACCTGATTCCTGTACAAATTTGATCAAGTTATCTATTCTTCTATAAAGACAGTAGTTTTTTTGCTAACTGTCGTGATTGGTCTCTGTGTATCACTTCTAATCGAGCTATGGGAGTCAAAATTTGACTTTCAGATTCGACTTTAGCAAAAAATCAAAGGTTTAATCTGCAACCTGGAAACTGAGTGAACATGTACCAGTTTTGATCCGATTGAACCCAAAATTGCCCGGTGGCTTTATATTATGTTGGTCTAAACTGTATAAGTTCAAAAAGTCAAAATTGATGTCTCTGGATAGCAGTGGTAAATAATCGTGATTATTTACTTTTGTCAGCTTTTTTTACACTTTTTGGATTGGTTTGATAAGTATACAACTTGTTAAAGTTCCTGGACAAGTTTCAACAAGTTTGGACAAAATTTGATCAAGTTTATCTATTGTTTTGTGTCCGCAGACTCTGATTTTGAGAATCTCTGGCTTAGGTCTCACTTTTGTGATCCAAATTTCACCAAAATTGATTTGTAAAGTATAATTGAGGTGCTTGACCTTGTGGTATACTCAAATGTGCAAAATTCTCAAGTCTTGAAGCAGATGTAAATAATCATGATTATTTACTCCAGCTATGTTTTTGCAACTTTTTGCCCCAACTTTGACACAGATCTGTTAAGCACCTCAAATTAAGGTCACTAGCCAAGTTTAATCAAGTTTGGATAATTTTTGGTCAAATGGTCATCAAGTTTCTGTATGCAGACTAACTTTGCAAATCTGGTCACAATTTTCAATCCAGTGATCCAAATCTTACAAAATTTGGTTTGTGGGCTTATTACAACATGGTAAAACTAGTGGTATGCTGACTTGGTCAAGAAAGTTGAAAAATAGGGCAGATTAAATAATCGAGATTATTTACAACTGGCAACTTTTTGCACCTTTCTGGTCAACTGAGCATGTACACATGTTTATCACATCAATATAAGCCTATAAATCAGTTTTCAACAAGTTTGGACAATTTTTCCCAAATTTATACTCAAGATTCAAAAAGTCAGTACAAACTTTAGTTTTTACCCAGTTTTTTGCCATTTTGGTGATCCAAATCTCTTGGGCCTTTACAAAAGTTGTTTGTACACATGCAATGAGTCAATGGTATGAACCTTGGTCAATTTGGAGCAGAAATTTAATAATCACGATTATTAACTTCAGGCTTGAAATGAACACTTTTTTGCAATTTTTTCAAAAATAGTCTTTACATGACCTATTTTAAGCCTATGAATCAAGTAAAAACTTAATTTGGCCTAAAATGTCAAGAAAACGTAAACAATCTGAGTTTTGGCCAACTCTTGAAATTTTTACCTCGAAGTGTCTTTGAGCTTACCAACTGTTTCAGACAACTTTTAAGCTTACTCTCCATTTGGATTGAGTGGTTTCGAGTCTTTTTGAGCTATTTCTAGCCGTAGACCTGAAAATCTGTAACTTCCAATAACAACTCACACTTGATTCTTTTAGAGAGAGCAATGTTCTTAAATCCACCTTGGATGCTACTTACCCTAGTACTCCTAGATTCTCATGCAGTGGGGTTGTGGAAAGTGTCCACAAACACTCGTTTTCTTGTCTTTTATGTTTTTCTGAGCACTGATCTTAAGACTTGTCTCGTCTACCAATCATTCTCAAAATCCTAATCTATTTCTACAATCCTATAATCGTACAGGCACTCAGCAAGTATGATTACTTCCAAGCTACCTCTACACAACAAAAGACGACAATCTTAAGCTATGCGGTTTCTAAAAGAAAGTTTTGAACTCTAGGTGAACCTAGAAGAAGTTAAAGGATAACTTCACAAGACACTCATGTTTTTCTCTAGTTTAGGTCTCTTCGATCCCTAGCAGCGACGCCAAACGTGGGACGCATGTTAACCTCATCATCCTACCTTATTACAGTATTAGCGAGAACCACGATTAAATTGTCAATCCATGGGATGAAGCTGAATCGACTAGTGCATAGAGGCTACAAGAGGTTTTCAATCTCTCGAAAAACAACTAACAACTCGTATCTAACTCAAGATACACTTAAGTGATTGAAATCACCAAAAGCCAATCGCTCATCGGCAAACAAATCACATCCGTTACAGCATAAATGACATCCAAACGTACGGAGCTTCTAGGACATGTTTATAAGACCTAAGCACACATGCTTATGGTCTCAAACCCCACTTTAGGTCAAGTTCCAAAATCGCGTATATTAATAGCAATGGATTTTTTACCTAGTTGTTTTTGACTCGAAATGCATCTAATGCTTAGCAATGATGCCCCAATACCCCGCCTATGCTTAGTTTTTGATTTGAAAGTGTAAATTTCTAGTTATGATGAAATTAAGCCACAGGTAGGCGATGCCAAAAGCTACAAAATACTGTGAACTGCTTATGTCAATGCGAAGAGCTCTTACCTGCGATTGCAATGCAACAAACGCGACTGCAATGTGATAACGGTGGAGGGAGTAGGAAGCAAGAGAAGGAGAGGAGTGAGAGCCGTTAGCTCCCGTTGTGTATTTCTTATCCAAACTTATTACAAAAATTTGCCAGACTAGCTTCTCTTGCAAACTTGCCACAGTTTCTCCTTGGCTTGCTATTGATGTCCCTTGTGTTTCCCTCTCTATTATTAACTCATGATCCTTTGGTAGCATCACGATGGGCCTTTTTCTCATAAGTGGGGCACACTCTCCTCGTCATGCTACTGGTCTATCCTTGGGATGCCCCAATACAATGCCAATGTTTATAGGATGGTCTACCTAGTCTACATGGCCATGTAGAACCTCTTCTATAAATGTATGATGGATGAAGTACATAGCAATTTGATTGTTGTGTGGATAGTTTCAATTGCTTTAGATAAAGTGCTTCAAGAGTACCCTTGCTAAATCTTTGTGTTGTAGAGTTGAGAGCTTCATAGGGGCACTCTCCTTTGTGTTTCTAGAAGTCCAAGATAGCCTATTACACCCAAAGAAGCTAGGACATATTCTATCCTAGACGAATCCAAAAAGGAAGTTAAGCAAGCTAAAGAAAATAAGAGATGGAAATAACAGAGATCTACCTGGAAGGCAAAGGGTAGGGCAAAGGTGGTTGATGAATGGTAGAAGCAAAGGACTCTAGCTACTACAAAGATTATATAAGATCTGGCAAAGAAGATACCAGTACCGTCGGAGTGCTTGGAGGCCAAGACCGTCCAAAGGTTGCCGCCTCAATCTTTAGTGGATCAGGAGGAGAAGCTTGTTAGAGGGTCTTGTGAGAAAGAGGTCCAAAATGGGATGGATGAGATAGTGGCAGCATCGATTGAAGAAAATCTGGCTAAGAAAATAAGGAAAAGTTAGAACAGTTGTGGCCAAAGTTGGGAATAATGACCTAGGGAGATGGAAAAAGTTGGAGAGTAATTTGAATCTCCATGAAAGGGTCAACCAACCACTAGATGCAAGAGGGCAACTGAGTGGTGTTGTGAAGTAGTAGTAAGTTGAAAGAAAGGTTTTCTGTTCATTTAGTAGTTTTGGTAACGACCAGGATGAGATATATGCTCAACTGTGTGATCAGATTGAGAAGCTCACAGTGGAATTGGATGATATCTAAAGAACCTTACCAGAAGCTACGAAGTTCATAAGAAAGAACAAAAAACAAGTAGTAGAGGCCATGGTAGTGAATTTATGAGCCATAAGAGATAGTAAGGTCCCCACTATCCAAGTTGACTACAAGATCAAAAAGCAATGGGAACCCTTGTCATGAGAGTTATACTGGATGGTGGGGCAAGGGTGAACATCCTGGGAGTGATTTTTTGATAGAAACTTGGTATCCAACAAAATGGCTAATTAAAGAGTGGTTCAAGCTACTAGCCTTATAAAGACCATGCAGATTAGAGTAGGAAAAGCATCTTTATAGGAGCTGTAGATTCTCACCACGGACCAGGTGCAAAGACCCCCCCCCCCCCCCCCCCCCGGCACCTGGCACACCTTGTTTGTGGCCTCCCGAGAAGCTGCGGCTCCTATGAAGCCAAACAGGTGGTAGAAGTTTCATCGACATTTGGGTCTATAAAATATTATGTTACTGCTATCACTTGTGATTCACTTTTAAAGACTAAGAGACATCTATCGAGAATCCTTTACGTAAAAGAGATAAGGATGGGGGAGGTGCTAACTAAAATCCATTTTGATGAAAGGGCAGCCACATTTTGTTACTTCTACCCTTCCGTCTAGATTGGACCCTGGGAGGATTGGCATACCTTGTGGACTTGAGCACCTAGCACTTTGGGGATGATTTGAATTTAAGCCCATATAACTGAGAAGTCAAATCCATTTTAGCAAAAGGATATTCACTTTTGTGAATTTTATATTTGTGCCTACACTTGACCCTAAGAGGAAAGGTTATATTCTATTTACATTGTGCTATTCAGCTACACCATATTCATCAGGTGACTCGTCCCATAGTGATTAAGGAACTAGCCTTAGCCTTGATGTCCTCTTCATGTAGAGGTTTGGTTGGAATTGCCTTTTGCTAGAAAGGGAGGGTGTAAGCGAGGCATTTTCTAGCCCATGTATAGGAGAAACTTTACGCTTCTGCGTTTTATGGCTCAGACAAAAATTATAAAATTTTGGTTTGTTGACTTTCTTTGACAACCAAACTCAACAATCCAATGTTGTTTATGCGTAGCTCAACCTTGATGAGCTCAAAGGGCAAAGTTACGTTCTTTGTGAATAGGTCAGGATTGGTGAGCTCAGAGGTCAAAGTAGCATAATTTTGCAAGTTGGATCTCTCTCTCTCTCTCTCTCTCTCTCTCTCTCTCTCTCTCTCTCTCTCTCTCTCTCTCTCTCTCTCTCTCTCTCTCTTATGAGGGTACTAGAGTTTGAGCTTGTCAACGTCTACTGGATTGGGAGCATGGCCAAGGGCTTTTCGAGTAGATTTTTTTCAGCGAGCAAAAGGCGACATGTATCCCCCATTCCAGCAAATTTTTTTGTGCCTTGCAGTCTACTATCTTATTCATCTTTTCTCTAGCATTTTCCCTTTCCTCTCTCCTATGAAAAGGCTTCTAGAGGCCCGTCATGCAGGCATAGGGAGTGAAAACTATAGTCTTGGACTTTATTATGATTGAGTTGCCTTCAGCTTTCCTTCTTCTTCTTGATTTTTGGTTCCATGGGGAGAATACTCTCTAGATAAGGTTATGTTACTTTGTTGAATCGAGATGTCCTATGTGTTCCAACCTGAGAAAAATGTATTTCATCTATTGGGAAGTTTTTACTTGGTGGTTGAATTGTTTCCTATGTTTGCGTCTTGGAATGTTTGAAGAAGATGATGGTGTGCTTTAAAAAATTATGTTATCAACATCATTTGTGATTGACTTTCAAAAACTAAGAGACACCTAGAGAGAATCTTTTATGTAAAAGAGCCTTAAGGATGGGGGAGGTGCCTTCTTGGTGAACACCTAGAGCCTTGTTTATGGAAAATTAGAGTTGTGTGTGTGTGTGTGTGTGTGTGGAAAATTTGAATTCTAAACGAGAAGTCAAATCCATTTCAGCACAAGGACAGTAGCTTTTGTGACTTCTATCCTTTCATCTGCATTGGAACATGGGAGGATTGGCATACCCTCTAATCTTGAGCACATAGCGCTTTGGGGATGATCAAATTCAGTCTTAATTAATTGAGAACTCAAATCCATTTCAATGAAAGGGCAATCACGTTTGTGACTTTTATCCTTCTGCCTACACTTGACCCTAGGAGGAAAGATTATATTCTATTTACATTGTGCTATTGAGCTACACCATATTCATCATGACTAGTCTCATAGTGATTAGGTAAGGATCCTTAGCCTTGATGTCCTCTTCATGTAGACAGTAGATGTCTTGTAAGGCTTTGCTTCACATGACCTGACAGTACACTAGACTGGACACTATGGTAACAAAGTCCATTTTTTTCACTTACTAGATACTCAACAATCAAAATATCATAGAAGCAATAGGTCTTCAATAATAAGTTTATATGCACATGGGCATAGAGGCACATATTTTTGCTCATACCTTGAAAGCTTGGTCTCTAATTAAGAAATTCTGGCATCTTTCTCTACCAACTTCTCTTGAAAACTTGCCACACTTTCTGCTTGGCTTGCTAAGTATGCCCCTTGTGTTTCCATCTCCATTATCTACTTGTGATCCTCTGGTAGCAGCATGATGGGCATTTTTATCAAAAGTGGGCACACTCTCCTTGTTGTGCTATTGCTCTTTCCATGGGACACCCCAATCCAATTCCAACATTTGTATGATGGTCTACCTAGTTTACACAATGCTGCAAAACGTCTTCTACAAATGTATGCTAGATGAAATACATAGCCATCTGACTGTTGTGTGGCTAGGTGCACTTGTTTTGGATAAAATGCTTCAAGAATAACCTTGCTAAATCTTTGTGTTGTAGATTTGAGAGATTCAAAGGGGCACTCTCCTTTGTGTTTCTAGAAATCTGAGATAGTCTATCACACCCAAAGAATCTGGGACACACACACACACACACACACACACACACACACACACACACAGAAAGAGAGAGTGGAAAGAGGGAGAGAAATATATATATATATATATATAGAGAGAGAGAGAGAGAGGGAGAAGGAAAGAGGGAGGGAGAGAGAGAGAGAGAGAGAGGGAGAGAGAGAGAGGGAGAGATAAATAGAGATATCCATGAGGAGAAAGAGGGAAAGAGGGAGAGAGAGAAATAGAGATATCCGTTGAGAGAAAGAGATAGATAGAGAGAGGAAGATAAAGAAATAGGGAGATAAAGAGCAATGGTTGTATGTAAGGTTTTCAGTTTTTGAAACCTTAGAAATTGTACAAAGCTTGATCAAATTATCTTGGTTGTTAAGAAAACATGGTAGAATGATCCAACTATGGTAAATATTGGTACTTTTGGAAACGTAACCAGAGCTTTACTGGGGTTAGAATTTTTTTAGAACCGAACGATAATCTGAAAAAGTTACGGGTTGTGAAAGGTTACACTATAAACTTAATTAGTTAAGTAAAATTGAATGGTTTCAGTAATTATTACTGCAAAAACTTTTTATCCTAAGGTTCTAGAAATTGCATATATTTCCAAGTTTAATCATTAAAAGTTACGAAAAATAGCAGAAACCGATTCTGGAAGCTGGGGGGGCTGTATGGGACAGTAATGAACCTGCCCAAGTCAGAATTAGTAGCAGGGGGTGCCATCTTGAGCATGGGGGCTGCTTGAGCTGCAAGCAACTGCTTTTTTCAGCCTATGAGAGCTTGTGAGTGCCAGAAAACTATAAATAGGATCCCTTGCTTCACAATTTGAGACAGACTCAAAGCCTTGGTAAATTCTCTCTCATCTAGAGAGACCTCTATGCAGAAATCACTAGAGAGCAAAGCTCTAGTTGGTTAATCAATGGTAATTAGCACTAACCTTTTTTTAATTAGTAGAACTATGTTAACCTATTTATATTTTTTAAATTAATTGAAGATTAAACCTATTTATACTCTAAAATTCTCTCCTAATTCAAAATTCTCTATTGATTATTGAATTAAGCTTAGGAACACTAAGCTAATTAATTATTATATTATATTAGGACTGAAATTACTTATTTAAGCCATAAATTAATGATAATTATACTAATTAAATTTAGATTAAGATGAGATAATTAGCAAAGCTATGTTAGATTGTCATTATGCTAGAAAACTTATCTTATAATGTTTTGAATAATTTTTATAATTATTTATACAGAATTACACTATTTTTTAGAGAAAAGTAAAGGAGGAAATGATCAAATTAATCCAAAATGATTTAAAATAATTATCAGAGGTAAATTATATTTTATAGAACTCGTGATAATGATCTTAACCTCAGATAATTAGTTTAACTAATTATCTCAACAGAATTACACTATTTTTAGGAGAAAATAAAAGGGGAAAAATAGCAAACTAATCCAAAATGATTTGAGATAATTATCAGAGGAGAAAAACATCTTATAAAATCCGTGATAATTATCTTAACCTCAGATAATTAGTTTAACTAATTATTTCAGCAGAATTACACTGTTTTTAGAAAAAAATAAAAGAGGGAGAATAGCAAACTAATCCAAAATGCTTTGAGATAATTATCATAGGAAAAATACATCTTATAAAACTCGTGTTAATTATCTTAATCTTAGACAATTAGTTTAACTAATTATCTCAGCAGAATTACACTGTTTTTAGGAAAAAATAAAAGGGGGAGAAAAGCAAACTAATCAAAATGCTTTGAGATAATTATCAGAGAAAAAACACATATTATAGAATTTCATGATAATTAATTTAATCTCAAAAAATTAGCTTAACTAATTATCTCAACAAAATTACATTGTTTTTATGGGAAAATAAAGGGGGAGAATAGCAAACTAATCCAAAATGCTTTGACATAATTATCAAAGGAAAACCACATCTTATAGAACCCGTGATAGTTATCTTAATATCAAAAAATTAGTTTAACTAATTATCTCAGCAAAATTACACTGTTTTTAGGAGAAAATAAAAGAGGAAAAATAGAAAATTAATCCAAAATGCTTTGAGATAATTATCAAAGAAAAAAACATCTTATGAAACCCGTGATAATTATCTTAACCTCAGATAATTAGTTTAACTAATTATCACATTAGAATTATACTATTTTTAGGAAAAAACAAAAGGGAGAAAATAGCAAACTAATCCAAAATGCTTTGAGATAATTATCAAAGTTAAAATACATTTTAATCAACGCGTGATAATTATCTTAACCACAAATAATTAGTTTAGTTAACTATCTTAGTAGAAAAATACTATTTTTTAGGATAAAGTAAAGAGAGAATTAGTAAATCATGTGAAATCGTTACATACTATTTATCAAAGTAAGATTAGATAATAAAAAGATTGTGATAATTATATAAAGGTTAGAAACTTAGTATAGATCTTTATCTAAGTCAAAATATACTAATTCTGGCTGAAATTTGAAGGGGGAATTATTAAATCATGTTATATGATTATATTCTATTTATCAAAGTTAGATTACATAATAAAGAGGCGGTGATAATTATATCAAGGTTAGAAAAGATGAAAATTATATAATTAAGTTGAAAAATAATAAGATAATTACCAGAGGTCAAAAATATTCTTATCTACTTGTGATAATTATACCATAGTTTATTAGTGAGTTTAGAAAATTATAATTGACTAAAAGTCCTATTTTTGACAAAAAATTAATTAAAATAAATAGACTTTGCGGTCAAACATTTATAGGAAAATTATAGTAAGTGTAAATCTGTGATGTAAAATTGAGTAAATGAAATCTTTGAAAGAAAAAAATAGAATAAATATTAAACTCAAAATAAGCAGATTCCAAGCTTAAGATTCGATGGGAAAATTAGGAAAAAGATATAGAAAATTAGTATAGCCTAGAAAACCCTTAAGGAAGCTATGGAGAAGTTATCATGCATATTTAGGCAAATAAGAAATTACTAAGTCAAGAATTTACCAATTAAAACTATAAATTTAACCTAGATTTGGATAAAATTAGATACAAAGGTCAAGTCTAGCTTTCGGATAATTTACCTAATGATTAAACGTCTTTTTTATAAGGAATAAGAAGTTATGGCACCTAAAAGGACCCGAGCCAATCCTACATCTGATGATGAGGATAAAACCCTAAAAAGAACTAGAGCGTCACACAACGATGAAGCTAGGCCTAGTAGTAGGCCTATGGAGGAGAGTCTTCAGGCGCTAGCGTAGCAGCAAATGGCCGATCAGTCCCAAGTGGGTTTCCCATTATTCAATTAAGTTTTTAAATAGTTTAAGTTTTTTTATAAGTTAACATTGCATACGTAAGGAGTGAGTAAGAATCAAAAAAGGAATGGTTGGTCAAAAACGGAAGGTAACTTTCAAGAAACCAACGTGTATTTGTTTATAAAGTAGGAAAGAATTGTTTGGGTTAAAACTGGTTGAATTAGGAAAGATATGATTGATCATCCTTAAGACAACTTGTCTCAAGACACCTCCGACTCCTTGGTATAAATTGATGATAATGATGGCTTTCCAGCGACGGATAAGTTGGTTACCCCCATGAACGATGAGTTTCTACTCCATGTCATGTCTTGATGTTTCTACATAAGTTAGGATACCGTTTTATCCTAGGGGAGCCGCCCGGTTGTATGGGCACCTGGAACCTTGGGTGGGGGTTTATCCACTTCGGATTGTGAATAAGGAATGGGTGCTGTTTTTTCACCCTTAGGTGGTCTTGAGACAAGAAGAGTACTTGTCATGGTTATTATTGGACAATGTTTTAATTGACAATACCCTGTCTTAAGTTGAAAGATGTCTGTTGGCAAAAAAAATGTTTTCAATACTATTTTCAAGGTCTGTTTTAATGAAATATGGTTATGAAGAATAAAAGAAATCATTATTTTAATTGTGATAAGAACATGGTAGTAATTAAATATCAAATGAATCATGTGTGAGTGCGGGGTGGTAAGTGGGGATTGACTAAGGTTGTCAATCAAGGACGGGTGGAACTCATTAGTCAGGTAACTATCCATCCCTGCGCACTAAAACGTTTTGAAAACTTCTTCATTTGGAAGAGGAGTCCACCAGCGGCTATGCCCTCACATATGTAGGGGGGAAGAAGCGTTGGTTGAAGATACCTTAGCCCAATTTGTGAAAGTTATAGGGCCGATTTTTTTTTTGTGGACTTTTAATACGTTGTCCCGTTCCTGCTACGAGACAGGACTAGGTCTTCTTCTAAGGCTATAGACCCAAGCCATTGTCAATGGTAAAGGTCTATTCCTTGGATTTTTCTTGTTTAGAGAATCTAATTTTTATCAGACCTAGATACCTATCAAGGATCCCATCCCAATCTTGGTAGAGGCGGGTTGGGGATCTTACAAGTGGTATCAGAGTGTGTGCTAATTAAATTCTTGGACCTAGGGAAAAGTTTAAGATGTTAGGTTGAAATAAGAGATCTTCGATAAATTCAATTAAAGAGGTAATTAATTTAAAAGAGAGAGAGAAGAAAGAGAGAGAATTATCCCCATCTTTGCATGTAGATTTCCATCAGGCCTACTGCAAATCCATGGATTTCAACATTAGGTTCATGAGAGCTTGCCTATCCCGACACTATTCAATGCGAAAAAGCGTGATGAAATGGCTAGATAAGAGATTTTTTCCTTCCACTTGGAGGATCAACTGGTCAGGATCTGGTGGAGTTTTCTTCATTGATGCAGGAGAGTTAGAAGGTTTAGAACTAAATATGAAGAGACTCAAATGGGCCGAAGATCTTCAAGTGATTGAAGTATACTTTTTCATTGGAACGGAGAATCGAGAGGAAACCCTTGTAATAGGTGATATCCAAGTATCACAAAATCAGTGGATGTTTGATCAGGTATCTAAAGTAATTTACCTACGTAGAATTAGGTCCATAGGTGTAGGCCCTAGTTTTAATGGACGAAAAGATGTTCTATATTTTGATCCTATATCTGATCCACCCAAAGTCCACAAGATTCTAGTGTAGGATTGTCGTCACCCTTGTACATAGTAGGACCTTCATGGATTGTATTAACTCTTGTACATATTATGGTTCTCATGGGTATGCTATAAGCAGTTTTGTTTATGGCTTGGCAATTGTCTTCATTTGGTACTCGTGTAAGTAGCCTTTACACTATTGCTCAAGAGAAAAAATCAGTACTAAAGCAAGTTCAACTCCCTACTTTCAAGGGAGAGGGACCCAATTTAGAGCGAGATGCCGAAGCATGGCTAGATGCTATGGACGACTATTTTAAAACTGCAAGAACTGTTCAGGAAAAGCAAACAATGTTGGGTATGTTCCGTTTCAGCGGAGATGCCAAACTTTGGTGGAAGCAACACTGGAGAGATAATCCCACGAGTACTCAATCTTGGGAGAAAATGAAGCAGGAAATCAAAGAACGCTATCTCCCTCTTGCACATCAGGCTATCAAGATGAACGAATTCTTTGGTCTACGCCAACTAGGACTTTCATTAGAGGAGTACTACACCAAGTTTCTGTCTTTACGATGCTATGCTCTTCAGATAACCATGGAGCAACAAATTTCCCGTTTCTGTCAAGTCCTCAATAAACCCCTGAGTACACGTCTCGAAGCCATGAGGCCTACATCAATACAGGATGCCCTTCTCAGGCCTAAGCCTCTTGCAGCCGAAGGAACCAACTCTACAAGGAACTATAATGGATTTAATAACTTTAGGGGAAGAGTCAGGGGCACTTTCAACCAAGGATATCAACAATGTGGAGTAGCTGCAACAGCGAACTTGGAGCATACCTTCCCAAACGTGAGGTGCTATGGATACAATCAAATGGGGCACTATAGAAATAATTGTCTAGAAGAGCAAAACCCCCGAACTACTGCTAGACCCATTCCTCAAAATCAAGGAGATAATCTAAGAGGACATAGAAATGGAGGATGAGGTAGAGGAAGAGCAAGAGGAGCCAAATCTTATGCAATCATGGGAGAACCAAGCTTAATAAATGAGGAAGATGAAAGAGCCAATCGCTTGGCTACAGTAAGTAATCCTAGAGCACAACAACTATAGGCAGTTTTGTAAACCACTATAAGTCGATAATGTAAAACTTTGAGTTACTTATATATTATAATGGTATACATTATTTCCTTTTCCAAAATTACTGAAGGAGTGTAAAGTTAAATTAGCATTCAATCAAAAAAATTAAGGGTTGAACTAGAAAATGAGGCAGAGGTTCTCGATAGTAACAAAAGAATTTAAATCTTGAGAATGAGATAGTTATCAAAAAACCAACTCACATACTTTGTGCACACGATAGTCTTCCTTGGAAAATGACCTAGATATGAAAGTATTAAGGTACGAGACTAATAGGAAGCCGAAAATAACTCTTGGTATGATACTTCTTAAAACCCTTTACATATTGTTGGTCAACCAGGTTTGAGCACAGAGAGCGTACCTCTTGTGCAATGGTGGAAGGTTGTGCCGAACGCAGATTGCTCAGAATGGCAAGAACACGTTGAGCGCGTTCAGATTGGCAAAGCTAGAATACATGATACTTGTCGAACGCTAATTACTCTGCATGGTCAGTTAGACAGAGGGCGTTCATGTTAACAAGGCGGATTTATGAGTCTTCTATGGAATTGGTTTAGCCTAGTTTTTTGAGATGATACAAATGGTTTGTAAAGGTTTTTAAGATGAGCTCAACACTGAGAGTTTCATGGGGAAAAGTTGACTAGCAAGTAACTCTAACTAGGGAAAGAAGTCTGCGAAACAGAGTAACCAGAGAACATTTAGTAAAATGGAAGGACTACCCCATTGAAGACACCACAAGGGAGGACGAAGTATCACTTTTCAAAGATTTTGCCAAATTCGGTTGAGATGAGGACATCTCAATTTCTTAAGTTGGGGTGATTGTAAGATTTTCAGTTTCTGAAACCTTAGAAATTGTACAAAGCCTGATCAAATTAACTTGGTTATTAAGAAAACATGGTAGAATGATCCAACTATGGAAAATATTGGTATTTTTGGAACCGTAACCAGAGCTTTACTAGGGTTAGAAATTTTTCAGAACCGAATTTCGATAAAATCTGAAAAAGTTACGGCCTCTGAAAGGTTACACTATGAATTTAATTAGTTAAGTAAAATAGAATGGTTTCAGTAATTATTACTACTAAAGACTTTTTATCCTAAGGTTCTAGAAATTGCAGATATTTCCAAGTTTAATGATTAAAAGTTAGGAAAAATAGCAAAAACCGATTCTGGAAGCTGAGAGGGAGGGCTGTGTGGGACAATAATGAATCTGTCCAAGTCAAAATTAGTAGCAGGGGGCGCCATCTTGAGCCTGGGGACTGCTAGAGGTGCAAGCAACTCCTTTTTTCAGCTTATGAGAGCTTGTGAGTGCGAGAAACCTATAAATAGGACCCCTTGCTTCACAGTTTGAGACAGACTCGGAGCCTTGGTAAATTCTCTCTCATCTAGAGAGACCTCTAGACAGAAATCACTAGAGACCAAAGCTCTAGTTTCTTAATCAACGGTAATTAGCACTAACATTTTTTAATTAGTAGAACTATGTTAACCTATTTATATTTTTCTTAATTAATTAAAGATTAAATCTATTTATACTCTTAAATTCTCTCTTAATTCAAAATTCTCTGCTGATTATTGAGATTAAGCTTAGGAACACTAAGCTAATTAATTATTATATTATATTAGGATTGAAATTACTTATTTTAACCATAAATGAATGATAATTATACTAATTAAATTTAATTTAAGATGAGATAATTAGCAGAGCTGTGTTAGGCTGTCATTATGCTAGAAAAATTATCTTGTAATTTTTTGAGTAATTTTTATAATTATTTAAGTAAAATTACACTATTTTTTAGAGAAAAATAAATCGGAAAATGATCAAATCAATCCAAAATGCTTTAAGATAATTATCAGAGGTAAATCACATCTTATAAAATCCATGATAATGATCTTAACCTCAGATAATTAGTTTAACTAATTATCTCAATAAAATTACATTGTTTTTAGGATCAAAAAAAAGGAGGAGAATCGCAAACTAATCCAAAATGCTTTGAGATAATTATCAGAGGAAAAAAATATCTTATAGAATCCGTGATAATTATCTTAAGCTTGGCGGATATTTTCCTGTATTGATAGGGAAATTCTCATTTCACAATATACCATAATTAAAAATGCAATACAACTTATGCCTATTTCTCAACTTTTACCCTTCTAAGGTCAGGACCTTATTAAACCATGCTCTGATACCACTTGTAAGGTCTCCAAACCCGCCGACACCAAAAGCGGGATGGAACCGTTGACAGGTCTCTAAGCCTACTAAAGTCGAAGTCTTTAAACAAGAAAAATTCGAGGGAATTCACCCCTTACCATTGGCAATGGTTTAGGTTTATAGCCCTAGAAGAGACTTAGTCCTGTCTCGCAATGGAAACGGGACCCAAACAAAATTTCCGGCCCTAAATCTTCATCCTTTAGATTAAGGTCTCCTTAGCCAACGCTTTTTTCCCTCTAACATATGTGAGGGCACAGCCGCTGGTGGATTCCTCATCCAAGTGAAGTTTCTACACGTTTTAGTGCGCGGGAATGGATAGTTACCTGACTAATCAGGTCCACCCGTCCATGATTGACAACCCGAGTCAATCCCCACTTACCACCCCGCACTCACACATGATTTTTTTTGTTGTTTACTTACTACCACATTCTTTCCACACTTAAAATAATGATTCCTTTCTAAAAAAAAAATTTCAACTGCATTTCCTTAAATCAATCTTTTAAAACAGCATTGAAGACATTCTTTCAGAAAACAGACATCTTTATACTTAAGACAAGATACTGTCATTTTAAGGTATCACTGACCAGTACTAACTTGTCTCAAGACCACCTATACAAGGGTGAAAAACGGCACCCATTCCTTATTTATATAACCGGGGTGGAAAAAGTCTTCACCCAAAGTCCGGGCGCCCATACGCCAAAAACCAGTTGCCCATACAACCGGGCGGTCCCTCTAGGATAAACTTAAAAGTACTATCCATAAACATAAACAAGCACGGGGTAAAGACTCCACACGTGCAGAGGTAACCGACTCCTCCATGATGGTATCTCCATCATTACTCATTACCTGGAGTAAAAATATTTCCAAGGAATCAGAGGTGTCTTGAGACAAGCTGTCTTAAGGATGGTCAAACATTTCTTTCCTATTTCAACCAGTAATAACCCAATCATTCCTTTTCTAATTACAATCATTGATCGTGGGTTTCGTGGAAGTTACCTTCCTTTTTCAGCCAGTGTTTTCCTTCTTAAACCTTCGTATGCAATGCTTAACTTAAAATAAAATCTAAAAGCTTATTAATGGCATAATTGAAAACCACCTGGGACTGGTCGTCCATCTGCTGTGGGCCAGGTGCCCGTAAACTCTCCTCTATGGGCCTATGGCTAGGCCCTGCTTCATGGTCGTTAGTTGCTTTGTTGCG
The DNA here is from genome assembly GCF_014529385.1 of Adiantum capillus-veneris. Taxonomy (NCBI): domain Eukaryota; kingdom Viridiplantae; phylum Streptophyta; class Polypodiopsida; order Polypodiales; family Pteridaceae; genus Adiantum; species Adiantum capillus-veneris. The sequence goes on along the minus strand of NC_140933.1, from coordinate 44,005,791 downwards.
TTTGTTACTAGTATCTTCATCTTCCGTCATAGGGTTTCCCCTGGTTCTCTTGGGGACCATTTCGGAAGCCTTATAAAAAGACTTAATCCATTAGAGGATTTATTGAATAACATTTATTTTTCCTTGTTTACTCAAAAATAAGGGTTTTGGACCTCGGTTAATTCTTTGGTACTTAGATAATTTTATTTCTTCAGTTTTTTTATCCATTATATACAAAATTGGTTACTTTTGACCAAAATATATACCTAAACTATTTATCTAAGGTTATGATAATTATAATAGATTTTCCAAGGTCTATTCCTTCTCTGATATTGATATCAAAGGTTTTCTATTTACTTTACTATATTTCCCTTTTTCATTTTTTCCAAAATTGGAGTAATTTTACTGGGATATATAATTAAACTAATTTTCTAGAGGTAGCATAGTTTTCACAGGTTCCTTGAGGTCTAATAAACCTTTGACAAAGTTCTCAATTCAATTTAAATCTATTTACTAATTTTTCCTATTTAAATTTCTCAAAAAACAGGGTATTTTAGCTAAAATATTTAGCTAGATTAACTTTCTGAACTTCTCCTAATTATCACGGGTTATGGAACACCTAAGTAACCACTGATAATTATATGGAAGCATTTGAATTCTATTTACTAATTTCCCCTATTAAAATTGTTCAAAAAATAGAGTAATTTAGCTAAAGTAATTAGCTAACCTAATTTTTTGAACTTCTCTTATTTATCACACGTACTTGAATACTCAACTAATCACTGATAATTATATGGAAGCATTTGAATTTCATTTACTAATTTCCTCATTAAAATTTCTCAAGAAACAGGGTATTTTAGTTTAGATATTTATCTAACTTAACTTTCTGAACTTCTCCTAATTATCACAGGTTATTGATCACCTAATTAACCACTGATAATTATATGGAAGCATTTGTATTTCATTTACTAATTTCCCTTATTAAAATTACTCCAAAAACAGGGTATTTTAGCTAAGATAATTAGCTAAATTAACTTTCTGAACTTCTCCTAATTATCACGGGTTTTTTATCATTTAGTTAACCACTAATAATTATATGGAAGCATTTGTATTTCATTTATTAATTTTCCCTATTAAAATTACTCAAAAAACAGGGTATTTTAGCTAAGAGAATTAGCTAAATTAACTTTCTGAACTTCTCCTAATTATCATGGGTTACTAACAATCCAATTAACTACTGATACTTATATGGAAGCATTTGTATTTCATTTACTAATTTCCCTTAGTAAAATTACTCAAAAAAATAAGGTATTTTATCTAAGATAATTAGCTAACTTAACTTTCAGAACTTCTCATAATTATCACGGGTTATTGATCATTTAATTAACCACTGATAATTATAAGCATTTGTATTTCATTTACTAATTTCCCCTATTAAAATTACAAAAAACACATGGTATTTTAGCTAAGATAATTAGCTATATTAATTTTCTGAACTTCTCCTAATTATCACGGGTTATTGATCATCTAATTAACCACTGATAATTATATGGAAGGATTGGTATTTCATTTACTAATTTTCCCTATTAAAATTACTCAAAAAATAGGGTATTTTAGCTAAAATAATTAGCTAAATTAACTTTCTGAACTTATTCTAATTATCATGGGTCATTGATCACCTAGTTTACCACTGATAATTATATGGAAGCATTTGAATTTCATTTACTAATTTCCCCTATTAAAATTGCTCAAAAAACAGAGTAATTAGGCTTAATTAATTAGGAAAACTTCTCAGAAAATATTAGGATAATTTTCTTAGATTAATAACTGTCTAAAGTATCTCTGATAAATAATTCAACTTGATCTAATCCTAATTAATATTTTTACCATTAATTCATGGCTAAATTGGCTAATTCCAGCCCGAATATGAGAGGATAAATAATTAGCTTAGTATTTCTAAGCTTAATTATAATAATCAACAGAGATTTATTAATTTAAAGAGGTTTAAGAAGCATATATAGGCCTAATCTTTGATTAATTCATCATTTATCCTAATCTAACCTTACTAATTGACAAGGATTAGGTTAATTACCGTTAGGATTAATCAATTAGAGGTTTAACTCTAATGGTTTTTGCGTAGTGTTTCTCCCTAGATGAGAGAGAAATTCTCAAGGCTCCGAGTCTAACAAGATATGAAGAGAATGGTCCTATTTATAGGTTTTTCTGAGCATCTGGCAGCTTTTGGCAGCTTTCCACTAGTCCAAGCAACCCCCCAGCTTGAAAATGGCGCATTTTTCAGACATCACTGCTTCTGGCCAGTTTCCACAGCTTCCATACTCACCCCATACCTTCCAGAATTTGCCTGTTTGATTTTTGCAGATTTTCCATGATGAAATTTGGAATTTCCTATTTAACTCTAGAACCTTAGAGTAAAGAAGTCTTTTGCTAATGATTAAAATGAAACCATTCAATTTTTGTTATTAATTAAATTTCCATGGTAATTTTCCATGTCCCGTAACTGTTCCCGTTTTTATCGGAATCAGATTCTGAAAATTTCTAGACATAGTAAAGCTCTGCTTATAAATCCAAAAATACCAAAATAATTAGTGTTTGGAGTCCTGCAGTAGCATTTCCCATTAAGTTTTTCAAGCTTAGTACAGTTTTGAAGGTTTCGGAAACTGGAAACCTTACAATCACCCCAACTTAAGGATTTGAGATGTCCTCATCTCAACCGAAATTGGGAAAATCCTTGTGAAGGGATACTCCATCCTCCCAAGTGGCATCCTCTGTAGGGTAGTCCTTCCATTTGACCAAATATTCTTTGATAACCCTGTTTCTTAAACTCCTTTCCCTGGAATCGAGAATACAATCTGGTTGGAGTTCAAGAATTCCTTGCTTCTGCATCACAATTTGTTCGTCATCTAGGGTATGATTTGGATTTGGGATGTAAGGTTTTAGAAGACTGATATGGAAGACATTATGGACCTTGAGATGCTCAGGCAATTTTAGTTTATAAGCTTGATCATTGATTACTTTAATCACTTCATACGGTCCACAATATCTGGGGCTTAGTTTTTTGTATTTTCCCAAGGATAGAGTGTTTCTTTTTGGCCGAACCCTTAGAAACACTTTATCTCCTTGTTTGAAAACCCGATCAGAACGTTTTTTATCAGCATATTGTTTCTGGCGATCTTTGGCTGCCTGAATGTCTTGCCTTATGGCTTTGCTTTGGGCATCCATTTCCTCTAACATCTGTTTTGAAGCTTCTACCCTTGTAGTAGGGTCAGAAAAATTTAGGGGTGATATGCACTCATGCCCATAAAGAGCATTGAATGGGGACATCCCAATGCTTTGATGAAAAGAAGAGTTATAGGCAAATTCCACCAAAGGAAGAAATTGGATCCATTTCCGGGGTTCTCTACCACAATAGGCTCTAAGGATGTCTTCAATGACTTGGTTTACTCTTTCTGTCTGGCCGTCTGTCTGGGGGTGATAGGATGTACTGGAACATAACTGAGTTCCTAAGGATTCAAATAAAGCTTTCCAAAATTTTGAGGTGAATTTTGCATCTTTGTCACTGACTATTCTCTTAGGAAGCCCGTGCAATCTGAAGATTTCTTTGATAAAGAGATGGCTTATGTCTGGTGTAGTATAAGTTGTTTTTACAGGCATCAAGTGGGAGACTTTAGTCAACATATCTACTACCACAATAATGGAGTCGTAACCCCCTTGAACAGTGGGAAGTCCTGTTACAAAATCCATGCTTATGAGTTCCCACTTCATCTGAGGAATGTCTAAAGGTTGAAGTTTTCCTGGCATCATGACTCGTTCAGCCTTAATCCTTTGACAGGAAAGACATTGTCTGATGTAGCGAAGTATATCTCCTTTCATTCCTGGCCAGAAATAGCTTTTCCTTATGGCATTAAGGGTCTTTGCATAGCCGGGATGGCCGGCAACTGGAGCATTATGTCCTTCATAAAGGATTAACTCCTTTAACGTCGGATTTTTAGGAATGTAAAGCCGATACTTATAATAGAGAAGCCCCTCTTCTAGTGAATAATCCTTGATTTTGTCTTTCTCTTTTTCTTTTAGATCCGGTTGATTGATAACCTGTAAAAGTTTTTGATAATCCTTATCTTCCAGGGAAGCTTCTTTAACCTTGTAGAGGATGGGATTGTCAACTGTGGATATAGCCCCAAGAAAAACCTTACGGCTAAGAGCGTCAGCGACCACATTCTCTTTCCTTGGTTTATACTTTATCTCAAAGTCATATTCCTGTAACAGTTTAATCCATCTTCTCTGCCTCATGTTGAGTGTTGCTTGTGAGAAAATCCATTTTAAACTCTCATGATCGGTGATTAATTGAAATTTTCCTCCTAGAAGGTAATGCCTCCATAGTTATAGAGCATGGATGACAGCTAGAAGTTCCAAATCATGAGTTGGATAGCTCAGCTTGTGGATTCTTAATTTTCGTGAAGTAAAGGCGACAGGTCTACCTTCTTGGTTTAAGACTCCTCCTATAGCAAGACCGCTGGCATCTGTTACTACTTCAAACTCTTGAGTGAAGTCAGGAAGTTTGAGTACGGGAGCTGATGTGAGATTTTGTTTTAGCTTGAAGAAACAATCGTCCTGTTCTTTCCCCCATGTAAGTTTGGCTGACTTTTTAAGTAGCTGCGTCAGGGGAGCGGCGATAACTGCATAATCTTTGACAAAGATTCTATACCATCCTGTAATCCCCAAAAATCCTCTAATCTCACTGACTGTTTTGGGTTGTGGCCAATCTATTATATCTTTAACCTTTGCGGGGTCTACTGAAATTCCTTCAGGATTGATTATAAAACCAAGATAACTAACTTCTGGTGTGGAGAACACACATTTACTCATCTTGGCGTATAACTGATGTTGGCATAGAAGATGGAGTACTTTATGTACATGGTCTTCATGATCTTTTTCATCCTTAGAATATACCAGGATATCATTGAAAAACACCAACACAAAGTCATCCAGATATTCTCTGAATATATCTTGCATGAGACGGTTAAAAGTGGCTGGAGCATTCGTAAGGCCAAAAGGCATCACTATGAATTCATAATGCCCATACCGGGTGTTGAAAGCAGTTTTGTAAATATCTGCCTCCTTAATCCGGATTTGGTGGTAACCTGATCTCAGATCAATTTTTATGAACACCTTGGCTCCATGTAACCTGTCAAGCAATTCATCGATGCGAGGAATGGGGTACTTATTCTTTACTGATACCTGGTTAAGCCCCCTATAATCAATGCAGAGACGTAAGGATCCGTCCTTCTTCTTTTGGAATAGAACAGGTGCTCCCCAAGGTGAAATGCTTGGTCTTATGAATCCCTGCTCAATAAGCTGACGAAGCTGTTCTTTTAATTCAATAGCTTCAGGGAGGGACATTTTGTAGGGTCTTCTTGAAATTGGTTCACTACCTGGGAAGGTTTCAATTTCGTGGTCTATATCTCTGGGAGGAGGTAAATTCGAAAGATCTTCCGGAAATATATCCGAAAATTATTTAAGCCATTCTGGAGTTGGGTTGTCCATTGAATCATCTGCCTTGTTAAGTTTTACTACAAAGATCTGTTGCCCTTTTCGTAACCCCTTCAGAAGTTGGCTAGCCTTGACTAAATGAGCCTTAGGTTTCCCATTTAATCCCTGTACTAATGTTTCTTCACCTAAGTGATTTTTGAAGGTTATGTTCCCTTGAGCACAGTGAATTTGGGCTTGATTTTTGATTAGCCAATCCATTCCTAGGATACCATCACAGATTCCTACTGGAAGAGTTCGGAGGTAGGATGAAGTCAGGGTTCCCCCTAGTTCAAACTCAACTTTCCCAGCGGTAAATTGAGATAGAACCTCTTTCCCATTTGCTAATTCTACTACTAATTTCTTGGTAGGATATTGGTTTAATTTAAGTTTTCTTAAACATTTTGGAGAGAGAAAAGAGTGTGTGCTGCCACAATCTATAAGTAGTTCAAATTTTTCACCTTCTCTATTTGCAGTGGTTTGGATGACAACGTATTGTTGCCGAGCTCCAGGATTATCAATGGCGGCAAAAAGAGTAGCTCTTTCATCTTCCTCATCCTGCAATGTGGGCTCTCCTAATGCAGCATAAGTTCTGGCTCCTCTACCTCTTCCTCTTCCTCGTCCTCTATTGCCTCTACCTCTTTGATTATTCCCTTGTCCTGTTTGAGTCTGAGAAGGGGTTCCAGTAGCAGTTTGAGGATTTTGGCCCTTAGGACATTGACTCCTGTAGTGTCCCATTCTATTGCATCCATAGCATCTGATGTTGGGAAAAGTCTGCTCTATATTGGCTGCAGCTGACACTGCCCTTCGCTGACTTCCTTGATTATAATTCCCCCTTGCTCTTCCTCTAGAGTTATTGTAGTTGTAATAGTTCCTGGCAGGAGGGTTTCCTTCCGCTGCAAGTGGTTTAGCTCTTAGAAGAGCATCTTGAATAGAGGTGGGTCTCATAGCTTCCAGCCGGTTACTCAAGGGTTTGTTTAAGCCCTGACAAAAATGAGCAATCTGTTTTTCCATAGTCATTGGTGGGGCGTAACGTCGTAAAGACACATATTTGGTATAATACTCTTCCAAAGTAAGCCCTAACTGTTTGAGGGCGAAGAACTCATTCATCTTGATAGCTTGGTGAGCTGGAGGAAGATATATTTCTTTCACTGCCTGCTTCATTCTTTCCCAAGAGGGACTAATGGAAGGATTATCTCTACAGTATTGTTTCCACCAGAGTTTGGCGTCTCCAGTAAGTCTGAACATTCCTAACATTGCTTGATTCTCTGAAGCAGTTCCTGCTGCCAAGAAATAATCATCCATGGCGTCGAGCCATGCTTCAGCATCACGTTCTAAATTGGTTCCTTCTCCCTTGAAAGTTGGGAGTTGAACTTGTTTTAACAGTAGTTTCTTTTCCTGGGTGGGAGTGTAGAGACTTTTGGCAATTCCATGGGTTTGTATTTAATGAAGATGTTTTAGTGTTTATACTACTTTTGTTTTGTCATGCAGTTCTCTAATTTTTATACTTTTTAACATACTAAAAACGGAGATCTGACAATCATTAACACCATTTCAATTTAACTACACAAACATGTCATAAAACCATGGTATATACAAAGGTTGATACAACACTGACTCATACTATGTACAAGATGGACTCATACTATATACAAGATGGACTCATGCTATATACAATGTGTGATTCCCTAAATCAACAACCTCTTTACCACTGGTGGGTCTGACAAGGGATCAAAAAAGATGACGTCTTTTGGTCCCCTAAACCTTAGGCCTACCCTCATGGGCCTGATCCTACCTGGGTATATTATTGTGGCTACCTGATCATAGACCCACTGATTTTGTAACACTTCTACCCCATCTATCACAATGGTCTGATCTGGATCTTCAGTCCCACTAAAGAAGAAAACTTCGATGGTCCGAAGTGTTTCTGCCCACTTGAGTCTTCTTAGGTTGAGTGTCAACCCTTCTAACTGACCCGCATCAATCAGGAAAATTCCGCCAAACTGTGACCAGCTAATTCCCCATGTAGGAGGAGGGGAAAACATTAAATCTAGCAATTGCATGATGCTCTTGCGAAGTACAAAGTTGTTGGAGCTGCAAGCAGCCTCGAACATGATGTTGAAAACCACAAACTTTTGGTAAGCTTGGCGGATATTTTCCTGTATTGATAGGGAAATTCTCATTTCACAATATACCATAATTAAAAATGCAATACAACTTATGCCTATTTCCCAACTTTTACCCTTCTAAGGTCAGGACCTTATTAAACCATGCTCTGATACCACTTGTAAGGTCTCCAAACCCGCCGACACCAAAAGCGGGATGGAACCGTTGACAGGTCTCTAGGCCTACTAAATTTGAAGTCTTTAAACAAGAAAAATTCGAGGGAATTCACCCCTTACCATTGGCAATGGTTTAGGTTTATAGCCCTAGAAGAGACCTAGTCCTGTCTCGCAATGGAAACGGGACCCAAACAAAATTTCCGGCCCTAAATCTTCATCCTTTAGATTAAGGTCTCCTTAGCCAACGCTTTTTTCCCTCTAACATATGTGAGGGCACAGCCGCTGGTGGATTCCTCATCCAAGTGAAGTTTCTACATGTTTTAGTGCGCGGGAATGGATAGTTACCTGACTAATCAGGTCCACCCGTCCATGATTGACAACCCGAGTCAATCCCCACTTACCACCCCGCACTCACACATGATTTTTTTTTTTGTTTAGTTACTACCACATTCTTTCCACACTTAAAATAATGATTCCTTTTTAATTTTTTTTTTTCAACTGCATTTCCTTAAATCAATCTTTTAAAACAGCATTGAAGACATTCTTTCAGAAAACAAACATCTTTATACTTAAGATAAGGTACTGTCATTTTAAGGTATCACTGACCAGTACTAACTTGTCTCAAGACCACCTATACAAGGGTGAAAACGGCACCCATTCCTTATTTATATAACCGGGGTGGAAAAAGTCTTCACCCAAAGTCCGGGCGCCCATACGCCAAAAACCAGTTGCCCATACAACTGGGCGGTCCCTCTAGGATAAACTTAAAAGTACTATCCATAAACATAAACAAGCACGGGGTAAAGACTCCACACGTGCAGAGGTAACTGACTCCTCCATGATGGTATCTCCATCATTACTCATTACCTGGAGTAAAAATATTTCCAAGGAATCAGAGGTGTCTTGAGACAAGCTGTCTTAAGGATGGTCAAACATTTCTTTCCTATTTCAACCAGTAATAACCCAATCATTCCTTTCCTAATTACAATCATTGATCGTGGGTTTCGTGGAAGTTACCTTCCTTTTTCAGCCAGTGTTTTCCTTCTTAAACCTTCGTATGCAATGCTTAACTTAAAATGAAATCTAAAAGCTTATTAATGGCATAATTGAAAACCACCTGGGACTGGTCGTCCATCTGCTGTGGGCCAGGTGCCCGTAAACTCTCCTCTGTGGGCCTATGGCTAGGCCTTGCTTCATGGTCGTTAGTTGCTTTGTTGCGTTTGTTACTAGTATCTTCATCTTCCGTCATAGGGTTTCCCCTGGTTCTCTTGGGGGCCATTTCGGCAGCCTTATAAAAAGACTTAATCCATTAGAGGATTTATTGAATAACATTTATTTTTCCTTGTTTACCCAAAAATAAGGGTTTTGGACCTCGGTTAATTCTTTGGTACTTAGATAATTTTATTTCTTCAGTTTTCTTATCCATTATATACAAAATTGGTTACTTTTGACCAAAATATGTACCTAAACTATTTATCTAAGGTTAGGATAATTATAATAGATTTTCCAAGGTCTATTCCTTCTCTGATATTGATATTGTGGTGTACCCAAGTGTAGAGCAAGATTGAGACTAAATGAGCGTGTCCTCTCTCAAAGGAGAGCACCTCTTCTTATACTAAAGGGCGGTGTTACATTCCAAGATGTCTAGCATCAAGAACTACCAAGTGTCCTCCCACATTGGTCGAACACACAACCTAAAGGACCCACACACCACACCTCCCCCCTTAGGGAGAAAAAGATGGACATCTTTTACAAATTTGGACTGAGAAGGGACTCAACACAAAGGGATCAACTCCGACGCCTCATCTGGGGGGAGTGATCATACAACGGCTTAGGGGCTAAGAAACTGAGCTTGGGGGACTAGACTCGACATCATGCCGATCATCATCAAGGCATGGAACTCATACATCTCGCTTGTGCAAACATTAGGTCGCTATCCCAATGAAATGGACAAGACGAGGAAGGACTGACTGAGGATTGGGTGCGAAATTTTTTGCGACATACATCATCTTTATAAAGGGGTTCGGTGTGATCGAGTAAGACAAAGACTAGGAAAAACCTACTACAAAGAAAGAGACCTTAAAACTGAAACTGAATCATGGAGCTCGATTATTACATTGGCAAATGAAAAGACTAGGCACCTCTGCACCAAAGATGCAACAACTCCTACGTCTATGAACAACCCCTGAATATGATTCTTAATTTTGTACTTCTTCTAGAACTCGACATGTGTGAGCGAGCATCATTGAGCATGCAACGGTTATCATGGCCTGATCGGGCAAGCAATTAAGGCTTGGGCAGCACCTTGAACTGCGCCCCAGTGGTATCTTCGCTGGAACCCTCCCTTCACTAGGGAAATCTGCTTTCAGGAGATTTGATAGTGTCCTTCACAAGCTTGCGTCTGACCATTTGCTGCCAAGGATGAAAGGCAGGGGAGCGGTGGATTGTTTGATGACCGCATATCTGCTTGCTGCTTTGCCCTAGCCATGGTTAAGCTTGTGCGTCTCTCTGCTATTATACGACGAAACACAGTCACAGGATCGACCTCAACAATGGGCCCTGCGTATGCCTTATTCACATACTCTACCGCGTCCATGTTGCTGGACTCCCATTGAGGTTGAGTGGTATCCCTTTCTTCCGCTTTACCAACTACTTGATCCTCCACCTTCATGCATTTCACAGATTGCAATGTGGGCGTTGATGGTGGCAAGAGCCCTGCCTTCAACGACTTCCCAAGAAAAACGCCGATGGCAACCTGCGCCACCAACTTCTGCACGCTGCCCTCCAGCAGCAGCTTTCTGCGGCCCAACTGATCGACAAGTGCCACCGACACAAGCGTGGAGAGCACATTGATCCCCCCTGTGATGGTGGATGAGTAGAGGGCAGCGTCGCTCTTGAAGCCCACCGTCTGGAAAAGCACAGGCACATAAAACATAATCGCGTTAATGTCTGTGAGCTGCTGGAAGACTTGAAGCGCCACCGTAACTCCCAGCTGAGGCTTGTTCTTCTTCCACATTGCCCTCCACGGGCTTTGCACCGCTTGCGAGGCTTGACAGGCCTGTTTGATGGCGTACAACTATGCGTGCATGGCTTCAACGTTAGCACAGGCTGAGAGAGTGGTGCTATCACCCGGAATCGCATAAGGCTCTGGCTACCCTGTATCCCATGAGAAGATCGCCATCTTTGGCTTCCCAAGAAAACCAAGAAAGGGTTTTTTAACTAACCCTTGCCCGCCGCCTCCACCAATGTGGTGTACCCAAGTGTAGAGCAAGATTGAGACTAAATGAGCGTGTCCTCTCTCAAAGGAGAGCACCTCTTCTTATACTAAAGGGCGGGGTTACATTCCAAGATGGCTAGCATCAAGAACTACCAAGTGTCCTCCCACATTGGTCGGACACACAACCTAAAGGACCCACACACCACAATATCAAAGGTTTTCTATTTACTTTACTATATTTCCCTTTTTTATTTTTCCCAAAATTGGAGTAATTTTACTGGGATATATAATTAAACTTATTTTCTAGAGGTAGCATAGTTATCACAGGTTCCTTGAGGTCTAATAAACCTTTGACAAAGTTCTCAATTCAATTTAAATCTATTTACTAATTTTCCCTATTTAAATTTCTCAAAAAACAGGATATTTTAGCTAAAATATTTAGCTAGATTAACTTTCTGAACTTCTCCTAATTATCACGGGTTATGGAACACCTAATTAACCACTGATAATTATATGGAAGCATTTGAATTCTATTTACTAATTTCTCCTATTAAAATTGTTCAAAAAATAGAGTAATTTAGCTAAAGTAATTAGCTAACTTAACTTTCTGAACCTCTCTTATTTATGACAGGTACTTGAATACTCAACTGATCACTGATAATTATATGGAAGCATTTGAATTTCATTTACTAATTTCCCCTATTAAAATTTCTCAAGAAACAGGGTATTTTAGTTAAGATAATTATCTAAATTAACTTTCTGAACTTCTCCTAATTATCACAAGTTATTGATCACCTAATTAACCACTGATAATTATATGGAAGCATTTGTATTTCATTTACTAATTTCCCCTATTAAAATTACTCCAAAAACAGGGTATTTTAGCTAAGATAATTAGCTAAATTAACTTTTTGAACTTCTCCTAATTATCATGGGTTATTGATCATCTAATTAACCACTAATAATTATATGGAAGCATTTGTATTTCATTTATTAATTTCCCCTATTAAAATTACTCAAAAAACAAGGTATTTTAGCTAAGAGAATTAGCTAAATTAACTTTCTGAACTTCTCCTAATTATCACGGGTTATTGACAAATCAATTAACCATTGATAATTATATGGAAGCATTTGTATTTCATTTACTAATTTCCCTTATTAAAATTACTCAAAAAACAGGGTATTTTATCTAAGATAATTAGCTAACTTAACTTTCAGAACTTCTCCTAATTATCACGGGTTATTGATCATTTAATTAACCACTGATAATTATATGGAAGCATTTGTATTTCATTTACTAATTTCCCCTATTAAAATTACTCAAAAAACATGGTATTTTAGCTAAGATAATTAGCTAAATTAATTTTCTGAACTTCTCCTCATTATCACGGGTTATTGATCATCTAATTAACCACTGATAATTATATGGAAGGATTGGTATTTCATTTACTAATTTCCCCTATTAAAATTACTCAAAAAATAAGATATTTTAGCTAAAATAATTAGCTAAATTAACTTTCTGAACTTATCCTAATTATCAAGGGTCATTGATCACCTAGTTAACCACTGATAATTATATGGAAGCATTTGAATTTCATTTACTAATTTCCCCTATTAAAATTGCTCAAAAAACAGAGTAATTAGGCTTAATTAGTTAGGAAAACTTCTCAAGAAATTATAGGATAATTTTCTTAGATTAATAACTGTCTAAAGTATATCTGATAAATAATTCAACTTGATCTAATCCTAATTAATATTTTTACCATTAATTCATGGCTAAATTGGCTAATTCCAGCCCTAATATGAGAGGATAAATAGTTAGCTTAGTATTTCTAAGCTTAATTATAATAATCAGAAGAGATTTATTAATTTAAAGAGGTTTAAGAAGCATATATAGGCCTAATCTTTGATTAATTCATCATTTATCTTAATCTAACCTTACTAATTGAGAAGGATTAGGTTAATTACCGTTAGGATTAATCAATTAGAGGTTTAACTCTAATGATTTTTGCGTAGTGTTTCTCCCTAGATGAGAGAGAAATTCTCAAGGCTCCGAGTCTAACAAGAGATGAAGAGAATGGTTCTATTTATAGGTTTTTCTGAGCATCTGGCAGCTTTTGGCAGCTTTCCGCTAGTCCAAGCAGCCCCCCAGCTTGAAAATGGCGCATTTTTCAGACATCACTGCTTCTGGCCAGTTTCCACAGCTTCCATACTCACCCCATACCTTCCAGAATTTGCCTGTTTGATTTTTGCAGATTTTCCATGATGAAATTTGGAATTTCCAATTTAACTCTAGAACCTTAGAGTAAAGAAGTCTTTTGCTAATGATTAAAATGAAACCATTCAATTTTTGTTATTAATTAAATTTCCATGGTAATTCTCCAGGTCCCGTAACTGTTCCCGTTTTTATCGGAATCAGATTCTGAAAATTTCTAGACATAGTAAAGCTCTGCTTATAAATCCAAAAATACCAAAATAATTAGTGTTTGGAGTCCTGCAATAGCATTTTTCATTAAGTTTTCCAAGCTTAGTACAGTTTTGAAGGTTTCGGAAACTGGAAACCTTACAGCCCAATTTGTGGAAGTTTTAGGGCCGAAATAGTTTTTTTTGGACTTTTAATACGTTGTCCCGTTTTCGCTGCGAGACAGGACTAGGTCTGCTTCTAATGATATAGACCCAAGCCATTGTCAATGGTAAAGGTCTATTCCTTGGATTTTTCTTGTTTAGAGACTCTGATTTTTATCAAACCTAGAGACCTGTCAAAGATCCCATCCCGATCTTGGTAGAGGCGGGTTGGGGATCTTACATTGTAGGTGAAGCAACCATTTTGTGGTGTGCACAGTGTGGGTATGCTTCTGCTTCTGTAGAGTGCTATGAAAAAGACCTTCTTTACGTGAAGCTGATGGACCTTCAAAAAGTACTTTCTACTCTCTTCTCCTTAGCTTCTCTCTCTCTCTCTCTCTCTCTCTCTCTCTCTCTCTCTCTCTCTCTCTTGCCCCACATAATAGGCATTAGGTTGGACAGCTTTTAATGATACCATACCTCGGAATGGAGGCAGACATGCAATGTGCAAAGTAATCCCTCAAACAAGGAGTTGTTGTGCAAGAAGCACAATAAAGAAGCTCTTCTTCATAGCACTCTATAGAAGCAAGAGCACTCTCGCACTGTGCACAACACAGAACGATGGCTACATTTACAACCATAACTATTTATCTATACTCAAAATGATGGCTACATTATGTAATAGTAGCATAGCACCCGAAGGTTAGACGCTTCCTCTTGGGTATAGTCCTTTTTTAATCATGGCGTTGCGGTCATTGATCCACTTATGCATGGATTACCGAAGCGTACCTTTGGTGTTACCACGGTTGAGACTGTGATGATATCTAAAGAGGTGCCACTTGACCTTTGGCAGTACTAGCCTCCACTTAGTTCTACTAGTATGTATATGTATCTACGTGCTTGTGTGCTAATATAATTGTGTACGTATTTATGGATGAGTGAGTAGGGAGAAAGCTAAATCTCATATTGCTTTTTGTAATATAGATGTCAGATGAGAAACCATATGGTGAGGAGCAACCATCTGGTCTTCTTTTGGTTAGTTCACATCCCGAGTGGGCTCCCACCCGGGGGGTGGACATTGCCTCCAGTGGACCCAAGTCTTGAGGCTGTGATAACAAGCAAAGAAATAAAGATTGTTTTTGGCTAGTTAACCCTAAACCATCAGTGTCATAGTTTTATTTTTGTTATTTGCAGGCATGGACATCCTACACCTACTCTACTCAGGTTCCTCCACCGGTCGTAGATCTAGACTATCAGCGGGCTCTCTCTTTATTAGACCAGTACCTCCATTAGACAGAGGGATTGTTTGGCCACTACACTCCGTAGTAGCTTGCAAACCTACAGTCTTTCTCCGTAGTCCACACCATGGGGGAGTCAGGGAGGGACTCCTTACATCCAGAGTCTCGCACTGACGACACCTCAGTCTACGGCCCCTTCTTATCGTCCTACTCCCCTTTCATCGCATGGTCTTACTCCCCTTCCATCGTAGGGTCCCACTCCCATGGCATCAGAGTATCCTACGCCACTCAATTCCACTCCTGATTTGCCAGAATACTGTCGATAAACTTTCTCTAGCGGCACGCATCGACGCTCGTCTCAAGGCAGCGAGCAACGAGAGAGACAAAGCAGCGGTGGATCTTGTGGCTTCACTTGTTTTGGTAGTGGCGGGGGAATAAATTTCCCTATTTCAGAGCATGCCACCCCTGACACAGAGGATGAGGATACTGACGCACCCATGCCAGACACAAATGGGTGCTACTACAGGGTAAATATGGCAGTGAGTTGGACTTTGGTACATCAAAAGGCAGAGCATTTTGATGTCATCTTCAAATTCTTATACATTCAATGTATAAGAACTATTTTGTAAAGTTTAGAGACCAACTGCACGATCATGCACGCTACATTGAGGACGTGCTGCATGCTAGTTACAAATGCCCCTCATCAACGTTTTTCACAACAATGGTTGGAGAGGTATATAAAATCATTTTTGAAAAACAAGCAGTCCAGTGTATGGCGCACAACAGCCAATCAGGTTAGAAATCCAGCCAGGAGCTATCACATTGGCAACATGGCAGACGCGGAGTGGGAGTGGGCAATGTAAGAAAAGAGCGATCAGGCTACAAACGGGCTCATCCTATAGACAACACTGCGAAGTTCACACCAGACAAACTCCCATGCACTATGGCTCAGGAGGCAAGGCAACTGGAAGGACAAATATGTAAGATTGATTAAATTATAAACTAAAGCGATGATTATAAATATTGTAGTTGATGATTTGTTATTGTTATTGCTAACTTAGAAAAATATCACTCTTACTCCACCAACCAGAGAGATGGTCAAGTATCAAGAGCGACATACAAAATTTGATACTTGGCTGTTGATAATTGGTTAATTTGGTTTGGGTTTATGTAGAGTCAAGGTGATCAAATGTACATGCCTCTCGATGATGACGAGAACGAGGAGGATTAGATAGATAAATATTTGTCCAAACTTTTGTAAAGTCCCAATGTGGCACAATGTATAGCGCTCTTCTTCCCAATTGGTATCTAGATCATTTTCCAACTCTAAAGAATCTACCCTCAAGGAAAGAGTCAAAAATCTTCACCTCTGATGATATACCTATGCTAGAAATTCCGATGCTCTGGAGGTCTGTGCACGTCTATCACACGTGTCAATACAAGGGACTTGCCGATACACTGTGTGCAAGCCACAAATGGCTCCAACCACACAACTAGACTAATCTAGCAAACTCAAGAGAGCAAGGGTTTGTCACTCACCGCCCTACGCTCGCCTTTGTAGAGGATTCCTCACCGTGAAGAAGAAGGAGCTACTTCCGTGCCGCACTCAACCGCCTCGATGCCGCCGTGCCGTCATCTCAATGCTCGATCGCTCACTCTCTCCCATACACACACACACACACACACAAGGAGATGAAGAAGAAGAAGATGAAGATGGAGCAAGAGCACTCTTCAATTGCACAAATGAGAGAATGAATGATTTTTTATGTGACAACTGCATCTTATAAATGGAATCTCTCCCCACATTTCACCTTCAGTGGAGAGGCCATAACTTGTACAAATCAACTCCAAATTTGTCAAAGTTTGGGAATTTAGAACCTACTTTCTAAGATCTTTCCAATGATATGTTGGCTGATAGGGTTTTGACAAATCATTTATGTACTTCACTGGGTTGCCCACTTCGAACAAGAGAGACAAAGTCAAACCTCCTTATAGGGCCCCTTTGAGATTCCAAATTTTCCCTAATGTTCCCATTTTACTTCTGTCCCAAAACCTTCAATCCTCCTCTTGAAAGCTATCACAATCTTGGACGAAATTTTCTTTTTATCCTCATCATTGAGGGCATGATGTACTCGCTGACCCTGCTTCTATTTCTGCTCCCCTTGTTTCTTCTTTCTTTCTCTCTCTTATTTCTTGATCACACAAATAGGTGGATCTTGGGAGTTATGATTCATCACCTGTAATGGCTCCCTTTTGCAAGTTTCTCTTGAGGACTGCAAACATACGTAAAACATTAATTACTTGAAATCACTTAAATGTCATATATGCATGCATCATAAGTCAACACTGGCAATTTACTAACTAACGTTAAACACGTTGTCTGCATATCCAACATTGGAGCTAGTTAAAATATTGTTGTCTAGTTCTCCATAGCTCTATGGAGATGGGAGGAGAAGGGAAAAAATATAAAGGAGGGCAAGTCAAGGCCAGCTAGAGAGAGAGAGAGAGAGAGAGAGAGAGAGAGAGAGAGAGAGCTCATCGGCTTGGACAACACAGTCTTGGTGCCCCACTATTTAACAAACAAAAGAGCAACAACCCAGATCTGAAATATTGCATAACTAAAGTCAAGAGATGTCATAAAGAATTCACACCAACATTGGGATTGATTAATCTCAATAGCGATTTATGTGGCCACATATCTCTATTTGCATTCCTCATGAGCATATGAACAAAGATATGGTGCTAGGAGTCCCATGGATGCAAACCTATAAAGCTGGCCAAGATTGGGATGAAAATGTTTTAGTGTTAACACTCAAGGGTGGACAAATAAGAGTACCATTTTCTCATATCCATGAAGAGTGGAAAGCCGCTCTTAAAACTCCAATGATACAAGACCAACAAGAAAAACTCAAATCCGTTGCTCACTATTCAACACCAAACCGATCCTCATATTATTGGCATGCAAGGAACCAGGCAATTTTGAGTACCCAAAACCCAACTTGCCGACACTCTTAAGCGGAATTGGGTGCGTAAACAACTGTTGAAAACTAAGAGAAAGTCTTTGGTTACACCTCTATATCAAACACAACCATAGAAACCAAGGTTGCAGTCATCTCAATGGGTATGTAAACCTAAACAAGAACTAGAATCCATGCCCAAACTATCTTTGTATGGATATTGGGGATCAAAGTGGTCGAGCTTATCAAAAGCTCGAACAGTGCAGACAGTCACGTCATACCTAGGTGAGGGCATTACTATGAGGGTAGGGGGTTACTATGAGGGAAACAAAGGAAACACGACCCTTCTGGCACAATACAATGATGTAATGACCATGCTATTTTGGATAGTGGGCGAGGCATTACTATAGCAACAAAAGCTATCTAGGAAGCTTGGGGAAACCTAGTAATTAGACAAACACGCATGAAACTACAATTGGCAGATGGGCATATTCATTCAGCTCCTATGGAATTTACTACCAACACACTTTTTCCATTGTAGATTTTGGGAAAAAACTTAATTATGAGATTATCCTAGGAAGACCTTCTATGAGACAAATACAATTGATCCAGTATTGGGAAAACAATTATCTTTACCTAAAACAAGTTGGGTCAATTAATCGGGTAAATTTGAAGGATCATTCTAACAAGGATGTTTTGAGGACACAAATCCAAGAGTTGGATTTGAAAACCTCAGTGGAAACCAAATTGTCATCATGGATACGTAAAGATACTCCAATTTGGATGTGTGGGGCTTTTGAGTCTGGTGGTTTTTGGAGAGAAGATTGCATATTAGACCAAGAGGTAAATGACGCAAAATACATGCTTGAACCCTTTCTTGAACATCTATTTCAACCATTTGAATGGACTCAAATTCTGGTTGCTATGGATGTATGTGTTAACAAATCCACACCCACCCACTTTTTTGATGAGGAGTGTTATGCCATATTTCCCATTTAGATAGTATCTACTGTGTCATAATAATCAATATCTAATTCTCCTAAATGATTTTCTCATATTAAACTGATCATTTAATGTGGGGAAGGCCAGGGGAGAAAAAGCTAGAATATTGGTTAAGCTAGAAGACCGGCCACACTAGGGATCCAAAGGAGGGAAAATAGGGATCCAAAGGGGGGGCCATCTGCAAAAGAGCCATGTGCAACAATGGGCTAAAAAGACCCTAAGGTTCAGCCCATTAAGACTTCCAAAATGCTAAGGTTCCAAAATTCAAAGGTTGTGTCCAAAGGTCAACCCTAGGGAAAATTGGATGCTTTGTGTGTGCCCTAAAAGTCTTTGCACATCCCTACATGGGAGGGGGACGGCTCCATGAAAATCCGGTCCTCAACTGTTGTCAATAGCTTAATTGCTCTCTCTTTTGAAAGTATTGTCGATGCTATCTAACTAGGTGTTATGCTTTTTGTTGCTCTCTCCACCCAAGCACTCTTGTAATTCTCATTAGGAATCTATTTTAATGAAATGCCCACTATGTTCATGCTAATTTCCGCTACACATAAGTTATTAGGACATTAAATGTTACATTGGTATCAGAGCTCAAGGTTTCTCTTTTCTTGCTCAAGAAGGGAGGTCCTCAAGCTAGCTACAAATGGTTGGTATTATTAATTGCCTGTGAGTAAGTAAAATAGGGATTTTTCAGCCTTGCAGTGCGCCTGCCTTCGTGCAGTTAACGGGGCATCACCGTCGAGAGCTATGGTCTTAATAGTGGAGTCCTATGGGGCTTGCCTACGGCTTAACCACTATTGAGCTATTAGAAGCTTGACAGGAGCCGGTGCTATATTGGTGTCGAAAGACCCTCTCTTCTATTCCTTGCAATTAATGGTATCCGAGCCGCGGGTACAATAGCTTGAGTTCTTTTTCTAAAGGGGTAAAGAGGAGTAGCAACTAGGGCTTGAAGTGCCAAAGTACACCTAAAAAGTTTACACCTAAAAGTTGTTAGAATGGTTGAAAATAGTAAAGAGAGTGAAATTAATGTTGATAACTTTGATTTTGCTCATGAGCAAGCTACTAATGATGCTTCAATGCTTGTTAACTATCTTGTTTCTAGGCTTCAACAAGCCATGGGCAATCCATCTCTCCAAAGTGAAGTGCAACGGCAGCTCCGTGCTCATGGGATTCTCCAAGCTCATCACCATGACGAGAGAACACCTAGGAAGCCTCCTTGTGAGACTACCAAAAGAGGTCTCTCTCCGATTCGGGAAGAAGAAGAGAATCCATATGAAGGGCTCAAGAATTTACTTCTTGATGATGCATCTCCTTCCCAAAGGAGAACTCAAGAGCCTCCACCGAAGGAACGAGAAAGAAGCGAGTCTCCCGCCACCTCGGCGGAGATGGCTCCACGAAGACGGCGGGCTAAACGCTCTCGATCACCACCAAAGCGGAGAAGACCATCACATTCTTCTCCACGCCATAATTCAAAGAGGGATGATAAAAAGCAAGAGAAGAAAAAGGCGAGAAAGAGGACACCCTCTTCGCCATCTTCTTCATCCTCTTCCTCTTATGAAAGCTATGGTGAAGACGACAAAGATCAAGACAAGAAAAAGGCGAGAAAGAGGTCACCCTCTTCTCCACCTTCTTCAAATTCTTCATCTTCTGAAGAAAGTGATGGTGCAACCTTTGAACCATCAAAAAGAAGAGGCCATAGGAAATCCTATGCCGCATGGAAGAGGTCGTCCAAGTTGAAGAAATTCAAAGAGGGAAGGAAGAGCATCTCTTTCCTTACCTATGATGGTACCTTTGGTGCTACGGACAAAGTCTTGGCCTTTATCCAACAATTCGATGCGGTGTTTGGAGATGAGGGCTTCACGGAGTCCTCTAAGCTACGCCATGTAGCTATGCACTTTCAAAAGTCCGCCAGACAATGGTGGTCTAGCCTACTAGCCAATGGTGAAGCTCCACGAACATGGAAAGCTTTAAGAGCTTCCATTATGAAGCAGTTTTTGGCCACCGATGGCAAAGACAAAGTACTCACCGAATGGCGAAGCTTAAAGCTCTCTCCCAATGAATCTATCCACAAATATGTAGACAAGTTTTGGGACCTACAACTCAAAGCCACTGTCTTCAAAAAGTTGGATTTTGGAGAGCAAAAGCAACAATTTTGTGCGGGCTTAACCGAAGAAATGGCGGAGTATGTCAACTCCCAAAGACCACGTACCATATCGGCGGTAATACACCACACTATGGTCGCCTCTCGAATCAATTTCCAAACGGGGGCAAAAAGAAATAATAAGCCCCCGGAAACCAAGGGTTCCAATGAGCCTAAGGGGAAGGACAATGTCCAAATTTCTCCTAAGGGCAACTCCAACAAAGCTAAAGAGAAGGGAGTTTACAAAGGTAAGAATAAACTTTCTCCTGAGGAGCTTGAGCGTTATCGTAAGGATAACCGGTGTTTCAAGTGCGGCGAACAAGGGCATGCGTACCGCGCTTGTCCCCAAAAGAACAACCGCCAAGATCCTCCTAGAGCTTCCTTGGTTGAAATCCAAGAGGAGGAGACTCACCAAACTCACCACAAAGGATATCCTCTATGCCATGCTTGGGGAAAGGTAAGAGAACATGATGCTTTTATTCTCTTTGACCCTGGTTCTACTCACAATTTTATATCTATAGAGTTGGCCACCAAGCTAGGAATACAATCCTACGAGATGGGAGATGTCCTACCCGCAGACAGTGCCTTCAAGGGGCAAGAAGCTTCAGTCACTCCCTTAATCGGGAAATTGAGGCTTCATGTCCAAGGCTATGTGGACAAAGAGGACTTCTTTATCTCTCCTCTCAAGCATGAGGATGTAATCCTAGGGGCACCATGGTTTGACCGCGTGGCTGCCGATGTTAAATTTCCTGAAAGGAGAATCTCCTTTAAGTTCAGGGAAAAAGACATGTATATAGATGCTAAGGAAATGGGTAACACCATCCCCATTGTACATACACCAGCTTTCAACAAGTCAATAAAGAGCTCTATTTCCGTGTACATGATTTTTGTTAAAGACTCTCAAAATGAACCTAATGCTTTAGCAAAAGAAAATAAAAGCAACCAAAAGGAATTAGAGTTATCCAATTTTCTCAAGGGGTTTCAAGATGTTTTTATTGACGACATCCCTTGTGAGCTACCTCCTAAACGAGGTAATGATGACCATGCAATTGAACTTCTTCCAGGAAGTTCACCGCCTAATAAACCTCCTTATAGAGTTTCTCAAGCTCAACAAGAGGAGATTATGCGGCAAGTGCATGAGTTAGTTGAGAAGGGTATGGTTAGGCCAAGCTCATCTCCATTTTTCTCACCTGTGCTATTAGTACAAAAGAAAGACGGCACATATAGTATGTGTGTCGACTATAGAGCACTAAATAGGATCACTATCAAGAATAGGTTTCCCGTTCCACGGGTAGAAGACCTATTTGATAAGTTACAAGGATCGACCTACTTCAGTAGGGTTGACCTAAAAAGTGGCTATCATCAAATAAGGATAGTTGATCAAGACATTGTAAAGACCGCATTTCGTACTACATTTGGTCTTTACGAATACATTGTCATGCCTTTTGGCTTGACCAATGCACCATCCACATTCAACCGCTTGATGGAGAAGCTGTTCATGCCTCATCGAACCTTCACTGGAGTGTTCTTTGATGATATTATCATCTACTCTAATTCATTGGAGGAACACAAGCAACACCTACAGGTAATATTTCAAGTTTTAAGAGAGAATAAACTTTATGTTAATCGAAAGAAAAGTGAATTTTTCTTGCAAGAGATTCAGTATTTAGGTCACATTATCTCTCAAGATGGCATCCAAATAGATCCATCCAAGTTAGAGGTAATAAAAGGATGGCCTAAACCAAGGAATCTTCATGAACTAAGAAGCTTCATAGGCATGTGTGCATACTATAGACGCTTCATAGAAAAGTTCTCACAAATTGCGGGACCATTACATGACCTAACAAAGAAAAGCGTTAGGTATACATGGTCTGCTAAGGAGAACAATGCTTTCGAAAAGCTTAAAGAAAAGCTTATCTCTCAACCTGTGCTTACACTACCGGATCTCTCAAAACCATTTGAGGTCCAATGCGATGCTTGTGGTGATTGCCTTGGAGTTGTTTTGCTCCAAGAAGGGCACCCCATAGGCTATGAGAGTCGAAGGCTCGACCCTGTTGAGCAAGCTCTAGGCATATATGAAAAGGAACTCCTTGCAGTTCTACATGCCTTAGATTCATGGAAGCACTATTTATTGGGGACTCCTTTCATTCTGCGAACGGATCACCAAAGTCTTAAGTACTTCATGACGCAGACCAAGCTCTCCGACAAACAAATGAGGTGGGAAAATTTCCTTTTGCAATTTCATTTTAATATTGCTCACATTGCTGGCAAGCATAATCAAGTAGCTGATGCACTCTCAAGACGGCCGAGAGTGAATGCGGTTTCCATAGCAACTCACAATGATCTATCTTCAATGATAGATGAGTATGCTATTGATCCCGATTTTAGAGATGTGATTTCAGCCCTTGCATTAGGGAAGAAAGAAGAACCATTTACTTTACAAGATGGTTATCTTCTCTATGGCAATAGACTATGCGTTACTAACTCACTACGTGAGAAAGTAATGTATGAATCTCATGCTCCACCTTATGCGGGGCATAGAGGGATTCAATCTACCTTAAAGGGAATTGAAACATATTTCTATTGGCCTACCATGAAAGTGAACATACAAGAGTATGTTTCCAAATGTGTGGTATGCCAAAAGACAAAATGTGATAGAGGGAAGAAACTCGGATTGCTTCAACCCTTGCCAATCCCTAATTCACCATGGGAGAGCATATCCATGGATTTTATCTTTGGATTGCCTAAGTCTATCCATGGGAATACGGGAATATGGACGATAGTAGACAGGTTTAGTAAACAAGCTCATTTTATACCTGTCAAAAAGACTATCAAAGCCCATCAAATGGAAACCCTCTTTATTTCACAAATTTTCAAGTACCATGGCTTGCCCATGTCCATAGTGTCGGATAGAGATCCTAGAATGACCAGTAATTTCTGGAAGGGTCTCTTTGAGAATTTAGGAACAAGGCTAAACTTCTCTTCGGCCTATCATCCACAAACTGATGGCCAAAGTGAAATAGCTAACCTAACCATTCTCGATCTACTAAAAGCCTATGTAACAGAAGTAGATCAAAGATCCCAATGGGAGAAGTACTTACCCTTAGTGGAGTATGCTTACAATAACACTGTACATACTTCCACGGGAAAAGCACCTTTTGAGGTAATTGAGGGAAGATAAAAAAGTCCCTTGCTACTTAAGGTACATGGGAAGATCTTCACTGCAAATGAGTATAGCCGAGACCTACAAGAATCTTTCCAAAAGATTAAGGATGCTATCTCTATCTCACAGCAAAGGCAAAAGGCTGCTGCTGACAAGCACAGAAGAGCCCAAGCCTTTAAAGAAAACGATTGGGTCTTGTTAAAATTTCCCAAGGCTCGATTAAGGCACACAACGAGCAAGAATCCTACGGGTCACCAAAAGTACTATGCTAAACTAGCAAAAAGGTACTATGGTCCCTTTCAGATTCTTAGGCCAATCAATGAGATGGCCTATCAACTCAAGTTGCCCAATCATTGGCTCATACACAATGCTTTTCATGTGAGCCTATTAAAGCCTTACAAATGAGAGCCACCTCAAGAACTAGAAAAAATACACTTTGCAAGATCGACGAGTCATAGTAGAGAAATTATTGCACCAACCAAAAGAACCAAGAGAATCCTATGATGGACATGAAAATGCCAAAGAAATTGACCTCGCAGAGCCAAGAGAAAACTGAAAACTAGCATAGATAGCTACAAATTTGTCTTTAGAGGAGGACAAAATTCTGATTTGATTGTTAAAGGATTATAAGGATGTTTTTGCTTGGTCTTACAAAGATCTCAAAGGACTGTACCTTGAAATATGTCAGCATACTATCCCTATGAGAGATGATGCTATGAGAGATTATGCTAAGCCAAGTAGACAACAACCATACACCTACAATGAGACATTTTCTAAGAAGATCAAGTAAAAGATCAAGAAGCTCGAGGGAGTTGAATTCATCTACAAAATAGAACACACTGATTGGGTATCACCTATTGTGGTAGTGCCAAAAAATAGAATGGAAAACTCAAAGTGTGTGTGACCCTTAAGAAGGTGAATGCAACTAGCATACAAGATAACTATCCTCTTCCTATCACGGATCATGTTATAGAATGTGTAGTTGAGAAAGAAGCTTATAGCTTCTTGGATGGATTATCAGATAGCCGTAGATGCCAAAGATCAACACAAAACAGCTTTTTCCACGGAATAGGGAATTTTGGCTTACAATGTCATTCCTTTTACACTGACCAATGCACCAACAACATTCTGACAATTAATGAGCCATGCTTTCAAGGAATATCTGCAAATTTCCTAGAAGTTTACACGGATGATCTTTGTGTGCATTCTACAAAAAGGGAGAGACATTTCAGAGGTGTGTCTTTGAGAAATGTCTTCTATAAAGGATTTGTTTAAATTTGGAGAAATGTGTATTTATGGTTAGACATGGAAAATTCTCTGAAATATTGTATCAAAAGATGGTACTACCACAGATATGAAAAAAGTAGTAGTAATTTGGAGATGGCTAGACTGACAAATGTCAAGGAAGTTCAAGAATTTATGGGGCATTGTGGCTATTAGTATAGATTCATCTATTTATATGTAATCATTGCAAAACCCATTGATGACCTTATTACTCATTTTGAATGGATGTATGAATGTGTGGATCATTCTTGAAACTTAAACAAGCCTTGAAATCAACACCAATACTGAAGACTCCAGATTGGAACAAATTTTTCCATGTGCATGTTGATGCTTTAAATTTTGCTATTGGTTGCATATTAGCTCCGCCAGTAGAGGGGAAAATGGAATTTGCTATCTCTTATGCCAGTAGACAGATAAACTTAGTGGAAAAGAACTATACCAGCACTAAAAGGGAAGGCCTTGGAATGGTGTATGCAGTTAAGAAGTTTTGACACTATTTGTTAGCCAACAAATTTGTCTTTTTTATGGAACATTAAGCCTTACTCTATTTGGTGAATAAGCCATGAAATGTGGGAAGAATAGTAAGATGGTTTATCATACTACTCAAGTTTGACTTCACAGTGGTAGTTAAGAAGGGTACCACACACCAACAAGCAGATCACCTGTCAAAAATCACTTTGAGGGAAGCACCGAAATGGGTAGATGATGATTTGCATATGCTTATTTGTTCTCCGTGGAAATGATTCCTATATGTTCTGAGGACCCTGTATCTCTAATGACCATAGCTCAAGTAGATTCATAGATACCACCTCCTATCACACCACAATTGATAGAGCAATCTGCCTTATATCAATTGCTGGTTGGAAGGCCGTATTGGAGAAACAAGAATGGGATTCTACTTTTGTGCACTGGCCTTGAGGAACATAAAGACTATTTGAGTCAAGCTCACAGGCATGTATGAATCCACTGTGCAGAAGACCAAACCTTATGTGAGGTCCCCTTGCCGTCTCACCTTGACGAAACTAGAGGACACCTGATGGTCGCTAGATCCTCTGAAGCAAACAAAAATTGGCTAAGATGAAAACCAGTGGATGGTCTCTCATCACTTAGTGAGTTGAGTCCAAGTCACCAATGAAAGGAATCTAGCTCTGTCCCACAAGGGAAGCATAATTACGTACTATTGGTCCTAATCTCATCTTCCAAGAGGAGAAGAAACCTCAATGCCTTTTTCCCCGTAGCTTTCAGAGGCAGGTACATCGAGTTCTTGCCGCTCTGGTGTAATAAAATATCTAATTTTGTACTCTATCACACAAGGTAGAGAGTTCCCAACTGATCGGGTCCACCCGTCTCGTAGGCTTTGGCACACCGAGCCAAGCCCCCACTTTCCACCCCGCAATCACACAGTATCTTTGTGTGGCTTAAGTTCCTTAAGACAATCACTTCAATCAAGAAAAATCGGCACCAAAACATATCATTCTTAGGAGAAAGTACTCAACAATACATTACTTCATTAAAAATTCCAATGTCCTGGAGTCGTGAGGACCTCCAGCGAGTGTTAAAACCACTCGTTGTCAACTAGTCTCCCATACAACCAGTTCATGATCCACCCAATTCCTAGAGTAACTCTTCGGGTAAAATCATGTATCCACCGCATCAAAAGCAAGTCGTGGATTTATCTCCTGCGAAATTTGTGAGCTATCACCCTGTGATCAATAGAGGATTCAGACTAAGTCAACATTGGAATAATGAATGAAATTTGGTTGAGATAGTTTTTCCTAACAACCATTTTTTCCTACTTCAAAGCAGTCTTTCCATAAAGCATTTCTTTCCTATTTAAATTTAAATTTAACTTTAGATAAAACCATTAAAGTACTTATGCCGTCGTCTCAGTTGGATTTTCAACATATTTCGGGGAAGTTTAAACATTCCTAAAGTTATCGTAATGCAATGCTTATGTAAGGTACAAAATAAAATCCATCCTACCTCATGAATTTCCTCCTCGTCGCTTAGTGAGATGGCCGGATTTCCCTCTCTCATTGGCGCTTTACCATTGGTCACCATGTAGCTAGTTCCCGCGTCGCGGTCGTTAGCACCACCAAACCGAGTTCTTTTGGGAGCCATTTCTCA
Organism: Adiantum capillus-veneris; assembly: GCF_014529385.1. Classification (NCBI taxonomy): domain Eukaryota; kingdom Viridiplantae; phylum Streptophyta; class Polypodiopsida; order Polypodiales; family Pteridaceae; genus Adiantum; species Adiantum capillus-veneris. The sequence continues at coordinate 43,978,299 of NC_140933.1, read as the reverse complement.
CTACTAGGATTAGTTCTTTCAGAAAAACGAAGAGACTATGTCTGGTACAAAAATTTCCACAACAACCAATGAGAAAACTTGACAAGGATAGCCTTAATCTTACACATAATACTAGGCTAACTTACAAAGCTTTCACAACTATAATTCTGCAAGCTAACTCAAGAATACAACAAGATAATTATACCCTAATTACTCATAAACTCTTCCTAAGATTATCATAACCAAAACTTCTCCCATATGCAATATAAGATGAAGATTAATGCACTAACTAGATGCATCAATATAACACACAATGATAGACTATAACCATGCAAATACCAACTGTAATAGATGATTATCTTTCGCACAATCATACATAGATTATGCATAATTTTCTAGTGCAAAACAAGACCCTAACTATGCATATTTTTGTATACAAGAAGTCTCATAATTATGCCCTAATTTCATGGGTAAATCAAGGGTTTAATCACCTTAATTATACTTCAGTTTGGGTACATAACAAAGAGGGAAAAAAAAGACTCACCATATCTTAGCGAATCATAGGTGAAAGAGCTTTACAACGTAATTATGCACAACATGCTTAACTAGCAATGATAATTATGTGCATAAATTTATGCTCGATTAAAAAAAATAGATATCCTTAAGAAGCAAGGTGCTCCTTAATCCAGCAATGGAAATACAATCAACGGATGGAAACCATTGACAATACCTCACATGGATTATAATAGGGAATAGATTGCTTAATGATGTAGCCAGTTAGCATAATTAGGCTCAACATAGGAATCCTCTAGAGAAAAGAGGCTATGGAGCAATAGGATTAGCATAAACACAATTTAATTACCCTTGGTTAAGATCTCCTTTGTGTATTATGTGACATAGAAAAGGCTTCACAAAAATTCACTCTAGCAACAGCACTTCATTGCACTATCTTGGGGGATTGTGTGTCCACTAGAGAGGGTTGAAGCTACTCTTATATAGGCATCCCCCTCAAGGAGGTTTGATTTGCCTTGCTAAAAATGGAACTAGAGAGTCCATACACACACACACACACACACACCTCCAAGTGCCATGCCAGGTGTGGGGATTCCCTAGTGAGGTGTCCTCACTTGCCCATCTCACTTACCTATTCTCCCTCCCTCTCTCTCTCTCTCTCTCTCTCTCTCTCTCTCTCTCTCTCACACACACACACACACACACACACACACAAATCGATTTCCACAAGGGGGGTAGCGCTAGATCTTTTCTATCTTGAGGGGGTGTGGTGGCTAAGTCCATGCCTCATTGCCCATACTATGCCACACCTCACTCTTGACCCATGTTTCACCATCTAGGCCATGCTTAGCCTCCATGCTACACACTCCATGCCTAACCTAACACTTGTCACAAGACTAGCTATGCACATGACCCATGGCCATACATGATGGGGACACATGCCCATGCATGCACATCCATGCCCATGCATACCCATGCATGCATATCCATATCCATGCCATACATACCTTCGAAAATGCTAACCTTAGGTTCACTAGACTTATACTAACCCAAATTCAATTCTGAAACTTGTTGACTCGAGATAGACCTGCAGATAATAGATACGACTACTTGCCATAAATAGCAGCCTTCGACGTTTGGACCCTATTTTTAAGGAAACCTGGGTAGGTGCACAGTTTGACGAGCCGATCGATCCTAGACCATACCGGTGGTCAAAAAAATTATATTTATGGAAAATTTCACAAAACATGACTTTGACCGAAATTAAAAGCTCTACAAGAATTTCAATACGAAAACGACATTTGATCACTAGAAACTACTAAAAATAGTAGCTTTTGCCATTCAGAAACTTGGATACAAAACTTTACATAGGGATTGCTTTTGCAAAAGAAGGAAACCTTACACCTTACAACAATGATTAACCTGTTTAAGGGTCTATTGGCCTACTATGAGGAAAGAGGTTGTTGTTTATGTGAACAATTGTTCTTAGTGTAAGGAAAATGCCTCCATACCCCATGCCACCTTATTCCAAATCTTTGTGACACCGTAATGGAGTAGATATCTGGTAGGATATCTGACCAATAGAACATTTCTTGAAGATATGAGTAAATGAAGACAGAGAGAAATCAAGATAGAAGCAACTAACTACGTGATGATTAGACGTCAACTCTATTGACAAGAAAAGGACGAACAACTCATATTATGTGCCAATGAAGATGATTACCTTCCTACCTTGGAAAAACCATACGTTGGTCTTGCAGGAGGCCATTTTTCTCATGAAACTATAGCTATCTCTATATCGATGGTAGGCATCTAGTGGCCAACTCTATTTGCTGATGCAAAATAATTTGTTCAATGATGTGATTCATGTCAACAAGCAAAGATGCCAACCAAAATCGGTTTTATGCCATTGCAACCTATGATGGGAGCATGTGCATTGGCTAAGTGGGGTGTAGAATTTGCAATACAACCACCCACATACAAGACTCATACACAATATATTATTGTGGCCATAGATTACTTGACAAATGGTCCGAGGAAAGAGCCACTAGATAGAACGATGCTTGAACCACTACAACATCCTTGTATGAGTGAATATTCACGTGGTATGGACTTCCTATTGAGTTAGTGAGTGACAGAGGAATACATTTTCTGAATGAGGTGATAGAACACTTGTTGAACACATTCATGGTGGTCCATAGCAAATCTGCACCCTATCATCTTCAAGAAAATGGTCAAGCCAAACAATCTCTTGAGCACAATGCTTATTAACATTGTTAGCTCGGGAAGAAATGATTGGGAAGTTCATCTTCATTCAGCCTTATGGGCCTATAGTGTCATTCAAAACAACTTTTAATGCCACTCCCTTTAACCTAGTCTATGGATTAGACACAATATTGCCCATGGAATTCTTGTTACCCGCTTTAGAGTTGTGCATGAATTGGAATGAAAAGGTCACGAGTTGTGAAAATGACTAGAAGACTTAGAGCGGCTAGATGAGCAGAGACAAGCAACCATAGCACACATATATGTCCAAAAAAGGAAACAAAAAAATTTCTTTGACTCACATTTGTTGAAAAAGGTCTTCAAATAGGGGTATTTGGTACTAGTTTACTCCTTGAAACAACATGTCCCTAATTAGAAGAAGAAGGGACATGGTCCTTTTGTAATTGATAATGTCTTGCCAAGTGGAGCTGTTAAACTAGCTATCTTAGATGGAGAGGTTATGGAAAATTGGATTAGTGGATGTCATCTTCAAAAATACCATCTACCATTAAATGATGAATTCTTGCAAAGAAATCAAGCTCAAACGACAATAGGTAATTGAAGAAGCTCAAGAAGGGCACGCATTTGGATTTTAAGGTGAAAAGCGGCAATGCAACCAATCCATGAAGTTTTGCTACTCAATACCCTTCGGATTCACCATCACTACTTTACTCAACCCCTAGCCAATAATGAGGTGGAGACAGATGATGAATGGCTGAATGGATTAGATATGAGAAGAACAGTTACCCTAAAAGATGAATTCAAAGTCAAAGTACTAACCAACACAGGTGCACGACTATTTAACGAACAAAAGAGCAACAACCCAACCTCTAAAATATTGTAGAGCTAAAGTCAAGGGATGTCATAAAGAATTTACACCAACATTGGGATTGATTAATCTCAATATCACTGTGCATGGACTTTTGTGCCCACATATCTTTATTTGCATTCCTGATGAGCATATGAACAATGATATGATGAGCATATGTTGGACACCAAATCCATCCTCATATTAGCAGCATGAAAGAAACTAAACAATTTTGGGTACCCAAAATCCAACTCACCAATACTCCTAAGCAGATTTGGGTGACTAAACAACTATTGAACACTAAGAAAAAGTCTTTGGTTACACCTCCATATCAACCGCAACCACAAAAACCAAGGTCACAGCAATCTTAATGGGTATGGAAACCTAAGGACGAACCAGAAGCCAAGCCTAATAAACCAAAGACTATTTTCAATTGGCAACTCAAGGCAAAGCCATGGGCACTTATGTATTAATGGGTACCCAAGATCCAATGCTAGTGAGGCGGTCCGGGGCGGGCAACAAGAAGAGCAACCTCTAGACACCCTTCAAGGCTCCCGTGCTGCTCAATGGGGCTGGGGCACAACACAACACAAACCAAAACAACAAACCCACAGCCAAATCCCAACTACACAAGGGGCACCACCTAGTTTAAGAGCGAACTAGGACGCAAAAGAGGAGAATCGTTAGAGCAACCCACAAACAAGCAAGGAATTTACACTAACCCTAACACCAATGGAACACTCTCACACACTAAAACACGAGAGAGAGAGAGAGAGAGAGAGAGAGTGCTCGGACTGCTTTGAAACGTATCGGCAATAATCAAGCAAACACAACTATATATTTAAGAAAGAGAGAGAAAGGGGGAGGGCGTGCTTGTTGCATTAATACCTTCTTACAAATCTGTCATGACAAATCAAAGTGAGATTAGTATTTGTTCAACATAGCTTGCGTAAATTTCACCACAACACATCACAAGAAAAGCCACCCCAATCACTGTCTTAAAGCCAGGGGAGTCCTCTCCACCCTGTCGCCCTCTTACAGTATGTGGGATTTATGGCTAGATTGATGACAACACCAGAGACAAGCTATCAAGAACTTAACAAAATACACCAAGACGCTTACGCATCATTGTTGTCCATTACTTCACATTGGAAGGGAGACAAAGTATCCAAGCTTAGTCCAAATCCACCCTCCTTGATTCAGCAAATGTTGGGCTTACACTAGTAGGAGAAATGATAGATTTCCTACTCTCAATTGAATGATCACTCTCTCTCTTACAATGGCATAGAGTTCCCTTGCTAATCCCCTATTACAACACATGCACATGCATAAGACAATGAGCTTCCACTCAAGAGCTCCTTCTAGAGAGGTTGAGCTTGGCTTCTCAAGCTATAGCATAGTGCTCTTGCTTATGGCTATCCCTTTTTTGTGCTAACTACACCCTCCTTTTATAGCAATTTTGAAGGCTAGGGTTACTCCTCTAACCATGGTTGGGTTAGATTTTCAGCCATTTATCTAATTTCTTTTGCTTGGAATTATCAAGAAGTTGGTGGGGAAAGAGAGAGGAGAGAAATGGAGGTGATAGGACTTTTCATAGTGGGTTAGTGTTAGTAGAGTTAGTATTAATTTACAAATGAAATTGGATATTTACATTGGGAGTATCCATGTAGGATACAAATAAGGAAGAAAAACTCTTAAGAGGTAAGAAAAGGTGGATTTCTTACAAGGTTGATGCTCCAAGTGTCTTGAGTAGGGCCAATTTTGACGCTTGTTGACGGTCCACTAGCTTTGACGGTACATTTTTTCTCCACTCTTGACCTTCCTTGAGAGACAAGGTAATTGAAGCTGAGTAATCAACCACCATGATGCTGTCTTTTAAGAGAAGAGGCTGAATTTTGTGGTTTTTTTTATAGATATGGGTAATTTGGAGGAGGAAAAATGAGACTAGGTGGTCAATTTTGGAATGGAATTGTGTGTGGGAGGTATGAGTTCACCATGGTTTCTCTTATTCTTCAAGGTTGAGGAGAAGGTGAGTAGGGTGCAGAGAGGAGTGGTGAGAGAGGTGGGGATGATGAGTGAAGAAGTGTGTGTGAAAGAGGAAAATGATAAAGTGGAAGAAAGAGTGTGGCTGCATAGCATGGAAAAACTGGGGTCCACTAATAAAATCATAGCTCACAGCTCGTAGCTCAAAAAAATATGAAAAAATTTGAGGCAAAAGTTCAGCCCACGAGCTACAACTTTTGTTTGTATCACCTTTTCAAATTCGGAGAGCAAGTGAACTTTAAAAATTCAGCAAAACCGACCATTTTTTTCCACTGCACAAGGTCCTTGTGGGGTCCTTCTTTGGATGATTCTTTTGAATTCCTCCAAGAGTGAGCCCTCCATAGTGCATGTATGCATGCCACCTACCCTTGACCTTATTTGGTAGGTCTATAATTGAAGATATTGTTGAGATTATGATATAAGTGAATAGTACAACTAAGAAAATCAAATATTGAGGGGTCTAAGAAATATGTACATGTCAAATATAAATAATATAAGTGGAAAAAAATATAAAGGGGTCAAAAGAAATCTCTCTCATTATGAGGCTACCATAAAAAGATAAATATTTTTGGTGTTCTAATTTTTTAGAAAAAAAACAAAATAGATGTAGGAAGGGAAAAATCACAATAGTGAAAAAATATACACATAAATAAAACTAGTTTTTTTGGATTTTTGTTGGGGTGGAGTTACACCAAATATAAGAGAAGCTTACATGAAAATATTTCTATATGGAATAAAGAGTATGAAAAATGGTAAGAAAAATTGTGGTAATGGTGAGGCAATGTACAGAGCATAAATAACACACACCTAGGTAGAAATATTTAAATAAATATCAAAATAATTATGAAAAAATCTTTTATTTATGCCCTATATACAAAGAAATATTTACATATACATGGGCCATAATATACTTATTATTATTATTTTTTTATTTTTTTTTGGCTCAACTAGCCCAATGGCTAGCTAATTGAGGGTTTTTTAAGAAGATATGGAAAAAGTCCCCTGACTCACGCACGCCTATGTACAGTGAAATGGTAGGGATAGCTACAGTGTTTGGGTGATTTTGGTAGGGTGAGGTAACTCACTGTGGCAATTACAAAGAGCCGAAAAAATGGCTATCATTAGCCTTCCCCCTGGATAATGGTATATTCATGTACCATCATAAAGAATCTTTTCCAAAGAGAGTGCTTCAGAATCCTTGACAAGATCTTCATTGTTTGGCCCCTTGGAATTTTGGTTTGTGTTACACTCATGCTTCATGGAACAATACTTACATGGGATAGTTGCCTTTTGCTCTGGTAGATCCTTTGGTAGAAGGCGACTCAAGCAAGGCTTCAAGCGATAGCCGTTTACCTTTCTGGAGTGCTCTTTCCCATTCAAGTCCATAAGTTGATAGTAACTTGAATTGAAAGCCTTCTTGACTATGTATGGCCCCTGCCATCTTGTTTCAAATTTGGCATCAAAACGATTATCGAGTCGATTGTCATACCTTAGCACAAGATCTCCTTCATTGATGCCTTTGTCCTTCAGTTTCTTGTCAAGCTTCTCCTTTGTCTGTGTGGCTTTCCTCTTATAGCACTCGTATGCTGCTTCTCTTTTCCACTCAAGCTCAGCTAAGGTAAGAAGTCGATCCATCCATGCTTCTTGATCATCTTGTGCTGATTTGCCATGAAGTCGCATTGTTGGAATGTTTAGTTCAATTGGCTGTAAAGCCTCTTGACCATAGACCAAGTGAAATGGTGTGAACTCCGTGGCTTCCCTATATGTGGTTCGATACGCCCACAAGGCACCATCCAAGAAGTCATCCCACAACTTTGTCTTGTTTTTCACCATCTTTCTAATGATGCCTGCAATGACACGATTAGCTTTTTCTACCAAACCATTTGATTGGGGATAGTAGGGTGTACTGTGACGATGTAGAATGTGAAGTTCTTCACAGACTTCTGTGAGCAATCCCTTTCTAAACCCTGGACCATTATCAGAAACAATCTCCAAAGGTGTGCCAAATCTACAACAAATGTGAGTGTAGACGAATTTGCTCACTGTCTTCTCATTTACCTTTGCTACACTTTGTGCTTCCACCCACGTAGTCATATAGTCTACAGCCACTAGAATGTAGACTTTACAATTTTTTGTCCTAGGCAGAGGACCCATAGCATCAATGCCCCACTTTTCAAACGGTCCATTTGCAAGCACGATTTGCCTTGGACCATAAACCAATCTTCTATTCCCATTTACCTGACAATTGTGACAACTTTTACACCAATGTTGGACATCCACATGCAGACTTGGCCAAACATACCCCGCAAGCAAAATCTTCTTCACAGTTAATTCTTGGGCAAAATGACCACCACATGCTTCTTCATGCAAACCTTTTAGAATGGCTGGAATTTCCTCAATAGTTGGTACTCTTCTGCATACTTGATCCCTCCCTCTTTGATAGAGGGAGCCTTCTAGGAAGAGATATGCGCTTGCCTTCTTCATGAGTCTCCTCTTCTAAGCCTTCGTGAAGTCTTGTGGAAACTCACCCTCCAAAATGTAGCCAATAATGGGAGCCAATGACTCCAATCCCTGGTATCTCGGTTGCTTGACAGCTGCTGCCACCATGATGACCTGCACTTCTCTCTCAACACATGTAACTGCTTGTTGTGCAAGTAAATCGGCATCTTCATTTTGTTTCCTCGGAATATGATATAGTTGCACTTCTTCAAACTGATTAAACATCTTACGAATGGCATGAAATTTTTTCCTTAAGCTTTCATTCTTTCATGCCCAAATGCCTAAAATCTGTTTAACAATGAGAAGTGCATCTCCCTTTACCATGAGGCGTTGTATCCCTTGGCCAATGCACATCTTCAAACCATGAATTAGTGTGTCGTATTCTGCTTCATTGTTGCTAGCTGAACTTGGTAGATTGAACTTCTCTTTCATGACCACCTCTCCACTTGGGTTGAGCAACACTAGCCCTCCCCCTGCTTTTCTTGTGGCTCGTCGAAAAGCTCCATCAAAGAATAAGGTAAAAGTATTGGGAATACTTTTTGGTGGTGGCAATGGTAGGGTCTTTACGTGAGGCACCTTAATTTCCTTCTCATGTACCCTATAAGTGAGAATCCCTGCCAATTGTGCACGCACACTATCTTCTACCTTGAAAGAGTATTGGAACTCTTGCAACTCCATAATCCACTTTGAGATCCTAGTACTAAGATTCATTTGAGATGACACCCAAGGGAACAAATTTTCTGCAGTGAGAATTACAAAAGGTTTTGGTAGTAGGTAGGATCTAAACTTTCTCACCGCAAACATGAGAGAAAGCATCATGAGTTCTGCTTCTGTGTAGTCTCTCTCCAAAGCATTCATGACCCTACTAGCAAAGTAGATGGGTCGCATCCTTGTACTGTGGGGATCTTGTTGTAGCAACACAGCACCAATTGTTTCCCTTCCAACACTAGAGCTATCAAAGAATGTGTACTCCCAACAAGGAGGCATGAGTGTTGGTAGCTCTGACAAAATGACTTTAATGTTACAAAAATACTCTTCAAGCTCATCAGACCATGCAAATTCTACTTGTTGTGTCAACTTTTGCAAAGGATGAAGCAACTCCGAGGCTAAGTGAATGAAGCGTGACATATACTTCACCTTCTGAATGAAAGAGATGACCTCCTTAAGACTCTTCGGTGATGGGAGCTCAATAAGAGCCTTTGCCTTTGAAGGATCCACCTCAATGCCTTTATAGGAAACCTTGTGACCGAGCAAGATCACTTCATCCTCACCTATGTGGCACTTGTCGGGGTTGAGTTGACCTCCCATGTCGTAGAGCTTCTTTAAACCTTCTTCTACCCTTTGTAGATGCAATGATTTTGAGCTATAAATGCAGAAATCATCAATGAACACCCTAATTGACTTTCCAAAGAATGCTTGAAACACCATGTTCATGAAACGTTGGAATGTTGTAGGAGCATTTGTCAGACCAAATGGCATGACTCTAAAAGCATAACAACCCCAAGGAGTGTTGTTTTCAATTGATCCTCCAATGCAATCCCTATTTGAAAGTAACCTGAGTAACCATCGCACACAGTGTACTTCTCATGACCAGCTACCTCATTTAGTATCTCATCCTGGAATGGGAGGGGAAAGTGATCTCTTTTTGTTGCCTCATTGAGGGACGGTAATCCACACACACCCTCCACTTGCCATTTTTCTTAGGAGTGACAACAACAGCAGAGACCCACTCTGAATTCTCCACTGGATAAATGAAACCTGCTGCTAGAAGCTTTCTTACCTCCTTGAGTAGAGCCTGTTCCTTTATAACTCCTAGCCTTCGTAGCTTCTGAGCTTTAAGTGTGGCCTCTGGCTTCAACTCAATCTTGTGTTGAACAACATCTACTCCACGCACATCGGTGTAGTCTTTAGCAAAAAGCCTCGGAAATTTCCTTAGCACACATTTGAACTCCTCTCTTTCATCCTTTGTAAGTGTTGTAGACAACATACCTTCTAACATTCCTTCATCTTCCACCTTTTGGTTCTCTTGAGGACCTACCTCCTCCAAGCCTTGACAAGAGGTCTCTTGGTTGCTTGGCTTAAACCTTACCCCCATGACTTCGATGGAAGACTCCTCTTCAGTAATGCTGCCGCTACTTTCTTCTTCTGAAGTGCTATCGGTCCAACCTTCTTCCCTCTCACTTTGAGATGATTCTTCATGGAGCTCCTCTTGGCGTTGCTCCTTCATGTCAAAGACAACCTTCTTATGATTGTCATTCCTGCAAATTAATTTCCCACTCTCCCAATCCTGCAAAGCTCGCATTTTCATTAGCCATGGTCTTCCTAGGATAAATGGGTAACCATTTCCCTTGGTAGACATGACATAGAAATCCACTACCTTCTTAATGCCAAAGGCCTCCACAAAAACATTTTTACAAATGCCTACGCACCTAGCCTTGCTATTGTTTGCCATTTTCACTTTGATTTCAGGTGTCTCATGGATGTGCATGCCTAGTCTTTACATGAGCCCTTCTGTCATAATGCAAATTTGTGCACCCCCATCCACTAGACCTTTCCTAACCAATTTTCCTTTTATGTAACAATCTAGCACAGGTGTAATATCCTCGTTCATTTCAGCATGTGCAATTTTTACAACAGGAAAACTATCTTTTACCTTTCTCCTAGTGCTAACTGCCTTTGTTAAATCCCTCCTAACTTATGGGCATAATGCAAGAAACTGAGGCCATGAGATATCAGGACCCTTACCTCGCATGTCTTCCAACAGGTTGTATGGAGCCATACCATGTCCAAGAGGGAAGTCTTGGAGATTGATACGACGTCGAGTCCTCTTAGCTTCCTTGGTCTCCTTTGCCTTCTTGCCTTGTCCATGGTCACTCAGTGATGGGACACCCTCTTTCTCTTTACCTTTTCCTCGGCCACGCTTAATGCCATTTGCTTCCATGTCAACCTCATTTGAGTTTGTCACCTCTACCACATGCGCATTTGGATCTGGCAAAGGTGGAACTCCTTCTATCCCTTGTGGAGGTGGTCTTGGTCCATTTGGCCTTTGTAGAAGCCTTGGTTGTTGACCAGCTCCTTCTCCTGCATTCATCACTGGGTAATTCAAGTTAGATCTCCCTGGCTCTCCACGGGGCCAAGGACAATTATACATCCCATGTCCAGACTCTCCGCAATTCCAACATTGCAAGACTCTCCTAGTTCGTGGATCTCGCTCTTCAGACTTCTTTGCTTGTCCCTTTGGACCTACAGCTTGTGCAAGGTGAATTGACAGGCTGCTTAAAGATTCGTTTAACTTCTCAATTACTTCCGCCGTTACCTCAGGAAGATCTATCGATGTTGATGCTTGTGACTTACCTTTGGGTCTAAGACCTTCTATTAGAACCTCTCCCCTTAAGCACTTGAGTTTCCTATATTTCTCAGCAGCCCTAGTTTCAGCTGCATCAAAGGTAGCAGGTGCACCCGCCTCAACTTTTACCTTAAGGTTAGGAAAGAGTCCGGCTATGAACCTCTCCTTCTTTAGAAATTCTGCACCATCACCAGGGTTAGCAACATTTCGTATCCATAGAGCCCAAAGACGTAAAAACTCTTGTTTGTACAAGTAGTAGTCATCTAAGTCTTTTTGCTTATGAGAAACAATGTCTTGCCATAATTTTTGAGTGTTTTGGGGATCAAAGAAGTATTTCTTAAAACGATTCAAAACTTCTGTGTAATTCCCCTTAACTTCCTCAGGCAAAGAGTCAAACCAAGTACTAGCATCTTTCCTAAGGACCACCTCAAACATTTCTACACGTTCTTGATCAGTTATTATCCTCTTGATATGGCAAGACATCTTGAAATTCGCTAAAAATAATTCTGCATCCTCTCCAGGCTCTCCAAAGAAAAGAGGATACCCAGACATTTGGGGTTGGCTTTCCATTGAATTGATTTCAAAGTGACACCCGTTTTTGTTTTTCTTTCCTAAAAAGATTTACACAATAATGTTTTCTAGCTTGCAATCTATTCTACAACAAAATAAAGATATTCACATCAAACGACCTATGATAATCAATAAGAGGTAGGATGACAGGGTTTGGTGATACGAGAATTTCTCCTACTCTTTGGGCACCAAACATGAACACCATACGTTGTTGAAAATGGATTTTCCTACTAATTGCAATGTTTATTCTAATGTGTGGAGTGAAATGGAAGGGGAAAACCTCTATTCCTGGGCCATTATCCATGGTCTATGCATGACCTAATGCTTAAAACAAAACAAAAATATAGACGTCCAAACTAAGGTCGTACCTAATGAGAGGCAAAATAAAAGGATTTACTGAAGCGTTTATCTCGGCCAACCTAAGAGGACCTAAAATTCTACGAATGACACGTTGAAATTGCAACTTAGTACTAACAATTATGTGTACCTTTTGCCTTGCAATGGGAATGAAGGGATCATACAAATTTTCGTGATTCATGCAAACTACTTGACTATGCTAAAGGTTGATTCTACACAAAAATACACAAGCCGTCCTCCGTAGGGGCACCAATTTGCGGCGGTCCGGGGCGGACAACAAGAAGAGCAACCTCTAGACACCCTTCAAGGCTCCCGTGCTGCTCAATGGGGCTGGGGCACAACACAACACAAACCAAAACAACAAACCCACAGCCAAATCCCAACTACACAAGGGGCACCACCTAGTTTAAGAGCGAACTAGGACGCAAAAGAGGAGAATCGTTAGAGCAACCCACAAACAAGCAAGGAATTTACACTAACCCTAACACCAATGGAACACTCTCACACACTAAAACACGAGAGAGAGAGAGAGAGAGAGAGAGAGTGCTCGGACTGCTTTGAAACGTATCGGCAATAATCAAGCAAACACAACTATATATTTAAGAAAGAGAGAGAAAGGGGGAGGGCGTGCTTGTTGCATTAATACCTTCTTACAAATCTGTCATGACAAATCAAAGTGAGATTAGTATTTGTTCAACATAGCTTGCGTAAATTTCACCACAACACATCACAAGAAAAGCCACCCCAATCACTGTCTTAAAGCCAGGGGAGTCCTCTCCACCCTGTCGCCCTCTTACAGTATGTGGGATTTATGGCTAGATTGATGACAACACCAGAGACAAGCTATCAAGAACTTAACAAAATACACCAAGACGCTTACGCATCATTGTTGTCCATTACTTCACATTGGAAGGGAGACAAAGTATCCAAGCTTAGTCCAAATCCACCCTCCTTGATTCAGCAAATGTTGGGCTTACACTAGTAGGAGAAATGATAGATTTCCTACTCTCAATTGAATGATCACTCTCTCTCTTACAATGGCATAGAGTTCCCTTGCTAATCCCCTATTACAACACATGCACATGCATAAGACAATGAGCTTCCACTCAAGAGCTCCTTCTAGAGAGGTTGAGCTTGGCTTCTCAAGCTATAGCATAGTGCTCTTGCTTATGGCTATCCCTTTTTTGTGCTAACTACACCCTCCTTTTATAGCAATTTTGAAGGCTAGGGTTACTCCTCTAACCATGGTTGGGTTAGATTTTCAGCCATTTATCTAATTTCTTTTGCTTGGAATTATCAAGAAGTTGGTGGGGAAAGAGAGAGGAGAGAAATGTAGGTGATAGGACTTTTCATAGTGGGTTAGTGTTAGTAGAGTTAGTATTAATTTACAAATGAAATTGGATATTTACAATGGGAGTATCCATGTAGGATACAAATAAGGAAGAAAAACTCTTAAGAGGTAAGAAAAGGTGGATTTCTTACAAGGTTGATGCTCCAAGTGTCTTGAGTAGGGCCAATTTTGACGCTTGTTGACGGTCCACTAGCTTTGACGGTACATTTTTTCTCCACTCTTGACCTTCCTTGAGAGACAAGGTAATTGAAGCTGAGTAATCAACCACCATGATGCTGTCTTTTAAGAGAAGAGGCTGAATTTTGTGGTTTTTTTGATAGATATGGGTAATTTGGAGGAGGAAAAATGAGACTATGTGGTCAATTTTGAAATGGAATTGTGTGTGGGAGGTATGAGTTCACCATGGTTTCTCTTATTCTTCAAGGTTGAGGAGAAGGTGAGTAGGGTGCAGAGAGGAGTGGTGAGAGAGGTGGGGATGATGAGTGGAGAAGTGTGTGTGAAAGAGAAAAATGATAAAGTGGAAGAAAGAGTGTGGCTGCATAGCATGGGAAAACTGGGGTCCACTAATAAAAGCATAGCTCACAGCTCGTAGCTCAAAAAAATATGAAAAAATTTGAGGCAAAAGTTCAGCCCACGAGCTACAACTTTTGTTTGTATCACCTTTTCAAATTCGGAGAGCAAGTGAACTTTAAAAATTGAGCAAAACCGACCGTGTTTTTCCACTGCACAAGGTCCTTGTGGAGTCCTTCTTTGGATGATTCTTTTGAATTCCTCCAAGAGTGAGCCCTCCATAGTGCATGTATGCATGCCACCTACCCTTGACATTATTTGGTAGGTCTATAATTGAAGATATTGTTGAGATTATGATATAAGTGAATAGTACAACTAAGAAAATCAAATATTGAGGGATCTAAAAAATATGTACATGTCAAATATAAATAATATAAGTGGAAAAAAATATAAAGGGGTCAAAAGAAATCTCTCTTATTATGAGGCTACCATAAAAAGATAAATATTTTTGGTGTTCTAATTTTTTAGAAAAAAAAACAAAATAGATGTAGGAAGGGAAAAATCATAATAGTGAAAAAATATACACATAAATAAAACTAGTTTTTTTGGATTTTTGTTGATGTGGAGTTACACCAAATATAAGAGAAGCTTACATGAAAATATTTCTATATGGAATAAAGAGTATGAAAAATGGTAAGAAAAATTGTGGTAATGGTGAGGCAATGTACAGAGCAAAAATAACACACACCTACGTAGAAATATTTAAATAAATATCAAAATAATTATGAAAAAATCTTTTATTTATGCCCTATATACAAAGAAATATTTACATACGCATAGGCCATAATATACTTATTATTATTATTATTATTATTATTTTTGGCTCAACTAGCCCAATGGCTAGCTAATTGAGGGTTTTTTAAGAAGATATGGGAAAAGTCCCGTGACTCATGCACGCCTATGTACAGTGAAATGGTAGGGATAGCCACAGTGTTTGGGTGATTTTGGTAGGGTGAGGTAACTCACTGTGGCAATTACAAAGAGCCGAAAAAACGGCTATCACTAGCAACACCATCCACTATAGTGCCCACCGCTTCTAGAACCACGATTGCAAAAGGTTCATACCACACTATCAAGGAATGAGCACAACGAATTCAAGAGTTTCTCTTTAGGAGAGTTAGCCAATAGGATATTGCGCCATGGACAACCCTTGAGTATGTCTTAAGATGTACCTCTTGCACAACATAGTGTTTTAAAATAAATTGACTTCAATAGCATGGTAGAGCAAACCTTCTCTATGCATAGACAGGAATTCATCGCCCATGCATTGCAAAAATTGTACAACACTCTGCTACCGAAGGACTCAAGCAAGGAGAGTGGGGAGGCATCTAAATGCGAACACATATATTTGAGGTAGATTAGGAAAAGGCCAATGTTTTGAAGTGCTTGAATGTTAACGTGTAGATTTTTGCAACTTAAAATTAAAATTCCCTTAGAATGGAGAATACGTAATATGATAATCCCTAGGTGTGTGTAAATATTGCCAAAAAAAGCCAAAACAGTATAATTTTCACTCTTTTTCTATATTTTTGGCCAAAATAGTGATCAAAATGGAGCAATCCACAAAATATAGCCAAGCATTAAAATTAGCGTGTTTTTCTTATTTTTGGATTCATAATGGATTTTTTAAATGAATTTTGGATAATTTTGTTCAATTTTATTTATAAAAGCTAATAAAAGACAAATAAATAAATAAATAAGCAAGAATGCCAAAATCAAGATTTGACTTGAAACACCAAATCTTGAAGCTCACTTGCAAGAGAAAGGAGATGAAAGTGAGTATGCTAGGTGGATCAATCTAGTTCTTATGTCCTGGGAGAATCTCATGCAAGCTATGCAAAACCTTGGACAAAGTGAAAACACTTTATTTGATGACTTCTCGCCAAGGAGTATACATGAACAAGATCATCCTCTTGAAGTTCCATTGGAAGATGGTCAAGATGAAGCCCTTGACATAAGCGAGGGCCACTATTGTGGTCCAATGCGCAACAAACCTGCTGAGTTGTCCAACCCAACTCTTGATGTGGAAAAGGGAGACTTTGTACTTGTGAAACTTTGTGATGAAAATTACCCAATTTGGTTAGGAGTGGTAGCAACAGATATTGATCAGAACAATGACTCGACAACCTATCTTCAAGTGAAGATACAATACTGGGCACCAATTTCAAAGAAGAAGAATGCAAGTGATGTGGATGTTTACAAGGATTGTTGGAACAAGTATTGGAGAGAGAACATCAATGATCCTCAACGCTGGGAAGACACTAGCTGCATCATTTGGGCATGGAAGCCCAAGGGTGGACGAATTCTCGAAAAAATCAAGATTCCAAAGCCAATAATCCTCAAGGCCAAAGAGAGTCAGTTGAAACTTGATGAACATGAGGCACCATCAAATGTCAATGCAAATGAAGAGGAATGATCACTTAGCATTGGCCTTTCACCTTTGTAATCTTCTAGCAATGGTTCCAATTAGTCCACCCATAGCTAGGGTCATTATCAACATTGATAATGGCATCCCACCTTTGTAATCTTCAAGAAATCTTATTCAATATGAATGGTGTTTTTTTTCACTTAGTCACCCAAGTTTTTCTTGCAACTTATATTTTAATTGTTTGATCAAATGAAGCATGTGTGAAGAAAATTTTGTTTTGGGTGCATGAGCATGTGTGTGTGTGTGTGTGTGTGTGTGTGTGTGTGTGTGTGTGCACGTGCGCGTGAGTGTGTGTGTGTGTTTGTAAACTAACATGTGCAAAAACACTCTAGTGTATAGTATGGTTGTTGAAAATGGACCATATTGGATCTTGCAGACTCATAAGCATCCACTAAACATTGTATCTCAGTTTTCATATGTGCATCAGCCTAGTACAATACAACCTTACCTCAAGTCCATGAGACACAAAGAATCATCCCAAATGTGTGAATTTTTTCCTATTTTCCTAAATGTGTGTTACAAGAAGAGTGATGAACTTTGTTGTGTTAGGTCTTTTGAAGAAAGAAGTTCTCTTGTATAAAGATTCATACAAATTATAGTACTTTTAGGGACTTTTAAAAAAATATCAGCTACTGATTGGTTGGATATGGATAAGGGGCTCAAACAAAAAAGTCTCTTTTGCAAATAAGGTGATAATACTAGGAAGGTTTGCTAGACAAAAGTACATTGGGTGACAATTGATAAAAGTTTTTTTGAATGGTTTAAAAGGACAATATTTTGTTCCTTATATACAAAAGGAGTAATGACCTTTGGTTAGCTTATAGTGTTTTACAAAAGAGGTTTCTTTTTTATCTAATGTGCTTTACATATGATAGAAATAGTTTCTAAGTTAATAAATTTTAAGTATGACATGGATAACACTTAATAGATTCCTTGGCACCTACGAATGACACATGCCAAACATAGCCAAATCTAACATAATATAATGTCTTGATGTAGGTGAGACTGTTATCTTTGCTTAAAGTGGTTACCTGAGCTATTGTCTCCTAAATGTGAAGATGAAGACCTATATTAATCTTAATTTCACCTACAAGTTTAGTCTTGATGATTAGAAGTATTGGAATAATTCCTCATTATGACCATATTGTACAAAATGAATCAAATATTGAGTCATTTTTTTGCGAATTACATTCCCGTTGTCTAAAGCCATTTGTCTTTTGAGCATAATGTTCTTGTGTGTGTGTGTGTGTGTGTGTGTGTGTGTGAGAGAGAGAGAGAGAGAGAGAGAGAGAGAGAGGAAAGGATCTTATTTTTGCAAAATTCTTCCTTCTGTGACCTAGAGTTGAGGGAAATATAATATTGAGCTGTTACAATGGATCTAGTTGAAAAGGCTTCCTATTCACACGTTGGCTATCATTTTAGTTAGTCTTTTATAACGCAAATATATCTAGAATAGGCTTTAAAGGCCTGAACTTGAAGAGAATAAGGGAATCTGCGTTATTTTACTCTCTTTGGTTAGAGATGTCTGAAGAGTTATGAATTTTTATTAGCATTTGCTGAGATAGAACTCATTTGTAATGTTGTAACACATTCACAAGCTAGTAATACTAGATTCACTTTTGGGAAGGGTAAATTTGTTTTCCATAAGGTTTCTGTAAAACTTAATGGACCCTTTTTTTGGGTTTTGAAATTATTCATGCTTACCTCATCATTACTTTTTAACATGCTGGTCTAGCTGATGATGTCATAAAAGGTAGAAAGCTCTCATACTTACTAAGAAATATATACTCTGACCTTGAAAAAAAACAAGCTACGGGTTGATTGGATATGGATAGAGGACTCAACAAAACAAAGTCTCTCTTGCCAATAATTTGATAATACTAGGAAGGTTTTCCAAGCGGAAGTATATGGGGTGTCAAGTGATGAAAGTTTTATTGAATGGTTTAAAAGAACAATATTTTTTTCCTTACCTACAAAAGGAGTAATGAGCTTTTGTTAGGTTATAGTGTTTTAGAAAGAGGTTTTGTTTTTGACAAATGCATTTCTTATATCCATCATGGCATGTCCAAATATTAAATAGATTGTCCACACACACGTTACACACAATCGTTATTCCAATTAAGGTAGGTTGAAGTGGTGGAGGTGGAGGTGGAGGTGGAGGTGGCATTGAGGTAACCTCTACCCCTTGATGAGGCCCTCCATTAGCCAGATTTTGTCTAAAAAGGGTAACAATCAAGTAAGGATCCCATGTAGGGACCAAAGGTGTTGGTGTTGGTCCATTATATACTCATTGGGGTTGGAAAAACTGTTGTCGCCCACAAGTGGTGGTGCATTTTTGATTGGGGTACCCTTATGGGAAAATCTACCCCAAGAATTTATGGCTTCGTATAAGAGAGCCTTGAGGAAGATGGTACCTTTCCCATGCTCAAATAGATGGCCCCATTTTCCTTTTACAACCACCAAGGGTGGAGGGAGTCAATGGTCACCTCCCCCTAGCCTTAGTGGTTTAGATTTATCATCAATTGTGTAGATATCTACATTGTAATCAATAGTATAGGAATACAATATAGATTCATAATAGATGTTTCTAGCCTCTTCAAGATCTTTGTCCATAGATGCCATCAAAATAGTGTCCCATGAGGTAGTTTCCTTAGGATTGTACACTAATCACTATTTCAATAGTCTCGAAAGGATCCTTGGAAGGCCTACTCAACTACTATGAGTAGAGGCCCTAGAGTGCGCAATGTGAGCGTCACATAATTACAAGAAAGACCACCAAGCCTCTTGATCAACTCATAAGGCCATCCATACCAAAAAGTAGGGTTTATATATCCAAAATTATTTGGGGAATCAATAAATAGTATGAACCAATTACTATCGCATGGTGGCTTGCGAGCAAAAAGGATACAAAATTTGGTGCTCCCTTTTGACCTCTATCTTCCTCTGGAGCCCTTCTTCTTGCATGTTATATTAACGTCTTTGAAAAGACCAAGTTATCTTGCGGGATTGGAAATTTATAATGACTTATGCCATTTAAGAGTTACGAATTTAAAAAATTCTCGACTCTTATGCTGCTCAATTGTATCATGTAGTAGCTTGATTATACAGGGCTTTTAAGGAGAATTATTTCAGTGTTACGCTTCATTCGGCAAGCGCATTTTCACAGATTTGTGTCTTTCCATTTTTTAAGAATAAAAGGAATTATGGTTACTCATGAGAATTAAATCTCCTAAATGTGCAGTGCCTCTTGAGGGTAGAACAATATCAAATTCCTAATTTTTCGGGTCAGTAACTCAAGCCAACCTGAATAATAGCCGCCATGTTAATGCCAAGCCTTTTCGTGATTAATATAACAATATCAAATTCCTAATTTTTCAGGTAAGTAACTCAAGCCAACCTGATTAATAGCCGCTATGTTAATGCCGAGCCTTTTCGCGTTGAATGTACCCGTTCATATTGTTTTTCTTGCGGTTCAATAGCCGTTCGTGTGCTTAACTTGTCTGTCCGACCGCTGTAGCTCGGCGGGTGTTCAAAATTGCTTGGACTCCAAGTCCTTCGTGTGTGTGTGTGTGTGTGTGTGTGTGTGTGTGTGTGTGTGTGTGTGTGTGTGTGTGTGTGTGTGTGTGTGTGTGTGTGTACTCAGGTGTGTGTGTGTGTGTGTGTGTGTGTGTGTGTGTGTGAAGGTGTGTATGCTTCAAAGAGAGCAAGTAAGGTGATCAAGAGAGATTGTCCTGCTTGTGGAAACTAAGTAGATAGTGTATAATCTGTTGATCCAGGTTGATCTTAAATAGGCTACTGGCTATCGAAAGAAGAGAGAGAGAGAGAGAGAGAGAGAGAGAGAGAGAGTGTAATGTAATTTTTGTAATTAATGGTGAAAAGAGAGAGAGAGAGAGAGAGAGAGACGTAAAGTGAAAAATAGGAAGAGAGAGAGAGAGAGAGAGAGAGAGAGAGAGAGATAGTTCTATTATCGTCCTGGGAGGTCAAATATGCCCTATGGGACCAAATGAACATGTCACGTGGTGTGAGTGGAGTTCACAAGTGACTCTCGATGCTCAAAAATGGCTGAAATGAGCGTCGCAATAGAGAGTCCACATCGTGGTTGGGAGAGGAAGGTATGTAGGGAGAGATCATGGCTGAATATATGGGAAAAGAGGACCTAATGTGGTCAAAAGCTGAGCACTCAAGTAGTGTGTGGTACTCACTCTCTCGCACTTGACGAGGGCATAAGGTGCAAAGTCGATGACACTCCTCGCCAGTGCCCCAACGTCCTGTCTCGCAGCGTAGAGAATGGGAGCTAAGACGAATGGAGGCAATGGTGCGGATCGCACTCAACGGGATGGGCTCAAGGATGTAGGAATGGGTTCGCTTACCTCGTTCCGAGAAGAAGAGAGATTTGTAGTTTGGGGCAACGTGTGTGATGTAATGGCTGAAGCGAGAACCTCCGGATTTCTCCCAAGCCGTGATACATTGGTGTTGTAAGAAGGCCTCATTAACTTGGGAGTCGATCGATGCATCCTTGACCAAGTGACATGCATCCCATCTTCCAAACCATTTCTTGATATCAAGCATCCACCCCGAACTTAGTATTTTGCTCTTGCATGTCTTTTGAACCATTTGACTTGCTTCATATGCGATTCTAGGAAGTCGATGCAAAGGGCTACGTTGTGTCTTACGCATGTACTCCACAACCTTTTGCATGCCCAAGACCTCAATGGGAAGCAATCCGGACTCAAGAAGTAAGAGCATGTAGGGTGTTTGTGTCTTGACTTGGAGAAAGTTGGTGAGAAAACGCTTTTGGACATTCTCAAACTCTTTCCAAGTAGACTTCCCGATGTTTCCACCCCACACCTCCACTCCATAAAGAAGCACCGGTGTCACCAATGTGTCAAAGAGGTACTTTTTGAGAGCCCAACACTTGATCTCTCCTGCATTGCACATGTTCTCAAATGCATAAGAGGCCCTCTTTCCGGCTTCCAAGCGACACATTGCACAATCCTTCCATTTATGATTGGATGGAACCTCAAGGCCAAGGTACTTAAAGTGATCTACCACTTCAAGTTTCTCATTCTTGTATACAATGCATGGATTTTCATCATTGAGGGTCTTTACAAGCATAACCTTGGTTTTGGATCCATTCACGATCAGCCCGCTATGTAGGCAAAAGCGTTCCAAGACACTCATAAGCTTTTGTGCACCTTCTAAGGTATGTGCCAAGAGCACTACATCATCGGCATAAAGCAAAAGCATGATCACCACATTTCCGATCTTAACCTCTTCTATGCCTTCTTGCTGCATAAAGTCAAGAACCATGCATTCCAATTCATCAATGAGTAGCCCAAAGAGGGTTGGGGAAAGTGGGCATCCTTGTTTGACACCAATAGTGCTTGCAAAAAATTTTGAAATTCCATCTCCCATACGTAATCGACATATCACTTTTTGGTAAATGCGAAAGACTGCATGCATAAATTCTCTCGGCACTTGAAGGCTTTGCATACGTCTCCAAAGATTTCCTCGCGGTACCATGTCAAAAGCTTTCTTGAAATCCACAAAGCAACAATACAACTTTTTTCCTTTCAATCGAGACTCTTCCATAAGAACTCGAAGAGTGACAAGGTGATCAATAGTGCTATGATGCTTTCGAAAACCTGCTTGGCCAAGTACACGTTTGCCATTCTTTTCAGCCCATTCACTTATCTTCATCTCCATGATACATCCAAATAACTTTGCCATCAAAGAACCAACCATTATAGTGCGATAGTTGTTCACATTGTTTACATCTCCTCCTTTGTGCAAAGGTTTGATCCAATTTGCACTCCAGTTATGAGGCATGTCATACTGAAGTGCAAGGTTAAACATATCGCATATCCAATATCGTGTTTTCTTGCTTGTCCATTTAATCATTTCAGCCTTGACACCCTGAAGGTCACCTGCCTTGCGAGTAGCAAGTTTCTCAAGCGCGCGGCATACATCTTCAATGGTAAAGAAGGGAGACATAAACGGAAGGGAGCTACAACACTCCATCTTATCAACATTGGGTTGCTCATAGAGGTTGTTACAATGCATATACATATCCTCAAGAGTCCAGTCACCAAAGCTCTCAACGCGCTTGCCTTTTAGATTTTGCCAAAATTTGCCACATGCATGTGCTTTCTCTTGTGCTAAAAGAAGTTGTTTTTCGACTTCCCACCTTCTCCTCTTCTTTTGAACAAGTGCTTTATATGTGTGTGAACATTCCAAGTAAACTTCCTTGTCTTTGATTGCATCCAATCTTAGCAAGTGTTTTCGGGCTTGACTACATTCCATGTCAAACCATTTCTTCTTGGTGCTACCCTTCTTAGACATTTTGCAAGACATGTGTTTCACCGAAAAGCATTCCTTCGCACAAGAGAAAATTACTTCTTTGAAAACTTTCCACTTGCATTCTAATGTTGGGCTCTCTTGATGCTCTATCATGCTTAACATTTGGTCCACCATATCAGCATATATAAGTGCTCGTTTGAGGTCTAGACGTAGGTACAAATGATTCACATCATGATTGGAGGCTACATGCTCGGGCCGTTTACCACACTTGAGGTCAATACATAACATCATATGATCCGATTCCGGATTCCATTCACCAAGTGTAAAGCTTTGTATGCATTCTAGAGTGGCTTCCGAGAACAACATATAGTCAATCACGCTAGCACCGTTGTGCTTTCTACATGTAAAGTCATTGGTGCCTTGCCATAGAGATACACCATTTGCAATGAGCATTCCAGTACTATTGCACATATGTAGAAGTGACTTTCCATAGTGATCCACTTCTTTTGCATCATTAGAACTTCGATTATACATGTATGAGTCATCCATTCTTCTTGAGACATGCGGCATGTCTACCTGTTGTGTGTCGTGTTGTAACATATTTGTGTGAGCATTCATGTCTCCAAAAACAATGACTTCACCTTGATCCTTGTAATGAGCAATGTCTTCCTCTAGTTCAACAAAGGGCTGATCTCTATCCATATTCAAGCAAGCATAAAAGTTGGAGTCATAGTGAGGAATGTAGCAACCAGCCACAAACATGACTTGACCATTTGGTGGGCTGATTTTCAACCATAAGTAGCGTTTATACTTATCTTCTTTGACAATGGAAACATCTTTCAAACCCTTTTTGGTCATACATGCTACGCCTCCTTGGCCTCTTCGTTGCTTTGCATTTTTGGCCCACATCAAAGAATGCACATCGTATTTGTCAAATCCAAGAATTCGTTGCGCATCATGCTCCCATGTTTCGACAAGAAGTATCACATCGGAGTCATTGGTAAGCTCATCAATGCCAATTCCCGCATTCCATGGATACCCGTTACAATTCCAAAAGCTTATTCGCAAGCGTGAGTTGGTCTCATAGATGATGTGTCCCTATTTTTTGGGTGGACTTGCATCCTCCTTAAGTGGCTTTTCTTCTTGAGGTGATACCTTAACCTTCTTGCTTCTTTCCTCATATGCTTTGTGACGTACATTTTGTTGCATAAGAGTGCGATCCTCATATACATTACAACCTGTTCCTTTGAGGTAGATCCAACCATTGTCAAGGATGATCTTTCTCTTTACCTCATCAGCCATGGTACATACAATAGGTCTTTCTCCTGAGCGAGGGACTCCTTGTTTTCCAACTCGATGTGCACCATAAGCCATGATTCCTGACATGCCAAAGTGTGTAGCAAAAAACTCTTCAATAGCAACTGCAAGAGATTGGGGTGTTTCCATGCTTTCCTCCTTGATTCCACGAATGACGATGTTCTTTGAGCGTTTTTGTCGTTCGTGCAATTCTTGAGTGTCCACATTCTCTACATTCTTTGCTTGGACAACAGCTTGCATTATAGGAGATGTAGAAACCACATTATCCTTACATATATCAGCCCATGATTTGGATGCATTTCTCATCTCACATACATCATGTCGTATTGTATCTATTGTTTCCTCTTTCAATACATGATCACTCTCAACTCTGCTCAAGCGCTCTTTCAATACATTCATGTCAACAAGAGAGCGTTTACATTCTTGAACTTCATTCTCAAGATGCATCAAGCGTGTTGTTTGAATTTCAAGAACCTTCTTGAGGTGCTCATTCTCCACCACGAGAACTCTTAAAGTACCATTCTCCATTGCAAGTGCGCGCAACTCTTCACCTTATTTGTTGACAGTTTCTTGTAACAAGATCAAGTATGCCATGATCATTGCTTCCGTTGTTGTAGATGATGTGGTTGGATTAGCATCCAAATTCCTTGGAGATTTTGCATCATTCTCCATGGCGAGTGTGGCTTTTCCACCCTTGCGAGTTTTGTCTTACATTGCCTTCAAGTCGGCAACAAAAACGCAAAGTTTTGACAGTTTTATCAGTTCTGAGATGCTGTTACAGCAAAGCCTTCCATTACACAGAAAAATTCTGTCTTTACATCAATGCGTAGAGGGCTTCGTGCTCTTCGATTGAGGCTATAGATCACCTAAATCGGAGAGAGAGAGAGAGAGAGAGAGAGAGAGAGAGAGAGAGAGAAGAAATGAAATGAAATGTTAATAACGTCTTCAGAATGCAAAATGACGTATACGATCAAAAGGTAACAATGTGGTGGATCTGAACATATTAGATAAATATGCTACGGAATACTCCACTACTCGATATGATCTAAGCAGTTGGTTGAGATAGAGAGGGAGGAAGATAGAACCCTAAAATGGATAGAGAATTTTAACATCGTAGGGGATTATCTCAAGAGACCTTAAAGCTCTATCTGCCGAGAGTAAAGCTTAAGACCTGTCAAGAGAGAACCAGAAACGAAATGAACCGTCTTTAAAAGACCAAGTTAACTTTTGGGATTGCAAAGTTACAATGAATTGGTCGTTATGCAAACAACATAAAAATTACTCTGGAATCTTAAGCTACTCAATTGTATCAAGTAGTAGCTTGATTTGACAGTGCTTTTAAGAAGAAACATTGCGTTTTTACTCATTCCCTCAGCAAGCTCATTCTCACACAGTGGTGTCGTCATCAAGGTGGGTAATCTGCATTAGTCCTACAAAATGCAGTTACGTTGAGGAGTCTTAGACATTATACTGTTCGTGATTTTGATGACTTTAATAAGTACTTGTATTCTGAGTGTGTTTGTCTGTCACTATATTTCTATAATGTGTGTGTGTGTGTGTGTGTGTGTGTGTGCACGTGCATGCGTGAACAAGAAAAGAAAGAGGTGGAAACAAAAAGAGACTATATAACACCAAATATTCACTATAAATCCAAATAAAATATACATAAAAGTATCTTTGATGTACCACAACCAATTTAAAGGCTTTTCATGAGGTAAGGATGCTTAATGAAGAATGGATTGGCATGTAAACTTTCATGACAAGTTTCGTACAATGTGTAGATATTTGAGTATTAGACAACGGATTAGACTAGAATATAAAAATATGGAGTAGTATATGATGACATGGGTAAAATGAGGGGAACTAGATGATAGGGTTGGAGAGGTAGAGGCCGAGGCTATCAATATTAGTGCCTTTTCTACCAAAAAAGCCAAGGACTTGTGGGCGAATGATAGTGCCCGTCGTGCCATCTGGGAGAGATGGAGGTGTAGTTGATGATCCGATTCCAAGAGACAATTCACCTATGCCATTGGGATCCCCTGTGAAGTTGCTGGCGTCACTTCCCACGGTGAGAGAAATGTCCATAGAACTAGGTGAAGGGGAGGTAAAAATGAACTGAAACACATGAAAACTATTTTAGCAAATTGTCCGCAGTTATTTAGGAGAGAGCAAAGAGAACAATGAACATAGTGTGACCCTACAATGTTTAAGTAAGGATTTAAAAAATTAATTACTAAAATGATTTAAAACAATAATTACTAATTATTTGTATGATGATCTGAGGAAACAATAGTTCATCTCACATTTCCAATCCATTTAATACAGGGACAATATATAGATCAAAAGCTTAATGAGAAGAATTAGAATAAATGCCAAGGGGGGATGCCTCTCAATTGCAAAGCTTATCATTAAGTGCATGTGGAGTGATGCTTCAATATGGGAAGAGAAAGGATGAAAAATACCTCACGAGAATCTCCCTTTGCAGAGCCATGGAGCTTGGTGGTGCCATTGCCATACAAAACTTGAATACCATTGAGAATATCACTATAGTAAACCAAAAGTTGTACCACGCCGCCATTGCTCCACCCATCATCAAAGGCACCACCACCAACACCACCCCCTGTCCGACTATGGCTGCCGACATTTTCTAGGATAATCAAGTAGAATGTGTATGATGTAAAGAGGCAAAAAGCTTTGGAAATTTGCAACTCACAAAAGTATGGCTACAGGAGATCAGACGTCCCCCCCTTTTATAAGAAGGGGAGTGGACTAGTTCTAGGCCGGGCAGCTCGTGCAAATGCCAAATCGCCCTTAGTTTGAATTTGGTCAACCGTGCATGCATATTGTAGGCTTGCGGTTCGAATGGCCATGTGATTGCAGACTAGTCAGTGCAACAACGCGAGAGAGAGAGAGAGAGAGAGCCTGATAGAGAGCGAGCGAGAGCCTTGTCAGCTACACATCGGCGGATAAGCCACTCCATCCCTCCCTCTCTCTGCGCCCGCCACCCCCTACGTTGCACCCTCCTGAGAAGCGGCGGCTCCTGCGATGCCGAACTGGGTGGCAGAACTTTCGTTGACAGTTGGGTATAAATTATTATGTTACCGATATCATTTGTGATTTGACTTTCAAAAAAAAAACTAAGATTACCTAATAGAGATAAGGATGGGGAAGGTGCCTTCTTGGTGAACACCTAGAGCCTTCTTTATGAAAAACTAGATCTCTCTCTCTCTCTCTCTCCAATTTGAATTCTAAACGAGAAGTCAAATCCATTTCGGCGAAAGGGCAGTAATTTTTGTGACTTCTATCCTTTTCTCTCCATCAAACCTAAGGAGGATTGTCATACCCTCTAGACTTGAGCACATGGCACTTTGGGGACGATTCAAATTCAAGCCCATAAAATTGAGAAGTCAAATCCATTTCAACCAAAGGGAAGTCATTGACTTTCATCCAAGTTCTGCCTACACTTCACCCTAGGAGGAAAGGATATATTCTAGTTACACCATATTCATCAAGTGCCTAGTCTCATAGTGACTAAGGAACTAACTTTAGCCTTGGTGTCCTCTTCATGTAGACAATAGATATCTTGTAAGGCTTTGTACACTAGACTGGACACTATGGTAAGAAATTCCATTGTTTCACAATTGCTAGATAATCAACAATCAAACTATTCGTAGGAGCATTAGGTCTTCAATACCAAATTCATTTGCACATGGGCATAGAATCACATACTGTTGCTGATACCTTGCAAGCCTGGCCTCTAACTAAGCAATTATTGCATCTTTCTCTACCAACTTCTCTTACAAACTTGCCACACTTTCTCCTTGGCCTGTTTCCATCTCCATTATCTACTGGTGATCCTTTGGTAGCTGTTACCATATACATGTGGTAGTGATGTGTATGAACACAATAGGACCGCCGGGGCATATTTTCCCTCTTTAGGATGTTTTTTCCCCCGTGCATTGTAAATACACCCATCACTCTAGGGCTATCAATCTTTCCATTGCACACTAAGTAATACACTCTCTATTTTGTGCCTTGAGCTTCCTTTGTCTTCTCCAAGCTGTCTGCGTTTCTCTGCAACCCTAATTCCAATAATTGGTACCAGAGCAGGTTGCGTCCTCCTGAGCTTAGTCGTCAGTAGCTCTAGCACACGCCTGCTCATTTTCTTTTACTTCAGTGAGCTTTAGCGAGCGTTCGCAGGTTGAGAAAATTTTTGGGAGGGCTCGTAGAGCTTAGTTTGCTCAGATTTTTTATTCGGGCTCATATCCTCCGTTTCTGCTACAGGCAATACTGCACAGGCTATTTTGCGATTTGTGCAGAAATTTTGTTAGTGCCGTTTTTTGCATAATAGGTCCTTACAGTCTTCTACGGTTTGTGATATATAGCACGTGTTGTTCCCGCTTCGTTTCTCCTCTTTTCGGGCAGTTTTCACATCAGGTGCAGCATTTATCATGGCTGACAACAACACAAATGTGTTCAAGATGTTTGCTGTTGAGGACAGATTGGATGGGGACAATTATCCTATGTGGGCTTACATGATGCAACATGTTCTTGTATCAAAGGGCGTCTGGAATATTGTGCAGGGCATTGATGTACGTCCTAGTTCTGAGGATGTCGGTGATGTTGAGGATGTTGCAGGTCTAGCTGCAAGGATTGTTGTTATTAGAGTTGTTTTGCACACGGCAGAACAAGCTCGTTGAGATGTAAAGGATGCACAGGCTCATGCATTGATTGTGTTGTCTGTGAAGCGCACCATTGTTCCTCAAATTCGTTCAACAAAATCTGTAAAACGGGCTTGGGATATTCTAACAGGTCTTTATGCAAGCCGCAATTAGGCTAAAATTGCTTTGCTACGTAAAGAGATGAAGTCGAAGATTATGCATGAGGAAGATGATATGGATACTTTCCTTGCTGGTGTCAAGGGTATCAATGAGAAACTTATTTCTCTACAGGTGAAGTCATTCATATAGTTCCCGTGTGCAAACTGTTATTGATACCTTACCAGATTCTTACCAGACTTTTGCTAGTACTAGGAGACTTATGACCCAAGGAAATCGTGAAGTTGTCAAGTTTGATGCATTATGCACATTGTTGTTCCAAGAGTCACTTTCTAGAAAAAACAGGACTCGGGCAACGTGCAGTTGAACAGGCTTTTATTGCTTCTCAAAGAAAAGATGGTAATAGCAATGCAACCACTTTTTATGATTCTGCTGCGAGTGGCAAAACTTCTGTTTCTAATGCTTCTGCTGGCAGCAATTCATCTGGAAATTCTAGTGATAAGGGCAAAAAGAAGATGCGTTGCCATTATTGTAAAGCTAATGATCACTTGATCAAGCAGTGTCCTAATTTGAAGGCCAAAGAGGCTAAGAAGAAAGAGGGTGGTTCCACGGCAAATGCTTGTTCCACTACAAATACAACCATTGTGGAGTCTTTTGTGACAGAAGACTGTGTTGCTGATGTTGATACAGAATGGGATTTCAGCGCAGAGTGCACTTACAATCTTGCTGTCACCTCTCTTGAGTCTGTCCCTCATGGGAATTCAGTCACTTGTGCCAACAATGCCTCTTATACGGTTCAAAGAGTTGGAAAGTTTGTGCTTATTGCTGCAAATGGCAATTCCTTTACACTTGTTGATGCACTTTATGTACCCGGGATCAAAAAGAATCTCTTGTCTGTAGCCATACTTGCTAGACTTGGACTTGTAGTCAAATTTGTGGATGACAAATGTATAGTTCATGATCTCAGTTTTTGTGATGAAATTGTTGCATATATCTGGCCTTTTGTGTCGTGGAATGTATAAGCTCACTTCGTATGACAAGTGTGGATAAAATTTTACAAATGCAGTTGGTAAGGGCTATTTCAGATGCAAAACTTTGGCATGCCCGTTTTGGTCATTTGAATTTTTCCAGTTTGTTGCGTTTGCAGAAATCTGATATGATTACTTCTTTGCCGCCTCTTGAAGCACTTGTCAAACATGTTTGTGAAGACTGTACTTTGGGTAAGATGCAACGTTCGAAGTTTCCAAAGGATGGTTCAATTAGGGACACATGCATGTTGCAGCTTGTGCATAGTGATGTTTGTGGGCCCATGCAAACTCCGTCCTTGGGCAATTACCTTTACTTCGTGACTTTCATTGATGATTACTCCAGGCATGCATGGGTATTTGCACTTAAAGCGAAGTCCAAAATTTTTATGTGCTTTAAACAATTTCTGGCTATGGCTGAAAATGTCTCGAAATGTACTATGGGGCACCCTCCGTTGCGATCGAGGGGGGAGTATATGTATGAATTTAATGCATTTTTGGCTAGTCATGGGATAAAACACCAATGTACAGTGCCTTATACACCTCAACAAAATGGTGTTGCTGAGAGGAAAAACAGGTCCCTTATGGAAATGGCACGATGTATGGTCAAAAGTCAAGCTTTGCCGCATTCTTTTTGGCTTGAGGCCATCAAGTGTGCCACTTATGTACTAAACAAATGTCCTACGAAAGCTCTGTAGTCTATTACTCCATATAAAGTATGCCATGATAGCCTTCTATTGAGCACGTGCATGTTTTTGGCTGTTTGGCATATACTTTGGTGCCACAAACACAACGCAAAAAATTGAATATGATAAGGCTGTCAAATGTATTTTTGTTAAATATAGTGCTGAAAGCAAACATTACAGGTTGTATCATCCGCAAAGAAAGCATATTCTAGTTTCACAGGATGTAGTGTTTGTGGAAGATTCTGTTCAGCCCTTACTGTCATGTACTAGAGACAATAATGTAAGCTCACATGACATTCATGACACTTTGTTGCCTCTTTTTAGTGGTGGAAATATGAATGTAAATTCCAATGAGGCAAATGTACAACCTATGGGGGTTTGTAAAAATGTTATAGATCAGCCCCAGATCAGCCTATTACTAATGCAGATGTACATGATGAGGTCGAAAGGGCTGAAAATGAGCAGGCTAGAGGTATGCCAAAATGGCTGGTGCATACATTGCGTGATAGTAAATTGGATGCACCTTTGTCTAGTCGTACTCGTTCAGGCTCTCGCCATGGATCTTATGCATCAAATTGTTATGCTTTGGCTGTGTCTAGCTTACATGATGTCAAGGAACCTCTGTCTTTTGATGAAGCACAGAATTCAGAAAATTGGATGGCTACCATGCAATCAGAATATGATGCACTTATAGAAAATGACACAAGGACTTTATGTGATTTGCCTCCTGGCAAAAAGGCCATTGATATGAAGTGGGTTTACAAGTTGAAACGCAAGCCGAATGGTGAGATTGATCGCCATAAGGCTTGACTTGTTGCAAAGGGTTATGCACAACAAAAAGGCATAGATTATGAAAGAAGCTTTTGCTCCCACTTGTTATATGACTACTGTGCCTTTTCTATGTGCATTCGCAGCTCATTTTGGTTGGGATGTACGTCAATTAGACATTGTTACTACTTTCTTGAATGGTGACATATTTGAGGAAGTTTATGTAACGCAGCCTCACGGTTTTGTCAAGAAAGGACAAGAGGAAAAGTGTACAGATGTAAGAAGGATTTTTATGGGTTGAAGCAATCTCCTCGTGCTTGGTATGAGAAAGCTGACACTCATTTGGTCAAACAATGCTTTTCGTAACAGTCCAACCAAAAGCACATTGTATGTAAAGCGTGAGGGTGATGTACTTCTCATTGTGGTTCTTTATGTTGATGATTTGCTGATCATTGGACCAAATGAGAGACATATTGCTGAATTTAAGGCTGATTTGAATGCTACTTTCATGATGAAAGATTTGGGGTTGTTGCATCATCATTACTTGGGTATATAGTTTAAGCAGTATGATGGTGGTATTGCCTTGTGTCAGAAAAGTTACATAGAGACATTGTTATGTAAGTTTGTACTTGAGGATTGCAAACCTATTGACACTCCGATGGAAACAAGTTTGAAATTGAATCTTCGTGATGTTGATGATCCTGCAAATGTCCCTCTCTATCAAACTGCTATTGGATGCCTCATTTATGTATGCAACATGAGGACGGATATTCAGTTTGCAGTCTCACAGGTTAGCAGATTTATGCATAGCCTGGGTCTAAGCATTGGCAGGCTGTCAAGAGGATTTTCCGCTACCTTAGTGGCACTTTACATCTTGTCTTGTTTTATCCCAAGGGGAGATCATTGCCGCCATATTTACATGCTTTTTCGGACTCAGATTGGGCTTGTTGTTTTGACACACAAGCGTCCACAAGTGGTTTTTGTCTCATGCTTGGCAGTTCATGTATATCATGGTTGAGCAAGAAGCAACCTATTGTGGCCACTTTGAGTTGTGAGGCTGAGTACAGGGCAGTCTTCACAGCTACGGTTGAGTGTGTATGGCTTTGACGCCTTAAGACTGATTTGGGTGTTGGACAGGACACTACCAACACTATCTACACTGACAGTCAGAGCGCATTGGCAGTTGCGAGGAACCCAGTTTTTCATGCTCGTGCAAAGCACATTGAGGTGCATTACCACTATGTCAGGGAGAGGCTCTTTGCAGGAGAGATCATCTTGGCTTATGTGCCAACACATGACAACCTTGCAGATCTTTTCACAAAGGCATTGTCTCGTGAGAAGCTCGAAGCTTTCCGCAAAACTTTGGGCTTACTCCTCTTCATGGACTGATCATTTCCTCAAGGCATGGCACTTCCCTTTACTCATGTGCCAGCTCTCGGTCACCACATCACTCCAGGGGGGATTTGTTACCATATCCATGTGGTAGTGATGTGTGTGAACACACTAGGACCGGCCGGGCATTTTTTCCCTCTTTAGGAGGTTTTTTCCCTCGTGCATTGTAAATACGCCCGTCACTCTAGGGCTATCAATCTTTCAATTGCACACTAAGTAATACACTCTCTATTGTGTGCCTTGAGCTTACTTTGTCTTCTCCAAGCTGTGTGCGTTTCTCTACAACCCTAATTCCAACAGTAGCAGTAGGATGGACCTTTTTTCCCGTGAACCATAAGTGGAACACACTCTAGAGTCATCATGCTACTACTTTTTCCCTAGGATGCCCAAATTTTGGGGGATTCACTATTAGTAATAGGGGCATGTCACCTGCGTGCATCAAAATTAGAGAAACCCCCTACGTACGTATCTTACATGCTAACCTACCCCCTACATACGGACAAGATACAGACGTTCTCACAATGAGACATCCCCCCTCATACGAATTTTGTACGGAATGTAATGACCCACTATTTTATGTATACTAGTAACTTAACAATTTTAGAAGCACATGCTTTTGCAAAAATACATGTTGAACTGCAAATGAAAAAAAGTGTAGTGACAAACCATGAAAAACAAAAAATATAATGAATAGTAAATTAAAATATAGCAATCGATTCAATGTAATTTGTCAAAGAATGGACATCATTTCCCTTGTAAATTGATACAAACCTCAGTCTCAAAACTAATGATACTAGCCACCTACGCAATAGGCTTCTCATGTGGGATTTAAGGCACATATATGAAAAAGATTGTTCTCTAAATAACAAATAATGGCATGCTCATAAAAAACCATGGAAAACTTCACTTATTAATTTAAAACACATTACGAAAGGTGTTAACTTATAATTTTTTCTCTAAATGTATATCTATTTTATTAAAATCTCTCTCTCTCTCTCTCTCTCTCTCTCTCTCTCTCTCTCTCTCTCACACACACACATATCATGTACCAAACTGTTTCTATTCATTCTAAATTTTGCAAACAATGTGTAATAGAGTATTAGAACTATAAAATAAAGGTAAACTTAAAAGTCTCCTGGTTTTTTGTTTAAAATTTGAAGCTTTTGCTAAAAGCGTTTTTGGTTCACTTTAAGGCAAGCCTGCAATCAAGCTGGGTTATTAAAATTCAAAGGATTAAAGCCAAAACTCTTGAAGAGAAAATTGAATAAACAATCTAAGTAACTTTTGTTTAACAAAAGAACCGGAGTCTAGAGACCAATAGCAAGAAAAGAACACAACAAAAGTGACTTCATATGAAAAGAACCACTAACCAATGAATCGCAAAACCAATGATTGGGTAGAAGATTTTCCCAAGCTCTCTGAGGCTCATCATTTTCTTCCTCATCATCAAAGACATCATTAGAGGAAGGGGACTGTCAAATACAAGTAGCACTAATGTCACCACTGGAAACAAGTAACGAAGCCTCTTTCTTTGTGATAGCAACATTTTAGATAGAACTTACAAAGGAAAACATTTAGGATTGCAGAGCCTGCCAAACTGCGCTGAAGCTGCCGCGATGGACAGGATAAGATAGGTCATCACCTATTAAAACATCAAAATAATCTGACATGAACACCATATACAATTCATAATACAGAGAAGAATTCTTCCACAACAATACACATACACACATGCATTTTTTACTCACATGCCTACACATAAATATCATATATATGCACATGCACATGCATATATATCTATAAATACATGCATTTATAGACATTCATGTATGTCTCTATGTGGGTATGTAAATGTATGCA
Organism: Adiantum capillus-veneris; assembly: GCF_014529385.1. Taxonomy (NCBI): domain Eukaryota; kingdom Viridiplantae; phylum Streptophyta; class Polypodiopsida; order Polypodiales; family Pteridaceae; genus Adiantum; species Adiantum capillus-veneris. The sequence goes on along the minus strand of NC_140933.1, from coordinate 43,943,444 downwards.
CTCATTCAAATGAGGCCCTACAGAGAATACACCTTCTACCTTGCACTGAAGACATGATAGCTCACTGTACTCGGATTATAAACATACCACTGAAATCTCAATAAGAACTTGCGGAGACGATGCAAAACATGCAAATCAGATAGCACTTGAAATGTTTTTGGCATAGCTCACACCATTACTTGGGATTTTGTAGCTTCATGCATAGGTAGGCGTAAACTTAACAAGTTGTAGAGTTGTAAACTTAGACAAGAGCACCTGTGCATCAATGACTCCCACATCATTGCAGCCAATCAAGTGATTTATAATTGTAACTTTCTTCCTCTGAAGAAAGAAAGTAATCAACCCAAAGGTACATTGATTATATAGTCAGTGCAACAACTACAACAGAAAAGTTAAAATCCAATCCATTTCACCTGATTTCATACAAGGATTTGTAAACGGCTCTAACGACCAATCTTCAATCCAACCTTAAATCTAGCTCTGATAGCTTTAGGTTAAGAATACCACCATTCAGACAATTCTTCAGTCTATCAGAAGGCTAAGATAGTCGCGATTTGGACATTTCACTGAATGCAAAGAGTTCAAAGCAAGCTTCCGATGGGTGGAGCTAGCTTTGCAACCCATAGAAGTCTACTTCTTGCTCAACATCTCGTCAATTGACTCAAAACTGACAGAAACCCTAAACAATAGCGTCGCAATAGTCCATACCACTATATGTAACATTCAAATAGAGCAGAGAAAGAGAGGTTTGCCAAACCTGATCAAGAAGAAAAAGTGTCCATGTCGTAGCAGAAGATGGGGAAATGCTCGTAGATGATGGTCCAAATAAGCAACGGACAATCTGGAGAACTGAATAGAAAGGCCACGATTCCAAGGGTGATGGAAGCACTTTTGCAATCAATTGCAAAATAATTAGAGCATTATGAAACACTGACACAAAGTAGAAAATTAATTCTAACCTAAACATCAAGAAACGCGATAGCAACAAGCTTCTTACACAAGGGCTTTCATGTCACTAAACATCGCTTCTTGGATGACTGTAGAAGTGTAGATAGTGAAAGAGCGAGTTTGCTTGTCCGTCATAAGGAATACAAGCACTGAGATTGACGCTATAATGGCAACACACCGCAGGGCAGGTTTTGAATGTTGCAACCAAGTTGCATCACATGATGAAGAGGATAAGGAGCAGGGGTCGCTCTTGGCACTACCACTGGCCGCCGAAGGGCTTGCCATAGCTTGCTGCTGCTCACCCTTCAACACTGGCATACAAAACAAGGGCTCGAGACCCACTCGAGAGATCAGTAAAGACCTCGAACAACTCGACACTCTGGCTCCAGGCGGAGAAACAAACAACCACAACCCAATGAGGGTATATTCACCACCACATCCCAGTGCGGGCACTCAATTAGTTATGCCAAAGATCGAGAGGCTCAGCCCCTTTGGATTTGCTCCCGTTATCTGCACTTGATGATATTATTAATAGCGTGTTGCCTCCACTAAGGGAAGTCTCGCGGCCTACGCAACAATGACATCACACATCCCCCTGTTGGGTCACCTCGCAGCGAGCAGTATCCAATCTGCCAGAGCCCCTTTGAGCTCCCTATGAGTATCTGACTTACTGCCCCCTCCTGTATTCGGGAAGAGGCCTTAAACCACAGCCCAACATGGGTGCCAATGAAACTAAGGGACAAACCCTTGTTGTCCATCTGACCTGCTGTAAATAGTAAGGTCCATAGGCCCCTTTGTGGGATAGCCGTTGTCACACAACCCCCTGTTGTGCATTCAATAAATGGTCCCTCATGGCAACCTGTCTCTGATGCAAACTATATGGCGCACGGCCCCTTGTGAGGGATAGCTCGCAGCCAGCATAGCCCCCTGCTGTGCCTGAATGAACGTCCCCCTTGGGGAACTCTGTATCTCCCGGCGCGCGCACCCAAGACACCAAGGCTGAGAACATGTGTTTCCTCCTCGTGTTCCCCCTACTGGAGCTTGGAACCTTGAAGGCTCGTTAATCCTCGCTTTTCCATGTCCGTAGAGTTTAATCCCATGGGCGCTCCCAATTCCCCTTCACAACTGGCCTTACCACCTACCCTTGTTAAAGCATCAAGGGGGCGTGCCCACGCGGCATCCCCACTCAAGATCTCCGCGGTATACTTTTCCACAAATGTGCCTTCCCAACTCGGAGGAGGACTCTGGTCGGATCGGAGCCCTCGAGGCCTCAAGACACGAAGTTGTGTTAGTATCCATGGGCCGGGAGGTAGTGGAGGGTCCCGAAGTGTTCTCCAAAAAGGGGACCCGTAACAATAGACACCTACCAAAGAAGAAGCTAAACACTCATCTGAAGCATCAAAATACTGAACTGTAGGTAAATGCAAAGCTAAATTGTTTTGATTTGGTGCCACCTCCCAAGACCTATGGATGAGGGAAAAAGACCATGATGTATTCCCACATCTTACCAATCGATGCATGACAGAATATCAAAATTTCCTAATTACTCACGGGCCATCGACCGTTTCACACTGGCCATGCAATGTCTGGACCACAAAGACCTCAAATAGGTCAGGTAATTTGAGCAGCAACACCCTATAGAAAATGACAAAAGCTCTCAACATCCCCCCCCCCCCCCCCCCCCCCCCACGGGGTAGGTCCCCCACTCTCTTATGCATATGATATGAGCATGAAATAATGGGGGGCTACCCCTATTGTATACACTTATGTCTAACCTCTAAAAACCCCCCTCTTGTACACTCACGTGATACCATACGGAAATCCATAGTGAATCCCCCTGGGGGCCCAATCCAACACCAACATTCATAGGGTGGTCTCCCTAGTTTACACAATGATGCAAAACCTCTTCTACAAATGTATGCTAGATAAAGTACATAGCCATCTGACTGTTGCGTCATTTTGGATAAAGTGCTTCAAGAGTACCCTTGCTAAATCCTTGTGTTGCAGACGTGAGAGCTTCAAAGGGTCAAGTTCTCCTTTGTGTTTCTAAAAATTTGAGATACTCTATCACACCCAAAGAATCTAGGACATAGCCTTTTCACTTCCTTGTAGTATATGTAGCTACCCTCAAGGCCCTTTGTCTTATGGTCTGCTTCATTTGTGAGCTTCAATAAGTCTTGTCAACCATATAACAAAATCTCTTCTTGTAGAATGAACTATGATTCTGCATGGTCTATGTATTCTCCTTGCCTTTCTTAGTGATGCCCCTTGTGTTTCCCTCTCTATTATTAACTCATGATCCTTTGGTAGCATCACGTTGGGCCTTTTTCATATAAGTGGAGCGAACTCTCCTCGTCGTGCTACTGCTCTATCCTTGGGATTCCCCAATCCAATGCCAATGTTTATAGGACGGTCTACCTAGTCTACATGGCCATGTAGAACCTCTTCTATAAATGTATGATGGATGAAGTACATAGCAATTTGATTGTTGTGTGGATGTTTTCAATTGCTTTAGATAAAGTGCTTCAAGAGTACCCTTGCTAAATCTTTGTGTTGTAGAGTTGAGAGCTTCATAGGGGCACTCTCCTTGTGTTTCTAGAAGTCCAAGATAGCCTATTACACCCAAAGAAGCTAGCTGGACATAGTCTATCCTAGATGAATTTGAAAGGGCAGTGAAGCAAGCTAAAGAAACTAAGAAATGGAAACAAGGTAGATCTACCTGGAAGGCAAAGGGTAAGGCAAAGGTGGTTGATGAATGGTAGAAGGAAAGGAGTCTAGCTACAAAGATTATATAAGATCTAGCAAAGAAGATATCAGTACAGTCGGAGTGCTTGGAGGCCAAGACTGTCCAAATGGTGCCACCTCAATCTTTAGTGGATGAGGGGGAGAATCTTGTTAGAGGGTCTTGTGAGAAAGAGGTCCAAAATGGGATGGATGAGATAATGGCAGCATCAATTGAAGAAAATCTGGCTAAGAAAATAAGGAAAAGTTAGTACAGATGTGGCCAAAGTTGGAAATAATGACCTAGGGAGATGGAAAAAGTTGGAGAGTAATTTGAAATATCCATGAAAGGGTCAATCAACCACTAGATGCAAGAGGCCAATTGAGTGGCGTTGTGAAGTAGTAGTAAGTTAAAAGAAAGGTTTTTTTCTCATTTAGTAGTTTTGTAGTAACGACAAGGATGATATTTATGCTCAACTGTGTGATCAAATTGAGAAGCTCACAGTGGAATTGGATGATATCTAAAGAAGCTTACCAGAAGCTGCAAAGTCCATAAGAAAGAACAAAAAACAAGTAATAGAGGCCATGGGAGTGAATTTATGAGCCATAAGAGATAGTAAGGTCCCCACTATCCAAGTTGACTATAAGATCAAAAAGCAATGGGAACCCTTGTCAGGAGAGTTATACTAGATGGTGGGGCAGGGGTGAACATCCTGGGAGAGATTTTTTGACAGAAACTTGGTATCCAACAAAATGGCTAATTAAAGAGTGGTTCAAGCTACTAGCCTTATAAAGAACATGAAGATCAGAGTAGGAAAAGCATCTTCATAGAAGTCGTACATTCTCACCCCACAGACCAGGTGCAAAGAGTGATCCCCCCATCCTCATCCCCCCCCCCCCCCCGTACCTGCAACCCCTTGTTTGTGGCCTCCCGAGAAGCTGCGGCTCCTATGAAGCTGAACTGGTGGTAGAAGTTTCATCAATTATGTTACCTCTATCATTTGTGATTCACTTTTAAAAACTAAGAGACATCTAGCAAGAATCCTTTATGTAACAGAGATAAGGATGGGGGAGGTGCCTTCTTGGTGAGCACCTAGAACCTTCTTGATAAAAAATTAGCTCTCTCTCTCTCTCTCTCTCTCTCTCTCTCTCTCTCTCTCTCTATATATATATATATATATATATATATATATATATATATATATATATATATATATATATATATATGGACGATTTGAATTCTAGCTCATATAAACAAGAACTAAAATCCATTTTGATGAAAGGGCAGTAACGTTTTGTTACTTCTACCCTTCCGTCTACATTGGACCCTAGGAGGATTGGCATACCTTGTGGACTTGAGCACATAGCACTTTGGGGATGATCTGAATTTAAGCGCATATAACTGAGAAGTCAAATCCATTTCAGCAAAAGGATATTCACTTTTGTGACTTTTATCCTTGTGCCTACACTTGACCCTAAGAGGAAAGGTTACATTCTATTTACATTGTGTGATTCAGTTACACCATATTCATCAGGTGACTCGTCCCATAGTGATTAAGGAACTAGCGTGAGCCTTGATGTCCTCTTCATGTAGAGGTTTGGTTGGCACTGCATTTTGCTAGAAAGGGAGGGTGTAAGCGAGGCATTTTCTAGCCCATGTATTGGGGGAAACTTTACAATTTTGTGTTTTATGGCTCAGGCAAAAATTATAAAATTTTGGCTTGTTGACTTTCTTTGACAACCAAACTCAACAATCCAATGTTGTTTGTGTGTAGCTCAACCTTGATGAGCTCAAAGGTCAAACTAATGTTCTTTGTGCATAGGTCAGGATTAGTGAGCTTAGAGGTCAAAGTTGCATAATTTTGCAAGTTGGCTCTCTCTCTCTCTCTCTCTCTCTCTCTCTCTCTCTCTCTCTCTCTCTCTCTCTCTCTCTCTCTCTCTCTCTTATCGGAGTACCAGAGTTTGAACTTGTCAACATCTACTGGATTGGGAGCATGGCCAAGGGCTTTTTCAGGCAGATTTTTTTCAGCTAGCAAAAGGCAACATGTATCCCCCATTCCAGCAAAGTTTTCTGTGCCTTGCAGTCTACTATCTTCTTGATCTTTTCTCTAGCATTTTCCCTTTCCTCTCTCCTATGAAAAGACTTTTAGAGGCCCGTCATGTAGGCATAGGGAATGAAAAAAACAGTCTTGGACTCTATTATGATTGAGTCACCTTCAGCTTTCCTTCTTCTTCTTGATTTTTGGTTCCATAGGGAGAATACTCTCTGGATTAAATTGTGTTACTTCATTGAATGGAGACGTCCTATGTTCCAACATGAGAAAAATGTATTTCATCTATTGGGAAGTTTTTACTTGGTGGTTGAATTGTTTCCAGTGTTTGTGTCTTGGAATGTTTGAAGAAGATGATGGTGTGCTATAAAAAGTTATGTTATCAATATCATTTGTGATTTTCTTTCAAAAACTAAAAGACACCTAGAGAGGATCTTTTATGTAAAAGAGCCTTAAGGATGGGGGAGGTGCCTTCTTGGTGAACACCTAGAGCCTTGTTTATAAAAAAATTAGTGTGTGTGTGTGGAAAATTTGAATTCTAAACGAGAAGTCAAATCCATTTTAGCAAAAGGGCAGTAGATTTTGTGACTTCTATCCTTTCATCTGCGTTGGACCCTGAGCACTTAACGCTTTGGGGATGATTCAAATTCAATCCCAATTAATTGAGAAGTCAAATCCATTTCAACAAAAGGGAAGTCACTTTTGTGACTTCTATCCTTCCGCCTACACTTGACCCTAGGAGGAAAGGTTATATTCTATTTACATTGTGCTATTGAGCTACACCATATTTCATCATGACTAGTCTCATAGTGATTAAGGAATGAACCTTAGCCTTGATGTCCTCTTCATGTCGATGGTAGATGTCTTGTAAGGCTTTGCTTCACATGACCTGACAATACACTAGACTGGACACTTTGGTTAAAAAGTCCATTTTTTTCACTTACTAGATGCTCAACAATCAAAATATCATAGAAGCAATAGGTCTTCAATAATAATTTTATATGCATATGGGCATAGATGCACATATTTTTGCTCATACCTTGCAAGCTTGGTCTCTAACTAAGAAATTCTGGCATCTTTCTCTACCAACTCCTCTTAAAAACTTGCCACACTTTCTGCTTGGCTTGCTAAGTATGCCCCTTGTGTTTCCATCTCCATTATCTACTTGTGATCCTCTGGTAGTAGCAGCATGATGGGCATTTTTATCGAAAGTGGGCACACTCTCCTCGTTGTGATATTGCTCTTTCCATGGGCACCCCAATCCAATTCCAACATTCATATGATGGTCTACCTAGTTTACACGATGATGCAAAATGTCTTCTACAGATGTAAGCTAGATGAAGTACATAGCCACTGACTGTTGTGTGGCTAGGTGCACTCGTTTTGGATAAAATGCTTCAAGAATACCCTTGCTAAATCTTTGTGTTGTAGATATGAGAGCTTCAAAGGGGCACTCTCCTTTGTGTTTCTAGAAATTTGAGATAGTCTATCACACCCAAAGAATCTAGGACATAGCTTTTTCACTTCCTTGTAGGATAAGTTCTTACCCTTAAGGCCCTTTGGCTTGTGGTCCGTTGCATTTGTGAGCTGCAATAATTCTTGTCCGACCATATAAGAGACTCTCCTCTTGTAGAATGCACTATGGTTCTGCATGGTCTATTTCTTCACCCATGTTTGGCATAGCACATTTTGTTTCTCATACCTTGCATGCATGGCCTCTAGCTTAACAATTTTGGCATCTTTCTCTACTAGCTTCTCTTGAAAACTTGCCACACTTTCTCCTTGGCCTATTGTTAGTGATGCCCCTTTTGTTTCCCTCTCCATTTGAAGAAGTCTTGCTTCACAAAGGACCATTGTCTTCGTCAATTTAAGTGCAAAAAGACTTTGCCTAGGAGCCATGCTCTAGCAAAAATTCAAACCCCAAACTCAAAGATGAAGAAAAATAGACTCATGTTGGCTTCTTCCTGCCATGCCGAGAATCTTTGCCTCCCTCATCAAGTAAAGGCATGATAGAAATATCTCTCACTTGCTAGCAACAAGCCTTGCCTTACCTTGCCTTACTAAAACTGGATAACTTACCTTGTGACAAGCCTTTCCTTACATGACACAGGTCAGAAAAAATTTTGATTTTGTAGCCCAACTTTGGGTGCTAGTGCCATTGTGAGGCATCCATGCATGTTCAACCTGTAGAATTTAATCTATTGGGATCCTTACTTCCCATCTCAAGAAAGCCCCAATGTTTAATTGAATGCAAAATTTAAAACTCTACTGGGATGCTTACTTCTTGTCTCAAGAAAGCCCCAATGTTTAATCAAATGCAAAATTTAAAACTCTACTGGGATACTTACTTCCAGTCTCAAGAAATCCCCAATGTTGTAGATATTTTGCTTGTACGACATTGATTTGATCACATCAATTTCTCCAAGAAGGCTACACTTTTTCCAAGCTTGAGCCCTTGTACATGCTAATTCTAATGTCGGAAAGCTAATATAGGGGTATGATTGTTTTCTTCATTGATTGTCGTATAAGCGTAGAAAGAGGTGTAATATTTCCTAATATGATTTGTATATAGGGGTTTTATCAAAGTTGTCTGCTCGCAGGTGGCATCCCGTTTTGTATATAGAGTGAATCCCGTGGGTCTCTGTCCAAGAGAGGGTCATTCTCCAACCATCGGTCAGAGTTGAAAGACCTTGAAAAAATGAGAGAGATGGGTAATCGAAGGAAAGACCTCAAAATATTGGTCGAAAAGAGAGAGAAAAGGAAAACAATTGATGAACGAGTTGAGGAAACAGATCCAAAATACCATCCAAAATAGAAATAAGCAGAGATAGACTGGAAGGGTTTAACAATTTAATAGCAGAGAACATTTTTAGAGATCGCATAGTTGAGGAGTGTCATCTTTAGTTGTGTAGAGGTGTCTTAGGAGTAGTTATTGAGTACCTTTTAGACATAGATTAGGTTGTTTTTAAGTGGTTGACGAGGTAGTCTATGTCAAATTTGAAAAGTTGACACTCATTTTATAAGAAAAACAAAGAAAAAACCAATGTTTTTGGACACTTTCCACTACCTTCTTAGTAATTGGACTAGGAGTAGGCTAAGTAGATACCAAGGTGCATTTCCAACCCATCCCACACCTTGAATTTTCATTTGTGAGCTACTTCTTGAAATTTTAGAGTTTTCAAGTTTTGAACTTATAAGACAAGCTTGCTAGACCATTAAACAACATTTTTGGTCAAGACAGGTCTTGGAAAAGCTATGGAAACTCATCGTAAATCAAAACCAGCTTTTGAGAAAAATTTCAAGTTGGTGAAAAAAGAGATTATCGTCTCTTTAGTGATTCGTGCATCAAAAACCAATAGATAAGTGAAGGTAAGTATACCCAAAGTTGCTTCAAATTGGGTAAAACCTATTGACAGGCCTTAAGAAACCTTGTACTAATTGTGTGAGTTGCAAAAAGTTGAAAAACTTGCAAATCATGACCTCAAGATAATAAGCATGGTTATTGTCTATCTAAAGGGGGAGGGATTCCGGCTCCCTCCCCTGATGCGTGTCAGTTGCAGCTTTGTCCAGTGGTGTGGCCTGTAGCGCTCGGTAGGCTGTAGCACAGTACGCACAAAGAGAGCAGGAGGGCACGTGGCAGCTCTTGGAAAATTCAAGGACGTCCTTCTCTGCGTCATTTTGTAGAATATATTCAGCATGTATTTTTATAGGCTTCTTTTGATTCTCCATGCGCACCTCACAGCTCTTCCTACACACTCAATCACTTGCATTGCTCATGGAATTGCCTCTCGGCCCCCCATCCGCTTTCTATGTGTCCAACACCCACGTATGCCCAACACCCCTCCTCCTGGTGTGAAACAGAGCCACTCCTCCTACTACAGAACAACGGATAAGTGCTCTCTCTCTCTCTCTCATGCGTCGACTTGCTGAGGGCAAATGTTGCCAACAACCCACACCTCTCGACGACCTACAATGGAGGTGATCTTTTTCATCCACCAAGGAGAGAGAGCAGGCAGAAATCAAACAGGGGTAGAGCGAAGATTTAGCTTAGCATTGTAAGGGGAGAGTTATTCCGTGGCAGTACTTGGGTGTGGGCATGTGAGCAGTGGACAATCAAGATTGGAAGAAAGGCACCAAAAAGATTGGCTTTTGAGCTTCCTTGGCGAGTGGCCAAAAATATGGAAGATTAAGGATGTAGGAGCTTGGCTTTAATCCAAAGTATGCCGGTGCGTCAGCCTTTGCCCAAAATATAACTTGATGATACCATCACCCATGAAAATTAGTTGATATAAACGCCTTGATCTCACAGTGTGTTGTCCCAATCTTGCAAGCATGTCAAATTGGGGCAAATCTCGCGAGATGCTGTAATGCGTCCGATGAGAAAAAGGCTGGAGCCAGCACGTGGAGGGGAGAGGGGAGAGAGAAGAGAGAGGGATGCCGCATGCCAAGGCGAATCTGTAGATTTTTTTTTGCTGTTGCGATGCCGGATCATGGGGGAGGCAGGCCTCACAGCGGAGGGAGCAGGAGTGTGATATGTTGAGCATTCGCGCTCTCTCTCTGCCAGTCTCCGTCTCTCTTGTCACTACAAGAGGCTATTCATATTAGCGACGCTCACACAGCGACGCTCAAAAAAAAAATTCCCGGCGTCGCTATGAGCGTCGCAAATTTACAAAGAAATTTGCGACGCTCATAGCGACGCCGGCTGGGCTAAAAAAATAACCGAGCGCGCCCAAAAACTCAGATCTCAGATCTGAGTTTTTCGGCGCCCTCAAGCAAGGAGCAGGTAACGCTCTCCCTCACTCTCTCTCTCTCTCTCTCTCTCTCTCTCTTTTTCTTCTCCACACACACACACACACACACACACACGAGGAGAGGAAGGAGAGCCAAGTATGCTCCTTCCCTCTCCTCATTCTCATGTTCCCTTGCCCTCTTTCTCTCTCCCTCTCTCTCTCTCTCTCTCACACACACATACACACACACACATAGTGTTTTTGAGAGAGAGAGAGAGAGAGAGAGAGAGAGAGAGAGAGAGAGAGAGAGAGAGAGTACAAACAAAAACAAAAACGCACACACACATACATAAACAAAGAATGCACACACACATTGAGAGAGAAAAAGAGAGAGAGAGCATGCATAAACAAAAAACACACGCATTGAGAGAGGAAAAGAGAGAGAGAATATGCATAAACAAAAAACGCACACATTGAGAGAGGAAAAGAGAGAGAAAACATGCATACGATCCAAAAAAACGCACACACATTGAGAGAGAAAGAGAGAGAAACTAATTTAACGTCGTAGGAAACTAATTAAAATTAAAAGACCTAAAGATCTAGCCGGCGAGGAGTTGAACTCAAGACCTATTATTCAAGAGGGAAATGGCATAATCAATCTATCATACTTGGCATGGGTGATAGAAAGATTATACCATTTATCTCTTTTTATTGGCACACACATCCACACACACGCACACACACAAGAAGAAGAGAGTTATAACGTCGTAGGAAACTATCTTAAAAGACGTTAAAGATTAGGTTATATGTAGACTTACATTAAATTAAATTTAGGTTTATTTTTAACTAGATTTACGTTTATTTATGCTAGATTTAGATTTACATTATATTAGATTAGATTTAGGTCTCCATAGACTGCGATGCCTGCATGAAGCGGGTGAAGAAAGCCCTCAATGGAATATAGGGTATTGCTGCCTTCACTCATGGTGGGCTCCGTCGATCCAAAAGTACTGGTGAAATGTCTTCAGAAGATAGGGAAGAAGGTGGATCTTCAGGGCGGCAAGAGTCACTACATCCCCGACACAATGACCATCTAGACAACCTCTAGTCATTCAACAGCAACTTCAAAGTTAGTAACAAGAGCAAGAACGGTCTAAAGGGCCAATTCCTGTCATCAGATGTGGATGGAGATGAGGCAGTGTCACCGCCGGAAGTTAACTCTCACATCTTTAGTGATGAGAATGCCAACTCTTGCCGATTTATGTGAAAAATTATGTGTTAAATCAGTTTTAAGGTTCTTATAATCCCTGTTAGTTTAGTTCTTTGTTTTTAATATAACATAATTTACGTTAGATTTAGATTTATGTTATATTAGATTAGACTTAGGTTTATTTAGGTTTACCCACACACACACACACACACACACACACAAGAAGAAGAGAGTTTTAACGTCGTAGGAAACTATCCCAAAAGACGTTAAAGATTAGGTTAGATGTAGACTTACGTTAAATTAGATTTAGGTTTATTTTTAGTTAGATTTACGTTTATTTAGATTTACGCTTATTTACGTTAGATCGAGTCCACGCAAGAATTACTTACGGTTTAGGGTTTAGAGTTAGACGAACAGTGAAAAGATCTATTGTGAAAAGATGTTAAGATGCTGTGAAGTGCTACAACTAGAGAAGAGGCAAAGGGGTTTTGTCCACTACATGCAGTATCATGTAGACGTGGGTGTGTAGATTTCTTGTACCCACAAATATAGGTATTGACCAATAAAGACGAGATTATAACCCGGTGGTTCTGATCTCCGTGCACCTCTAGACCGAGGTGTGCGGGGATTGGACATGACTAGAGAATGTGAGGTAAAGAGAGAGAGAGAGAGAGAGAGAGAGAGAGAGAGAGAGAGAGAGAGAGAGAGAGAGAGAGAGAGAGAGAGAGAGAGATAAGACGAAGAATGCCAATAGAATATTAAATTTGTTGTCCAGGTTATAAGTTTTTTATCCTCATTATGAGTAGCGATGAGGATGTGGGACCATCCCACCGAAACACCTATCTCTCAACGAGGGTCTTATGTCCTTGTAATCAATGCAAGCATGCTGTGCGACGGACAAGACGTGTTTCTTTGCAGCACGTTCGCGAATTTGGCGAGTTCAATCCATCTATTATAGATCGAGTTGTTGCCAATTATAACTCGTCGGACTCTGACGCTGACCAACAAGCAGCAATCTTACAACCCAATAGACGTGTTCGCAGGCGCTTTGGTCAAGCAGCATATGTGAGGCCACAAGATGTAGCCTCTGACAGCTCGGGGGATGATCATGCAGAGCACATTCCCAACGAGGCAATGTTTGAGCCCGAGATTGATGAAATGATCGAGACGATCATGGATTCAGAAAGGCTTATCTATGATGATATGAAAAGTGAAGCCGATACGCCATTGTATAATGGAGCACGTATGTCTAGATTGAAAGCACTCCTGGTTCTTCTCAACATGCAGGCAAAGTTTGGATGGAGTGACACTAGCGTCACAGCGCTTTTCAGGTGATCTATTACAATTAGTTTACTTTAATAAAACTCTAAATGTATAATGATCTGATAGATTTTTACACGACTGTATCATATTTTTATGTTGTGTAGATTGCTGAAAGAGCACATACTACCAGCTGACAATGTGATGCCAGATTCCCGAGATGAAGCAAGAAAGATTTTGCGAAACTTGGGGATGGATTACAATTCTATCCACGCTTGTCCTAATGACTGCATTCTTTTCAGAGGGGAATACATAGACATGGAGAAGTGTCCGAAATGTGATTCCGAAAGATATCGAGTAGATCTCCACGGGACAAAAATTCCACAAAAGGTTTTGCGACATTTCCCTCCCCTTCCTCGCATCAAGCATTTCTTCGAATGTAAGTCCATGGCCGCCCTAGCATCATGGCATGAGGAGAATAAATCTTCGGATGGTGTGCTACGAATTCCTGCAGATTGCGTAGCGTGGAAACATATAGATGGAACATGGTCGGATTTTGTCAGGGAAGCTCGAAATTTGCGCTTAGGCCTGGCTATGGATGGCGTAAATCCATTTGGTCAAAGATCAACATCTTACAGTGTATGGCCCGTTGTCATCATCAACTACAACATTCCCCCGTGGTTGACTACGAAGAAGGGGCACCTATGGCTAAGCTTGATTGTGCCAGGGCGATATAAAGTGGGGAATATGGATGTGTATCTTCGTCCACTATTGGAAGAGCTACAACAATTGTGGATTGGCATAGAGGTGGTGGATATGAGCCGACACACAGGACGACGGAATGCTTTGATCAGAGGCATTCTAATGTGGACCATGCATGACTATCCCGGGCTAACAGAATGCTCAGGTGATCTATTGACACTCCTCACTCAGACACTGTAAATCTTGTTTTTTCCCATAGTTGATCTATTATCATGTGTATACATGCAGGGCTTCAAACAAGCGGATACAGAGCATGTGTCACATGTGGACCTAGACTGAATGCACGTAGGGCACCCTCACTGAAGAAGCAAATCTACGAAGGTCATCAAGCGTATCTTCCAGAGAATCATGTGTTACGCGACGGCTTTTTGGGAAGAGAGCCACCAAGGATGTCTGCACAAGCATGGTTAGAGCAGAAGGAGATGTGCGATGACGGATTGCCTCCAGGGATGAAGAGACTATCTCTATGGTACGAGTTACCATACTGGCCCCGACTCATGATCAATCACTTGCTCGATCCAATGCACATATTCAAGAATGTGGGTAATCTACTATGGGACCATCTGACCGGCAAGAAAGATACTTTGGGAGCCAGAGTTGACCTTAGAAATGTGGATCGTATGGAGCAATATTGGCCGCAAACAGCGTCTGATGGATCGATAAAACTCCCTAAAGCACCATGGATTTTCACAGGAGCCCAAGAACGCAAAGTAAAAGAGACCATTCGATCTTTGCAGACCCCCACTGGCGTAATGCACTCGCTCCGAACGTGTTTTACTAAAGAAGGAAAGCTTACCGGTTTGAAGTCACACGATTGGCATAAAATGTGTCAGGTACGTTCATAGTGGACTTTAATATCATTGCATAAAATGTGGACTTTAATATCATTGCTGCACATACTTTACAGTGGACTTTAATATCGTTGCTGCACAACCAATTGAAAAGCGCACAACAATGCGGTGACGAAGTGACTGAAGAAGAGTGGGAGTACTCTCGGGGTTGCGCGACCAAGGTAAGTTTGCAATGTACGACTAGCAAGTGACTTTATTTATAAACATTTGAACGGCCACTCATAATCTTTGTTCGTTGTAGTATAAGTCATACACAGCAGCATGGTGTAAAGGTCGACATTTTAGGGTGGAACGAATCGACAAAAAGCGTTTTACTCAAGATTGTGGAATCATGGCAAAATTTGAACAGTCTAGTCGACGACGTTCCTCTGATGCAGATCCTGTGGTGGCGGAACTCACTTACTTCGGCACGCTGCAAGAGATTTTGAGGATTGATTACAGAGGATTTTTTGTCGACTTGTTCGACGTGCAATGGTTCAAGATAATCATGGAGGGTCGCAACGCTACTGTGCGTAGAGGAGAGTCTGGTTTTCTTGAGGTGGATTCTACTAAGAAATGGACTGACCTAAGAGACACTTTCGTACTACCCGAGCATTGTGAACAAGTAAGTATGTAAATAGTTAACATCCCCCTTTTACAAGTTATGTGCTTGAAAGCTCTCATGTAAGTTATGTGGCTCTGGAAGGTAATATTTCATCCTACAAAGTCTACATCAAACTGGTGGTACGTCATAGAGGTAGCCCCTCGCAGTGCAAGGACGTATGAAGGCTACCATGTGCCAATCACAACGACATCAATGGAGGAGATCAGAGAAGATGCTCAATCAGAAGCCGCTGCGGTGGTGCCAGACGAGCATCAAGATGCTACTACTCTATATGGGGTGCATGCAAAGGAGCTACAAAATGAAACAGAGGATATGTGTTTAAACGGAGAGCTCTATATAGATATAGGAAGTTATGCTGAGTTATGCGAGGATGAGAGAGAGATCTCTTAAAGCCACAAATATTGTATTTGAACAATTTTGCTCCGTGTTGTAAAAGCTCTGGCTCTCTAAGTACCTTTCATGGTGTATAACGCTCTTTTCTACTCGCGCTCACATCTTTTGATTGAAAATTCTGAGTTTTCGACTTGCCTCTTCTATCACTCAATTCATTGCGTCATTGTATTTATATGCGTCATTACGTCATTGTATTTAATGGTCTTTGCGTCATTGTCTACTCTATTCATTCAATATTAAGTTTAAATATTCGTGTGTTTAATGCAGGTATGGATGATGAGGAGTTTCTTTCTTCTTTGTCACCGCAGCAGAGACAGTGGTACGTGGAGCGTCATCGCTCTGGCGCATCATCGCGTGTTCCTACTCCATCCGCATCTCCCTCTCTTTCGGAGCATTCGGCGCGCTCCGAAGCTTCGGCGTCGACGAGACGAGCTTCACACTCGTCTAGACACCGGCGCTCTAGTGGTGGCGGTGGCGGTTGTTGTGGGGATTCCACGACCGATGCCTCCACACCGCCTCGTGTTCGACGAGGCTCTTTACCCTCCCCTTCTTTGCCCGCCCCCACACCAGCCACAGCATCGCTATCTACGCCAGGTTTTGCACGGCTGACTGTTCCTAGAAGCTACACACCTCTACCTACTCCGCCAGGAGCCACCCCACTCGACACTCCTCGCTTCGGGGCCCAGACGTCGGTGGAGACACCTGACGTCCGTACCCCCATCGACACGCCGCTAGAGACCCCTGCCGGGACACCCAGGTTCACGCGTCACCGGCCAGAGGGCTTGCCTTACTCCGTCGACATCAGCGGCGGCATCATCATGGATGATGACGGCAAGAAGGTGATCTCGCGCATGCGTGGTCTTTGCTCTCAGCTGTTTAGACACTACATACTAAACAAATGGAGTGAAGTACCAAGTGATTTAAAAAACAGAGTCATCAGCATACTTCATGATGAGTTTCCCGTTCCAACACGGGATCGGCGCTTCAATGAAGACCTGATGAAGATTCGAATGCGCGAATACTGCAAACACAAGCGTTCCGAAGTGCAAAAAGCAATCAAGAATGGGTGGAACAGGCCAAATTGGCTGGCCAAAGAAGATTGGAAGAATGCGAAGAAAGCAGCGCGCGAGAATCCCGACAAGTGGAAGCAACAAAAGGATGCAGCCAGAGCGCGAGTAGAGGCAGGGAGCTCGCACCACTTGGGGAGCGGTGGATGGGCATCATTTGAGGCCGATTTTGTAAGTGTTTTCACATTGCTCTTTATGTTCGATAGTTTAGGGTTTATGAGTTTTTTAATTCTAACATAATGAAATCTTTGTATGTTTTGACAGTGGTCGATGACAGGACGTGATCCCACACTGTACGAGCGCGAGTACGCAGGCAGGAAGGGCTTAAACGCCCTGATGGACATTCTCAGTTCTCGCGGCGGCATGGTTAGTATTAGGGTTTACTCTTTTTTATTTTTTGTATTGTTTTATAAATGTCGTTATATGTTTATACTTACTGAAAGCTGTCTTATTGTCTTTTTTTGCAGAATCCGACAGATACGCCGCTTGGACGCGATGAGACATCTGACTAGACGACGTCAGTTTAGCCGTAGCTAGATAGCATTTAGGGTTTCTCATAGCTTATGTATCATGAAACGGATTTTATACGTCTTTTTGAACCATGTATATTATTACATTTGTCACCGCAGTTCCTTTTGCCAATCAATTCTTTATGCCTATGATGTTGTACAATTGTCATTATTACATTTGCCAATCAATTCATTTTGCCTATGATGTGTACAATTGTCAATTTTGCAAACAATGCGTCTTGTGGGTGACTATTTTGGGTCTATTATCTACCCTTGCACTTTTTTTAAAAAGTGAATCAAGTACAATATGGTTGATGGGTGGCAGGGCATTGTGAATGCCCTGCCACCAAAAAAAAAATTCTCTCGGGCGTCGCTATAAGCGTCGCTATTTATGGCTCTGTAGCGTCGCTATAGTCTTCTGTGTAAACGTCGCTATAACCGTCGCTATGAGCGTCGCTATGTGCGTCACTATATAGCGACGCTTTTAGCGACGCATATAGCGACGCCTATAGCGACGCTCTCGTAGCGACGGTTTTAGCGACGCCGAGGGTTATAAAAACCCAGTGTATTTCCGTCGCTAACAGCGTCACAAGAGCACACAACCTCTTGTAGTGTGTCCAGAGCAGGCTCGGAGTGGGGCGTATGTCCTCTGTCTCCCTCTTCTTGTAGCAGGGCACGCTCTGAGGATGATCAGAATGCAGTGGCTGCGTTGATCAAGGATGAAAAAATGCACAGCACGATGCTCAAGATGCACAGCAGAGAGAGCTCTGCGATCGAGTTGTAAGGGTGTAGGACCTACGCATGGTGCAGGAGAGGAGCTGGACGGCGAGCAACAGAGGAGTTGGGCGTGCTGCGGGAGGAGCTGCACGCGGGAAACAAAGCCAACAACGGTTTTCTTTCTAGCGGCAATTTCGGGGGCAAATATAGGGAGCTAATAAATTAATGTATGGGCACTTAGACCCAATATGTCAACGCCTTGATCTCATAATTTGCCTCTAGAAATTTTTGTGTGGATCCTGCAAGAGGTACATGTAATGGTGCATTCATTTAATTACCTTGCAAGTGTGAAATTCCTATTTCTTGGAAGATAACTATATAACGTCCAGATCATGTATGTAACATTGTAACTCAATTTATGGAGTAACTCAAAGTCTGTAATGCAACTGAACCTTCTTTTTAAAAAAAAAGGAACGTGGTGCAATTTGATTTACATTCGGTTAATAATGGTGTTTAAGTTTCAAGCATGCTTTAATTTTCTCCAGCCAAGTGCAATGGATTTCTTTCTGTAGGAGTTATTTCATTAGCATTCAATTATGGTATTTAACAAAGCCTCAAGTGATACAATCTTATCTATCTATCTATACAATTATAATGGGGGAAGGGATTCCGGCCCCTCCCCCGGACACTTGTCAATAGCTGCAACCTTCGAGAGGTTCCGATAAGTGTTCACTGAGCGCTAGGCGACACAGTGAGCTGAGAGAGAGAGAGAGAGAGAGAGAGAGAGGGGGGGGGGTGCAGCTTTTGTGTGAAGAAATTTTTTTTGAGCTTGGTTGTGCCCCTGGCCAGTTGTACGGCTCTCGCATGACCTTCGTGCCCTCCAACTCCAGTGTGGGAGTTGCAAATCATACGCATGCATAGGGAACAGGAAGACGCAGGATTCCGGCACCTCCCCCCGGACACGTGTCAATAGATGCAACCTTCGAGAGGTTCCGATGAGTGTCCACTGAGCGCCAGGCGACACAGTGAGCTGAGAGAGAGAGAGAGAGAGGTGCAGCTTTTGTGCGACGAAATCGTTTTTGAGCTTGGTTGCGTCCCTGGCGAGTTGTACAGCTCCCGCACGACCTTCGTGCCCTCCAACTCCAGTGTGGGAGTTGCAAATCATACGCATGCATAGGGAACAGGAAGACGCAGGATTCCGGCCCCTCCCCCTGGACACGTGTCAATAGCTGCAACCTTCGAGAGGTTCCGATAAGTGTCCACTAAGTGCCAGGCGACACAGTGAGCTGAGAGAGAGAGAGAGAGAGAGAGAGAGAGAGAGAGAGAGAGAGAGAGAGAGAGAGAGAGAGAGAGAGAGAGAGAGAGAGAGAGAGAGAGGTGCAGCTTTTGTGCGACGAAATCGCTTTTGAGCTTGGTTGCGTCCCTGGCCAGTTGTACAGCTCCCGCACGACCTTCGTGCCCTCCAACTCCAGTGTGGGAGTTGCAAATCATACGCATGCGTAGGGAACAGGAAGACGCGATAATGATGATATCCAGGAGTGTGGGAGCTGCAGCCGGTGTTCAAGCTTAGCATAGTAGACTCGAGGTGCATGGTGCAGGCAGTAGTGGCCAAGAGAAAGGAGCAGCAAAAACCCAGTTGGGCCAATTGAATGAAGCTGGTGGGGGGGAGGGGGGGGGGGGGAGATCTCAGCTATGCAGTATATATATATATATATATATATATATATATATATATATATATAGAGAGAGAGAGAGAGAGAGAGAGAGAGAGAGAGAGAGCAGCAACAGGCGGCTCAGGAGCGCCATGCTATGGAGGAAGGAGAGAGAGAGAGAGAGAGAGAGAGAGAGAGAGAGAGAGAGAGAGAGAGAGAGAGAGAGAGAGAGAGAGAGAGAGAGAGAGAGAGAGAGAGAGAGAGAGAGAGAGAGAGAGAGAGCGCAGCAGTAGGCGGCTCAGTGGTTGTTTTGGGGGGGGGGAGAGAGATCTCAGCTATGCAGTAGAGAGAGAGAGAAAGAGCACAGCAGAGCAGGCTGCTCAGGAGCGCCATGCTATGCAGGAAGGAGAGAGAGAGAGAGAGAGAGAGAGAGAGAGAGAGAGAGAGAGAGAGAGAGAGAGAGAGAGAGAGAGAGAGAGAGAGAGAGAGAGAGAGAGAGAGAGAGAGAGAGAGAGAGAGAGAGAGCAGCAGTAAGCGGCTGAACACTATGCATAGGAGAGGGAGAGAGAGAGAGAGAGAGAGAGAGAGAGAGAGAGAGAGAGAGAGAGAGAGAGAGAGAGAGAGAGAGAGAGAGAGAGAGAGAGAGAGAGCTTCCGGCCCTGCCTCACCGCCTCCAATTGAGTGTGAGTGTGTGTGTGTGTGTGTGTGTGTGTGTGTGTGTGTGTGTGTGTGTGTGTGTGAGAGAGAGAGAGAGAGAGAGAGAGAGAGAGAGAGAGAGAGAGAGAGAGAGAGAGAGAGAGAGAGAGAGAGAGAGAGAGAGAGAGAGAGAGAGAGAGAGATAGTTCTATTATCGTCCTGGGAGGTCAAATATGACCTATGGGACCAAATGAACATGTCACGTGGTGTGAGTGGAGTTCATAAGTGACTCTCGATGCTCAAAAATGGCTGAAATGAGCGTCGCAATAGAGAGTCCACATCGTGGTTGGGAGAGGAAGGTATGTAGGGAGAGCTCATGGCTGAATATATGGGGAAAAGAGGACCTAATGTGGTCAAAAGCTGAGCACTCAAGTAGTGTGTGGTACTCACTCTCTCGCACTTGACGAGGGCATAAGGTGCAAAGTCGATGACACTCCTCGCCAGTGCCCCAACGTCCTGTCTCACAGCGTAGAGAATGGGAGCTAAGACGAATGGAGGCAATGGTGCGGATCGCACTCAACGGGATGGGCTCAAGGATGTAGGAATGGGTTCGGTTACCTCGTTCCGAGAAGAAGAGAGATTTGTAGTTTGGGGCAACGTGTGTGGTGTAATGGCTGAAGCGAGAACCTCCGGATTTCTCCCAAGCCATGATACATTGGCGTTGTAAGAAGGCCTCATTAACTTGGGAGTCGATCGACGCATCCTTGACCAAGTGACATGCATCCCATCTTCCAAACCATTTCTTGATATCAAACATCCACCCCGAACTTAGTATTTTGCTCTTGCATGTCTTTTGAACCTTTTGACTTGCTTCATATGCGATTCTAGGAAGTCGATGCAAAGGGCTACGTTGTGTCTTACGCATGTACTCCACAACCCTTTCCATGCCCAAGACCTCAATGGGAAGCGATCCGGACTCAAGAAGTAAGAGCATGTAGGGTGTTTGTGTCTTGACTTGGAGAAAGTTGGTGAGAAAACGCTTTTGGACATTCTCAAACTCTTTCCAAGTAGACTTCCCGATGCTTCCACCCCACACCTCCACTCCATAAAGAAGCACCGGTGTCACCAATGTGTCAAAGAGGTACTTTTTGAGAGCCCAACACTTGATCTCTCCTGCATTGCACATGTTCTCAAATGCATAATAAGCCCTCTTTCCGGCTTCCAAGCGACGCATTGCACAATCCTTCCATTTATGATTGGATGGAACCTCAAGGCCAAGGTACTTGAAGTGATCTACCACTTCAAGTTTCTCATTGTTGTATACAATGCATGGATTTTCGTCATTGAGGGTCTTTACAAGCATAACCTTGGTTTTGGATCCATTCACGATCAGCCCGCTATGTAGGCAAAAGCGTTCCAAGACACTCATAAGCTTTTGTGCATCTTCTAAGGTATGTGCCAAGAGCACTACATCATCGGCATAAAGCAAAAGCATGATCACCGCATTTCTAATCTTAACCTCTTCTATGCCTTCTTGCTGCATAAAATCAAGAACCATGTATTCCAATTCATCAATGAGTAGCCCAAAGAGGGTTGGGGAAAGTGGGCATCCTTGTTTGACACCAATAGTGCTTGCAAAAAATTCTGAAATTACATCTCCCATACGTAATCGACATATCACTTTTTGGTAGATGCGAAAGACTGCATGCATAAATTCTCTCGGCACTTGAAGGCTTTGCATACGTCTCCAAAGATTTCCTCGCGGTACCATGTCAAAAGCTTTCTTGAAATCCACAAAGCAACAATACAACTTTTTTCCTTTCAATCGAGACGCTTCCATAAGAACTCGAAGAGTGACAAGGTGATCAATAGTGCTATGATGCTTTCGAAAACCTGCTTGGCCAAGCGCACGTTTGCCATTCTTTTCAGCCCATTCACTTATCTTCATCTCCATGATACATCCAAATAACTTTGCCATCAAAGAACCAACCATTATAGTGCGATAGTTGTTCACATTGTTTACATCTCCTCCTTTGTGCAAAGGTTTAATCCAATTTGCACTCCAATCATGAGGCATGCCATACTGAAGTGCAAGGTTAAACATATCGCATATCCAATATCGTGTTTTCTTGCTTGTCCATTTAATCATTTCAGCCTTGACACCTTGAAGGTCACCTGCCTTGCGAGTAGCAAGTTTCTCAAGCGCACGGCATACATCTTCAATGGTAAAGAAGGGAGACATAAATGGAAGGGAGCTACAACCCTCCATCTTATCAACATTGGGTTGCTCATAGAGGTTCTTACAATGCATATACATATCCTCAAGAGTCAAGTCACCAAAGCTCTCAACGCGCTCGCCTTTTAGATGTTGCCAAAACTTGCCACATGCATGTGCTTTCTCTTGTGCTAAAAGAAGTTGTTTTTCGACTTCTCACCTTCTCCTCTTCTTTTGAACAAGTGCTTTGTATGTGTGTGAACATTCCAAGTAAACTTCCTTGTCTTTGATTACATCCAATCTTAGCAAGTGTTTTCGGGCTTGACTACATTCCATGTCAAACCATTTCTTCTTGGTGCTACCCTTCTTAGACCTTTTGCAAGATATGTGTTTCGCCGAAAAGCATTCCTTCGCACAAGAGAAAATTACTTCTTTGAAAACTTTCCACTTGCATTCTAATGTTGGGCTCCCTTGATGCTCTATCATGCTTAACATTTGGTCCACCATATTAGCATATATAAGTGCTCGTTTGAAGTCTAGACGTAGGTACAAATGATTCACATCATGATTGGAGGCTACATGCTCGGGCCGTTTACCACACTTGAGGTCAATACATAACATCCTATGATCCGATTCCGGATTCCATTCACCAAGTGTAAAGCTTTGTATGCATTCTAGAGTGGCTTCTGAGAACAACATATAGTCAATCACGCTAGCACCATTGTGCTTTCTACATGTAAAGTCATTGGTGCCTTGCCATAGAGATACACCATTTGCAATGAGCATTCCGGTACTATTGCACATATGTAGAAGTGACTTTCCATAGTGATCCACTTCTTTTGCATCATTAGAACTTCGATTATACATGTATGAGTCATCCACTCTTCTTGATACATGCGGCATGTCGACTTGTTGTGTGTCGTGTTGTAACATATTTGTGCGATCATTCATGTCTCCAAAAACAATGACTTCACCTTGATCCTTGTAATGAGCAATGTCTTCCTCTAGTTCAACAAAGGGCTGATCTCTATCCATATTCAAGCGAGCATAAAAGTTGGAGTCATAGTGAGGAATGTAGCAGCCGGCCATAAACATGACTTGACCATTTGGTGGGCTGATTTTCAGCCATAAGTAGCGTTTATACTTATCTTCTTTGACAATGGAAACATCTTTCAAACCCTTTTTGGTCATACATGCTACGCCTCCTTGGCCTCTTCGTTGCTTTGCATTTTTGGCCCACATCAAAGAATGCACATCGTATTTGTCAAATCCAAGAATTCGTTGCGCATCATGCTCCCATGTTTCGACAAGAAGTATCACATCGGAGTCATTGGTAAGCTCATCAATGCCAATTCCCGCATTCCATGGATACCCGTTACAATTCCAAAAGCTTATTCGCAAGCGTGAGTTGGTCTCATAGATCATGTGTCCCTATTTGTTGGGTGGACTTGCATCCTCCTCAAGTGCCTTTTCTTCTTGAGATGATACCTTAACCTTCTTGCTTCTTTCCTCGTATGCTTTGCGACGTACATTTTGTTGCATAAGAGTGCGATCCTCATATACATTACAACCCGTTCCTTTGAGGTAGATCCAACCATTGTCAAGGATGATCTTTCTCTTTACCTCATCAGCCATGGTACATACAATAGGTCTTTCTCCTGAGCGAGGGACTCCTTGTTTTCCAACTCGATGTGCACCATAAGCCATGATTCCTGACATGCCAAAGTGTGTAGCAAAAAATTCTTCAATAGCAACCGCAAGAGATTGGGGTGTTTCCATGCTTTCCTCCTTGATTCCACGAATGACGATGTTCTTTGAGCGTTTTTGTCGTTCTTGCAATTCTTGAGTGTCCACATTCTCTACATTCTTTGCTTGGACAACGGCTTGCGTGATAGGAGATGTAGAAACCACATTATCCTTACATATATCAGCCCATGATTTGGATGCATTTCTCATCTCACGTACATCATGTCGTATTGTATCTATTGTTTCCTCTTTCAATACATGATCACTCTCAACTTTGCTCAAGCGCTCTTTCACTACATTCATGTCAACAAGAGAGCGTTTACATTCTTGAACTTCATTCTCAAGATGCATCAAGCGTGTTGTTTGCATTTCAAGAACCTTCTTGAGGTGCTCATTCTCCACAACGAGAACTCTTAAAGTACCATTCTCCATTGCAAGTGCGCGTAACTCTTCACCTTGCTTGTTGACGGTTTCTTGTAATGAGATCAAGTAAGCCATGATCATTGCTTCCGTTGTTGTAGACGATGTGGTTGGATTAGCATCCAAATTCCTTGGAGATTTTGTTTCATTCTCCATGGCGAGTGTGGCTTTTCCACCCTTGCGAGTTTTGTCTGACATTGCGTTCAAGTCGGCAACAAAAACGCAAAGTTTTGACAGTTTTTTCAGTTCTGAGATGCTATTACAGCAAAGCCTTCCATTACACAGAAAAATTCTGTCTTTACATCAATGTGTAGAGAGCTTTGTGCTCTTCGATTGAGGCTATAGATCACCTAAATCGGAGTTCGGATGAGCAAGTTATGGTCAAAAGAGTGAAGAGAGAGAGAGAGAGAGAGAGAGAGAGAGAGAGAGAGAGAGAGAGAGAGAGAGAGAGAGAGAGAGAGAGAGAGAGAGTAGCGCCAAGAAACCAACAATATCTGTTACATAAGCATACATTGAGTGTGTGTGTATATGTGTGTGTGTGTGTGTGTGTGTGTGTGTGTGAGAGAGAGAGAGAGAGAGAGAGAGAGAGAGAGAGAGAGAGAGAGAGAGAGAGAGAGAGAGAGAGAGAGAGAGTAGCGCAAAGAAACCAACAATATCCGTTACATAAGCATACATGGAGGGAAGAGAGAATAGTTTTTTTTTTTTGTGAGCCCACTTAAAGACTGTGCTAAGAAGAAGGCTTTGTACAAAGGAGTAAGATATATGCTGATTTCGTGATAGTGGGTTACTTGAAAAGAACACATACTTAGGCAACACATTAATCATCATGTATGTCAAGTGCATTGCACTTCTCGGACTAAACAGGTCCGAGACAGGCTTCCTGTTCGTAAGGTTGTCTCATGGAGTGCATTGTTAAGAAGCTCTATGCTATTTCCAGTAGATATAGAGAGAGGGTGGTGCGTGCACCAGCGCAATAGTTCCTCGATGATCTTCATGTTCGCAGTGTTGTCTCATGAAGTGCATTGATTGCAGGGTGGACAATATGTATGTCAATTGAGCTTCATGTCTGCAATAATGTCTCATGATGTGCATTGATTGCAAGATATGTTGGGTCAGGGTCAATGTGAGGGTCAGGAAGGTCTGGGCTATTTTCAGTAAATGCAAAGAGATGGCATCTTTCCAAATCCAATCACGCTCACTTGCACCTTGAAGGCACATGGCATTACACGAGATGCTGATCTGGGAAAAAGAATTCACGGTGATATTGTTAGTCAACGGTTGTTAAAAGAAAACATCGTGCTTGGCACTACCTTAGTCAACATGTATGCCAAATGTCGGTTCACTTCATAAAGCACAAAAGAGCTTCCTATCCAAGATGTCGTCTCTTGGAATGCACAGATTGTGGGATATGCCCAACTTGGGCAGGGCCAAGAAGTTGTGGATTGTTTTGGCGGATGCGAAGCGAGGGTCCACGATGAGCTTCATGTCTGCAATGTTGTCTCATAACGTGCATTGATTGCAAGATATATCCAACAGGGTTAGGGTCAGGGTCAAGAAGCTCTAGATTGTTTTTAGCAGATGCAAAGAGAGTGCATCTTTCCAAATCCAATCACCTTCACTTGCACCTTGAAGGCATGTGGAATTAGACGAGATGTTGATATGGGCAAAAGAATTGACAATGATCTTGTTAGTCAAGGGTTGTTGAAAGAAAACGTCGCGTTTGGCACTACCTTGGTCAACATGTATGCCAAATGTCAATGCACTTTATAAAGCACAAAAGAGCTCCAAGATGTTGTCTCTTTGAATGCATTGATTGCGGGATATGCCCAACTTGGGCATAGGCATGGCCAAGAAGCCATGGGCAGTTTTTGGCGGATGCGAAGCAAGGGTGTTTGAGATGCTTTCATCTTGACAGGGCAAAGCAAGGGTGTCTCTTCAGATGCAATCGCATAGGCTTGAATCTTGAAGGCAAGGGTTGGGGTTAAGAAGCATATGGGTTGTTTCAACAGATGCTGAGAAAGGGCATCTCTCCTAATGCAATCACATACACCTCCACCTTGAAGACATGTGGCATTATACAAAATGTTGATGTGGGCAAAAGAATTCACAATGATATTATTAGTCACAGATTGTTTGAAAGAAAATTTCGTGCTTGGCACTGCCTTTGCCGACATGTATGCCTAATGTGGCGCCAAAGACACTGATTACATCTATACTATCTATAATGGAGAAAGGGATTGTGGCCCCTCCCTCGAACACATGTCGCAAGGAGCTCACTCCGGGGAGTGTGGCCTACAACTGGCAATGTAGGCGGACAATGAGATAGAGAGAGAGGCCGCCGAAGGTGGCCGGCCACACTAGTTGATTTAAAAATGATTTTTTTAAATATTTGGAAACATTACAAGATAGAACATAGTGTATTGTGACATTGAGTCATCTGGAGTTGTAAAGTGTCAATTAGGCTTAGATTTCATTGAAGACCGCTAGCATATATAAAATTGGGCCAAGAAACTTGAAAACTAAACCAAACTTCATAAAACTTGAGTGACTTGTTTATAGTGTGAATATCTAATGCACGTCAAAAAAGTGAAAAGAAACCTTCATTTTAACATGAGAGACAATAAGCACTCTTATTATCTACTATTTGAAAATCTCTTAAAAGGGGATTAGATCTCGGGTAGTAATAGAGTGCATGTGTAAAATTTCAAGTGATTTGAAATTTTTTGACTTGGATATCCACTTGAATTGCATCAAAAACTTCCATACATGAAAATTACTAAAAATTTGTGCTAAACTTGCCTAAAAATTGAAAAACTTGATTCACCCTTAGCAAGTGGAAATCAACAAAAGTGCAAAATGGTATTTTTTTGAGTGAGTAGATATTAAGTGAGCTTATTATCTCCTCCTAGCCAAAGAGGTCATTTTTGCAAAAAACAAATCAAGGGTAAAAGAACTATCATACAGATAGCCTAGCCTGAAAAACTTGAAGTCATTTGGACATAGTTTGCTACTAGAAATTGAGCTTTGAGAATTCTAGTTGTAAATTGGTCCTTTGGCTACTTTTACAAAATTGATACTACAAATGTAACAAGGAGTCATTGTACATACTTGCGGATAATAGACTAGTTTATACAATGTTGATTTTACAAGATTGATCAAAATCAAGCTTGAATTCAAAGACAGTTTGGAATTGTAATAGGTGAAACACGTTGTATTGGTTCTAAAGACCAGGTAGTCAATATCATTCAGAAATATTGATCTTTATGTATCTTAGAGTAGGCCATGTACTAGGAAGCTAGAGATTTAATAGAAAAACCAAGAGCAGAGTGTCAATCAAGGAGAGTGTAAACCAAAGGGGATCGTTAGAGACCATAGTTGAAGAAGTCCCAAACACTTACTCCGACTCAAGTTCAAAAAAATAAAATCCTTTTCCACTCAATTGGGCATTGGAACCTCACTCAGGTTCAAGTATATGTCGACCTTCTACAAGACCAACAAGCATGGGCTCAGATTTATCTGGATCCTAATGAAGAGTATGTGATTAGAGTCGATTTACCTATTTCCATGGGAGTGGCAATAGGTTTGCAATCCTCAAGTCCAAACTTACATAGCAATGTCTCTATGTAACTTTTCTGACACAAGGCAATACCACCATCACACTGCTTAAACTGTATACCCAAGTAATGATGCAGCAGCCCCAAATCTTTCATCTTGAAAGTAGCATTCAAATCAGCCTTAAATTCAGCAATATGTCTCTCATTTGGTCCAGTGATCAACAAATCATCGACATAAAGAACCACAATGAGAAGTACATCACCCTCACGCTTTACATACAATGTGCTTTCTGTTGGACTGTTACGAAAGCCTCGTTTAACCAAATGAGTGTCAGCTTTCTCATACCAAGCACGAGGAGATTGCTTCAACCCATAAAAAGCCTTCTTACATCTGCACACTTTGTCCTCTTGTCCTTTTATGACAAAACCGCAAGGCTGCATTACATAAACTTCCTCAAATATGTCACCATTCAAGAAAGCAGTAACAATGTCTGATTGATGTACATCCCAACCAAAATGAGCTGCCAATGCACATAGAAAATGCACAGTAGTCATACGACAAGTGGGAGCAAAAGTCTCTTCATAATCTATGCCTTTTTGTTGTGCATAACCCTTTGCAACAAGTCGAGCCTTATGGAGATTGATCTCACCATCCAGCTTGCATTTCAACTTGTAAACCCATTTTGTACCAATGGCCTTTTTGCCAGGAGGCAAATCACATAAAGTCCATGTGTCATTTTCTATAAGTGCATCATATTCTGATTGCATGGCAGCCATCCAATTTTTAATTTTTTGAATTTTGTGCTTCATTAAAAGACAGAGGCTCCTCAACATCATGTAAGCTAGACATAGCCAAAGCATAAAAATCTGATGCGTAAGATGCATGGCAAGAGCTTGAACGAGTACGACTAGACAAAGGTGCATCCAATTTACTGTCACGCAAAGTGTGCACCAGCCATTTTGGCATACCTCTAGCCTGCTCATTTTCAGCCCTTTCCTCATCAAGTACATCATCTACATCTGCATCAGTAATAGGCTGATCTGTAACATTTTCAGAAACCCCCATAGGCTGTACATTTGTATTTCCACCACTGGATCTTACATTGGTATTTCCACCACTGAAAATAGGCAACAAAGTGTCATAAATGTCCTGTGAGCTTACATTCAGTGTCTCTAGTACATGACAGCAAGGGCTGAACAGAATCTTCCACAAACACTACATCACGTGAAACCAGAATTCATTTTGTTTGCGGATGATACAACCTGTAACCTTTGCTTTCAGCACTATGACCAACAAAAATACATTTGACAGCCTTATCATCCAATTTTCTCTGTTGCACTTGTGGCACCAAAGCATATGCCAAACAACCAAAAACACGCATGTGCTCAATAGAAGGCTTTCTATCATGCCATGCTTCATATGGAGTAATAGACTGCAAAGCTTTCGTAGGACACCTGTTTAGTACATAATTGTCACACATGATGGCCTCAAGCCAAAAAGAATGCGGCAAAGCTTGAATTTTGACTATACTTCATGCCATTTCCGCTAGTGACCTGTTTTTCCTCTCAGCAACACCATTTTGTTTAGGTGTATAAGGCACTGTACATTGGTGTTTTATCCCACAACTAGCCAGAAATGCATTAAATTCATGAGACATATACTCCCCCCCTCGATCGGAACGGAGGATGCCCATAGTACATTTCGAGACATTTTCAGCCATAGCTAGAAATTGTTTGAAGCACATAAAAACTTAGGACTTCGCTTTAACAGGAAATACCCATGCATGCCTGGAGTAATCACCAATGAAAGTCACGAAGTACAGGTAATTTCCCAAGGACGGAGTTTGCATGGGCCCACAAACATCACTATGCACAGGCTACAACCTGCATGTGGCCCGAACTGAACCATCCTTTGGAAATTTAGAACGCTGCATATTGCCCAAAATAGAGCCTTCACAAACATGTTTGATAGGTGCTTCAAGAGGCGGCAAAGAAGCAACCATATCAGATTTTTGCAAAACGCAGCAAACTAGCAAAATTCAGATGACCAAAATGTGCATGCCAAAGTTTTGCATCTGAGATAGCCCTTGAATCTGCAACAACATTTGCAAAATTTTGTCCACACTTTTCATACAAAGTGAGCTTATACAGCCCACGGCACAAAAGGCCAAATGCAACAATTTCATCACCAAAAATGAGATCATGAACTGTACATCTGTCATCCACAAATTTGACTACAAGTCCAAGTCTAGCAAGTGAGGATACAGACAAGAGATTCTTCTTGATCCCAGGTATGTAAAGTGCATCAACAAGTGTGAAGGAACTGCCATTAGCAGCAGTAAGCACAATCTTTCCAACTCTTTGAACTGGATAAGAGGCATTGTTGGCACAAGTGTTAGAATTCCCATGAGGGACAGACTCGAGAGAGGTGAACAATTCACGATGTGAGGTAATGTGCTTTGTGGCACCACTGTCGAAATACCACACATGTGAATCTGCAGCAACTGACAAGCATGCATCATGGACAGCAGGATTGTTAGTGCACTCTGCGCTAAAAGCCCATTCTGCATCAACATCAACATTACAGTCTCCTTTTACAGAAGACTCAACAATGGCTGCATTTGTAGTGGAACCAGCATTTGCAGTGGAACCACACTCTTTCTTCTTAGCCTCTTTGGCCTTCAACTTAGGACACGACTTGATCAAGTGATCATTAGCTTTACAATAATGGCAATGCATCTTCTTTTTGCCCTTATCACCAAAATTGTCAAATGAAGTGCTGCCAGCAAAAGCATTAGGAACAAAAGTTTTGTCACTCGCTGCAGAACCATAAGAAGTGGTTGCATTACTGTTACCACCCTTTCTTTGAGAAGCAATAAAAGCCTGTTCAACTACACGCTGCCTAGTCCTGTTTTTTTTTGGAAAGTGACTCTTGCAACAACAATGTGCATAATGAATCAAACTTGACAACTTCAAGATTTCCTTGGGTCATCAGTCTCCAAGTACTAGAAAAAGTCTGGTAAGAATCTGGTAAGGCATCAAGAACAGTCTGCACAAGGGAACTGTCTGAAATGACTTCACCTGCAGAAATAAGTTGCTCATTGATATCCTTGACACTAGCAAGGAAAGTGTCCATATCATCTTCCTTATGCATAATCTTCGACTCCAGCTCTTTACGCAGAAATGCAATTTTAGCCTCATTGCGACTTACATAAAGACCAGCCAAAATATCCCAAGCTTGTTTTGCAGATTTTGCTGAACGGATGTGAGGAACAATGGTGTGCTTCATAGACAACGCAATCAATGCACGAGCCTATGCATCCTTTACATCCCAACGATCTTGTTCTGTCGTAGGCAAAACAACTGTAAATATAGCAGCAATCCTTGCAGCAACACTTGCAACATCCTCAACATCGCCTACATCCTCACAACCAGGACGTACATCAATGCCTTGCACAATGTTCGAGACGCCCTTTGACACAAGAAAATGTTGCATCATATAAGCCCACATAGGGTAATTGTCCCTATCCAACCTGTCCTCAGCAGCAAACATCTTGAACACATCTGGGTCGTTGTTGTCAGCCATGGTAAATGCTGCACGTGATGTGGAAACTGCCCGAAAATAGGAGAAACGGAGCGAGAACAACACGTGCTATACAACACAAACCGTAGAAGACTATATATAAGGCACCTGTTATGCAGAAAACGGCACTGACAAAAACTCTGCACAAAATGACGAAATAGCCTCTGTAGCACTGCCTGTATTTGAAACGGCGGCCGAAATGAGCCCTAATCAGAAATATGAGCGGACTGAGATCTACGAGCATACCCAAAATATTTGTCGACCTGCGAACACTCGTCAAAGCTCACTGAAATCGGAGAAAGTGAGCAGGCATGTACTGGAGCTGCTAGCAACTAAGCCCAGAAGGACGCAACCTGCCCTGATACCAATTGTTGGAATTAGGGTTGCAAAGAAACGCACACAGCTTGGAGAAGATGAAGGAAGATCTAGGAACACAATGGAGAGTGTGTTACTTAGTATGCAATGGAAAGATATATAGCCCTAGAGTGATGGGCGTATATACAATGGTCGGGGGAAAAAAACCTCCTAAAGAGGGAAAAAATGCCCCGACGGTCCTAGTGTGTTCACACACATCACTACCACATGTATATGGTAACATCTCATTATACTAGCGTAGTCACTCATGTATTCTCCTTGTTTTGGCTTGAAGCTATAGATTTATGCCACTAGATTGTGCTTGATTCCCTCAAGTTTTGAGCAAGCAGCAACACATCTTTTATCCAATGCTGATACAACTATAATGGGTCCATATCACGACCCATTCCCATGATCATATCTCTAATCAAGGAGCCCTAATATTTGTTTTTTTCAATCTCTTTTGGAGTCATCGTACAAAGCTATTTTTATAGCTATCCCTGAAGAGGTGTACGAGAAGATTTGTTGCACCTTTTTCCATAACCTTAAAGATATACATAATTTTCAAGGGCGTTTAATGCCCTCATTTTACATGATCTATCCACAAAAATTGCTACATCATTTCTCTTCCAACAATAAACTTCTAAGATTGCATTATCAGTTGGTATGTGCTTTAGAGATTTGACATCTACTTGGTCAGAACTTTTTATCTTTAACACTAGTGGTAGCTCTTTTGGTGGTCATGTTTGGAATCAATGTATTGACTCCGAGCCTCCATTTCTCTAGAGTATTAGGATTTGCAATTGTTAAGTATTGCACTCTGTTTTGATCCATGTAGAAGATTTTTTGCTTATTTGCTCTAACCTCCTCTTTGTGGTTAGAGTCGATAACCCTAATTCCAACATGAGACAATATATTGGCAGATGTATAGAGTTGGGAATTCCAAGCAAGAGAGGCTTCTCTCATTGTTCCTTGAAGGCTTACTCAACTAGAAGTTTCATGCTATACTATATAGCAAGAAACACACTACCTTGGAAGCATGCAATTTGGATGCTATAAACTTGGGAGAACTGCAAAACTTTTAGTGAAGAAAGCATTGTGAAAGATATGCAATGTGAGCGTACTACATCTACATCGTACTACATTTAGTGAAGTACGATGGAAATGTCAAATACTTGCCTATGAGATAGTGGGTAAAACCTATGTATAGGTATCCATGTAACATGGGACAAATGCAAAACCCACCCATGGCTATGGAGAGACCACAACCAGTGTTGCTAGGTCAACAACCATCTTTGCCAAGAAGTAATGCACTATCAGTCAAGTACGTGCATCATGAAGAAAAAGTTGAGGAGCATGTCATAGTACCAATCATGCCTTATAATGAGGCTAGTTCATCAACTGTATTAGCAAAGAATGCTAATCCAATTGATGCTTATTGCATGCAATGTGATAGAAAAGGTGGACGTTATTGTGAGGATTGTCCTAGGAATCCTACAAACAAAGGGAAAATGGCAATCAACATAGTGAATATCATGCCAATTAGCTTCTTTGATAGTGAACCTATTGTTCGAGTCGGGGATTTAATATTTACGTAATTACCAAAAAATTTGTGTGATCACAAGGTCTTGTTGACATATTTACATAATCACAACTAACATGATCACAAGCAGGTTCAGAGCAACCCGGAAACCCACAAAAAGCCTGCCGGGCTTTTGCGTTTTCCCGAGGGCCCCGCCGGGCTTATGCATTTTCCCTATGGGCCCTCTAGGAAAACCCTAAAGCCAGGCGAGCTGCAGCTTAATATCATAGAGGGCCCAAATCGGGCACGTTCGGTGTTTCTTGTTGAGACACACACACACACACACACACACACACACACACACACACACACACACACACACACACACACACACACACACACACACACACACATAGAGAGAGAGAGATGACCATCTTTGTAGGTACGTCGAGAGGAGAGAGGGGGTCGTGAGAGAGAGAGACAGAGAGAGAGATCAATGACTATCTTCATTGTGGAGCTACGTAGTGTCGCCACAATTATAATGACTACTTGCACGCAAAAAGCAGACATCATTTGATACACTTACAACCACAAATAGCTCGTAGATGCGTTAGCACATGTGCTCCAATTTGCAAGGAATGCTTGGCATTGTTGTGTAGCTCTCTCCGAGCCAATTGTGATGGTGCATTTGAATCTCCAATGCAACGAGGGGGCAAGAAGTAGCGTTAGGATGAAGTGCCATTTCACCCTGGCTTCTACAAGTAGAATAACTACTCATTATAAATGATGTTTTTAACCATAATCCGCATCATATCATAACTGTCAAAAAATAAGACTTTGATATGGGAAATTGAGTTATGTCGTGTTGTTGACCCATGGGCCAACACTCCCCCCCTCCGAATTCATGTCCTCTCTGACATCACCTCATTGTTAATGTCGGTGCGGTCTTTGTTGTTGTTTTTCTTTCTTGTGATTTATGTCCTTCATATCCATCTATTGTTGTCATTATAGGGCTATTGCTAGATCTAAATTAAAAAAGAAGCCAATCTCGTTCAGCTTGACTCTTATCATCATGGATAGATAAAGCTGCAGATTCATCCATTGGAAGTTGTTTAGTAATTTGATCACAACCTCTTTTTGTTTCCATAAATATGATCACTTTACTTCCATCCATCATTCACTTTAGTAAATCTGGCAATTTTGAGTATTTCTCATTCTGAAGCGAATGATGGATGGAAGTAAAGTGATCATATTTATGGAAACAAAAGAGGTTTTGATCAAGTTACTAAAAAACTTCCAATGGATGAAATACAATCGTTTTGATTTGAGATTCAAAACCATGTTTGCTAGGGGCTTTTCAATTCTTTGCCTTCTTCGTATCACTGGTGCCGACATTTTTCTCCATTGCTTTCAATTGAATACTGCAGACATAAGAACTAGATGTTCAGTTAAAATAAATAAAAAAACTTTTCAATATATTAGAAAAAAAATCACTAAGAAAGCAATCAAATCTACACAATATGAGATTTGCAATGCACTCTAGTCAATTCCACATATCGACCACATATGTTCTGAGAGAACATACACATTGCAATGCACTCTCTACATGACATTATGGAAACAAAAATAATATGAAATTGTCAATGCAATTATAAATATAATGATTAGTTATATATCCTCTGCCATCTGAAAACAATAAGACACAACTATTTTCACATGCTACAAAGAATCATCAACATTTACATTGAAATGATGATAATTATTTGCAAAACACACATGAAAGAAATAATATCGATGATTGACCATCTCATGCACTAACAATCTTTTAAATATAATAGATAATTCACTCCCTATATAAACCAATGCATAAAACAAGGCAATGAAATATTCAATACAATTACACAATTGAGGACTACTTGTACCCAATCAAGGATTGTAGCCCCCTTATGCATCCAATTCAATATATAAAAGCTATTTTCACCCAATTTATAGCTCTCATATTGTGTAGTGGAAATGTATATCAATTCAAATCTATGATGGTGAAAAATGCAAGACTTCAAGGATCTTTGTATACCCAATACACTAGTACAAGGCATCCGACCCTTGACTATCAACTCGTTATTTAAATATGCTCATCTTCTAAAACCACTACAGCCCTTTTATGGACCAATGGCTTCGTCACAATGAGCATGACTCTCCAAATTCTCAATTGTTTTGGTTTAGTACCTTTATGTTCGGTGAAGGATTTAAATATTTTTAAAAGTGGTTACCGAATTAAGAATCACGTTCGGCCCAAGAAAAGGACCTGTGACTCTGTAACCTTAGGTCGATTAACAAGGAGATGACTATACCCGGCGCTCGGATATACTCCCTAGGGATTTGCCTAGTTAAAATGCCAAAGTAAAAAGAGGTTTACTATATACAGTCTAACCCGCCGGGCTTTCCCATTTCCCCGGCGAGCCCGTCGGTAAAACACTACAGCCCGGTGGGCCCCACCGGGAAAATGAAAAAGCCCGATGGGCCTACTGGATCTATTGGTTTTTGCAGGTCACCATCAAGATCACGTTAACAATTAACGTGATCACGTGATTTTCTTGTGTAAATACTAGAGTTATTAACGTAATCACACGATCGTGATTACGCCAATGAAATCCCTGGTTTGAGTCAAAGTAGTGACAAGGGCACAAGTGAAGAAAAACAAACAAAACATTGATAGTGAGTCAAATAGCAGTAAGAAGTTTTCTAAGGACTCAAAAAAAGAGACGACAATGCTATGGGTTCAGGAGACAAAAAACAAGAAAGAGAAATAAAAGAAAACTCTCAAAGGTTGTTCGAGGAAAGAACAAAGTCCATGTCAACTAAGTTCAATCCATCAATGTAGCTTTGGAATATTTCAAAGTAGGCCTAAAAGCAGTTCAAATAATAAAAACAAAATGGAAAAACTATCCAACTTAGACCATATTAGGTATTATGATAAAAATCCCTCATTATGGGAATCTCCAAATTGACTAAATTCATGTAATTTGGGAATTTTTCATTCAAAGTGGAAAAAATGTTGATATACTTGTTGATGGGGTAGAGTGCAATCTCAAATAATTGTGGTGTTGATAAACACCAAAATTTGAGGATGCACAAAGCATGAATTTGAATAAATACTAGTAATAAAATAAAAGAAAGAAAGAAAATTACAATCAAAGGTCTTGTTTACAATCATTATAGTAGCAATAGAAGCTCCATATAATCTACTCCAAATCGGATGCCATGTCCAAACTTTGATCCAAGTGTGGTTGATGATGTACACAAGCAAGGCCAGTTTTATCTTTTAGAGCATGCCTTTTTGGAATCTTAATCCTTGAAAATGGACCTTCTTTGTTGGGTCTCCAAGACCAAACAGTCGCATCTACAGATTCCCACACTTGCGGGTCCTTATAGTTGACATCCTAAAAACCCTTCCAACAATTAGTGTAAGCTTGAGTATTTGTCATCCTAGTCTTTCTTGCACAAGGTGCCCAATATTGAATCAAAACCTTTCTGTAGTTTGGTAATGTAGGCTCATTGTCAATGTTTGATAAAGCCATTGCAAGCCAAACTAGATAGATATCCATGTCACTTGGAAGTAGCATAACAAAGTCACCTTGGTGCACATCAGATAGAGGGTCAAACTCTTCCCTTGGTCTATCTTGCTGAGGACCACAAAAATGATTATTTAGCTCTTCAAGACCTAGGAATCTTTTGGCTCCTTGTTGTAAGCTCATTGTGATGCACTGTTTGTGACAAGATTCTTGCATTTTTTGCCAAAATTGTTCGTACAAGACTCCCTCTAATATGATTTCTCTTCCAAGCTTGTCAATTACCGTTAGTCCAGTAATCTATCACAGGCCTATAATATTGTGGCACACTTGAACCATTTCCTAAATTTTGCTAAAACTTGATATAATTCTTCAACTCTAAAATCACTTCCTCATGGGCCTTGACATACTCTACCATTGGTACCAAAGGTAAATCTCCATGTGGTAACATTGGATTTCCTTCTATGTAAGTTTTTCAAAGGAAAATACTTCCACTCCAATTTGATACACCTACATGTGCCTTATATTGCATCATGGGTGTCTCATCTTGCATAAAAAACCTAAATTGAAGAGGTTTGGAATGGCCAACAAGTATGTCTTGTCCATCACAAAGATAGCCATCACAATATTGCTTGAAATTAGGGACCTTTGTGAGCATAAATGGAGTTGGAGATGAAGATGAGCTATTCCTTAGTGTATCCATCAAATGAGGGAAAGTATAAGTTTGTGTAACTCTCAACTTTTCTAAAAACTTACTGAACATTGCATCTATGTCCTCATGTGTATGCCCAACCATTAAAAAAAATTCCTAGTTGAATGGTTTTGAAAACGCCCCTTGCAACAAGCATGGACAACTAGGCAAATAAGTATCAATTTTTGTTCTCCCCTGCACAATTATCTAACTGTAGCAACAAGTTCTCCGGTAACTTGCAAAATCATGGACCCAATTCCTCTTCTATAGTTTTTGATGTCTGCACAATGGGCTCTTTGCCTTCACTCAAGTTGTGGTAGTCCAAAGCATCCCTTGAGTTCAAAGAATTTAGTAGTTAGTCCAAAGCATCCCTTGAGTTCAAAGCATTTAGTATTGGTTGCTAGATCACCAAGAGGATGCTTATCTATCCTCTCTAGGTTATGTAAACAATTAGCAATTGAGCCAATTGTAAGATTTGGATCAGCTGGCCACAAAACATTCAAGACAAAGTAACCGCAATGACCTTGTCCAAGTCCATGAGTGATCATACCTATCAATGCCACTTGAAAATTGTATCCGGAGTCCACACCCTTAGGAACAACATGTAATCTAGGAATTGAAGTCTTCTTTTGATCCATCTTTTTATGAATTATGCATAAATACTTTTGTGGTTGAGTTTTTGAATATGTGCACCATGTATAATATAGGCTCTTGCAACTCTTTTGTTGTGCCATGTGAACCTCTCTCTCACTCTCTATCTCTCTCTCTCTCTAGAGAAGAGATCTTTCATCAAGAGAATGTTTAGTTTCTAGCCTTGCCTTGATTGATCGTAAACATTGCACTTAAGAGAATCACTTGTGTTTGTTAAAGTGACATGTGGGTTCCACATTCTACCAAAAGAAGATTGAGATAACTTCTTCTCATAACCTATTTCGTCAAGTGTCATGTTGATTTTGCTTAAAATGTCAACCTGTTTGTACATTGATGGAATCACTAATTGAGTGTCTCTTGAGCCATCTAATAGTGCTCTACTTTTGTGTGGCATCTTCTCGGAGTTGTTATCCACAAACTCATTTAGCAATGCTCTTGCTAAATTAGTATGTTGAAGTCCTCGTCTCAATGTGCATGTGTTACCATGCACATAATGGCGCACACCATTTTCAATTTTTTCCTTCTAGTGGTACAATGATGTCTTTGGTATTCCATGTAGCCCATACCATGCTCTACAACAAACAATATAGCCATTTATCTTGAATTGGTATCGCATCTTTTCCTCTTTCTGATAGCATATAGATAGGACATCATAAACATAATTAGTGCGTGCTTTTTGAGACTGTCCCCAAAATTCTTACCGTCCGTAACCTTGTCACCATATCTTGATCTGCAAACTAATAGCACTTTTCTCCACAACAATCAATACATGAAACCCTTTGAATTGACTCAGTTGTGCAAGATAAAAAGCAGAAGCTGGTGCTGCTCTTGTTTTTCGAGATCTGTTGATAAAAGTGTAGTGCCGCTTCATTAACGATGTAGCAATGGTATTCTCATCACCATAATTTCTAGCATTATCATCATTGAATACATCAAATTTTTCACATCTAGAATGCATCCCATTAATAGGAACAAAGCGTTGTAATGGGATCCCATCCAACATGGTTGTCTGCTTGATGGGCCACTTTACCAAAGTGATGCTAGCCACGTTAGACATGTTCTCACTAATTTCATACTCCCTTTCAATACCCATACCCACAAAAATCATCACCAAGTACATGGAAGTTAACATAATTGTTTGGAAATACATATAAGATGGTCCCTTCTTCTACAATCTGCATCATTGTGTCATCCTTTAAAAGTACCCTTTGATTTTTCCAAGATTCTCATATCAATGTTTCAAACTCTGGGCTTATTCTAGGTGTTGCATTTGTAAGTAGAGGATCACGTAGTCACCTTGTTCATCACCACTTTAGCTTTCATTTGTGTCAATTGGGTTGTCATTTATCATGATAGACTGCAAAAGAAGCTTGGGACATCGAATGGCACTCCATAATGAACTTTGGAGAGATGTGGTATCCATTGTTAGCAAAGGGATCACCACATCCTTCAAACATTCCTCCACTAGTATAGATACATTTCCTTGCCCTATCTTTGTACCACCACATGTGAAATCTACATCTGTTCTACACACACAACCAATGCCAACAATTTCATTATCAAGATTCAAATGTACTTTCTCCCCAAATTTGAAGTCCATCTTGCAAGTGAAAAAAATTCGATGTCAAGTTCATACTCATGGGTACTTCTCTTTGAGCAAAATTTTATAATTTCCATTATAAAAGACTTGAGGGTTATGAATGTTAATAGTCTGACAACTTTCAATTTAAGGAGTCCCAATAAAAGTGGATAAATGGTGACCCACCTACTATATTACAACATAGCTTGGACAAGTGGTGGACCTAGTTCTAATGTCATCACTAAATGACTATAGAACTTGCATATCAATGTCCAAGTAATCTTTAATTATTTCAATGGAAGAAACATTTGAGAAGTGGTGCATATTGGCTCAAGAACCCCCTCCCTATTTAATTGGCATAGCTTGGACAAGCGGTGGACCTATTTTTAAAGCTCAACGTCCAAGGTGAACTAGTGCATGACCCTGCTTCCTAGTGTCCAAGTAGTCATTGCCCCAAACCATCCATGGTAGTAAACATAGTACCTCCACCCCATTCAGCTATTGACCTTGAAACAATAGTGATAGCTTCTTTCAATAGAGCTAGCTTGGACAAGTGGTGGAACATAAAACCACCTTGGGTTAAAACCTTCATAACACAATGGTTAGTAGGTTAGACAAGTGATGGACCACTTCCCAAACCATCCCTGGTAGTAAACATAGTAGATACACTCCATTCACACATTGACCTTCAAACAATAGACATAGGTTTTTTCAATAGAGCTAGCTTGGACAGGTGGTGGATCTTCAAACCACCTTGGGCTAAAACCTCTATAACACAATGGTTAGTAGGTTGGAAAAGTGGTGGACCTCTACCCCAAACCATCCATGGTAGTAAACATAGTAGCTACACTCCATTCACACATTGACATTCAAACAATAGAGGTAGGACTTTTCAATAGAGCTAGCTTGAACAGGAATGGATAATAGGTTGGACAAGTGGTGGACCTCTACCCCAAACCATCCATGGTAGTAAATGTAAAGAAAGAGGACGAAAGAGAGCTACACAAGACAAGCACAAAGCACACAGAGATGGAAAGCTTCTTCTTCGTCTCAGAGAAAAGAGAGTACAAAATGACTAAGTGCTAAAACTGAAAAGTAGCACATATGTACATGTGGTCACTAAGTGTGAACTCGCTAGAAGCGTACTATGCTGGCACTATAAGTGTAGTCCAGCTGTAGAATCACTGGCAGAGATCCTCCGTGTCGGTCACCAAATGCGCCAGTGAGTAAATGTCGTAAGCGGCCAAGACCCATAGTGGATGCTAGCTCAAGATGTAGAGCTCGACATCTCAACACTCCCCCTCGAGCTGTGCATGTCGCAGAGTCCAAGCATAGTTCGGAAACGTCGAAGCTTCTCAGCTCCGAGGGCCTTGGTAAAGATATCCACTATCTTCTCCTCTATGCTGACGTAGACCAAGTCGATGTCGCCCACCAACACTCGCTCTCGAACGTAGTGGTAATGGACCTCTATGTGCTTGGTCCTGGCATGGAACACAGGGTTCCTAGCCAACTGCATGCTACTGAGGTTGTCACAATGGATGACAATATGCTGGTCCACCTGCACTCCCAAGTCCTCAAGTAATGTGCGTAGCCAAGCTACCTCGCACGCCGCAACTGCTGCACCTCTGTACTCGGCCTCTGTGCTCGATAAAGCAACCGTAGGCTTCTTTTTGCTGCTCCAAGTAACAGCAGCACTCCCAAACGAGAACATGAAGCCACTCGTAGATCTCCTATCAACAATGCTACCTGCCCAATCTGCATTTGTATACCCATACAATGCTAATGGCGCATCTGCTGCATAGAACAATGCGTAGTCAAGAGTCCCTTGCACATACCGAAGTGTGCGTCGTACTCCATCCAAATGTGGCTTCCTCGGAAGCTGCATTGTGCGCGAATGTCGCACGTGTCAATGCAAGGAACTTGCCGATACACCATGTGCGAGCCACAAATGGCTCCAAGCACACAACAAGCCTAAACTAGTAAGCTCAAAGAAGGCGATGGTGTGTCACTCACCGCTCTACGCTTGCTTCGTGGAGGATTCCTCACCGCGAAGAAGAAGGAGACACTGCTACGCCGTGCTCAACCGCCGTGCTGCCGCAATGCTAGATCGTACACTCTCTCTCTCTCTCTCACACATACACACACACACACACACACACACACAAGGAGGTGAAGAAGAAGAAGATGGAGATGGAGATGGAGCAAGCGCACTCTTCTATTGCACAAATGAGAGAATGGGTCAATTTTAGGTTTAGGTGACTTTTATATGAGCTCGCCCCATTCACATTTGGGCGCCCATGCTTAGCCAACTAACCCTTGCGTGTTCCAGTTAGAGTGCGCCTCTCATCGATGATCACTCTACCCTTTTCCTATTGGACCGACAAGCCCGGTGCCTGACTCTACTAAATAAATAATACGGCGTCCGTCGTAGGCGATAGGGTGTCTGTGAGCCACGAGGGTTAACATGCCCCCCTTCCTGATGTAGATTCCATCATCGGAAGCTATT
This sequence comes from Adiantum capillus-veneris, assembly GCF_014529385.1. NCBI lineage: Eukaryota > Viridiplantae > Streptophyta > Polypodiopsida > Polypodiales > Pteridaceae > Adiantum > Adiantum capillus-veneris. The sequence goes on along the minus strand of NC_140933.1, from coordinate 43,900,943 downwards.
GAGTTGAAGCTTGTTATATCCATGTTGTAGAGCGCCCACACTGGGAACCTCTAGGGCTCTAGTACCATAGACAATACATGTGAGTACCAAATCAAGCCAGGATTTCTCTTCCAGCATTAGATTTTTCATTTGTGGCACTTATGTTTTTTGCTTCCATTTCCTTTGTATTCTCACTAGTGTTTTTGTTGCTTAAGTGAGCAAGCTTCTCTATGCCTTAAACATTCCTAAGGTCTCAAATAGTCAGATAATTTTATCAGTTAGGCCTAGTGGTCAAGTAAATGAGTTAACATAAAGTCACGGTCTCCTAATCTCAAGGCTCGTCCATAAGATTAAACTCTAGTTCCATCAACTTAAGCAAAGACAAATTTATACATCTATAATGGCAGATAATAAACATAACTATTGCACTCAAACAAACCATGAAAAATCATTATAGCAATTATACATATCCACCAACATGAATCATGGAAAGTAGTACACCTGGAGGTATGGATTTTCTCATTTCGTCGAAGCAGATGTCCTCAGCCATGTGGATGGAAATCCATATAAGTCCTACCTAACACATCCAAAAAACAAGCACTATACCTCTAGGAGGCATGTCAGTGTGAAAAAATTAAAACTCCTAGAAAACAAACTCAAAACACAATCCAGACCCCTAACCTACCTATCTGTCATCCCTTTTAGAATCAAGGAAAGAGGATGTTATATAAACCTGGTGGCCACCCTAAGGCTAGGCCTCTATCCTCATCATCTACATAATCGAAATCATTTTCCGTGAGGCCATAGTCTTCCTCGGTCTCTATTATTTCTTCTTCATCATCCTCTTGCGCAAGCGTGTTAATCAAGAACCTCGCGATGCGTGGATACTCATCTTGTGCAAAAGAATAAGCATGTTCCACCAGAGAAACATTCGCTACTGGGTAGGGATCACTAGTTATCCATAGACGTATCAGCCATTCTAACTTTTCAAAATTTTTCTCGCGCGCAAGTCTCTCTACCAAATCCCATTCGCAAGAAAGTACAGGGTAGTAGATGTGAAACACTTGAGAAAAGGAAAAAGGGTACCTTTCATAAAAAATAGAAGCGCATGCCTCTGGTGAACTAGCCATTTCTGAGACTACAGATAGATTTGGTTAGGTCTTTAAAACATGAGTTGTTTTTGTGTGTTTCTTGATGTGACATGGTGAATTTAGACTTATGTGTAGGATCTGATAGAGTGCTCTCTCGTTGCTAGTCGCTCTTGCTCTTTTACTTTTTTAAAAAAAAATTCTTTTTTTTTTTTTTTTGCTAGAACTAGTATAAGGCTTTATATATACATTCCCTAGGATTGGAGATTGAGAGGTCGGGGAGGAAGGTTGAGAGGGGAGCAAGTGAATGATGGATGTCAGCAAACACTTCCCCCTTGGGTAGATCATACCTTTTGGAATGATGTCGTCACCTTTTGAAACCAATTGTTCCAAGTTGTTATGGATAAAGGCTTTAACCAATAGTTTTCAATCGCCTTATGTGTTTCATCTAGTTGCAAGGGTGTTAAGGTACTCTCCCATGATTTTATTTGCAACATTGTTGTAGGTGGTGAACCTACAACGGGAGGTGCAAACTCTTTCTTGCTTGTATGGATATGTACAATGGTAGGTGGAGGTTGTGTCGAAGCTTCTATTTCCGTATACGAACTACAGGAAGAGCAAGACGCTTCATTTACTTTCCCTGTTCATGGAAGTTGCATTCTGTGATTTTTTCCTTTCCACGATCTTCGATTTGTTTTGGAGCCACCGGATTGAGCTTACATGGACCCGGTGACAAGTAAGAGCACAATTTACGTTTTGGCACCCAGATTTGATCATTTCCTTCATAGTAGCCTTGGGCTTCCAATAGTTTTTTAGGAATCCAACGCAACATTTCTTTACATTTCTTGGGGTGAATGGGACGTCTGTTACCAGGATGATGTCTTTTAGCATTGGCTATGGTTGCTAAAGAAGCTTTAGGGACCCACTTGTATGTTTTATTTGTTACATTGGGATGGGTCTTGTGTGTCTCAAGCTTTATTTCAGTTACATCAGTTGAAGCTCTAGAGACTTGGGCTATGGGGACATATGGTTCAACCTCTTGGACATGCAATGTTTTGGGTTTTATTTCCTTAAGAGGCAATATCTCAGGGACTATGGCTTGCGTGGCAGGGCTAAGAGTTGGTTTTTGCATTGTGACACCCCCAGTCCCCCAATCAATAGTGCATTTGGTGGCTATCATCCACGTGCGTCCTAGGTTTATATTACCCTCCATAGTTCCAGTAGGCATGACCAAAAAGTCTTGAGCTACAACCCCATTGTCATAACTGATAGAAGTGTGCCAGATTCCAAAAATCGTAGTTTTTTTCTTGTTGACACCCTTGACTTGGATAATACTCTCAGATAGAGGTGGCTTCCCTAACTGACACCACACCCCATATGATAGCAGATTATATTTAGCACCCGTGTCCAATAAGGCGTTATATAGCACTTTTCCATAGGTACTATTTAACTCAATAGGGTATCGTAGAGGCGTGTCAGAGTCCAACCAATCATCCTCTGTTTCAACGTGGAATGCATGTGTAACTCCAAGGTTAGCCTCTCGTTTTCGTCTTATACGTTGTTGTCGCTCCTTAACCTCAGCTTGAGCTTGTATCTTCTTCAATTCTATTTGTGCCTTGGCTTCCTTTTTTGTATGGATGGCACGCAACTCCTCTTGGCTTAAAGGATCATAGTATCTTTTAAATTTTCTCCCATTGAGGAATCCAATGGTTTCAACTCCATCAAGAGTCTCCACACGAATGGTTCCTTGTGGGGTGATTTCACATACTCTATATGGTCCTTTTCCCGCATATTTCAACTTTTTTCTTTTCGTTACGCACTCCATACAGAAGGACTTTATCACCAACATTGATATCTTTGTTCTTTAGATGATGGTCAAACCATTTCTTCCTCCTATCTTTCTCCACAAGTGCATTTTTCACAGCTAATTGCCTCTCTTCATCTAGCCTCTCAAGGATATATAATCGCTCAACTAAGGGGTTACCATCCCAACCTTCTTGAGAAGCTACTCGAAGACTAGGAACGACAAACTCCCATGGCATAACCGCTTCTTGGCCATACACCATATTGAATGGTGTGCAGTTAATGGCAACTTTATACGCAGTACGATAAGCCCATAGAGCTGATGTAAGCTTTAAATCCCAATCAGTGCGATGAGCTTCCACAGTTTTGGTTAAGATAGAGATTAAGGTCTTATTGGTGCTCTCAGCTTGGCCATTTGCTTGTGGATAATAAGGTGTGGATTTATGGTGAGCTATCATAAAGCTGGTAGTGAGCTCTTTTATTACTCCATTTATAAAGTGAGTACCATTGTCACTCACAATCTCAAAGGGACAACCAAATCTTGTAATAATGTTCTCAAAGAGAAACTTGGCAGTTGACCTGGTGAGAGGCGGAAGTGACCCGGTGGCCTCTACGCCAAGACTATGCACAATGGCCTCATCATGGGGAATTCGCAATAGGGGCACCACCTAGCAAGATATGCGGCTAGGATGCATACATATACACAATGAAACATGCCATGGAAAACAGTTTCAAGATCCACACCCAAATGTGGAATGGGGTGGTCGGAGAATAAGGTGAGAGGAGTGGTGAGTGAGTGAGAATGGGCTCGCTACTCGTGTATGTAGTAAGGAAGATAACGAGGTCAGGGATACATGCAAGTATGCTCACTTCTCATACAAAAGGTGGCGAATCCGCACACCTCAAGATGGAAGTAGCAAGATGATAGGAATATGAGAGGGAGAGAGAGTGTGTGTGTATGGTGGTGAATCCGTACACCTTAACATAAGCAGAAAAAAAAATGGCAAGGAACAAGCATATACCATACTCACAATGAGATGTATCCAAAGCGACACAAAGTATGGCACCAAGATGGAGTGTGTTGATTTCTTGCAAAAGATGAATACAATAGGTAGCGTATGGCACGAAAATGAGAAGGGAACAAGATCGTAGGAGGTATAATGGAGAGATGGGAGTTGATGGCAAGGAATATCATGAGTGTGTCCACCCTTCTTCTTCTTGAATTGTGCCTTCAACCCTTAATTACAAGTGGTGTGGAGGTGTGGTGCTCATCTTTTGTGCATGGTGATGGTGATGATGATGGTGTTGTGATTATGTGATTAGGGTTCATGCTACAAGCATGTAGCACAAGAGTGTGTATTGATAGGGGTGTGTGTGTGTGTGTGTGTGTGTGTGTGTGTGTGTGTGTATTTTAGTGAGCTCTCATGGCCTCCTTATATAGGGGAGGAGGGGAGTGTCCCACTTTGGTGACTAGGAAAATGGGGTGCATTTGACTGTGGCTCCCATCTTGTCTCCTCATTATTTAAAATACCAGAGTCAATAGAGAGAGAAGATGAGAGAATGTGGGTAGGATGTAGAGGATAGGAGATATTTACAATAGTCTAGCTTTGGCTAGACAGAAGCTTATTAGGGAGAGAAAAGAGAGGTAAGAAATTTACAAGAGAGATTGTCAAAGGTGGATAGTTGTTGATGAGGATGGATCCTCCAAAAATGGTGATAGAATCACTCTAGACTTGCCAAGACCTCATTAAAAGAGCCTTGTCTCTTGTAATCATGCTTGAAGACTTGTAGAACCATAGCCATTCTAAAGGGAAGAAAATTGGGGATGGCCTGTGTCACGATTACACGAGAAAACTGGGGTCCACTACAAAAATCATATCTCCGTGTTTATAACTCCAACAATTCTGATAAAAATTGAGCTAAAAGTTGAGATCACCGTGCTACATCTTTCATGTTGAACGCTCCTTCAGATTCTGGGTTCTTCCCTACTTTAAAAATTCAGCCAAATAATGTATTATTTGTGGCTGCAAAGGTATTTGGTGGTCCCCTTTGAGTGGACTTCTCTCTTGCCTTCAAGTGTAAGCTCCTTCATGTGTATGAAAACGTGACCTAGAGTTTTGAAAAGATTGGCAATCATCTAGATGCAGGTATTATTGAAATTTGAAAGTGGGGTTGAGGTTTGAAAATGAAAACTAGTGAATAAAATATTTGGTAGGGTGGAATAATATATATACATGAAAAATATATTAGAAAATATTAAACTATATAATGTAATTTATATATATTTAATATTTAAGGTCAAAAGAGATATCAACAAAGAAAGATTACTTATTTATGCTACATCGTGATTGATTAGCATAAGTCTTATTTATTTAATAAAGGCTAAAACTTTTTTGAAAAAGGAAAGAAAAATCAAAAGTAACTTATATAATAGGAAATATTTTGGTAAAAGGGTAAAGATATATGGGGGGGTTCCCATGCATGGAAAAGCTTGCCTCATTAGCCCTCCCCCGAAGGCTAGAGGTATTCATGCCTCTAGCGTTGTACTTGATTCTTCTTCAATTGAGGTGGAGGAGTCTCCCTCCTCGGGGATTTCCATCATAGGTGCTTGATCAAACCTCAAAAAGTACTGCTTCAACCTCCATCCATTGACATGTGTTTTGTGGAGCCTACCATCTGCATCCATCAATCGGTAACTACCATTGGCGTAGCGCTTTCTAATGACAAATGGCCCCTCCCATCTCGGTGAAAACTTTTTATCCTTCCTAGTGTCAAATCTGTTATCATACCGTAGGACCAACATACCTTTCTTGAGACCTTTTTCCCGAAGTCCCTTGCTAAAGGTAAGTCGACGTTGCTCTACCTGTGCTGCATAATAGTTGATAGCATCTTCTCTGTCTAGTTGAAGCCTCTCTAGATCAAGAATGTGGTTGTGAAGATGAGCATTAGGACGTTCCACCTGCCCAACTAGCACCTTGAGACTAGCCAATTGTACTTCAATGGGTAAAATGGCTTCCTTACCAAACACCAAGTGATATGGTGTGAACCCAAGGGATGTGCAAAATGAAGTGCGATAAGCCCAAAGTGCAGCCATAAGATGCTTGTCCCAATCACTTTTGTGATTGTTTACATGTTTAGTGATGATCTTGCAGATCATACCATTTACCTTTTCCACCAAACCATTGCATTGTGGGTAGTAGGGAGTTGAGTGTCGTCGTGAGATACCCAACTTCTCCATTAGCTCTCCTACAAGGTCTCCTCTAAAACCTGGTCCCCTGTCAGAAATTATTTCAAGAGGAGTGCCAAAACGGCAACAAATGTTTTCAAATACGAACTTAGCCACTTCCTTAGCTGTAATGCGGGTGGTGGCAACTGCTTCAGCCCACCTGGTCATGTAGTCCACACCCATGATGATATAAAATTTACCTGATTGGCTCCTTGGCAAAGGCCCAATAGCATCAATTCCCCATTTCTCAAAGGGTCCATATGAGATTATAGGAGTCTGTGGCTCATATGTGAGCCTCCTACCCCCTGCCTTTTGACATTCCTTGCATGTTTTACACCAATGATGCACATCCCTATGTAGACTAGGCCATACAAACCCGGCTTGTAGAATCTTTCTACTAGTGATGTCAAGTGCAAAGTGTCCTCCGCAAACACCATCATGGCAACTTGAAATGATTTCAGCGATCTCTCTAGATAGAGGTACACGCCTAAGAATTTGATCCTTACCCTTGCAGTAGAGGTCGTCATTGATAAGGCGGTATTTTGTTGCCTTGCGCACAAGCCACTGCTTTTGGCCCTTAGTAAGATCCTTAGGACACTCTCCTGTGTCCAAGAAACTCATGATGCTGTGTTAGACTGTCATTATGCTAGAAAAATTATCTTATAATGTTCTGAATAATTTTTATAATTATTTATACAAAATTACACTGTTTTTTAGAGAAAAGTAAAGGGAGAAATGATCAAATTAATCCAAAATGATTTAAGATAATTATCAGAGGTAAATTATATTTTATAGAACTCGTGATAATGATCTTAACCTCAAATAATTATTTTAACTAATTATCTCAATAGAATTACACTATTTTTAGGAGAAAATAAAAGGGGGAAAATAGCAAACTAATCCAAAATGATTTGAGATAATTATCAGAGGAAAAAAACATCTTATAAAATCCGTGATAATTATCTTAACCTCAGATAATTAGTTTAACTAATTATCTCAGCAGAATTATACTGTTTTTAGAAAAAAATAAAAGAGGGAGAATAGCAAACTAATCCAAAATGCTTTGAGATAATTATCAGAGGAAAAATACATCTTATAAAACTCGTGTTAATTATCTTAATCTTAGACAATTAGTTTAACTAATTATCTCAGCAGAATTACACTGTTTTTAGGAAAAAATAAAAGGGGGAAAATAGCAAACTAATCAAAATGCTTTGAGATAATTATCAGAGAAAAAACACATATTATAGAATTTTGTGATAATTAATTTAATCTCAAAAAATTAGCTTAACTAATTATCTCAACAAAATTACATTGTTTATATGGGAAAATTAAAGGGGGAGAATATCAAACTAATCCAAAATGCTTTGACATAATTATCAAAGGAAAACCACATCTTATAGAACCCATGATAGTTATCTTAATATCAAACAATTAGTTTAACTAATTATCTCAGCAAAATTACACTGTTTTTAGGAGAAAATAAAAGGGGGAAAATAGAAAATTAATCCAAAATGCTTTGAGATAATTATCAAAGAAAAAAACATCTTATGAAACCCGTGATAATTATCTTAACCTCAGATAATTAGTTTAATTATCACATTAGAAATATACTATTTTTAGGAAAAAACAAAAGGGAAAAAATAGCAAACTAATCCAAAATGCTTTGAGATAATTATCAAAGTTAAAATACATCTTAATCAACGCGTGATAATTATCTTAACCACAAATAATTAGTTTAGTTAATTATCTTAGTAGAAAAATACTATTTTTTAGGGTAAAGTAAAGAGAGAATTAGTAAATCATGTGAAATCGTTACATACTATTTATCAAAGTAAGATTAAATAATAAAAAGGTTGTGATAATTATATAAAGGTTAGAAACTTAGTATAGATCTTTATCTAAGTCAAAATATACTAATTCTGGCTGAAATTTGAAGGGGGAATTATTAAATCATGTTATATGATTATATTCTATTTATCAAAGTTAGATTACATAATAAAGAGACGGTGATAATTATATCAAGGTTAGAAAAGTAGTATAGATATTTATTTAAGTCAAATTATACTAGCTTTAGCTTAAAACTAAAGATGGAAATTATATAATTAAGTTGAAAAATAATAAGATAATTACCATAGGTCAAAAATATTCTTACCTACTTGTGATAATTATACCATAGTTTATTAGTGAGTTTAGAAAATTATAATTGACTAAAAGTCCTATTTTTGAAAAAAAAATTAATTAAAATAAATAGACTTTGCGGTCAAACATTTTTAGGAAAATTATAGTAAGTGTAAATCTCTGATATAAAGTTGAGTAAATGAAATCTTTGAAAAAAAAAACAGAATAAATATTAAGCTCAAAATAAGCAGATTCCAAGCTTAAGATTCGATGGGAAAATTAGGAAAAAGATATAGAAAATTAGGATAGCCTAGAAAACCCTTAGGGAAGCTATGGAAAAGTTATCATGCATATTTAGGCAAATAAGAAATTACTAGGTCTAGAATTTACCAATTAAGACTATAAATTTAACCTAGATTTGGGTAAAATTGGATACAAAGGTCAAGTCTAGCTTTCGGATAATTTACCTAATGATTAGACGTCTTTTTTATAAGGAATAAGAAGTTATGGCACCTAAAAGGACCCGAGCCAATCCTACATCTGATGATAAGGGAAAAACCCTAAAAAGAACTAGAGCGTCACACAACGATGAAGCTGGGCCTAGTAGTAGGCCTATGGAGGAGAGTCCTCAGGCGCTAGCGTAGCAGCAGATAGCCGATCAGTCCCAAGTGGGTTTCCCATTATTCAATTAAGTCTTTAAATAGTTTAAGTTTTTTTATAAGTTAACATTGCATACGTAAGGAGTGAGTAAGAATCAAAAAAGGAATGGTTGGTCAAAAACGGAAGGTAACTTTCAAGAAACCAACGTGTATTTGTTTATAAAGTAGGAAAGAATTGTTTGGGTTAAAACTGGTTGAATTAGGAAAGATATGATTGATCATCCTTAAGACAACTCGTCTCAAGACACCTCCGACTCCTTGGTATAAATTGATGGTAATGATGGCTTTTCAGCGAAGGATAAGTTGGTTACCCCCATGAACGATGAGTTTCTACTCCGTGTCATGTCTTGATGTTTCTACATAAGTTAGAATACCGTTTTATCCTAGGGGAGCCGCCCGGCTGTATGGGCACCCGGAACCTTGGGTGGGGGTTTATCCACTTCGGATTGTGAATAAGGAATGGGTGCCGTTTTTTCACCCTTAGGTGGTCTTGAGACAAGAAGAGTACTTGTCATGGTTATTATTGGACAATGTTTTAATTGACAATACCCTGTCTTAAGTTGAAAGATGTCTGTTGGTAAAAAAAATGTTCTCAATACTATTTTCAAGGTCTGTTTTAATGAAATCTGGTTATGAAGGATAAAAGAAATCATTATTTTAATTGTGATAAGAACATGGTAGTAATTAAATATCAAATGAATCATGTGTGAGTGCGGGGTGGTAAGTGGGGATTGACTAAGGTTGTCAATCAAGGACGGGTGGACCTCATTAGTCAGGTAACTATCCATCCCTGCACACTAAAACGTTTTGAAAACTTCCTCATTTGGAAGAGGAGTCCACCAGCGGCTGTGCCCTCATATATGTAGGGGGGAAGAAGCGTTGGTTGAAGATACCTTAGCCCAATTTATGGAAGTTATAGGGCCGAATTTTCTTTTTTGGACTTTTAATATGTTGTCCCGTTTTCGCTGCGAGATAGGACTAGGTCTTCTTCTAAGGCTATAGACCCAAGCCATTGTCAATGGTAAAGGTCTATTCCTTGGATTTTTCTTGTTTAGAGAATCTAATTTTTATCAGACCTAGATACCTATAAAGGATCCCATCCCGATCTTGGTAGAGGCGGGTTGGGGATCTTACAAGTGGTATCAGAGTGTGTGCTAATTAAATTCTTGGACCTAGGGAAAAGTTTAAGATGTTAGGTTGAAATAAGAGATCTTTGATAAATTCAATTAAAGAGGTAATTAATTTAAAAGAGAGAGAGAAGAAAGAGAGAGAATTATCCCCATCTTTGCATGTAGATTTCCATCAGGCCTACTGCAAATCCATGGATTTCAACATTAGGTTCATGAGAGCTTGCCTATCCCGACACTATTCAATGCGAAAAAGCGTGATGAAATGGCTAGATAAGAGATTTTTTCCTTCCACTTGGAGGATCAACTGGTCAGGATCTGGTGGAGTTTTCTTCATTGATGCAGGAGAGTTAGAAGGTTTAGAACTAAATATGAAGAGACTCAAATGGGCCGAAGATCTTCAAGTGATTGAAGTATACTTTTTCATTGGAACGGAGAATCGAGAGGAAACCCTTGTAATAGGTGATATCCAAGTATCACAAAATCAGTGGGTGTTTGATCAGGTATCTAAAGTAATTTACCCAGGTATCTAAAGTAAGATGTTCTATATTTTGATCCTATATCTGATCCACCCAAAGTCCACAAGATTCTAGTGTAGGATTGTCGTCACCCTTGTACATAGTATCACCTTCATGGATTGTATTAACTCTGGTACATATTATGGTTCTCATGGGTATGCTATAAGCAGTTTTTTTTATGGCTTGGCAATTGTCTTCATTTGGTACTCGTGTAAGTAGCCTTTACACTATTGCTCAAGAGAAAAAATCAGTACCAAAGCAAGTTCAACTCCCTACTTTCAAGGGAGAGGGACCCAATTTAGAGCGAGATTCCGAAGCATGGCTAGATGCTATGGACGACTATTTTAAAACTGCAAGAACTGTTCAGGAAAAGCAAACAATGTTGGGTATGTTCCGTTTCAGCGGAGATGCCAAACTTTGGTGGAAGCAACACTGCAGAGATAATCCCACGAGTACTCAATCTTGGGAGAAAATGAATCAGGAAATCAAAGAACGCTGTCTCCCTCTTGCACATCAGGCTATCAAGATGAACGAATTCTTTGGTCTACGCCAACTAGGACTTTCATTAGAGGAGTACTACACCAAGTTTGTGTCTTTACGATGCTATGCTCCTCAGATAACCATGGAGCAACAAATTTCCCGTTTCTGTCAAGTCCTCAATAAACCCCTGAGTACACGTCTCGAAGCCATGAGGCCTACATCAATACAAGATGCCCTTCTCAGGGCTAAGCCTCTTGCAGCCGAAGGAACCAACTCTACAAGGAACTATAATGGATTTAAGAACTTTAGGGCAAGAGTCAGGGGCACTTTCAACCAAGGATATCAACAATGTGGAGTAGCTGCAACAGTGAACTTGGAGCATACCTTCCCAAACGTGAGGTGCTATGGATACAATCAAATGGGGCACTATAGAAATAATTGTCTAGAAGAGCAAAACCCTCGAACTACTGCTAGACCCATTCCTCAAAATCAAAGAGATAATCTAAGAGGACATAGAAATGGAGGATGAGGTAGAGGAAGAGCAAGAGGAGCCAAATCTTATGCAATCATGGGAGAACCAACCTTAATAAATGAGGAAGATGAAAGAGCCAATCGCTTGGCTACAGTAAGTAATCCTAGAGCACAACAACTATAGGCAGTTTTGTAAACCACTATAAGTCGATAATGTAAACCTTTGAGTTACTTATATATTATAATGGTATACATTATTTCCTTTCCAAAATTACTGAAGGAGTGTAAAGTTAAATTAGCATTCAATCAAAAAAATTAAGGGTTGAACTAGCAAATGAGACAGAGGTTCTCGATAGTAACAAAAGAATTTAAATCTTGAGAATGAGATAGTTATCAAGAAACCAACTCACATACTTTGTGCACACGATAGTCTTCCTTGGAAAATGACCTAGATATGAAAGTATTAAGGTACGAGACTAATAGGAAGCCGAAAATAACTCTTGGTATGATACTTCTTAAAACCCTTTACATATTGTTGGTCAACCAGGTTTGAGCACAGAGAGCGTGCCTCTTGTGCAATGGTGGAAGGTTGTGCCGAACGCAGATTGCTAAGAATGACAAGAACACGTTGAGCGCGTTCAGATTGGCAAAGCTAGAATACATGATACTTGTCGAACGCTAATTGCTCTGAATGGTCAGTTAGACCGAGGGCGTTCATGTTAACAAGGCGGATTTATGGGTCTTCTATGGAATTGGTTTAGCCTAGTTTTTTGAGATGATACAAATGGTTTGTAAAGGTTTTTAAGATGAGCTCAACACTGAGAGTTTCTTGGGGAAAAGTTGACTAGCAAGTAACTCTAACTAGGGAAAGAAGTCTGCGAAACAGAGTAACCAGAGAACATTTAGTAAAATGGAAGGACTACCCCACTGAAGACACCACATGGGAGGACGAAGTATCACTTTTCAAAGATTTTGCCAAATTCGGTTGAGATGAGGACATCTCAATTTCTTAAGTTGGGGTGATTGTAAGATTTTCAGTTTCTGAAACCTTAGAAATTGTACAAAGCCTGATCAAATTAACTTGGTTATTAAGAAAACATGGTAGAATGATCCAACTATGGCAAATATTGGTATTTTTGGAACCGTAACCAGAGCTTTACTACGGTTAGAAATTTTTCAGAACCGAATTTTGATAAAATCTAAAAAAGTTACGGGCTCTGAAAGGTTACACTATGAATTTAATTAGTTAAGTAAAATAGAATGGTTTCAGTAATTATTACTGCTAAAGACTTTTTATCCTAAGGTTCTAGAAATTGCAGATATTTCCAAGTTTAATGATTAAAAGTTAGGAAAAATAGCAGAAACCGATTCTGGAAGCTGGGAGGGAGGGCTGTGTGGGACAGTAATGAACTTGCCCAAGTCAAAATTAGTAGCAGGGGGCGCCATCTTGAGCCTGGGGATTGCTTGAGCTGCAAGCAACTCATTGTGAGCCTATGAGAGCTTGTGAGTGCCAGAAACGTATAAATAGGACCCCTTGCTTCACAGTTTGAGACAGACTTGAAGCCTTGGTAAATTCTCTCTCATCTAGAGAGACCTCTACGCAGAAATCACTAGAGAGCAAAGCTCTAGTTTCTTAATCAACAGTAATTAGCACTAACATTTTTTAATTAGTAGAACTATGTTAACCTATTTAGATTTTTCTTAATTAATTAAAGATTAAATCTATTTATACTCTTAAATTCTCTCTTAATTCAAAATTCTTTGCTGATTATTGAGATTAAGCTTAGGAACACTAAGCTAATTAATTATTATATTATATTAGGACTGAAATTACTTATTTTAACCATAAATTAATGATAATTATACTAATTAAATTTAATTTAAGATGAGATAATTAGCAGAGCTGTGTTAGGCTGTCATTATGCTAGAAAAATTATCTTGCAATTTTTTGAGTAATTTTTATAATTATTTAAGCAAAATTACACTATTTTTTTAGAGAAAAATAAACGGGAAAATGATCAAATCAATCCAAAATGCTTTAAGATAATTATCAGAGGTAAATCGCATCTTATAAAATCCATGATAATGATCTTAACCTCAGATAATTAGTTTAACTAATTATCTCAGTAAAATTACATTGTTTTTAGGATAAAAAAAAGGGGGAGAATAGCAAACTAATCCAAAATGCTTTGAGATAATTATCAGAGGAAAAAAATATCTTATAGAATCCGTGATAATTATCTTAATCTCATGAAATTAGTTTAACTAATTATCTCAGCAGAATTAAATTTTTTTTAGAAAAAAATAAAAGAATGAAAATAGAAAACTAATCTAAAATGCTTTGAGATAATTATCAGAGGAAAAAAAGATCTTATAAAACCCGTGATAATCAATCCATGATAATTATCTTAACCATAGATAATTAGTTTAGCTTATTATCTTAGTAGAAAAACACTATTTTTGAGAGTAAAATAAAGAGGGAAATGAGTAAATCATGTGATATCATTACATACTATTTATCAGAGTTAGATTCCATAATAAAAAGACCCTGATAATTATGTTAAGGTTATAGATTTTATCTAATCAAAATATACTAATTCTGGCTGAAATTTAAAGAGAGAAATTAGTAAATCATGTTATATGATTATATTCTATTTATCAGAGTTATATTACATAATAAAGAGGTGGTGATCATTATGTCAAGGTTAGAAAAGTAGTATATATATTTATTTAAGTCAAATTATATTAATTTTAGCTAAGAATTGAATATGAAAATTATATAACTAAGTTAAAAAATAATAAGAATATTACCAGAGGTAAATAATATCATTATCTACTTGTGATAATTATACCATAGTTTATTAGTGAGTTTAGAAAATTATAATTTACTAAAAGTTCTAATTTTGGCAAAAGATCAATTAGAATAAATAGACTTTGCGGTCAAAAGTTTTTAGGAAAATTGTAGTACGTGTAAACCTGTGATATAAAGTTAAGGAAATGAAATCTTTGAGAAAGAAAAAATAAAATAAATATTAAACTCAAAATAAGCAGATTCCAAGCTTAAGATTCGATGATGAAATTAGGAAAAAGATATAGAAAATTATAAGAAAATTAGGATAGCCTAGAAAACCCTTAGGGAAGCTATGAAAAAAGTTATCTTGTCTATTTAAGCAAATAAAAAATTACTAGGTCAAGGATTTACCAATTAAGACTATAAATTTAACCTACATTTGGGTAAAATTGGATACAAAGGTTAAATCTAGCTTTTGGATAATTTACCTAATGATTAAACGTCCTTTTTATAAGGAATAAGAAGTTATGGCACCTAAAAGGACTCGAGCCAATCCTACATCTGATGATGAGGGCAAAAATCTAAAAAGAACTAGAGCGTCGCACGACAATGAAGCTGGGCCTAGTAGTAGGCCTATGGAGGAGAGTCTTCAGGCGCCACCACAGCAGCAGATGGCCGATCAGTCCCAGGTGGGTTTCCCATTATTCAATTAAGTCTTTAAAAAGTTTAAGTTCTTTTATAAGTTAACATTGCATACGTAAGGAGTGAGTACGAATCAGAAAAGGAATAGTTGGTCAAAAACAGAAGGTAACTTCCGAGAAACCAATGTGCATTTGTTTATAAAGTAGGAAAGAATTGTTTGGGTTAAAACTGGTTGAATTAGGAAAGGTATGATTGATCATCCTTAAGACAGCTTGTCTCAAGACACCTCCAACTCCTTGGTATAAATTGATGATAATGATGGCTTTCCAGCCACAGATAAGTCGGTTACCCCCATGAACGATGAGTTTCTACTCCATGTCATGTCTTGATGTTTCTACATAAGTTAGGATACCGTTTTTATCCTAGGGGAGCCGCCCGGCTGTATGGGCAACTGGTTTGGTGTATGAGCACCTGGAACCTTGGGTGGGGGTTTATCCACTCCGGATTGTGAATAAAGAATGGGTGCCATTTTTTCACCCTTAGGTGGTCTTGAGACAAGAAGAGTACTGGTCATGGTTATTATTGGATAATATTTTGATTGACAGTACCCTGTCTTAAGTTTAAAGATGTCTATTGGCAAAAAGAATGTTTTCAATACTGTTTTCAAGGGCTGTTTTAACGAAATCTGGTTATTTAGGATAAAAGAAATCATTATTTTAATTGTGATAAGAACGTGGTAGTAACTAAATATCAAATGAATCATGTGTGAGTGCGGGGTGGTAAGTGGGGATTGACTAAGGTTGTCAATCAAGGACGGGTGGACCTGATATCCATCCCTGCACACTAAAACGTTTTGAAAACTTCTTCATTTGGAAGAGGAGTCCACTAGCGGCTGTGCCCTCACATATGTAGGGGGAAAAAAGCGTTGGTTTAAGATACCTTAGCCCAGTTTGTGGAAGTTATAGGGGCGAAATAGTTTTTTTTGGACTTTTAATACGTTGTCCCGTTTTCGCTGCGAGACAGGACTAGGTCTGCTTCTAATGCTATAGACCCAAGCCATTGTCAATGGTAAAGGTCTATTCCTTGGATTTTTCTTGTTTAGAAACTCTGATTTTTATCAAACCTAGAGACCTGTCAAGGATCCCATCCCGATCTTGGTAGAGGCGGGTTGGGGATCTTACATTGTAGGTGAAGCAACCATTTTGTGGTGTGCACAGTACGGGTATGCTTCTGCTTCTGTAGAGTGCTATGAAAAAGACCTTCTTTACGTGAAGCTGATGGACCTTCAAAAAGTACTTTCTACTCTCTTCTCCTTAGCTTCTCTATCTCTCTCTCTCTCTCTCTCTCTCTCTCTCTCTTGCCCCACATAATAGGCATTAGGTTGGACAGCTTTTAATGATACCATACCTCGGAATGGAGGCAGACATGCAATGTGCAAAGTAATCCCTCAAACAAGGAGTTGTTGTGCAAGAAGCACAATAAAGAAGCTCTTCTTCATAGCACTCTATAGAAGCAAGACCACTCTCGCACTGTGCACAACACAGAACGATGGCTACATTTACAACCATAACTATTTATCTATACTCAAAATGATGGCTACATTATGTAATAGTAGCATAGCACGCGAAGGTTAGACGCTTCCTCTTGGGTATAGTCCGTTTTTAATCATGGCGTTGCGGTCATTGATCCACTCATGCATGGATTACCGGAGCGTACCTTTGGTATTACCACGGTTGAGACTCTGATGATATCTAAAGAGGTTCCACTTGACCTTTGGCAGTACTAGCCTCCACTTAGTTCTACTAGTATGTATATGTATCTACGTGCTTGTGTGCTAATATAATTGTGTACGTATTTATAGATGAGTGAGTAGGAAGAAAGCTAAATCTCATATTGCTCTTTGTAATATAGATATCAGACGAGAAACCATATGGTGAGGAGAAACCATCTGGCTCTTCTTTTGGTTGGTTCACATCCCGAGTGGGCTCCCACCCGGGGGGTGGACATTGCCTCCAGTGGACCCAAGTCTTGAGGCTGTGATAACAAGCAAAGAAATAAAGATTGTTTTTGGCTAGTTAACCCTAAACCATCAGTGTCATAGTTTTATTTTTGTTATGTGCAGGCATGGACATCCTACACCTACTCTACTCAGGTTCCTCCACCGGTCGTAGATCTAGACTATCAGCGGGCTCTCTCTTTATTAGACCAGTACCTCCATTAGACAGAGGGATTGTTTGGCCACTACACTCCGTAGTAGCTTGCAAACCTACAGTCTTTCTCCGTACTCCACACCATGGGGGAGTCAAGGAGGGACTCCTTACATCCAGAGTCTCGCACTAACGACACCTCAGTCTACGGCCCCTTCTTATCGTCCTACTCCCCTTCCATCGCATGGTCTTACTCCCCTTCCATCGTAGGGTCCCACTCCCATGGCATCAGAGTATCCTACGCCACTCAATTCCACTCCTGATTTTCCAGAATACCGTCGATAAACTTTCTCTAGCGGCACGCATCGACGCTCGTCTCAAGGCAGCGAGCACCGAGAGAGACAAAGCAGCGGTGGATCTTGTGGCTTCACTTGTTTTGGTAGTGGCGGGGGAATAAATTTCCCTATTTCAGAGCATGCCGCCCCTGACACAGAGGATGAGGATACTGACGCACCCATGCCAGACACAAATGGGTGCTACTACATGGTAAATATGGCAGTGAGTTGGACTTTGGTACATCAAAAGGCAGAGCATTTTGATGTCATCTTCAAATTCTTATACATTCAATGTATACATTCAATGTATAAGAACTATTTTGTAAAGTTTAGAGACCAACTGCACGATCATGCACGCTACATTGAGGACGTGCTGCATGCTAGTTCCAAATGCCCCTCATCAACGTTTTTCACAACAATGGTTGGAGAGGTATATAAAATCATTTTTGAAAAACAAGCAGTCCAGTGTATGGCGCACAACATCCAATCAGGTTAGAAATCCAGCCAAGAGCTATCACATTGGCAACATGGCAGACGCGGAGTGGGAGTGGGCAATGTAAGAACAGAGCGATCAGGCTGCAAACGGGCTCATCCTATAGACAACACTGCGAAGTTCACACCAGACAAACTCCCATGCACTATGGCTCAGGAGGCAAGGCAACTGGAAGGACAAATATGTAAGATTGATTAAATTATAAACTAAAGCGATGATTATAAATATTGTTGTTGATGATTTGTTATTGTTATTGCTAACTTAGAAAAATATCACTCTTACTCCACCAACCAGAGAGATGGTCAAGTATCAAGAGCGACATACAAAATTTGATACTTGGCGATGGTTGTTCAAGAACAATCATATCTCTCGCGAGCAATTTGACACAGCAGCTGGATCACCACAAGCGGTAAGTTTAAACAAGTAATTTTGTATCAATTGTTTTGAGCTGTTCATAATTGGTTAATTTGGTTTGGGTTTATGTAGAGTCAAGGTGATCAAATGTACGTGCCTCTCGATGATGACGAGAACGAGGAGGATTAGATAGATAAATATTTGTCCAAACTTTTGTAAAGTCCCAATGTGGCACAATGTATAGCGCTCTTCTTCCCAACTGGTATCTAGATCATTTTACAACTCTAAAGAATCTACCCTCAAGGAAAGAGTCAAAAATCTGCACCTCTGATCATATACCTATGCTAGAAACTCCGATGCTCTGGAGGTCTGTGCACATCTATCACACGTGTCAATACAAGGGACTTGCCGATACACTGTGTGCAAGCCACAAATGGATCCAAGCACACAACTAGACTAATCTAGCAAACTCAAGAGAGCAAGGGTGTGTCACTCACCGCCCTACGCTCGCCTTTGTGGAGGATTCCTCACCGTGAAGAAGAAGGAGCTACTTCCGTGCCGCACTCAACCGCCTCGACGCCGCCGTGCCATCATCGCAATGCTCGATCGCTCGCTCTCTCGCATACACACACACACACACACACAAGGAGATGAAGAAGAAGAAGATGAAGATGGAGCAAGAGCACTCTTCAATTGCACAAATGAGAGAATGAATGATTTTTTATGTGACAACTGCATCTTATAAATGGAATCTCTCCCCACATTTCACCTTTAGTGGAGAGTCCATAACTTCTACAAATCAACTCCAAATTTGTCAAAGTTTGGGAATTTAGAACCTACTTTCTAAGATCTTTCCAATGATATGTTGGCTAATAGGGTTTTGACAAATCATTTATGTACTTCACTGCGTTGCCCACTTCGAACAAGAGAGACAAAGTCAAACCTCCTTATAGGGCCCCTTTGAGATTCCAAGTTTTCCCTAATGTTCCCGTTTTACTTCTGTCCCAAAACCTTCAATCCTCCTCTTGAAAGCTATCACAATCTTGGATGAGATTTTCTTTTTATCCTCATCATTGAGGGCATGATGACCCTGCTTCTATTTCTGCTCCCCTTGTTTCTTCTTTCTTTCTCTCTCTTATTTCTTGATCACACAAATAGGTGGATCTTGGGAGTTGTGATTCACCTGTAATGGCTCCCTTTTGCAAGTTTCTCTTGAGGACTGCAAACATACGTAAAACATTAATTACTTGAAATCACTTAAATGTCATATATGCATGCATCATAAGTTAACACTGGCAATTTACTGACCAACGTTAAACACGTTGTCTGCATATCCAACATTGGAGCTAGTTAAAATATTGTTGTCTAGTTCTCCATAGCTCTATGGAGATGGGAGGAGAAGGGAAAAAATATAAAGGAGGGCAAGTCAAGGCCAGCTAGAGAGAGAGAGAGAGAGAGAGAGAGAGAGAGAGAGAGAGAGAGAGAGAGAGAGAGAGAGAGAGCTCATCGGCTTGGACAACGCAGTCTTGGTGCCCGACTATTTAACAAACAAAAGAGCAACAACCCAGATCTGAAATATTTCATAACTAAAGTCAAGAGATGTCATAAAGAATTCACACCAACATTGGGATTGATTAATCTGAATAGCGATTTATGTGGCCACATATCTCTATTTGCATTCCTCATGAGCATATGAACAAAGATATGGTGCTAGGAGTCCCATGGATGCAAACCTATAAAGCTGGCCAAGATTGGGATGAAAATGTTTTAGTGTTAACACTCAAGGGTGGACAAATAAGAGTACCATTTTCTCATATCCATGAAGAGTGGAAAGCCGCTCTTAAAACTCCAATGATACAAGACCAACAAGAAAAACTCAAATCCGTTGCCCACTGTTCAACACCAAACCGATCCTCATATTATTGGCATGCAAGGAACCAGGCAATTTTGAGTACCCAAAACCCAACTTGCCGACACTCTTAAGCGGAATTGGGTGCGTAAACAACTGTTGAAAACTAAGAGAAAGTCTTTGGTTACACCTCTATATCAAACACAACCATAGAAACCAAGGTTGCAGTCATCTCAATGGGTATGTAAACCTAAACAAGAACTAGAATCCATGCCCAAACTATCTTTGTATGGATATTGGGGATCAAAGTGGTCGAGCTTATCAAAAGCTCGAACAGTGCAGACAGCCACGTCATACCTAGGTGAGAATGAAGAAAAAACATTGGTATGTAAAATGATGAAATTGAATAGACCAAAGAGAACTTTGGATGTGGTGAATTTGCAGTCAATTATGCTGATTCCATTTGCATAATCACATTGGGAAAGCTACTTAAAATAAGACCACATCTGTGTAAGGATCTACAACTTACCATGGAAAAGATGGGCTTAAACGGGGTGACCCAAGAAAACCTAGAAGAATTGAAAGAAAAGAAATCACATGCTAAAATTTTAAATTCCATGCCTATGAACAAAGTAGGGGATTACTATGAGGGTAGGGGGTTACTATGAGGGAAACAAAGGAAACACGACCCTTCTGGCACAATACAATGATGTAATGACCATGCTATTTTGGATAGTGGGCGAGGCATTACTATAGCAACAAAAGATGTCTAGGAAGCTTGGGGAAACCTAGTAATTAGACAAACACGCATGAAACTACAATTGGCAGATGGGCATATTCAGTCAGCTCCTATGGAATTTACTACCAGCACACTTTTGCCATTGTAGATTTTGGGAAAAAACTTAATTATGAGATTATCCTAGGAAGACCTTCTATGAGACAAATACAATTGATCCAGTATTGGGAAAACAATTATCTTTACCTAAAACAAGTTGGGTCAATTAATCGGGTAAATTTGAAGGATCATTCTAACAAGGATGTTTTGAGGACACAAATCCAAGAGTTGGATTTGAAAACCTCAGTGGAAACCAAATTGTCATCATGGATACGTAAAGATACTCCAATTTGGATGTGTGGGGCTTTTGAGTCTGGTAGTTTTTGGAGAGAAGATTGCATATTAGACCAAGAGGTAAATGATGCAAAATACATGCTTGAACCCTTTCTTGAACATCTATTTCAACCATTTGAATGGACTCAAATTCTGGTTGCTATGGATGTATGCGTTAACAAATCCACACCCACCCACTTTTTTGATGAGGAGTGTTATGCCATAGTTCCCATTTAGATAGTATCTACTGTGTCATAATAATCAATATCTAATTCTCCTAAATGATTTTCTCATATTAAACTGATCATTTAATGTGGGGAAGGCCAGGGGAGAAAAAGCTAGAATATTGGTTAAGCTAGAAGACCGGCCACACTAGGGATCCAAAGGAGGGAAAATAGGGATCCAAAGGGGGGGCCATCTGCAAAAGAGCCATGTGCAACAATGGGCTAAAAAGACCCTAAGGTTCAGCCCATTAAGACTTCCAAAATGCTAAGGTTCCAAAATTCAAAGGTTGTGTCCAAAGGTCAACCCTAGGGAAAATTGGATGCTTTGTGTGTGCCCTAAAAGTCTTTGCACATCCCTACATGGGAGGGGGCGAGCCCTAAAGGTAGGGGATGAGAGAGAAAGCCACACACACACACACACAGACTCCCTTTACACAAAGGGAATGAGGGACACATGTCAGCTCCCTAGGCCAGATGCCCACAAGGTGTGCCCAATTTCTATTGGATGACCCTTGAAGTGGACCAATGAAAATTAAGCTAGAGTAAATCTAGTTTAATTAATTTAAAAACATTTAATAAAAGAAACCAATGAGAATTAAGTCTCCTAGAAGACTATTGGGCAGTCTCCCAAGGGGTCCAATGAGCATTCAGGAGCCCCATGGCTTGCCTGATTCCTATTGGCCAGGAGGCAAAGGGGTCCAATGAGAGTTTAGTTTAATTATTTAATTACCTAAAGCTCTCACAAAAGGGGAAAGGGGGACACATGTCAGAAGGCTATCACTTATGCTGCTTAATTGTAATTGGCTTGACTTGGGGAGGGCCAATGAGGCTTTAGCAAGAGCAATTAGCAAGGGGGCTCGCCCAAGAGAGAGAGGGGGCTGATTTTTGCAAGGCATTATCACACACACACTCACACAAGCTCATGTGTGAAGAAAGAGAAGACTATCTCTTCCCAAGCTTTAATGGAGAACTCATCACCTACTCCAAGCTTGTGAGATAGAAGCCTACATCAACACTCTCTTGGCATGTGGATGCAAATCCAACCAAGAGCCAAGATTCAATGCATGCTCATCTCCTCTACCAAGCTAATTACTAAGCTAAGCTATGCTACATATGAGTGATTATGTGAGGAGATGTACATCTTTCTCGTAAGATACTCCTTCTTCCTCTCAATCTACTCTCATACCCTGCTAGCTCTCACCATCTTCGAAGGTGTGTGAGGTCTTGGGTCTGAGAACGGGGATAATTCAAGTTGTGTTTGTTAAGTGTTTTGCTTAGTGCATGAAGTTTCCATCTTCATTGCACTAGCTAGTCTTGAAGGAACACAAAGAATTGTATTGTACAATGTCTCTCTTGATGGGAGAAACCATAATACAAAGCCTTTTGGAGGGGAGACCGGCTCCATGAAAATCCGGTCCTCAACTGTTGTCAAGAGCTTAATTGCTCTCTCTTTTGAAAGTATTGTCGATGCTATCTAACTAGGTGTTATGCTTTTTGTTGCTCTCTCCACCCAAGCACTCTTGTAATTCTCATTAGGAATCTATTCTAATGAAATGCCCACTATATTCATGCTAATTTCCACTACACATAAGTTATTAGGCCATTAAATGTTACATTGGTATCAGAGCTCAAGGTTTCTCTTTTATTGCTCAAGAAGGGAGGTCCTCAAGCTAGCTACAAATGGTTGGTATTATTAATTGCCTGTGAGTAAGTAGAATAGGGATTTTTCAGCCTTGCAGTGCGCATGCCTTCGTGCAGTTAACGGGGCATCACCATTGAGAGCTATGGTCTTAATAGTGGAGTCCTACGGGGCTTGCCTACGGCTTAACCACTATTGAGCTATTAGAAGCTTGACAGGAGCCGGTGCTGTTTTGGTGTCGAAAGACCCTCTCTTCTATTCCTTGCAATTAATGGTATCCGAGCCGCGGGTACAATAGCTTGAGTGCTTTTTCTAAAGGGGTAAAGAGGATTAGCAACTAGGGCTTGAAGTGCCAAAGTACACCTAAAAAGTTTACACCTAAAAGTTGTTAGAATGGTTGAAAATAGTAAAGAGAGTGAAATTAATGTTGATAACTTTGATTTTGCTCATGAGCAAGCTACTAATGATGCTTCAATGCTTGTTAACTATCTTGTTTCTAGGCTTCAACAAGCCATGGGCAATCTATCTCTCCAAAGTGAAGTGCAACGGCAGCTCCGTGCTCACGGGATTCTCCAAGCTCATCACCATGACGAGAGAACACCTAGGAAGCCTCCTTGTGAGACTACCAAAAGAGGTCTCTCTCCGATTCGGGAAGAAGAAGAGAATCCATATGAAGGGCTCAAGAATTTACTTCTTGATGATGCATCTCCTTCCCAAAGGAGAACTCAAGAGCGTCCACCGAAGGAACGAGAAAGAAGCGAGTCTCCCGCCACCTCGACGGAGATGGATCCACGAAGACGGCGGGCTAAACGCTCTCCATCACCACCAAAGCGGAGAAGACCATCACACTCTTCAGGTGCTCCTTAATCCAGCAATGGAAATACAATCAACGGATGGAAACCATTGACAATACCTCACATGGATTATAATAGGGAATAGATTGCTTAATGATGTAGCCAGCTAGCATAATTAGGCTCAACATAGGAATCCTCTAGAGAAAAGAGGCTATGGAGCAATAGGATTAGCATAAACACAATTTAATTACCCTTGGTTAAGATCTCCTTTGTGTATTATGTGACATAGAAAAGGCTTCACAAAAATTCACTCTAGCAACAACACTTCATTGCACTGTCTTGGGGGATTGTGTGTCCACTAGAGAGGGTTGAAGCTACTCTTATATAGGCATCCCCCTCAAGGAGGTTCGATTTGCCTTGCTAAAAATGAAACTAGAGAGTCCATACACACACACACACACACACACACCTCCAAGTGCCATGCCAGGTGTGGGGATTCCCTAGTGAGGTGTCCTCACTTGCCCATCTCACTTACCTATTCTCCCTCCCTCTCTCTCTCTCTCTCTCTCTCTCTCTCTCTCTCTCTCTCTCTCTCTCTCTCTCACACACACACACACACACACACACACACACACAAATCGATTTCCACAAGGGGGGTAGCGCTAGATCTTTTCTATCTTGAGGGGGTGTGGTGGCCTAAGTCCATGCCTCATTGCCCATACTATGCCACACCTCACTCTTGACCCATGTTCCACCATCTAGGCCATGCTTAGCCTCCATGATACACACTCCATGCCTAACCTAACACTTGTCACAAGACTAGCTATGCACATGACCCATGGCCATACATGATGGGGACACATGCCCATGCATACCCATGACCATGCATGCTAATCCATGCCCATGCATACCCATGCATGCATATCCATATCCATGCCATACATACTGACGGGAGCAAAGCGAACCCCGAACCCCCGACGGCCTCTAAAACACCGGCGACCGAATGGCGCGCTTCGAACTTGTCATGGTAAAGCAAACAAGGGGCACCATCTAGCTTCAGCGGCTAGGACGCAAACAACACACCACCATAACAAAGTTTTCATCCAAGAGAGATGGATGCTTGGGAGTAATGATGAAAAGGAAAGGGAATGAGATCAAGTGAGAGAGAGAGAGAGAGAGAGAGAGAGAGAGGGAGGGGGTATAGCGGCTTAGTACTTACGCATCACAAAAGGATGGTGAATCCGCACACCCTTCAGATATACACAAGCTCACTCCAAAACACAAGACTAGGTGGCGATTCCGCACACCTCACATGGGCAAAACATTGCAAGAAAACATACTCACAAAACCTCAAGCTTTATTTAGAGAATTAAGCGATGAAATGGGGAGCATAGGGTAGGGGAATGAGAAGGGAGAGAGTGGTAGAGCACATGGCGGATAGGTGGGAGTTGATGGCGAAGACTCGCACGAGGATTATGGCCATCATCCTTCATTTAGTTGACCTTCATCTTCCATAGCCAAGGGTGTAGAGGTCATGCTCAAGACAAGCATGGTGATTGCGGTGATGGTGATGGTGTGGGTGTGTGTGTGTGCACTAGGCACACACAATGCATAGTGTACTCTTTGGTGATGGTGTGTGTGTTTAGTGTGATAGTGACCCATCTTTATATAGGGTAGGAGGGGGGAGAAATTCTAGAATTTAGAAATGAATAAATCATTATCTACACAAACCATGTGACTGTGGGCCCCACTTGTCTGGCTATGTGTATATGTGCCAGAACAGCAGTCTCATGAGAGAGAGACTAAGAGAGAGAGATGGGTTGATGAAAAAAGTGATAAGTGACATGGAGAATAAAGTAATTACAAGAGGGGAGAGAGGGGAGTGTGTTCAGAGGCGAATCTGTGTGCAGATGTGTGTGAACACAAGAAAAATCAGGTAACCACTGGGTGGGGATGGGTCTGTGGGCACCTTTTTCAGTGAAACTGAGTGTGTGTGAGTGTGGGGGAGGTTATTTAGCTACAAGACAAGAGACATGGCGCCCTTTAGAGAGAGGGGGGGGTATTTGGGTCATGGGATATGATAGGAGAGAGAAAGGGGGGGTGGGGTATACTATTTTGGAAGATAGCATAAGTTGCATGTGAGTTAGGGTGCATTATTGGTGAGTTAGAATGCATTATTGGTGAGAGGTGGGGTAGCTTGAGGGGAGAGAGAAAGGAGAAAGGACAAGGGGGAGAGAGAGGGGGTTGACCTTTTGAGTGGAGGAGAGGAAAAGGGACACACGGCGGGGCAACAGTGAAGAAAAAGGAGGCAAGGTGGGGAGGGGCTACCCTGCAGGCATGAGGTGGCCTATTTTACCTTTCTTATATATTTACATAATCATACTTTATTTTTTTTCTTACTTTTTCCAATGCCTTTTATCACTCCCTCCCTAAGAGGGGGTTTTCATAGGGTGGGGACGAGAGAAGAGGGGTATGGGAGCTTGGCTTGTGAAAAGCCCCTATCATTAGCCCTCCCCTTTTGGCTAGAGGCATTCATGCCTCTAGCTCATCCGTTTCTTCTTCCGCTTAGCTGTAGGACCCGATATCGAGTTGCCTTCTGAACTAGCCATTCCATTTGGCCATTGGTGAGATTTCTAGGATATTCGTTAATCTGTAACAGGTCCGGGTGATAGCTTGTTTCTTGGAATAGTGTTGGTTGATTAAAGGGGAAGCCCATGGCTTCCAGAACTTTGTGCTAGTGTCCTCTTGGATCCCAAGTGAAAAATAGGATCATTGTCTGCAGTGTCCGAACAATTAAATTTGCATGCCAAATTGGACCAAATTTGTAACCACCAGTAGCGAGAGGGGAAATGAGCATCTTGGCTCCTGCAAAGACAGAACCGAAAATTATGATTCCCAAGAGTGTACCAAGAATCCACCATATATGGCCGCCTTGTTGGTGTGGTGAGCTCAAGTTTTCTTCAGAGTCCTGCTTACTGCCATGACTAGAAAAAACTGCAAGCATATCATGCTTCTTTTGGGTTTGCTCAAACATGTCAGCTTCCTTTACTGATGCTAATAGCAAGCCACCTACCTTGCGGCTTAAATTCAAGCGTAATCCACTTACCTTTCTCCAAAGAGAGGATGCACTATTTGTAAAAAATTGTACCAAATTGCGAATGAGGTCTTCATTCTTGCATTCTATCAGGCTTTTGTCTATCCATGGCTCCTTTGCTCTTATCTCCATGCTGATCTTCTCTCTATATGTTATAGCGGCTAGCCATAGCCATAGGTCTGATGCATCCCATGAAAACACGATGCTGTGTTGTGGAGGAGTTTGGAACATCCTTAAAAGGTTGGCAACATATTGATCATCAAACTTACTATGAACATCCTCACATAAACTGGAGGCATTACCCATCTCCAAGTTTATAACACCCTTCAGTAGACTAGAGGCATTACCCATCTCTAAGTCTATAACACTACACAATAAAGTCTTGCTCGGCTGCCAAGCCTCTGGAGCAATATCCAACTCCAAACCTTCAGTCATACTTACCTCTTCATTATGGTCCTCTAGTGAAACTGCCTTGATGCAAGATTCCTTTAGCTTGCTACACTGCCCTGGGTCCATGCTGGTGCACAGGCTTCCGTTTTCAAAGCCCTCCCCTTTGCTTGATATGTTGCCCACCTTCTGCAAAGCCTTGCTAGCAGGCTGGTCTTCCTCTTCTCTTGTATCTTTCATGCCATTTGCATTCCTCTTACTCTGACAAGGCCTAATCAACACTTTACACCTTCTTACCCTTACTGCCCAATGCTGTCGATTGATTGCTTTGGTGCCTATTTCATTCAAGGTTAAAGATGTACTCACATTTGTAACACAATTTTCTTGACTTACCTCCCCCACCTGGGTAGCATCTTTTGATTCTTTAACCTCTTGTTCCACTGCATGAGTTCTTTGAATAGTCTTCTTACTTGATCCTTCTTCTGTTACACTCATCTTGACCTCTTCTGCAAGACCAATGATACTTGGTGTGCGGGTACCAATTGGTGGTGGGATTTGAACAGGTGGGATTGGTTGCCTGAGTGGCGGTGGTGTTCTCGGTGGAGAGATCTGATTCTGTCTGCCCCCTCTATTGAAATTCTACCTCCTCGGGTGTGGGCAGTAGTAAATTCCACGGACATCTTCCCCGTAGTTGTAACAATGGTACTCTGGGTTCTGCCTTCGTTGTCCTCTTCCTTGTTCTGGGTTCCTTCCAGGTGTATGCCCTTGCTACACCAGATGCACAGATAAACTCTCTAGTTGGGTGGTGATGCGACTCAGCAGGTCTTGCTCTTCTGATGCCTCCTGTGGTTGGACTCTATGATTGGCTGTTGCAGTCACTGGGGTTGGTTGGGCCGAGCTTGTTTCCTCTGACTCGTTTACTCTTGCTTGCATGCGTAGCTTCTTGTCTTTAAGACGGGCTACTTCGACTGCTAACTCATATGTTGCAGGAAACCTTCCCTTCACCTTCTCTCTAAGCGGCGACCATAGACCAGCAATGAAACGGTCCTTCTTTAGGAAACTAGGCGCTCCTTCACCTTCCTCCAAAGAGGCAACCCATCTCTCCCATAAGTCCACAAATTTAGACTCGTAGGTGGCATACTCCAGCAGGCCTCCCTGCTTTAATTCTGTCAGTAACTGCCATAGCCTCTCCGAGGTTGTGCCTCCACCAAACCTCTTTACAAAAGCATCCATTAACACATCCCATGCATTCTTGGTGGCCTGGGGCAATGCATTATACCAGGACTTGGCCTCTACTTTCATCAGTAGAGGAAAAATTCTAAGTCGTGAAGCATCGCCATCTTTGTTGGAGACGATACAAGCAATGTCGAAATCATCCAAAAAGTCGGTGGTGAGATCCTCTCCCTTCTTTCCACTGAACGTGGGGAAAGAAACACTTTCCATGGTAGTGACTCATGAAATTACAAACCTCTTTTTCTTTTTTTTCTTTTTTTTTTTTTAACATTACATTAACAGTAGCGGCTCATAGCAGCTTTTTTACAAGGGTGGGTGGATAGGTTAAAACAAGATAAAGATAGAAACATTAAAGGAATGATGGTAATCTAATATGGGGAGAATGATAGGGTTCGGGGAATTGAGGATTTCTCCTAGTACCGCCGCACCGAATAGGTGTACGATCTTCTGTTGGTAGAAGACTTTCCTATCTACATAGATATTCACATGCATATGCTGCAAGAATCTGAATGAGAATGCCGTTGGCCCGTTTTCCATCATGCACAGAGGATGAAATACTTACTTATACTCTTATCGTGCCAGTGTTGATGAGTTGGCACATCCACAAGAGGTCGTCGCCTTTCATGGGATCTACCTTTCCTTCGTTGCTCAGCACGTACGGGGTGATGGCGACGCGTCTGACCACTCCCAGCCTCTTGGCTAACAACAATTGCAGGTAATTTCCGTAGTCGGCGTGTTGCAAGAATTCTACTCCATTCAGTTGCAACTCGTCCCCAGCCCACTGGGTTTCTCCCGTGGTAGAGAGTTCTTCAGGATAAGTTGTACAGGGAGAGGAGGAAGATCCTCCACTCTCTTTCCAAAACAGCGAGAGCAGTAGCCGAACCACTCTTCTCTAGGACATGGGAATCTTCTTACCACTTCTTCTTCCGGATTGTCGAAGTGGATTGGTAGCACTCGCATGCGTCGTGCAAATTGGTAGGCGACCTTTCGCCGCTTAGCTTCGGATGACTTTCTCTTTGGCAAACTGGGTACAACCCGGCTTTCTAAGCTTGAAGCACTTGCTTGGCCAGATGCTTCTCCCTTCGGGGTCATGTGTTTCCAGACTGGCTTATCTTCTCCTTGCCTTTGGCTCGAGCAGCCCCTTTAGGCCACTTTGGAGTTATAACTTTGACTGTAGTTTCTTTAGGGAAAAGAGGTCTCACCGTTTGCTTCCCTTCCTTGATGTGAATGACTTCTTTGCGATGAATGTCGATGTAGATGACTTCAGCCCTTTCGCTGCCTTCCTTGCTGGCACTCATTGACAGTGTGCCTTGGTTGACAACAGTGATGGCACTTCACCGACCTCCCACCTGATCCTCTCAATTTATAGTTAGAACGAGCGACACAAGATGGAGAATTTACCTCTTGAATGCTGACGACACTGTAGCCTGGCAGTAGCACCTCAATGAAGGCGGCTAGTGCCTCCTTCGTCTCTTCTTCTTCCGTCCTCCAGTTAAAAAATTTCTTCAGCCATTCGTCCATGATTGATAGTGGGCGTCACTTTCAGCATTGTAAGCTGAAGGGTCTTAGAAAGCCCTCCTCAGTGGGGGCACCAAATGACGGGAGCAAAGCGAACCCCGAACCCCCGACGGCCTCTAAGACACCGGGGACCGAATGGCGCGCCTCGAACCTGTCATGGTAAAGCAAACAGGGGGCACCACCTAGCTTCAGCGGCTAGGACGCAAACAACACACCACCATAACAAAGTTTTCATCCAAGAGAGATGGATGCTTGGGAGTAATGATGAAAAGGAAAGGGAATGAGATCAAGTGAGAGAGAGAGAGAGAGAGAGAGAGAGAGAGAGGGAGGGGGTATAGCGGCTTAGTACTTACGCATCACAAAAGGATGGCGAATCTGCACACCCTTCACACATACACAAGCTCACTCCAAAACACAAGACTAGGTGGCGATTCCGCACACCTCACATGGGCAAAACATTGCAAGAAAACATACTCACAAAACCTCAAGCTTTATTTAGAGAATTAGGCGATGAAATGGGGAGCATAGGGTAGGGGAATGAGAAGGGAGAGAGTGGTAGAGCACATGGCGGATAGGTGGGAGTTGATGGCGAAGACTCACACGAGGATTATGGCCATCATCCTTCATTTAGTTGCCCTTCATCTTCCATATCCAAGGGTGTAGAGGTCATGCTCAAGACAAGCATGGTGATTGCGATCATGGTGATGGTGTGGGTGTGTGTGTGTGCACTAGGCACACACAATGCATAGTGTACTCTTTGGTGATGGTGTGTGTGTTTAGTGTGATAGTGACCCATATTTATATAGGGTAGGAGGGGGGAGAAATTCTAGAATTTAGAAATGAATAAATCATTATCTACACAAACCATGTGACTGTGGGCCCCACTTGTCTGGCTGTGTGTATATGTGCCAGAACAGCAGTCTCATGAGAGAGAGGCTAAGAGAGAGAGATGGGTTGATGAAAAAAGTGAGAGGTGACATGGAGAATAAAGTAATTACAAGAGGGGAGAGAGGGGAGTGTGTTCAGAGGCGAATCTGTGTGCAGATGTGTGTGAACACAAGAAAAATCAGGTAACCACTGGGTGGGGATGGGTCTGTGGGCACCTTTTTCAGTGAAACTGAGTGTGTGTGAGTGTGGGGGAGGTTATTTAGCTACAAGACAAGAGACATGGCGCCCTTTAGAGAGAGGGGGGGGTATTTGGGTCATGGGATATGATAGGAGAGAGAAAGGGGGGGTGGGGTCTACTATTTTTGGAAGATAGCATAAGTTGCATGTGAGTTAGGGTGCATTATTAATGAGTTAGAATGCATTATTGGTGAGAGGTGAGGTAGCTTGAGGGGAGAGAGAAAGGAGAAAGGACAAGGGGGAGAGAGAGGGGGTTGACCTTTTGAGTGGAGGAGAGGAAAAGGGACACACGGCGGGGCAACAGTGAAGAAAAAGGAGGCAAGGTGGGGATGGGCTGCCCCGCAGGCATGAGGTGGCCTATTTTACCTTTCTTATATATTTACATAATCATACTTTTTTTTTTCTTACTTTTTCCAATGCCTTTTATCACTCCCTCCCTAAGAGGGGGTTTTCATGGGGTGGGGACGAGAGAAGAGGGGTATGGGAGCTTGGCTTGTGAAAAGCCCCTATCAATACCTTCGAAAATGCTAACCTTAGGTTCACTAGACTTATACTAACCCAAATTAAATTCTGAAA
Source organism: Adiantum capillus-veneris (assembly GCF_014529385.1). Lineage (NCBI taxonomy): Eukaryota > Viridiplantae > Streptophyta > Polypodiopsida > Polypodiales > Pteridaceae > Adiantum > Adiantum capillus-veneris. The sequence goes on along the minus strand of NC_140933.1, from coordinate 43,869,162 downwards.
CTTGTTGACTCGAGATAGACCTGCAGATAATAGATACGACTACTTGCCATAAATAGCAGCCTCCGACGTCTGGACCCTATTTTTAAGGAAACCTGGGTAGGTGCACAGTTTGACGAGCCGGTCGATCCTAGACCATACCGGTGGTCAAAAAAATTCTATTTATGGAAAATTTCACAAAACATGACTTTGACTGAAATTAAAAGTTCTACAAGAATTTCAATACGAAAACGACAGTTGATCACTAGAAACTACTAAAAATAGTAGCTTTTGCCATTCAGAAACTTGGATCCAAAACTTTACATAGGGATTCCTTTTGCAAAAGAAGGAAACCTTACACCTTACAACAATGATTAACCTGTTTAAGGGTCTATTGGCCTACTATGAGGAAAGAGGTTGTTGTTTATGTGAACAATTGTTCTTAGTGTAAGGAAAATGCCTCCATACCCCATGCCACCTTATTCCAAATCTTTGTGACACCGTAATGGAGTAGATATCTGGTAGGATATCTGACCAATAGAACATTTCCTGAAGATATGAGTAAATGAAGACAGAGAGCAATCAAGATAGAAGCAAACAACTACGTGATGATTAGACGTCAACTCTATCGACAAGAAAAGGACGAACAACTCATATTATGTGCCAATGAAGATGATTACCTTCTACCTTGGAACAACCATACGTTGGTCTTGCAGGAGGCCATTTTTCTCATGAAACTATAGCTATCTCTATATCGATGGTAGGCATCTAGTGGCCAACTCTATTTGCTGATGCAAAAGAATTTTTTCAATGATGTGATTCATGTCAACAAGCAAAGATGCCAACCAAAATCGGTTTTATGCCATTGCAACCTATGATGGGAGCATGTGCATTGGCTAAGTGGGGTGTAGAATTTGCAATACAACCACCCACATACAAGACTCATACACAATATATTATTGTGGCCATAGATTACTTGACAAATGGTCCGAGGAAAGAGCCACTAGATAGAACGATGCTTGAACCACTACAACATCCTTGTATGAGTGAATATTCACGTGGTACGGACTTCCTATTGAGTTAGTGAGTGACAGAGGAATACATTTTCTGAATGAGGTGATAGAACACTTGTTGAACACATTCATGGTGGTCCATAGCAAATCTGCACCCTATCATCCTTAAGAAAATGTTCAAGCCAAACATACAAACAATCTCTTGAGCACAATGCTTATCAACATTGTTAGCTCGGGAAGAAATGATTGGGAAGTTCATCTTCATTAAGCCTTATGGGCCTATAGAGTGTCATTCAAAACAACTTTTAATGCCACTCCCTTTAACCTAGTCTATGGATTAGACACAATATTGCCCATGGAATTCTTGTTACCCGCTTTAGAGTTGTGCATGAATTGGAATGAAAAGGTCACGAGTTGTGAGAATGACTAGAAGACTTAGAGCGGCTAGATGAGCAGAGACAAGCAACCATAGCACACATATATGTGCAAAAAAGGAAACAAAAAAATTTCTTTGACTCACATTTGTTGAAAAAAGTCTTCAAATAGGGGTATTTGGTACTAGTTTACTCCTTGAAACAACATGTCCCTAATTAGAAGAAGAAGGGACATGGTCCTTTTGTAATTGATAATGTCTTGCCAAGTGGAGCTGTTAAACTAGCTATCTTAGATGGAGAGGTTATGGAAAATTGGATTAGTGGATGTCATCTTCAAAAATACCATCTACCATTAACTGATGAATTCTTGCAAAGAATTCAAGCTCAAACGACAATAGGTAATTGAAGAAGCTCAAGAAGTGCACGCATTTGGATTTTAAGGTGAAAAGCGGCAATGCAACCAATCCCTGACGTTTTGCTACTCAATACCCTTCGGATTCACCATCACTACTTTACTCAACCCCTAGCCAATAATGAGGTGGAGACAGATGATGAATGGCTGAATGGATTAGATATGAGAAGAACAGTTACCCTAAAAGATGAATTCAAAGTCAAAGTACTAACCAACACAGGTGCACGACTATTTAACGAACAAAAGAGCAACAACCCAACCTCTAAAATATTGTAGAGCTAAAGTCAAGGGATGTCATAAAGAATTTACACCAACATTGGGATTGATTAATCTCAATATCTCTGTGCATGGACTTTTGTGCCCACATATCTTTATTTGCATTCCTGATGAGCATATGAACAATGATATGATGAGCATATGTTGGACACCAAATCCATCCTCATATTAGCAGCATGAAAGGAACTAGGCAATTTTGGGTACCCAAAATCCAACTCACCAATACTCCTAAGCAGATTTGGGTGACTAAACAACTATTGAACACTAAGAAAAAGTCTTTGGTTACACCTCCATATCAACCGCAACCACAAAAACCAAGGTCACAGCAATCTTAATGGGTATGGAAACCTAAGGAGGAACCAGAAGCCAAGCCTAATAAACCAAAGACTATTTTCAATTGGCAACTCAAGGCAAAGCCATGGGCACTTATGTATTAATGGGTACCAAAGATCCAATGCTAGCAACACCATCCACTATAGTGCCCACCGCTTCTAGAACCACGATTGCAAACGGTTCATACCACACTATCAAGGAATGAGCACAACGAATTCAAGATTTTCTCTTTAAGAGAGTTAGCCAATAGGATATTGCGCCATGGACAACCCTTGAGTATGTCTTAAGATGTACCTCTTGCACAACATAGTGTTTTAAAATAAATTGACTTCAATAGCATGGTAGAGCCAACCTTCTCTATGCATAGACACGAATTCATCGCCCATGCATTGCAAAAATTGTACAACACTCTGCTACCAAAGGACTCAAGCAAGGAGAGTGGGGAGGCATCTAAATGCGAACACATATATTTGAGGTAGATTAGGGAAAGGGCAATGTTTTGAAGTGCTTGAATGTTAACGTGTATATTTTTGCAACTTAAAATTAAAATGCCCTTAGAATGGAGAATATGTAATATGATAATCCCTAGGTGTGTGTAAATACTGCCAAAAAAAAGCCAAAACATTATAATTTTCACTCTTTTTCTATATTTTTGGCCAAAATAGTGATCAAAATGGAGCAATCCACAAAAATATGGCCAAGCATTAAAATTAGTGTGTTTTTCTTATTTTTGGATTCAGAATGGATTTTTTAAATTAATTTTGGATAATTTTGTTCAATTTTATTAATAAAAGCTAATAAAAGACAAATAAATAAATAAATAAGCAAGAATGCCAAAATCAAGATTTGACTTGAAACACCAAATCTTGAAGCTCAATGGAACAACCCAAAAAATTCTAGGGAAAATTTGATGCAACCACTCCAACGAACTAACCACTCTGGAAAACTTTTGGCAGTAAGGTCTCTAGATGTCAGTTTTCAAAAAAATTCCACCTGGGGGATACATTATGAGGGCTACTCAACTCAATGGCTAGGTAAGGGATGGGGGGTGTCTAGAAAGTCCAAGTATGTATAGTCCATTAGTCCATTTCTACCCTCATTTGCATTGTAGTCATTTTCGAGAGAGCTACTGAGTAGCTATTCTTTTCTTACTGATTTAAAGGTTTGAGTTTTCTCCTAAGCCAACTTTTGGAACCACTTTTATGGCTGATTAGCATAGTCTTTTTCTGCTTAAGCTAGAACTAACAAGCTTTAGATTATTTTCTAATCTGAGAAAGCCAATGTCTTTGGATTCTTCAGGTTCATTTAGTCTTTACTACCTTTTGGCTGTTCCAAAGTGTTGAATCTACAATAATGAAAAATTGTTGATAGGCAAGGAACTCTACAATTTAATCTTGTTGTTAATCTAGATTATTTCCCTCAATGTATGTCTTATTGAATGGCTGAAGAGTAATGAAATTCTATTAGCATTTTCTTGAGATGCTGCTTGAAGGAGTAATGAGTTTTTATTAGCATTTGTTGAGATGGAGCTCATTTGTAACATTGTAACACATTCACAAGCTAGTATAATAGATTCACTTTTGGGAAGGGTAAATTTATTTTCCATAAGGTTTGTGTAAAACTCAATGGAGGCTTTTTTGGGTTTTGAAAGTATTCATGCTTACCTCATCAATACTCTATAATACCATGATGGTCTAAGTCGATGATGTCAAAAAAGGTAGAAAATTCCTTATGAACATCATCATACTTACTAGGAAATACATATTTTGACCTTTGTTTAAGTATTCAAAGCTTACCTCATCATTACTCTATAATACCATGATGGTCTAAGTTGATGATGTCAAAAAAGGTAGAAAGTTCCTTCTGAATATCATCATACTTACTAAGAAATACATACTTTGACCTTGGTTGTTCCTTTGTTCTTTTTATATTTTTATGATTCTCTTATTCTCTACAAACACTTTCCTCTTTCTATTTGTTTCGATGCTTGACTCTTATCTTATTACATCTATATTTTTGGCTACTTACACATAAACTTTCGCGTTTGACATTTTTTATAAAGGCTTACCACTTTTAGTATTTTTTAAGCATGAAAAACACTTAGTAAAAGTAGAACACTTCTAGCCACACAATGGTGAGTGTGGGGAAAAGAGCTTGACTTAATGCCTCTAGCAATAGTATTTAAAACTATGGTGAATGTTAGCTTATTTATAGACAAAATAATTGACGTGCCCGTAAATATTTGGGAAGAATCAAAAAATTGGAGTATGAATAACTTAAAAGAATACAAAGAAGTTTCCTGACATTAAAAGACCTATTTAGGAATTTTGGGAATTATTCAAGTCCCATTTCTTATAACGCTATTAAAAAACTTAGTATTTTTTGTGTAGTTTGAGCTATCATCTATTCACGATTACACTTTATGTTTCACATACCCCTTAACACATATCTATAGGGATATGTGTATTTATATACATACTTATATGCATCAACTACAATGACATCAAAAGAATGAGGGAAGCATGTCACTAAACTCAATTTGCATTATACAACATTATTCATGTAGAAAAAGTTCTTTGAATCAGTAGCTCAGATTTGAGACATTAACGTTAAAGAATTGGCTATATCAACACTCATAAAAAGAATCTACAATAATCAAAAACAAATTTTAGAATTGAAGGGACCTCAAAATAGTGTGGCGTTTAGAAACACCAAGATAAAAAACAAAATCCAATTCACACATTTACATGGATCCAAGTATTGTACAACTCATCCGAGGAAATGATACTATGTCAAGAGGCTCAATGACTATAAATACATCATTAAACTTTGCGTTTTCTCATGTATTTCTCCAATTTCGTACAAGGTTTCTCTATCACAAGCTGCTTCATTTACCAACATATTGCAAGTATACTCTCGTTTGTCCCTTGCATAGATCCAACCAAGTAACCATGCAGTGATTGTTCTCTGCAAAAAACTTTCAAGCTCTTTTTTTGATTAATTTCACATTTTTGGAAAAATCAAGTAGGTTCCAGGCATATTCCACATTACACTGTAAAGGGCCTCGTCAAAAATTAAGGTATTATTTCCATCCAAATCATGAAAAATTCTCCATGCTACATCCAAGTTCTTGTGGTATACAAATCGATATCCAATTAGAAGATCTGTCTTTTGGCATGCTGCCTATCCTGCTATGACATTAAATTTTTGATGGTGTTGTGGAAAGCATAACTCAAGAATACGACGAGTCCTTTGTAATCTATTAGTGCTCCAAATCCACACCTCAAACCATTGCATGCAAAAATCAAGGAAAGTGAATGCATCTTTGCGAATAAAATACCACACATTTCTACTCTCTTCAACGAGATGCATATGTTTTCCCCAATCTGGGCATACATCACCATGTTGCATTTCAATGGTCTTAAGTAAAACACCATTGAGTTCAATGATCAATACTCTTCTTTGTTTCCGTATAGTATCTAAGGGTGGTGGAATCAGTTTCCTTCTAAGCCTATGAGTCCTCAATGACATGTGCCACCTCAATAGTAAATGCTTTGTACATTTGAAATCAAATTTATATGCTTCAGAATCTCCTGTTCCAAAAAAAGGCATGATGGTCAATGGAAGAGATATTATTTTCAATTAACACACTGTGCACCAACAATATTTATTTTATCCATGATATATATAGACTTAAACCTTGAGAAGACAACAAAAGAAAATATTTTTCTTCAATACACAGAAGAATCTTGTACAAAGAGCTCCAACCACAAAGATAAAAGAGAGACTTCTTTTCCAAGGTTGAATAACATCTAGTTGATGAAATATGAAAGTGTATATATTTGGTTCATGTTCAAATAATTGGACCCAACACATTGTTTTGGCCGTAATACTAGAACCCAACACATTGTTTTGGTCAAAATCTTCTTAACACATTTCCACCACTCTAGATGTATGTGAACATTCCAGGTGATTGAGTCAACGCGCACGCCAAGCCCTTACTGGTTTTTTTCTTCCACCTGCAATAACAAATATGCTAGATTAGATAAAATTTTGATTTTATTTTTTATATTTTTTGATAAATCTAAAGTGAGTCCTACCCATAAGCTTAAGTAGGCCTTTTGTAGCTTTGATATGTATGTTTTTGCTGCAACTCCGCTAATGAAATGACCACGACCATACCCCAAGCTAGTAGCACAAGCAATAGCATGTTGATCACTCAAATTTTTCGTTTTGTAAGACAATTTTAACAAGTTCAGCTAGTTTGAAGATAATAGTGGCACACCAAACTTGGATGCCAACATAGCTGGATCCTTGCTTAAGGAGTTTACTACTTTCTTGCTCCTACTTTCTTGAACATAACTTAACTTGTTATTGCACAATGGTAGCTGTGAAGATTCACAAGATGAGCTTTCCACTTCGACTAAATTGTTGTCAATTTCTTCCCTTAGAACTTGGACATTGAACATGCCCCATTCTTCCATGATGTCTTGAAACTTTGTAAATAGGTCATGAACCTCTGTGATTGGAGATTGTCCTAGCCGATTGAGTGAAATAACAGATCGAATGTCATCTGTATTATTTAGATTTAAAAGGTATGGTAGAAGCTCATTGCAAAGAAGATAGTCAGGCCTCCCTTGAAAACTTTCAGGATATAAGCAGTTATCTTTTGGGTTAATACATCCCTTGAAAGGCTATCATCAATGAGCAATATATTCTTTGTACTGCGTAAATTCTTGCACTGATACTAAACCCTCAACAAAGGCTTAAACATAGCCTTAACATTAGGCTTATCCAGCCTATACACTTTTCGAAGATTACGGATGTAGCAATCTTCTTGTCCCCATACCATAAAGAAATGATATTTTTTATGTGCATGCTTTTCAAGAGTGTTCACATAAGTGCAAACATTCTTTTGTAGCATGGTGGACCAAATACCAACATGAAAGTATTGACATATCTCATCCAAAAATTCAAAACAACCCAGGCGAACAACAATTGTGGTGTGACCAAGGTCAATTTTGACACAATCTGTACATGGATGCCTCTTGTCTGCTTTGCTGAGTAAAACTCCATTAAGGTCAAGAATGAGTGCATGTTTCTTCATGCTGATTGCATGAGCAATATTTTCTGCATACGATACAAAATAATGATAATAATTTAAGTTTTTGCACTTATAAATCTCAAAACAAGGGACCATATATTTGCAGCACACAATTGTAAATTGCACACATTTATTTATGTCTCATACTCCCGTACTCATCTATAATGATGTCTCCTAAAAGTGATTGTATTTCTCTATTGATATGGTAAGATTGAAAGACTAGTTTATCTCCATCTCTCTCAAAAGAATATAAGCTTCCAAGTGGCCTATGTTTTCGTGCATCAGGACATAGCTCCTCAACGTTGATGTTTACTTGTGGCACACTGGATCCTTGATTTTGAATGTCAATTTCACCTGCAAAGACAACATAGTAGAATTTTGTATTATCTTCCAAAAAGGGCCATATCTATACTAATCACATTGGACAAATAACTACCTTTGTTTTTCTCACCAACTTCAATCCCTTGCTTCCTTTCTTGAATGCTTTGGACTTTGTTTGTATTTGGTGTCGCTTTTCCTGTCCCTTTGTCAGTTTTTTCTTGTATGTCCTTGGTTGCAAGAGTGGCTTGGAGCTCTTTATTGGCTTCATCCTTCTTCTCATTACCCTCTGCATCCTCATCTCTTTGAGGCATGTTGTTAGTGTGTGTGAAGGTTTTGGAGAATTTTGCACAACAAAATCACTTTGATGCTCTACCACCACCATCTCCTCTTCACTATTCCTAATGTCACTTTCATGAATTTGGGTCTCTCCAATTGTAGGTAGCATATTCTCGCTCTCTTTAGTCATGTCATTTGAAGTTTTTTGAGAGGTTTGTTCTACAAGATCACTTTTGTGCTCTACAAGATCACCTTTATGAAACTGGGTCTCTCCAACAATGATGGGTAGCACTTGTGCTGCTTGAGATATGTTATCTCTGTCTTCTATTTTGTTGTCTTCATCTAAAAGATGAAAAAAGGCAAATTTTTACCTATTTAGAAATAGTCTAATGGATTTTCAATAACCATAGAATCCATTTCATTTCCATCATCTAACCCAGACGTTTTATGCTAGAAAGGCTCCATTTATCACATTAACACAAAAATGTTAACATACAATGATACCTAAAGCACATTTGAAAGTGAGGCTTAATCTTAAGCTCCAGCGTAAGGCTTAAGTCTCAAAGTTTAGGCTTTTGTTTCAAGACTAAAATTTACGTCTCAAAACTTATGCTTATGTTTGAAGTTTAAAATGTAAGTCCTAAGCCCTTTTTAGTCTTCATCATTCACTATGTGAAAATCTTTTATACTATGTGCACTGAAGACCTATTTATAAAACCCCTTATCTATGAATTTTTCAAGGTATCATCCAATTTTCTTCATAATCTATAAATATTTTGTTATTTGTAACATTTTTTTGCTACAATGCTCATGAGACTGGACTCATATGGTAGTGCTACACTAACATACAAAGGCAAGGCTCAAACTTAAGTTCGATCCTACAAAATAAATTTCAGTTTCTTGTTATAGAATACGACTCTTTCTTAACATATGTAATCGCTACAATAGGATATGAAATTGTGAGCTTCACTTGGAAGTACTGAGGTAGGATTCTATGACAAGGACTTTTGTCGTTGAAACTCATACACATGATCACGTGATGCTCACCTAACATGATACCTATTTCACATTTGGAGGTGAGGCTCAAACTTAAGTTCATGCCTAAGGCTTAAGTCTTAACCTTAAGCTTATGTTTCAAGTGTAAGGCTTAAATCTCAAGCCATGTCTAGTCTCAACGCATTCACTATGTATAAAATTATTATATTGTGCATATCTAGGGCCTATTAAAAAACCTCTTAACTATGAATTTTTCAAGGTATGATCCTTTTTACTTCATGATCCGTAAGTATTGCTATTTGCAAGATTATATTACTACAATGCTCTTGAGATTGGCCTAACATGGTAGTGCTCATCAGCTTGGCCTCAAATGGTAGTTCTACACTAACATGTGGAGGCAAGGTTCAAACTTAAGTTCAAGCCTACAAACTAAATTTCCATGCATTGCTAGGCACAAAGGCATTATGAGTTTCACGTAACATATGCAAGTGCTACACTAGGATATGGAATTTCAAGTCTCACTTAGAACAACTCAGCCAGGACTTTTGTGATTGAAGTTCATACACAAGTGCTTCATTATCTCTCCTTGTTAGGCTTGAACTTAAGTTTGAGCCTCATTAGTGTTTGGTAATGCTTCATTATTGTCTCACCAAAACCAAAATTTCTTACTCTTAATACATATCTATATGTTAGCTATGCTTTGTGAATTGACACTTTAAATAAAGACATGTGCTTTGTGATGGCTCAAACTCAAGTTTGATCCCCCCCATCATTTTTTAAAACAAAAGCAATTAAATCTAATTAAAATGACATACTTTTAGATAAAGACACAAGATAGTATTAAGAAACTAGTGTTTGAAGGACCTAAAGTATCACAATTCAATACACTATCCTACCTTTTTACACTTTAGGAGTCTGTTGGTACATGAAATGGCATGCATCATTAAACCTAGTATCAAAAATACTCTAAGAAGCATTCACACCTTTTTCATCAGATACTACAATGTCTTGAGGGGCTCTATCATCCTCTTGTGCATCCTCATTGCTTGCATCATCATCCACATTATCTTCATCATTTTCTTTTGCACACTCAACATCCACAACTTGACTCATTTCTCCAACATTGTCTCCCCCCCCCTCCCCCCCCCCCTTGATGATCAAAATTCGTAGCTTCTTGAACTTCACTATCATCCGTGTTGTCTACGCTATCATTGTCTTCATTTTCATCAACATCCTCTCCACTGCTTTGTTGCTCATCGATGTCAAGATTGTTAAGGTCTTCTTTTTCTTTATCATCCAGCTCAACTGTTTGTCTTGCAAGTGATGCTTGACTTGCACCACACCACTCCTGCAAGGACGGATCGCTCTCCAAAAGACTAGAGCATTGAGATTCTAACTCCATTGCTTCAAAATCATCTTTACATAGAGCAATTGCCCTTCTCTTCTTTGACAAGCTTTGCTCCAGCACAACTCCACCGCAAAAAATTCCAAAACATAGATTTGCTTAGGACAAAACTCTGTGATAAGGCCATCAATGAAGTTTCTATCAATAAATTCATGATTCTTGCCACAAAAGCCTGAGAAAAAGACTCTTTTTGTATGAGCTTTGGCAATAGCCTCAAATCTATCAACCTTGCCAACAAAAAGAGCAACCATTGCAGAGTCCACAGTTCCATCTATCCATGAGTCATCTCTTGTTGCTTGGATATTTCCATATTCAATATGGACCTTAGTTGACTGGCTAGAAACCCCTTCAACAAGAATTCCGATATTTATGAAATCAATGAAGCACACTAGCACATATTCGTATTGTGAATTCAATGTGTTTAGATTGAGTGCCAAATTTGCCAAAAATCTATAGAGAGCTCTTCTTTAGTACCATGAAGATCCAAGACGGCCAATTGAAATGGTACGTGCTCTGTATTGCAAAAGTATTTGATCTTCCCCATATCAAAGCCCACCCCCTTGATTCTCCATGGAATAGACTCATCTTGAGCTATTATGCCCATATTAGCTCTATAAAGATGATTGAGGAGAGCTATTACACTTTTTGGAAGTGAGGGTGGAGTCTTCTTTGCTCTGTTGAGGGAGTCCTTGACATAGTACTGGCTATAGCTCCTCATTTGATTGTACTCATGCTCTCCTAGCTTGTACTTCTCACAAACTTGCTCCCAAGAGTAAACTTTTCCCTTGTCAAATCAAAGAAGAATGATATTATTGCTTCTTTCAACACTCAATCTGTTTTTAGCTTCCAAGCCATCTCATCCATGTCCATTCTATGAGGTGTATGCTTGCTCTTGTTTAGCAAGATGGTTTTGTCTAGGATTGAATTTTGTAGTTCAGGAACTTCTTTATTCTTGAGGCCTAACATGACCTGAACAATGTAGGTGCCAGTGTTGTTGTGCCAGGTGCTTGTCGAATCTGACCACCCTTCATAGTTAGAAATTTAGGATTTTTGTTGGAACCTTCGTCAATTGTTTCTCCCTTTGTATTTGGTAGCAAGCCTCGAGCATATTGTCTCATGATCTTGACCCAATTCTTCCATATCTTCTCATCACATAGAAGCAAATGCAAGTCGGTCTTGACAAATCCCTTTTGAAGTGTGTGCTCTGATGTCTCAACAAAGGTCGGCAAAATTGAAAATTCCAACATCAATATTGACAAGGCTCTAACTTGTGGGATTGAGACACATACTTAATAAGTTCGAGCCTAGCTAGATTGAATTGTTTCTTTATATGCTCACATACTTCTATGCAAAGTCCAAAATACATGGGTATATGTAAGTGGGGCTCAAACTTAAGTTCGAGCCTCGCTTGTTTGTGCAATGGCCTCATATGCAAGTGACACTAAATCTTAAGTTAAAACCTCAATTTAAGTTCTAAATGAGCACATGGAGATCTTGCTTGAGCCTATGATAGACTCTAGTTTACAACTAGATATTGATTAAAAAGACTCACATCCATGTTTTCAAAGAATCAAACAAGTACCTTCCAAGCCTCAAAGTCCTTCTTGGTTTGGTTGACACCAGGTGGTGGCTTAGAAGGACAACCATTTGTAGGCCCATTGTACTCGTGCTTGCATAAGTTGGTCAAGAAATGGCTCCTTTTGCATTGACATTGCAACAGATAGATTTGCATCTTTGGAGATTTCACGAGAGATCTTTGGTGGGCAATTGAGAATAATCTTTGATCGTCTATATTTGAATTTTTGACGCAATTGAGAGGTAACCATTGCAACATTTTCACCCTGCAAACGTTTTGTAGCACTAATGGAGTGTTGTCCAGAGATGATCTAGTAATCAACATTGCGAACATCCTCTTTGGAAAGTTTGTCAAGAGAGAGGATGTTTTTTGGAAGGATCACAAGGCATCAAAATTGCTAGTATCTCCTCTTGCTTTGGTTCTTGAATGAAGTCTAAAGTCAAAATTCTGACCCAATCTAGATTTAATCTTCTGTACACATAGTTTGATGGAGCAGGAAAACACCTTCTCACGTCAATGCTAAAGACTTCATTAATCCCAAAAGGATAGAATCCCTTCTTGATTTCTAAAGAGGTTAGTGCCTTGTTATCTTTGGATGGAGTTTCCATGTCCATCAACTCCTCTTCAGAAACCTCTTTTTCTTATGCACTCTTTTTCATCTTCCTCTTTGCTAGTTTTTGTCGATCTTCCTCAAGATTAGAATCATCCTTTGCCTTTCTTTTTCTTCTGAGTCCTTGTGCATCTTGCCCTTGTGAACCTTCTTTCTCCTCTAAATTAATGGTGGCAGTGATCTTCTCTACATGTGTTGAAGCACTTGCACGGGCACCTCTTGATGATGCAAGTGCATCCTAGCTATGGCTTTCCCCGTCTTCTCCACAACTTTCTTAGATAGTGCCCCTATTGGTTTCTTTGCAGGTACAATCTTCTTTGGTAAGCTCAAGACTCGCTTTGCATGTTTCACTACCTTCACTAGGTCTTCCACCCAGTCCACACCTGAGTCTTCTTGATTAGTGAAGCTGGAGATCTTCAATCCTAGTTTTACAATAGAGCTTTCTTTTCCTAGTTTGCTACCATTCATGTCTGCTACATGAAAAGTGCCCAATGATAAGCAAAACTTGTTTGCCTTTGTGGTCTCTCCAATACGCAGCACATTACATGCAAAGCATGGCATTGCTGTTGCATCCACATCATCTTTGACACCCACAACAATCCCCATGTCTCCATATTCCATATCACCTTGTGACAAATATAGATGGATGTCACCTTTGTAGTTTGCATCTGTATCGTAGGTATCCACAAACAACTTCACCCATTCTTCTTTTGTTAACTCAAAGGTCTTGTCAACCTTTATTCTTGAAGTAGTAGTTTTGGCGTTAGTGGACATTCAAAGAACATCGAGTGTGAAGACTTGTGCACCCTGCTCTGGTATACTTGGTACATTGGAAGCCTCCATTCCTGAAACAACCAAAAAGAACAATATTAGAACCTAAACAAGGAGCGTATGTTTAAGTTAAATAGTATATTAAAAAAAAAAACACTAGCATGTGTAGGCGAGGCTCGAACTTAAGTTTGAGCCAAAAGATGTTGTTTTGTACCCTTGCTAGCCACACGGATGTCATGAGAGTAGTCTTGCAAGTTAGTGCTACATTAAATTTGAGCCTAAAAGTGAAGCTCTATGATTTTTCTAGCTAGAAGGATGTCATGAGGCTAGGCATGCACCCTAGTGATACATTAGCATATGGAGAGGAAGCTCAAACTTAAGTTTGAGCCTAAAAGTGAATTTTTATTCCCTGATGCACTTGAGGCTCGAACTTAAGATCTATCCTAAAGGTGCTATTCTATGCCCTTGATAACCACAAATATGTCATTAAGCTAGCCTTCCATGCTAGTGCTACACTCGAATATGCAAGTGGGGATCAAACTTAACTTTGAGCCTCTTATCATTGGTAACCAGAAGGATGCCATGAGGCTAGACTTAAGTTCAATCCTAAGTGTTTTTCTATTCTTGCATGAATCCTAAAAGGACTTAGTGAATCTAGATTTTCATGATAGTGCTATACTAACATATCTAGGTGAGGCTCTGTTAAGCCTAGGAATTTTTGGGACGTTTACCTTAGTGGAAGTTGGAATGTGAACTTTTGTACTTTTGGGATTCCAAGGGGTGTTCTTGGGAAAGGACGTTGCCCATTAGTCTTATCGAAATATGTAACTGTCGATCAATATCTTCTTGGGAATGTGAAGGCGGAAGTTATGGCGGATTTAGTATGTTGTTAGTTTCTGTGTTTTGTTCCAATTCCAGCTCCATTCTGATTTTTGTACTTTGTCTATTTTGAATGTATGTGCCTTAAACACTTGGCGATCACGATGTAAGTGTGATGTAGCATGGATGGATTCAAGTTTCTCTTGTAGGAGCGAGTGTTGTGGCAATGGAGTGAGGATGTTCAGAATAGTGTGAGTTGGCATGGGTAGTTGGTTGCACTCTGGAGGAAGTGGAGGAGGATATATTCCCATATTGGACAAGGTCAGTTGCTAGGAGGTTTCGGCAGTTGTATGGGCGAGATGGTCAGTGTTCGGAACTGCAGGGAATTTTGGATTATCCTGGGATGCACCGAGTTTCTATAGGGGAAGATCCAGAATGGACAAGAATATTTGGATGTACGAGAGGATTATCTAAGAGACAGACAGAAGGAAGAAGTGGAAGATGAACCAAATTTATTATCACAGATTTTGAGGGTCACCGGGAAGAAATTCCGGGGGATCAGTTCCACCAGGGGGGAGTTATGGGAGTCAAGTTCCACTAGGAGGAAGTGCAAGAAGTTGAGTACCACTAGAATCAAGAATCAGATCAGTTTGCAGAATCAGAACTCAAATCAAAATGACTGTTGCAAAGTTTGAAGTCAAATTGCGAAATCTGCAATTGGAACTGTTGCAAATGTGGAAGTCAAAAAGCAACCAAATTTCAAATCAAAGTTCTAGCGGATAAGCTCCATGGGGAGTCAAAATAAGAAGAGAAAGAAATGCAAGGTATGCATGAGTCGGAAGCATGAAGTGGAGGATTTCCCATGTGCAGTTGATGAGTGTTCAGAGCAAGATGCATGTAGGAAGTGGTGTATGGTGGATTTGTGATCAAAACTTCATAAATTTAGCCGAAGAATTCATAAAGCATCAATTGATGGGACACAGGTAGCATGGGATAAGTTGGAAGATTTTGAGGATGACTTAGAGAGGGCATATGAGTGGTTGACTAATCATAAATGAAAGAGGAGGACATCATGTTCCAGCAGGAAGGAGGTGAGAAAATTGCAGGAAGAATGTGAGAGATTGAGGGATGCATATGCGGATGAGTTCGAAGATGAATTAAGTGATGATGATGACGGATGGGTTGGCTTGGAGACGGACATCCATCATGTGGGGATACCAAAGGTGGAGGAGAAGGAGGTGCAAAAGGAGGTTGGCCAAGAGAGCCTAATACTGCCCCTAGATACCCCTACCCTACCACTGGAGTGTGCTCATAGGGTGGAGACGGAATATCCATTGCTGAAATTGATGTCGGTGTTGTCACTTGTCAATGAGATTTATTATTTAGAGGAGAAGCAAATCATACATATTGAGGATGTTGTTCATGGAAATCAAAGACCATTTGAAGAGGTGGATAATGTGAGGAATGGACAGGTGGATAGTCAGATGAACGAGAGGTGATGGATAGAGAGAGGAATGAAGGAGAAGAGGTGATTGATTTATTTTTGGGTTCAATTGAGAATGTATGTAGGATTACAAATGAAGATTCAAATCAAGAAGAAGTTTCAAAAATCAAATGTACTCAGGAGGAATTTGCAGCAACAACAATGAACAACTCAGTTTTGGAGGAATTGTCACCACGAGATCCACTGATGGAAATATGCGTTAGCAAAACTTGTAGAAATTGTATCCCAACAATGTACATAGCAGTTTCGATCAGAAAATCAATGGGTGGTAGCTCAACAAATGCAAGTGGGAAGTCAAAAAGAAGACCATGTGGAGGATCATCAATATCAGTAGGATAAAAGGCAGCAAGGTAAGGAGGAGCAACAGGAGGTCAGGGAACAGAGCCAGGCATAAACCCTGGTTACCTCTATCCTACCACGGAAGTGGAGGATTATTCCTTTTTGACTAATTGAAGTGTCATGTTCATTGGGAATTCACATACATTTGAAGAGGACAATTGTCAGCAGCAAATGGAGGATGTGCATGCTAATGCGGATATCATGGCGGAATTTTATCATTTCAAGTGGACTTTAAAGCAAATGTCAAAAGAAGATGTCAAAAGAGCCAAGCAACAATTGCAGCAGCAAGGACCAGAAGATGACAGTAGCATAATGGAGGAGATTGAGGATGATGATATTCATATTGGAAGTTGGAGGTGGCATTCCATATTGCGGCAGTTTCATATAGATGGATATGAAGAGATATTGAGGCAAATTTTCATTTGATAAAGCAAGTCAAATTTTGGAAGATGCCGAATGTGATTCAGACTCAAATTCAGCTTTCAATTCAGATTCAGTCTCAATTTTGGATTTGGATTCAACTGCAATTTTCGATGCAAAGACCAATTCAGATGCAAATTTTAATGGAAGCCGTGAAAAGCCTAATGAAGAGCTATGACAATCAGTGTCACAAGGAGGATGACATCGATACTCAGTGGGGATTAACAACATCATTTTCTTCTTGGATTGGACAAAATCGGAACAAATATGTAGGAGTTGATAGGGCATTGTTGTATAAGGGACATGAAGAGGAGTATACCAAGTGTCAAATTTTGGATCAGATTCATATTCCGAGTGAGATTCAGATTCAAATTCAGATTCAGATTGGAATTCAGATTCATGCGGAAATACAGATGCAAATTCAGATATGAAAAGTTCTTGAAATTTCACAGTGGATGTTGCGGAAGGCTAAAGATATTGCAGCAAATGATGAAGTCATCTTTGGAAATGCAGATGAAGCTGAATTTTATCATGGCGATTGTCAATCCATTTGTCAATTTGGGAGTCAAGCAGATGATGTAAACGTGGAAGTAGAGGATGTTCAGCAAAATGCAGATTTAATGTCAAAGTATGTTCAACATGTAAAGGAATCTGGAATTCGGAATTCGAATGGCAGACTGGATGTTGGAATTCGGACAGTGGGATTGGAAGTCCAGAAAGAGGAAAGTTGGAGGAATGGAATTGGGCAAAAGGGTCAAGGGGTACTCATTAGTGGGGGTACTCACTTTAAGGCTAAAAACTCGCTCAGTGCTGATGTGACTCATTTAAGAACGAATATTTTTTGGGCGAATCTTGCATGGTGTGCCCGAATCGAGGTGAAAATTCATCATTATAAGATTAAGGTGGTGAGAAGTGTTGGAGATCACATCCAAGTGTGAGACGTCGCAGTTCACTGATTGTTAAGGAGAAGACGAGCAAAATGTTTTCTGAAAATATTATGGGAAAGCTGATGGCGGGGATGACAGGTCTCTTAGTAGCTGATTCGGATGCGAATACCTTGAAGCAGGAAGTGCTGGAATATGCACAGGAGATGTGGAATACATCTACAAGGCTTTGGAGAGAACACATGGAGGTGCCGACGGACAGATTCAAAAATTGGTTTCAGTTGGTAGGAAAAGAAAGTGTTAGGAGGGAGAATGAGGAATTGAAGGTGGAAAATGAGAAATTAGTGGCAGAGATGCAGGAGTTGAAGGAAAAAAGTAAGGAGATTGAAGTGAATGTAGGGGCAATGAGTAAGTGGACGGAGGAGATGAGCAGTGATGTTTTGGGACCAGATCGGATTGTAGCAGGAGGAGCGGAATCAGAAGTGGAAAAGCAGGTGGAAGCAGAGGGGTAAAAGCAGGCGGTAACAAGCCCTACATGTTTGTGCTACTCTAGTATATGCAAGTGAGGATCGAACTTAAGTTTGAGCCTACTAGCATTGGTAGCCACACAGATGTCATGAGGCTAACCTTACACCCTAGTGCTAAAGTAACATATACAGTTGATGCTCAAACTTACACCCTAGGCTAACCTTACACCCTAGTGCTAAAGTAACATATACAGTTGATGCTCAAACTTAAGTTCAAGGCAGACTTGCTATATTAGCATATGTAGGCAAGGTTCGAACTTAAGCTCAAGCCTCTTTCCCTAAGTAGCCACAAGGATATCATTAAGCCTGACTTGCTACAATAGCATATGTAGGCAAGGTTTGAACTTAAATTTGAGCCGCTTTCCCTAAGTAGACACAAGGGTGTCATTAAGTTAGACTTGCTATACTAGCATAAGTAGGCAAGGTTCAAACTTAAGTTTGAGCCTCTTTCCCTAAGTAGCCACAAGGATGTCATTAAGGTAGCCTACAATAGCATATGTAGGCAAGGTTCGAACTTAAATTTGAGCCGCTTTCCCTAAGTATCCGCAAGGATGTCATTAGGTTAGACTTGCTATACTAGCATATGTAGGCGAGTTTCGAACTTAAGTTCGAGCCTCTTTCCCTAAGTAGCCACAAGGATATCCCTCGGCTAGCCTTACACACTGGTGCTACAATATCATATGTAATTGAGGCTTTAACTTAAGTTTGAACCTAAAGGTGTTGTTTTGTTCCCTTGGTATCCACAAGGATGTCATGAAGCTAGACTTTCATGCTAGTGCTATACTAGCATATGCAGGCAAGGCTCAAACTTAAGTTCGAGCCTTTTACCCTTAGTAGACACAAGGATGTCATGAGGAAAGCCTTGCATCCTAGTGCTACACTAGCATATGAAAATGAGGCTTGAACTTAAGGTGCTATTCTATACCCATGGTAGCCACAAGATGACATTAGGCTTGCATTCTAGTGGTACACTATCCTATGCAAGTGAGGATCAAACTTAAGTTTGAGCCTCTTGGAATTAGTATCTCTAAAGGATGAGTCTAGACTTACTCCCTAGTGCTACAATAGCTTATACAGTTGAGGCTCGAACTTAAGCTCGAGCCTCAAAGTGTTTTTCTTTTCCTTTGGTATCCACATGGATGTCATGAAGCTATACATGCATTGTAGTGCTATACTGACATTTGTAGGCAAGGTCTATACTTAAGTGCAAGCTTTCTCCCATTGTTTGCCACAAGGATGCTATTCTATGACCTTAGTAGCTATAAGGATCTCACAAGGCTAACCTTTCACCGTGGCACTACAGTATGAAATACTCAAACTTTAGCTTGAGTCTAAAGATATTTTGCCATGTCATTGATAGCCACAAGGATGTCATGAGGTTGTGCCCTTGCATAGTAGGGCTACACTGTAAGCAAGTCTCTTTCCATTGGTAGCTACAAGGATGTTAGGAGGCAAGCCTTGCATCCTAGTTCTAAAGAATATGCACTTGAGGCTCGAACTTACGATCGAGCCTAAAGGTGTTCTTCTATGCCCTTGGTAGCAACAAGCCCTACATGATGGTGCTACTCTACTATATGCAAGTGAGGATCAAACTTAAGTTTGAGCCTACTTGCATTGGTAGCCACACAAATGTCATGAGGCTAACCGTACACTCTAGTGCTAAAGTAACATACAATTGAGGCTCAAACTTAAGTTCAAGGTAGACTTGCTATATAAGCATATGTAGGCAAGGTTCGAACTTAAGCTCGAGCCTGTTTCCCTAAGTAACCACAAGGATGCCATTAAGCCAGACTTGCTACAATAGCATATATAGGTGAGGTTCGAACTTAAATTTGAGCCTCTTTCCCTAGAGCTATTATACTCTGGCCCTGGTTAAGTCTCAAGCACTTGCATGAGGCAACGCTATCATGCTAAAATATCCACAATAAGCTCATGAGGCCACACTAGAGTGGAATATGCTAGTGCTTTGAGAGCATTAGATTGTTATAGTTTCTCAACAAGGAAACAAGGCACCAAAAATGAGCTAAATATCAAAAGCAAAGAATCTACGTCAAGTGGAAATGTCACACTCAGTACCCAACCAAGTAAGTGTTGTTATCTATCTTTTTCTTTAAGTAGATTAATTACTTAATTATAGTTTTTAAAAAAGTTAATTAAAGTAATTATTGATTAAGTACTCTAATTAGAGAATAGCCACTTACTTTTAATTTATAGAGCGTGATTTTAAACGTAGTTGTAGTTTGATTAACTTAATGATAGAGTTTAAAAGGTGTATCAAGGAGGCGGTAGCAAACAATAATGAGTATATGTAGTCATTAGAAGTAGATTAAATAGAGATTAGAAACTAATAGAATGAGATTGAAGACTGAATTTTGAGATGTTGGTTTAGGAGAGACTAAGAGGAAGGGAGGGAGTGATTAAGAGGAGGCAAGGGAGATTACAAAGAGAGATTAGAAGAGATTATGGAGTGATTAAGAGGAGGCAACGGAGATTACACAGAGATATTAGAAGAGATTAGGGAGTGATTAAGAGGAGTTGAGGGTAATTACACAAAAAGATTAGAAGAAGATATCACTCACACACACACACACACACGAGAGAGAGAGAGAGAGAGAGAGAGAGAGAGAGAGACAAAGAGGTGCACCTGGATAAGCCTTTCAAATTTGAAATTCAAATTTCAATCTAGACTCCACTGCTATATTAGATCTTCACCTGCAATCAAAAAGAGAAAGACATGCACACACACACACACACACACACACACACACACACACACACACACACACACAAAGAGAGAGAGTTAATGTAGAGCGTTTTGGGACTGCAAATAGATTCATAGAGGAGAGGGAGATGGGAAAGTAAAGAACCATACCTATCACGTCGTCGTCGATTTTTTCACAGTCTGCACAAAAATCCAAACCCTGTTTTAATATAGAAGAGAGAGAGGGAGAGAGAGAGATAGAGAATTGATATAGAGTTGTGAAAAAGAGCCTTGTGGGGCCGCGAGCAAATGCGCAGAGGGCAAGGAGATGCGGGAGTAAATTATCTCACCTGTCGCGTTGTCGTCGAATTCGTCACAGTCTATAGAAAAATCCAAACCTATTATAATATAGATGGTTTCAAAAGCATTAAAAAGTATTTAATAGCTTTTTCCACCAACCCTACCAAGGTTAGATTAGCAAACTCACATGTGTGGACCAAAAGTAATGGTTTTCATGATGGTTAAAGAAGTGGAAAAAAAACTTTTCATGAATATCAGCATAACTTTCACATACGGAGTCCGATTGCAAAACTTTTTTTATGAGCCTGTAGCTTGAGAGCGGCTCTATGCTTTTGTGAACAAACCCTGTTCAAAAAACTATTGATACACAACAGCAATAGGTTTTATGAACAATTTTCAAAAAGACGACGTTCAAGGGGTCAAAAAATTCAACGAAATTAGGGGTGTCTAGAACTAGTTTTTTGAGAGTTTTGGGAAAATAATACTCACAAGTTGGACCCTGCTCGAGCCTCCTACCATCCGCAATGGGTTGGACCCTGCTCGAGCCTCCTACCATCCGCAATGGGTTGATTCAATATAACTCGAGATCCATCTTGTAACTTTTGTGAGCTGTATATTTCTAGCACTTGGATGTGCATAAAGGCTCCATCCTCCTATCAAATTCCATGGGTGCCTCTACAATGTAACATAGTCCCTATCTTGCAACTCTTGTTAGCTTTAGATTTCTAGCACTTGGATGTACATACAGGCTCAAACTTGAGCTCGAGCGTCCTACCATCCTCCATGAATTGACTCAGTGTAGATTTTCTTAATTGAATGGGATGCAAGCTTTTGCCAAAATTGTGAGTGTATCTTGGGAATGCATTAAATTTTGAGTTATATGTTCAGACATACAATTTTATTGATATCTCTTGATTTTCTCAAAAATTACAAGGTCCAAAACAAGGTGATTCAGTGTTTCTTGTTGATTGTTCCACAAGGAAATCTCGTGGGGTTATTCATTCCACTGATGCATCTCAACGTTGTGGTTTTGAATTGATTGGCACAACATGTGTGGCGATACATGTACTAGAAAGTTTTGATGACACCTTTTTGATTCCATTCATCACAATGGATGCAAGAACCATGTCTCAAGCAGTTGGAAGCATCATCAAATGGCCATTGCATAATATTGTTATGGAGAGAGGAAAATCTCACACAATAGATGATGATTTTCTTATTGGTCAAGAAGATGGCTTGATAGATAGCGCGAGTTGGAAAGAAAAAAGAGTCATCCTTTGGGCTGACAATGGATCTACAAAACTTGGTAATGGAGTGGTATTGTTGGTCCACCCATATGAGGCTATAAACTGTACTGAACTAGGTGAGAGTAGCTTGGGTGTCATTGTGGAAGGGTCGATGCATCCACATCAAAGTGATATTTCAAGTTTGAATTTGGTAAGCTGGCCTATTAGGCAACTCACATTTGAGAATGGTGAGCCCTTGATCAAAGACACTGGATATTCTTCTGTCATTGAGGGTATTCAAGATTTCCTCATGGAAGAAACGGGAGATTCCCTTGACAGCTTATATGCTTCCAGTGATGACTATGAGGATGATGGCATAGATAACAACACTGAAACTAGTTTTGGAGAAGGTATCACAAGTACATAACTAGGTCTTCTTCTTCATACTCAAAATGATAGAGAGCAGGATGCCATTGCCGGTGACTATGATATAAGAGATGGGACAGGTAAGAAAAGGAGTTATGTACAGAGTTAGGCCTAGAAAAAAAAAAGGTAATGCTCATGCTTTCAACAAACAATGTGATGTTGCAAACATTCACAAAGTTGCAACAATTGATTGTTGTGAGATGCAATGCTGCCAGATTGGAAACATATCCAAAATCATGCAAGCGAGGGCAGACTGTTGGGGACAAAGCTACACTAGCCGATGCACATTTGTATTGGATTGTATGAGCATGGCTCATAGAAAAGATCAAGAAGAGGAATGCTTTGAGTTTACTTTTGATGGAAAGAAGGTATGTAGTAAAGCATGGTATGTAATGCATGGAATAGGAAAGTCAACATTTTACAAGCTGCGTAAAAAATTCTTGGATGGAGCATGCAATGGCAATCATGGAAACACTGGAATAATAAGGAAGAGCTTGACACATGTTGAGATGGGAAAAGCACTCATACAAGGCTTCATAGATAATAATGCAGATCAAATGCCACATAAGTCAAGGACAACCATGCATGGCACTCAAGAAACTGAACGTGTTCTACCAACGATGTACAAACAAGTGGAAATTTTACGAGAAGTAAACGACACACTTGTCACAATGGAATACAAAACGTTGTCACAGCCAACATTCTCAAGTTTGTGGAACACAGTCTTCAAGACAATCACTTTATCAAAATCAAGCACATTCTCTAAATGTGACATTTGCACATCAATAAAGGTCAAGCTGGAGTCTACCAAAAATCAGGTGGAGCGTGCTAGATACATAACACAGAGGAGATCACACATGTTGCAACAAATGAGATGTAGAAATCTGTACTATGCTTGGAGGAGCTCTTTAGAAATGAATCCAACCAACTTCTTGTGCATTATACATGACAAGATGGACGAGAGTAAGACTGCTATACCACAAATTAAACCAGTTCCAAAATCTCTCAATGGAGTTGAGAGGCTTCCAGTATCCTTGACAGGAATGCTCACTCATGGACATGGACAAACAGCTTATGGTCACTTTGCATTGGGATTATGGCCGAGTGATCCCAACTTCACAATTGCATCTCTCTCAAAATGTCTAAGAAACTTGAAAGAAGAGATAAACATATGTTTGGTGACTTGAGCTTAGAACAATCAAGTGTAGAACCACGAACAAATCTTTTTGATTGTTTTTTGTCTACAGCTTCTCTCTATCACCATATGGAAGTGCTTAAGGAGAAAAACCTGTACAACAAGGAACAGAGTGCTCAGAATGAAGAGGCAGACTGATCTAATCACAAATGTGAATGTGGACACTGAGAATTTTGCTTCTGGACAGGGAAATGATTGTCCAAGGATGCAATCAATCTTTGCTACTAATGCACATGTATAGGAGGATGGCAATGTAATTTGGGTTCAAGAGGTTGCCAAGAACATTGTTGTTGCAACTTGACAATTGTGGTTCAGAAAATAAGAATCGATATGTGTTTGCATGCCTATCATTGTTGGTTGCATGAGGAGTATTTGACACTGTGCAACTTGGATTTCTTAAGGTTGGTCACACTCATAAAGACATTGATGCATTGTTCAGTCGCTTTTCTGAGAAGCTTAGAAAACAAGCCATTTTTACATTTCCACATTTGATGAAGATCTTCAGTGAGTGTGTTAGCATGCATCCTGCACCTTTTCTCCTACAAAAGGTGGCAGACTTTAAAGGATTTGTAAAGGGGTTCTTACATGATGGAGCAGATAGCTTAGTCGATCATTCAAAGCCATTGCAATTTAGGTTCTATATGAGTGATGGAATACCTTTGATGCAGTACAAAGTACACCCTAAAAATGTGGATTGGTTACTCGAAAATGGTATAGAGTTATGGAAGACAAATGAACAAGGAGGAGACAAGCTTCCTGAAGGTGTTCCAAAAGTATTACCACCCTTTGAGTATGTTAAAGATAGTGAGAAAGTTATGGAAGGATTAAAGAAGTATGTTAGTTGGTGGAAAGATCACTTGCAAGAGAAAGGAGATGAAAGTGAGTATGCTAGGTGGATCAACCTAGTTCTTATGTCCTGGGAGAATCTCATGCAAGCTATGAAAAACCTTGGACAAAGTGAAAACACTTTATTTGATGACTTCTCGCCAAGGAGTATACATGAACAAGATCATCCTCTTGAAGTTCCATTGGAAGATGGTCAAGATGAAGCACTTGACATAAGCGAGGGCCACTATTGTGGTCCAATGCGCAACAAACCTGCTGAGGAGTCCAACCCAACTCTTGATGTGGAAAAGGGAGACTTTGTACTTGTGAAACCTTGTGATGAAAATTACCCAATTTGGTTAGGAGTGGCAGCAACAGATATTGATCAGAACAATGACTCGACAACCTATCTTCAAGTGAAGATACAATACTGGGTACCAATTTCAAAGAAGAAGAATGCAAGTGATGTGGATGTTTACAAGGATTGTTGGAACAAGTATTGGAGAGAGAACATCAATGATCCTCAATGCTGGGAAGACACTAGCTGCATCATTTGGGCATGGAAGCCCAAGGGTGGACGAATTCCTGATAAATCAAGATTCCAAAGCCAATAATCCTCAAGGCCAAAGAGAGTCAGTTGAAACTTGATGAACATGAGGCACCATCAAATGTCAATGCAAATGAAGAGGAATGATCACTTAGCATTGGCCTTTCACCTTTGTAATCTTCTAGCAATGGTTCCAATTAGTCCACCCATAGCTAGGGTCATTATCAACATTGATAATGGCATCCCACCTTTGTAATCTTCAAGAAATCTTATTCAATATGAATGGTGTTTTTTTTCACTTTAGTCACCCAAGTTTTTCTTGCAACTTACATTTTAATTGTTTTATCAAATAAAGCATGTGTGAAGAAAATTTTGTTTTGGGTGCATGAGCATGTGTGTGTGTGTGCACGTGCGCGTGAGTGTGTGTGTGTGTGTATTTGTAAACTAACATGTGCAAAAACACTCTAGTGTATAGTATGGTTGTTGAAAACGGACCATATTGGATCTTGCAGATTCATAAGCATCCACTAAACATTGTATCTCAGTTTTCATATGTGCATCAGCATAGTACAATACAACCTTACCTCAAGTCCATGAGACACAAAGAATCATCCCAAATGTGTGAATTTTCCCCTATTTTTCCAAATGTGTGTTTTAAGAAGAGTGATGAACTTTGTTGTGTTAGGTCTTTTGAAGAAAGAAGTTCTCTTGTATAAAGATACATACAAATTATAGTACTTTTAGGGACTTTTAAAAAAATATCAGCTACTGATTGGTTGGATATGGATAAGGGGCTCAAACGAAAAAGTCTCTTTTGCAAATAAGGTGATAATACTAGGAAGGTTTGCTAGACAAAAGTACATGGGGTGACAATTGATAAAAGTTTAAATGAATGGTTTAAAAGGACAATATTTTGTTCCTTATATACAAAAGGAGTAATGACCTTTGGTTAGCTTATAGTGTTTTACAAAAGAGGTTTCTTTTTTATCTAATGTGCTTTACATATGATAGCAATAGTTTCTAAGTTAATAAATTTTAAGTATGACATGGATAACACTTAATAGATTCCTTGGCACCTACCAATGACACATGCCAAACATAGCCAAACCTAACATAATATAATGTCTTGATGTAGGTGAGACTGTTATCTTTGCTTAAAGTGGTTACCTGAGCTATTGTCTCCTAAATGTGAAGATGAAGACCTATATTAATCTTAATTTCACCTACAAGTTTAGTCTTGATGATTAGAAGTATTGGAATAATTCCTCATTATGACCATATTGTACAAAATGAATCAAATATTGAGTCATTTTCTTGCGAATTACATTCCCGTTGTCTAAAGCCATTTGTCTTTTGAGCATAATGTTCTTGTGTGTGTGTGTGTGTGTGTGTGTGTGTGTGTGTGTGTGTGTGTGTGTGTGTGTGTGAGAGAGAGAGAGAGAGAGAGAGGAAAGGATCTTTTTTTTGCAAAATTCTTCCTTCTTGTGACCTAGAGTTGAGGGAAATATTCAGTTGTTACAATGGATCTAGTTGAAAAAGCTTCCTATTCACACGTTGGCTATCATTTTAGTTAGTCTTTTATAACGCAAATATATCTAGAATAGGCTTTAAGGGCCTGAACTTGAAGAGAATAAGGGAATCTGCGTTATTTTACTCTCTTCGGTTAGAGATGTCTGAAGAGTTATGAATTTTTATTAGCATTTGCTGAGATAGAACTCATTTGTAATGTTGTAACACATTCACAAGCTAGTAATCTAGATTCGCTTTTGGGAAGGGTAAATTTGTTTTCCATAAGGTTTCTGTAAAACTCAATGGAGGCTTTTTTGGGTTTTGAAATTATTCATGCTTACCTCATCATTACTTTTTAACATGCTGGTCTAGCTGATGATGTCATAAAAGGTAGAAAGCTCTCATACTTACTAAGAAATATATACTCTGACCTTGAAAAAAAACAAGCTACGGGTTGATTGGATATGGATAGAGGACTCAACAAAACAAAGTCTCTCTTGCCAATAATTTGATAATACTAGGAAGGTTTTCCAAGCGGAAGTATATGGGGTGTCAAGTGATGAAAGTTTTATTGAATGGTTTAAAAGAACAATATTTTTTTCCTTACCTACAAAAGGAGTAATGAGCTTTTGTTAGGTTATAGTGTTTTAGAAAGAGGTTTTGTTTTTGACAAATGCATTTCTTATATCCATCATGGCATGTCCAAATATTAAATAGATTGTCCACACACACCTTACACACAATCATTATTCCAATTAAGGTAGGTTGAAGTGGTGGAGGTGGAGGTGGCATTGAGGTAACCTCTACCCCTTGATGAGGCCCTCCATTAGCCAGATTTTGTATAAAAAGGGTAACAATCAAGTAAGGATCCCATGTAGGGACCAAAGGTGTTGGTGTTGGTCCATTATATACTCATTGGGGTTGGAAAAACTGTTGTCGCCCACAAGTGGTGGTGCATTTTTTATTGGGGTACCCTTATGGGAAAATCTACCCCAAGAATTTATGGCTTCGTATAAGAGAGCCTTGAGGAAGATGGTACCTTTCCCATGCTCAAATAGATGGCCCCATTTTCCTTTTACAACCACCAAGGGTGGAGGGAGTCAATGGTCACCTCCCCCTACCCTTAGTGGTTTAGATTTATCATCAATTGTGTAGATATCTACATTGTAATCAATAGTGTAGGAATACAATATAGATTCATAATAGATGTTTCTAGCCTCTTCAAGATCTTTGTCCATAGATGCCATCGAAATAGTGTCCCATGAGGTAGTTTCCTTAGGATTGTACACTAATCACTCTTTCAATAGTCTCGAAAGGATCCTTGGAAGGCCTACTCAACTACTATGAGTAGAGGCCCTAGAGTGCGCAATGTGAGCGTCACATAATTACAAGAAAGACCACCAAGCCTCTTGATCAACTCATAAGGCCATCCATACCAAAAAGTAGGGTTTATATATCCAAAATTATTTGGGGAATCAATAAATAGTATGAACCAATTACTATCGCATAGTGGCTTGCGAGCAAAAAGGGTACAAAATTTGGTGCTCCCTTTTGACCTCTATCTTCCTCTGGAGCCCTTCTTCTTGCATGTTATATTAACGTCTTTGAAAAGACCAAGTTATCTTGCGGGATTGGAAATTTATAATGACTTATGCTATTTAAGAGTTACGAATTTAAAAAATTCTCGACTCTTATGCTGCTCAATTGTATCATGTAGTAGCTTGATTATACAGGGCTTTTAAGGAGAATTATTTCAGTGTTACGCTTCATTCGGCAAGCGCATTTTCACAGATTTGTGTCTTTCCATTTTTTAAGAATAAAAGGAATTATGGTTACTCATGAGAATTAAATCTCCTAAATGTGCAGTGCCTCTTGAGGGTAGAACAATATCAAATTCCTAATTTTTCACGTCATTAACTCAAGCCAACCTGAATAATAGCCGCCATGTTAATGCCAAGCCTTTTCGTGATTAATATAGCAATATCAAATTCCTAATTTTTCAGGTAACTAACTCAAGCCAACCTGATTAATAGCCGCTATGTTAATGCCGAGCCTTTTCGCGTTGAATGTACCCGTTCGTATTGTTTTTCTTGCGGTTCAATAGCCGTTCGTGTGCTTAACTTGTCTGTCCGGCCGTTGTAGCTCGGCGGGTGTTCAAAATTGCTTGGACTCCAAGTCCTTCGTGTGTGTGTGTATTCAGGTGTGGGTGTGTGTGTGTGTGTGTGTGTGTGTGTGTGTGTGTGTGTGTGTGTGTGTATGCTTCAAAGAGAGCAAGTAAGGTGATCAAGAGAGATTGTCCTGCTTGTGGAAACTAAGTAGATAGTGTATAATCTGTTGATCCAGGTTGATCTTAAATAGGCTACTGGCTATCGAAAGAAGAGAGAGAGAGAGAGAGAGAGAGAGAGAGAACGTGAGAGTAAGTGAGAGAGGAGGTTAGGTTGTATCGCAGGAGGAGAGAGAGAGAGAGAGAGAGAGAGAGAGAGAGAAGGTAATCGACAGAATTCAGTTTTGCAAGGCTCCAAATTCGATTGCAAGGCTACAAATTCTGTTGCGCATGAGGTGTCCCATGGAGAGAGAGAGAGAGAGAGAGAGAGAGAGAGAGAGAGAGTGTAATGTAATTTTTGTAATTTATGGTGAAAAGAGAGAGAGAGAGAGAGAGAGAGAGAGAGACTGAGAGACGTAAAGTGAAAAATAGGAAGAGAGAGAGAGAGAGAGAGAAGAAATGAAATGAAATGTTAATAACGTCTTCAGAATGCAAAATGACATACGATCAAAAGGTATCAATGTGGTGGATCTGAACATATTAGATAAATATGCTACAGAATACTCCACTACTCGATATGATCTAAGCAGTTGGTTGAGATAGAGAGGGAGGAAGATAGAACCCTAAAATGGATAGAGAATTTTAACATCGTAGGGGATTATCTCAAGAGACCTTAAAGCTCTATCTGACGAGAGTAAAGCTTAAGACCTGTCAAGAAAGAACCAGAAACGAAATGAACCGTCTTTAAAAGACCAAGTTAACTTTTGGGATTGCAAAGTTACAATGAATTGGTCGTTATGCAAACAACATAAAAATTACTCTGGAATCTTAAGCTACTCAATTGTATCAAGTAGTAGCTTGATTTGACAGTGCTTTTAAGAAGAAACATTGCGTTTTTACTCATTCCCTCAGCAAGCTCATTCTCACACAGTGGTGTCGTCATCAAGGTGGGTAATCTGCATTAGTCCTACAAAATGCAGTTACGTTGAGGAGTCTTAGACATTATATTGTTCGTGATTTTGATGACTTTAATAAGTACTTGTATTCTGAGTGTGTTTGTCTCTCACTATATTTCTATAATGTGTGTGTGTGTGTGTGTGCACGTGCATGCGTGAACAAGAAAAGAAAGAGGTGGAAACAAAAAGAGACTATATAACACCAAATATTCACTATAAATCCAAATAAAATATACATAAAAGTATCTTTGATGTACCACAACCAATTTAAAGGCTTTTCATGAGGTAAGGATGCTTAATGAAGAATGGATTGGCATGTAAACTTTCATGACAAGTTTCTTACACTGTGTAGATATTTGAGTATTAGACAATGGATTAGACTAGAATATAAAAATACGGAGTAGTATATGATGACAGGGGTAAAATGAGGGGAACTAGATGATAGGGTTGGAGAGGTAGAAGCCGAGGCTATCAATATTAGTGCCTTTTCTACCAAAAAAGCCAAGGACTTGTGGGCGAATGATAGTGCCCGTCGTGCCATCTGGGAGAGATGGAGGTGTAGTTGATGATCCGATTCCAAGAGACAATACACCTATGCCATTGGGATCCCCTGTGAAGTGGCTGGCGTCACTTCCCACAGTGAGAGAAATGTCCATAGAACTAGGTGAAGGGGAGGTAAAAATGAACTGAAACACATGAAAACTATTTTAGCAAATTGTCCGCAGTTATTTAGGAGAGAGCAAAGAGAACAATGAACATAGTGTGACCCTACAATGTTTAAGTAAGGATTTTAAAAATTAATTACTGAAATGATTTAAAACAATAATTACTAATTATTTGTATGATGATCTGAGGAAACAATAGTTCATCTCACATTTCCAATCCATTTAATACAGGGACAATATATAGATCAAAAGCTTAATGAGAAGAACTAGAATAAATGCCAAGGGGGGATGCCTCTCAATTGCAAAGCTTATCATTAAGTGCATGTGGAGTGATGCTTCAATATGGGAAGAGAAAGGATGAAAAATACCTCACGAGAATCTCCCTTTGCACAGCCATGGAGCTTGGTGGTGCCATTGCCATACAAAACTTGAATACCATTGAGAATATCACTATAGTAAACCAAAAGTTGTACCACGCCGCCATTGCTCCACCCATCATCAAAGGCACCACCACCAACACCACCCCACTGTCCGACTATGGCTGCCGACATTTTCTAGGATAATCAAGTAGAATGTGTATGATGTAAAGAGGCAAAAAGCTTTGGAAATTTGCAACTCACAAAAGTATGGCTACAGGAGATCAGACGTCCCCCCCCTTTTATAAGAAGGGGAGTGGACTAGTTCTAGGCCGGGCAGCTCGTGCAAATGCCAAATCGCCCTTAGTTTGAATTTGGTCAACCATGCATGCATATTGTAGGCTTGCGGTTCGAATGGCCATGTGATTGCAGACTAGTCAGTGCAACAACGTAGGAGAACCATGCCGAGAGAGAGAGAGAGAGAGAGAGAGAGAGAGAGAGAGAGAGAGAGAGAGAGAGCCTGATAGAGAGCGAGCGAGAGCCTTGTCAGCTACACATCGGCGGATAAGCCACTCCATCCCTCCCTCTCTCTGCGCCCGCCACCCCCTGCGTTGCACCCTCCTGAGAAGCGGCGGCTCCTGCGATGCCGAACTGGGTGGCAGAACTTTCGTTGACAGTTGGGTATAAATTATTATGTTACCGATATCATTTGTGATTTGACTTTCAAAAAAAAAAACTAAGATTACGTAATAGAGATAAGGATGGGGAAGGTGCCTTCTTGGTGAACACCTAGAGCCTTCTTTATGAAAAACTAGATCTCTCTCTCTCTCTCTCTCTCTCCAATTTGAATTCTAAACGAGAAGTCAAATCCATTTCGGCGAAAGGGCAGTAATTTTTGTGACTTCTATCCTTTCGTCTCCATCAAACCTAAGGAGGATTGTCATACCCTCTAGACTTGAGCACATGGCGCTTTGGGGACGATTCAAATTCAAGCCCATAAAATTGAGAAGTCAAATCCATTTCAACCAAAGGGAAGTCATTGACTTTCATCCAAGTTCTGCCTACACTTCACCCTAGGAGGAAAGGATATATTCTAGTTACACCATATTCATCAAGTGCCTAGTCTCATAGTGACTAAGGAACTAACTTTAGCCTTGGTGTCCTCTTCATGTAGACAATAGATATCTTGTAAGGCTTTGTACACTAAACTGGACACTATGGTAAGAAATTCCATTGTTTCACAATTGCTAGATAATCAACGATCAAACTATTCGTAGGAGCATTAGGTCTTCAATACCAAATTCATTTGCACATGGGCATAGAATCACATACTGTTGCTGATACCTTGCAAGCCTGGCCTCTAACTAAGCAATTATGGCATCTTTCTCTACCAACTTCTCTTACAAACTTGCCACACTTTCTCCTTGGCCTGTTTCCATCTCCATTATCTACTGGTGATCCTTTGGTAGCTGTTACCATATACATGTGGTAGTGATGTGTATGAACACAATAGGACCGCCGGGGCATATTTTCCCTCTTTAGGAGGTTTTTTTCTCCGTGCATTGTAAATACACCCATCACTCAAGGGCTATCAATCTTTCCATTGCACACTAAGTATTACACTCTCTATTTTGGCCTTGAGCTTCCTTTGTCTTCTCCAACTATCATTTTTTCTGCAACCCTAATTCCAATAATTGGTACCAGAGCAGGTTGCGTCCTCCTGAGCTTAGTCGTCAGCAGGTCCAGCACATGCCTGCTCATTTTCTTTTACTTCAGTGAGCTTTGGCGAGCGTTCGCAGGTTGAGAAAATTTTTGGGATGGCTCGTAAAGCTTACTTTGCTCAGATTTTTTATTCGAGCTCATTTCGGCCTCCGTTTCTGCTACAGGCAATACTGCACAGGCTATTTTGTCATTTTGTGCAGATTTTTGTTAGTGCCGTTTTTTGCATAATAGGTCCTTACAGTCTTCTACGGTTTGTGCTATATAGCACGTGTTGTTCCCGCTTCGTTTCTCCTCTTTTCGAGAAGTTTTCACATCAGGTGCAGCATTTATCATGGCTGACAACAACACAAATGTGCTCAAGATGTTTGCTGTTGAGGACAGATTGGATGGGGACAATTATCCTATGTGGGCTTACATGATGCAACATGTTCTTGTATCAAAGGGCGTCTGGAATATTGTGCAGGGCATTGATGTACGTCCTAGTTCTGAGGATGTAGGTGATGTTGAGGATGTTGCAGGTCTAGCTGCAAGGATTGTTGTTATTAGAGTTGTTTTGCACACGGCAGAACAAGCTCGTTGGGATGTAAAGGATGCACAGGCTCATGCATTGATTGTGTTGTCTATGAAGCGCACCATTGTTCCTCGAATTCGTTCAACAAAATCTGTAAAACGAGCTTGGGATATTCTAGCAGGTCTTTATGCAAGCCGCAATTAGGCTAAAATTTCTTTGCTATGTAAAGAGATGAAATCGAAGATTATGCATGAGGAAGATGATATGGATACTTTCCTTGCTGGTGTCAAGGGTATCAATGAGAAACTTATTTCTCTACAGGTGAAGTCATTCATATAGTTCCCTTGTGCAGACTGTTATTGATACCTTACCAGATTCTTACCAGACTTTTGCTAGCACTTGGAGACTTATGACCCAAGGAAATCGTGAAGTTGTCAAGTTTGATGCATTATGCACATTGTTGTTCCAAGAGTCACTTTCTAGAAAAAACAGGACTCGGACAGCGTGCAGTTGAACAGGCTTTTATTGCTTCTCAAAGAAAAGGTGGTAATAGCAATGCAACCACTTTTTATGATTCTGCTGCGAGTGGAAAAACTTTTGTTTCTAATGCTTCTGCTGACAGCAATTCATCTGGAAATTCTGGTGATAAGGGCAAAAAGAAGATGCGTTGCCATTATTGTAAAGCTAATGATCACTTGATCAAGCAGTGTCCTAATTTGAAGGCCAAAGAGGCTAAGAAGAAAGAGGGTGGTTCCACTGCAAATGCTTGTTCCACTACAAATACAACCATTGTCGAGTCTTTTGTGAAAGAAGACTGTGTTGCTTATGTTGATACAGAATGGGCTTTCAGCGCAGAGTGCACTTACAATCTTGCTGTCCATGATGCATGCATGTCAGTTGCTGTAGATTCACATGTGTGGTATTTTGACAGTGGTGCTACAAAGAACATTACCTCACATCGTGAATTGTTCACCTTCTCTTGAGTCTGTCCCTCATGGGAATTCAGTCACTTGTGCCAACAATGCCTCTTATACGGTTCAAAGAGTTGGAAAGGTTGTGCATACTGCTTCAAATGGCAGTTCCTTTACACTTTTTGATGCACTTTATGTACCCGGGATCAAAAAGAATCTCTTGTCTGTAGCCATACTTGCTAGACTTGGACTTGTAGTCAAATTTGTGGATGACAAATGTAAAGTTCATGATCTTAGTTTTTGTGATGAAATTGTTGCATCTGCCCTTTTGTGTCGTGGGTTGTATAAGCTCACTTCGTATAACAAGTGTGGATAAAATTTTACAAATGCAGTTGGTAAGGGCTATTTCAGATGCAAAACTTTGGCATGCCCGTTTTGGTCATTTGAATTTTTCCAGTTTGTTGCGTTTGCAGAAATCTGATATGATTACTTCTTTGCCGCCTCTTGAAGCACTTGTCAAACATGTTTGTGAAGACTGTATTTTGGGTAAGATGCAGCGTTCGAAGTTTCCAAAGGATGGTTCAATTAGGGACACATGCATGTTGCAGCTTGTGCACAGTGATGTTTGTGGGCCCATGCAAACTCCGTCCTTGGGCAATTACCTTTACTTCGTGACTTTAATTGATGATTACTCCAGGCATGCATGGGTATTTGCACTTAAAGCGAAGTCCAAAATTTTTATGTGCTTTAAACAATTTCTGGCTATGGCTGAAAATGTCTCGAAATGTACTATGGGGCACCCTCCGTTGCGATCGAGGGGGGAGTATATGTATGAATTTAATGCATTTTTGGCTAGTCGTGGGATAAAACACTAATGTACAGTGCCTTATACACCTCAACAAAATCGTGTTGCTGAGAGGAAAAACAGGTCACTTATGGAAATGGCACGATGTATGGTCAAAAGTCAAGCTTTGCCGCATTCTTTTTGGCTTGAGGCCATCAAGTGTGCCACTTATGTACTAAATAGATGTCCTACGAAAGCTTTGTAGTCTATTACTCCATATGAAGTATGCCATGATAGAAAGCCTTCTATTGAGCACATGCATGTTTTTGGCTGTTTGGCATATACTTTGGTGCCACAAACACAACGCAAAAAATTGGATATGATAAGGCTGGCAAATGTATTTTTGTTAAATATAGTGCTGAAAGCAAACATTACAGGTTGTATCATCCGCAAAGAAAGCGTATTCTGGTTTCACAGAATGTAGCGTTTGTGGAAGATTCTGTTCAGCCCTTGCTGTCATGTACTAGAGACAATAATGTAAGCTCACATGACATTCATGACACTTTGTTGCCTCTTTTTAGTGGTGGAAATATGAATGTAAATTCCAATGAGGCAAATGTACAACCTATGGGGGTTTGTAAAAATGTTATAGATCAGCCCCAGATCAGCCTATTACTGAATGCAGATGTACATGATGAGGTCGAAAGGGCTGAAAATGAGCAGGCTAGAGGTATGCCAAAATGGCTGGTGCATACATTGCGTGATAGTAAATTGGATGCACCTTTGTCTAGTCGTACTCGTTCAGGCTCTCGCCATGGATCTTATGCATCAAATTGTTATGCTTTGGCTGTGTCTAGCTTACATGATGTTAAGGAACCTCTGTCTTTTGATGAAGCACAGAATTCAGAAAATTGGATGGCTACCATGCAATCAGAATATGATGCACTTATAGAAAATGACACAAGGACTTTATGTGATTTGCCTCTTGGCAAAAAGGCCATTGATACGAAGTGGGTTTACAAGTTGAAACGCAAGCCGGATGGTGAGATTGATCGCCATAAGGCTTGACTTGTTGCAAAGGGTTATGCACAACAAAAAGGCATAGATTATGAAAGAGACTTTTGCTCCCACTTGTTTATGTTACGCAGCCTCGCGGTTTTGTCAAGAAAGGACAAGAGGAAAAGTGTACAGATGTAAGAAGGATTTTTATGGGTTGAAGCAATCTCCTCGTGCTTGGTATGAGAAAGATGACACTCATTTGGTCAAACAATGCTTTTCGTAACAGTCCAACCAAAAGCACATTGTATGTAAAGCGTGAGGGTGATGTACTTCTCATTGTGGTTCTTTATGTTGATGATTTGCTGATCATTGGACCAAATGAGAGACATATTGCTGAATTTAAGGCTGATTTGAATGCTACTTTCATGATGAAAGATTTGGGGTTGTTGCATCATCATTACTTGGGTATACAGTTTAAGCAGTATGATGGTAGTATTGCCTTGTGTCAGAAAAGTTACATAGAGACATTGTTATGTAAGTTTGTACTTGAGGATTGCAAACCTATTGACACTCCCATGGAAACAAGTTTGAAATTGAATCTTCATGATGTTGATGATCCTGCAGATGTCCCTCTATCAAACTGCTATTGGATGCCTCATTTATGTATGCAACATGAGGCCGGATATTCAGTTTGCAGTCTCACAGATTAGCAGATTTATGCATAGCCTAGGGTCTAAGCATTGGCAGGCTGTCAAGAGGATTTTCCGCTACCTTAGTGGCACTTTATATCTTGTCTTGTTTTATCCCAGGGGGAGATCATTGCCGCCATACTTACATGCTTTTTCGGACTCAGATTGGGCTTGTTGTTTTAACACACAAGTATCCACAAGTGGTTTTTGTCTTATGCTTGTCAGTTCATGTATATCATGGTTGAGCAAGAAGCAACCTACTGTGGCCACTTTGAGTTGTGAGGCTGAGTACAGGGCAGTCTTCACAGCTACGGTTGAGTGTGTATGGCTCAGACGCCTTAAGACTAATTTGGGTGTTGGACAGGACACTACCAACACTATCTACACTGACAGTCAGAGCGCATTGGCAGTTGAGAGAAACCCAGTTTTTCATGCTCGTGCAAAGCACATTGAGGTGCATTACCACTATGTCAGGGAGAGGCTCTCAGCAGGAGAGATCATCTTGGCTTATGTGCCAACACAAGACAACCTTGCATATCTTTTCAGAAAGGCATTGTCTCGTGAGAAGCTTGAAGCTTTCCGCAAAACTTTGGGCTTACTCCTCTTCGTGGACTGATCATTTTCTCAAGGCATGGCACTTCCCTTTACTCATGTGCCAGCTCTCGGTCATCGCATCACTCCAGGGGGGATTTGTTACCATATCCATGTGGTAGTGATGTGTGTGAACACACTAGGACCAACGGGGCATTTTTTCCCTCGTACATTGTAAATACGTCCATCACTCTAGGGCTATCAATCTTTCAATTGCACACTAAGTAATACTCTCTCTATTGTGTGCCTTGAGCTTACTTTGTCTTCTCCAAGCTGTGTGCGTTTCTCTACAACCCTAATTCCAACAATAGCAGCAGGATGGACCTTTTTCCCGTGAACCATAAGTGGGACACACTCTAGTCATCATGCTACTACTTTTTCCCTAGGATGCCCAAATCTTGGGGGATTCACTATTAGTAATAGGGGCATGTCACCTACGTGCATCAAAATTAGAGAAACCCCTACGTACGTATCTTACATGCTAACCTACCCCCTACATACGGACAAGATACAGACGTTCTCGCAATGAGACATCCCCCCTCATACGGATTTTGTACGGAATGTAATGACCCACTATTTTATGTATACTAGTAACTTAACAATTTTAGAAGCACATGCTTTTGCAAAAATACATGTTGAACTGCAAATGAAAAAAAGTGTAGTGATAAACCATGAAAAACAAAAAATATAATGAATAGTAAATTAAAATATACCAATCGATTCAATGTAATTTGTCAAAGAATGGACATCATTTCCCTTGTAAATTGATACAAACCTCAGTCTCAAAACAAATGATACTAGCCACCTACTCAGTAGGCTTCTCATGTGGGATTTATGGCACATATATGAAAAGATTGTTCTCTAAATAACAAATAATGGCATGCTCGTAAAAAACCATGGAAAACTTCACTTATTAATTTAAAACACATTACGAAAGGTGTTAACTTATAATTTTTTCTCTAAATGTATATCTATTTTATTAAAATCTCTCTCTCTCTCTCTCTCTCTCTCTCTCTCTCTCTCTCTCACACACACACACACACATATCATGTACCAAACTGTTTCTATTCATTCTAAATTTTGCAAACAATGTGTAATAGAGTATTAGAACTATAAAATAAAGGTAAACTTAAAGTCTTCTGGTTTTTTGTTTAAAATTTGAAGCTTTTGCTAAAAGCGTTTTTGGTTCACTTTAAGGCAAGCCTGCAATCAAGCTGGGTTATTAAAATTCAAAGGATTAAAGCCAAAACTCTTGAAGAGAAAATTGAATAGACAATCTAAGTAACTTTTGTTTAACAAAAGAACTAGAGTCTAAAGACCAATAGCAAGAAAAGAACACAACAAAAGTGACTTCATATGAAAAGAACCACTAACCAATGAATCGCAAAACCAATGATTGGGTAGAAGATTGTCCCAAGCTCTCTGAGGCTCATCATTTTCTTCCTCATTATCAAAGACATCATCAGAGGAAGGGGACTGTCAAATACAAGTAGCACTAATGTCACCAATGGAAACAAGTAACCAAGCCTCTTTCTTTGTGATAGCAACATTTTAGATAGAACTTACAAAGGAAAACATTTAGGATTGCAGAGCCTGCCAGACTGCGCTGAAGCTACCGCGATGGCCAGGATAAGATAGGTCATCACCTATTAAAACATCAAAATAATCTCACATGAACACCATATACAATTCATAATACAGAGAAGAATTCTTCCACAACAAGACACATACACACATACATTTTTTACTCACATGCCTACACATAAATATCATATATATGCACATGCACATGCATATATATCTATAAATACATGCATTTATAGACATTCATGTATGTCTATGTGTGTATGTAAATGTATGCACTCATTCAAATGAGGCCCTACAGAGAATACACCTTCTAACTTGCACGAAGACATGATAGCTCGCTGTACTCGGATTATAAACATACCACTGAAATCTCAATAAGAACTTGCGGAGACGATGCAAAACAGGCAAATCAGATAGCACTTGAAATGTTTTTGGCATAGCTCACACCATTACTTGGGATTTTGTAGCTTCATGCATAGGTAGGCGTAAACTTAACAAGTTGTAGAGTTGTAAACTTAGACAAGGGCACCTGTGCATCAATGACTCCCACATCATCGCAGCCAATCAAGTGAGTTATAATTGTAACTTTCTTCCTCTGAAGAAAGAAAGTAATCAACCCAAAGGTACATTGATTATATAGTCAGTGTAGCAACTACAACAGAAAAGTTAAAATCCAATCCATTTCACCTGATTTCGTACAAGGATTTGTAGACGGCTCTAACGACCAATCTTCAATCCAACCTTAAATCTAGCTCTGATAGCTTTAGGTTAAGAATACCACCATTTAGACAATTCTTCAGTCTATCAGAAGGCTAAGATAGTCGCCATTTGGACATTTCACTCAATGCAAAGAGTTCAAAGCAAGCTTCCGATGGGTGGAGCTAGCTTTGCAACCCATAGAAGTCTACTTCTTGCTCAACATCTCGTCAATTGACTCAAAACCGACAGAAACCCTAAACAATAGCGTCGCAATAGTCCATACCACTATATGTAACATTCAAATAGAGCAGAGAAAGAGAGGTTTGCCAAACCTGATCAAGAAGAAAAAGTGTCCATGTCGTAGCAGAAGATGGGGAAATGCTCGTAGATGATGGTCCAAATAAGCAACGGCCAATCTGGAGAACTGAATAGAAAGGCCACGATTCCAAGGGTGATGGAAGCGCTTTTGCAATCAATTGCAAAATAATTAGAGCATTATGAAACACTGACACAAAGTAGAAAATTAATTCTAACCTAAACATCAAGAAACGCGATAGCAACAAGCTTCTTACACAAGGGCTTTCATGTCACTAAACATCACTTCTTGGATGACTGTAGAAGTGTAGATAGTGAAAGAGCTAGTTTGCTTGTCCGTCATAAGGAATACAAGCACTGAGATTGACGCTATAATGGCAACACACCGCAGGGCAGGTTTTGAATGTTGTAACCAAGTTGCATCACATGATGAAGAGGATAAGGAGCAGGGGTCGCTCTTGGCACTACCACTGGCCGCCGAAGGGCTTGCCATAACTTGCTGCTGCTCACCCTTCAACACTGGCATACAAAACAAGGGCTCGAGACCCACTCGAGAGATCAGTAAAGACCTCGAACAACTCGACACTCTGGCTCCAGGCGGAGAAACAAACAACCACAACCCAATGAGGGTATATTCACCACCACATCCCAGTGCGGGCACTCAATTAGTTATGCCAAAGATCGAGAGGCTCAGCCCCTTTGGGTTTGCTCCCGTTATCTGCACTTGATGATATTATTAATAGCGTGTTGCCTCCACTAAGGGAAGTCTCGCGGCCTACGCAACAATGACATCACACATCCCCCTGTTGGGTCAGCGAGCAGTATCCAATCTGCCAGAGCCCCTTTGAGCTCCCTATGAGTATCTGACTTACTGCCCCCTCCTGTATTCGGGAAGAGGCCTTAAACCACAGCCCAACATGGGTGCCAATGAAACTAAGGGACAAACCCTTGTTGTCCATCTGACCTGCTGTAAATAGTAAGGTCCATAGGCCCCTTTGTGGGATAGCCGTTGTCACACAACCCCCTGTTGTGCATTCAATAAATGGTCCCTCATGGCAACCTGTCTCTGATGCAAACTATATGGCGCACGGCCCCTTGTGAGGGATAGCTCGCAGCCAGAATAGCCCGCTGCTGTGCCTGAATGAACATCCCCCTTGGGGAACTCTGTATCTCCCGGCGCGCGCACCCAAGACACCAAGGCCGAGAACATGTGTTTCCTCCTCGTGTTCCCCCTGCTGGAGCTTGGAACCTTGAAGGCTCGTTAATCCTCGCTTTTCCATGTCCGTAGAGTTTAATCCCATGGGCGCTCCCAATTCCCCTTCACAACTGGCCTTACCACCTACCCTTGTTAAAGCATCAAGGAGGCGTGCCCACGCGGCATCCCCACTCAAGATCTCCGCGGTATACTTTTCCACAAATGTGCCTTCCCAACTCGGAGGAGGACTCTGGTCAGATCGGAGCCCTCGAGGCCTCAAGACACGAAGTCGTGTTAGTATCCATGGGCCGGGAGGTAGTGGAGGGTCCCGAAGTGTTCTCCAAAAAGGGAACCCGTAACAATAGACACCTACCAAAGAAGAAGCTAAACACTCATCTGAAGCAGCAAAATAATGAACTGTAGGTAAATGCAAAGCTAAATTGTTTTGATTTGGTGCCACCTCCCAAGACCTATGGATGAAGGAAAAAGACCATGATGTATTCCCACATCTTACCAATCGATGCATGACAGAATATCAAAATTTCCTAATTACTCACGGGCCATCGACCGTTTCACACTGGCCATGCAATGTCTGGACCACAAAGACCTCAAATAGGTCAGGTAATTTGAGCAGCAACACCCTATAGAAAATGAAAAAAGCTCTCAACATCCCCCCCCCACGGGGTAGGTCCCCCACTCTCTTATGCATATGATATGAGCATGAAATAATGGGGGGCTACCCCTATTGTATACACTTATGTCTAACCTCTAAAAACCCCCCTCTTGTACACTCACGTGATACCATACGGAAATCCATAGTGAATCCCCCTGGGGGCCCAATCCAACACCAACATTCATAGGATGGTCTCCCTATTTTACACAATGATACAAAACCTCTTCTACAAATGTATGCTAGATAAAGTACATAGCCATATGACTGTTGTGTCATTTTGGATAAAGTGCTTCAAGAGTACCCTTGCTAAATCCTTGTGTTGCAGACGTGAGAGCTTCAAAGGGTCAAGTTCTCCTTTGTGTTTCTAGAAATTTGAGATACTCTATCACACCCAAAGAATCTAGGACATAGCCTTTTCACTTCCTTGCAGTATATGTGGCTACCCTCAAGGCCCTTTGTCTTATGGTCTGCTTCATTTGTGAGCTTCAATAAGTCTTGTCAACCATATAACAAAATCTCTTCTTGTAGAATGAACTATGATTCTGCATGGTCTATGTATTCATCTATTCACATGTCGTTGCTCATACCTTGCAGGTTTTTCTCTACTAGCTTCTCTTGCAAACTTGCCACACTTTCTCCTTGCCTTTCTTAGTGATGCCCCTTGTGTTTCCCTCTCTATTATTAACTCATGATCCTTTGTTGGCATCACGTTGGGCCTTTTTCATATAAGTGGAGCGAACTCTCCTCGTCGTGCTACTGCTCTATCCTTGGGATTCCCCAATCCAATGCCAATGTTTATAGGACGGTCTACCTAGTCTACATGGCCATGTAGAACCTCTTCTATAAATGTATGATGGATGAAGTACATAGCAATTTGATTGTTGTGTGGATGTTTTCAATTGCTTTAGATAAAGTGCTTCAAGAGTACCCTTGCTAAATCTTTGTGTTGTAGAGTTGAGAGCTTCATAGGGGCACTCTCCTTGTGTTTCTAGAAGTCCAAGATAGCCTATTACACCCAAAGAAGCTAGCTGGACATAGTCTATCCTAGACGAATCTGAATGGGCAGTGAAGCAAGCTAAAGAAACTAAGAAATGGAAACAACGTAGATCTACCTGGAAGGCAAAGGGTAAGGCAAAGGTGGTTGATGAATGGTAGAAGGAAAGGAGTCTAGCTACAAAGATTATATAAGATCTAGCAAAGAAGATATCAATACAGTCGGAGTGCTTGGAGGCCAAGACTGTCCAAATGTTGCCGCCTCAATCTTTAGTGGATCAGGGGGAGAATCTTGTTAGAGGGTCTTGTGAGAAAGAGGTCCAAAATGGGATGGATGAGATAATGGCAGCATCAATTGAAGAAAATCTGGCTAAGAAAATAAGGAAAAGTTAGTACAGATGTGGCCAAAGTTGGAAATAATGACCTAGGGAGATGGAAAAAGTGGGAGAGTAATTTGAAATATCCATGAAAGGTTCAATCAACCACTAGATGCAAGAGGCCAACTGAGTGGCGTTGTGAAGTAGTAGTAAGTTAAAAGAAAGGTTTTTTGCTCATTTAGTAGTTTTGTAGTAACGACCACGATGATATTTATGCTCCACTGTGTGATCAAATTGAGAAGCTCACAGTGGAATTGGATGATATCTAAAGAAGCTTACCAGAAGCTACGAAGTCCATAAGAAAGAACAAAAAACAAGTAATAGAGGCCATGGGAGTGAATTTTTGAGCCATAAGAGATAGTAAGGTCCCCACTATCCAAGTTGACTATAAGATCAAAAAGCAATGGGAACCCTTGTCAGGAGAGTTATACTAGATGGTGGGGCAGGGGTGAACATCCTAGGAGAGATTTTTTGACAGAAACTTGGTATCCAACAAAATGGCTAATTAAAGAGTGGTTCAAGCTACTAGCCTTATAAAGAACATGAAGATCAGAGTAGGAAAAGCATCTTCATAGAAGCCGTACATTCTCACCCCATAGACCAGGTGCAAAGAGTGATCCCCCCTCATCCTCATCCCCCCCCCGTACCTGCAACCCCTTGTTTGTGGCCTCCCGAGAAGCTGCGGCTCCTATGAAGCTGAACTGGTGGTAGAAGTTTCATCAATTATGTTACCTCTATCATTTGTGATTCACTTTTAAAAACTAAGAGACATCTAGCAAGAATCATTTATGTAAAAGAGATAAGGATGGGGGAGGTGCCTTCTTGGTGAGCACCTAGAACCTTCTTGATAAAAAATTAGCTCTCTCTCTCTCTCTCTCTCTCTCTCTCTCTCTCTCTCTCTCTCTCTCTCTCTCTCTCTATATATATATATATATATATATAT
This sequence comes from Adiantum capillus-veneris, assembly GCF_014529385.1. Classification (NCBI taxonomy): domain Eukaryota; kingdom Viridiplantae; phylum Streptophyta; class Polypodiopsida; order Polypodiales; family Pteridaceae; genus Adiantum; species Adiantum capillus-veneris. The sequence goes on along the minus strand of NC_140933.1, from coordinate 43,825,268 downwards.
ATATATATATATATATATATATATATATATATATATATATATGGACGATTTGAATTCTAGCTCATATAAACAAGAACTAAAATCCATTTTGATGAAAGGGCAGTAACGTTTTGTTACTTCTACCCTTCCGTCTACATTGGACCCTAGGAGGATTGGCATACCTTGTGGACTTGAGCACATAGCACTTTGGGGATGATCTGAATTTAAGTGCATATAACTGAGAAGTCAAATCCATTCCAGCAAAAGGATATTCACTTTTGTGACTTTTATCCTTGTGCCTACACTTGACCCTAAGAGGAAAGGTTACATTCTATTTACATTGTGTGATTTAGTTACACCATATTCATCAGGTGACTCGTCCCATAGTGATTAAGGAACTATATAGTGTGAGCCTTGATGTCCTCTTCATGTAGAGGTTTGGTTGGCACTGCATTTTGCTAGAAAGGGAGGGTGTAAGCGAGGCATTTTCTAGCCCATGTATTGGGGGAAACTTTACAATTTTGTGTTTTATGGCTCAGGCAAAAATTATAAAATTTTGGCTTGTTGACTTTCTTTGACAACCAAACTCAACAATCCAATGTTGTTTGTGTGTAGCTCAACCTTGATGAGCTCAAAGGTCAAACTAATGTTCTTTGTGCATAGGTCAGGATTAGTGAGCTTAGAGGTCAAAGTTGCATAATTTTGCAAGTTGGCTCTGTCTCTCTCTCTCTCTCTCTCTCTCTCTCTCTCTCTCTCTCTCTCTCTCTCTCTCTCTCTCTCTCTCTTATCGGAGTACCAGAGTTTGATCTTGTCAACATCTACTGGATTGGGAGCATGGCCAAGGGCTTTTTCAGGCAGATTTTTTTCAGCTAGCAAAAGGCAACATGTATCCCCCATTCCAGCAAAGTTTTCTGTGCCTTGCAGTCTACTATCTTCTTGATCTTTTCTCTAGCATTTTCCCTTTCCTCTCTCCTATGAAAAGACTTTTAGAGGCCCGTCATGTAGGCATAGGGAATGAAAAAAACAGTCTTGGACTCTATTATGATTGAGTTGCCTTCAGCTTTCCTTCTTCTTCTTGATTTTTGGTTCCATAGGGAGAATACTCTCTAGATTAAATTATGTTACTTTATTGAATGGAGACGTCCTATGTTCCAACATGAGAAAAATGTATTTCATCTATTGGGAAGTTTTTACTTGGTGGTTGAATTGTTTCCAGTGTTTGTGTCTTGGAATGTTTGAAGAAGATGATGGTGTGCTATAAAAAGTTATCTTATCAATATCATTTGTGATTTTCTTTCAAAAACTAAAAGACATCTAGAGAGGATCTTTTATGTAAAAGAGCCTTAAGGATGGGGGAGGTGCCTTCTTGGTGAACACCTAGAGCCTTGTTTATAAAAAAATTAGTGTGTGTCTGTGTGTGTGTGTGTGTGTGTGTGGGGAAAATTTGAATTCTAAACGAGAAGTCAAATCCATTTTAGCAAAAGGGCAGTAGATTTTGTGACTTCTATCCTTTCATCTGCGTTGGACCCTGAGCACATAACGCTTTGGGGATGATTCAAATTCAATCCCAATTAATTGAGAAGTCAAATCCATTTCAACAAAAGGGAAGTCACTTTTGTGACTTTTATCCTTCTGCCTACACTTGACCCTAGGAGGAAAGGTTATATTCTATTTACATTGTGCTATTGAGCTACACCATATTTCATCATGACTAGTCTCATAGTGATTAAGGAATGAACCTTAGCCTTGATGTCCTCTTCATGTCGATGGTAGATGTCTTGTAAGGCTTTGCTTCACATGACCTGACAATACACTAGACTGGACACTTTGGTTAAAAAGTCCATTTTTTTCACTTACTAGATGCTCAACAATCAAAATATCATAGAAGCAATAGGTCTTCAATAATAATTTTATATGCATATGGGCATAGAGGCACATATTTTTGCTCATACCTTGCAAGCTTGGTCTCTAACTAAGAAATTCTGGCATCTTTCTCTACCAACTCCTCTTAAAAACTTGCCACACTTTCTGCTTGGCTTGCTAAGTATGCCCCTTTTGTTTCCATCTCCATTATCTACTTGTGATCCTCTGGTAGTAGCAGCATGATGGGCATTTTTATCGAAAGTGGGCACACTCTCCTCGTTGTGATATTGCTCTTTCCATGGGCACCCCAATCCAATTCCAACATTCATATGATGGTCTACCTAGTTTACACGATGATGCAAAATGTCTTCTACAAATGTAAGCTAGATGAAGTACATAGCCACTGACTGTTGTGTGGCTAGGTGCACTCGTTTTGGATAAAATGCTTCAAGAATACCCTTGCTAAATCTTTGTGTTGTAGATATGAGAGCTTCAAAGGGGCACTCTCCTTTGTGTTTCTAGAAATTTGAGATAGTCTATCACACCCAAAGAATCTAGGACATAGCTTTTTCACTTCCTTGTAGGATAAGTTCTTACCCTAAGGCCCTTTGGCTTGTGGTCCGTTGCATTTGTGAGCTGCAATAATTCTTGTCCGACCATATAAGAGACTCTCCTCTTGTAGAATGCACTATGGTTCTACATGGTCTATTTCTTCACCCATGTTTGGCATAGCACATTTTGTTTCTCATACCTTGCAGGCATGGCCTCTAGCTCAACAATTTTGGCATCTTTCTCTACTAGCTTCTCTTGAAAACTTGCCACACTTTCTCCTTGGCCTATTGTTAGTGATGCCCCTTTTGTTTCCCTCTCCATTTGAAGAAGTCTTGCTTCACAAAGGACCATTGTCTTCGTCAATTTAAGTGCAAAAAGACTTTGCCTAGGAGCCATGCTCTAGCAAAAATTCAAACCCCAAACTCAAAGATGAAGAAAAATAGACTCATGTTGGCTTCTTCTTGCCATGCCGAGAATCTTTGCCTCCCTCATCAAGTAAAGGCATGATAGAAAAATCTCTCACTTGCTAGCAACAAGCCTTGCCTTACCTTGCCTTACTAAAACTGGATAACTTACCTTGTGACAAGCCTTTCCTTACATGACACAGGTCAGAACAAATTTTGATTTTGTAGCCCAACTTTGGGTGCTAGTGCCATTGTGAGGCATCCATGCATGTTCAACCTGTAGAATTTAATCTATTGGGATCCTTACTTCCCATCTCAAGAAAGCCCCAATGTTTAATTGAATGCAAAATTTAAAACTCTACTGGGATGCTTACTTCTTGTCTCAGAAGCCCCAATGTTTAATCAAATGCAAAATTTAAAACTCTACTGGGATACTTACTTCCAGTCTCAAGAAATCCCCAATGTTGTAGATATTTTGCTTGTACGACATTGATTTGATCACATCAATTTCTCCAAGAAGGCTACACTTTTTCCAAGCTTGAGCCCTTGTACATGCTAATTCTAATGTCGGAAAGCTAATATAGGGGTATGATTGTTTTCTTCATTGATTGTCGTATAAGCGTAGAAAGAGGTGTAATATTTTCTAATATGATTCGTATATAGGGGTTTTATCAAAGTTGTCTGCTCGCAGGTGGCATCCCGTTTTTTATATAGAGTGAATCCCGTGGGTCTCCGTCCAAGAGAGGGTCATTCTCCAACCATCGGTCAGAGTTGAAAGACCTTGAAAAAATGAGAGAGATGGGTAAGCGAAGGAAAGACCTCAAAATATTGGTCGAAAAGAGAGAGAAAAGGAAAACAATTGATGAACGAGTTGAGGAAACAGATCCAAAATACCATCCAAAATAGAAATAAGCAGAGATAGACTGGAAGGGTTTAACAATTTAATAGCAGAGAACATTTTTAGAGATCGCATAGTTGAGGAGTGTCATCTTTAGTTGTGTAGAGGTGTCTTAGGAGTAGTTATTGAGGACCTTTTAGACATAGATTAGGTTGTTTTTAAGTGGTTGACGAGGTAGTCTATGTCAAATTTGAAAAGTTGACACTCATTTTATAAGAAAAACAAAGAAAAAACCAATGTTTTTGGACACTTTCCACTACCTTCTTAGTAATTGGACTAGGAGTAGGCTAAGTAGATACCAAGGTGCATTTCCAACCCATCCCACACCTTGAATTTTCATTTGTGAGCTACTTCTTGAAATTTTAGAGTTTTCAAGTTTTGAACTTATAAGACAAGCTTGCTAGACCATTAAACAACATTTTTGGTCAAGATAGGTCTTGGAAAAGCTATGGAAACTCATCGTAAATCAAAACCAGCTTTTGAGAAAAATTTCAAGTTGGTGAAAAAAGAGATTATCGTCTCTTTAGTGATTCGTGCATCAAAAACCAATAGATAAGTGAAGGTAAGTATACCCAAAGTTGCTTCAAATTGGGTAAAACCTATTGACAGGCCTTAAGAAACCTTGTACTAATTGTGTGAGTTGCAAAAAGTTGAAAAACTTGCAAATCATGACCTCAAGATAATAAGCATGGTTATTGTCTATCTATACTATAGATAAAAGGGGGAGGGATTCCGGCTCCCTCCCCTGATGCGTGTCAGTTGCAGCTTTGTCCAGTGGTGTGGCCTGCAGCGCTCGGTAGGCTGTAGCACAGTACGCACAGAGAGAGCAGGAGGGCACGTGGCAGCTCTTGGAAAATTCAAGGACGTCCTTCTCTGCGTCATTTTGTAGAATATATTCAGCATGTATTTTTATAGGCTTCTTTTGATTCTCCATGCGCACCTCACAGCTCTTCCTACACACTCAATCACTTGCATTGCTCATGGAATTGCCTCTCGGTCCCCCATCTGCTTTCTATGTGTCCAACACCCATGTATGCCCAGCACCCCTCCTCCTGGTGTGAAACAGAGCCACTCCTCCTACTACAGAACAACGGATAAGTGCTCTCTCTCTCTCTCTCTCTCTCTCTCTCTCTCATGCGTCGACTTGCTGAGGGCAAATGTTGCCAACAACCCACACCTCTCGACGACCTACAATGGAGGTGATCTTTTTCGTCCACCAAGGAGAGAGAGCAGGCAGAAATCAAACAGGGGTAGAGCGAAGATTTTAGCTTAGCATTGTAAGGGGAGAGTTATTCCATGGCAGTACTTGGGTGTGGGCATGTGAGCAGTGGACAATCAAGATTGGAAGAAAGGCACCAAAAAGATTGGCTTTTGAGCTTCCCTGGCGAGTGGCCAAAAATATGGAAGATTAAGGATGTAGGAGCTTGGCTTTAATCCAAAGTATGCCGGTGCGTCAGTCTTTGCCCAAAATATAACTTGATGATACCATCACCCATGAAAATTAGCTGATATAAACGCCTTGATCTCACAATGTGTTGTCCCAATCTTGCAAGCATGTCAAATTGGGGCAAATCTCGCGAGATGTTGTAATGCGTCCGATGAGAAAAAGGCTGGAGCCAGCACGTGGAGGGGAGAGGGGAGAGAGAAGAGAGAGGGATGCCGCATGCCAAGGCGAATCTGTAGATTTTTTTTTGCTGTTGCGATGCCGGATCGTGGGGGAGGCAGGCCTCACAGCGGAGGGAGCAGGAGTGTGATATGCTGAGCGTTCGCGCTCTCTCTCTGCCAGTCTTCGTCTCTCTTGTCCAGAGCAGGCTCGGAGTGGGGTGTATACCCTCTGTCTCCCTCTTCTTGTAGCAGGGCACGCTCCGAGGATGATCAGAATGCAGTGGCTACGTTGACCAAGGATGAAAAAACGCAGAGCACGATGCTCAAGATGCACAGCAGAGAGAGCTCTGCGATCGAGTTGTAAGGGTGTAGGACCTGCGCATGGTGCAGGAGAGGAGCTGGACGGCGAGCAACAAAGGAGTTGGGCGTGCTGCGGGAGGAGCTGCACGCGGGAAATAGAGCCAACAACAGTTTTCCTTCTAGCGACAATTTCGGAGGCAAATATAGCGAGCTAATAAATTAATGTATGGGCACTTAAACCCAATATGTCAACGCCTTGATCTCATAATTTGCCTCTAGAAATTTTTGTGTGGATCCTGCAAGAAGTACATGTAATGGTGCATTCATTTAATTACCTTGCAAGTGTGAAATTCCTATTTCTTGGAAGATAACTATATAACGTCCAGCTCATGTATGTAACATTGTAACTCAATTTATGGAGTAACTCAAAGTCTGTAATGCAACTGAACCTTCTTTTTAAAAAAAAGGAACGTGGTGCAATTTGATTTACATTCGATTAATAATGGTGTTTAAGTTTCAAGCATGCTTTAATTTTCTCCAGCCAAGTGCAATGGATTTCTTTCTGTAGGAGTTATTTCATTAGCATTCAATTATGGTATTTAACAAAGCCTCAAGTGATACAATCTTATCTATTTATCTATACAATTATAATGGGGGAAGGGATTCCGGCCCCTCCCCCGGACACGTGTCAATAGCTGCAACCTCCGAGAGGTTCCGATGAGTGTTCATTGAGTGCCAGGCGACACAGTGAGCTGAGAGAGAGAGAGAGAGAGAGAGAGAGAGAGAGAGAGAGAGAGAGAGAGAGAGAGGTGCAGCTTTTGTGCGACGAAATTGTTTTTGAGCTTGGTTGTGCCCCTGGCCAGTTGTACGGCTCCCGCACGACCTTCGTGCCCTCCAACTCCAGTGTGGGAGTTTCAAATCATACGCATACGTAGGGAACAGGAAGACGCAGGATTCCGGCCCCTCCCCCCGGACACGTGTCAATAGCTGCAACCTTCGAGAGTTTCCGATGAGTGTCCACTGAGCGCCAGGCGACACAGTGAGCTGAGAGAGAGAGAGGGAGAGGTGCAACTTTTGTGCGAAATCGTTTTTGAGCTTGGTTGCGTCCCTGGCCAGTTGTACAGCTCCCGCACGACCTTCATGCCCTCCAACTCCAGTGTGGGAGTTGCAAATCATACTCATGCGTAGGGAACAGGAAGACGCAGGATTCCGGCCCCTCCCCCTGGACACGTGTCAATAGCTGCAACCTCCTAGAGGTTCCGATAAGTGTCCACTGAGTGCCAGGCGACACTGTGAGCAGAGAGAGAGAGAGAGAGAGAGAGAGAGAGAGAGAGAGAGAGAGAGAGAGAGAGAGAGAGAGAGAGAGTACAGCTTTTGTGTGACGAAATCGCTTTTGAGCTTGGTTGCGTCCCTGGCCAGTTGTACAGCTCCCGCACGACCTTCGTGCCCTCCAACTCCAGTGTGGGAGTTGCAAATCATATGCATGCGTAGGGAACAGGAAGACGCGATAATGATGATATCCAGGAGTGTGGGAGCTGCAGCCGGTGTTCAAGCTTAGCATAGTAGACTCGAGGTGCATGGTGCAGGCAGTAGTGGCCAAGAGAAAGGAGCAGCAAAAATCCGGTTGGGCCAATTGAATGAAGCTGGTGGGGGGGGGGGGGGGGGGGGGAGATCTCAGCTATGCAATATATATATATATATATATATATATATATATATATATATATATATATATATATATACACACACACAGAGAGAGAGAGCGCAGCAGTAGGCGGCTCAGTGGTTGTTTTGGGGGGGGGGGAAAGAGAGATCTCAGCTATGCAGTAGAGAGAGAGAGAGAGAGAAAGAGCATAGCAGAGCAGGCGGCTCAGGAGCGCCATGCTATGCAGGAAGGAGAGAGAGAGAGAGAGAGAGAGAGAGAGAGAGAGAGATTTAGAGAGAGAGAGAGAGAGAGAGAGAGAGAGAGAGAGAGAGAGAGAGAGAGAGAGAGAGAGAGAGAGAGCTTCCGGCCCTGCCTCACCGCCTCCAATTGAGTGTGTGTGTGTGTGTGTGTGTGTGTGAGAGAGAGAGAGAGAGAGAGAGAGAGTAGCGCCAAGAAACCAACAATATCTGTTACATAAGCATACATTGAGTGTGTGTGTATATGTGTGTGTGTGTGTGTGTGTGTGTGTGTGTGTGTGAGAGAGAGAGAGAGAGAGAGAGAGAGAGAGAGAGAGAGAGAGTAGCCAAAGAAACCAACAATATCCGTTACATAAGCATACATGGAGGGAAGAGAGAATAGTTTTTTTTTTGTGAGCCCACTTAAAGACTGTGCTAAGAAGAAGGCTTTGTACAAAGGAGTAAGATATATGCTGATTTCGTGATAGTGGGTTACTTGAAAAGAACACATACTTAGGCAACACATTAATCATCATGTATGTCAAGTGCATTGCACTTCTCGGACTAAACAGGTCCGAGACAGGCTTCCTGTTCGTAAGGTTGTCTCATGGAGTGCATTGTTAAGAAGCTCTATGCTATTTCCAGTAGATATAGAGAGAGGGTGGTGAGTGCACCAGCGCAATAGTTCCTCGATGATCTTCATGTTCGCAGTGTTGTCTCATGAAGTGCATTGATTGCAGGGTGGACAATATGTATGTCAATTGAGCTTCATGTCTGCAATAATGTCTCATGATGTGCATTGATTGCAAGATATGTTGGGTCAGGGTCAGTGTGAGGGTCAGGAAGCTCTGGGCTATTTTCAGTAGATGCAAAGAGATGGCATCTTTCCAAATCCAATTACGCTCACTTGCACCTTGAAGGCACGTGGCATTACACGAGATGCTGATCTGGGAAAAAGAATTCACGGTGATATTGTTAGTCAACGGTTGTTAAAAGAAAACATCGTGCTTGGCACTACCTTAGTCAACATGTATGCCAAATGTCGGTTCACTTCATAAAGCACAAAAGAGCTTCCTATCCAAGATGTCGCGTTTGGCACTACCTTGGTCAACATGTATGCCAAATGTCAATGCACTTTATAAAGCACAAAAGAGCTCCAAGATGTTGTCTCTTTGAATGCATTGATTGCGGGATATGCCCAACTTGGACATAGGCATGGCCAAGAAGCCATGGGCAGTTTTTGGTGGATGCAAAGCAAGGGTGTTTGAGATGCTTTCATCTTGACAGGGCAAAGCAAGGGTGTCTCTTCAGATGCAATCACATAGGCTTGAATCTTGAAGGCAAGGGTTGGGGTTAAGAAGCATATGGGGTTGTTTCAACAGATGCTGAGAAAGGGCATCTCTCCTAATGCAATCACATACACCTCCACCTTGAAGACATGTGGTATTATACAAAATGTTGATGTGGGCAAAAGAATTCACAATGATATTATTAGTCACAGATTGTTTGAAAGAAAATTTTGTGCTAGGCACTGCCTTTGCCGACATGTATGCCTAATGTGGCGCCAAAGACACTGATTACATCTATACTATCTATAATAGAGAAAGGGATTGTGGCCCCTCCCTCGAACACATCTCGCAAGGAGCTCACTCCGGGGAGTGTGGCCTACAACTGGCAATGTAGGCGGACAATGAGATAGAGAGAGAGGCTGCCGAAGGTGGCCGGCCACACTAGTTGATTTAAAAATGATTTTTTTAAATAATTGGAAACATTACAAGATAGAACATAGTGTATCGTGACATTGAGTCATATGGAGTTGTAAAGTGTCAATTAGGCTTAGATTTCATTGAAGACCGCTAGCATATATAAAATTGGGCCAAGAAACTTGAAAACTAAACCAAACTTCATAAAACTTGAGTGACTTGTTTATAGTGTGAATATCTAATGCACGTCAAAAAAGTGAAAAGAAACCTTCATTTTAACATGAGAGACAATAAGCACTCTTATTATCTACTATTTGAAAATCTCTTAAAAGGGGATTAGATCTCGGGTAGTAATAGAGTGCATGTGTAAAATTTCAAGTGATTTGAAAATTTTTGACTTGGATATCCACTTGAATTGCATCAAAAACTTCCATACATGAAAATTACTAAAAATTTGTGCTAAACTTGCCTAAAAATTGAAAAACTTGATTCACCCTTAACAAGTGGAAATCAACAAAAGTGCAAAATGGTATTTTTTTGAGTGAGTAGATATTAAGTGAGCTTATTATCTCCTCCTAGCCAAAGAGGTCATTTTTGCAAAAAACAAATCAAGGGTAAAAGAACTATCATACAGATAGCCTGAAAAACTTGAAGTCATTTGGACATAGTTTGCTACTAGAAATTGAGCTTTGAGAATTCTAGTTGTAAATTGGTCCTTTGGCTACTTTTACAAAATTGATACTACAAATGTAACAAGGAGTCATTGTACATACTTGCGGATAATAGACTAGTTTATACAATGTTGATTTTACAAGATTGATCAAAATCAAGCTTGAATTCAAAGACAGTTTGGAATTGTAATAGGTGAAACACGTTGTATTGGTTCTAAAGACCAGGTAGTCAATATCATTCAGAAATATTGATCTTTATGTATCTTAGATTAGGCCATGTACTAGGAAGCTAGAGATTTAATAGAAAAACCAAGAGCAGAGTGTCAATCAAGGAGAGTGTAAACCAAAGGGGATCGTAAGAGACCATAGTTGAAGAAGTCCCAAACACTTACTCCAACTCAAGTTCAGAAAAAAATAATCCTTTTCCACTCAATTGGGCATTGGAACCTCACTCAGGTTCAAGTATATGTTGACCTTCTACAAGACCAACAAGCATGGGCTCAGATTTATCTGGATCCTAATGAAGAGTATGTGATTAGAGTCGATTTACCTGTTTCCATGGGAGTGGCAATAGGTTTGCAATCCTCAAGTCCAAACTTACATAGCAATGTCTCTATGTAACTTTTCTGACACAAGGCAATACCACCATCACACTGCTTAAACTGTATACCTAAGTAATGATGCAACAGCCCCAAATCTTTCATCTTGAAAGTAGCATTCAAATCAGCCTTAAATTCAGCAATATGTCTCTCATTTGGTCTAGTGATCAACAAATCATCGACATAAAGAACCACAATGAGAAGTACATCACCCTCACGCTTTACATACAATGTGCTTTCTGTTGGACTGTTACAAAAGCCTCGTTTAACCAAATGAGTGTCAGCTTTCTCATACCAAGCACGAGGAGATTGCTTCAACCCATAAAAAGCCTTCTTACATCTGCACACTTTGTCCTCTTGTCCTTTTATGACAAAACCGCAAGGCTGCATTACATAAACTTCCTCAAATATGTCACCATTCAAGAAAGCAGTAACAATGTCTGATTGATGTACATCCCAACCAAAATGAGCTGCCAATGCACATAGAAAATGCACAGTAGTCATACGACAAGTGGGAGCAAAAGTCTCTTCATAATCTATGCCTTTTTGTTGTGCATAACCCTTTGCAACAAGTCGAGCCTTATGGAGATCGATCTCACCATCTAGCTTGCATTTCAACTTGTAAACCCATTTTGTACCAATGGCCTTTTTGCCAGGAGGCAAATCACATAAAGTCCATGTGTCATTTTCTATAAGTGCATCATATTCTGATTGCATGGCAGCCATCCAATTTTTAATTTTTTGAATTTTGTGCTTCATTAAAAGACAGAGGCTCCTCAACATCATGTAAGCTAGACATAGCCATGCGTAAGATGCATGGCAAGAGCTTGAACGAGTACGACTAGACAAAGGTGCATCCAATTTACTGTCACGCAAAGTGTGCACCAGCCATTTTGGCATACCTCTAGCCTGCTCATTTTTAGCCCTTTTCTCATCAAGTACATCATCTACATCTGCATCAGTAACAGGCTGATCTGTAACATTTTCAGAAACCCCCATAGGATGTACATTTGTATTTCCACCACTAAAAATAGGCAACAAAGTATCATAAATGTCCTGTGAGCTTACATTCAGTGTCTCTAGTACATGACAGCAAGGGCTGAACATAATCTTCCACAAACACTACATCACGTGAAACCAGAATTCATTTTGTTTGCGGATGATACAACCTGTAACCTTTGCTTTCAACACTATGACCAACAAAAATACATTTGACAGCCTTATCATCCAATTTTCTCTGTTGCACTTGTGGCACCAAAGCATATGCCAAACAGCCAAAAAAACGCATGTGCTCAATAGAAGGCTTTCTATCATGCCATGCTTCATATGGAGTAATAGACTGCAAAGCTTTCGTAGGACACCTGTTTAGTACATAAGTGTCACACATGATGGCCTCAAGCCAAAAAGAATGCGGCAAAGCTTGACTTTTGATTATACTTCATGCCATTTCCGCTAGTGACCTGTTTTTCCTCTCAGCAACACCATTTTGTTTAGGTGTATAAGTCACTGTACATTGGTGTTTTATCCCACAACTAGCCAGAAATGCATTAAATTCATGAGACATATACTCCCCCCCTCGATCGGAACGGAGGATGCCCATAGTACATTTCGAGACATTTTCAGCCATAGCTAGAAATTGTTTGAAGCACATAAAAACTTCGGACTTCGCTTTAAGAGGAAATACCCATGCATGCCTGGAGTAATCATCAATGAAAGTCACGAAGTACAGGTAATTTCCCAAGGACGGAGTTTGCATGGGCCCACAAACATCACTATGCACAGGCTGCAACCTGCATGTGGCCCGAACTAAACCATCCTTTGGAAATTTAGAACGTAGCATCTTGCCCAAAATAGAGCCTTCACAAACATGTTTGATAGGTGCTTCAAGAGGTGGCAAAGAAGCAACCATATCAGATTTCTGCAAAACGCAGCAAACTGGCAAAATTCAGATGACCAAAACGTGCATGCCAAAGTTTTGCATCTGAGATAGCCCTTGAATCTGCAACAACATTTGCAAAATTTTGTCCACACTTTTCATACAAAGTGAGCTTATACAGCCCACGACACAAAAGGCCAAATGCAACAATTTCATCACCAAAAATGAGATAATGAACTGTACATCTGTCATCCACAAATTTGACTACAAGTCCAAGTCTAGCAAGTGCGGATATAGACAAGAGATTCTTCTTGATCCCAGGTATGTAAAGTGCATCAACAAGTGTGAAGGAACTGCCATTAGCAGCAGTAAGCACAATCTTTCCAACTCTTTGAACTGGATAAGAGGCATTGTTGGCACAAGTGTTAGAATTCCCATGAGGGACAGACTCGAGAGAGGTGAACAATTCACGATGTGAGGTAATGTGCTTTGTAGCACCACTGTCGAAATACCACACATGTGAATCTGCAGCAACTGACAAGCATGCATCATGGACAGCAGGATTGTAAGTGCACTCTGCGCTAAAAGCCCATTCTGCATCAACATCAACATTACAGTCTCCTTTTACAGAAGACTCAACAATGGATGCATTTGTAGTGGAACCAGCATTTGCAGTGGAACCACACTCTTTCTTCTTAGCCTCTTTGGCCTTCAACTTAGGACACGACTTGATCAAGTGATCATTAGCTTTACAATAATGGCAACGCATCTTATTTTTTCCCTTATCACCAAAATTGTCAAACGAAGTGCTGCCAGCAAAAGCATTAGGAACAAAAGTTTTGTCACTCGCTGCAGAACCATAAGAAGTGGTTGCATTACTGTTACCACCCTTTCTTTGAGAAGCAATAAAAGCCTGTTCAACTAGTCCTATTTTTTTTGGAAAGTGACTCTTGCAACAGCAATGTGCATAATGCATCAAACTTGACAACTTCAAGATTTCCTTGGGTCATCAGTCTCCAAGTACTAGAAAAAGTCTGGTAAGAATCTGGTAAGGCATCAAGAACAGTCTGCACAAGGGAACTGTCTGAAATGACTTCACCTGCAGAAATAAGTTGTTGATTGATATCCTTGACACTAGCAAGGAAAGTGTCCATATCATCTTCCTCATGCATAATCTTCGACTCCAGCTCTTTACGCAGCAAAGCAATTTTAGCCTCATTGCGACTTGCATAAAGACCAGCCAAAATATCCCAAGCTTGTTTTGCATATTTTGCTGAACGGATGTGAGGAACAATAGTGTGCTATACAGACAACGCAATCAATGCACGAGCCTGTGCATCCTTTACATCCCAACGATCTTGTTCTGCCGTAGGCAAAACAATTGTAATAGTAGCAATCCTTGCAGCAAGACTTGCAACATCCTCAACATCGCCTACATCCTCACAACCAGGACGTACATCAATGCCCTGCACAATGTTCGAGACGCCCTTTGACACAAGAACATGTTGCATCATATAAGCCCACATAGGGTAATTGTCCCTATCCAACCTGTCCTTAGCAGCAAACATCTTGAACACATATGGGTCGTTGTTGTCAGCCATGGTAAATGTTGCACGTGATGTGGAAACTGCCCGAAAATAGGAGAAACGGAGCGAGAACAACACGTGCTATACAGCACAAACCGTAGAAGACTATAAGGCACCTGTTATGCAGAAAACGGCACTGACAAAAACTCTGCACAAAATGACGAAATAGCCTGTGTAGCACTGCCTGTATTTGAAACGGCGGCCGAAATGAGCCCTAATCAGAAATCTGAGCGGACTGAGATCTACGAGCATACCCAAAATATTTGTCGACCTGCGAACACTCGTCAAAGCTCACTGAAATCGGAGAAAGTGAGCAAGCATGTACTGGAGCTGCTAGCGACTAAGCCCAGAAGGACGCAACCTGCCCTGATACCAATTGTTGGAATTAGGGTTGCAAAGAAACGCACACAGCTTGGAGAAGATGAAGGAAGATCTAGGAACACAGTGGAGAGTGTGTTACTTAGTATGCAATGGAAAGATATATAGCCCTAGAGTGATGGGCGTATATACAATGGTCGGGGGAAAAAAACCTCCTAAAGAGGGAAAAAATGCCCCGGCGGTGCTAGTGTGTTCACACACATCACTACCACATGTATATGGTAACATCTCATTATACTAGCGTAGTCACTCATGTATTCTCCTTGTTTTGGCTTGAAGCTATAGATTTATGCCACTAGATTGTGCTTGATTCCCTCAAGTTTTGAGCAAGCAGCAACACATCTTTTATCCAATGCTGATACAACTATAATGGGTCCATATCACGACCCATTCCCATGATCATATCTCTAATAAAGGAGCCCTAATATTTGTTTTTTTCAATCTCTTTTGGAGTCATCGTATAAAGCTATTTTTATAGCAATCCCTGAAGAGGTGTACGATAAGATTTGTTGCACCTTTTTCCATAACCTTAAAGATATACATAATTTTCAAGGGCGTTTAATGCCCTCATTTTACATGATCTATCCACAAAAATTGCTACATCATTTCTCTTCCAACAATAAACTTCTAAGATTGCATTATTAGTTGGTATGTGCTTTAGAGATTTGACATCTACTTGGTCATAACTTTTTATCTTTAGCACTAGTGGTAGCTCTTTTGGTGGTCATGTTTGGAATCAATGTATTGACTCCGAGCCTCCATTTCTCCAGAGTATTAGGATTTGCAATTGTTAAGTATTGCACTCTGTTTTGATCCATGTAGAAGATTTTTTGCTTATTTGCTCTAACCTCCTCTTTGTGGCTCTAGCCTCCTCTTTGTGGTTAGAGTCAATAACCCTAATTCCAACATGAGACAATATATTGGTAGATGTATAGAGTTGGGAATTCCAAGCAAGGAGAGGCTTCTCTCATTGTTCCTTGAAGGCTTACTCAACTAGAAGTTTCATGCTATACTATATAGCAAGAAACACACTACCTTGGAAGCATGCAATTTGGATGCTATAAACTTGGGAGAACTGCAAAACTTTTAGTGAAGAAAGCATTGTGAAAGATATGCAATGTGAGCGTACTACATCTACTGTGCCAACACAAGTAGGACCCAATATGGCAGCTTGAATGCATGTCATAGAGGATATGCTCAAACACATAAATGACATGATGAGAAATATTCAAAGGATGTCAAATGAGACGGTCAAGACAAAGGTCCGCCACAAGGGAAACTCATGGGACAAATGAGCCCATCCAAATGGTGTTCCATTTAAGGAAAATGCACAAACCATGACACAAAAATGAGTTCTATTATAGATTGAAGTACGATGGAAATGTCAAATACTTGCCTATGAGATAGTGGGTAAAACCTGTGTATAGGTATCCATGTAACATGGGACAAATGCAAAACCCACCCATGGCTATGGAGAGACCACAACCAGTGTTGCTAGGTCAACAACCATCTTTGCCAAGAAGTAATGCACTACCAGTCAAGTACATGCATCATGAAGAAAAAGTTGAGGAGCATGTCATAGTACCAATCATGCCTTATAATGAGGCTAGTTCATCAACTGTATTAGCAAATAATGCTAATCCAATTGATGCTTATTGCATGCAATGTGATAGAAAAGGTGGACATTATTGTGAGGATTGTCCTAGGAATCCTACAAACAAAGGGAAAATGGCAATCAACATAGTGAATATCATGCCAATTAGCGTCTTTGATAGTGAACCTATTGTTCGAGTCGGGGATTTAATATTTACGTAATTACCAAAAAATTTGTGTGATCACAAGGTCTTGTTTACATATTTACATAATCACAACTAACATGATCACAAACAGGTTCAAAGCAACCTGGAAACCCACAAAAAGCCCGCCGAGCTTTTGCGTTTTCTCGAGGGCCCCGCCGGGCTTATGCATTTTCCCTACGGGCCCTCCGGGAAAACCCTAAAGCCAGGCGAGCTGCAGCTTAATATCATAGAGGGCCCAAATCGGGCACGTTCGGTGTTTCTTGTTGAGACACACACACACACACACACACACACACACACACACACATAGAGAGAGAGAGAGAGAGAGAGAGAGAGAGAGAGAGAGAGAGAGAGAGAGAGAGAGAGAGAGAGAGAGAGAGAGAGAGAGAGAGAGGACCATCTTTGTAGGTACGTCGAGAGGAGAGAGGGGGTCGTGAGAGAGAGAGACAGAGAGAGAGATCAATGACTATCTTCGTTGTGGAGCTACGAAGTGTCGCCACAATTATAATGACTACTTGCACGCAAAAAACAGACATCATTTGATACACTTACAACCACAAATAGCTCGTAGATGCGTTAGCACATGTGCTCCAATTTGCAAGGAATGCTTGGCATTGTTGTGTAGCTCTCTCCGAGCCAATTGTGATGGTGCATTTGAATCTCCAATGCAACGAGGGGGCAAGAAGTAGCGTTAGGATGAAGTGCCATTTCACCCTGGCTTCTACAAGTAGAATAACTACTCATTATAAATGATGTTTTTAACCATAATCCGCATCATATCATAACTGTCAAAAAATAAGACTTTGATATGGGAAATTGAGTTATGTCGTGTTGTTGACCCATGGGTCAACACTCCCCCCCTCCGAATTCATGTCCTCTTTGACATCACCTCATTGTCAATGTCGGTGCGGTCTTTGTTGTTGTTTTTCTTTCTTGTGATTTATGTCCTTCATATCCATCTATTGTTGTCATTATAGGGCTATTGCTAGATCTAAATTAAAAAAGAAGCCAATCTCGTTCAGCTTGACTCTTATCATCATGGGGATAAAGCTGCAAATTCATCCATTGGAAGTTGTTTAGTAATTTGATCACAACCTCTTTTTGTTTCCATAAATATGATCACTTTACTTCCATCCATCATTCACTTTAGTAAATCTGGCAATTTTGAGTATTTCTCATTCTGAAGCGAATGATGGATGGAAGTAAAGTGATCATATTTATGGAAACAAAAGAGGTTTTGATCAAGTTACTAAAAAACTTCCAATGGATGAAATACAATCGTTTTGATTTGAGATTCAAAACCATGTTTGCTAGGGGCTTTTCAATTCTTTGCCTTCTTCGTATCACTGGTGCCGACATTTTTCTCCATTGCTTTCAATTGAATACTGCAGACATAAGAACTAGATGTTCAGTTAAAATAAATAAAAAAACTTTTCAATATATTAGAAAAACAATCACTAAGAAAGCAATCAAATCTACACAATATGAGATTTGCAATGCACTCTAGTCAATTCCACATATCGACCACATATGTTCTGAGAGAACATACACATTGCAATGCACTCTCTACATGACATTATGGAAACAAAAATAATATGAAATTGTCAATGCAATTATAAATATAATGATTAGTTATATATCCTCTGCCATCTGAAAACAATAAGACACAACTATTTTCACATGCTACAAAGAATCATCAACATTTACATTGAAATGATGATAATTATTTGCAAAACACACATGAAAGAAATAATATCGATGATTGACCATCTCATGCACTAACAATCTTTTAAATATAATAGATAATTCACTCCTTATATAAACCAATGCATAAAACAAGGCAATGTAATATTCAATACAATTACACAATTGAGGACTACTTGTACCCAATCAAGGATTGTAGCCCCCTTATGCATCCAATTCAATATATAAAATCTATTTTCACCCAATTTATAGCTCTCATATTGTGTAGTGGAAATGTATATCAATTCAAATCTATGATGGTGAAAAATGAAAGACTTCAAGGATCTTTGTATACCCAGTACACTAGTACAAGGCATCCGACCCTTGACTATCAACTCGTTATTTAAATATGCTCATCTTCTAAAACCACTACAGCCCTTTTATGGACCAATGGCTTCGTCACAATGAGCATGACTCTCCAAATTCTCAATTGTTTTGGTTTAGTACCTTTATGTTCGGTGAAGGATTTAAATATTTTTAGAAGTGGTTACCGAATTAAGAATCACGTTCGGCCCAAGAAAAGGACCTGTGACTCTGTAACCTTAGGTCGATTAACAAGGAGATGACTATACCCGACGCTCGGATATACTCCCCAGGGATTTGCCTAGTTAAAATGCCAAAGTAAGAAGAGGTTTACTATATACAGTCTAGCCCGCCGGGCTTTCCCATTTCCCCGGCGGGCCCGTCGATAAAACACTACAGCCTGGCGGGCCCCATCGAGAAAATGAAAAAGCCCGATGGGCCTACTGGATCTATTAGTTTTTGCAGGTCACCATCAAGATCACGTTAACAATTAACGTGATCACATGATTTTCTTGTGTAAATACTAGAGTTATTAAGGTAATCACACGATCGTGATTACACCAATGAAATCCCTGGTTTGAGTCAAAGTAGTGACAGGGGCACAACTGAAGAAAAACAAATAAAACATTGATAGTGAGTCAAATAGCAGTAAGAAGTTTTCTAAGGACTCAAAAAAAGAGACGACAATGCTATGGGTTCAGGAGACAAAAAACAAGAAAGAGAAATAAAAGAAAACTCTCAAAGGTTGTTCGAGGAAAGAACAAAGTCCATGTCAACTAAGTTCAATCCATCAATGTAGCTTTGGAATATTTCAAAGTAGGCCTAAAAGCAGTTCAAATAATAAAAACAAAATGGAAAAACTATCCAACTAAGACCATATTAGGTATTATGATAAAAATCCCTCATTATGGGAATCTCCAAATTGACTAAATTCATGTAATTTGGGAATTTTTCATTCAAAGTGGAAAAAATGTTGATATACTTGTTGATGGGGTAGAGTGAAATCTCAAAGAATTGTGGTGTTGATAAACACCAAAATTTGAGGATGCACAAAGCATGAATTTGAATAAATACTAGTAATAAAATAAAAGAAAGAAAGATCATTACAATCAAAGGTCTTGTTTACAATCATTATAGTAGCAATAGAAGCTCCATATAATCTACTCCAAATCGGATGCCATGTCTAAACTTTGATCCAAGTGTGGTTGACGATGTACACGAGCAAGGCCAGTTTTATCTTTTAGAGCATGCCTTTTTGGAATCTTAATCCTTGAAAATGGACCTTCTTTGTTGGGTCTCCAAGACCAAACAGTCGCATCTACAGATTCCCACACCTGCGGGTCCTTATAGTTGACATCCTAAAAACCCTTCCAACAATTAGTGTAAGCTTGAGTATCTGTCATCCCACTCTTTCTTGCACAAGGTGCCCAATATTGAATCAAAACCTTTCTGTAGTTTGGTAATGTAGGCTCGTTGTCAATGTTTGATAAAGCCATTGCAAGCCAAACTAGATAGATATCCATGTCACTTGGAAGTAGCATAACAAAGTCACCTTGGTGCACATCAGATAGAGGGTCAAACTCTTCCCTTGGTCTATCTTGTTGAGGACCACAAAAATGATTATTTAGCTCTTCAAGACCTAGGAATCTTTTGGCTCCTTGTTGTAAGCTCATTGTGATGCACTGTTTGTGACAAGATTCTTGCGTTTTTTGCCAAAATTGTTCGTACAAGACTCCCTCTAATATGATTTCTCTTCCAAGCTTGTCAATTACCGTTAGTCCACTAATCTATCACATGCCTATAATATTGTGGCACACTTGAACCATTTCCTAAATTTTGCTAAGACTTGATATAATTCTTCAACTCTAAAATCACTTCCTCATGGGCCTTGACATACTCTACCATTGGTACCAAAGGTAAATCTCCATGTGGTAACATTGGATTTCCTTCTATGTAAGTTTTTCAAAGGCAAATACTTCCACTCCAATTTGATACACCTACATGTGCCTTATATTGCATCATGGGTGTCTCATCTTGCATAAAAAACCTAAATTGAAGAGGTTTGGAATGGCCAACAAGTATGTCTTGTCCATCGCAAAGATAGCCATCACAATATGGCTTGAAATTAGGGACCTTTGTGAGCATAAATGGAGTTGGAGATGAAGATGAGCTATTCCTTAGTGTATCCATCAAATGAGGGAAAGTATAAGTTTGTGTAACTCTCAAATTTTCTAAAAACTTATAGAACATTGCATCTATGTCCTCATGTGTATGCCCAACCATTAAAAAAATTTCCTAGTTGAATGGTTTTGAAAACGCCCCTTGCAACAAGCATGGACAACTAGGCAAATAAGTATCAATTTTTGTTCTCCCCTGCACAATTATCTAACTGTAGCAACAAGTTCTCCTGTAACTTGCAAAATGATGGACCCAATTCCTCTTCTATAGTTTTTGATGTCTGCACAATGGGCTCTTTGCCTTCACTCAAGTTGTGGTAGTCCAAAGCATCCCTTGAGTTCAAAGAATTTAGTAGTGAGTCCAAAGCATCCCTTGAGTTCAAAGCATTTAGTATTGGTTGCTAGATCACCAAGAGGATGCTTATCTATCCTCTCTAGGTTATGTAAACAATTAGCAATTGAGCCAATTGTAAGATTTGGATTAGCTGGCCACAAAACATTCAAGACAAAGTAACCGCAATGACCTTGTCCGTGTCCATGAGTGATCATACCTATCAATGCCACTTGAAAATTGTATCCGGAGTCCACACCCTTAGGAACAACATGTAATCTAGGAATTGAAGTCTTCTTTTGATCCATCTTTTTATGAATTATGCATACATACTTTTGTGGTTGAGTTTTTGAATATGTGCACCATGTATAATATAGGCTCTTGCAACTCTTTTGTTGTGCCATGTGAACCTCTCTCTCTCTCTCTATCTCTCTCTCTCTCTAGAGAAGAGATCTTTCATCAAGAGAATGTTTAGCTTCTAGCCTTGCCTTGATTGATCGTAAACATTGCACTTAAGAGAATCACTTGTGTTTGTTAAAGTGACATGTGGGTTCCACATTCTACCAAAAGAAGATTGAGATAACTTCTTCTCATAACCTATTTCCTCAAGTGTCATGTTGATTTTGCTTAAAATGTCAACCTGTTTGTACATTGATGGAATCACTAATTGAGTGTCTCTTGAGCCATCTAATAGTGTTCTACTTTTGTGTGGCATCTTCTCGGAGTTGTTATCCACAAACTCATTTAGCAATGCTCTTGCTAAATTAGTATGTTGAAGTCCTCGTCTCAATGTGCATGTGTTACCATGCACATAATGGCGCACACCATTTTCAATTTTTTCCTTCTAGTGGTACAATGATGTCTTTGGTATTCCATGTAGCCCATACCATGCTCTACAACAAACAATAGAGCCATTTATCTTGAATTGGTATCGCATCTTTTCCTCTTTCTGATAGCATATAGATAGGACATCATAAACATAATTAGTGCGTGCTTTTTGAGACTGTCCCCAAAATTCTTACCGTCCGTAACCTTGTCACCATATCTTGATCTGCAAACTAATAGCACTTTTCTCCACAACAATCAATACATGAAACCCTTTGAATTGACTCAGTTGTGCAAGATAAAAAGCAGAAGCTGGTGCTGCTCTTGTTTTTCGAGATCTGTTGATAAAAGTGTCTGTTGATAAAAGTGTAGTGCCGCTTCATTAACGATGTAGCAATGGTATTCCCATCACCATAATTTCTAGCATTATCATCATTGAATACATCAAAATTTTCACATCTAGAATGCATCCCATTAATAGGAACAAAGCGTTGTAATGGGATCCCATCCAACATGGTTGTCTTCTTGATGGGCCACTTTACCAAAGTGATGCTAGCCACGTTAGACATGTTATCACTAATTTCATCCTCCCTTTCAATACCCATACCCACAAAAATCATCACCAAGTACATGGAAGTTAACATAATTGTTTGGAAATACATATAAGATGGTCCCTTCTTCTATAATCTGCATCATTGTGTCATCCTTTAAAAGTACCCTTTGATTTTTCCAAGATTCTCATATCAATGTTTCAAACTCTGGGCTTATTCTAGGTGTTGCATTTGTAAGTAGAGGATCACGTAGTCACCTTGTTCATCACCACTTTAGCTTTCATTTGTGTCAATTGGGTTGTCATTTATCATGATAGACTGCAAAAGAAGCTTGGGCCATCGAACGGCACTCCATAATGAACTTTGGAGAGATGTGGTATCCATTGTTAGCAAAGGGATCACCACATCCTTCAAACATTCCTCCACTAGTATAGATACATTTGCTTGCCCTATCTTTGTACCACCACATGTGAAATCTACATCTGTTCTACACACACAACCAATGCCAACAATTTCATTATCAAGATTCAAATGTACTTTCTCCCCAGATTTGAAGTCCATCTTGCAAGTGAAAAAAATTCGATGTCAAGTTCATACTCATGGGTACTTCTCTTTGAGCAAAATTTTATAATTTCCATTATAAAAGACTTGAGGGTTATGAATGTTAATAGTCTGACAACTTTCAATTTAAGGAGTCCCAATAAAAGTGGATAAATGGTGACCCACCTACTATATTACAACATAGCTTGGACAAGTGGTGGACCTAGTTCTAATGTCATCACTAAATGAATATAGAACTTGCATATCAATGTCCAAGTAATCTTTAATTATTTCAATGGAAGAAACATTTGAGAAGTGGTGCATATTGGCTCAAGAACCCCCTCCCTATTTAATTGGCATAGCTTGGACAAGCGGTGGACCTATTTTTAAAGCTCAACGTCCAAGGTGAACTAGTGCATGACCCTGCTTCCTAGTGTCCAAGTAGTCATTGCCCCAAACCATCCATGGTAGTAAACATAGTACCTCCACCCCATTCAGCTATTGACCTTGAAACAATAGTGATAGCTTCTTTCAATAGAGCTAGCTTGGACAAGTGGTGGAACATAAAACCACCTTGGGCTAAAACCTTCATAACACAATGGTTAGTAGGTTAGACAAGTGATGGACCACTTCCCAAACCATCCTTGGTAGTAAACATAGTAGATACACTCCATTCACACATTGACCTTCAAACAATAGACATAGGTTTTTTCAATAGAGCTAGCTTGGACAGGTGGTGGATCTTCAAACCACCTTGGGCTAAAACCTCTATAACACAATGGTTAGTAGGTTGGAAAAGTGGTGGACCTCTACCCCAAACCATCCATGGTAGTAAACATAGTAGCTACACTCCATTCACACATTGACATTCAAACAATAGAGGTAGGAATTTTCAATAGAGCTAGCTTGAACAGGAATGGATAATAGGTTGGACAAGTGGTGGACCTCTACCCCAAACCATCCATGGTAGTAAATGTAAAGAAAGAGGATGCAAGAGAGATACACAAGACAAGCACAAAGCACACAGAGATGGAAAGCTTCTTCTTCGTCTCAAAGAAAAGAGAGTACAAAATGACTAAGTGCTAAAACTGAAAAGTAGCACATATGTACATGTGGTCACTAAGTGTGAACTTGCTAGAAGCGTACTAGGCTGGCACTATAAGTGTAGTCCAGCTGTAGAATCACTGGCAGAGATCCTCCGCGTTGGTCACCAAATGCGCCAGTGAGTAAATGTCGTAAGCGGCCAAGACCCGTAGTGGATGCTAGCTCAAGATGTAGAGCTCGACATCTCAACACTCCCCCTCGAGCTGTGCATGTCGCAAAGTCCAAGCATAGTTCGGAAACGTCGAAGCTTCTCAGCTCCGAGGGCCTTGGTAAAGATATCCACTATCTGCTCCTCTGTGCTGACGTAGACCAAGTCGATGTCGCCCGCCAACACTCGCTCTCGAACGTAGTGGTAATGGACCTCTATGTGCTTGGTCCTGGCATGGAGCACAGGGTTCCTAGCCAACTGCATGCTACTGAGGTTGTCACAATGGATGACAATATGCTGGTCCGTCTGCACTCCCAAGTCCTCAAGTAATTTGCGTAGCCAAGCTACCTCGTACGTCGCAACTGCTGCACCTCTGTACTCGGCCTCTGTGCTCGATAAAGCAACCGTAGGCTGCTTTTTGCTGCTCCAAGTAACAGCAGCACTCCAAAACGAGAACATGAAGCCACTCGTAGATCTCCTATCCACAATGCTACCTGCCCAATCTGCATTTGTATACCCATACAATGCTAATGGCGCATCTGCTGCATAGAACAATGCGTAGTCAAGAGTCCCTTGCACATACCGAAGTGTGCGTCGTACTCCATCCAAATGTGGCTTCCTCGGAAGCTGCATTGTGCGCGTATGTCGCACGTGTCAATGCAAGGAACTTGCCGATACACCATGTGCGAGCCACAAATGGCTCCAAGCACACAACAAGCCTAAACTAGTAAGCTTAAAGAAGGCGATGGTGTGTCACTCACCGCTCTACACTTGCTTCGTGGAGGATTCCTCACCGCGAAGAAGAAGGAGACACTGCTACGCCGTGCTCAACCGCCTCACCGCCGCCGTGCCGCCGCAATGCTCGATCGTACACTCTCTCTCTCTCTCTCTCTCACATACACACACACACACACACATACACACACACACACAAGGAGGTGAAGAAGAAGAAGATGGAGATGGAGATGGAGCAAGAGCACTCTTCTATTGCACAAATGAGAGAATGGGTCAATTTTAGGTTTAGGTGACTTTTATATGAGCTCGCCCCATTCACATTTGGGCGCCCATGCTTAGCCAACTAACCCTTGCGTGTTCCAGTTAGAGTGCGCCTCTCATCGATGATCACTCTACCCTTTTCCTATTGGACCGACAAGCCCGGTGCCTGACTCTACTAAATAAATAATACGGCGTTCGTCGTAGGCGATAGGGTGTCTGTGAGCCACGAGGGTTAACATGTCCCCCTTCCTGATGTAGATTCCATCCTCGGAAGCTATTGAGTTGAAGCTTGTTATGTCCATGTTGTAGAGCGCCCACACTGGGAACCTCTAGGGCTCTAGTACCATAGACAATACATGTGAGTAAAGTACCAACTCAAGCCAACATTCCTAAGGTCTCAAATAGTCAGATAATTTTATCAGTTAGGCCTAGTGGTCAAGTAAATGAGTTAACATAAAGTCACGGTCTCCTAATCTCAAGGCTCGTCCATAAGATTAAACTCTAGTTCCATCAACTTAAGCAAAGACAAATTTATACATCTATAATGGCAGATAATAAACATAACTATTGCACTCAAACAAACCATGAAAAATCATTATAGCAATTATACATATCCACCAACAAGAATCATGGAAAGAAGTACACCTAGAGGTATGGATTTGCTCAGTTCGTCGAAGCAGATGTCCTCAGCCATGTGGATGGAAATCCATATAAGTCCTACCTAACACATCCAAAAAACAAGCACTATACCTCTAGGAGGCATGTCAGTGTGAAAAAAATAAAACTCCTAGAAAACAAACTCAAAACACAATCCAGACGCCTAACCTACCTATCTGTCATCCCTTTTAGAATCAAGGAAAGAGGATGTTATATAAACCGGGTGGCCACCCTAAGGCTAGGCCTCTATCCTCATCATCTACATAAACGATATCATTTTCCGTGAGGCCATAGTCTTCCTCGGTCTCTATTATTTCTTCTTCATCATCCTCTTGCGCAAGCGTGTTAATCAAGAACCTCGTGATGCGTGGATACTCATCTTGTGCAAAAGAATAAGCATGTGCCACCAGAGAAACATTCGCTACTGGGTAGGGATCACTAGTTATCCATAGACGTATCAGCCATTCTAACTCCTCAAAATTTTTCTCGTGCGCAAGTCTCTCTACCAAATCCCATTCGCAAGAAAGTACAGGGTAGCAGATGTGAAACACTTGAGAAAAGGAAAAAGGGTACTTTTCATAAAAAATAGAAGCGCATGCCTCTGGTGAACTAGCCATTTCTGAGAATACAGATAGATTTGGTTAGGTCTTTAAAACATGAGTTGTTTTTGTGTGTTTCTTGATGTGACATGGTGAATTTAGACTTATGTGTAGGATCTGATAGAGTGCTCTCTCGTTGCTAGTCGCTCTTGCTCTTTTACTTTTTTTAATTTTTTTAAATTTTTTTTTTTTGCTAGAACTAGTATAAGGCTTTATATATACATTCCCTAGGATTGGAGATTGAGAGGTCGGGGAGGAAGGTTGAGAGGGGAGCAAGTGAATGATGGATGTCAGCAAACACTCCCCCCTTGGGTAGATCATACCTTTTGGAATGATGTCGTCACCTTTTGAAACCAATTGTTCCAAGTTGTTATGGATGAAGGCTTTAACCAATAGTTTTCGATCGCCTTATGTATTTCATCTAGTTGCAAGGGTGGTAAGGTACTCTCCCATTATTTTATTTGCAACATTGTTGTAGGTGGTGAACCTACAACAGGAGGTGCAAACTCTTTCTTGCTTGTAGGGATATGTACAATGGTAGGTGGAGGTTGTGTCGAAGCTTCTATTTCCGTATACGAACTATAGGAAGAGCAAGACGTTTCATTTACTTTCCCTGTTCATGGAAGTTGCATTCTGTGATTTTTTCCTTTCCACGATCTTCGATTTGTTTTGGAGCCACCGGATTGAGCTTACATGGACCCGGTGACAAGTAAGAGCACAATTTACGTTTTGGCACCCAAATTTGATCATTTCCTTCATAGTAGCCTTGGGCTACCAATAGTTTTTGAGGAATCCAACGCAACATTTCTTTACATTTCTTGGGGTGAATGGGACGTCTGTTACCAGGCTGATGTCTTTTAGCATTGGCTATGGTTGCTAAAGAAGCTTTAGGGACCCACTTGTATGTTTTCTTTGTTACATTGGGATGGGTCTTGTGTGTCTCAAGCTTTATTTCAGTGACATCAGTTGAAGCTCTAGAGACTTGGGCTATGGGGACATATGGTTCAACCTCTTGGACATGCAATGTTTTGGGTTTTATTTCCTTAAGAGGAAATATCTCAGGGACTATGGCTTGCGTGGCAGGGCTAAGAGTTGGTTTTTGCATTGTGACACCCCCAGTCCCCCAATCAATAGTGCATTTGGTGGCTATCATCCACGTGCGTCCTAGGTTTATATTACCCTCCATAGTTCCAGTAGGCATGACCAAAAAGTCTTGAGCTACAACCCCATTGTCATAACTGATAGAAGTGTGCCAGATTCCAAAAATCGTAGTTTTTTTCTTGTTGACACCCTTGACTTGGATAATACTCTCAGATAGAGGTGGCTTCCCTAACTGACACCACACCCCATATGATAGCAGATTATATTTAGCACCCGTGTCCAATAAGGCGTTATATAGCACTTTTCCATAGGTACTATTTAACTCAATAGGGTATCGTAGAGGCGTGTCAGAGTCCAACCAATCATCCTCTGTTTCAACGTGGAATGCATGTGTAACTCCAAGGTTAGCCTCTCGTTTTTGTCTTATACGTTGTTGTCGCTCCTTAACCTCAGCTTGAGCTTGTATCTTCTTCAATTCTATTTGTGCCTTGGCTTCCTTTTCTGTATGGATGGCACGCAACTCCTCTTGGCTTAAAGGATCATAGTATCTTTTAAATTTTCTCCCATTGAGGAATCCAATGGTTTCAACTCCATCAAGAGTCTCCACACGAATGGTTCCTTGTGGGGTGATTTCACATACTCTATATGGTCCTTTTCCCGCATATTTCAACTTTTTTCTTTTCGTTACGCACTCCATACAGAAGGACTTTATCACCAACATTGATATCTTTGTTCTTTAGATGATGGTCAAACCATTTCTTCCTCCTATCTTTCTCCACAAGTGCATTTTTCACAGCTAATTGCCTCTCTTCATCTAGCCTCTCAAGGATATATAATCGCTCAACTAAGGGGTTACCATCCCAATCTTCTTGAGAAGCTACTCGAAGACTAGGAACGACAAACTCCCATGGCATAACCGCTTCTTGGCCATACACCATATTGGATGGTGTGCAGTTAATGGCAACTTTATACGCAGTACGATAAGCCCCTAGAGCTGATGTAAGCTTTAAATCCCAATCTGTGCGATGAGCTTCCACAGTTTTGGTTAAGATAGAGATTAAGGTCTTATTGGTGCTCTCAGCTTGGCCATTTGCTTGTGGATAATAAGGTGTGGATTTATGGTGAGCTATCATAAAGCTGGTAGTGAGTTCTTTTATTACTCCATTTATAAAGTGAGTACCATTGTCACTCACAATCTCAAAGGGACAACCAAATCTTGTAATAATGTTCTCAAAGAGAAACTTGGCAATTGACCTGGTGAG
The DNA here is from genome assembly GCF_014529385.1 of Adiantum capillus-veneris. Classification (NCBI taxonomy): domain Eukaryota; kingdom Viridiplantae; phylum Streptophyta; class Polypodiopsida; order Polypodiales; family Pteridaceae; genus Adiantum; species Adiantum capillus-veneris. The sequence goes on along the minus strand of NC_140933.1, from coordinate 43,796,837 downwards.
AGGCGGAAGTGACCCGGTGGCCTCTACGCCAAGACTATGCACAATGGTCTCATCATGGGGAATACGCAATAGGGGCACCACCTAGCAAGATATGCGGCTAGGACGCATACATATACACAATGAAACATGCCATGGAAAACAGTTTCAAGATCCACACCCAAATGTGGAATGGGGTGGTCGGAGAATAAGGTGAGAGGAGTGGTGAGTGAGTGAGAATGGGCTCGCTACTCGTGTATGTAGTAAGGAAGATAACGAGGTCAGGGATACATGCAAGTATGCTCACTTCTCATACAAAAGGTGGCGAATCCGCACACCTCAAGGTGGAAGTAGCAAGATGATAGGAATATGAGAGGGAGAGAGAGTGTGTGTGTATGGTGGCGAATCCGCACACCTTAACATAAGCAGAAAAAAAAGATGGCAAGGAACAAGCATATACCATACTCACAATGAGATGTATCCAAAGCGACACAAAGTATGGCACCAAGATGGAGTGTGTTGATTGCTTGCAAAAGATGAATACAATAGGTAGCGTATGGCAGGAAAATGAGAAGAGAACAAGATTGTAGGAGGCATAATGGAGAGATGGGAGTTGATGGCGAGGAATATCATGAGTGTGTTCACCCTTCTTCTTCTTAAAATTGTGCCTTCAACCCTTAATTACAAGTGGTGTGGAGGTGTGGTGCTCATCTTTTGTGCATGGTGATGGTGATGATGATGGTGTTGTGATTATGTGATTAGGGTTCATGCTACAAGCATGTAGCACAAGAGTGTGTATGGATAGGTGTGTGTGTGTGTGTGTGTGTGTATTTTAGTGAGCTCTCATGGCCTCCTTATATAGGGAAGGAGGGGAGGATTTAACAATATTTCTATTTGAGGTGAGTGTCCCACTTTGGTGACTAGGAAAATGGGGTGCATGTGACTGTGGCTCCCATCTTGTCTCCTCATTATTTAAAATACCAGAGTCAATAGAGAGAGAAGATGAGAGAATGTGGGTAGGATGTAGAGGATAGGAGATATTTACAATAGTCTAGCTTTGGCTAGACAGAAGCTTATTAGGGAGAGAAAAGAGAGGTAAGAAATTTACAAGAGAGATTTTCAAAGGTGGATAGTTGTTGATGAGGATGGATCCTCCAAAAATGGTGATAGAATCACACTAGACTTGCCAAGACCTCATTAAAAGAGCCTTGTCTCTTGTAATCATGCTTGAAGACTTGTAGAACCATAGCCATTCTAAAGGGAAGAAAATTGGGGATGGCCTGTGTCACCATTACATGAGAAAACTGGGGTCCACTACAAAAATCATATCTCCGTGTTCATAACTCCAACAATTCTGATAAAAATTGAGATCACGAGCTACATATTTCCTGTTGAACGCTCCTTCAGATTCGGGGTTCTTCTCTACTTAAAAAATTCAGCCAAATAATGTATTATTTGTGGCTGCAAAGGTCTTTTGGTGGTCCCCTTTGAGTGGACTTCTCTCTTGCCTTCAAGTGTAAGCTCCTTCATGTGTATGAAAACGTGACCTAGAGTTTTGAAAAGATTGGCAATCATCTAGATGGAGGTATTATTGAAATTTGAAAGTGGGGTTGAGGTTTGAAAATGAAAACTAGTGAATAAAATATTTGGTAGGGTGGAATAATATATATACATGAAAAATATATTAGAAAATACTAAACTATATAATGTAATTTATATATATTTAATATTTAAGGTCAAAAGAGATATCAACAAAGAAAGCTTACTTATTTATGCTACATCGTGATTGATTAGCATAAGTCTTATTTATTTAATAAAGGCTAAAACTTTTGTGAAAAAGGGAAGAAAAATCAAAAGTAACTTATATAATAGGATGATATAAGTATAAACGTCATGTAGTCCACACCCATGATGATATAAAATTTACCTGATTGGCTCCTTGGCAAAGGCCCAATAGCATCAATTCCCCATTTCTCAAAGGGTCCATATGAGATTATAGGAGTCTGTGGCTCATATGTGAGCCTCCTATCCCCTGCCTTTTGACATTCCTTGCATGTTTTACACCAATGATGCACATCCCTATGTAGACTAGGCCATACAAACCCGGCTTGTAGAATCTTTCTACTAGTGATGTCAAGTGCAAAGTGTCCTCCGCAAACACCATCATGGCAAGTTGAAATGATTTCAGTGATCTCTCTAGATAGAGGTACACGCCTAAGAATTTGATCCTTACCCTTGCAGTAGAGGTCGTCATTGATAAGGTGGTATTTTGTTGCCTTGCGCACAAGCCACTGCTTTTGGCCCTTAGTAAGATCCTTAGGACACTCTCCTGTGTCCAAGAAACTCATGATGCCGTGTTAGACTGTCATTATGCTAGAAAAATTATCTTATAATGTTCTGAATAATTTTTATAATTATTTATACAGAATTACACTATTTTTTAGAGAAAAGTAAAGGGGGAAATGATCAAATTAATCCAAAATGATTTAAGATAATTATCAAAGGTAAATTATATTTTATAGAACTCATGATAATGATCTTAACCTCAGATAATTAGTTTAACTAATTATCTCAACAAAATTACACTATTTTTAGGAGAAAATAAAAGGGAAAAAATAGCAAACTAATCCAAAATGATTTGAGATAATTATCAGAGGAGAAAAACATCTTATAAAATCCGTGATAATTATCTTAACCTCAGATAATTAGTTTAACTAATTATCTTAGCAGAATTACACTGTTTTTAGAAAAAAATAAAAGAGGGAGAATAACAAACTAATCCAAAATGCTTTGAGATAATTATCAGAGGAAAAATACACCTTATAAAACTCTTGTTAGTTATCTTAATCTTAAACAATTAGTTTAACTAATTATCTCAGCAAAATTACACTATTTTTAGGGAAAAATAAAAGGGGGAGAATAGCAAACTAATCAAAATGCTTTGAGATAATTATCAGAGAAAAAACACATATTATAGAATTTCGTGATAATTAATATAATCTCAAAAAATTAGCTTAACTAATTATTTCAACAAAATTACATTGTTTTTATGGGAAAATAAAAGGGGGAGAATAGCAAACTAATCCAAAATGCTTTGACATAATTATCAAAGGAAAACCACATCTTATAGAACCCATGATAGTTATCTTAATATCAAACAATTAGTTTAACTAATTATCTCAGCAAAATTACACTGTTTTTAGGAGAAAATAAAAGGGGGAAAATAGAAAATTAATCCAAAATGTTTTGAGATAATTATCAAAGAAAAAAACATCTTATGAAACCCGTGATAATTATCTTAACCTCAGATAATTAGTTTGACTAATTATCACAGTAGAATTATACTATTTTTAAGAAAAAACAAAAGAGAAAAAATCGCAAACTAATCCAAAATGTTTTGAGATAATTATCAAAGTTAAAATACATCTTAATCAATGCGTGATAATTATCTTAACCATAAATAATTAGTTTAGTTAATTATCTTAGTAAAAAAATACTATTTTTTAGGGTAAAGTAAAGAGAGAATTAGTAAATCATGTGAAATCGTTACATACTATTTATCAAAGTAAGATTAGATAATAAAAAGGTTGTGATAATTATATAAAGGTTAGAAACTTAGTATAGATCTTTATCTAAGTCAAAATATACTAATTCTGGCTGAAATTTGAAGGGGGAATTATTAAATCATGTTATATGATTATATTCTATTTATCAAAGTTAGATTACATAATAAAGAGACGGTGATAATTATATCAAGGCTAGAAAAGTAGTATAGATATTTATTTAAGTCAAATTATACTAGCTTTAGCTGAAAACTAAAGATGGAAATTATATAATTAAGTTGAAAAATAATAAGATAATTACCAGAGGTCAAAAATATTCTTATCTACTTGTGATAATTATACCATAGTTTATTAGTGAGTTTAGAAAATTATAATTGACTAAAAGTCCTATTTTTGACAAAAAATTAATTAAAATAAATAGACTTTGCAGTCAAACATTTTTAGGAAAATTATAGTAAGTGTAAATCTGTGATATAAAGTTGAGTAAATGAAATCTTTGAAAGAAAAAAATAGAATAAATATTAAGCTCAAAATAAGCAGATTCCAAGCTTAAGATTCGATGGGAAAATTAGGAAAAAGATATAGAAAATTAGGATAGCCTAGAAAACCCTTAGGGAAGCTATGGAAAAGTTATCATGCATATTTAGGCAAATAAGAAATTACTAGGTCAAGAATTTACCAATTAAGACTATAAATTTAACCTAGATTTGAGTAAAATTGGATACAAAGGTCAAGTCTAGCTTTCAGATAATTTACCTAATGATTAAACGTCTTTTTTATAAGGAATAAGAAGTTATGGCACCTAAAAGGACCCGAGCCAATCCTACATCTGATGATAAGGGCAAAACCCTAAAAAGAACTAGAGCGTCACACAACGATGAAGCTGGGCCTAGTAGTAGGCCTATGGAGGAGAGTCTTCAGGCGCTAGCGTAGCAACAGATAGCCGATCAGTCCCAAGTGGGTTTCCCATTATTCAATTAAGTCTTTAAATAGTTTAAGTTTTTTTATAAGTTAACATTGCATACGTAAGGAGTGAGTAAGAATCAAAAAAGGAATGGTTGGTCAAAAACGGAAGGTAACTTTCAAGAAACCAACGTGTATTTGTTTATAAAGTAGGAAAGAATTGTTTGGGTTAAAACTGGTTGAATTAGGAAAGATATGATTGATCATCCTTAAGACAACTTGTCTCAAGACACCTCCGACTCCTTGGTATAAATTGATGATAATGATGGCTTTTCAGCGACAGATAAGTTGGTTACCCCCATGAACGATGAGTTTCTACTCCGTGTCATGTCTTGATGTTTCTACATAAGTTAGGATACCGTTTTATCCTAGGGGAGCCGCCCGGCTGTATGGGCACCCGGAACCTTGGGTGGGGGTTTATCCACTTCGGATTGTGAATAAGGAATGGGTGCCGTTTTTTCACCCTTAGGTGGTTTTGAGACAAGAAGAGTACTTGTCATGGTTATTATTGGACAATGTTTTAATTGACAATACCCTTTCTTAAGTTGAAAGATGTCTGTTGGTAAAAAAAATGTTTTCAATACTATTTTCAAGGTGTGTTTTAATGAAATCTGGTTATGAAGGATAAAAGAAATCATTATTTTAATTGTGATAAGAACATGGTAGTAATTAAATATCAAATGAATCATGTGTGAGTGCGGGGTGGTAAGTGGGGATTGACTAAGGTTGTCAATCAAGGACGGGTGGACCTCATTAGTCAGGTAACTATCCATCCCTGCGCACTAAAACGTTTTGAAAACTTCTTCATTTGGAAGAGGTGTCCACCAGCGGCTGTGCCCTCACATATGTAGGGGGGAAGAAGCGTTGGTTGAAGATACCTTAGCCCAATTTGTGGAAGTTATAGGGCCGAATTGTTTTTTTTGGACTTTTAATACGTTGTCCCGTTTTCGCTGCGAGACAGGACTAAGTCTTCTTCTAAGGCTATAGACCCAAGCCATTGTCAATGGTAAAGGTCTATTCCTTGGATTTTTCTTGTTTAGAGAATCTAATTTTTATCAGATCTAGATACCTATCAAGGATCCCATCCCGATCTTGGTAGAGGCGGGTTGGGGATCTTCCAAGTGGTATCAGAGTGTGTGCTAATTGAATTCTTGGACCTAGGGAAAAGTTTAAGATGTTAGGTTGAAATAAGAGATCTTTGATAAATTCAATTAAAGAGGTAATTAATTTAAAAGAGAGAGAGAAGAAAGAGAGAGAATTATCCCCATCTTTGCATGTAGATTTCCATCAGGCCTACTGCAAATCCATGGATTTCAACATTAGGTTCATGAGAGCTTGCCTATCCCGACACTATTCAATGCGAAAAAGCGTGATGAAATGGCTAGATAAGAGATTTTTTCCTTCCACTTGGAGGATCAACTGGTCAGGATCTGGTGGAGTTTTCTTCATTGATGTAGGAGAGTTAGAAGGTTTAGAACTAAATATGAAGAGACTCAAATGGGCCTAAGATCTTCAAGTGATTGAAGTATACTTTTTCATTGGAACGGAGAATCGAGAGGAAACCCTTGTAATAGGTGATATCCAAGTATCACCAAATCAGTGGGTGTTTGATCAGGTATCTAAAGTAATTTACCCAGGTAGAATTAGGTCCATAGGTCTAGGCCCTAGTTTTAATGGATGAAAAGATGTTCTATATTTTGATCCTATATCTGATCCACCCAAAGGCCACAAGATTCTAGTGTAGGATTGTCGTCACCCTTGTACATAGTAGGACCTTGATGGATTGTATTAACTCTTGTACATATTATGGTTCTCATGGGTATGCTATAAGCAGTTTTTTTAATGGCTTCGCAATTGTCTTCATTTGGTACTCGTGTAAGTAGCCTTTACACTATTGCTCAAGAGAAAAAATCAGTACTAAAGCAAGTTCAACTCCCTACTTTCAAGGGAGAGGGACCCAATTTAGAGCGAGATGCCGAAGCATGGCTAGATGCTATGGACGACTATTTTAAAACTGCAAGAACTGTTCAGGAAAAGCAAACAATGTTGGGTATGTTCCGTTTCAGCGGAGATGCCAAACTTTGGTGGAAGCAACACTGCAGAGATAATCCCACGAGTACTCAATCTTGGGAGAAAATGAAGCAGGAAATCAAAGAACGCTATCTCCCTCTTGCACATCAGGCTATCAAGATGAACGAATTCTTTGGTCTACGCCAACTAGGACTTTCATTAGAGGAGCACTACACCAAGTTTGTGTCTTTACGATGCTATGCTCCTCAGATAACCATGGAGCAACAAATTTCCCGTTTCTGTCAAGTCCTCAATAAACCCCTGAGTACACGTCTCGAAGCCATGAGGCCTACATCAATACAGGATGCCCTTCTCAGGGCTAAGCATCTTGCAGCCGAAGGAACCAACTCTACAAGGAACTATAATGGATTTAATAACTTTAGGGGAAGAGTCAGGGGCACTTTCAACCAAGGATATCAACAATGTGGAGTAGTTGCAGCAGTGAACTTGGAACATACCTTCCCAAACGTGAGGTGCTATGGATACAATCAAATGGGGCACTATAGAAATAATTGTCTAGAAGAGCAAAACCCTCGAACTACTGCTAGACCCATTCCTCAAAATCAAGGAGATAATCTAAGAGGACATAGAAATGGAGGATGAGGTAGAGGAAGAGCAAGAGGAGCCAAATCTTATGCAATCATGGGAGAACCAACCTTAATAAATGAGGAAGATGAAAGAGCCAATCGCTTGGCTACAGTAAGTAATCCTAGAGCACAGCAACTATAGGCAGTTTTGTAAACCACTATAAGTCGATAATGTAAAACTTTGAGTTACTTATATATTATAATGGTATACATTATTTCCTTTTCCAAAATTACTGAAGGAGTGTAAAGTTAAATTAGCATTCAATCAAAAAAATTAAGGGTTGAACTAGCAAATGAGGCAGAGGTTCTCGATAGTAACAAAAGAATTTAAATCTTGAGAATGAGATAGTTATCAAGAAACCAACTCACATACTTTGTGCACACGATAGTCTTCCTTGGAAAATGACCTAGATATGAAAGTATTAAGGTACGAGACTAATAGGAAGCCGAAAATAACTCTTGGTATGATACTTCTTAAAACCCTATACATATTGTTGGTCAACCAGTTTTGAGCACAGAGAGCGTACCTCTTGTGCAATGGTGGAAGGTTGTGCCGAAAGCAGATTGCTCAGAATGGCAAGAACACGTTGAGCGCGTTCAGATTGGCAAAGCTAGAATACATGATACTTGTCGAACGCTAATTGCTCTGAATGGTCAGTTAGACCGAGGGCGTTCATGTTAACAAGGCGGATTTATGGGTCTTCTATGGAATTGGTTTAGCCTAGTTTTTTGAGATGATACAAATGGTTTGTAAAGGTTTTTAAGATGAGCTCAACACTGAGAGTTTCTTGGGGAAAAGTTGACTAGCAAGTAACTCTAACTAGGGAGAGACGTCTGCGAAATAGAGTAACCAGAGAACATTTAGTAAAATGGAAGGACTACCCCACTGAAGACACCACATGGGAGGACGAAGTATCACTTTTCAAAGATTTTCCCAAATTCGGTTGAGATGAGGACATCTCAATTTCTTAAGTTGGGGTGATTGTAAGATTTTCAGTTTCTGAAACCTTAGAAATTGTACAAAGCCTGATCAAATTAACTTGGTTATTAAGAAAACATGGTAGAATGATCCAACTATGGCAAATATTGGTATTTTTGGAACCGTAACTAGAGCTTTACTAGGGTTAGAAATTTTTCAGAACCGAATTTCGATAAAATCTGAAAAAGTTACGGGCTCTGAAAGGTTACACTATGAATTTAATTAGTTAAGTAAAATAGAATGGTTTCAGTAATTATTACTGCTAAAGACTTTTTATCCTAAGGTTCTAGAAATTGCAGATATTTCCAAGTTTAATGATTAAAAGTTAGGAAAAATAGCAAAAACCGATTCTGGAAGCTGGGAGGGAGGACTGTGTGGGACAGTAATGAACCTGCCCAAGTCAAAATTAGTAGCAGGGGGCACCATCTTGAGCCTGGGGACTGCTTGAGCTGCAAGCAACTCCTTTTTTCAGCCTATGAGAGCTTGTGAGTTCCAGAAACCTATAAATAGGACCCCTTGCTTCACAGTTTGAAACAGACTCGGAACCTTGGTAAATTCTCTCTCATCTAGAGAGACCTCTACGCAGAAATCACTAGAGAGCAAAGCTTTAGTTTCTTAATCAACGGTAATTAGCACTAACATTTTTTAATTAGTAGAACTATGTTAACATATTTATATTTTTCTTAATTAATTAAAGATTAAATCTATTTATACTCTTAAATTCTCTCTTAATTCAAAATTCTTTGCTGATTATTGAGATTAAGCTTAGGAACACTAAACTAATTAATTATTATATTATATTAGGGCTGAAATTACTTATTTTAATCATAAATTAATGATAATTATACTAATTAAATTTAATTTAAGATGAGATAATTAGCAGAGCTGTGTTAGGCTATCATTATGCTAAAAAAATTATCTTGTAATTTTTTGAGTAATTTTTATAATTATTTAAGCAAAATTACACTATTTTTTTAGAGAAAAATAAACGGGGATATGATCAAATCAATCCAAAATGATTTAAGATAATTATCAGAGGTAAATCACATCTTATAAAATCCATGATAATGATCTTAACCTCAGATAATTAGTTTAACTAATTATCTAAGTAAAATTACATTGTCTTTAGGATCAAAAAAAAGGGGGAGAATAGCAAACTAATCCAAAATGCTTTGAGATAATTATCAGAGGAAAAAAATATCTTATAGAATTCATGATAATTATCTTAATCTCATAAAATTAGTTTAACTAATTATCTCAGCAGAATTACATTATTTTTAGAAAAAAATAAAAGAATGAAAATAAAAAACTAATCTAAAATGCTTTGAGATAATTATCAGAGGAAAAAAAGATCTTATAAAACGCGTGATAATTATCTTTACCTAAGATAATTAGCTCAACTAATTATCTCAGTAGAATTACATTGTTTTAAGGAAAAAATAAAAGGGGGGAAATAGCAAACTAATTCAAAATGATTTGAGATAAATATTAGAGCTAAAATACATTTTAATCAATCCATGATAATTATCTTAACCATAGATAATTAGTTTAGCTTATTATCTTAGTAGAAAAACACTATTTTTGAGAGTAAAATAAAGAGGGAAATGAGTAAATCATGTGATATCATTACATACTATTTATCAGAGTTAGATTCCATAATAAAAAGACCCTGATAATTATGTTAAGGTTATAGATATTTATCTAATCAAAATATACTAATTCTGGCTGAAATTTAAAGGGAGAAATTAGTAAATCATGTTATATGATTATATTCTATTTATCAGAGTTATATTACATAATAAAGAGGTGGTGATAATTATGTCAAAGTTAAAAAGTAGTATATATATTTATTTAAGTCAAATTATATTTATTTTAGCTAAGAATTGAATATGAAAATTATATAATTAAGTTAAAAAATAATAAGAATATTACCAGAGGTAAATAATATCATTATCTACTTGTGATAATTATACCATAGTTTATTAGTGAGTTTAGAAAATTATAATTTACTAAAAGTTCTATTTTTGGCAAAAGATCAATTAGAATAAATAGACTTTGCGGTCAAAAGTTTTTAGGAAAATTGTAGTACGTGTAAACATGTGATATAAAGTTAAGGAAATGAAATCTTTGAGAGAAAAAATAAAATAAATATTAAACTCAAAATAAGCAGATTCCAAGCTTAAGATTCGATGATGAAATTAGGAAAAAGATATAGAAAATTAGGATAGCCTAGAAAACCCTTAGGGAAGCTATGAAAAAAGTTATCATGCCTATTTAAGCAAATAAAAAATTACTAGGTCAAGGATTTACCAATTAAGACTATAAATTTAACTTACATTTGGGTAAAATTGGATACAAAGGTTAAATCTAGCTTTTGGATAATTTACCTAATGATTAAACGTCCTTTTTATAAGGAATAAGAAGTTATGGCACCTAAAAGGACTCGAGCCAATCCTACATCTGATGATGAGGGCAAAAATCTAAAAAGAACTAGAGCGTCACACGACAATAAAGCTGGGCCTAGTAGTAGGCCTATGGAGGAGAGTCTTCAGGTGCCACCGCAGCAGTAGATGGCCGATCAGTCCCAGGTGGGTTTCCCATTATTCAATTAAGTCTTTTAAAAGTTTAAGTTCTTTTATAAGTTAACATTGCATACGTAAGGAGTGAGTACGAATCAGAAAAGGAATAGTTGGTCAAAAACAGAAGGTAACTTCTGAGAAACCAATGTGCATTTGTTTATAAAGTAGGAAAGAATTGTTTGGGTTAAAACTGGTTGAATTAGGAAAGGTATGATTGATCATCCTTAAGACAGCTTGTCTCAAGACACCTCCGACTCCTTGGTATAAATTGATGATAATGATGGCTTTCCAGCCACAGATAAGTCGGTTACCCCCATGAACGATGAGTTTCTACTCCATGTCATGTCTTGATGTTTCTACATAAGTTAGGATACCGTTTTTATCCTAGGGGAGCCGCCCGGTTGTATGGGCAACTGGTTTGGTGTATGAGCACCTGGAACCTTGGGTGGGGGTTTATCCACTCCGGATTGTGAATAAAGAATGGGTGCCTTTTTTTCACCCTTAGGTGGTCTTGAGACAAGAAGAGTACTGGTCATGGTTATTATTGGACAATATTTTGATTGACAGTACCCTGTCTTAAGTTTAAAGATGTCTATTGGCAAAAAGAATGTTTTCAATACTGTTTTCAAGGGCTGTTTTAACGAAATCTGGTTATGTAGGATAAAAGAAATCATTATTTTAATTGTGATAAGAATGTGGTAGTAATTAAATATCAAATGAATCATGTGTGAGTGCGGGGTGGTAAGTGGGGATTGACTAAGGTTGTCAATCAAGGACGGGTGGACCTGATATCCATCCCTGCACACTAAAACGTTTTGAAAACTTCTTCATTTGGAAGAGGAGTCCACCAGTGGCTGTGCCCTCACATATGTAGGGGAAAAAAAGCGTTGGTTGAAGATACCTTAGCCCAATTTGTGGAAGTTATAGGGGTGAAATAGTTTTTTTTGGACTTTTAATACGTTGTCCTGTTTTCGTTGCGAGACAGGACTAGGTCTGCTTCTAATGCTATAGACCCAAGCCATTGTCAATGGTAAAGGTCTATTCCTTGGATTTTTCTTGTTTAGAGACTCTGAGTTTTATCAAACCTAGAGACCTGTCAAAGATCCCATCCCGATCTTGGTAGAGGCGGGTTGGGGATCTTACATTGTAGGTGAAGCAACCATTTTGTGGTGTGCACAGTGCGGGTATGCTTCTGCTTGTGTAGAGTGCTATGAAAAAGACCTTCTTTACGTGAAGCTGATGGACCTTCAAAAAGTACTTTCTACTCTCTTCTCCTTAGCTTCTCTATCTCTCTCTCTCTCTCTCTCTCTCTCTCTCTCTCTCTCTCTCTCTCTCTCTCTCTTGCCCCACATAATAGGCATTAGGTTGGACAGCTTTTAATGATACCATACCTCGGAATGGAGGCAGACATGCAATGTGCAAAGTAATCCCTCAAACAAGGAGTTGTTGTGCAAGAAACACAATAAAGAAGCTCTTCTTCATAGCACTCTATAGAAGCAAGAGCACTCTCGCACTGTGCACAACACAGAACGATGGCTACATTTACAACCATAACTATTTATCTATACTCAAAATGATGGCTACATTATGTAATAGTAGCATAGCACCCGAAGGTTAGACGCTTCCTCTTGGGTATAGTCCTTTTTTAATCATGGCGTTGCGGTCATTGATCCACTCATGCATGGATTACCGGAGCGTACCTTTGGTGTTACCACAGTTGAGACTGTGATGATATCTAAAGAGGTTCCACTTGACCTTTGGCAGTACTAGCCTCCACTTAGTTCTACTAGTATGTATATGTATCTACGTGCTTGTGTGCTAATATAATTGTGTACGTATTTATAGATGAGTGAGTAGGAAGAAAGCTAAATGTCATATTGCTCTTTGTAATATAGATGTCAGACGAGAAACCATATGGTGAGGAGCAACCATCTGGCTCTTCTTTTGGTTAGTTCACATCCCGAGTGGGCTCCCACCCGGGGGGTGGACATTGCCTCCAGTGGACCCAAGTCTTGAGGCTGTGAGAACAAGCAAAGAAATAAAGATTGTTTTTGGCTAGTTAACCCTAAACCATCAGTGTCATAGTTTTATTTTTGTTATTTGCAGGCATGGACATCCTACACCTACTCTACTCAGGTTCCTTCACCGGTCGTAGATCTAGACTATCAGCGGGCTCTCTCTTTATTAGACCAGTACCTCCATTAGACAGAGGGATTGTTTGGCCACTACACTCCGCAGTAGCTTGCAAACCTACAGTCTTGCTCCGTAGTCCACACCATGGGGGAGTCAGGGAGGGACTCCTTACATCCAGAGTCTCGCACTGACGACACCTCAGTCTACGGCCCCTTCTTATCGTCCTACTCCCCTTCCATCGCATGGTCTTACTCCCCTTCCATCGTAGGGTCCCACTCCCATGGCATCAGAGTATCCTACGCCACTCAATTCCACTCCTGATTTGCCAGAATACCGTCGATAAACTTTCTCTAGCGGCACGCATCGATGCTCGTCTCAAGGCAGCGAGCACCGAGAGAGACAAAGCAGCGGTGGATCTTGTGGCTTCACTTGTTTTGGTAGTGGCGGGGGAATAAATTTCCCTATTTCAGAGCATGCCGCCCCTGACACAGAGGATGAGGATACTGACGCACCCATGCCAGACACAAATGGGTGCTACTACAGGGTAAATATGGCAGTGAGTTGGACTTTGGTACATCAAAAGGCAGAGCATTTTGATGTCATCTTCAAATTCTTATATATTCAATGTATAAGAACTATTTTGTAAATTTTAGAGACCAACTGCACGATCATGCACGCTACATTGAGGACGTGCTGCATGATAGTTCCAAATGCCCCTCATCAACGTTTTTCACAACAATGGTTGGAGAGGTATATAAAATCATTTTTGAAAAACAAGCAGTCCAGTGTATGGCGCACAACAGCCAATCAGGTTAGAAATCCAGCCAGGAGCTATCACATTGGCAACATGGTAGACGCGGAGTGGGAGTGGGCAATGTAAGAAAAGAGCGATCAGGCTGCAAACGGGCTCATCCTATAGACAACACTGCGAAGTTCACACCAGACAAACTCCCATGCACTATGGCTCAAGAGGCAAGGCAACTAGAAGGACAAATATGTAAGATTGATTAAATTATAAACTAAAGCGATGATTATAAATATTGTAGTTGATGATTTGTTATTGTTATTGCCAACTTAGAAAAATATCACTCTTACTCCACCAACCAGAGAGATGGTCAAGTATCAAGAGCGACATACAAAATTTGATACTTGGCGATGGTTGTTCAAGAACAATCATATCTCTCGCGAGCAATTTGACACAGCAGCTGGATCACCACAAGCGGTAAGTTTAAACAAGTAATTTTGTATCAATTGTTTTGAGCTGTTGATAATTGGTTAATTTGGTTTGGGTTTATGTAGAGTCAAGGTGATCAAATGTACGTGCCTCTCGATGATGACGAGAACAAGGAGGATTAGATAGATAAATATTTGTCCAAACTTTTGTAAAGTCCCAATGTGGCACAATGTATAGCGCTCTTCTTCCCAACTGGTATCTAGATCATTTTCCAACTCTAAAGAATCTACCCTCAAGGAAAGAGTCAAAAATCTGCACCTCTGATCATATACCTATGCTAGAAACTCCGATGCTCTGGAGGTCTGTGCACGTCTATCACACGTGTCAATACAAGGGACTGCCGATACACTGTGTGCAAGCCACAAATGGATCCAAGCACACAACTAGACTAATCTAGCAAACTCAAGAGAGCAAGGGTGTGTCACTCACCGCCCTACGCTCGCCTTTGTGGAGGATTCCTCACCGTGAAGAAGAAGGAGCTACTTCTGTGCCGCACTCAACCGCCTCGACGCCGCCGTGCCGTCATCGCAATGCTCGATCGCTCGCTCTCTCGCACACACACACACACACACACACACACACACATAGACACACACACACACACACACACACACACACACACACACACACACACACACACACACACACACACACACACACACACACACAAGGAGATGAAGAAGAAGAAGATGAAGATGGAGCAAGAGCACTCTTCAATTGCACAAATGAGAGAATGAATGATTTTTTATGTGACAACTGCATCTTATAAATGGAATCTCTCCCCACATTTCACCTGCAGTGGAGAGGCCATAACTTCTACAAATCAACTCCAAATTTTTCAAAGTTTGGGAATTTAGAACCTACTTTCTAAGATCTTTCCAATGATATGTTGGCTAATAGGGTTTTGACAAATCATTTATGTACTTCACTAGGTTGCCCACTTCGAACAAGAGAGACAAAGTCAAACCTCCTTATAGGGCCCCTTTGAGATTCCAATTTTTCCCTAATGTTCCCGTTTTACTTCAGTCCCAAAACCTTCAATCCTCCTCTTGAAAGCTATCACAATCTTGGACAAGATTTTCTTTTTATCCTCATCATTGAGGGCATGATGTACTCGCTCACCCTGCTTCTATTTCTGCTCCCCTTGTTTCTTCTTTCTTTCTCTCTCTTATTTCTTGATCACACAAATAGGTGGATCTTGGGAGTTGTGATTCATCACCTGTAATGGCTCCCTTTTGCAAGTTTCTCTTGAGGACTGCAAACATACATAAAACATTAATTACTTGAAATCACTTAAATGTCATATATGCATGCATCATAAGTTAACACAGGCAATTTACTGACCAACGTTAAACACGTTGTCTGCATATCCAACATTGGAGCTAGTTAAAATATTGTTGTCTAGTTCTCCATAGCTCTATGGAGATGGGAGGAGAAGGGAAAAAATATAAAGGAGGGCAAGTCAAGGCCAGCTAGAGAGAGAGAGAGAGAGAGAGAGAGAGAGAGAGAGAGAGAGAGAGAGAGAGAGAGAGAGAGAGAGAGAGAGAGAGCTCATCGGCTTGGACAACGCAGTCTTGGTGCCCGACTATTTAACAAACAAAAGAGCAACAACCCAGATCTGAAATATTGCATAACTAAAGTCAAGAGATGTCATAAAGAATTCACACCAACATTGGGATTGATTAATCTCAATAGCGATTTATGTGGCCACATATCTCTATTTGCATTCCTCATGAGCATATCAACAAAGATATGGTGCTAGGAGTCCCATGGATGCACACCTATAAAGCTGGCCAAGATTGGGATGAAAATGTTTTAGTGTTAACACTCAAGGGTGGACAAATAAGAGTACCATTTTCTCATATCCATGAAGAGTGGAAATCCGCTCTTAAAACTCCAATGATACAAGACCAACAAGAAAAACTCAAATCCCTTGCCCACTGTTCAACATTAAACCGATCCTCATATTATTGGCATGCAAGAAACCAGGCAATTTTGAGTACCCAAAACCCAACTTGCCGACAATCTTAAGCGGAATTGGGTGCGTAAACAACTGTTGAAAACTAAGAGAAAGTCTTTGGTTACACCTCTATATCAAACACAACCATAGAAACCAAGGTTGCAGTCATCTCAATGGGTATGTAAACCTAAACAAGAACTAGAATCCATGCCCAAACTATCTTTGTATGGATATTGGGGATGAAAGTGGTCGAGCTTATCAAAAGCTCGAACAGTGCAGACAGTCACGTCATACCTAGGTGAGAATGAAGAAAAAACATTGGTATGTAAAATGATGAAATTGAATAGACCAAAGAGAAATTTGGATGTGGTGAATTTGCAGTCAATTATGCTGATTCCATTTGCATAATCACATTGGGAAAGCTACTTAAAATAAGACCACATCTGTGTAAGGATCTACAACTTACCATGGAAAAGATGGGCTTAAACGGGGTGACCCAAGAAAACCTAGAAGAATTGAAAGAAAAGAAATCACATGCTAAAATTTTAAAGTCCATGCCTATGAACAAAGTAGGGGATTACTATGAGGGAAAGAAAGGAAACATGACCCTTCTGGCACAATACAATGATGTAATGACCATGCTATTTTGGATAGTGGGCGAGGAATTACTATAGCAACAAAAGCTATCTAGGAAGCTTGGGGACACCTAGTAATTAGACAAACACGCATGAAACTACAATTGGTAGATGGGCATATTCAGTCAGCTCCTATGGAATTTACTACCAACACACTTTTGCCATTGTAGATTTTGGGAAAAAACTTAATTATGAGATTATCCTAGGAAGACCTTCTATGAGACAAATACAATTGATCCAGTATTGGGAAAACAATTATCTTTACCTAAAACAAGTTGGGTCAATTAATCGGGTAAATTTGAAGGATCATTCTAACAAGGATGTTTTGAGGACACAAATCCAAGAGTTGGATTTGAAAACCTCAGTGGAAACCAAATTGTCATCATGGATACGTAAAGATACTCCAATTTGGATGTGTGGGGCTTTTGAGTCTGGTAGTTTTTGGAGAGAAGATTGCATATTAGACCAAGAGGTAAATGACGCAAAATACATGCTTGAACCCTTTCTTGAACATCTATTTCAACCATTTGAATGGACTCAAATTCTGGTTGCTATGGATGTATGCGTTAACAAATCCACACCCACCCACTTTTTTGATGAGGAGTGTTATGCCATAGTTCCCATTTAGATAGTATCTACTGTGTCATAATAATCAATATCTAATTCTCCTAAATGATTTTCTCATATTAAACTGATCATTTAATGTGGGGAAGGCCAGGGGAGAAAAAGCTAGAATATTGGTTAAGCTAGAAGACCGGCCACACTAGGGATCCAAAGGAGGGAAAATAGGGATCCAAAGGGGGGGCCATCTGCAAAAGAGCCATGTGCAACAATGGGCTAAAAAGACCCTAAGGTTCAGCCCATTAAGACTTCCAAAATGCTAAGGTTCCAAAATTCAAAGGTTGTGTCCAAAGGTCAACCCTAGGGAAAATTGGATGCTTTGTGTGTGCCCTAAAAGTCTTTGCACATCCCTACATGGGAGGGGGCGAGCCCTAAAGGTAGGGGATGAGAGAGAAAGCCACACACACACACAGGCTCCCTTTACACAAAGGGAATGAGGGACACATGTCAGTTCCCTAGGCCAGATGCCCACAAGGTGTGCCCAATTTCTATTGGATGACCCTTGAAGTGGACCAATGAGAATTAAGCTAGAGTAAATCTAGTTTAATTAATTTAAACACATTTAATAAAATAAACCAATGAGAATTAAGTCTCCTAGAAGACTATTGGGCAGTCTCCCTAGGGGTCCAATGAGCATTCAGGAGCCCCATGGCTTGCCTGATTCCTATTGGCCAGGAGGCAAAGGGGTCCAATGAGAGTTTAGTTTAATTATTTAATTACCTAAAGCTCTCACAAAAGGGGAAAGGGGGACACATGTCAGAAGGCTATTACTTATGCTGCTTAATTGTAATTGTCTTGACTTGGGGAGGGCCAATGAGGCTTTAGCAAGAGCAATTAGCAAGAGAGCTCGCCCAAGAGAGAGAGGGGGCTGATTTTTGCAAGGCATTATCACACACACACTCACACAAGCTCATGTGTGAAAAAAGAGAAGACTATCTCTTCCCAAGCTTTAATGGAGAACTCATCACCTACTCCAAGCTTGTGAGATAGAAGCCTACATCAACATTCTCTTGGCATGTGGATGCAAATCCAACCAAGAGCCAAGATTCAATGCATGCTCATCTCCTCTACCAAGCTAATTACTAAGCTAAGATATGCTACATATGAGTGATTATGTGAGGAGATGTACATCTTTCTTGTAAGATACTCCTTCTTCCTCTCAATCTACTCTCATACCCTGCTAGCTCTCACCATCTTCGAAGGTGTGTGAGGTCTTGGGTCTGAGAACGAGGATAATTCAAGTTGTGTTTGTTAAGTGTTTTGCTTAGTGCATGAAGTTTCCATCTTCATTGCACTAGCTAGTCTTGAAGGAACACAAAGAATTGTATTGTACAATGTCTCTCTTGATGGGAGAAACCATAATACAAAGCCTTTTGGAGGGGGGACCGGCTCCATGAAAATCCGGTCCTCAACTATTGTCAATAGCTTAATTGCTCTCTCTTTTGAAAGTATTGTCGATGCTATCTAACTAGGTGTTATGCTTTTTGTTGCTCTCTCCACCCAAGCACTCTTGTAATTCTCATTAGGAATCTATTCTAATGAAATGCCCACTATGTTCATGCTAATTTCCGCTACACATAAGTTATTAGGCCATTAAATGTTACATTGGTATCAGAGCTCAAGGTTTCTCTTTTATTGCTCAAGAAGAGAGGTCCTCAAGCTAGCTACAAATGGTTGGTATTATTAATTTCCTGTGAGTAAGTAGAATAGGGATTTTTCAGCCTTGCAGTGCGCCTGCCTTCATGCAGTTAACGGGGAATCACCGTCGAGAGCTATGGTCTTAATAGTGGAGTCCTACGGGGCTTGCCTACGGCTTAACCACTTCTGAGCTATTAGAAGCTTGATAGGAGCCGGTGCTGTTTTGGTGTCGAAAGACCCTCTCTTCTATTCCTTGCAATTAATGGTATCCGAGCCGCGGGTACAGTAGCTTGAGTGCTTTTTCTAAAGGGGTAAAGAGGAGTAGCAACTAGGGCTTGAAGTGCCAAAGTACACCTAAAAAGTTTACACCTAAAAGTTGTTAGAATGGTTGAAAATAGTAAAGAGAGTGAAATTAATGTTGATAACTTTGATTTTGCTCATGAGCAAGCTACTAATGATGCTTCAATGCTTGTTAACTATCTTGTTTCTAGGCTTCAACAAGCCATGGGCAATCCATCTCTCCAAAGTGAAGTGCAACGGTAGCTCCGTGCTCACGGGATTCTCCAAGCTCATCACCATGACGAGAGAACACCTAGGAAGCCTCCTTGTGAGACTACCAAAAGAGGTCTCTCTCTGATTCGGGAAGAAGAAGAGAATCCATATGAAGGGCTCAAGAATTTACTTCTTGATGATGCATCTCCTTCCCAAAGGAGAACTCAAGAGCGTTCACCGAAGGAACGAGAAAGAAGCGAGTCTCCCGCCACCTCGGCGGAGATGGCTCCACGAAGACGGCGGGCTAAACGCTCTCCATCACCACCAAAGCGGAGAAGACCATCACACTCTTCTCTACGCCATAATTCAAAGAGGGATGATAAAAAGCAAGAGAAGAAAAAGGCAACAAAGAGGACACCCTCTTCGCCATCTTCTTCATCCTCTTCCTCTTATGAAAGCTTTGGTGAAGACGACAAAGATCAAGACAAGAAAAAGGCGAGAAAGAGGTCACCCTCTTCTCCACCTTCTTCAAATTCTTCACCTTCTGAAGAAAGTGATGGTGCAACCTTTGAACCATAAAAAAGAAGAGGCCATAGGAAATCCTATGCCGCATGGAAGAGGTCGTCCAAGTTGAAGAAATTCAAAGAGGGAGGGAAGAGCATCTCTTTCCTTACCTATGATGGTACCTTTGGTGCTACGGACAAAGTCTTGGCCTTTATCCAACAATTCGATGCGGTGTTTGGAGATGAGGGCTTCACGGAGTCCTCTAAGCTACGCCACGTAGCTATGCACTTTCAAAAGTCCGCCAGACAATGGTGGTCTAGCCTACGAGCCAACGGTGAAGCTCCACGAACATGGAAAGCTTTAAGAGCTTCCATTATGAAGCAGTTTTTGGCCACCGATGCCAAAGACAAAGTAATCACCTAATGGCGAAGCTTAAAGCTCTCTCCCAATTAATCTATCCATTAATATGTAGACAAGTTTTGGGACCTACAACTCAAAGCCACTGTCTTCAAAAAGTTGGATTTTGGAGAGCAAAAACAACAATTTTGTGCGGGCTTAACCGAAGAAATGGCGGAGTATATAGATGCTAAGGAAATGGGTAACACCATCCCCATTGTACATACACCAGCTTTCAACAAGTCAATAAAGAGCTCTATTTCCGTGTACATGAGTTTTGTTAAAGACTCTCAAAATGAACCTAATGCTTTAGCAAAAGAAAATAAAAGCAACCAAAAGGAATTAGAGTTATCCAATTTTCTCAAGGGGTTTCAAGATGTTTTTATTGACGACATCCCTTGTGAGCTACCTCCTAAACGACGTAATGATGACCATGCAATTGAACTTCTTCCAGGAAGTTCACCGCCTAATAAACCTCCTTATAGAGTTTCTCAACCTCAACAAGAGGAGATTATGCGGCAAGTGCATGAGTTAGTTGAGAAGGGTATGGTTAGGCCAAGCTCATCTCCATTTTTCTCACCTGTGCTATTAGTGCAAAAGAAAGACGGCACATATCGTATGTGTGTCGACTATAGAGCACTAAATAGGATCACTATCAAGAATAGGTTTCCCGTTCCACGGGTAGAAGACCTATTTGATAAGCTACAAGGATCGACCTACTTCAGTAGGGTTGACCTAAAAAGTGGCTATCATCAAATAAGGATAGTTGATCAAGACATTGTAAAGACCGCATTTCGTACTACATTTGGTCTTTACGAATACATTGTCATGCCTTTTGGCTTGACCAATGCACCAGCCACATTCAACCGCTTGATGGAGAAGCTGTTCATGCCTCATCGAACCTTCACTGGGGTGTTCTTTGATGATATTATCATCTACTCTAATTCATTGGAGGAACACAAGCAACACCTCCAGGTAATATTTCAAGTTTTAAGAGAGAATAAACTTTATGTTAATCGAAAGAAAAGTGAATTTTTCTTGCAAGAGATTCAGTATTTAGGTCACATTATCTCTCAAGATGGCATCCAAATGGATCCATCCAAGTTAGAGGTAATAAAAGGATGGCCTAAACCAAGGAATCTTCATGAACTAAGAAGCTTCATAGGCATGTGTGCATACTATAGACGCTTCATAGAAAAGTTCTCACAAATTGCGGGACCATTACATGACCTAACAAAGAAAAGCGTTAGGTATACATGGTCTGCTAAGGAGAACAATGCTTTCGAAAAGCTTAAAGAAAAGCTTATCTCTCAACCTGTGCTTACACTACCGGATCTCTCAAAACCATTTGAGGTCCAATGCGATGCTTGTGGTGATTGCCTTGGAGCTGTTTTGCTCCAAGAAGGGCACCCCATAGGCTATGAGAGTCGAAGGCTCGACCTTGTTGAGCAAGCTCTAGGCATATATGAAAAGGAACTCCTTGCAGTTCTACATGCCTTAGATTCATGGAAGCACTATTTATTGGGGACTCCTTTCATTCTGCGAACGGATCACCAAAGTCTTAAGTACTTCATGACATAGACCAAGCTCTCCGACAAACAAATGAGGTGGTCAAATTTCCTTTCGCGATTTCATTTTCATATTGCTCACATTGCTGGCAAGCATAATCAAGTAGCTGATGCACTCTCAAGACGGCCGAGAGTGAATGCGGTTTCCATAGCAACTAACAATGATGTATCTTCAATGATAGATGAGTATGCTATTGATCCCGATTTTAGAGATGTGATTTCAGCCCTTGCATTAGGGAAGAAAGAAGAACCATTTACTTTACAAGATGGTTATCTTCTCTATGGCAATAGACTATGCGTTACTAACTCACTACGTGAGAAAGTAATGTATGAATCTCATGCTCCACCTTATGCGGGGCATAGAGGGATTCAATCTACCTTAAAGGGAATTGAAACATATTTCTATTGGCCTACCATGAAAGTGAACATACAAGAGTATGTTTCCAAATGTGTGGTATGCCAAAAGACAAAATTTGATAGAGGGAAGCAACTTGGATTGCTTCAACCCTTGCCAATCCCTAATTCACCATGGGAGAGCATATCCATGGATTTTATCTTTGGATTGCCTAAGTCTATCCATGGGAATACGGGAATATGGACGATAGTAGACAGGTTTAGTAAACAAGCTCATTTTATACCTGTAAAAAAGACTATCAAAGCCCATCAAATGGCAACCCTCTTTATTTCACAAATTTTCAAGTACCATGGCTTGCCCATGTCCATAGTGTCGGATAGAGATCCTAGAATGACCAATAATTTCTGGAAGGGTCTCTTTGAGAATTTAGGAACAAGGCTAAACTTCTCTTCGGCCTATCATCCACAAACTGATGGCCAAAGTGAAATAGCTAACCTAACCATTCTCGATCTACTAAAAGCCTATGTAACGGAAGTAGATCAAAGATCCCAATGGGAGAAGTACTTACCCTTAGTGGAGTATGCTTACAATAACACTGTACATACTTCCACGGGAAAAGCACCTTTCGAGGTAATTGAGGGAAGATAAAAAAGTCCCTTGCTACTTAAGGTACATGGGAAGATCTTCGCTGCAGATGAGTATAGCCGAGACCTACAAGAATATTTCAAAAAGATTAAGGATGCTATCTCTATCTCACAGCAAAGGCAAAAGGCTGCTGCTGACAAGCACAGAAGAGCCCAAGCCTTTAAAGAAAACGATTGGGTCTTGTTAAAATTTACCAAGGCTCGATTAAGGCACACAACGGGCAAGAATCCTACGGGTCACCAAAAGTACTATGCTAAACTAGCAAAAAGGTACTATGGTCCCTTTCAGATTCTTAGGCCAATCAATGAGATGGCCTATCAACTCAAGTTTCCCAATCATTGGCTCATACACAATGCTTTTCATGTGAGCCTATTAAAGCCTTACAAAGGAGAGCCACCTCAAGAACCAACTATTGAAGACCCACTGGAGATCGAGGACCAAGAAGAGGTGCTGCAGCCCGAGTCCATTCTTCGACATGAAGACAAGGTACTAAGAGGCGGTAAGACTATATGAAGTTTCCATCTTCATTGCACTAGCTAGTCTTGAAGGAACACAAAGAATTGTATTGTACAATGTCTCTCTTGATGGGAGAAACCATAATACAAAGCCTTTTGGAGGGGGGACCGGCTCCATGAAAATCCGGTCCTCAACTGTTGTCAATAGCTTAATTTCTCTCTCTTTTGAAAGTATTGTCGATGCTATCTAACTAGGTGTTATGCTTTTTGTTGCTCTCTCCACCCAAGCACTCTTGTAATTCTCATTAGGAATCTATTCTAATGAAATGCCCACTATGTTCATGCTAATTTCCGCTACACATAAGTTATTAGTCCATTAAATGTTATATATTGAAGTGATTGAGGAGCAACATGTTTTCTTTGATCATTACTATGATGCCACAAATGAACTAGAAGACGAGACACTCACAACAACAAAGGGAATGGACTCTGAAAAAGAACATGTAAGGACCAAATTGCTACTTGAGGAAGGAGAAGATTTTTTTTTGAGTTTTCAAATCAACATCATAGATGCCAACAAAGGTATCGCAGAAAATGAGAAAATAAAATGAAAAGAAAACAATCAAAACTAGCAATGGAGAGCAAAACTCAATTCTTGACTATGATAGATGGATCGGATTGCATCAAGGACAAAATAATGAGGAGATATTTAGCCTTGAAAAACATGGATCAATGAACCAAAAGAAACTCCAATGATCAAAACCAAGCGCAAGGTGAAGTATAAAGAGTTGAAGCAAACCCTAAAAGAGGTCTAGACCATTGAAATGGAGTCAAACGGTGACAAACCAGGGGAAATCAATGTTCCTTTGTACTAGAAAAAATACACTTTGCAAGATCGACGAGTCATAGTAGAGAAATTATTGCACCAACCAAAAGAACCAAGAGAATCCTATGATGGACATGAAAATGCCAAAGAAATTGACCTCGCAGAGGCAAGAGAAAACTGAAAACTAGCATACATAGCTACAAATTTGTCTTTAGAGGAGGACAAAATTCTCATTTGATTGTTAAAGGATTATAAGGATGTTTTTGCTTGGTCTTACAAAGATCTCAAAGGAGTGTACCTTGAAATATGTCAGCATACTATCCCTATGAGAGATGATGCTATGAGAGATTATGCTAAGCCAAGTAGACAACAACCATACACCTACAATGAGACATTTTCTAAGAAGATCAAGTAAGAGATCAAGAAGCTCGAGGGAGTTGAATTCATCTACAAAATAGAACACATTGATTGGGTATCACCTATTGTGGTAGTGCCAAAAAACATAATGAAAAACTCAAAGTGTGTGTGACCCTTAAGAAGGTGAATGCAACTAGCATACAAGATAACTATCCTCTTCCTATCACGGATCATGTTATACAATGTGTAGTTGAGAAAGAAGCTTATAGCTTCTTGGATGGATTATCAGATAGCCGTAGATGCCAAAGATCAACACAAAACAACTTTTTCCACGGAATAGGGAATTTTGGCTTACAATGTCAATCCTTTTAGACTGACCAATGCACCAACAACATTCTGACAATTAATGAGCCATGATTTCAAGGAATATCTGCAAATTTCCTAGAAGTTTACACGGATGATCTTTGTGTGCATTCTACAAAAAGGGAGAGACATTTCAGAGGTGTGTCTTTGAGAAATGTCTTCTATATAGGATTTGTTTAAATTTGGAGAAATGTGTATTTATGGTTAGACATGGAAAATTCTCTGAAATATTGTATCAAAAGATGGTACTACCACATATATGAAAAAAGTAGTGGTAATTTGGAGATGGCTAGACTGACAAATGTCAAGGAAGTTCAAGAATTTATGGGGCATTGTGGCTATTAGTATAGATTCATCTATTTATATGCAATCATTGCAAAACCCATTTATGACCTTATTACTCATTTTGAATGGATGTATGAATGTGTGGATCATTCTTGAAACTTAAACAAGCCTTGACATCAACACCAATACTGAAGACTCCAGATTGGAACAAATTTTTCCATGTGCATGTTGATGCTTTAAATTTTGCTATTGGTTGCATATTAGCTCCGCCAGTAGAGGGGAAAATTGAATTTGCTATCTCTTATGCCAGTAGACAGATAAACTTAGTGGAAAAGAACGATACCACCACTAAAAGGGAAGGCCTTGGAATGGTGTATGCAGTTAAGAAGTTTTGACACTACTTGTTAGCCAACAAATTTGTCTTTTTTATGGAACATCAAGCCTTACTCTATCTGGTGAATAAGCCATGAAATGTGGGAAGAATAGTAAGATGGTTTATCATACTACTCAAGTTTGACTTCACAGTGGTAGTTAAGAAGGGTACCACACACCAACAAGCAGATCACCTGTCAAAAATCACTTTGGGGGAAGCACCGAAATGGGTAGATGATGATTTGCATATGCTTATTTGTTCTCCGTGGAAATGGTTCCTATATGTTCTGAGGACCCTGTATCTCTAATGACCATAGCTCAAGTAGATTCATAGATACCACCTCCTATCACACCACAATTGATAGAGCAATCTGCCTTATATCAATTGCTGGTTGGAAGGCCGTATTGGAGAAACAAGAATGGGATTCTACTTTTGTGCACTGGCCTTGAGGAACATAAAGACTATTTGAGTCAAGCTCACAGGCATGTTGTATGAATCCACTGTGCAGAAGACCAAACCTTATGTGAGGTCCCCTTGCCGTCTCACCTTGACGAAACTAGAGGACACCTGATGGTCGCTAGATCCTCTAAAGAAAACAAAAGTTGGCTAAGATGAAAACCAGTGGATGGTCTCTCATCACTTAGTGAGTTGAGTCCAAGTCACCGATGAAAGGAATCTAGCTCTGTCCCACAAGGGAAGCATAATTATGTACTATTGGTCCTAATCTCATCTTCCAAGAGGAGAAGAAACCTCAATGCCTTTTTCCCCGTAGCTTTCAGAGGCAGGTACATCGAGTTCTTGCCGCTCTGGTGTAATAAAATATCTAATTTTGTACTCTATCACACAAGGTAGAGAGTTCCCAACTGATCGGGACCACCCATCTCGTAGGCTTTGGCACACCGAGCCAAGCCCCCACTTTCCACCCCGCAATCACACAGTATCTTTGTGTGGCCTAATTACTAACACATTGTTGTTCAACACTTATGATTCCTTCTTTATATTTCCTCGGCACAAGTTCCTTAAAACAATCACTTCAATCAAGAAAAATCGGCACCAAAACATATCATTCTTAGGAAAAAGTACTCAACAATATATTACTTCATTTAAAATTCCAATGTCCTGGAGTCGTGAGGACCTTCAGCGAGTGTTAACACCACTCGTTGTCAACTGGCCGCCCATACAACCAGTCCATGATCCACCCAATTCCTAGAGTAACTCTTCGGATAAAATCATGTATCCACCGCATCAAAAGCAAGTCATGGACATATACACCGCATAAAAAGCAAGTTGTGGATTTATCTCCTGCGAACTTTGCGAGCTATCACCCTGTGATCAATAGAGGGTTCAGACTAAGTCAACATTGGAATAATGAATGAAATTTGGTTGAGATAGTTTTTCCTAATAACCATTCTTTCCTACTTCAAAGCAGTCTTTCCATAAAGCATTTCTTTCCTATTTAAATTTAAATTTAACTTTAGATAAAACCATTAAAGTACTTATGCCGTCGTCTCAGTTGGATTTTCAACATATTTCGGGGAAGTTTAAACATTCCTAAAGTTATCATAATGCAATGCTTATGTAAGGTACAAAATAAAATCCATCCTACCTCATGAATTTCCTCCTCATCGCTTAGTGAGATGGCCGGATTTCCCTCTCTCATTGGCGCTTTACCATTGGTCACCATGTTGCTAGTTCCCGCGTCGCGGTCGTTAGCACCACCAAACCGAGTTCTTTTGGGAGCCATTTCTCACTACTAGGATTAGTTCTTTCAGAAAAACGAAGAGACTATGTGTGGTACAAAAATTTCCACAACAACCAATGAGAAAACTTGACAAGGATAGCCTTAATCTTACACATAATACTAGGCTAACTTACAAAGCTTTCACAACTATAATTCTGCAAGCTAACTCAAGAATACAACAAGATAATTATACCCTAATTACTCATAAACTCTTCCTAAGATTATCATAACCAAAACTTCTCCCATATGCAATATGAGATCAAGATTAATGCACTAACTAGATGCATCAATATAACACACAATGATAGACTATAACCATGCAAATACCAACTTTAATAGATGATTATCTTTCGCACAATCATACATAGATTATGCATAATTTTCTAGTGCAAAACAAGACCCTAACTATGCATATTTTTGTATACAAGAAGTCTCATAATTATGCCCTAATTTCATGGGTAAATCAAGGGTTTAATCACCTTAATTATACTTCAGTTTGGGTACATAACAAAGAGGGGAAAAAAAGACTCACCATATCTTAGCGAATCATATGTGAAAGAGCTTCACAACGTAATTATGCACAACATGCTTAACTAGCAATGATAATTATGTGCATAAATTTATGCTCGATTAAAAAAAAATAGATATCCTTAAGAAGCAAGGTGCTCCTTAATCCAGCAATGGAAATACAATCAACGGATGGAAACCATTGACAATACCTCACATGGATTATAATAGGGAATAGATTGCTTAATGATGTAGCCAGCTAGCATAATTAGGCTCAACATAGGAATCCTCTAGACAAAAGAGGCTATGGAGCAATAGGATTAGCATAAACACAATTTAATTACCCTTGGTTAAGATCTCCTTTGTGTATTATGTGACATAGAAAAGGCTTCACAAAAATTCACTCTAGCAACAGCACTTCATTGCACTGTCTTGGGGGATTGTGTGTCCACTAGAGAGGGTTGAAGCTACTCTTATATAGGCATCCCCCTCAAGGAGGTTCGATTTGCCTTGCTAAAAATGGAACTAGAGAGTCCATACACACACACACACACACACACACACACACACACACACACACACACACACACACACACACACACACACACACACACACACACACACACACACACACACACACACACACCTCCAAGTGCCATGCCAGGTGTGGGGATTCCCTAGTGAGGTGTCCTCACTTGCCCATCTCACTTACCTATTCTCCCTCCCTCTCTCTCTCTCTCTCTCTCTCTCTCTCTCTCTCTCACTCTCACTCTCTCTCTCTCTCTCTCTCTCTCACACACACACACACACACACACACACACACACACACACACACACACACACACACACACACACACACACACACACACACACACACACACACACACACACACACACACACGAATCGATTTCCACAAGGGGGGTAGCGCTAGATCTTTTCTATCTTGAGGGGGTGTGGTGGCCTAAGTCCATGCCTCATTGCCCATACTATGCCACACCTCACTCTTGACCCATGTTCCACCATCTAGGCCATGCTTATCCTCCATGCTACACACTCCATGCCTAACCTAACACTTGTCACAAGACTAGCTATGCACATGACCCATGTCCATACATGATGGGGACACATGCCCATGCATACCCATGACCATGCATGCACATCCATGCCCATGCATGCATATCCATATCCATGCCATACATACCTTCAAAAATGCTAACCTTAGGTTCACTAGACTTATACTAACCCAAATTCAATTCTGAAACTTGTTGACTCGAGATAGACCTGCAGATAATAGATACGACTACTTGCCATAAATAGCAGTCTCCGACGTCTGGACCCTATTTTTAAGGAAACCTGGGTAGGTGCAGAGTTCGACAAGCCGGTCGATCCTAGACCATACCGGTGGTCAAAGAAATTCTATTTATGGAAAATTTCACAAAACATGACTTTGACTGAAATTAAAAGTTCTACAAGAATTTCAATATGAAAACGACAGTTGATCACTAGAAACTACTAAAAATAGTAGCTTTTGCCATTCAGAAACTTGGATCCAAAACTTTACATAGGGATTCCTTTTGCAAAAGAAGGAAACCTTACACCTTACAACAATGATTAACGTGTTTAAGGGTCTATTGGCCTACTATGAGGAAAGAGGTTGTTGTTTCTGTGAACAATTGTTCTTAGTGTAAGGAAAATGCCTCCATACCCCATGCCACCTTATTCCAAATCTTTGTGACACCGTAATGGAGTAGATATCTGGTAGGATATCTGACCAATAGAACATTTCCTGAAGATATGAGTAAATGAAGACAGAGAGCAATCAAGATAGAAGCAACCAACTACGTGATGATTAGACGTTAAGTCTATCGACAAGAAAAGGACGAACAACTCATGAGATCAAGTGAGAGAGAGAGAGAGAGTGAGGGAGGGGGTATAGCGGCTTAGTACTTAGGCATCACAAAAGGATGGCGAATCCGCACACCCTTCACACATACACAAGCTCACTCCAAAACACAAGACTAGGTGGCGATTCCGCACACCTCACATGGGCAAAACATTGCAAGAAAACATACTCACAAAACCTCAAGCTTTATTTAGAGAATTAGGCGATGAAATGGGGAGCATAGGGTAGGGGAATGAGAAGGGAGAGAGTGGTAGAGCACATGGCGGATAGGTGGGAGTTGATGGCGAAGACTCGCACGAGAATTATGGCCATCATCCTTCATTTAGTTGCCCTTCATCTTCCATAGCCAAGGGTGTAGAGGTCATGCTCAAGACAAGCATGGTGATTGCGGTGATGGTGATGGTGTGGGTGTGTGTGTGTGCACTAGGCACACACAATGCATAGTGTACTCTTTGGTGATGGTGTGTGTGTTTAGTGTGATAGTGACCCATCTTTATATAGGGTAGGAGGGGGGAGAAATTCTAGAATTTAGAAATGAAGAAATCATTATCTACACAAACCATGTGACTGTGGGCCCCACTTGTCTGGCTGTGTGTATATGTGCCAGAACAGCAGTCTCATGAGAGAGAGACTAAGAGAGAGAGATGGGTTGATGAAAAAAGTGAGAGGTGACATGGAGAATAAAGTAATTACAAGAGGGGAGAGAGGGGAGTGTGTTCAGAGGTGAATCTGTGTGCAGATGTGTGTGAACACAAGAAAAATCAGGTAACGTGGGGATGGGTCTGTGGGCACCTTTTTCAGTGAAACTGAGTGTGTGTGAGTGTGGGGGAGGTTATTTAGCTACAAGACAAGAGACATGGCGCCCTTTAGAGAGAGGGGGGGGGGGGTATTTGGGTCATGGGATATGATAGGAGAGAGAAAGGGGGGGTGGGGTATACTATTTTTGGAAGATAGCATAAGTTGCATGTGAGTTAGGGTGCATTATTGGTGAGTTAGCATGCATTATTGGTGAGAGGTGGGGTAGCTTGAGGGGAGAGAGAAAGGAGAAAGGACAAGGGGGAGAGAGAGGGGGTTGACCTTTTGAGTGGAGGAGAGGAAAAGGGACACACGGCGGGGCAACAGTAAAGAAAAAGGAGGCAAGGTGGGGATGGGCTGCCCCGGAGGCATGAGGTGGCCTATTTTACCTTTCTTATATATTTACATAATCATACTTTATTTTTTTTCTTACTTTTTCCAATGCCTTTTATCACTCCCTCCCTAAGAGGGGGTTTTCATGGGGTGGGGACGAGAGAAGAGGGGTATGGGAGCTTGGCTTGTGAAAAGCCCCTATCAATACCTTCGAAAATGCTAACCTTAGGTTCACTAGGCTTATACTAACCCAGATTCAATTCTGAAACTTGTTGACTCGAGATAGACCTGCAGATAATAGATACGACTACTTGCCATAAATAGCAGTCTCCGACGTCTGGACCCTATTTTTAAGGAAACCTGGGTAGGTGCAGAGTTCGACAAGCCGGTCGATCCTAGACCATACCGGTGGTCAAAAAAATTCTATTTATGGAAAATTTCACAAAACATGACTTTGACTGAAATTAAAAGTTCTACAAGAATTTCAATATGAAAACGACAGTTGATCACTAGAAACTACTAAAAATAGTAGCTTTTGCCATTCAGAAACTTGGATCCAAAACTTTACATAGGGATTCCTTTTGCAAAAGAAGGAAACCTTACACCTTACAACAATGATTAACCTGTTTAAGGGTCTATTGGCCTACTATGAGGAAAGAGGTTGTTGTTTATGTGAACAATTGTTCTTAGTGTAAGGAAAATGCCTCCATACCCCATGCCACCTTATTCCAAATCTTTGTGACACTGTAATGGAGTAGATATCTGGTAGGATATCTGACCAATAGAACATTTCCTGAAGATATGAGTAAATGAAGACAGAGAGCAATCAAGATAGAAGCAAAAAACTACGTGATGATTAGACGTCAACTCTATCGACAAGAAAAGGACGAACAACTCATATTATGTGCCAATGAAGATGATTACCTTCCTACCTTGGAACAACCATACGTTGGTCTTGCAGGAGGCCATTTTTCTCATGAAACTATAGCTATCTCTATATCGATGGTAGGCATCTAGTGGCCAACTCTATTTGCTGATGCAAAAGAATTTGTTCAATGATGTGATTCATGTCAACAAGCAAAGATGCCAACCAAAATCGGTTTTATGCCATTGCAACCTATGATGGGAGCATGTGCATTGGCTAAGTGGGGTGTAGAATTTGCAATACAACCACCCACATACAAGACTCATACACAATATATTATTGTGGCCATAGATTAGTTGACAAATGGTCCAAGGAAAGAGCCACTAGATAGAACGATGCTTGAACCACTACAACATCCTTGTATGAGTGAATATTCACGTGGTACGGACTTCCTATTGAGTTAGTGAGTGACAGAGGAATACATTTTCTGAATGAGGTGATAGAACACTTGTTGAACACATTCATGGTGGTCCATAGCAAATCCGCACCCTATCATCCTTAAGAAAATGTTCAAGCCAAACATACAAACAATCTCTTGAGCACAATGCTTATCAACATTGTTAGCTCGGGAATAAATGATTGGGAAGTTCATCTTCATTAAGCCTTATGGGCCTATAGAGTGTCATTCAAAACAACTTTTAATGCCACTCCCTTTAACCTAGTCTATGGATTAGACACAATATTGCCCATGGAATTCTTGTTACCCGCTTTAGAGTTGTGCATGCATTGGAATGAAAAGGTCATGAGTTGTGAGAATGACTAGAAGACTTAGAGCGGCTAGATGAGCAGAGACAAGCAACCATAGCACACATATATGTGCAAAAAAGGAAACAAAAAAATTTCTTTGACTCACATTTGTTGAAAAAGGTCTTCAAATAGGGGTATTTGGTACTAGTTTACTCCTTGAAACAACATGTCCCTAATTAGAAGAAGAAGGGACATGGTCCTTTTGTAATTGATAATGTCTTTCCAAGTGGAGCTGTTAAACTAGCTATCTTAGATGGAGAGGTTATGGAAAATTGGATTAGTGGATGTCATCTTCAAAAATACCATCTACCATTAACTGATGAATTCTTGCAAAGAATTCAAGCTCAAACGACAATAGGTAATTGAAGAAGCTCAAGAAGGGCACGCATTTGGATTTTAAGGTGAGAAGCAGCAATGTAACCAATCCCTGAAGTTTTGCTACTCAATACCCTTCGGATTCACCATCACTACTTTACTCAACCCCTAGCCAATAATGAGGTGGACACAGATGATGAATGGCTGAATGGATTAGATATGAGAAGAACAGTTACCCTAAAAGATGAATTCAAAGTCAAAGTACTAACCAACACAGGTGCACGACTATTTAACGAACAAAAGAGCAACAACCCAACCTCTAAAATATTGTAGAGCTAAAGTCAAGGGATGTCATAAAGAATTTACACCAACATTGGGATTGATTAATCTCAATATCTCTGTGCATGGACTTTTGTGCCCACATATCTTTATTTGCATTCCTGATGAGCATATGAACAATGATATGATGAGCATATGTTGGACACCAAATCCATCCTCATATTAGCAGCATGAAAGGAACTAGGCAATTTTGGGTACCCAAAATCCAACTCACCAATACTCCTAAGCAGATTTGGGTGAGTAAACAACTATTGAACACTAAGAAAAAGTCTTTGGTTACACCTCCATATCAACCGCAACCACAAAAACCAAGGTCACAGCAATCTTAATGGGTATGGAAACCTAAGGAGGAACTAGAAGCCAAGCCTAATAAACCAAAGACTATTTTCAATTGGCAACTCAAGGCAAAGCCATGGGCACTTATGTATTAATGGGTACCAAAAATCCAATGCTAGCAACACCATCCACAGCCAAAACATTATAATTTTCACTCTTTTTCTATATTTTTGGCCAAAATAGTGATCAAAATGGAGCAATCCACAAAAATATGGCCAAGCATTAAAATTAGTGTGTTTTTCTTATTTTTGGATTCAGAATGGATTTTTTAAATTAATTTTGGATAATTTTGTTCAATTTTATTAATAAAAGCTAATAAAAGACAAATAAATAAATAAATAAGCAAGAATGCCAAAATCAAGATTTGACTTGAAACACCAAATCTTGAAGCTCAATGGAACAACCCAAAAAATTCTAGGGAAAATTTGATGCAACCACTCCAATGAACTAACCACTCTGGAAAACTTTTG
Source organism: Adiantum capillus-veneris (assembly GCF_014529385.1). NCBI lineage: Eukaryota > Viridiplantae > Streptophyta > Polypodiopsida > Polypodiales > Pteridaceae > Adiantum > Adiantum capillus-veneris. The sequence goes on along the minus strand of NC_140933.1, from coordinate 43,762,867 downwards.
GCAGTTATGTCTCTAGATGTCAGTTTTCAAAAAAATTCAACCTGGGGGATACATTATGAGGGCTACTCAACTCAATGGCTAGGTAAGGGATGGGGGGTGTTTAGAAAGTCCAAGTATGTATAGTCCATTAGTCCATTTCTACCCTCATTTGCATTGTAGTCATTTTCGAGAGAGCTACTGAGTAGCTATTCTTTTCTTACTGATTTAAAGGTTTGAGTTTTCTCCTAAGCCAACTTTTGGAACCACTTTTATGGCTGATTATAGTCTTTTTCTGCTTAAGCTAGAACTAACAAGCTTTAGATTATTTTCTAATCTGAGAAAGCCAATGTCTTTGGATTCTTCAGGTTCATTTAGTCTTTACTACCTTTTGGCTGTTCCAAAGTGTTGAATCTACAATAATGAAAAATTGTTGATAGTCAAGGAACTCTACAATTTAATCTTGTTGTTAATCTAGATTATTTCCCTCAATGTATGTCTTACTGAATGGCTGAAGAGTAATGAAATTCTATTAGCATTTTCTTGAGATGCTTGAAGGAGTAATGAGTTTTTATTAGCATTTGTTGAGATGGAGCTCATTTGTAACATTGTAACACATTCACAAGCTAGTATAATAGATTCACTTTTGGGAAGGGTAAATTTATTTTCCATAAGGTTTGTCTAAAACTCAATGGAGGCTTTTTTGGGTTTTGAAAGTATTCATGCTTACCTCATCAATACTCTATAATACCATGATGGTCTAAGTCGATGATGTCAAAAAAGGTAGAAAATTCCTTATGAACATCATCATACTTACTAGGAAATACATATTTTGACCTTTGTTTAAGTATTCAAAGCTTACCTCATCATTACTCTATAATACCATGATGGTCTAAGTTGATGATGTCAAAAAAGGTAGAAAGTTCCTTCTGAATATCATCATACTTACTAAGAAATACATACTTTGACCTTGGTTGTTCCTTTGTTCTTTTTATATTTTTATGATTCTCTTATTCTCTACAAACACTTACCTCTTTCTATTTGTTTCGATGCTTGACTCTTATCTTATTACATCTATATTTTTGGCTACTTACACATAAACTTTCGCGTTTGACATTTTTTATAAAGGCTTACCACTCTTAGTATTTTTTAAGCATGAAAAACACTTAGTAAAAGTAGAACAGTTCTAGCCACAAAATGGTGAGTGTGGGGAACAGAGCTTGACTTAATGCCTCTAGCAATAGTATTTAAAACTATGGTGAATGTTAGCTTATTTATAGACAAAGTAATTGACGTGCCCGTAAATATTTGGGAAGAATCAAAACATTGGAGTATGAATAACTTAAAAGAATACAAAGAAGTTTCCTGACATTAAAAGACCTATTTAGGAATTTTGGGAATTATTCAAGTCCCATTTCTTATAACGCTATTAAAAAACTTAGTATTTTTTGTGTAGTTTGAGCTATCATCTATTCATGATTACACTCTATGTTTCACATACCCCTTAACACATATCTATAGGGATATGTGTATTTATATACATACTTATATGCATAAACTACAATGACATCAAAAGAATGAGGGAAGCATGTCACTAAACTCAATTTACATTAAACAACATTATTCATGTAGAAAAAGTTCTTTGAATCAGTAGCTCAGATTTGAGACATTAACGTTAAAAAATTGGCTATATCAACAATAATCAAAAACAAATTTTAGAATTGAAGGGACCTCAAAATAGTGTGGCGTTTAGAAACACCAAGATAAAAAATAAAATCCAATTCACATATTTACATGGATCCAAGTATTGTACAACTCATCCGAGGAAATGATACTATGTCAAGAGGCTCAATGACTATAAATACATCATTAAACTTTGCGTTTTCTCATGTATTTCTCCAATTTCGTACAAGGTTTCTCTATCACAAGCTGCTTCATTTACCAACATATTGCAAGTATACTCTCGTTTGTCCCTTGCATAGATCCAACCAAGTAACCATGCAGTGATTGTTCTCTGCAAAAAACTTTCAAGCTCTTTTTTTGATTAATTTCACATTTTTGGAAAAATCAAGTAGGTTCCAGGCATATTCCACATTACACTGTAAAGGGCCTCGTCAAAAATTAAGGTATTATTTCCATCCAAATCATGAAAAATTCTCCATGCTACATCCAAGCTCTTGTGGTATACAAATCGATATCCAATTAGAAGATCTGTCTTTTGGCATGCTGCCTATCCTGCTATGACATTAAATTTTTGATGGTGTAGTGGAAAGCATAACTCAAGAATACGACGAGTCCTTTGTAATCTATTAGTGCTCCAAATCCACACCTCAAACCATTGCATGCAAAAATCAAGGAAAGTGAATGCATCTTTGCGAATAAAATACCACACATTTCTACTCTCTTCAACGAGATGCATATGTTTTCCCCAATCTGGGCATACATCACCATGTTGCATTTCAATGGTCTTAAGTAAAACACCATTGAGTTCAATGATCAATACTCTTCTTTGTTTCCGTATAGTATCTAAGGGTGGTGGAATCAGTTTCCTTCTAAGCCTATGAGTCCTCAATGACATGTGCCACCTCAATAGTAAATGCTTTGTACATTTGAAATCAAATTTATATGCTTCAGAATCTCCTGTTCCAAAAAAAGGCACGATGGTCAATGGAAGAGATATTATTTTCAATTAACACACTGTGCACCAACAATATTTATTTTATCCATGATATATATAGACTTAAACCTTGAGAAGACAACAAAAGAAAATATTTTTTTTTAAATACACAGAAGAATCTTGTACAAAGAGCTCCAACCACAAAGATAAAAGAGAGACTTCTTTTCCAAGGTTGAATAACATCTAGTTGATGAAATATGAAAGTGTATATATTTGGTTCATGTTCAAATAATTGGACCCAACACATTGTTTTGGCCGTAATACTAGAACCCAACACATTGTTTTGGTCAAAATCTTCTTAACACATTTCCACCACTCTAGATGTATGTGAACATTCCAGGTGATTGAGTCAACGCGCACGCGAAGCTCTTACTGGTTGTTTTCTTCCACCTGCAATAACAAATATGATAGATTAGATAAAAATTTGATTTTATTTTTTATATTTTTTGATAAATCTAAAGTGAGTCCTACCCATAAGCTTAAGTAGGCCTTTTGTAGCTTTGATATGTATGTTTTTGCTGCAACTCCGCTAATGAAATGACCACGACCATACCCCAAGCTAGTAGCACAAGCAATAGCATGTTGATCACTCAAATTTTTTGTTTTGTAAAACAATTTTAACAAGTTCAGCTAGTTTGAAGTTAATAGTGGCACACCAAACTTGGATGCCAACATAGCTGGATCCTTGCTTAAGGAGTTTACTACTTTCTTGCCCCTACTTTCTTGAACATAACTTAACTTGTTATTGCACAATGGTAGCTGTGAAGATTCACAAGATGAGCTTTCCACTTCGACTGAATTGTTGTCAAGTTCTTCCCTTAGAACTTGGACATTGAACATGCCCCATTCTTCCATAATGTCTTGAAACTTTGTAAATAGGTCATGAACCTCTGTGATTGGAGATTGTCCTAGCCGATTGAGTGAAATAACAGATCGAATGTCATCTGTATTATTTAGATTTAAAAGGTATGGTAGAAGCTCATTGCAAAGAAGATAGTCAGGCCTCCCTTGAAAACTTTCAGGATATAAGTAGTTATCTTTTGGGTTAATACATCCCTTGAAAGGCTATCATCAATGAGAAATATATTCTTTGTACTGCATAAATTCTTGAACTGATACTAAACCCTCAACAAAGGCTTAAACATAGCCTCAACATTAGGCGTATCCAGCCTATACACTTTTCGAAGATTACGGATGCAGCAATCTTCTTGTCCCCATACCATAAAGAAATGATATTTTTTATGTGCATGCTTTTCAAGAGTGTTCACATAAGTGCAAACATTCTTTTGTAGCATGGTGGACCAAATACCAGCATGAAAGTATTGACATATCTCATCCAAAAATTCAAAACAACCCGGGCGAACAACAATTGTGGTGTGACCAAGGTCAATTTTGACACAATCTGTACATGGATGCCTCTTGTCTTCTTTGATGAGTAAAACTCCATTAAGGTCAAGAATGAGTGCATGTTTCTTCATACTGATTGCATGAGCAATATTTTCTGCATACGATACAAAAGAATGATAATAATTTAAGTTTTTGCACTTATAAATCTCAAAACAAGGGACCATATATTTGCAGCACACAATTGTAAATTGCACACGTTTATTTATGTCTCATACTCCCATACTCATCTATAATGATGTCTCCTAAAAGTGATTGTATTTCTCTATTGATGTGGGAAGATTGAAAGACTAGTTTATCTCCATCTCTCTCAAAAGAATATAAGCTTCCAAGTGGCCTATGTTTTCGTGCATCAGGACGTAGCTCCTCAACGTTGATGTCTACTTGTGGCACACTGGATCCTTGATTTTGAATGTCAATTTCACCTGCAAAGAAAACATAGTAGAATTTTGTATTATCTTCCAGAAAGGGCCATATCTATACTAATCACATTGGACAAATAACTACCTTTGTTTTTCTCACCAACTTCAATCCCTTGCTTCCTTTGTTGAATGCTTTGGACTTTGTTTGTATTTGGTGTCGCTTTTCCTGTCCCTTTGTCAGTTTTTTCTTGTATGTCCTTGGTTGCAAGAGTGGCTTGGAGCTCTTTATTGGCTTCATCCTTCTTCTCACTACCCTCTGCATCCTCATCTCTTTGAGGCATGTTGTTAGTGTGTGTGAAGGTTTTGGAGAATTTTGCACAACAAAATCACTTTGATGCTCTACCACCACCATCTCCTCTTCACTATTCCTAATGTCACTTTCATGAATTTGGGTCTCTCCAATTGTAGGTAGCATGTTCTCGCTCTCTTTAGTCATGTCATTTGAAGTTTTTTGAGAGGTTTGTTCTACAAGATCACTTTTGTGCTCTACAAGATCACCTTTATCAAACTGGGTCTCTCCAACAATGATGGGTAGCACTTGTGCTGCTTGAGATATGTTATCTCTGTCTTCTATTTTGTTGTCTTCATCTGAAAGATGAAAAAAGGCAAATTTTTACCTATTTAGAAATAGTCTAGTGGATTTTCAATAACCATAGAATCCATTTCATTTCCATCATCTAACCCAAACGTTTTATGCTATTGATAGCCGTTTTTCGGCTCTTTGTAATTGCCACAGTGAGTTACCTCACCCTACCAAAATCACCCAAACACTGTGGCTATCCCTACCATTTCACTGTACATAGGCGTGTGTGAGTCATGGGACTTTTCCCATATCTTCTTAAAAAACCCTCAATTAGCTAGTCATTGGGCTAGTTGAGCCAAAAAAATTTAAAAAATTTAAAAATATAAGTATATTATGGCCCATGCGTATGTAAATATTTCTTTGTATATAGGGCCTAAATAAAAGATTTTTTCATAATTATTTTGGTATTTATTTAAATATTTCTACCTAGGTGTGTGTTATTTATGCTCTGTACATTCCCTCACCATTACCACAATTTTTTCTTACCATTTTTCTTACTCTTTATTCCATATAGAAATATTTTCATGTAAGCTTCTCTTATATTTGGTGTAACTCCACCCCAACAAAAATCCAAAAAAACTAGTTTTATTTATGTGTATATTTTTTCACTATTGTGATTTTTTCCTTCCTACATCTATTTTTTTTTTCTAAAAAATTAGAACACCAAAAATATTTATCTTTTTATGGTAGCCTCATAATGAGAGAGATTTCTTTTGACCCCTTTATATTTTTTCCACTTATATTATTTATATTTGACATGTACATATTTTTTAGACCCCTCAATATTTGATTTTCTTAGTTGTACTATTCACTTATATCATAATCTCAACAATATCTTCAATTATAGACCTACCAAATAAGGTCAAGGGTAGGTGGCATGCATACATGCACTATGGAGGGCTCACTCTTGGAGGTATTCAAAAGAATCATCCAAAGAAGGACCCCACAAGGACCTTGTGCAGTGGAAAAAAACGGTCGGTTTTGCTGAATTTTTAAAGTTCACTTGCTCTCCGAGTTTGAAAAGGGGATACAAACAAAAGTTGTAGCTCGTGGGCTGAACTTTTGCCTCAAAGTTTTTCATATTTTTTTGAGCTACGAGCTGTGAGCTATGATTTTATTAGTGGACCCCAGTTTTCCCATGCTATGCAGCCACACTCTCTCTTCCACTTTATCACTTTCCTCTTTCACACACACTTCTCCACTCATCATCCCAACCTCTATCACCACTCCTCTCTGCACCCTACTCACCTTCTCCTCAACCTTGAAGAATAAGAGAAACCATGGTGAACTCATACCTCCCACACACAATTCCATTCGAAAATTGACCACCTAGTCTCATTTTTCCTCCTCCAATTTACCCATATCTATCAAAAAAACCACAAAATTCAGCCTCTTCTCTTGAAAGACAGCATCATGGTGGTTGATTACTCAGCTTCAATTACCTTGTCTCTCAAGGAAGGTCAAGAGTGGAGAAAAAATGTACCGTCAAAGCTAGTGGACCGTCAACAAGCGTCAAAATTGGCCCTACTCAAGACACTTGGAGCATCAACCTTGTAAGAAATCCACCTTTTCTTACCTCTTAAGAGTTTTTCTTCCTTATTTGTATCCTACATGGATACTCCCATTGTAAATATCCAATTCCATTTGTAAATTAATACTAACTCTACTAACACTAACCCACTATGAAAAGTCCTATCACCTCCATTTCTCTCCTCTCTCTTTCCCGACCAACTTCTTGATAATTCCAAGAAAAAGAAATTAGATAAATTGCTGAAAATCTAACCCAACTATGGTTAGAGGAGTAACCCTAGCCTTCAAAATTGCTATAAAAGGAGGCTGTAGCTAGCACAAAAGGGAGGAGCCATAAGCAAGAGCACTATGCTATAGCTTGAGACGACAAGCTCAAGCTCTCTAGAAGGAGCTCTTGAGTGGAAGCTCATTGTCTTATGCATGTGCATATGTTGTAATAGGGGATTAGCAAGGGAACTCTATGCCATTGTAAGAGAGAGAGTGATCATTCAATTGAGAGTAGGAAATCTATCATTTCTCCCACTAGTGTAAGCCCAACATTTGCTGAATCAAGGAGGGTGGATTTGGACTAAGCTTGGATACTTTGTCTCCCTTCCAACGTGAAGTAATGGGCAACAATGATGCGTAAGTATCTTGGTGTTTTTTGTTAAGTTCTTGATAGCTTGTCTCTGGTGTTGTCATCAATCTAGCCATAAATCCCACATACTGTAAGAGGGCGACAGGGTGGAGAGGACTCCCCTGGCCTTAAGACAGTGATTGGGGTGGCTTTTCTTGTGATGTGTTGTGGTGAAATTTACGCAAGCTATGTTGAACAAATACTAATCTCACTTTGATTTGTCATGACAGATTTGTAAGAAGGCATTAGTGCAACAAGCACCCCCTTCCCCCCTCTCTCCCTTTCTTACATATATATATTTATGTTTGCTTGATCATTAACGATACACTTCAAAGCAGCCCAAGCACCATCTCTCTCTCATCTCTCTCTCTCTCGTGTTTTAGTGTGTGAGAGTGTTCCATTGGTGTTAGGGTTAGTGTAAATTCCTTGCTTGTTTGTGGGTTTCTCTAACGATTCTCCTCTTTTGCGTCCTAGTTCGCTCCTAAACTAGGTGGTGCCCCTTGTGTAGTTGGGATTTAGATGGGGGTTTGTTGTTTTGGTTTGTGTTGTGTTGTGCCCCAGCCGCATTGAGCAGCACGGGAGCCTTGAAGGGTGTCTAGAGGTTGCTCTTCTTGTTGCCCGCCCCGGACCGCCTCAAATTGGTGCCCCCACTGAGGACGGCTTGTGTGTTTTCTTGTAGAATCAACCTTTAGCATAGTCAAGTAGTTTGCATGAATCACGAAAATTTGTATGATCCCTTCATTCCCATTGCAAGGCAAAAGGTACACATAATTGTTAGTACTAAGTTGCAATTTCAACATGTCATTCGTAGAATTTTAGGTCCTCTTAGGTTGGTCGAGATAAACGCTTCAGTAAATCCTTTTATTTTGCCTCTCATTAGGTACAACCTTAGTTTGGACGTCTATATTTTTGTTTTGTTTTAAGCATTAGGTCATGCATAGACCATGGATAATGGCCCAGGAATAGAGGTTTTCCCCTTCCATTTCACTCCACACATTAGAATAAACATTGCAATTAGTAGGAAAATCCATTTTCAACAACGTATGGTGTTCATGTTTGGTGCCCAAAGAGTAGGAGAAATTCTCGTATCACCAAACCCTGTCATCGTACCTCTGATTGATTATCATAGGTCGTTCGATGTGAATATCTTTATTTTGTTGTAGAATAGATTGCAAGCTAGAAAACATTATTGTGTAAATCTTTTAAAGAAAGAAAAACAAAAACGGGTGTCACTTTGAAATCAATTCAATCGAAAGCCAACGCCAAATGTTTGGGTATCCTCCTTTCTTTGGAGAGCCTGGAGAGGATGCAGAATTATTTTTAGCGAATTTCAAGATGTCATGCCGTATCAAGAGGATAATAACTGATCAAGAACGTGTAGAAATGTTTGAGGTGGTCCTTAGGAAAGATGCTAGCACTTGGTTTGACTCTTTGCCTGAGGAAGTTAAGGGGAATTACACAGAAGTTTTGAATCGTTTCAAGAAATACTTCTTTGATCCCCAAAACACTCAAAAATTATGGCAAGACATTGTTTCTCATAAGCAAAAAGACTTAGATGACTACTACTTGTACAAGCAAGAGCTCCTACGTCTTTGGGATCTATGGATACGAAATGTTGCTAACCCTGGTGATGGTGCATAATTTCTAAAGAAGGAGAGGTTCATAGCCGGACTCTTTCCTGACCTTAAGGTAAAAGTTGAGGCGGGTGCACCCGCTACCTTTGATGCAGCGGAAACTAGGGCTGCTGAGAAGTATAGGAAACTCAAGTGCTTAAGGGGAGAGGTTCCAATAGAAGGTCTTAGACCCAAAGGTAAGTCACAAGCATCAACATCTAGGGAGCTTCCTGAGGTAACGGCGGAAGTGATTGAGAAGTTAAATGAATCTTTAAGCAGCTTGTCAATTCACCTTGCACAAGCTGTAGGTCCAAAGGGACAAGCAAAGAAGTCTGAAGAGCGAGACCCACGGATTAGGAGAGTCTTGCAAGGTTGGAATTGCGGTGAGTCTGGACATGGGATGTATAATTGTCCTTGGCCCCGTGGGGAGCCAGGGAGACCTAACTTGAATTACCCAGTGATCAATGCAGGTGAAGGAACTAGTCAGCAACCACGGCTTATACAAAGGCCAAATGGAGCAAGACCACCTCCACAAGGAGTGGAAGGAGTTCCACCTTTGCCAGATCCAAATGTGCATGTGGTAGAGGTGACAAACTCAAATGAGGTTGACATGGAAGCAAATGGCATTAAGCGTGGCTGAGGAAAAGGTAAAGAGAAAGAGGGTGTCCCATCACAGAGTGACCATGGACAAGGCAAGAAGGCAAAGGAGACCAAGGAAGCTAAGAGGACTCGACGTCGTATCAATCTCCAAGACTTCCCTCTTGGACATGGTATGGCTCCATATAACCTGTTGGAAGACATGCGAGGTAAGGGTCCTGATATCTCATGGCCTCAGTTTCTTGCATTATGCCCACAAGTTAGGAGGGATTTAACAAAGGCAGTTAGCACTAGGAGAAAGGTAAAAAAGAGTTTTCCTATTGTAAAAATTGCACATGCTGAAATGAACGAGGATATTACACCTGTGCTAGATTGTTACATAAAAGGAAGATTGGTTAGGAAAGGTCTAGTGGATGGGGGTGCACAAATTTGCATCATGACAGAAGGGCTCATGCAAAGACTAGGCATGCACATCCATGAGACACCTGAAATCAAAGTGAAAATGGAAAACAATAGCAAGGCTAGGTGTGTAGGCATTTGTAAAAATGTTTTTGTGGAGGCCTTTGGCATTAAGAAGGCAGTGGATTTTTATGTTATGTCGACCAAGGGAAGTGGTTATCCATTTATCCTAGGAAGACCATGGCTAATGAAAATGCGAGCTTTGCAGGATTGGGAGAGTGGGAAATTAATTTGCAGGAATGACAATCATAAGAAGGTTGTCTTTGACATGAAGGAGCAACGCCAAGAGGAGCTCCATGAAGAATCATCTCAAAGTGAGACGGAAGAAGGTTGGACCGATAGCACTTCAGAAGAAGAAAGTAGCAGCAGCATTACTGAAGAGGAGTCTTCCATCAAAGTCATGGGGGTAAGGTTTAAGCCAAGCAACCAAGAGACCTCTTGTCGAGGTTTGGAAGAGGTAGGTTCCCAAGAGAACCAAAAGGTGGAAGATGAAGGAATGTTAGAAGGTATGTTGTCTACAACACTTACAAAGGATGAAAGAGAGGAGTTCAAATGTGTGCTAAGGAAATTTCCGAGGCTTTTTGCTAAAGACTACACCGATGTGCGTGGAGTAGATGTTGTTCAACACAAGATTGAGTTGAAGCCAGAGGCCACACCTAAGGCTCAAAAGCTACGAAGGCTAGGAGTCATTAAGGAGCAGGCTCTACTCAAGGAGATAAGAACGCTTCTAGCAGCAGGTTTCATTTATCCAGTGGAGAATTCAGAGTGGGTCTCGCCTGTTGTTGTCACTCCTAAGAAAAATGGCAAGTGGAGGGTGTGTGTGGATTACCGTCCCCTCAATGTGGCAACAAAAAGAGATCACTTTCCCCTCCCATTTCAGGATGAGATACTAAATGAGGTAGCTGGTCATGAGAAGTACACTGTGTGTGATGGCTACTCAGGCTACTTTCAAATAGGTATCGCATTGGAAGATCAATTGAAAACAACCTTTATCACTCCTTGGGGTTGTTATGCTTTTAGAGTCATGCCATTTGGTCTGACAAATGCTCCTGCAACATTCCAACGTTTCATGAACATGGTGTTTCAAGCATTCTTTGGAAAGTCAATTAGGGTGTTCATTGATGATTTCTGCATTTATAGCTCAAAATCATTGCATCTACAAAGGGTAGAAGAAGGTTTAAAGAAGCTCTGCGACATGGGAGGTCAACTCAACCCCGACAAGTGCCACATAGGTGAGGATGAAGTGATCTTGCTCGGTCACAAGGTTTCCTATAAAGGCATTGAGGTGGATCCTTCAAAGGCAAAGGCTCTTATTGAGCTCCCATCACCGAAGAGTCTTAAGGAGGTCATCTCTTTCATTCAAAAGGTGAAGTATATGTCACACTTCATTCACTTAGCCTCGGAGTTGCTTCATTGTTAACCCTCACGGCACACGGACACCATATGATCTATAAACGTTGTATTATTTAGAGTCAGGTACCGGGCTTGTCGGACCAATAGGGAAAGGTAGAGTGATCGCCGATGAGAGGCGCACTCTAACTGGGACATTCAAGGGATTAGTTGGCTAAGCATGGGCGCCCAAGTGTGAATGGGGTGAGCTCCTATAAAAGCCAACTAAACCTAATTTTTACTCATTCTCTCATTTGTGCAATAGAAGAGTGCTCTTGCTCCATCTCCATCTTCTTCTTCTTCACCTCCTTGTGTGTGTGTGTGTGAGAGAGAGAGAGAGAGGGAGAGTGTGTGTGTGATCGAGCATTACGAAGGCATGACGGCGGCGAAGCGGTTGAGCGCGGCACGACTGCAGCTTCTTCTTCATCGCGGCGAGGAATCCACCACGAAGGCGAGCGTAGAGCGGTGAGTGACACACCCTTTGCTCTCTTGAGCTTGCTAGTTTAGGCTTGTTGTGTGCTTGGAGCCGTTTGTGGCTCGCACACGGTGTATTGGCAAGTCCCTTGCTTCGACAGTGCGGCAAGGAGCGCACATTTTTGGCGCTGTTGCCGGGGATATGCCCTACACTAAGCTCGGTTAGCACTTTACGCTTCCTTGTGGTGCAATTTCTATCATAGGAAAGGCAGGGAAGGAGTGTGTGGAGATTTCTGTTTTTTGCGTTTTCTGCATTTTCTGTCAAGTTTCAATTTCTGCTATTGTCTGGGCTTTTTCAATTTTCTGCATTTCTTGCGTTTTTTCAATTTTTGCAATTTTCTGCATTTCTGCGTTTTTTCAATTTTCTGCATTTCTGCATTTTCAATTTCTGCAATTTTTTGCATTTCTGCGTTTTTTCAATTTTTTGCATTTTCAATTTCTGTATTTACTGCATTAAAAAATTTTTTTTTTTTCTGAAAAAAAAAGTGATTTAAAAAAATAAATAAATAAATAAATATATATTTCGGGAAAAAAAAATTTCAGGAAAAAAAAAACGGAAAATAAAAACGCGAGCGAGCGGGCGGTTAAATTTTTCGAAAATAAAAAACGTGACTCTTAAAACGGACGGGTTGGTTTGTATAAAAGATAGATCGGGATCGGGATCATTTCCCCAAGCCCAAGCCCACAAGCCCAAGCCCAAGCCCAAGCCTCAGGCCTCAGCCCTATGATATATACTAGACTCACTCTTATATATATACCCTACTCCCTCAAGAGAGAATGAGAGCATGTGGGACAAGTCCTCCACTCTCCTCCTTTCTCTTCCCACTTGCACCCTTAGACCTTTTAGTTTGGGCCTAGTTCCCTACTGGAAATTGACAGTTTTAGGGATTCCGAGGGCATAGAGTGACCAAACGGAGGGCTGTAAAGCACGGCACGACCCTCTGACCGATACGCTCGTTTCGAGCTATCACACGGCCCATTCCACGACACGCTCTAAAAAATCTAGCAAAAAAACAAACAAAAAACACGCTAAAAACTAGTCACAAGGCCTCCTAGAGCAGCTTTTTGACACCTTAGGGTATCAAAAGCACATGTACTTACGCTCTGGGCGGGTGCTAGAACACGAGCATATTGAGGGTGCCTCTGTTCATACGGACACCCATTACCCATCCACGATAAGCTCTAGACCCTCAGCGGGGACACAAGGTAGCACCACCCAAGACCCTAAAATAGCCGCTAGTGATTCCTCCTCCGACTCAGAAATCATGGAAGCATACCCTACCCAAAACACTGAGAGAGAAGGCCATGCACCTCCCGAAGCTCCACAGCCTAGTACTAGTATGTTTAGCCGTTTCATGGAAACATTAGGTAGAGCTACTCGCTCGGAACCTGATGCAAATGAAGCACACGAAGGGGGTGGGGAAGTGGACTCTCCTTTCACATCGCAAGTGGACCCCACACCCCCAAAGAGTGTCCATGTGGATATCCTACCAACCTCTTACCAAGAAGGCCCTGTTGAGCTGCCTCCTTCAGAAGTTCCCTCTAGAGTACCGTTGGTGACAAGTAAATCCACGGGGAGCAACATTGCGTCTACCTCACAAGAAACCATTAACACGTCGACTCTAGAAGGATTGTTCATTAATGATCATTGGACATACGACCTCCACACTGAGGTGTTGACGGATCTACACTCTGGCCACGCCTACCATGTAGGATGGATAGAGATTGTACAATCCACCTCTAGTGCCACGAGCATCGAAGATCAACAGAAAATGATCTGTAATGTTATCCATGGCATTATTCAATCAGAAAGGCAAAACCGAGGGGTAAATATACTCTCAACTGGCCCCATGAGATTTCTGGATACGAGCAAGGCTCAACAGCCTACTCTATCACAAATGGAGACTTCTCTAATGAGCCCCATGGACCCATCCTACGTCATTTCACCGCGGGTCTCTATGCAATCTGAGCCTCCGAGCGACAACTTTAGCTTCCCTAACTTGGCTCAACCCTCTATTAAGGAAAACACAGTGCTCACTCCAGGGATAAGCCTGACAGAGAATGTACCGATGACATCTACGGTTAGCGCAGTGCCACTACCTAGTGTCGTAGTACCTAATATGGGGCCTCGACCGTATGTGCCTCTAGCCCCTTATGCACACATGGCCCCCACACCTCCAATTGTACCACTTGCTTATGCTCCTCGAGTGCCGCTCCCTAGCTCTTATCCGAGTGGACCTATGCCCGGTTATGTTCCATATCCTGCATCATCCACACATATGCCAAGACCGGTACCCGTCCCTCTCCCACATATGATTCCAAGAGTACCTCCACCGGCCCTACCTCCTCACATAGGTGACTTGGCAGTGTTTGCTCAAACCATAGGTCGATCTATCGCGGAAAATATGCGTCATGCATCTGATAGAGAGCCTAGAAGTAAGGCAGTACAAATTGCCAAACTCACGCAAAAATTCAATGGGGATGAAGATGCTAGGAAACACATTGAAGTGTTTGAACAAGTATGTGATTCCTTAGGCGAACGCAACGAACTACATAAGTGCAATGCCTTAAGCTTGACATTAAGTGGGAAGGCTGGAGATTGGTATAGGACCCTAAGGGTGGATGAGAAAACAATCTACCCTACCCTTCAAAGGTTGTTTCTCAAGGAGTACATACGAGAAGGTGTGCTTTGGGGTGTAGCATCTCAGCTACAGAAGGCCGAACGTAAGGAAGGAGAGTCAGTAAGGGACTTCATTAGTCGTCTAAATCACTTAAACTCTCGCTGCCTTGTAAATGAGCGCTTCAACAATAACCAACTGCTTGATCGATTCATTCGAGGGTTGAGGAATGAAGGAATCTATAATGGACTAGTGATTAGAGGTATCACAACCTGGGAAGATGTCACTGCCAATGCAATCCAATTAGAGGACAACTTGATGATAGCAGGCATGAGGGTGTCTACTGACATGAGATCCACTAGCTCACAAGCCATTGAGTATGAACCCATGACTGCAAAGCCCATTGCCAATGAGCCAAAGGTATTTGAGACCTTCTTGACAGACCTCACCAAGGCAATCCAAGAGTCTCTTAAGGATAATCGACCCCCTCAAAATAGTCACATGTATCCAAGAAGGGAGCAACAATGGTGTTCCATTTGCTTAGGTCCACATAGCACTAGTGAGTGCCCTACGTTTAGAGTAAAATTTAATGGAACTTGCAACGCATGTGGTAGGTATGGTCACCAAGCTAAGGATTGTTTAATGATCAAACGTATGATGGCAAATAGACCACCTGTAGCCTGGACGGATGCACCTCGAGCTCCTGTATTGATGCCTGCTCCACCTGTTGAGCAACTACCGCAACACATGGTCCCTAGACCTCAAAATGTTGTACAAGCTACACCGCTACCACCTCCTGTGCTAGGACCGCAGCCCCCGCATCCAAGAGTCGCCCCTATGAACCAAGTGGGTTGCGAGCCATCAAATGCTTATGCAGATGGCTGTGAGGAGGAAATAAACACTAGTATTGCCTACGGACTTGATACATTGGAAGAGTGTCCTATATACTACATGGAAGATTGTTGGGGACAAGTCAAGCCGGTTTATCAAGCTGCTGCTCTCGCATCGAGAGGTCAAAATATCAACACCCAGGCTAGGAGGCCACCTCTTCAATGCTACGAGTGTGGTGGACCACATCGAGCAGCGGAGTGCCCTATTAGGCTGCAAAAGAATGCTGCACAGATGCAAATGAATCAAGGGAGCACGTCTGCAATGCCAATACTCACATGTAATCGTTGTGGCATAGATCACTTGATTGCCCAATGCCGTTATAACCCAAATGCGCCTAAAATCACACCCCTAAATTTGGTCGAAATTGCTAGTGTGACATCGCCAATACCACCCGTCGCACCCGCTTATGCGATTACACGGTCCATGCTTCAAGGGCCAGGCCATATCCTCGAAGAGAGAGATACCATTTCAGTTATCCAAGCAAAGAAAAAGAAGACACGAAGGAAGAAGTCACAGAATACGGAAAATTCAAAGCCAAGTTCCAAAACAAACATAGGAACAGGAGATGACCCCGTGTATATGAATGACCTCGAGGATGATTCAGATTCAGTCGAGACAATGGAGACTAGAACCAATACCACAAAGAGAAAGACCGACAAAGAAAACCGTAACATGGAACCAAATGAAAACCGAATAAGAGAAAACCATAAAGAGCCTCTGAAAACACCACAGGTGTTTCCAAATCCAATCCAAGACCCCCAAGATAAACCGCAGGGGCAAAAAGGGAAAAATCGTAAAAAGAAGATTGGGACGTACGCAAACCCAGCAGACGAGATTGAGCAGGTGAAACATCTAAGAGGTTTAGTGGAGGAGACTCAAAGGAAACTAGAACCAGAACCCATGCATGTCAAAATTCATGACACAGTGTTTCCCACGCAAGTTCATCCACCCCACATGAACCATAGACCGTTAGCCATATCTAGTATCATCCAAGAAGGGAGTGAGGACGGGACATCAGAAAGTGAGCATACACCCTTCTTGTTGGAAAGGATGTTTAACGAAGGAATACCTGATCCCATTGAGGAATATGAGATTCCATCCTCACCAGTTCCTAGTCAAGGACCTACACCCTGCAAAACGCCAATGAATGTTGCCAAACTAGTGGACTTCATGTCTTCTGAGGTCCGAACCACGATCATAGCAAAGCTGTATGGAGATCCTGAGTTATTCCTTGCACTTCGAGCATTCCTTAACGGAGAGCTACGAACGGGATTACCGCAATTTGCGCAACCAAATAGGCCTGACTCGATTATGATTGATGAGGAAAATCATGTGCAATCACTTGACTTAGATGGACACGAGTCTGTGATCGAGGTACCCATTAACGAATTAGGGCAGTATTTTGAAGGCGACGAGTCTAATGCGACCCTACCCATCACTACCAAGGGATTAACTATAAAGGGATTCTTGATGGTGGTGCGGGAGTTAGCATCGTTACAAAAGATTGTTGGGAATCCATGGGAAAACCCCACCTCAGTGTTACTAACATTGTGGTAAAGATGGCAAATGGTACCATAGCCAAACCTATGGGGATGCTCAAGGATCTTAAGATCAAAGTTCTAGGACACAAGGTACGACATACGTTCATTGTAATGGATTTCTCTAAACACCTTATGTCATATGAAATGATTTTAGGACGACCATTCATGAGGGAAGCACAAATGGTTCATGATTGGTCTAAAAATCATGTCTATTTGCAATTCCAAGACTCTGTCCTTAGAGTGGATTTGGTGACTGGTAAGGTACACCCCTTAGGGAGTAAAACCATTATTGATCATCGCTCTGACACCACAGTTCACTCGGCCCCACTACAATATTGTTACACTTGTAAGAAGGATACAGACATTGGCCAAGATTCTCCTTACATGGATGTGTTACCGGGTATGACGGAATCAGACAACGTAGACTGGGTACACCTAGCTGCAACCATAGATACCTGGGGAAATAGAGGAACCACTTGGGTCACACCAGAGGGGGAAGAGGTACCACAAATTGCACCTCTGAACATGATAAGTGCCATACATGCATCTTCTAAGGGCAAGGCAATTGTGGACCAATCTGACAGTGACACCGATAGCTCAATAGAAGACTTTGACCAACATGACTTGGACACTGACTCCCGGAGTGAAACAGATTTTGAATCTCATGAATTAGAGAGTGGAGCAAGTTCAGAGTCAAAACATTCGGAAGGACCGAGCACATCAACCGATGATAGCTCCTCCGAGAGTGAAGAGGACACCAACGAGGACTCCTTTAGTGAGCCAGATCTAAATGCAAATCAAAAGCAGGTCTCAAATAAGAAAAAGAAAAACCTTAAGAGGCGTCGATATCGAGCCAATGTACGTGCTAGGATAAACAAGAAGAGATCCTCAGCAGAATGGCTCAGTTATATAGGAGCATGTGATGCTCATCGAAAATTGGTAGACAATTGGGGTGAATATCTCCAAAATGTTATGTGGTGTAGACCACGACCCCATGACATAGCCCAATTAGAGATCATAGACAAGCCAAAGTTGAGCCGCACTTCAAGGAGGCGTCAAAACCAAGAGTTAGCTCGACAACACAAGAAAGCAGAAATGGAAGCACAAACCAAAGCACAACCAGAATCCACAGACTTGCATCCTGCACCAGAACATTTCAAATCTTACACCACAGGGGAAGCAAAGGTTGTGTACACAAAAGCCCAAAGAATACCTATCGATGGGAATAATGGAATCTATGATGGCCCGGCAATAGTTAAAGAAATAGAATTAGCTGACCTCGGTGAAGAATCAAAACCTGTTTTTATTGCCCAAGACCTCACAGAAGTTGAAGAGGCGGTCCTCAAAGAGCTTCTCAAGGAATTCAAGGACGTATTCGCTTGGACATACCATGATATGAAAGGTGTTCCGCCTTCTGTGGTCCAACATACAATCCCTATGATTAGCACTGCGAAGCCTGTACAACAAAGACCCTACCCGATGAATCCTAAGTACGCAAAGATCATTCAAGAAGAACTAGAAAAGCTTATCAAATGTGGGTTCATATATCCTATTGAACACTCTGAATGGGTGTCGCCAATAGTTATCGTGCCAAAAAAGAATGGGAAACTCAGGGTGTGCGTGGACCTCAAAAAAGTTAATGCAGCTACTAGAAGAGACCATTACCCCCTACCATATTTCGAACATGTACTCGAAAGAGTTGCAGGCAAGGAAGCTTATAGCTTTCTAGATGGGTACTCAGGCTACAACCAAATCACGATAGCGCTAGAGGACCAAGCTAAAACTGCCTTCATCACAGAATTTGGCGTGTTTGCATTTCGTGTGATGGCTTTTGGCTTAACAAATGCCCTTGCTACATTCCAACGATTAATAAACACTGCTTTTAAAGAATATTTGAGAGAGTTTTGTGAAGCTTTCTTAGACGACCTTTGTGTTTACTCTTCTTGGAAAGAACATCTATCATGTTTGCGGAAGGTATTTGAAAAATGTAGGTTATATCGTATCTCATTGAACCCGTTCAAATGCCAATTTTGGGTCAAGCATGGAGTTATTTTAGGGCATATAGTATCCAAGAATGGTATCTCAACCGATGAGAGCAAAATTAAAGTGATTCTAGAGTTACCACCACCAACCAATTACAAGGGAGTTCAAAGGTTCATGGGACACGTGGGTTATTATCGACGGTTTATTTTATTTTTCGCTGAGATAGCACGTCCTTTGTACAAGCTTCTCATGGAATTTAAATGGACTGAAGAGTGTGACCAGGCCTATGAACAATTGAAGAAAACACTAGCAAGTGCTCCGATTTTAAGGACACCTAACTGGGATGTCATTTTCCATGTGCATATTGATGCATCAAACTTTGCTATTGGGTGTGTTCTCACTCAACCAGGAGAACATAAATTGGACTATCCCATTAGCTTTGCAAGCCGTCAATTGAACGATGCTGAAAGGAACTACACCACTACAGAGCGAGAAGGTTTGGCAATGGTTTATGCAGTAAAGAAATTTCGCTACTACCTTCTGGCAAACAAGTTTGTATTTTATGTGGATCATCAAGCGTTGCTGTATCTGGTAAACAAGCCATGCTCCACAGGAAGAATCACACGATGGTTGTTAATTCTTCTGGAGTTTGATTTCACGATTGTAGTGAGACCCGGTAAAAGGCACGTCATGGCTGATCATTTGTCTCGCATACCCAATGGTGAAGCCCCTACAGGAGTTGATGATGAATTACCCGATACTTCCCTATTCATAGTTGAGACTATGCCTGAATGGAGTGAGAACATTGTTAACTTTTTAGTTAATGGTTTTCCACCCAAGGAACTTCGTAAGGATATCGCTCGAAGGCTAGTAAAAGAATGTGAACCCTATTGTTTGATTTCCGGAACTCTGTATAGATTAGGCAAGGACGATATTCTTAGGCGTTGTGCCCGTGAGGATGAATATTTGTATATCTTGCAAGAAGCACATATGGGCATAGCAGGAGGACATTTTTCAGGAGACCTGACTGCTAGAAAGGTGCTGCAATCAGGCTATTGGTGGCCAACTTTATTTAAGGATGCATCACTTTTTACAAAAGGGTGTGATGAGTGCCAACGTTACAAGACCACACAGCGCAAGGACAGAATGCCCTTACATCCTATTAAAGTAACCCAACCATTTGAAAAATGGGGCTTAGATTTTGTAGGTCCAATTAGTCCCGCAGCTCGCAACACTCAATCTCGATATATTCTAGTTGCTACGGACTATGTAACAAAGTGGGCTGAAGCTAAGGCTTCACAAAAAGCTGACGCAAGGACAACAGCTAAGTTTCTTTTTGAGAACATTATCACAAGATTTGGTTGCCCTTTTGAAATTGTTAGTGATAATGGTACCCATTTTATAAATGAGGTAATAAGAGAGCTTACCACGACCTTTATGATATCCCACCATAAGTCTACACCTTATTACCCGCAAGCTAATGGACAAGCCGAGAGCACCAACAAGACTCTAATCTCTATTTTAACCAAGACGGTAGAAGCTCATCGCACTGATTGGGATTTGAAGTTGACATATGCTCTATGGGCTTATCGTACTGCTTATAAAGTGGCTATTAATTGTACGCCATTCAAAATGGTATACGGCCAAGAAGCGGTTATGCCTTGGGAGTTTGTCATTCCTAGTCTTAGGGTAGCTTCGCAAGAAGGATGGAATGGTAACCCCTTAACCGAGCGTTTGTTTATCTTAAAAAAACTAGACGAAGAGAGACAGTTGGCTGTGCAAAATGCTCTTGTGGAAAAGGATAGGAGAAAGAAGTGGTTTGATCGCCATGTGAAGGACAAGGACATCAAAGTTGGTGATAAAGTCCTTATGTATGGAGTACTTAAAGAGAAGAAAAAGTTGAAATATGCTGGTAAAGGACCATATAGAGTATGTGAAATTACCCTACAAGGTACCCTTCGTGTGGAAACTCTTGATGGAGTTGAAACCATTGGATTCCTCAATGGGAGTAAATTCAAAAGATATTATGATCCTTTAAGCCAAGAAGAACTACGGGCCATTCATCAAAAGAAGGCCGCCAAAGCACAAACCGAGTTAAACAAGATACAAGCTCAAGCTGAGGCTAAGGAGCGACAACAACGTATAAGACAAAAACGAGAGGCTAACCTTGGGGTCACAAATGCATTCCACGTGGAAATCGAAGAGGATGGGTTGGACTCTGACACACCTCTACGATACCCCATTGAGTTAAATAGTGCCTATGGAAAAGTGCTATATAACGCCTTATTGGACACGGGTGCTAAATATAATCTGCTATCCTATGGGGTGTGGTGTCAGTTAGGGAAGCCACCTCTATCTGAGAGTATTATCCAAGTCAAGGGTGTCAACAAGAAAAAAACTACGGTTTTTGGAATCTGGCACACTTCTGTCAGTTATGACAATGGGGTTGTAGCTCAAGACTTTTGGGTCATGCCTACTGGAACTATGGAGGGTAATATAAACCTAGGCCGCACGTGGATGATAGCCACCAAATGCACTATTGATTGGGGGACTGGGGGTGTTACAACGCAAAAACCAACTCTTAGCCCTACCACTCAAGCCATAGTCCCTGAGATATTGCCCAAGGAAATAAAACCCAAGACATTGCATGTCCAGGAGGTTGAACCATACGTCCCCATAGCCCAACTCTCTAGAGCTTCAACTGATGTAGTTGAAAGAAAGCTTGAGACACACAAGAACCATCCTAATATAACAGAGAAAACATACAAGTGGGTCCCTAAAACCTCTGTAGTGAGCATGGTTGATGCAAAAAAACGGAAACCTAGTAAGAAACGTACCACTCGCTCCAAGAAAAGTAAGAAAATGTTGCGTTGGATTCCTAAACGACTATTGGAAGCCCAAGGATACTATGAAGGAAATGATCAAATCTGGGTGCCCAAACGTAAAGTGTACTCTTACCTGTCACCTGGCCCATGTAAACCCAATCCTGTGGCTCCAAAACAAATTGAAAATCGCGGAAAGGAAAAAATCATGGAATGTTACACACCCGTTCTAGAGCTAGTTTGGGTACCAAAGAAAGAACGATTTGTTCCACCTAGCTCAGGAACAGGGAAATCAAATGAAGCTTCTTGCTCTTCATGTAGTTCCTATACGCAAATAGAAGCTTCGACACAACCTCCACCTACCACTGTACATATCCATACAAGCACGAAAGAGTTTGCACCTCCCGGGGTAAGTTCACCACCTACCACAACGTTGCAAATAAAATCACGGGAGAGTACCTTACAACCCTTGCAACTAGATGAAACGCATAGGGCGGTCGAAAACTATTGGTTAAAACCTTCACCCATAACAACTTGGAACAATTGGTTTCAAAAGGTGACGACCTCATTCCAAAAGGTATGATCTACCCAAGGAAGGGGGGAGTGTTTGCTAACATCAATCATTCACTCTCTCCCCTCTCAACCTTCCTCCCTGACCTCTCAATTCCAATCTTAGGGAATGTATATATATAGCCTTATACTCACAAAAAAACAAAAATAGTAAAGAGCAAGAGCGCCTATCAATGAGAGAGCACCCTATCAGATCTTACATATAAGTCCAAATTCACCGTGTCAATTCAAGCAACACACAAAAACAACTCTTATGTTTTAAAGGCCTAACCAAATCTATCTGTCTTGTCAGAAATGGCTACTTCACCAGAGGCATGCACTTCTATTTTTGATGAAAGGTACCCTTTGTCTTTTCCTCAAGTGTTCTACGTATGCTACTCTATACTTTCTTGCGAATGGGATTTGATAGAGAGCCTTGCATGTGAGAGAAATTTTGAGGAGTTAGAATGGCTGATACGTCTATGGCTAACTAGTGATCCCTACCCAGTAGCGAATGTGTCTCCAATGGCACATGCTTATTCTTTTGCACAAGATGAGTATCCACGCATCACGAGGTTCTTGATTAGCATGCTTGCACAAGAGGATGATGAAGAGGAACTAATAGAGACCGAGGAAGACTATGGCCTCACGGACAACGATTTTATTTATCTAGATGATGAGGATAGAGGCCTAGCCTTAGGGTGGCCACCCGGTTTATATAATATCCTCTTTCCTTGATTCTAAAAGGGGTGACAGATAGGTAGGTTAGGGGTCTAGATTGTGTTTTGAGTTTGTTTTTTAGGAGTTTTAATTTTTCACACTGACATGCCTCCTAGAGGTATAGTGCCTGTTTTTGGATGTGTTAGGTAGGACTTATATGGATCTCCATCCACATGGCTGAGGACATCTGCTTCAACGAAATGAGCCACTCCATACCTCCCGGTGTACTACTTTCCATGATTCATGTTGGTGGATATGTGTAATTGCTAATAATGATTTTTCATTCTTTGTTTGAGTGCAATAGTTATGATTGTTATCTGCCATTATAGATGTATAAATTTGTCTTTGCTTAAGTTGATTGAACTCCAGTTTAATCTTATGGATGAGCCTGGAGATTAGGAGACCGTGACTTTAGGTTAACTCATTTACTTGACCACTAGGCCTAGCTAATAAAATTATCCGAGTATTTGAGACCTTAGGAATGTTTTAGGCAGAGAAAGGCTTGCTCACTCAAACAACAAAAAACACTAGTGCGAATACCAAGGAAATGGAAGCAAAAAAAAAAAAAAAAACATAAGTGCCACAAATGAAAAATCTTATGCTGGAAGAGAAATCCTGGCTTGAATTGGTACTTCACTCACATGTATTGTCTATGGTACTAGAGCCCTAGAGGTTCCCAGTGTGGGCGCTTTTCCTTGAGAAGCAAAAAACCCCGGACATACAAAATAAGCACACACGTCACATGATTGTGACCCAAAGTAAAAAAGTATTAAAAAAAGATAAAGAAAAATTAAAAGACTTCCATTGAGCTTACAATTAACATTTCAAGCTTTTGTTTGCAGTTGTGAGAGCAAGTTGGCTAATCAAAGCTGAAAAGCATAATTAGGGAATCTTGCATTTAGATAATCTTCTTAGCTTAGCTAGTACTAGAGTAGTTGTTTTAACCTTAGTCATAGATAACTAATTGATAGACTCACCCATAAGCTCAAAACTCTTGATTAATTAATCTACTCAAAGTGCAATTTATTTGTCCTTAATGGCAGTCTAACATTTCATACGTCTTGCAATTACTCATTTCCACATGTACTTTACATTCCCCTCATGATTTATGGCAATATAATTCCGCTTGCTAAAACAGTGACTTTGCCTTGCAGATTCAAATCTAGATGCTCTACAACATGGACATACCAAGCTTCAACTCAATAGCTTCCGAGGACGGAATCTACATCAGGAAGGGGGGCATGTTAACCCTCACGGCACACGGACACCCTATGATCTATAAACGTTGTATTATTTAGAGTCAGGTACCGGGCTTGTCGGACCAATAGGGAAAGGTAGAGTGATCGCCGATGAGAGGCGCACTCTAACTGGGACATTCAAGGGATTAGTTGGCTAAGCATGGGCGCCCAAGTGTGAATGGGGTGAGCTCCTATAAAAGCCAACTAAACCTAATTTTTACTCATTCTCTCATTTGTGCAATAGAAGAGTGCTCTTGCTCCATCTCCATCTTCTTCTTCT
This sequence comes from Adiantum capillus-veneris, assembly GCF_014529385.1. Lineage (NCBI taxonomy): Eukaryota > Viridiplantae > Streptophyta > Polypodiopsida > Polypodiales > Pteridaceae > Adiantum > Adiantum capillus-veneris. Next base: position 43,738,485 of record NC_140933.1, on the reverse strand, counting down.
TCACCTCCTTGTGTGTGTGTGTGAGAGAGAGAGAGAGAGAGAGAGGGAGAGTGTGTGTGCGATCGAGCATTACGAAGGCACGACGGCGGCGAAGCGGTTGAGCGCGGCACGACTGCAGCTTCTTCTTCATCGCGGCGAGGAATCCACCACGAAGGCGAGCGTAGAGCGGTGAGTGACACACCCTTTGCTCTCTTGAGCTTGCTAGTTTAGGCTTGTTGTGTGCTTGGAGCCGTTTGTGGCTCGCACACGGTGTATTGGCAAGCCCCTTGCTTCGACAGTGCGGCAAGGAGCGCACATTCATCCTTTGCAAAAGTTAACACAACAAGTAGAATTTGCATGGTCTGATGAGATTGAAGAGTATTTTTGTAACATTAAAGTCATTTTGTCAGAGCTACCAACACTCATGCCTCCTTGTTGAGAGTACACATTCTTTGTTAGCTCTAGTGTTGGAAGGGAAACAATTGGTGCTGTGTTGCTACAACAAGATCCCCACAGTACAAGGATGCGACCCATCTACTTTGCTAGTAGGGTCATGAATGCTTTGGAGAGAGACTACACAGAAGCAGAACTCATGATGCTTTCTCTCATGTTTGCGGTGAGAAAGTTTAGATCCTACCTACTACCAAAACCTTTTGTAATTCTCACTGTAGAAAATTTGTTACCTTGGGTGTCATCTCAAATGAATATTAGTACTAGGATCTCAAAGTGGATTATGGAGTTGCAAGAGTTTCAATACTCTTTCAAGGTAGAAGATAGTGTGCGTGCACAATTGGCAGGGATTCTCACTTATAGGGTACATGAGAAAGAAATTAAGGTGCCTCAAGTAAAGACCCTACCATTGCCACCACCAAAAAGTATTCCCAATGCTTTTACCTTATTCTTTGATGGAGCTTTTCGACGAGCCACAGGGAAAGCAGGGGGAGGGCTAGTGTTGCTCAACCCAAGTGGAGAGGTGGTCATGAAAGAGAAGTTCAATCTACCAAGTTCAGCTAACAACAATGAAGCAGAATACGACACACTAATTCATGGTTTGAAGATGTGCATTGGCCAAGGGATACAACGCCTCATGGTAAAGGGAGATGCACTTCTCATTGTTAAACAGATTTTAGGCATTTGGGCATGCAAGAATGAAATCTTACGGAAAAAAGTTCATGCCATTCGTAGATTGTTTAATCAATTTGAAGAAGTGCAACTATATCATATTCCTAGGAAACAGAATGAAGATGCCGATTTACTTGCACAGCAAGTAGTTACATGTGTTGAGAAAGAAGTGCAGGTCATCATGGTGGCAGCAACTGTCAAGCAACGGAGATACCAGGGATTGGAGTCATTGACTCCCATTATTAGCTACATTTTGGAGGGCGAGTTTCCACAAGACTTCACGAAGGCTCAGAAGAGGAGACTCATGAAGAAGGCAAGCGCATATCTCTTCCTAGAAGGCTCCCTCTATCAAAGAGGGAGGGATCAAGTATGCAGAAGAGTACCAACTATTGAGGAAATTCCAGCCATTCTAAAAGGTTTGCATGAAGAAGCATGTGGTGGTCATTTTGCCCAAGAATTAACTGTGAAGAAGATTTTGCTTGCGGGGTATGTTTGGCCAAGTCTGCATGTGGATGTCCAACATTGGTGTAAAAGTTGTCACAATTGTCAGGTAAATGGGAATAGAAGATTGGTTTATGGTCCAAGGCAAATCGTGCTTGCAAATGGACCCTTTGAAAAGTGGGGCATTGATGCTATGGGTCCTCTGCCTAGGACAAAAAATGGTAAACTCTACATTCTAGTGGCTGTAGACTATATGACTAGGTGGGTGGAAGCACAAAGTGTGGCAAAGGTAAATGAGAAGACAGTGAGCAAATTCGTCTACACTCACATTTGTTGTAGATTTGGCACACCTTTGGAGATTGTTTCTGATAATGGTCCAGGGTTTAGAAAGGGATTGCTCACAGAAGTCTGTGAAGAACTTCACATTCTACATCGTCACAGTACACCCTACTATCCCCAATCAAATGGTTTGGTAGAAAAAGCTAATGGTGTCATTGCAGGCATCATTAGAAAGATGGTGAAAAACAAGACAAAGTTGTGGGATGACTTCTTGGATGGTGCCTTGTGGGCGTATCGAACCACATATAGGGAAGCCACGGAGTTCACACCATTTCACTTGGTCTATGGTCAAGAGGCTTTACAGCCAATTGAGCTAAACATTCCAACAATGCGACTTCATGGAAAATCAGCACAAGATGATCAAGAAGCATGGATGGATCGACTTCTTACCTTAGCTGAGCTTGAGTGGAAAAGAGAAGCAGCATACGAGTGCTATAAGAGGAAAGCCACACAGACAAAGGAGAAGCTTGACAAGAAACTGAAGGACAAAGGCATCAATGAAGGAGATCTTGTGCTAAGATATGACAATCGACTCGATAATCGTTTTGATGCCAAATTTGAAACAAGATGGCAAGGGCCATACATAGTCAAGAAGGCTTTCAATTCAAGTTACTATCAGCTTATGGACTTGAATGGTAAAGAGCACTCCAGGAAAGTAAACGGGTATCGCTTGAAGCCCTATTTGAGGCGCCTCCTACCAAAGGATCTACCAAAGATCTGTCAAAAGGCCACTGTCTCATGTAAGTATTGTTACATGAAGCATGAGTGTAACTCTAGCCAAAATTTTGAGGGGCCAAACAATAAAGATCTCGTCAAGGACTCTGAAGCACTCTCTTTGGAAAAGATGCTCTATGATGGTACATGAATATACCATCATCCAGGGGGAGGGCTAATGATAGCCATTTTTCAGCTCTTTGTAATTGCCACAGTGAGTTACCTCACCCTACCAAAATCACCCAAACACTGTGGCTATCCCTACCATTTCACTGTAGATAGGCGTGCGTGAGTCACGGGACTTTTCCCATATCTTCTTAAAAAACCCTCAATTAGCTAGTCATTGGGCTAGTTGAGCCAAAAAAATTTAAAAAATTTAAAAATATAAGTATATTATGGCCCATGCGTATGTAAATATTTCTTTGTATATAGGGCCTAAATAAAAGATTTTTTCATAATTATTTTGGTATTTATTTAAATATTTCTACCTAGGTGTGTGTTATTTATGCTCTGTACATTGCCTCACCATTACCACAATTTTTTCTTACCATTTTTCATACTCTTTATTCCATATAGAAATATTTTCATGTAAGCTTCTCTTATATTTGGTGTAACTCCACCCCAACAAAAATCCAAAAAAACTAGTTTTATTTATGTGTATATTTTTTCACTATTGTGATTTTTCCCTTCCTACATCTATTTTGTTTTTTTTTTTCTAAAAAATTAGAACACCAAAAATATTTATCTTTTTATGGTAGCCTCATAATGAGAGAGATTTCTTTTGACCCCTTTATATTTTTTCCACTTATATTATTTATATTTGACATGTACATATTTTTTAGACCCCTCAATATTTGATTTTCTTAGTTGTACTATTCACTTATATCATAATCTCAACAATATCTTCAATTATAGACCTACCAAATAAGGTCAAGGGTAGGTGGCATGCATACATGCACTATGGAGGGCTCACTCTTGGAGGTATTCAAAAGAATCATCCAAAGAAGGACCCCACAAGGACCTTGTGCAGTGGAAAAAAACGGTCGGTTTTGCTGAATTTTTAAAGTTCACTTGCTCTCCGAGTTTGAAAAGGGGATACAAACAAAAGTTGTAGCTCGTGGGCTGAACTTTTGCCTCAAAGTTTTTCATATTTTTTTGAGCTACGAGCTGTGAGCTATGATTTTATTAGTGGACCCCAGTTTTCCCATGCTATGCAGCCACACTCTCTCTTCCACTTTATCACTTTCCTCTTTCACACACACTTCTCCACTCATCATCCCCACCTCTATCACCACTCCTCTCTGCACCCTACTCACCTTCTCCTCAACCTTGAAGAATAAGAGAAACCATGGTGAACTCATACCTCCACACACAATTCCATTCGAAAATTGACCACCTAGTCTCATTTTTCCTCCTCCAATTTACCCATATCTATAAAAAAAACCACAAAATTCAGCCTCTTCTCTTAAAAGACAGCATCATGGTGGTTGATTACTCAGCTTCAATTACCTTGTCTCTCAAGGAAGGTCAAGAGTGGAGAAAAAATGTACCGTCAAAGCTAGTGGACCGTCAACAAGCGTCAAAATTGGCCCTACTCAAGACACTTGGAGCATCAACCTTGTAAGAAATCCACCTTTTCTTACCTCTTAGGAGTTTTTATTCCTTATTTGTATCCTACATGGATACTCCCATTGTAAATATCCAATTCCATTTGTAAATTAATACTAACTCTACTAACACTAACCCACTATGAAAAGTCCTATCACCTCCATTTCTCTCCTCTCTCTTTTCCCACCAACTTCTTGATAATTCCAAGAAAAAGAAATTAGATAAATTGCTGAAAATCTAACCCAACCATGGTTAGAGGAGTAACCCTAGCCTTCAAAATTGCTATAAAAGGAGGCTGTAGCTAGCACAAAAGGGAGGAGCCATAAGCAAGAGCACTATGCTATAGCTTGAGAAGCCAAGCTCAACCTCTCTAGAAGGAGCTCTTTAGTGGAAGCTTATTGTCTTATGCATGTGCATATGTTGTAATAGGGGATTAGCAAGGGAACTCTATGCCATTGTAAGAGAGAGAGTGATCATTCAATTGAGAGTAGGAAATCTATCATTTCTCCTACTAGTGTAAGCCCAACATTTGCTGAATCAAGGAGGGTGGATTTGGACTAAGCTTGGATACTTTGTCTCCCTTCCAACGTGAAGTAATGGGCAACAATGATGCGTAAGTATCTTGGTGTTTTTTGCTAAGTTCTTGATAGCTTGTCTCTGGTGTTGTCATCAATCTAGCCATAAATCCCACATACTGTAAGAGGGCGACAGGGTGGAGAGGACTCCCCTGGCCTTAAGACAGTGATTGGGGTGGCTTTTCTTGTGATGTGTTGTGGTGAAATTTACGCAAGCTATGTTGAACAAATACTAATCTCACTTTGATTTGTCATGACAGATTTGTAAGAAGGCATTAGTGCAACAAGCACCCCCTTCCCCCCTCTCTCCCTTTCTTACATATATATATTTATGTTTGCTTGATCATTAACGATACACTTCAAAGCAGCCCGAGCACCATCTCTCTCTCATCTCTCTCTCTCTCGTGTTTTAGTGTGTGAGAGTGTTCCATTGGTGTTAGGGTTAGTGTAAATTCCTTGCTTGTTTGTGGGTTTCTCTAACGATTCTCCTCTTTTGCGTCCTAGTTCGCTCCTAAACTAGGTGGTGCCCCTTGTGTAGTTGGGATTTAGCTGGGGGTTTGTTGTTTTGGTTTGTGTTGTGTTGTGCCCCAGCCCCATTGAGCAGCACGGGAGCCTTGAAGGGTGTCTAGAGGTTGCTCTTCTTGTTGCCCGCCCCGGACCGCCTCACTATAAAGGCTCCATTTATCACATTAACACAAAAATGCTAACATACAATGATACCTAAAGCACATTTGAAAGTGAGGCTTAATCTTAAGCTCCAGCGTAAGGCTTAAGTCTCAAAGTTTAGGCTTTTGTTTCAAGACTAAAATTTACGTCTCAAAATTTATGCTTATGTTTGAAGTTTAAAATGTAAGTCCTAAGCCCTTTTTAGTCTTCATCATTCACTATGTGAAAATCTTTTATACTATGTGCACTGAAGACCTATTTATAAAACCCCTTATCTATGAATTTTTCAAGGTATCATCCAATTTTCTTCATAATCTATAAATATTTTGTTATTTGTAACATTTTTTTGCTACAATGCTCATGAGACTGGACTCATATGGTAGTGCTACACTAACATACAAAGGCAAGGCTCAAACTTAAGTTCGATCCTACAAAATAAATTTCAGTTTCTTGTTATAGATTACGACTCTTTCTTAACATATGTAATCGCTACAATAGGATATGAAATTGTGAGCTTCACTTGGAAGTACTGAGGTAGGATTCTATGACAAGGACTTTTGTCGTTGAAACTCATACACATGATCATGTGATACTCACCTAACATGATACCTATTTCACATTTGGAGGTGAGGCTCAAACTTAAGTTCATGCCTAAGGCTTAAGTCTTAACCTTAAGCTTATGTTTCAAGTGTAAGGCTTAAATCTCAAGCCATCTCTAGTCTCAACGCATTCACTATGTATAAAATTATTATATTGTGCACATCTAGGGCCTATTAAAAAACCTTTTAACTATGAATTTTTCAAGGTATGATCCTTTTTACTTCATGATCCGTAAGTATTGCTATTTGCAAGATTATATTACTACAATGCGCTTGAGATTAGCCTAACATGGTAGTGCTCATGAGCTTGGCCTCACATGGTAGTGCTACACTAACATGTGGAGGCAAGGTTCACACTTAAGTTCAAGCCTACAAACTAAATTTCCATGCATTGCTAGGCACAAAGGCATTATGAGTTTCAGGTAACATATGCAAGTGCTACACTAGGATATGGAATTTCAAGTCTCACTTAGAACAACTCAGCCATGACTTTTGTGATTGAAGTTCATACACAAGTGCTTCATTATCTCTCCTTGTTAAGCTTGAACTTAAGTTTGAGCCTCATTAGTGTTTAGTAATGCTTCATTATTGTCTCACCAAAACCAAAATTTTTTACTCTTAATACACATCTATATGTTAGCTATGCTTTGTGAATTGACACTTTAAATAAAGACATGTGCTTTGTGATGGCTCAAACTCAAGTTTGATCCCCCCCATCATTTTTTAAAACAAAAGCAATTAAATCTGATTAAAATGACATACTTTTAGATAAAGACACAAGATAGTATTAAGAAACTAGTGTTTGAAGGACCTAAAGTATCACAATTCAATACACTATCCTGCCTTTTTACACTTTAGGAGTCTGTTGGTACATGAAATGGCATGCATCATTAAACCTAGTATAAAAAATACTCTAAGAAGCATTCACACCTTTTTCATCAGATACTACAATGTCTTGAGGGGCTCTATCATCCTCTTGTGCATCCTCATTGCTTGCATCATCATCCACATTATCTTCATCATTTTCTTTTGCACACTCAACATCCACAACTTGACTCATTTCTCCAACATTGTCTCCCCCCCCTCCCCCCCCCTTGATGATCAAAATTCATAGCTTCTTGAACTTCACTATCATCCGTGTTGTCTACGTTATCATTGTCTTCATTTTCATCAACATCCTCTCCACTGCCTTGTTGCTCATCGATGTCAAGATTGTTAAGGTCTTCTTTTTCTTTATCATCCAGCTCAACTGTTTGTCTTGCAAGTGATGCTTGACTTGCACCACACCACTCCTGCAAGGACGGATCGCTCTCCAAAAGACTAGAGCATTGAGATTCTAACTCCATTGCTTCAAAATCATCTTTACATAGAGCAATTGCCCTTCTCTTCTTTGACAAGCTTTGCTCCAGCACAACTCCACCGCAAAAAAAATCCAAAATATAGCTTTGCTCAGGACAAAACTCTGTGATAAGGCCATCAATGAAGTTTCTATCAATAAATTCATGATCCTTGCCACAAGAGCCTGAGAAAAAGACTCTTTTTGTATGAGCTTTGGCAATAGCCTCAAATCTATCAACCTTGCTAACAAAAAGAGCAACCATTGCAGAGTCCATCTATCCATGAGTCATCTCTTGTTGCTTGGATATTTCCATATTCAATATGGACCTTAGTTGACTGGCTAGAAACCCCTTCAACAAGAATTCCGATATTTATGAAATCAATGAAACACACTAGCACATATTCGTATTGTGCATCAATGTGTTTAGATTGAGTGCCAAATTTGCAATAAAATCTGTAGAGAGCTCTTCTTTAGTACCATGAAGATCCAAGACGGCCAATTGAAATGGTACGTGCTCTGTATTGCAAAAGTATTTGATCTGCCCACCCCCTTGATTCTCCATGGAATAGACTCATCTTGAGCTATTATGCCCATATTAGCTCTATAAAGATGATTGAGGAGAGTTATTACACTTTTTGGAAGTGAGGGTGGAGTCTTCTTTTCTCTGTTGAGGGAGTCCTTGACATAGCACTGGCTATAGCTCCTCATTTGATTGTACTCATGCTCTCCTAGCTTCTACTTCTCACAAACTTGCTCCCAAGAGTAAACTTTTCCCTTGTCAAATCAAAGAAGAATGATATTATTGCTTCTTTCAACACTCGATCTGTTTTTAGCTTCCAAGCCATCTCATGCATGTCCATTCTATGAGGTGTATGCTTGCTCTTGTTTAGCAAGATGGTTTTGTCTAGGATTGCATTTTGTAGTTCAAGAACTTCTTTATTCTTGAGGCCTAACATGACCTGAACAATGTAGGTGCCAGTGTTGTTGTGCCAGGTGCTTGTTGAATCTGACCACCCTTCATAGTTAGAAATTTAGGATTTTTGTTGGAACCTTCATCAATTGTTTCTCCCTTTGTATTTGGTAGCAAGCCTCGAGAATATTGTCTCATGATCTTGACCCAATTCTTCCATATCTTCTCATCACATAGAAGCAAATGCAAGTTGGTCTTGACAAATCCCTTTTGAAGTGTGTGCTCTGATGTCTCAACAAAGGTCGGCAAAATTGAAAATTCCAACATCAATATTGACAAGGCTCTAACTTGTGGGATTGAGACACATACTTAATAAGTTCAAGCCTAGCTAGATTGAATTGTTTCTTTATATGCTCACATACATCTATGCAAAGTCCAAAATACATGGGTATATGTAAGTGGGGCTCAAACTTAAGTTCGAGCCTCGCTTGTTTGTGCAATGGCCTCATATGCAAGTGACACTAAATCTTAAGTTAAAACCTCAATTTAAGTTCTAAATGAGCACATGGAGATCTTGCTTGAGCCTACGATAGACTCTAGTTTACAACTAGATATTGATTAAAAAGACTCACATCCATGTTTTCAAAGAATCAAACAAGTACCTTCCAAGCCTCAAAGTCCTTCTTGGTTTGGTTGACACCAGGTGGTGGCTTAGAAGGACAACCATTTGTAGGCCATTGTACTCGTGCTTGCATAAGTTGGTCAAGAAATGGCTCCTTTTGCATTGACATTGAAACAGATAGATTTGCATCTTTGGAGATTTCACGAGAGATCTTTGGTGGGCAATTGAGAATAATCTTTGATCATCTATATTTGAATTGTTGACGCAATTGAGGGGTAACCATTGCAACATTTTCACCCTGCAAACGTTTTGTAGCACTAATGGAGTGTTGTCCAGAGATGATCTAGTAATCAACATTGCGAACATCCTCTTTGGAAAGTTTGTCAAGAAAGAGGATGTTTTTTGGAAGGATCACAAGGCATCAAAATTGCTAGTATCTCCTCTTGCTTTGGTTCTTGAATGAAGTCTAAAGTCAAAATTCTGACCCAATCTAGATTTAATCTTCTGTACACATAGTTTGATGGAGCAGGAAAACACCTTCTCACGTCAATGCTAAAGACTTCATTAATCCCAAAAGGATAGAATCCCTTCTTGATTTCTAAAGAGGTCAGTGCCTTGTTATCTTTGGATGGAGTTTCCATGTCCATCAACTCCTCTTCAGAAACCTCTTTTTCTTATGCACTCTTTTTCATCTTCCTCTTTGCTAGTTTTTGTCGATCTTCCTCAAGATTAGAATCATCCTTTGCCTTTCTTTTCCTTCTGAGTCCTTGTGCATCTTGCCCTTGTGAACCTTCTTTCTCCTCTAAATTAATGGTGGCAGTGATCTTCTCTACATGTGTTGAAGCACTTGCACGGGCACCTCTTGATGCTGCAAGTGCATCCTAGCTATGGCTTTCCCCGTCTTCTCCACAACTTTCTTAGATAGTGCCCCTATTGGTTTCTTTGTAGGTACAATCTTCTTTGGTAAGCTCAAGACTCGCTTTGCATGTTTCACTACCTTCACTAGGTCTTCCACCCAGTCCACACCCGAGTCTTCTTGATTAGTGAAGCTGGAGATCTTCAATCCTAGTTTTACAATAGAGCTTTCTTTTCCTAGTTTGCTACCATTCATGTCTGCTACATGAAAAGTGCCCAATGATAAGAAAAACTTGTTTGCCTTTGTGGTCTCTCCAATAGGCAGCACATTACATGCAAAGCATGGCATTGCTGTTGCATCCACATCATCTTTGACACCCACAACAATCCCCATGTCTCCATATTCCATATCACCTTGTGACAAATATAGATGGATGTCACCTTTGTAGTTTGCATCTGTATCGTAGGTATCCACAAACAACTTCACCCCTTCTTCTTTTGTTAACTCAAAGGTCTTGTCAACCTTTATTCTTGAAGTAGTAGTTTTGGCGTTAGTGGACATTCAAAGAACATTGCGTGTGAAGACTTGTGCACCCTGCTCTAGTATACTTGGTACATTGGAAGCCTCCATTCCTGAAACAACCAAAAAGAGCAATATTAGAACCTAAACAAGGAGCATATGTTTAAGTTAAATAGTATATTTAAAAAAAAAAAACACTAGCACGTGTAGGCGAGGCTCGAACTTAAGTTTGAGCCAAAAGATGTTGTTTTGTACCCTTGCTAGCCACACGGATGTCATGAGAGTAGTCTTGCAAGTTAGTGCTACATTAAATTTGAGCCTAAAAGTGAAGCTCTATGATTTTTCTAGCTACAAGGATGTCATGAGGCTAGGCATGCACCCTAGTGCTACATTAGCATATGGAGAGGAAGCTCAAACTTAAGTTTGAGCCTAAAAGTGAATTTTTATTCCCTCATGCACTTGAGGCTCGAACTTAAGATCGATCCTAAAGGGGCTATTCTATGCCCTTGATAACCACAAATATGTCATTAAGCTAGCCTTCCATGCTAGTGCTACACTCGAATATGCAAGTGGGGATCAAACTTAAGTTTGAGCCTCTTGTCATTGGTAACCAGAAGGATGCCATGAAGGACTTAGTGAATCTAGATTTTCATGATAGTGCTATACTAACATATCTAGGTGAGGCTCTGTTAAGCCTAGGAATTTTTGGGACGTTTACCTTAGTGGAAGTTGGAATGTGAACTTTTGTACTTTTGGGATTCCAAGGGGTGTTCTTGGGAAAGGACGTTGCCCATTAGTCTTATCGAAATATGTAACTGTCGATCAATATCTTCTTGGGAATGTGAAGGCGGAAGTTATGGCGGATTTAGTATGTTGTTAGTTTCTGTGTTTTGTTCCAGTTCCAGCTCCATTCTGATTTCTGTACTTTGTCTATTTTGAATGTATGTGCCTTAAACACTTGGCGATCACGATGTAAGTGTGATGTAGCATGGATGGATTCAAGTTTCTCTTGTAGGAGCGAGTGCTGTGGCAATGGAGTGAGGATGTTCAGAATAGTGTGAGTTGGCATGGGTAGTTGGTTGCACTCTGGAGGAAGTGGAGGAGGATATATTCCCATATTGGACAAGGTCAGTTGCTAGGAGGTTTCGGCAGTTGTATGGGCGAGACAGTCAGTGTTCGGAATTGCAGGGAATTTTGGATTATCCTGGGATGCACCGAGTTTCTATAGGGGAAGATCCAGAATGGACAAGAAGATTTGGATGTACGAGAGGATTATCTAAGAGGCAGACAGAAGGAAGAAGTGGAAGATGAACCAAATTTATTATCACAGATTTTGAGGGTCCCCGGGAAGAAATTCCGGGGGATTAGTAGGGGGGAGTTATTGGAGTCAAGTTCCACTAGGAGGAAGTGCAAGAAGTTGAGTACCACTAGAATCAAGAATCAGATCAGTTTGCAGAATCAGAACTCAAATCAAAATGACTGTTGCAGAGTTTGAAGTCAAATTGCGAAATCTGGAATTAGAACTGTTGCAAATGTGGAAGTCAGAAAGCAACCAAATTTCAAATCAAAGTTCTAGCGGATAAGCTCCATGGGGAGTCAAAATAAGAAGAGAAAGAAATGCAAGGTATGCATGAGTCGGAAGCATGAAGTGGAGGATTTCCCATGTGCAGTTGATGAGTGTTCAGAGCAAGATGCATGTAGGAAGTGGTGTATGGTGGATTTGTGATCAAAACTTCATAAATTTAGCCGAAGAATTCATAAAGCATCAATTGATGGGACACAGGTAGCATGGGATAAGCTGGAAGATTTTGAGGATGACTTAGAGAGGGCATATGAGTGGTTGACTAATCATAAATGAAAGAGGAGGACATCATGTTCCAGCAGGAAGGAGGTGAGAAAATTGCAGGAAGAATGTGAGAGATTGAGGGATGCATATGCGGCTGAGTTCGAAGATGAATTAAGTGATGATGATGACGGATGGGTTGGCTTGGAGACGGACATACATCATGTGGGGATACCAAAGGTGGAGGAGAAGGAGGTACAAAAGGAGGTTGGCCAAGAGAGCCTAATACTGCCCCTAGATACCCCTACCCTACCATTGGAGTGTGCTCATAGGGTGGAGACGGAATATCCATTGCTGAAATTGATGTCGGTGTTGTCACTTGTCAATGAGATTTATTATTTAGAGGAGAAGCAAATCATACATATTGAGGATGTTGTTCATGGAAATCAAAGACCATTTGAAGAGGTGGATAATGTGAGGAATGGACAGGTGGATAGTCAGATGAACGAGAGGTGATGGATAGAGAGAGGAATGAAGGAGAAGAGGTGATTGATTTATTTTTGGGTTCAATTGAGAATGTATGTAGGATTACAAATGAAGATTCAAATCAAGAAGAAGTTTCAAAAATCAAATGTACTCAGGAGGAATTTGCAGCAACAACAATGAACAACTCAGTTTTGGAGGAATTGTCACCACGAGATCCACTGATGGAAATATGCGTTAGCAAAACTTGTAGAAATTGTATCCCAACAATGTACATAGCAGTTTCGATCAGAAAATCAATGGGTGGTAGCTCAACAAATGCAAGTGGGAAGTCAAAAAGAAGACCATGTGGAGGATCATCAATATCAGTAGGATAAAAGGCAGCAAGGTAAGGAGGAGCAACAGGAGGTCAGGGAACAGAGCCAGGCAGAAACCCTGGTTACCTCTATCCTACCACGGAAGTGGAGGATTATTCCTTTTTGACTAATTGAAGTGTCATGTTCATTGGGAATTCACATACATTTGAAGAGGACAATTGTCAGCAGCAAATGGAGGATGTGCATGCTAATGCGGATATCATGGCGGAATTTTATCATTTCAAGTGGACTTTAAAGAAAATGTCAAAAGAAGATGTCAAAAGAGCCAAGCAACAATTGCAACAGCAAGGACCAGAAGATGACAGTAGCATAATGGAGGAGATTGAGGATGATGATATTCATATTGGAAGTTGGAGGTGGCATTCCATATTGCGGCAGTTTCATATAGATGGATAGGAAGAGATATTGAGGGAAAATTTTCAGTTGATAAAGCAAGTCAAATTTTGGAAGATGCCGAATGTGATTCAGACTCAAATTCAGATTTCAATTCAGATTCAGTCTCAATTTTGGATTTGGATTCAACTGCAATTTTGGATGCAAAGACCAATTTAGATGCAAATTTTAATGGAATCCGTGAAAAGCCTGATGAAGAGCTATGACAATCAGTGTCACAAGGAGGATGACATCGATACTCAGTGGGGATTAACAACATCATTTTCTTCTTGGATTGGACAAAATCGGAACAAATATGTAGGAGTTGATAGGGCACTGTTGTATAAGGGACATGAAGAGGAGTATACCAAGTGTCAAATTTTGGATCAGATTCATATTCCGAGTGAGATTCAGATTCAAATTCAGATTCAGATTGGAATTCAGATTTAGGCGGAAATACAGATGCAAATTCAGATATGAAAAGTTCTTGAAATTTCACAGTGGATGTTGTGGAAGGCTAAAGATATTGCAGCAAATGATGAAGTCATCTTTAGAAATGCAGATGGAGCTGAATTTTATCATGGCGATTGTCAATCCATTTGTCAATTTGGGAGTCAAGCGGATGATGTAAACGTGGAAGTAGAGGATGTTCAGCAAAATGCAGATTTAATGTCAAAGTATGTTCAACATGTAAAGGGATCTGGAATTCGGAATTCGAATGGCGGACTGGATGTTGGAATTCGGACAGTGGGATTGGAAGTCCAGAAAGAGGAAAGTTGGAGGAATGGAATTGGGCAAAAGGGTCAAGGGGTACTCATTAGTGGGGGTACTCACTTTAAGGCTAAAAACTCGCTCAGTGCTGATGTGACTCATTTAAGAACAAATTTTTTTTTGGCGAATCTTGCATGGTGTGCCCGAATCGAGGTGAAAATTCATCATTATAAGATTAAGGTGGTGAGAAGTGTTGGAGATCACATCCAAGTGTGAGACGTCGCAGTTCACTGATTGTTAAGGAGAAGACGAGCAAAATGTTTTCTGAAAATATTATGGGAAAGCTGATGGCGGGGATGACAGGTCTCTTAGTAGCTGATTCGGATGCGGATACCTTGAAGCAGGAAGTGCTGGAATATGCACAGGAGATGTGGAATACATCTACAAGGCTTTGGAGAGAAAACATGGAGGTGCCGACGGACAGATTCAAAAACTGGTTTCAGCTGGTAGGAAAAGAAAGTGTTAGGAGGGAGAATGAGGAATTGAAGGTGGAAAATGAGAAATTAGTGGCAGAGATGCAGGAGTTGAAGGAAAAAAGTAAGGAGATTGAAGTGAATGCAGGGGCAATGAGTAAGTGGACGGAGGAGATGAGCAGTGATGTTTTGGGACCATATCGGATTGTAGCAGGAGGAGCGGAATCAGAAGTGGAAAAGCAGGTGGAAGCAGAGGGGTAAAAGCAGGCGGATTCGGATGTTGTAGCAAAAAAGGCAGAAGTAGAAGGGGATGCTGGGGAGAAGGTTGTTTGATCAAGGGATTGTGGGTCCAGGTCAGCCTATGGCTCTAGCCACCGGGCTGTGCTAGGTGTTAAGCCTAGGAATTTTTGGGATGTTTACCTTAGTGGAAGTTGGAATGTGAACTTTTGTACTTTTGGGATTCCAAGGGGTGTTCTTGGGAAAGGGCGTTTCCCATTAGTCTTATCGAAATATGTAACTGTCGATCAGTATCTTCTTGGGAATGTGAAGGCGGAAGTTATGGCGAATTTAGTCTGTTGTTAGTTTCTGTGTTTTGTTCCAGTTCCAGTTCCATTCTGATTTCTGTACTTTGTTTATTTTGAATGTTTGGGCCTTAAACAGGCTCTAACTTAAGATTGAGCCTCTTGCCTCTGGTAGCCACAAGGATGTCCCTCGGCTAGCCTTTCACCCTAGTGCTACAATAGCATATGCAAATAAGGCTAGCAACAAGGATGTCATGAGGCAAGCCTTGTATCCTAGTGCTAAAGAATATGCACTTGAGGCTCGAACTTAAGATCGAGCCTAAAGGTGTTCTTATATGCCCTTGGTGGTAACAAGCCCTACATGCTTGTGCTACTCTAGTATATGCAAGTGAGGATCGAACTTAAGTTTAAGCCTGCTGGCATTGGTAGCCACATAGATGTCATGAGGCTAACCTTACACCCTAGTGCTAAAGTAACATATACAGTTGATGCTCAAACTTACACCCTAGGCTAACCTTACACCCTAGTGCTAAAGTAACATATACAGTTGATGCTCAAACTTAAGTTCAAGGCAGACTTGCTATATTAGCATATGTAGGCAAGGTTCGAACTTAAGCTCAAGCCTCTTTCCCTAAGCCACAAGGATGTCATTAAGCCAGACTTGCTACAATAGCATATGTAGGCAAGGTTTGAACTTAAATTTGAGCCGCTTTCCCTAAGTAGACACAAGGGTGTCATTAAGTTAGACTTGCTATACTAGCATAAGTAGGCAAGGTTCAAACTTAAGTTTGAGCCTCTTTCCCTAAGTAGCCACAAGGATGTCATTAAGGTAGCCTACAATAGCATATATAGGCAAGGTTCGAACTTAAATTTGAGCCGCTTTCCCTAAGTATCCGCAAGGATGTCATTAGGTTAGACTTGCTATACTAGCATATGTAGGCGAGTTTCGAACTTAAGTTCGAGCCTCTTTCCCTAAGTAGCCACAAGGATATCCCTCGGCTAGCCTTACACACTGGTGCTACAATATCATATGTAATTGAGGCTTAAACTTAAGTTTGAACCTAAAGGTGTTGTTTTGTTCCCTTGGTATCCACAAGGATGTCATGAAGCTAGACTTTCATGCTAGTGCTATACTAGCATATGCAGGCAAGGCTCAAACTTAAGTTCGAGCCTCTTGCCCTTAGTAGACACAAGGATGTCATGAGGAAAGCCTTGCATCCTAGTGCTACACTAGCATATGAAAATGAGGCTTGAAATTAAGGTGCTATTCTATACCCATGGTAGCCACAAGATGACATTAGGCTTGCATTCTAGTGCTACACTATCCTATGCAAGTGAGGATCAAACTTAAGTTTGAGCCTCTTGGAATTAGTATCTCTAAAGGATGAGTCTAGACTTACTCCCTAGTGCTACAATAGCTTATACAATTGAGGCTCGAACTTAAGCTCGGCCTCAAAGTGTTTTTCTTTTCCTTTGGTATCCACATGGATGTCATGAAGCTATACATGCATTGTAGTGCTATACTGACATTTGTAGGCAAGGTCTATACTTAAGTGAAAGATTTCTCCCATTGTTTGCCACAAGGATGCTATTCTATGACCTTAGTAGCTATAAGGATCTCACAAGGCTAACCTTTCACCGTGGCACTACAGTATGAAATACTCAAACTTTAGCTTGAGTCTAAAGATATTTTGCCATGTCATTGATAGCCACAAGGATGTCATGAGGCTGTGCCCTTGCATAGTAGGGCTACACTGCAAGCAAGTCTCTTTCCATTGGTAGCTACAAGGATGTTAGGATGCAAGCCTTGCATCCTAGTTCTAAAGAATATGCACTTGAGGCTCGAACTTACGATCGAGCCTAAAGGTGTTCTTCTATGCCCTTGGTAGCAACAAGCCCTACATGATGGTGCTACTCTACTATATGCAAGTGAGGATCGAACTTAAGTTTGAGCCTACTGGCATTGGTAGCCACACAAATGTCATGAGGCTAACCGTACACTCTAGTGCTAAAGTAACATACAATTGAGGCTCAAACTTAAGTTCAAGGCAGACTTGCTATATAAGCATATGTAGGCAAGGTTCGAACTTAAGCTCGAGCCTGTTTCCCTAAGTAGCCACAAGGATTCCATTAAGCCAGACTTGCTACAATAGCATATGTAGGTGAGGTTCGAACTTAAATTTGAGCCTCTTTCCCTAGAGCTATTATGCTCTGGCCCTAGTTAAGTCTCAAGCACTTGCATGAGGCAACGCTATCATGCTAAAATATCCACAATAAGCTCATGAGGCCACACTAGAGTGGAATATGCTAGTGCTTTGAGAGCATTAGATTGTTATAGTTTCTCAACAAGGAAACAAGGCACCAAAAATGAGCTAAATATCAAAAGCAAAGAATCTACGTCAAGTGGAAATGTCACACTCAGTACCCAACCAAGTAAGTGTTGTTATCTATCTTTTTCTTTAAGTAGATTAATTACTTAATTACAGTTTTAAAAAAAGTTAATTAAAGTAATTATTGATTAAGTACTCTAATTAGAGAATAGCCACTTACTTTTAATTTATAGAGCGTGATTTTAGACGTAGTTGTAGTTTGATTAACTTAATGATAGAGTTTAAAAGGTGTATCAAGGAGGCGGTAGCAAACAATAATGAGTATATGTAGCCATTAGAAGTAGATTAAATAGAGATTAGAAACTAATAGAATGAGATTGAAGACTGAATTTTGAGATGTTGGTTTAGGAGAGACTAAGAGGAAGGGAGGGAGTGATTAAGAGGAGGCAAGGGAGATTACACAGAGAGATTAGAAGAGATTATGGAGTGATTAAGAGGAGGCAAGGGAGATTACACAGAGATATTAGAAGAGATTAGGGAGTGATTAAGAGGAGTTGAGGGTAATTACACAAAAAGATTAGAAGAAGATATCACTCACACACACACACACACACACACACACACACACACACACACACACACACACACACACACACACACACACACACACACACACACACACACACACACACACACACACACGAGAGAGAGAGAGAGAGAGAGAGAGAGAGAGAGAGAGAGAGAGAGAGAGAGAGAGAGAGAGAGAGAGAGAGAGACAAAGAGGTGCACCTGGATAAGCCTTTCAAATTTGAAATTCAAATTTCAATCTAGACTCCACTGCTATATTAGATCTTCACCTGCAATCAAAAAGAGAAAGACATGCACACACACACACACACACAAACACACAAAGAGAGAGAGTTAATGTAGAGCGTTTTGGGATTGCAAATAGATTCATAGAGGAGAGGGAGATGGGAAAGTAAAGAACCATACCTATCACGTCGTCGTCGATTTTTTCACAGTCTGCACAAAAATCCAAACCCTATTTTAATGTAGAAGAGAGAGAGGGATAGAGAATTGATATAGAGTTGTGAAAAAGAGCCTTGTGGGGCCGCGAGCAAATGCGTAGAGGGCAAGGAGATGCGGGAGTAAATAATCTCACCTGTCGCGTCGTCGTCGAATTCGTCACAGTCTATAGAAAAATCCAAACCTATTATAATATAGATGGTTTCAAAAGCATTAAAAAGTATTTAATAGCTTTTTCCACCAACCCTACCAAGGTTAGATTAGCAAACTCACATGTGTGGACCAAAAGTAATGGTTTTCATGATGGTTAAAGAAGTGGAAAAAAAACTTTTCATGAATATCAGCATAACTTTCACATACGGAGTCCGATTGCAAAACTTTTTTTATGAGCCTGTAGCTTGAGAGCGGCTCTATGCTTTTGTGAACAAACCCTGTTCAAAAAACTATTGATACACAATAGCCATAGGTTTTATGAACAATTTTCAAAAAGACGACGTTTAAGGGGTCAAAAAATTCAACGAAATTAGGGGTGTCTAGAACTAGTTTTTTGAGAGTTTTGGGAAAATAATATTCACAAGTTGGACATAGTTTTGACTTCCCTTGGCTAAAACCTCTGAGGATCAATGAATGAGGGAACCGCCTCCACCAACCCTCATGCTTAACCGATTTCATGGCACCTTTTTGCATGTAAAATTTTCCTGCTACAACACGTAAAACACCAGGACTATAATCACCAAGAATCGATTTACACATAAACAACTGAGAAAAAAACCTCATTGTATTTTGAACGTCCATCAAGGCTCAATTTCATAGCATAATCTCCGAGGCCACCTATGCTCGAACTAGTGTCCTATCCTAAAAGAAAACTATATGACTAACTAGGCTCGAACTTACATTTGAGCCACTCATGCAACTACTTTGAAGCCACACCTTCTTGTAATCTCCGACTCTTTTGATAGGTCATTCAAGGAAACTTAGGTTTTATGTAAATCTCATCATTACCTTGGCTCCACCTTACAACTCTTTAAATGTATAATGTAGCTCAAACTTCAATTTGAGTCTCCTTCCCAATTCAAGGCTACTTCAACTTAGCTTGGGTTTTTTTCTCACACCTCTTGTTGCTCATAGATTTCTAACACTTGAATGTGCATCTATGCTCAAACTAGAGTTTGAGCCTTCTACCAAATTCCATGGGTGCCTCCATGTAACTTGGACTACATCTTGCAACCCGTGTGACAAGTATAGATTTCTAACACTTGGATGTGCATCTATGCTCAAACTAGAGTTTGAGCCTTCTACCAAATTCCATGGGTGCCTCCATGTAACTTGGACTACATCTTGCCTCCATGTAACTTGGACTACATCTTGCAACCCGTGTAACAAGTATAGATTTCTAACACTTGGATGTACATTTAGGCTCAAACTTGAGATCGAGCCACCTACAAAACTCCATGCTTGCCTCTATGAAACTTTGGCTTCGTAAAACTCTTTTTATCTAGGTATTTATAGCACTTAGATGTACATCTAGGATCAAACTTGAGCTTGAGCCTCCTACCGTCGTGCGTGGGTTGACTCAATATAGCTTGAGATCCATCTTGCAACTATTTTAAGCTATAGATTTCTAGCACTTAGACCTACATTTAGGCTCAATCTATGCTTTGGCATTGTAACTTAGGCACCATCTTGGACCTATTTTCAGCTTTAGATTTCTAGCACTTAGATGTACATTTAGGCTCAAACTTGAGCTCGAGCCTCCTACCATCTGCAATAGGTTGATTCAATATAACTCGAGATCCATCTTGTAACTTTTGTGAGCTGTATATTTCTAGCACTTGGATGTGCATAAAGGCTCCATCCTCCTATCAAATTCCATGGGTGCCTCTACAATGTAACATAGTCCCTATCTTGCAACTCTTGTTAGCTTTAGATTTCTAGCACTTGGATGTACATACAGGCTCAAACTTGAGCTCGAGCCTCCTACCATCCTCCATGAATTGACTCAGTGTAGATTTTCTTAATTGAATGGGATGCAAGCTTTTGCCAAAATTGTGAGTGTATCTTGGGAATGCATTAAATTTTGAGTTATATGTTCATACATACAATTTTATTGATATCTCTTGATTTTCTCAAAAATTACAAGGTCCAAAACAAGGTGATTCAGTGTTTCTTGTTGATTGTTCCACAAGGAAATCTCGTGGGGTTATTCATTCCATTGATGCATCTCAACGTTGTGGTTTTGAATTGATTGGCACAACATGTGTGGTGATACATGTACTAGAAAGTTTTGATGACACCTTTTTGATTCCATTCGTCACAATGGATGCAAGAACCATGTCTCAAGCAGTTGGAAGCATCATCAAATGGCCATTGCATAATATTGTTATGGAGAGAGGAAAATCTCACACAATAGATGATGATTTTCTTATCGGTCAAGAAGATGGCTTGATAGATAGAGCGAGTTGGAAAGAAAAAAGAGTCATCCTTTGGGCTGACAATGGATCTAAAAAACTTGGTAATGGAGTGGTATTGCTGGTCCACCCATATGAGGCTATAAATTGTACTGAACTAGGTGAGAGTAGCTTGGGTGTCATTGTGGAAGGGTCGATGCATCCACATCAAAGTGATATTTCAAGTTTGAATTTGGTAAGCTGGCCTATTAGGCAGCTCACATTTGAGAATGGTGAGCCCTTGATCAAAGACACTGGATATTCTTCTGTCATTGAGGGTATTCAAGATTTCCTCATGGAAGAAACGGGAGATTCCCTTGACAGCTTATATGCTTCCAGTGATGACTATGAGGATGATGGCATAGATAACAACACTGAAACTAGTTTTGGAGAAGGTATCACCAGTACAGAACTAGGTCTTCTTCTTCATACTCAAAATGATAGAGAGCAAAATGCCATTGCCGGTGACTATGATATAAGAGATGGGACAGGTAAGAAAAGGAGTTATGTACAGAGTTAGGCCTAGAAAAAAAAAAGTTAATGCTCATGCTTTCAACAAACAATGTGATGTTGCAAACATTCACAAAGTTGCAACAATTGATTGTTGTGAGATGCAATGCTGCCAGATTGGAAACATATCCAAAATCATGCAAGCGAGGGCAGACTGTTGGGGACAAAGCTACACTAGCCGATGCACATTTGTATTGGATTGTATGAGCATGGCTCATAGAAAAGATCAAGAAGAGGAATGCTTTGAGTTTACTTTTGATGGAAAGAAGGTATGTAGTAAAGCATGGTATGTAATGCATGGAATAGGAAAGTCAACATTTTACAGGCTGCGTAAAAAATTCTTGGATGGAGCATGCAATGGCAATCATGGAAACACTGGATTAATAAGGAAGAGCTTGACACATGTTGAGATGGGAAAAGCACTCATACAAGTCTTCATAGATAATAATGCAGATCAAATGCCACATAAGTCAAGGACAACCATGCATGGCACTCAGGAAACTGAACGTGTTCTACCAACGATGTACAAACAAGTGGAAATTTTACGAGAAGTAAACAACACACTTGTCACAATGGAATACAAAACGTTGTCACAGCCAACATTCTCAAGTTTGTGGAACACAGTCTTCAAGACAATCACTTTATCAAAATCAAGCACATTCTCTAAATGTGACATTTGCACATCAATAAAGGTCAAGCTGGAGTCTACCAAAAATCAGGTGGAGCGTGCTAGATACATGACACAGAGGAGATCACACATGTTGCAACAAATGAGCTGTAGAAATCTGTACTATGCTTGGAGGAGCTCTTCAGAAATGAATCCAACCAACTTCTTGTGCATTATACATGACAAGATGGACGAGAGTAAGACTGCTATACCACAAATTAAACCAGTTCCAAAATCTCTCAATGGAGTTGAGAGGCTTCCAGTATCCTTGACAGGAATGCTCACTCATGGACATGGACAAACAGCTTATGGTCACTTTGCATTGGGATTATGGCCGAGTGATCCCAACTTCACAATTGCATCTCTCTCAAAATGTCTAAGACTCTTGAAAGAAGAGATAAACATATGTTTGGTGACTTGAGCTTAGAAAAATCAAGTGTAGAACCACGAACAAATCTTTTTGATTGTTTTTTGTCTACAGCTTCTCTCTATCACCATATGAAAGTGCTTAAGGAGAAAAACCAGTACAACAAGGAACAGAGTGCTCAGAATGAAGAAGCAGACTGATCTAATCACAAATGTGAATGTGGACACTGAGAATTTTGCTTCTCAATAGGGAAATGATTGTCCAAGGATGCAATCAATCTTTGCTACTAATGCACATGTACAGGAGGATGGCAATGTAATTTGGGTTCAAGAGGTTGCCAAGAACATTGTTGTTGCAACTTGACAATTGTGGTTCAGAAAATAAGAATCGATATGTGTTTGCATACCTATCATTGTTGGTTGCATGAGGAGTATTTGACACTGTGCAACGTGGATTTCTTATGGTTGGTCACACTCATAAAGACATTGATGCATTGTTCAGTCGCTTTTCTGAGAAGCTTAGAAAACAAGCCATTTTTACATTTCCACATTTGATGAAGATCTTCAGTGAGTGTGTTAGCATGCATCCTGCACCTTTTCTCCTACAAAAGGTGGCAGACTTTAAAGGATTTGTAGAGGGGTTCTTACATGATGGAGCAGATAGCTTAGTCGGTCATTCAAAGCCATTGCAATTTAGGTTCTATATGAGTGATGGAATACCTTTGATGGAGTACAAAGTACACCCTAAAAATGTGGATTGGTTACTCAAAAATGGTATAGAGTTATGGAAGACAAATGAACAAGGAGGAGACAAGCTTCCTGAAGGTGTTCCAAAAGTATTACCACCCTTTGAGTATGTTAAAGATAGTGAGAAAGTTATGGAAGGATTAAAGAAGTATGTTAGTTGGTGGAAAGATCACTTGCAAGAGAAAGGAGATGAAAGTGAGTATGCTAGGTGGATCAACCTAGTTCTTATGTCCTGGGAGAATCTCATGCAAGCTATGCAAAACCTTGGACAAAGTGAAAACACTTTATTTGATGACTTCTTGCCAAGGAGTATACATGAACAAGATCATCCTCTTGAAGTTCCATTGGAAGATGGTCAAGATGAAGCACTTGACATAAGCGAGGGCCACTATTGTGGTCCAATGCGCAACAAACCTGCTGAGGAGTCCAACCCAACTCTTGATGTGGAAAAGGGAGACTTTGTACTTGTGAAACCTTGTGATGAAAATTACCCAATTTGGTTAGGAGTGGCAGCAACAGATATTGATCAGAACAATGACTCGACAACCTATCTTCAAGTGAAGATACAATACTGGGCACCAATTTCAAAGAAGAAGAATGCAAGTGATGTGGATGTTTACAAGGATTGTTGGAACAAGTATTGGAGAGAGAACATCAATGATCCTCAACGTTGGGAAGACACTAGCTGCATCATTTGGGCATGGAAGCCCAAGGGTGGACGAATTCCTGAAAAAATCAAGATTCCAAAGCAAATAATCCTCAAGGCCAAAGAGAGTCAGTTGAAACTTGATGAACATGAGGCACCATCAAATGTCAATGCAAATGAAGAGGAATGATCACTTAGCATTGGCCTTTCACCTTTGTAATCTTCTAGCAATGGTTCCAATTAGTCCACCCATAGCTAGGGTCATTATCAACATTGATAATGGCATCCCACCTTTGTAATCTTCAAGAAATCTTATTCAATATGAATGGTGTTTTTTTTCACTTTAGTCACCCAAGTTTTTCTTGCAACTTACATTTTAATTGTTTTATCAAATGAAGCATGTGTGAAGAAAATTTTGTTTTGGGTGCATGAGCATGTGTGTGTGTGTGTGCACGTGCGCGTGAGTGTGTGTGTGTGTGTATTTGTAAACTAACATGTGCAAAAACACTCTAGTGTATAGTATGGTTGTTGAAAACGGACCATATTGGATCTTGCAGACTCATAAGCATCCACTAAACATTGTATCTCAGTTTTCATATGTGCATCAGCCTAGTACAATACAACTTTACCTCAAGTCCATGAGACACAAAGAATCATCCCAAATGTGTGAATTTTTCCCTATTTTCCTAAATGTGTGTTTTAAGAAGTGTGATGAACTTTGTTGTGTTAGGTCTTTTGAAGAAAGAAGTTCTCTTGTATAAAGATTCATACAAATTATAGTACTTTTAGGGACTTTTAAAAAAATATCAGCTACTGATTGGTTGGATATGGATAAGGGGCTCAAACGAAAAAGTCTCTTTTGCAAATAAGGTGATAATACTAGGAAGGTTTGCTAGACAAAAGTACATGGGGTGACAATTGATAAAAGTTTTTTTGAATGGTTTAAAAGGACAATATTTTGTTCCTTATATACAAAAGGAGTAATGACCTTTGGTTAGCTTATAGTGTTTTACAAAAGAGGTTTCTTTTTTATCTAATGTGCTTTACATATGATAGAAATAGTTTCTAAGTTAATAAATTTTAAGTATGACATGGATAACACTTAATAGATTCCTTGGCACCTACCAATGACACATGCCAAACATAGCCAAATGTAACATAATATAATGTCTTGATGTAGGTGAGACTGTTATCTTTGCTTAAAGTGGTTACCTGAGCTATTGTCTCCTAAATGTGAAGATGAAGACCTATATTAATCTTAATTTCACCTACAAGTTTAGTCTTGATGATTAGAAGTATTGGAATAATTCCTCATTATGACCATATTGTACAAAATGAATCAAATATTGAGTCATTTTTTTGCAAATTACATTCCCGTTGTCTAAAGCCATTTGTCTTTTGAGCATAATGTTCTTGCGTGTGTGTGTGTGTGTGTGAGTGTGTGTGTGTGTGTGTGTGTGTGTGTGTGTGAGAGAGAGAGAGAGAGAGAGAGAGAGAGAGAGAGAGAGAGAGAGAGAGAGAGAGAGATAGATAGTTCTATTATCGTCCTGAGAGGTCAAATATGACCTATGGGACCAAATGAACATGTCACGTGGTGTGAGTGGAGTTCATAAGTACCTCTCGATGCTCAAAAATGGCTGAAATGAGCGTCGCAATAGAGAGTCCACATCGTGGTTGGGAGAGGAAGGTATGTAGGGAGAGCTCATGGCTGAATATATGGGAAAAAGAGGACCTAATGTGGTCAAAAGCTGAGCACTCAAGTAGTGTGTGGTACTCACTCTCTCGCACTTGACGAGGGCATAAGGTGCAAAGTCGATGACACTCCTTGCCAGTGCCCCAACGTCCTGTCTCGCAGCGTAGAGAATGGGAGCTAAGACGAATGGAGGCAATGGTGCGGATCGCACTCAACGGGATGGGCTCAAGGATGTAGGAATGGGTTCGGTTACCTCGTTCCGAGAAGAAGAGAGATTTGTAGTTTGGGGCAACGTGTGTGGTGTAATGGCTGAAGCGAGAACCTCCGGATTTCTCCCAAGCCATGATACATTGGCGTTGTAAGAAGGCCTCATTAACTTGGGAGTCGATCGACGCATCCTTGACCAAGTGACATGCATCCCATCTTCCAAACCATTTCTTGATATCAAGCATCCACCCCGAACTTAGTATTTTGCTCTTGCATGTCTTTTGAACCTTTTGACTTGCTTCATATGCGATTCTAGGAAGTCCATGCAAAGGGCTACGTTGTGTCTTACGCATGTACTCCACAACCCTTTCCATGCCCAAGACCTCAATGGGAAGCGATCCGGACTCAAGAAGTAAGAGCATGTAGGGTGTTTGTGTCTTGACTTGGAGAAAGTTGGTGAGAAAACGCTTTTGGACATTCTCAAACTCTTTCCAAGTAGACTTCCCGATGCTTCCACCCCACACCTCCACTCCATAAAGAAGCACCGGTGTCACCAATGTGTCAAAGAGGTACTTTTTGAGAGCCCAACACTTGATCTCTCCTGCATTGCACATGTTCTCAAATGCATAATAAGCCCTCTTTCCGGCTTCCAAGCGACGCATTGCACAATCCTTCCATTTATGATTGGATGGAACCTCAAGGCCAAGGTACTTGAAGTGATCTACCACTTCAAGTTTCTCATTGTTGTATACAATGCATGGATTTTCGTCATTGAGGGTCTTTACAAGCATAACCTTGGTTTTGGATCCATTCACGATCAGCCCGCTATGTAGGCAAAAGCGTTCCAAGACACTCATAAGCTTTTGTGCATCTTCTAAGGTATGTGCCAAGAGCACTACATCATCGGCATAAAGCAAAAGCATGATCACCGCATTTCCAATCTTAACCTCTTCTATGCCTTCTTGCTGCATAAAATCAAGAACCATGTATTCCAATTCATCAATGAGTAGCCCAAAGAGGGTTGGGGAAAGTGGGCATCCTTGTTTGACACCAATAGTGCTTGCAAAAAATTCTGAAATTCCATCTCCCATACGTAATCGACATATCACTTTTTGGTAGATGCAAAAGACTGCATGCATAAATTCTCTCGGCACTTGAAGGCTTTGCATACGTCTCCAAAGATTTCCTCGCGGTACCATGTCAAAAGCTTTCTTGAAATCCACAAAGCAACAATACAACTTTTTTCCTTTCAATCGAGACGCTTCCATAAGAACTCAAAGAGTGACAAGGTGATCAATAGTGCTATGATGCTTTCGAAAACCTGCTTGGCCAAGCGCACGTTTGCCATTCTTTTCAGCCCATTCACTTATCTTCATCTCCATGATACATCCAAATAACTTTGCCATCAAAGAACCAACCATTATAGTGCGATAGTTATTCACATTGTTTACATCTCCTCCTTTGTGCAAAGGTTTGATCCAATTTGCACTCCAATCATGAGGCATGCCATACTGAAGTGCAAGGTTAAACATATCGCATATCCAATATCGTGTTTTCTTGCTTGTCCATTTAATCATTTCAGCGTTGACACCTTGAAGGTCACCTGCCTTGCGAGTAGCAAGTTTCTCAAGCGCGCAACATACATCTTCAATGGTAAAGAAGGGAGACATAAATGGAAGGGAGCTACAACCCTCCATCTTATCAACATTGGGTTGCTCATAGAGGTTCTTACAATGCATATACATATCCTCAAGAGTCAAGTCACCAAAGCTCTCAACGCGCTTGCCTTTTAGATTTTGCCAAAACTTGCCACATGCATGTGCTTTCTCTTGTGCTAAAAGAAGTTGTTTTTCGACTTCCCACCTTCTCCTCTTCTTTTGAACAAGTGCTTTGTATGTGTGTGAACATTCCAAGTAAACTTCCTTGTCTTTGATTGCATCCAATCTTAGCAAGTGTTTTCGGGCTTGACTACATTCCATGTCAAACCATTTCTTCTTGGTGCTACCCTTCTTAGACCTTTTGCAAGACATGTGTTTCGCCGAAAAGCATTCCTTCGCACAAGAGAAAATTACTTCTTTGAAAACTTTCCACTTGCATTCTAATGTTGGGCTCCCTTGATGCTCTATCATGCTTAACATTTGGTCCACCATATCAGCATATATAAGTGCTCGTTTGAAGTCTAGACGTAGGTACAAATGATTCACATCATGATTGGAGGCTACATGCTCGGGCCGTTACCACACTTGAGGTCAATACATAACATCCTATGATCCGATTTCGGATTCCATTCACCAAGTGTAAAGCTTTGTATGCATTCTAAAGTGGCTTCTGAGAACAACATATAGTCAATCACGCTAGCACCATTGTGCTTTCTACATGTAAAGTCATTGGTGCCTTGCCATAGAGATACACCATTTGCAATGAGTATTCCGGTACTATTACACATATGTAGAAGTGACTTTCCATAGTGATCCACTTCTTTTGCATCATTAGAACTTCGATTATACATGTATGAGTCATCCACTCTTCTTGAGACATGCGGCATGTCGACTTTTTGTGTGTCGTGTTGTAACATATTTGTGCGAGCATTCATGTCTCCAAAAACAATGACTTCACCTTGATCCTTGTAATGAGCAATGTCTTCCTCTAGTTCAACAAAGGGCTGATCTCTATCCATATTCAAGCAAGCATAAAAGTTGGAGTCATAGTGAGGAATGTAGCAGCCGGCCACAAACATGACTTGACCATTTGGTGGGCTGATTTTCAGCCATAAGTAGCGTTTATACTTATCTTCTTTGACAATGGAAACACCTTTCAAACCCTTTTTGGTCATACATGCTACGCCTCCTTGGCCTCTTCGTTGCTTTGCATTTTTGGCCCACATCAAAGAATGCACATCGTATTTGTCAAATCCAAGAATTCGTTGCGCATCATGCTCCCATGTTTCGACAAGAAGTATCACATCGGAGTCATAGGTAAGCTCATCAATGCCAATTCCCGCATTCCATGGATACCCGTTACAATTCCAAAAGCTTATTCGCAAGCGTGAGTTGGTCTCATAGATCATGTGTCCCTATTTGTTGGGTGGACTTGCATCCTCCTCAAGTGCCTTTTCTTCTTGAGATGATACCTTAACCTTCTTGCTTCTTTCCTCGTATGCTTTGCGACGTACATTTTGTTGCATAAGAGTGCGATCCTCATATACATTACAACCCGTTCCTTTGAGGTAGATCCAACCATTGTCAAGGATGATCTTTCTCTTTACCTCATCAGCCATGGTACATACAATAGGTCTTTCTCCCGAGCGAGGGACTCCTTGTTTTCCAACTCGATGTGCACCATAAGCCATGATTCCTGACATGCCAAAGTGTGTAGCAAAAAACTCTTCAATAGCAACCGCAAGAGATTGGGGTGTTTCCATGCTTTCCTCCTTGATTCCACGAATGACGATGTTCTTTGAGCGTTTTTGTCGTTCTTGCAATTCTTGAGTGTCCACATTCTCTACATTCTTTGCTTGGACAATGGCTTGCGTGATAGGAGATGTAGAAACCACATTATCCTTACATATATCAGCCCATGATTTGGATGCATTTCTCATCTCACATACATCATGTCGTATTGTATCTATCGTTTCCTCTTTCAATACATGATCACTCTCAACTTTGCTCAAGCGCTCTTTCACTACATTCATGTCAACAAGAGAGCGTTTACATTCTTGAACTTCATTCTCAAGATGCATCAAGCGTGTTGTTTGCATTTCAAGAACCTTCTTGAGGTGCTCATTCTCCACAATGAGAACTCTTAAAGTACCATTCTCCATTGCAAGTGCGCGCAACTCTTCACCTTGCTTGTTGACGGTTTCTTGTAACGAGATCAAGTAAGCCATGATCATTGCTTCCGTTGTTGTAGACGATGTGGTTGGATTAGCATCCAAATTCCTTGGAGATTTTGCATCATTCTCCATGGCGAGTGTGGCTTTTCCACCCTTGCGAGTTTTGTCTGACATTGCCTTCAAGTCGGCAACAAAAACGCAAAGTTTTGACAGTTTTTTCAGTTCTGAGATGCTGTTATAGCAAAGCCTTCCATTACACAGAAAAATTCTGTCTTTACATCAATGCGTAGAGGGCTTCGTGCTCTTCCATTGAGTTTTACAGAAAATTTATGGAAAACAAATTTACTCTTCCCAAAAGTGAATCTAGTATTACTAGCTTGTGAATGTGTTACAACATTACAAATGAGTTCTATCTCAGCAAATGCTAATAAAAATTCATAACTCTTCATACATCTCTAACCAAAGAGAGTAAAATAACGCAGATTCCCTTATTCTCTTCAAGTTCAGGCCTTTAAAGCCTATTCTAGATATATTTGCGTTATAAAAGACTAACTAAAATGATAGCCAACGTGTGAATAGGAAGCTTTTTCAACTAGATCCATTGTAACAACTGAATATTTCCCTCAACTCTAGGTCACAGAAGGAAGAATTTTGCAAAAATAAGATCCTTTCCTCTCTCTCTCTCTCTCTCTCTCTCTCTCTCTCTCTCTCTCTCTCTCTCTCTCTCTCTCTCTCTCTCCATTGAGTTTTACAGAAACCTTAGGGAAAACAAATTTACTCTTCCCAAAAGTGAATCTAGTATTACTAGCTTGTGAATGTGTTACAACATTACAAATGAGTTCTATCTCAGCAAATGCTAATAAAAATTCATAACTCTTCATAAATTTTTTTTTTCCATAAGGTTTCTGTAAAACTCAATGGAGGCTTTTTTGGGTTTTGAAATTATTCATGCTTACCTCATCATTACTTTTTAACATGCTGGTCTAGCTGATGATGTCATAAAAGGTAGAAAGCTCTCATACTTACAAAGAAATATATACTCTGACCTTGAAAAAAAACAAGCTACGGATTGATTGGATATGGATAGAGGACTCAACAAAACAAAGTCTCTCTTGCCAATAATTTGATAATACTAGGAAGGTTTTCCAAGCGGAAGTATATGGGGTGTCAAGTGATGAAAGTTTTATTGAATGGTTTAAAAGAACAATATTTTTTTCCTTACCTACAAAAGGAGTAATGAGCTTTTGTTAGGTTATAGTGTTTTAGAAAGAGGTTTTGTTTTTGACAAATGCATTTCTTATATCCATCATGGCATGTCCAAATATTAAATAGATTGTCCACACACACCTTACACACAATCATTATTCCAATTAAGGTAGGTTGAAGTGGTGGAGGTGGAGGTGGCATTGAGGTAACCTCTACCCCTTGATGAGGCCCTCCATTAGCCAGATTTTGTCTAAAACGGGTAACAATCAAGTAAGGATCCCATGTAGGACCAAAGGTGTTGGTGTTGGTCCATTATATACTCATCGGGGTTGGAAAAATTGTTGTCGCCCACAAGTGGTGGTGCATTTTTGATTGGGGTACCCTTATGGGAAAATCTACCCCAAGAATTTATGGCTTCGTATAAGAGATCCTTGAGGAAGATGGTACCTTTCCCATGCTCAAATAGATGGCCCCATTTTCCTTTTACAACCACCAAGGGTGGAGGGAGTCAATGGTCACCTCCCCCTAGCCTTAGTGGTTTAGATTTATCATCAATTGTGTAGATATCTACATTGTAATCAATAGTATAGGAATACAATATAGATTCATAATAGATGTTTCTAGCCTCTTCAAGATGTTTGTCCATAGATGCCATCGAAATAGTGTCCCATGAGGTAGTTTCCTTAGGACTGTACACTAATCACTCTTTCAATAGTCTCGAAAGGATCCTTGGAAGGCTTACTCAACTACTATGAGTAGAGGCCCTAGAGTGCGCAATGTGAGCGTCACATAATTACAAGAAAGACCACCAAGCCTCTTGATCAACTCATAAGGCCATCCATACCAAAAAGTAGGGTTTATATATCCAAAATTATTTGGGGAATCAATAAATAGCATGAACCAATTACTATCGCATAGTGGCTTGCGAGCAAAAAGGGTACAAAATTTGGTGCTCCCTTTTGACCTCTATCTTCCTCTAGAGCCCTTCTTCTTGCATGTTATATTAACGTCTTTGAAAAGACCAAGTTATCTTGCGGGATTGGAAATTTATAATGACTTATGCCATTTAAGAGTTACGAATTTAAAAAATTCTCGACTCTTATGCTGCTCAATTGTATCATGTAGTAGCTTGATTATACAGGGCTTTTAAGGAGAATTATTTCAGTGTTACGCTTCATTTGGCAAGCGCATTTTCACAGATTTGTGTCTTTCCATTTTTTAAGAATAAAAGGAATTATGGTTACTCATGAGAATTAAATCTCCTAAATGTGCAGTGCCTCTTGAGGGTAGAACAATATCAAATTCCTAATTTTTCAGGTCAGTAACTCAAGCCAACCTGAATAATAGCCGCCATGTTAATGCCAAGCCTTTTCGTGATTAATATAACAATATCAAATTCGTAATTTTTCAGGTAACTAACTCAAGCCAACCTGATTAATAGCCGCTATGTTAATGCCGAGCCTTTTCGCGTTGAATGTACCCGTTCGTATTGTTTTTCTTGCGGTTCAATAGCCGTTCGTGTGCTTAACTTGTCTGTCCGGCCGTTGTAGATCGGCAGGTGTTCAAAATTGCTTGGACTCCAAGTCCTTCGTGTGTGTGTGTGTGTGTGTGTGTGTGTGTGTGTGTGTGTATTCAGGTGTGTGTGTGTGTGTGTGTGTGTGTGTGAAGGTGTGTATGCTTCAAAGAGAGCAAGTAAGGTGATCAAGAGAGATTGTCCTGCTTGTGGAAACTAAGTAGATAGTGTATAATCTGTTGATCCAGGTTGATCTTCAATAGGCTACTGGCTATCGAAAGAAGAGAGAGAGAGAGAGAGAGAGAGAGAGAGAGAGAGAGAGAGAGAGAGAGAGAGAGAGAGAGAGAGAGAGAGAGAGAGAGAAGAGAGTGTAATGTAATTTTTGTAATTAATGGTGAAATGAGAGAGAGAGAGAGAGAGTGAGAGACGTAAAGTGAAAAATAGGAAGAGAGAGAGAGAGAGAGAGAGAGAGAGAGAGAGAGAGAGAGAGAGAGAGAGAGAGAGAGAGAGAATAAATGAAATGAAATGTTAATAACGTCTTCAGAATGAAAAATGACGTATACGATCAAAAGGTATCAATGTGGTGGATCTGAACATATTAGATAAATATGCTACGGAATACTCCACTACTCGATATGATCTAAGCAGCTGGTTGAGATAGAGAGGGAGGAAGATAGAACCCTAAAATGGATAGAGAATTTTAACATCGTAGGGGATTATCTCAAGAGACCTTAAAGCTCTATCTGACGAGAGTAAAGCTTAAGACCTGTCAAGAGAGAACCAGAAACGAAATGAACCGTCTTTAAAAGACCAAGTTAACTTTTGGGATTGCAAAGTTACAATGAATTGGTCGTTATGCAAACAACATAAAAATTACTCTGGAATCTTAAGCTACTCAATTGTATCAAGTAGTAGCTTGATTTGACAGTGCTTTTAAGAAGAAACATTGCGTTTTTATTCATTCCCTCAGCAAGCTCATTCTCACACAGTGGTGTCGTCATCAAGGTGGGTAATCTGC
This sequence comes from Adiantum capillus-veneris, assembly GCF_014529385.1. Taxonomy (NCBI): domain Eukaryota; kingdom Viridiplantae; phylum Streptophyta; class Polypodiopsida; order Polypodiales; family Pteridaceae; genus Adiantum; species Adiantum capillus-veneris. The sequence goes on along the minus strand of NC_140933.1, from coordinate 43,705,268 downwards.
ATTAGTCCTACAAAAAGCAGTTACGTTGAGGAGTCTTAGACATTATACTATTCGTGATTTTGATGACTATAATAAGTACTTGTATTCTGAGTGTGTTTGTCTGTCACTGTATTTCTATAATGTGTGTGTGTGTGTGTGTGCACGTGCATGCGTGAACAAGAAAAGAAAGAGGTGGAAACAAAAAGAGACTATATAACACCAAATATTCACTATAAATCCAAATAAAATATACATAAAAGTATCTTTGATGTACCACAACCAATTTAAAGGCTTTTCATGAGGTAAGGATGCTTAATGAAGAATGGATTGGCATGTAAACTTTCATGACAAGTTTCTTACAATGTGTAGATATTTGAGTATTAGACAATGGATTAGACTAGAATATAAAAATACGGAGTAGTATATGATGACATAGGTAAAATGAGGGGAACTAGATGATAGGGTTGGAGAGGTAGAGGCCGAGGCTATCAATATTAGTGCCTTTTCTACCAAAAAAGCCAAGGACTTGTGGGCGAATGATAGTGCCCGTCGTGCCATCTGGGAGAGATGGAGGTGTAGTTGATGATCCGATTCCAAGAGACAATACACCTATGCCATTGGGATCCCCTGTGAAGTGGCTGGCGTCACTTCCCACGGTGAGAGAAATGTCCACAGAACTAGGTGAAGGGGAGGTAAAAATGAACTGATCGAAACACATGAAAACTATTTTAGCAAATTGTCGGCAGTTATTTAGGAGAGAGCAAAGAGAACAATGAACATAGTGTGACCCTACAATGTTTAAGTAAGGATTTAAAAAATTAATTACTAAAATGATTTAAAACAATAGTTACTAATTATTTGTATGATGATCTGAGGAAACAATAGTTCATCTCACATTTCCAATCCATTTAATACAGGGACAATATATAGATCAAAAGCTTAATGAGAAGAATTAGAATAAATGCCAAGGGGGGATGCCTCTCAATTGCAAAGCTTATCATTAAGTGCATGTGGAGTGATGCTTCAATATGGGAAGAGAAAGGATGAAAAATACCTCACGAGAATCTCCCTTTGCAGAGCCATGGAGCTTGGTGGTGCCATTGCCATACAAAACTTGAATACCATTGAGAATATCACTATAGTAAACCAAAAGTTGTACCACGCCGCCATTGCTCCACCCATCATCAAAGGCACCACCACCAACACCACCCCACGGTCCGACTATGGCTGCCGACATTTTCTAGGATAATCAAGTAGAATGTGTATGATGTAAAGAGGCAAAAAGCTTTGGAAATTTGCAACTCACAAAAGTATGGCTACAGGAGATCAGACGTCCCCCCCTTTTATAAGAAGGGGAGTGGACTAGTTCTAGGCCGGGCAGCTCGTGCAAATGCCAAATCGCCCTTAGTTTGAATCTGGTCAACCGTGCATGCATATTGTAGGCTTGCGGTTCGAATGGCCATGTGATTGCAGACTAGTCAGTGCAACAACGCAGGAGAACCATGCCGAGAGAGAGAGAGAGAGAGAGAGAGAGAGAGAGAGAGAGAGAGAGAGCCTGATAGAGAGCGAGCGAGAGCCTTGTCAGCTACACATCGGCGGATAAGCCACTCCATCCCTCCCTCTCTCTGCGCCCGCCACCCCCTGCGTTGCACCCTCCTGAGAAGCGGCGGCTCCTGCGATGCCGAACTGGGTGGCAGAACTTTCGTTGACAGTTGGGTATAAATTAGTATGTTACCGATATCATTTGTGATTTGACTTTCAAAAAAAAAAACTAAGATTACGTAATAGAGATAAGGATGGGGAAGGTGCCTGGTGAACACCTAGAGCCTTCTTTATGAAAAACTAGATCTCTCTCTCTCTCTCTCTCTCTCCAATTTGAATTCTAAACGAGAAGTCAAATCCATTTCGGCAAAAGGGCAGTAATTTTTGTGACTTCTATCCTTTCGTCTCCATCAAACCTAAGGAGGATTGTCATACCCTCTAGACTTGAGCACATGGCGCTTTGGGGACGATTCAAATTCAAGCCCATAAAATTGAGAAGTCAAATCCATTTCAACCAAAGGGAAGTCATTGACTTTCATCCAAGTTCTGCCTACACTTCACCCTAGGAGGAAAGGATATATTCTAGTTACACCATATTCATCAAGTGCCTAGTCTCATAGTGATTAAGGAACTAACTTTAGCCTTGGTGTCCTCTTCATGTAGACAATAGATATCTTGTAAGGCTTTGTACACTAGACTGGACACTATGGTAAGAAATTCCATTGTTTCACAATTGCTAGATAATCAACAATCAAACTATTCGTAGGAGCATTAGGTCTTCAATACCAAATTCATTTGCACATGGGCATAGAATCACATACTGTTGCTGATACCTTGCAAGCCTGGCCTCTAACTAAGCAATTATGGCATCTTTCTCTACCAACGTCTCTTACAAACTTGCCACACTTTCTCCTTGGCCTGTTTCCATCTCCATTATCTACTGGTGATCCTTTGGTAGCTGTTACCATATACATGTGGTAGTGATGTGTATGAACACACTAGGACTGCCGGGGCATATTTTCCCTCTTTAGGAGGTTTTTTCCCCCGTGCATTGTAAATACACCCATCACTCTAGGGCTATCAATCTTTCCATTGCACACTAAGTAATACACTCTCTATTTTGTGCCTTGAGCTTCCTTTGTCTTCTCCAAGCTGTCTGCGTTTCTCTGCAACCCTAATTCCAATAATTGGTACCAGAGCAGGTTGCGTCCTCCTGAGCTTAGTCGTCAGCAGCTCTAGCACACGCCCGCTCATTTTCTTTTACTTCAGTGAGCTTTGGCGAGCGTTCGCAGGTTGAGAAAATTTTTGGGAGAGCTCGTAGAGCTTAGTTTGCTCAGATTTTTTATTCGGGCTCATTTCGGCCTCCGTTTCTGCTACAGGCAATACTGCACAGGCTATTTTGTCATTTTGTGCAGAATTTTTGTTAGTGCCGTTTTTTGCATAATAGGTCCTTACAGTCTTCTACGGTTTGTGCTATATAGCACTTGTTGTTCCCGCTTCGTTTCTCCTCTTTTCGAGCAGTTTTCACATCAGGTGCAGCATTTATCATGGCTGACAACAACACAAATGTGTTCAAGATGTTTGCTGTTGAGGACAGATTGGATGGGGACAATTATCCTATGTAGGCTTACATGATGCAACATGTTCTTGTATCAAAGGGCCTCTGGAATATTGTGCAGGGCATTGATGTACGTCCTAGTTCTGAGGATGTAGGTGATGTTGAGGATGTTGCAGGTCTAGCTGCAAGGATTGTTGTTATTAGAGTTAATTTGCACACGGCAGAACAAGCTCGTTGGGATGTAAAGGATGCACAGGCTCATGCATTGATTGTGTTGTCTGTGAAGCGCACCATTGTTCCTCAAATTCGTTCAACAAAATCTGTAAAACGGGCTTGGGATATTCTAGCAGGTCTTTATGCAAGCCGCAATTAGGCTAAAATTGCTTTGCTACGTAAAGAGATGAAATCGAAGATTATGCATGAGGAAGATGATATGGATACTTTCCTTGCTGGTGTCAAGGGTATCAATGAGAAACTTATTTCTCTACAGGTGAAGTCATTCATATAGTTCCCTTGTGCAGACTATTATTGATACCTTACCAGATTCTTACCAGACTTTTGCTAGTACTTGGAGACTTATGACCCAAGGAAATCGTGAAGTTGTCAAGTTTGATGCATTATGCACATTGTTGTTCCAAGAGTCACTTTCTAGAAAAAACAGGACTCGGGCAGCGTGCAGTTGAACAGGCTTTTATTGCTTCTCAAAGAAAAGATGGTAATAGCAATGCAACCACTTTTTATGATTCTGCTGCGAGTGGAAAAACTTCTGTTTCTAATGCTTCTGCTGGCAGCAATTCATCTGGAAATTCTGGTGATAAGGGAAAAAAGAAGATGCGTTGCCATTATTGTAAAGCTAATGATCACTTGATCAAGCAGTGTCCTAATTTGAAGGCCAAAGAGGCTAAGAAGAAAGAGGGTGGTTCCACGGCAAATGCTTGTTACACTACAAATACAACCATTGTGGAGTCTTTTGTGAAAGAAGACTGTGTTGCTGATGTTGATACAGAATGGGCTTTCAGCGCAGAGTGCACTTACAATCTTGCTGTCCATGATGCATGCATGTCAGTTGCTGCAGATTCACATGTGTGGTATTTTGACAGTGGTGCTACAAAGAACATTACCTCACATCGTGAATTGTTCACCTCTCTTGAGTCTGTCCCTCATGGGAATTCAGTCACTTGTGCCAACAATGCTCATAAGCTCACTTCGTATGACAAGTGTGGATAAAATTTTACAAATGCAGTTGGTAAGGGCTATTTCAGATGCAAAACTTTGGCATGCCCGTTTTGGTCATTTGAATTTTTCCAGTTTGTTGCGTTTGCAGAAATCTGATATGATTACTTCTTTGCCGCCTCTTGAAGCACTTGTCAAACATGTTTGTGAAGACTGTACTTTGGGTAAGATGCAGCGTTCAAAGTTTCCAAAGGATGGTTCAATTAGGGACACATGCATGTTGCAGCTTGTGCATAGTGATGTTTGTGGGCCCATGCAAACTCCGTCCTTGGGCAATTACCTTTACTTCGTGACTTTCATTGATGATTACTCCAGGCATGCATGGGTATTTGCACTTAAAGCGAAGTCCAAAATTTTTATGTGCTTTAAACAATTTCTGGCTATGGCTGAAAATGTCTCGAAATGTACTATGGGGCACCCTCCGTTGCGATCGAGGGGGGAGTATATGTATGAATTTAATGCATTTTTGGCTAGTCATGGGATAAAACACCAATATACAGTGCCTTATACACCTCAACAAAATGGTGTTGTTGAGAGGAAAAACAGATCACTTATGGAAATGGCACGATGTATGGTCAAAAGTCAAGCTTTGCCGCATTCTTTTTGGCTTGAGGCCATCAAGTGTGCCACTTATGTACTAAACAAATGTCCTACGAAAGCTCTGTAGTCTATTACTCCATATGAAGTATGCCATGATAGCCTTCTATTGAGCACGTGCATGTTTTTGGCTGTTTGGCATATACTTTGGTGCCACAAACACAACGCAAAAAATTGGATATGATAAGGCTGTCAAATGTGTTTTTGTTAAATATAGTGCTGAAAGCAAACATTACAGGTTGTATCATCCGCAAAGAAAACATATTCTAGTTTCACAGGATGTAGTGTTTGTGGAAGATTCTGTTCAGCCCTTGCTGTCATGTACTAGAGACAATAATGTAAGCTCACATGACATTCATGACACTTTGTTGCCTCTTTTTAGTGGTGGAAATATGAATGTAAATTCCAATGAGGCAAATGTACAACCTATGGGGGTTTGTAAAAATGTTATAGATCAGCCCCAGATCAGCCTATTACTGATGCAGATGTACATGATGAGGTCGAAAGGGCTGAAAATGAGCAGGCTAGAGGTATGCCAAAATGGCTGGTGCATACATTGCGTGATAGTAAATTGGATGCACCTTTGTCTAGTCGTACTCGTTCAGGCTCTCGCCATGCATCTTATGCATCAAATTGTTATGCTTTGGCTGTGTCTAGCTTACATGATGTCAAGGAACCTCTGTCTTTTGATGAAGCACAGAATTCAAAAAATTGGATGGCTACCATGCAATCAGAATATGATGCACTTATAGAAAATGACACAAGGACTTTATGTGATTTGCCTCCTGGAAAAAAAGCCATTGATACGAAGTGGGTTTACAAGTTGAAACGCAAGCCGGATGGTCGCCATAAGGCTTGACTTGTTGCAAAGGGTTATGCACAACAAAAAGGCATAGATTATGAAAGAAGCTTTTGCTCCCACTTGTTATATGACTACTGTGCCTTTTCTATGTGCATTCGCAGCTCATTTTGGTTGGGATGTACGTCAATTAGACATTGTTACTACTTTCTTGAATGGTGACATATTTGAGGAAGTTTATGTAACGCAGCCTCGCGGTTTTGTCAAGAAAGGACAAGAGGAAAAGTGTACAGATGTAAGAAGGATTTTTATGGGTTGAAGCAATCTGCTCGTGCTTGGTATGAGAAAGCTGACACTCATTTGGTCAAACAATGCTTTTCGTAACAGTCCAACCAAAAGCACATTGTATGTAAAGCGTGAGGGTGATGTACTTCTCATTGTGGTTCTTTATGTTGATGATTCGTTGATCATTGGACCAAATGAGAGACATATTGCTGAATTTAAGGCTGATTTGAATGCTACTTTCATGATGAAAGATTTGGGGTTGTTGCATCATCATTACTTGGGTATACAGTTTAAGCAGTATGATGGTGGTATTGCCTTGTGTCAGAAAAGTTACATAGAGACATTGTTATGTAAGTTTGTACTTGAGGATTGCAAACCTATTGACACTCCCATGGAAACAAGTTTGAAATTGAATCTTCATGATGTTGATGATCCTGCAGATGTCCCTCTCTATCAAACTGCTATTGGATGCCTCATTTATGTATGCAACATGAGGCCGGATATTCAGTTTGCAGTCTCACAGGTTAGCAGATTTATGCATAGCCTAGGGTCTAAGCATTGGTAGGCTGTCAAGAGGATTTTCCGCTACCTTAGTGGCACTTTACATCTTGTCTTGTTTTATCCCAAGGGGAGATCATTGCCGCCATACTTACATGCTTTTTCGGACTCAGATTGGGCTTGTTGTTTTGACACACAAGTGTCCACAAGTGGTTTTTGTCTCATGCTTAGCAGTTCATGTATATCATGGTTGAGCAAGAAGCAACCTACTGTGGCCACTTTGAGTTGTGAGGCTGAGTACAGGGCAGTCTTCACAGCTACGGTTGAGTGTGTGTGGCTCAGACGCCTTAAGACTGATTTGGGTGTTGGACAGGACACTACCAACACTATCTACACTGACAGTCAGAGCGCATTGGCAGTTGTGAGGAACCCAGTTTTTCATGCTCGTGCAAAGCACATTGAGGTGCATTACCACTATGTCAGGGAGAGGCTCTTTGCAGGAGAGATCATCTTGGCTTATGTGCCAACACAGGACAACCTTGCAGATCTTTTCACAAAGGCATTGTCTCGTGAGAAGCTCGAAGCTTTCCGCAAAAATTTGGGCTTACTCCTCTTCGTGGACTGATCATTTCCTCAAGGCATGGCACTTCCCTTTACTCATGTGCCAGCTCTCGGTCACCGCATCACTCCAGGGGGGATTTGTTACCATATCCATGTGGTAGTGATGTGTGTGAACACACTAGGACTGGCGGGGCATTTTTTCCCTCTTTAGGAGGTTTTTTCCCTCGTGCATTGTAAATACGCCCATCACTCTAGGGCTATCAATCTTTCAATTGCACACTAAGTAATACACTCTCTATTGTGTGCCTTGATCTTACTTTGTCTTCTCCAAACTGTGTGCGTTTCTCTACAACCCTAATTCCAACAGTAGCAGCAGGATGGACCTTTTTCCCGTGAACCATAAGTGGGAAACACTCTAGAGTCATCATGCTACTATTTTTTCCCTAGGATGCCCAAATCTTGGGGGATTCACTATTAGTAATAGGGGCATGTCACCTGCATGCATCAAAATTAGAGAAACCCCCTACGTACATATCTTACATGCTAACCTACCCCCTACATACGGACAAGATACAGACGTTCTCGCAATGAGACATCCCCCCTCATACGGATTTTGTACGGAATGTAATGACCCACTATTTTATGTATACTAGTAACTTAACAATTTTAGAAGCACATGCTTTTGCAAAAATACATGTTGAACTGCAAATGAAAAAAAGTGTAGTGACAAACCATGAAAAACAAAAAATATAATGAATAGTAAATTAAAATATACCAATCGATTCAATGTAATTTGTCAAAGAATGGACATCATTTCCCTTGTAAATTGATACAAACCTAAGTCTCAAAACAAATGATACTAGCCACCTACTCAGTAGGCTTCTCATGTGGGATTTAAGGCACATATATGAAAAAGATTGTTCTCTAAATAACAAATAATGGCATGCTCATAAAAAACCATGGAAAACTTCACTTATTAATTTAAAACACATTACGAAAGGTGTTAACTTATAATTTTTTCTCTAAATGTATATCTATTTTATTAAAATCTCTCTCTCTCTCTCTCTCACACACACACACACACACACACACACACACGAACACACACACACACACATCATGTACCAAACTGTTTCTATTCATTCTAAATTTTGCAAACAATGTGTAATAGAGTATTAGAACTATAAAATAAAGGTAAACTTAAAAGTCTCCTGGTTTTTTGTTTAAAATTTGAAGCTTTTGCTAAAAGCGTTTTTGTTTCACTTTAAGGCAAGCCTGCAATCAAGCTGGGTTATTAAAATTCAAAGGATTAAAGCCAAAACTCTTGAAGAGAAAATTGAATAAACAATCTAAGTAACTTTTGTTTAACAAAAGAACCAGAGTCTAGAGACCAATAGCAAGAAAAGAACAGAACAAAAGTGACTTCATATGAAAAGAACCACTAACCAATGAATCGCAAAACCAATGATTGGGTAGAAGATTGTCCCAAGCTCTCTGAGGCTCATCATTTTCTTCCTCATCATCAAAGACATCATCAGAGGAAGGGGACTGTCAAATACAAGTAGCACTAATGTCACCAATGGAAACAAGTAACCAAGCCTCTTTCTTTGTGATAGCAACATTTTAGATAGAACTTACAAAGGAAAACATTTAGGATTGCAGAGCCTGCCAGACTGCGCTGAAGCTGCCGCGATGGACAGGATAAGATAGGTCATCACCTATTAAAACATCAAAATAATCTCACATGAACACCATATACAATTCATAATACAAAGAAGAATTCTTCCACAACAATGCACATACACAAATACATTTTTTACGCACATGCCTACACATAAATATCATATATATGCACATGCCCATGCATATATATCTATAAATACATGCATTTATAGACATTCATGTATGTCTCTATGTGTGTATGTAAATGTATGCACTCATTCAAATGAGGCCCTACAGAGAATACACCTTCTACCTTGCACTGAAGACATGATAGCTCACTGTACTCGGATTATAAACATACCACTGAAATCTCAATAAGAACTTGCGGAGACGATGCAAAACATGCAAATCAGATAGCACTTGAAATGTTTTTGGCATAGCTCACACCATTACTTGGGATTTTGTAGCTTCATGCATAGGTAGGCGTAAACTTAACAAGTTGTAGAGTTGTAAACTTAGACAAGAGCACCTGTGCATCAATGACTCCCACATCATTGCAACCAATCAAGTGAGTTATAATTGTAACTTTATTCCTCTGAAGAAAGAAAGTAATCAACCCAAAGGTACATTGATTATATAGTCAGTGCAACAACTACAACAGAAAAGTTAAAATCCAATCCATTTCACCTGATTTCGTACAAGGATTTGTAGACGGCTCTAACGACCAATCTTCAATCCAACCTTAAATCTAGCTCTGATAGCTTTAGGTTAAGAATACCACCATTCAGACAATTCTTCAGTCTATCAGAAGGCTAAGATAGTCGATTTGGACATTTCACTCAATGCAAAGAGTTCAAAGCAAGCTTCCGAAGGGTGGAGCTAGCTTTGCAACCCATAGAAGTCTACTTCTTGCTCAACATCTCGTCAATTGACAGAAACCCTAAACAATAGCGTCGCAATAGTCCATACCACTATATGTAACATTCAAATAGAAAGTCCATAAGAAAGAACAAAAAACAAGTAATAGAGGCCATGGGAGTGAATTTATGAGCCATAAGAGATAGTAAGGTCCCCACTATCCAAGTTGACTATAAGATCAAAAAGCAATGGGAACCCTTGTCAGGAGAGTTATACTAGATGGTGGGGCAGGGGTGAACATCCTGGGAGAGATTTTTTGACAGAAACTTGGTATCCAACAAAATGGCTAATTAAAGAGTGGTTCAAGCTACTAGCCTTATAAAGAACATGAAGATCAGAGTAGTAAAAGCATCTTCATAGAAGCTGTACATTCTCACCCACAGACCAGGTGCAAAGAGTGATCCCCCCTCATCCTCATCCCCCCCCCGTACCTGCAACCCCTTGTTTGTGGCCTCCCGAGAAGCTGCGGCTCCTATGAAGCTGAACTGGTGGTAGAAGTTTCATCAATTATGTTACCTCTATCATTTGTGATTCACTTTTAAAAACTAAGAGACATCAAGCAAGAATCCTTTATGTAAAAGAGATAAGGATGGGGGAGGTGCCTTCTTGGTGAGCACCTAGAACCTTCTTGATAAAAAATTAGCTCTCTCTCTCTCTCTCTCTCTCTCTCTATATATATATATATATATATGGACGATTTGAATTCTAGCTCATATAAACAAGAACTAAAATCCATTTTGATGAAATTGCAGTAACGTTTTGTTACTTCTACCCTTCCGTCTACATTGGACCCTAGGAGGATTGGCATACCTTGTGGACTTGAGCACATAGCACTTTGGGGATGATCTGAATTTAAGCGCATATAACTGAGAAGTCAAATCCATTTCAGCAAAAGGATATTCACTTTTGTGACTTTTATCCTTGTGCCTACACTTACCCTAAGAGGAAAGGTTACATTCTATTTACATTGTGTGATTCAGTTACACCATATTCATCAGGTGACTCGTCCCATAGTGATTAAGGAACTAGCGTGAGCCTTGATGTCCTCTTCATGTAGAGGTTTGGTTGGCACTGCATTTTGCTAGAAAGGGAGGGTGTAAGCGAGGCATTTTCTAGCCCATGTATTGGGGGAAACTTTACAATTTTGTGTTTTATGGCTCAGGCAAAAATTATAAAATTTTGGCTTGTTGAATTTCTTTGACAACCAAACTCAACAATCCAATGTTGTTTGTGTGTAGCTCAACCTTGATGAGCTCAAAGGTCAAACTAATGTTCTTTGTGCATAGGTCAGGATTAGTGAGCTTAGAGGTCAAAGTTGCATAATTTTGCAAGTTGGCTCTCTCTCTGTCTCTCTCTCTCTCTCTCTCTCTCTCTCTCATCGGAGTACCAGAGTTTGAGCTTGTCAACATCTACTGGATTGGGAGCATGGCCAAGGGCTTTTTCAAGTAGATTTTTTTCAGCTAGCAAAAGGCAACATGTATCCCCCATTCCAGCAATGTTTTCTGTGCCTTGCAGTCTACTATCTTCTTGATCTTTTCTCTAGCATTTTCCCTTTCCTCTCTCCTATGAAAAGACTTTTAGAGGCCCGTCATGTAGGCATAGGGAATGAAAAAAACAGTCTTGGACTCTATTATGATTGAGTCGCCTTCAGCTTTCCTTCTTCTTCTTGATTTTTGGTTCCATAGGGAGAATACTCTCTGGATTAAATTATGTTACTTCATTGAATGGAGACGTCCTATGTTCCAACATGAGAAAAATGTATTTCATCTATTGGGAACTTTTTACTTGGTGGTTGAATTATTTCCAGTGTTTGTGTCTTGGAATGTTTGAAGAAGATGATGGTGTGCTATAAAAAGTTATGTTATCAATATCATTTGTGATTTTCTTTCAAAACCTAAAAGACACCTAGAGAGGATCTTTTATGTAAAAGAGCCTTAAGGATGGGGGAGGTGCCTTCTTGGTGAACACCTAGAGCCTTGTTTATAAAAAAATTAGTGTGTGTGTGTGTGTGTGTGTGGAAAATTTGAATTCTAAACGAGAAGTCAAATCCATTTTAGCAAAAGGGCAGTAGATTTTGTGACTTCTATCCTTTCATCTGCGTTGGACCCTGAGCACATAACGCTTTGGGGATGATTCAAATTCAATCCCAATTAATTGAGAAGTCAAATCCATTTCAACAAAAGAGAAGTCACTTTTGTGACTTTTATCCTTCTGCCTACACTTGACCCTAGGAGGAAAGGTTATATTCTATTTACATTGTGCTATTGAGCTACACCATATTTCATCATGACTAGTCTCATAGTGATTAAGGAATGAACCTTAGCCTTGATGTCCTCTTCATGTCGATGGAAGATGTCTTGTAAGGATTTGCTTCACATGACCTGACAGTACACTAGACTGGACACTTTGGTTAAAAAGTCCATTTTTTTCACTTACTAGATGCTCAACAATCAAAATATCATAGAAGCAATAGGTCTTCAATAATAATTTTATATGCATATGGGCATAGAGGCACATATTTTTTCTCATACCTTGCAAGCTTGGTCTCTAACTAAGAAATTCTGGCATCTTTCTCTACCAACTCCTCTTAAAAACTTGCCACACTTTCTGCTTGGCTTGCTAAGTATGCCCCTTGTGTTTCCATCTCCATTATCTACTTGTGATCCTCTGGTAGTAGCAGCATGATGGGCATTTTTATCAAAAGTGGGCACACTCTCCTCGTTGTGATATTGCTCTTTCCATGGGCACCCCAATCCAATTCCAACATTCATATGATGGTCTACCTAGTTTACACAATGATGCAAAATGTCTTCTACAAATGTAAGCTAGATGAAGTACATAGCCACTGACTGTTGTGTGGCTAGGTGCACTCGTTTTGGATAAAATGCTTCAAGAATACCCTTGCTAAATCTTTGTGTTGTAGATATGAGAGCTTCAAAGGGGCACTCTCCTTTGTGTTTCTAGAAATTTGAGATAGTCTATCACACCCAAAGAATCTAGGACATAGCTTTTTCACTTCCTTGTAGGATAAGTTCTTACCCTTAAGGCCCTTTGGCTTGTGGTCCGCTGCATTTGTGAGCTGCAATAATTCTTGTCCGACCATATAAGAGACTCTCCTCTTGTAGAATGCACTATGGTTCTGCATGGTCTATTTCTTCACCCATGTTTGGCATAGCACATTTTGTTTCTCATACCTTGTAGGCATGGCCTCTAGCTCAACAATTTTGGCATCTTTCTCTACTAGCTTCTCTTGAAAACTTGCCACACTTTCTCCTTGGCCTATTGTTAGTGATGCCCCTTTTGTTTCCCTCTCCATTTGAAGAAGTCTTGCTTCACAAAGGACCATTGTCTTCGTCAATTTAAGTGCAAAAAGACTTTGCCTAGGAGCCATGCTCTAGCAAAAATTCAAACCCCAAACTCAAAGATAAAGAAAAATAGACTCATGTTGGCTTCTTCCTGCCATGCCAGGAATCTTTGCCTCCCTCATCAAGTAAAGGCATGATAGAAAAATCTCTCACTTGCTAGCAACAAGCCTTGCCTTACCTTGCCTTACTAAAACTGGATAACTTACCTTGTGACAAGCCTTTCCGTACATGACATAGGTCAGAACAAATTTTGATTTTGTAGCCCAACTTTGGGTGCTAGTGCCATTGTGAGGCATCCATGCATGTTCAACCTGTAGAATTTAATCTATTGGGATCCTTACATCCCATCTCAAGAAAGCCCCAATGTTTAATTGAATGCAAAATTTAAAAATCTACTGGGATGCTTACTTCTTGTCTCAAGAAAGCCCCAATGTTTAATCAAATGCAAAATTTAAAACTCTACTGGGATACTTACTTCCAGTCTCAAGAAATCCCCAATGTTTTGCTTGTACGACATTGATTTGATCACATCAATTTCTCCAAGAAGGCTACACTTTTTCCAAGCTTGAGCCCTTGTACATGCTAATTCTAATGTCGGAAAGCTAATATAGGGGTATGATTGTTTTCTTCATTGATTGTCGTATAAGCGTAGAAAGAGGTGTAATATTTCCTAATATGATTCGTATATAGGGGTTTTATCAAAGTTGTCTGCTCGCAGGTGGCATCCCGTTTTGTACATAGAGTGAATCCCGTGGGTCTCCGTCCAAGAGAGGGTCATTCTCCAACCATCGGTCAGAGTTGAAAGACCTTGAAAAAATGAGAGAGATGGGTAAGCGAAGGAAAGACCTCAAAATATTGGTCGAAAAGAGAGAGAAAAGGAAAACAATTGATGAACGAGTTGAGGAAACAAATCCAAAATACCATCCAAAATAGAAATAAGCAAAGATAGACTGGAAGGGTTTAACAATTTAATAGCAGAGAACATTTTTAGAGATCGCATAGTTGAGGAGTGCCATCTTTAGTTGTGTAGAGGTGTCTTAGGAGTAGTTATTGAGGACCTTTTAGACATAGATTAGGTTGTTTTTAAGTGGTTGACGAGGTAGTCTATGTAAAATTTGAAAAGGTTACACTCATTTTATAAGAAAAACAAAGAAAAAACCAATGTTTTTGGACACTTTCCACTACCTTCTTAGTAATTGGAATAGGAGTAGGCTAAGTAGATACCAAGGTGCATTTCCAACCCATCCCACACCTTGAATTTTCATTTGTGAGCTACTTCTTGAAATTTTAGAGTTTTCAAGTTTTGAACTTATAAGACAAGCTTGCTAGACTATTAAACAAAATTTTTGGTCAAGATAGGTCTTGGAAAAGCTATGGAAACTCACCGTAAATCAAAACTAGCTTTTGAGAAAAATTTCAAGTTGGTGAAAAAAGAGATTATCGTCTCTTTAGTGATTCGTGCATCAAAAACCAATAGATAAGTGAAGGTAAGTATACCCAAAGTTGCTTCAAATTTGGTAAAACCTATTGACAGGCCTTAAGAAACCTTGTACTAATTGTGTGAGTTGCAAAAAGTTGAAAAACTTGCAAATCATGACCTCAAGATAATAAGCATGGTTATTGTCTATCTATACTATAGATAAAAGGGGGAGGGATTCCGACTCCCTCCCCTGATGCGTGTCAGTTGCAGCTTTGTCCAGTGGTGTGGCCTGCAGCGCTCGGTAGGCTGCAACACAGTACGCACAGAGAGAGCAGGAGGGCACGTGGCAGCTCTTGGAAAATTCAAGGACGTCCTTCTTTGCATCATTTTGTAGAATATATTCAGCATGTATATTTATAGGCTTCTTTTGATTCTCCATGCGCACCTCACAGCTCTTCCTACACACTCAATCACTTGCATTGCTCATGGAATTGCCTCTCGACCCCCCATCCACTTTCTATGTGTCCAACACCCACGTATGCCCAACACCCCTCCTCCTGGTGTGAAACAGAGCCACTCCTCCTACTACAGAACAACGGATAAGTGCTCTCTCTCTCTCTCTCTCTCTCTCATGCGTCGACTTGCTGAGGGCAAATGTTGCCAACAACCCACACTTCTCGACGACCTACAATGGAGGTGATCTTTTTCATCCACCAAGGAGAGAGAGCAGGCAGAAATCAAACAGGGGTAGAGCGAAGATTTTAGCTTAGCATTGTAAGGGGAGAGTTATTCCGTGGCAGTACTTGGGTGTGGGCATGTGAGCAGTGGACAATCAAGATTGGAAGAAAGGCACCAAAAAGATTGGCTTTTGAGCTTCCCTGGCGAGTGGCCAAAAATATGGAAGATTAAGGATGTAGGAGCTTGGCTTTAATCCAAAGTATGCCGGTGCGTCAGCCTTTGCCCAAAATATAACTTGATGATACCATCACCCATGAAAATTAGTTGATATAAACACCTTGATCTCACAGTGTGTTGTCCCAATCTTGCAAACATGTCAAATTGGGGCAAATCTCGTGAGATGCTGTAATGCGTCCGATGAGAAAAAGGCTGGAGCCAGCACGTGGAGGGGAGAGGGGAGAGAGAAGAGAGAGGGATGCCGCATGCCAAGGCGAATCTGTAGATTTTTTTTTGTTGTTGCGATGCCGGATCGTGGGGGAGGCAGGCCTCACAGCGGAGGGAGCAGGAGTGTGATATGTTGAGCGTTCGCGCTCTCTCTCTGCCAGTCTCCGTCTCTCTTGTCCAGAGCAGGCTCGGAGTGGGGAGTATGCCCTCTGTCTCCCTCTTCTTGTAGCAGGGCACTCTCCGAGGATGATCAGAATGCAGTGGCTGCGTTGACCAATGATGAAAAAACGCAGAGCACGATGCTCAAGATGCACAGCAGAGAGAGCTCTACGATCGAGTTGTAAGGGTGTAGGACCTGCGCATGGTGCAGGAGAGGAGCTGGACGGCGAGCAACAGAGGAGCTGGGCATGCTGCGAAAAGAGCTGCACGCGGGAAACAGAGCCAACAACAATTTTCCTTCTAGCGACAATTTCGGGGGCAAATATAGCGAGTTAATAAATTAATGTATGGGCACTTAGACCCAGTATGTCAACGCCTTGATCTCATAATTTGCCTCTAGAAATTTTTGTGTGGATCCTGCAAGAGGTACATGTAATGGTGCATTCATTTAATTACCTTGCAAGTGTGAAATTCCTATTTCTTGGAAGATAACTATATAACGTCCAGCTCATGTATGTAACATTGTAACTCAATTTATGGAGTAACTCAAAGTCTGTAATGCAACTGAACCTTTTTTTTTTATAAAAGGAACGTGGTGCAATTTGATTTACATTCGATTAATAATGGTGTTTAAGTTTCAAGCATGCTTTAATTTTCTCCAGCCAAGTGCAATGGATTTCTTTCGGTAGGAGTTATTTCATTAGCATTCAATTATGGTATTTAACAAAGCCTCAAGTGATACAATCTTATCTATCTATCTATACAATTATAATGGGGGAAGGGATTCCGGCCCCTCCCCCGGACACGTGTCAATAGCTGCAACCTCTGAGAGGTTCCGATGAGTGTTCACTGAGCGCCAGGCGATACAGTGAGCTGAGAGAGAGAGGTGCAGCTTTTGTGCGACGAAATTGTTTTTAAGCTTGGTTGTGCCCCTGGACAGTTGTACGGCTCCCGCACGACCTTCTGCCCTCCAACTCCAGTGTGGGAGTTGCAAATCATACGCATGCGTAGGGAATAGGAAGACGCAGGATTCTGGCCCCTCCCCCCGGACACGTGTCAATAGCTGCAACCGTTGAGAGGTTCCGATGAGTGTCCACTGAGCGCTAGGCGACACAGTGAGCTGAGAGAGAGAGAGAGGTGCAGCTTTTGTGCGACAAAATCGTTTTTGAGATTGGTTGCGTCCCTGGCCAGTTGTACAGCTCCCGCACGACCTTCGTGCCCTCCAACTCGATGATATCCAGGAGTGTGGGAGCTGCAGCCGGTGTTCAAGCTTAGCATAGTAGACTCGAGGTGCATGGTGCAGGCAGTAGTGGCCAAGAGAAAGGAGCAGCAAAAATCCAGTTGGGCCAATTGAATGAAGCTGGTGGAGGGGAGGGGGGGGGGGGAGATCTCAGCTATATATATATATATATATATATATATATATATATATATATATATATATATATATATATATATATATATATATATATATATATATATATATATAGAGAGAGAGAGAGAGAGAGAGAGAGAGAGAGAGAGAGCAGTAGCAGGCGGCTCAGGAGCGCCATGCTATGCAGGAGAGAGAGAGAGAGAGAGAGAGAGAGAGAGAGAGAGAGAGAGAGAGAGAGAGAGAGAGAGAGAGAGAGAGAGAGAGAGCAGCAGTAGGCGGCTCAGTGGTTGTTTTGGGGGGGGGGGGGGAGAGAGAGAGATCTCAGCTATGTAGTAGAGAGAGAGAGAGAGAGAAAGAGCACAGCAGAGCAGGCGGCTCAGGAGCGCCATGCTATGCAGGAAGGAGAGAGAGAGAGAGAGAGAGAGAGAGAGAGAGAGAGAGAGAGAGAGAGAGAGAGAGAGAGAGAGAGAGAGAGAGTAGCGCCAAGAAACCAACAATATCTGTTACATAAGCATACATTCAGTGTGTGCGTATGTGTGTGTGTGTGTGTGTGTGTGTGTGTGTGTGTGAGAGAGAGAGAGAGAGAGAGAGAGAGAGAGAGAGAGAGAGAGAGAGAGAGAGAGAGAGAGAGAGAGAGTAGCGCAAAGAAACCAACAATATCCGTTACATAAGCATACATGGAGGGAAGAGAGAATAGTTTTTTTTTTTGTGAGCCCACTTAAAGACTGTGCTAAGAAGAAGGCTTTGTACAAAGGAGTAAGATATATGCTGATTTCGTGATAGTGGGTTACTTGAAAAGAACACATACTTAGGCAACACATTAATCATCATGTATGTCAAGTGCATTGCACTTCTCGGACTAAACAGGTTCAAGACGGGCTTCTTGTTCGTAAGGTTGTCTCATGGAGTGCATTGTTAAGAGGCTCTATGCTATTTCCAGTAGATATAGAGAGAGGGTGGTGCGTGCACCAGCGCAATAGTTCCTCGATGATCTTCATGTTCGCAGTGTTGTCTCATGAAGTGCATTGATTGCAGGGTGGACAATATGTATGTCAATTGAGCTTCATGTCTGCAATAATGTCTCATGATGTGCATTGATTGCAAGATATGTTGGGTCAGGGTCAGTGTGAGGGTCAGGAAGCTCTGGGCTATTTTCAGTAGATGCAAAGAGATGGCATCTTTCCAAATCCAATCACGCTCACTTGCACCTTGAAGGCACGTGGCATTACACGAGATGCTGATCTGGGAAAAAGAATTCACGGTGATATTGTTAGTCAACGGTTGTTAAAAGAAAACATCGTGCTTGGCACTACCTTAGTCAACATGTATGCCAAATGTCGGTTCACTTCATAAAGCACAAAAGAGCTTCCTATCCAAGATGTCGTCTCTTGGAATGCACAGATTGTGGGATATGCCCAACTTGGGCAGGGCCAAGAAGTTGTGGACTGTTTTGGCGGATGCGAAGCGAGGGTCCACGATGAGCTTCATGTCTACAATGTTGTCTCATAACGTGCATTGATTGCAAGATATATCCAACAGGGTTAGGGTCAGGGTCAAGAAGCTCTAGATTGTTTTTAGCAAATGCAAAGAGAGTGCATCTCTCCAAATCCAATCACCTTCACTTGCACCTTGAAGGCATGTGGAATTAGACGAGATGTTGATATGGGCAAAAGAATTGACAATGATCTTGTTAGTCAAGGGTTGTTGAAAGAAAACGTCGCGTTTGGCACTACCTTGGTCAACATGTATGCCAAATGTCAATGCACTTTATAAAGCACAAAAGAGCTCCAAGATGTTGTCTCTTTGAATGGATTGATTGCGGGATATGCCCAACTTGGGCATAGGCATGGCCAAGAAGCCATGGGCAGTTTTTGGCGGATGCGAAGCAAGGGTGTTTGAGATGCTTTCATCTTGACAGGGAAAAGCAAGGGTGTCTCTTCAGATGCAATCGCATAGGCTTGAATCTTGAAGGCAAGGGTTGGGGTTAAGAAGCATATGGGTTGTTTCAGCAGATGCTGAGAAAGGGCATCTCTCCTAATGCAATCACATACACCTCCACCTTGAAGACATGTGGCATTATACAAAATGTTGATGTGGGCAAAAGAATTCACAATGATATTATTAGTCACAGATTGTTTGAAAGAAAATTTCGTGCTTGGCACTGCCTTTGCCGACATGTATGCCTAATGTGGCGCCAAAGACATTGATTACACCTATACTATCTATAATGGAGAAAGGGATTGTGGCCCCTCCCTCGAACACATGTCGCAAGGAGCTCACTCCGGGGAGTGTGGCCTACAACTGGCAATGTAGGCGGACAATGAGATAGAGAGAGAGGCCGCCGAAGGTGGCCGGACACACTAGTTGATTTAAAAATGATTTTTTTAAATATTTGGAAACATTACAAGATAGAACATAGTGTATTGTGACATTGAGTCATCTGGAGTTGTAAAGTGTCAATTAGGCTTAGATTTCATTGAAGACCGCTAGCATATATTAAATTGGGCCAAGAAACTTGAAAACTAAACCAAACTTCATAAAACTTGAGTGACTTGTTTATAGTGTGAATATCTAATGCACATCAAAAAAGTGAAAAGAAACCTTCATTTTAACGTGAGAGACAATAAGCACTCTTATTATCTACTATTTGAAAATCTCTTAAAAGGGGATTAGATCTCGGGTAGTAATAGAGTGCATGTGTAAAATTTCAAGTGATTTGAAAATTTTTGACTTGGATATCCACTTGAATTGCATCAAAAACTTCCATACATGAAAATTACTAAAAAATTGTGCTAAACTTGCCTAAAAATTGAAAAACTTGATTCACCCTTAACAAGTGGAAATCAACAAAAGTGCAAAATGGTATTTTTTTGAGTGAGTAGATATTAAGTGAGCTTATTATCTCCTCCTAGCCAAAGAGGTCATTTTTGCAAAAACCAAATCAAGGGTAAAAGACCTATCATACAGATAGCCTGAAAAACTTGAAGTCATTTGGACATAGTTTGCTACTAGAAATTGAGCTTTGAGAATTCTAGTTGTAAATTGGTCCTTTGGCTACTTTTACAAAATTGATACTAAAAATGTAACAAGGAGTCATTGTACATACTTGCGGATAATAGACTAGTCTATACAATGTTGATTTTACAAGATTGATCAAAATCAAGCTTGAATTCAAAGACAGTTTGGAATTGTAATAGGTGAAACACGTTGTATTGGTTCTAAAGACCAGGTAGTCAATATCATTCAGAAATATTGATCTTTATGTATCTTAGATTAGGCCATGTACTAGGAAGCTAGAGATTTAATAGAAAAACCAAGAGCAGAGTGTCAATCAAGGAGAGTGTAAACCAAAGGGGATCGTTGAGACCATAGTTGAAGAAGTCCCAAACACTTACTCCAAGTCAAGTTCAAAAAAAAAAATCCTTTTCCACTCAATTGGGCATTGGAACCTCACTCAGGTTCAAGTATATGTTGACCTTCTACAAGACCAACAAGCATGGGCTCAGATTTATCTGGATCCTAATGAAGAGTATGTGATTAGAGTCGATTTAGCTGTTTCCATGGGAGTGGCAATAGGTTTGCAATCCTCAAGTCCAAACTTACATAGCAATGTCTCTATGTAACTTTTCTGACACAAGGCAATACCACCATCACACTGCTTAAACTGTATACCCAAGTAATGATGCAACAGCCCCAAATCTTTCATCTTGAAAGTAGCATTCAAATCAGCCTTAAATTCAGCAATATGTCTCTCATTTGGTCCAGTGATCAACAAATCATCGACATAAAGAACCACAATGAGAAGTACATCACCCTCACGCTTTACATACAATGTGCTTTCTGTTGGACTGTTACGAAAGCCTCGTTTAACCAAATGAGTGTCAGCTTTCTCATACCAAGCACGAGGAGATTGCTTCAACCCATAAAAAGCCTTCTTACATCTGCACACTTTGTCCTCTTGTCCTTTTATGACAAAACCGCAAGGCTGCATTACATAAACTTCCTCAAATATGTCACCATTCAAGAAAGCAGTAACAATGTCTGATTGATGTACATCCCAACCAAAATGAGCTGCCAATGCACATAGAAAATGCACAGTAGTTATACGACAAGTGGGAGCAAAAGTCTCTTCATAATCTTTGCCTTTTTGTTGTGCATAACCCTTTGCAACAAGTCAAGCCTTATGGAGATCGATCTCACCATCCAGCTTGCATTTCAACTTGTAAACCCATTTTGTACCAATGGCCTTTTTTCCAGGAGGCAAATCACATAAAGTCCATGTGTCATTTTCTATAAGTGCATCATATTTTGATTGCATGGCATCCATCCAATTTTTAATTTTTTGAATTTTGTGCTTCATTAAAAGACAGAGGCTCTTCAACATCATGTAAGCTAGACATAGCCAAAGCATAAAAATCTGATGCGTAAGATGCATGGCAAGAGCTTGAACGAGTACGACTAGACAAAGGTGCATCCAATTTACTGTCACGCAAAGTGTGCACCAGCCATTTTGGCATACCTCTAGCCTGCTCATTTTCAGCCCTTTCCTCATCAAGTACATCATCTACATCTGCATCAGTAATAGGCTGATCTGTAACATTTTCAGAAACCCCCATAGGCTGTACATTTGTATTTCCACCACTGGAACTTACATTGGTATTTCCACCACTGAAAATAGGCAACAAAGTGTCATAAATGTCCTGTGATCTTACATTCAGTGTCTCTAGTACATGACAGCAAGGGCTGAACAGAATCTTCCACAAACACTACATCACGTGAAACCAGAATTCATTTTGTTTGCCGATGATACAACCTGTAACCTTTGCTTTCAGCACTATGACCAACAAAAATACATTTGACAGCCTTATCATCCAATTTTCTCTGTTGCACTTGTGGCACCAAAGCATATGCCAAACAGCCAAAAACACGCATGTGCTCAATAGAAGGCTTTCTATCATTCCATGCTTCATATGGAGTAATAGACTGCAAAGCTTTCGTAGGACACCTGTTTAGTACATAAGTGTCACACATGATGGCCTCAAGCCAAAAAGAATGCGGCAAAGCTTGACTTTTGACTATACTTCATGCCATTTCCGCTAGTGACCTGTTTTTCCTCTCAGCAACACCATTTTGTTTAGGTGTATAAGGCACTGTACATTGGTGTTTTATCCCACAACTCGCCAGAAATGCATTAAATTCATGAGACATATACTCCCCCCCTCGATCGGAACGGAGGATGCCCATAGTACATTTCGAGACATTTTCAGCCATAGCTAGAAATTGTTTGAAGCACATAAAAACTTCGGACTTCGCTTTAAGAGGAAATACCCATGCATGCCTGGAGTAATCATCAATGAAAGTCACGAAGTATAGGTAATTTCCCAAGGACGGAGTTTGCATGGGCCCACAAACATCACTATGCACGGGCTGCAACCTGCATGTGGCCCGAACTGAACCATCCTTTGGAAATTTAGAACGCTGCATCTTGCCCAAAATAGAGCCTTCACAAACATGTTTGATAGGTGCTTCAAGAGGCGGCAAAGAAGCAACCATATCAGATTTCTGCAAAACGCAGCAAACTGGCAAAATTCAGATGACCAAAACGTGCATGCCAAAGTTTTGCATCTGAGATAGCCCTTGAATCTGCAACAACATTTGCAAAATTTTGTCCACACTTTTCATACAAAGTGAGCTTATACAGCCCACAGCACAAAAGGCCAAATGCAACAATTTCATCACCAAAAATGAGATCATGAACTGTACATCTGTCATCCACAAATTTGACTACAAGTCCAAGTCTAGCAAGTGCGGATACAGACAAGAGATTCTTCTTGATCCCAGGTATGTAAAGTGCATCAACAAGTGTGAAGGAACTGCCATTAGCAGCAGTAAGCACAATCTTTCCAACTCTTTGAACTGGATAAGAGGCATTGTTGGCACAAGTGTTAGAATTCCCATGAGGGACAGACTCGAGAGAGGTGAACAATTCACGATGTGAGGTAATGTGCTTTGTAGCACCACTGTCGAAATACCACACATGTGAATCTGCAGCAACTGACAAGCATGCATCATGGACAGCAGGATTGTAAGTGCACTCTGCGCTAAAAGCCCATTCTACATCAACATCAACATTACAGTCTCCTTTTACAGAAGACTTAACAATGGCTGCATTTGTAGTGGAACTAGCATTTGCAGTGGAACCACACTCTTTCTTCTTAGCCTCTTTGGCCTTCAACTTAGGACACGACTTGATCAAGTGATCATTAGCTTTACAATAATGGCAACGCATCTTCTTTTTGCCCTTATCACCAAAATTGTCAAACGAACTGCTGCCAGCAAAAGCATTAGGAACAAAAGTTTTGTCACTCACTGCAGAACCATAAGAAATGGTTGCATTACTGTTACCACCCTTTCTTTGAGAAGCAATAAAAGCCTGTTCAACTACACGCTTCCTAGTCCTGTTTTTTTTGGAAAGTGACTCTTGCAACAGCAATGTGCATAATGCATCAAACTTGTCAACTTCAAGATTTCCTTGGGTCATCAGTCTCCAAGTACTAGAAAAAGTCTGGTAAGAATCTGGTAAGGCATCAAGAACAGTCTGCAGAAGGGAAATGTCTGAAATGACTTCACCTACAGAAATAAGTTGCTCATTGATATCCTTGACACTAGCAAGGAAAGTGTCCATATCATCTTCCTCATGCATAATCTTCGACTCCAGCTGACTCCAGCTCTTTACGCAGCAAAGCAATTTTAGCCTCATTGCGACTTGCATAAAGACCAGCCAAAATATCCCAAGCTTGTTTTGCAGATTTTGCTGAACGGATGTGAGGAACAATGGTGTGCTTCACAGACAACGCAATCAATGCACGAGCCTGTGCATCCTTTACATCCCAACGATCTTGTTCTGCCGTAGGCAAAACAAATGTAATAGCAGCAAGACTTGCAACATCCTCAACATCGCCTACATCCTCACAACCAGGATGTACATCAATGCCCTACACAATGTTCGAGATGCCCTTTGACACAAGAACATGTTGCATCATATAAGCCCACATAGGGTAATTGTCCATATCCAACCTGTCCTTAGCAGCAAACATCTTGAACACATCTGGGTCGTTGTTGTCAGCCATGGTAAATGTTGCACGTGATGTGGAAACTGCCCGAAAATAGGAGAAACGGAGCGAGAACAACACGTGCTATACAGCACAAACCGTAGAAGACTATAAGGCACCTGTTATGCAGAAAACGACACTGACAAAAACTCTGCACAAAATGACGAAATAGCCTGTGTAGCACTGCCTGTATTTGAAACGGCGACCGAAATGAGCCCTAATCAGAAATCTGAGCGGACTGAGATCTACGAGCATACCCAAAATATTTGTCGACCTGCGAACCCTCGTCAAAGCTCACTGAAATCGGAGAAAGTGAGCAGGCATGTACTAGAGCTGCTAGCAACTAAGCCCAGAAGGACGCAACCTGCTCTGATACCAATTGTTGGAATTAGGGTTGCAAAGAAGCGCACACAGCTTGGAGAAGATGAAGGAAGATCTAGGAACAAAATGGAGAGTGTGTTACTTAGTATGCAATGGAAAGATATATAGCCCTAGAGTGATGGGCGTATATACAATTGTCGGGGGAAAAAAACCTCCTAAAGAGGGAAAAAATGCCCCGGCGGTCCTAGTGTGTTCACACACATCACTACCACATGTATATGGTAACATCTCATTATACTAGCGTAGTCACTCATGTATTCTCCTTGTTTTGGCTTGAAGCTATAGATTTATGCCACTAGATTGTGCTTGATTCCCTCAAGTTTTGAGCAAGCAGCAACACATCTTTTATCCAATGCTGATACAACTATAATGGGTCCATATCACGCCCATTCCCATGATCATATCTCTAATCAAGGAGCCCTAATATTTGTTTTTTTCAATCTCTTTTGGAGTCATCGTACAAAGCTATTTTTATAGCAATCCGTGAAGAGGTGTACGATAAGATTTGTTGCACCTTTTTCCATAACCTTAAAGATATACATAATTTTCAAGGGCGTTTAATGCCCTCATTTTACATGATCTATCCACAAAAATTGCTACATCATTTCTCTTCCAACAATAAACTTCTAAGATTGCATTATCAGTTGGTATGTGCTTTAGAGATTTGACATCTACTTGGTCAGAACTTTTTATCTTTAACACTAGTGGTAGCTCTTTTGGTGGTCATGTTTGGAATCAATGTATTGACTCCGAGCCTCCATTTCTCCAGAGTATTAGGATTTGCAATTGTTAAGTATTGCACTCTATTTTGATCCATGTAGAAGATTTTTTGCTTATTTGCTCTAACCTCCTCTTTGTGGCTCTAACCTCCTCTTTGTGGTTAGAGACGATAACCCTAATTCCAACATGAGACAATATATTGGCAGATGTATAGAGTTGGGAATTCCAAGCAAGGAGAGGCTTCTCTCATTGTTCCTTGAAGGCTTACTCAACTAGAAGTTTCATGCTATACTATATAGCAAGAAACACACTACCTTGGAAGCATGCAATTTGGATGCTATAAACTTGGGAGAACTGCAAAACTTTTAGTGAAGAAAGCATTGTGAAAGATATGCAATGTGAATGTACTACATCTACTATGCCAACACAAGTAGGACCCACTATGGCATCTTGAATGCATGTCATAGAGGATATGCTCAAACACATAAATGACATGATGAGAAATATTCAAAGGATGTCAAATGAGACGGTCAAGACAAAGGTCCGCCACAAGGGAAACTCATGGGACAAATGAGCCCATCCAAATGGTGTTCCATTTAAGGAAAATGCACAAACCATGACACAAAAATGAGTTCTATTATGGATTGAAGTACGATGGAAATGTCAAATACTTGCCTATGAGATAGTGGGTAAAACCTGTGTATAGGTATCCATGTAACATGGGACAAATGCAAAACCCACCCATGGCTATGGAGAGACCACAACCAGTGTTGCTAGGTCAACAACCATCTTTGCCAAGAAGTAATGCACTACCAGTCAAGTACATGCATCATGAAGAAAAAGTTGAGGAGCATGTCATAGTACCAATCATGCCTTATAAAGAGGCTAGTTCATCAACTGTATTTGTGCGCTCCTTGCCGCACTGTCGAAGCAAGGGACTTGCCAATACACCGTGTGCGAGCCACAAATGGCTCCAAGAACACAACAAGCCTAAACTAGCAAGCTCAAGAGAACAAAGGGTGTGTCACTCACCGATCTACGCTCGCCTTCGCGGTGGATTCCTCGCCGCGATGAAGAAGAAGCTGCAGTCGTGCTGCGCTCAACCGCTTTGCCGCCGTCGTGCCTTCGTAATGCTCGATCGCACACACACTCTCCCTCTCTCTCTCTCTCACACACACACACACACACACACACAAGGAGGTGAAGAAGAAGAAGATGGAGATGGAGCAAGAGCACTCTTCTATTGCACAAATGAGAGAATGAGTAAAAATTAGGTTTAGTTGGCTTTTACAGGAGCTCACCCCATTCACACTTGGGCGCCCATGCTTAGCCAACTAATCCCTTGAATGTTCGTGTTAGAGTGCGCCTCTCATTGGCGATCACTCTTACCCTTTTCCTATTGGTCCGACAAGCCCGGTACCTGACTCTACCAAATACATAATACACGTCCGCCGTAGGTGATGGGGTGTCCGTGAGCCGTGAGGGTTAACATGCCCCCCTTCCTGATGTAGATTCCGTCCTTGGAAGCTATTGAGTTGAAGCTGGTTCGTCGAGGTGGAAGAGCATTTGAGATGAATGTCCTTAGCCTTCTTCAGTCACTGCAAAATCAAACAACATTGGCACAGTAATTGCATTCTCTTAAAAAGCATATGCAGTTTTAGGTAGACAAATTGATTGGTAAAAGAATTTCAAACAATTTGTTAGCAATGAACATTAAATTGCAATGTAATCAAATGCATAAACAGATGTAAAGGTAGAAAATTAAACAAGTCTGGGGTCGCTAATTTGACGGTCAAAAGGCACTAGAGATCGAATATTAATACCATGGGTAAGCTTCTTAATTTTCTATGGTCAATTAAGTTGTTTAATCGCGAGAGCCAAGTATTCATGTTCGAGGGCTGACTAGAGGCTATATCTAGAAAACCTTGTAGTTAAGCTACCATAAAAGGAATTTCTCATGAAATCATCGCCTGACTGATTAGTTTTTCTTTTACCCCCCAAAGTCTTTTCACATTGATTCAATTATGAAGTGGGTGCTTATTTTGTATGCCTTGGGTTTTTTGCTTTTCAAGTAAAAGCGCCCACGCTGGGAACCTCTAGGGCTCTAGTACCATAGACAATACATGTGAGTGAAGTACCAATTCAAGCCAGGATTTCTCTTCCAGCTTAAAATTTTACATTGTGGCACTTTGATTTTTTGTTTGTTCATTTTCAACATTTTAAATTTGTAACTTTGGGGGGTCATATAACACTGTTACCCTCCCCAGGCTCATCACATTAGTAAACTCCCTTTATAATACTTAAACTAAAGGTCAATAGGGTTAAGCCCACTAGAAAGCCCTAGTACATTTCATACAATGCTGCCTAAATCGGATTAAGAACCTAAGTAACCATTGATTATTAGGAAGGCATTCCCCATGGTATTAAGAGAAGATCTCTAACACCTAGCTTGGTCAAACTAGCTTAGTCGGACTGCTTGATTTTTAAACCTAGACAAGTGATTATGACAAAACATTACATTGAATTAAATGTTTGATACTAAGCAAATGCGCTGAATATTATGCTACCAATCACAATCAAAGCAGACAAACATAGATTGCAAAAAGATAAGGGCAATGCTAATGGACAAGAAACACCTGTTTGTGTTGATGGTCGCGCTTGATTTGAAGTGTGAACGAGAGAAAGGTTCCATGAAGGTCCAAACCCTATCAATAGCAACACGCTCCTGTACACACTAGGAAACAAAAGGAATACCTCCAGGAGGCACATCAGTGGGAAAAGAGAACTTCGCTAATCTCTCAACTCTAAAACAGAAACACTCCTATCGTACTAATCTTACCTACCCTCCATCACTCAAGTGATGAGGATCAAAGGTGTTTTATGGCATAGGTTTCTGTTTCACTGTACCAGATGTGACATGTGTAGGTCTGAGTCAATGTTGTGACTTTTAATGTGCATACTCATTTGCTAATTGCTCTTGCTCTTTATTTATTTATTTTTTTGAGTATAAAGCTTTATATGTACATTCCCTAAGATTGGTGATTGAGAGGTCAGGGAAAAAGGTTGAGAGGGAAACAAATGAATGATGACTGTCAGCAAACACTCCCCCCTTCCTTGGGTAGATCATACCGTTTGAAATGAGCTTGTCACCCTTTGAAACCAATTGTTCCAGTTGGTAATAGGTGAGGATTTTTGCCAGTAGTTTTCTATTACCCTAGGTGCCTCGTCAAGTTGCAACGGTGGTAAGGTACTCTCCCAGGATCGAACTTGAAGTGGTTCATTAGGTGATTCTTGAACACTGGGAGGTGTGGATTCTTTCGTAGCTTCATGGAGGTCCACTACTATAGATGGAGGCTGTGTAGAAGCTTTTACCTCTATGGATGTATTACATGAGGAGCTAGAATCTTCATGGGAGCGGGTGTGTAGCATTTTGTGATTTTTTTCTTTTCACGATCATTGATTCGTTTTGGAGCTACGGGATTGGGCTCACTTGGGTCAGGTGATAGGTAAGAGCACAATCTACGTTTTGGCACCCAGATTTGATCATTTCCTTGATAGTAGCCTTGGGCTTCCAATAGTCGTTTAGGGATCCATCGCAACATTTTCTTAATTTTCTTGGAGCGAGTGGTACGTTTCTTACAAGGCTTCTGTTTTTTAGCACTAGCTATGGTCACTAAAGAAGCTTTAGGGACCCACTTGTATGTTTTCTTCGTTACATTAGGATGAGTCTTGTCGAAAGCGATATGCATTGCTTGTAGCATATTTAAGGGTATAGGCATTTCATCCCCCTCAGGTGTTACCCAGGTCGTCCCCCTATTTCCCCAAGTGTCTATGGTTGATGCTAGGTGGACCCAATCCACATTTTCTGATTCCGTCATACCCGGTAACACATCCATGTAAGGAGAATCTTGGCCAATGTCTGTATCCTTCTTACAAGTGTAACAATATTGTAGTGGGGCCGAGTGAACTGTGGTGTCAGAGCGATGATCAATAATGGTTTTACTCCCTAAGGGGTGTACCTTACCAGTCACCAAATCCACTCTAAGGACAGAGTCTTGGAATTGCAAATAGACATGATTTTTAGACCAATCATGAACCATTTGTGCTTCCCTCATGAATGGTCGTCCTAAAATCATTTCATATGACATAAGGTGTTTAGAGAAATCCATTACAATGAACGTATGTCGTACCTTGTGTCCTAGAACTTTGATCTTAAGATCCTTGAGCATCCCCATAGGTTTGGCTATGGTACCATTTGCCATCTTTACCACAATGTTAGTAACACTGAGGCGGGATTTTCCCATGGATTCCCAACAATCTTTTGTAACGATGCTAGCTCCCACACCACCATCAAGAATTCCCTTTATAGTTAATCCCTTGGTAGTGATGGGTATGGTCGCATTAGACTCGTCGCCTTCAAAATACTGCCCTAATTCGTTAATGGGTACCTCAATCACAGACTCGTGTCCATCTAAGTCAAGTGATTGCACATGATTTTCCTCATCAATCATAATTGAGTCAGGCCTATTTGGTTGCGCAAACTGCGGTAATCCCGTTCGTAGCTCTCCGTTAAGGAATGCTCGAAGTGCAAGGAATAACTCAGGATCTCCATACAGCTTTGCTATGATCGTGGTTCAAACCTCAGAAGACATGAAGTCCACTAGTTTGGCAACATTCATTGGCGTTTTGCAGGGTGTAGGTCCTTGACTAGGAACTGGTGAGGATGGAATCTCATATTCCTCAATGGGATCAGGTATTCCTTCGTTAAACATCCTTTCCAACAAGAAGGGTGTATGCTCACTTTCTGATGTCCCGTCCTCACTCCCTTCTTGGATGATACTAGATATGGCTAACGGTCTATGGTTCATGTGGGGTGGATGAACTTGTGTGGGAAACACTGTGTCATGAATTTTGACCTGCATGGGTTCTGGTTCTAGTTTCCTTTGAGTCTCCTCCACTAAATCTCTGAGATGTTTCACCTGCTTAATCTCGTCTACTGGGTTTGGGTACGTCCCAATCTTCTTTTTACGATTCTTCCCTTTTTGCCCCTGCGGTTTATCTTGGGGGTCTTGGATTGGATTTGGAAACACTTGTGGTGTTTTCAGAGGCTCTTTATGGTTTTCTCTTATTCGGTTTTCATTTGGTTCCATGTTACGGTTTTCTTTGTCGGTCTTTCCCTTTGTGGTATTGGTTCTAGTCTCCATTGTCTCGATTGAATCTGAATCATCCTCGAGGTCATTCATATACACGGGGTCATCTCCTGTTCCTATGTTTGTTTTGGAACTTGGCTTTGAATTTTCCGTATTCTGTGACTTCTTCCTTCGTGTCTTCTTTTTCTTTGCTTGGATAACTGACGCGGTATCTCTCTCTTCGAGGATATGGCCTGGCCCTTGAAGCATGGACCGTGCAATCGCATAAGTGGGTGCAACGGGTGGTACTGGCGATGTCACACTAGCAATTTCGACCAAATTTAGGGGTGTGATTTTAGGCGCATTTGGGTTATAGGGGCATTGGGCAATCAAGTGATCTATGCCACAACGATTACATGTGAGTATTGGCATTGCAAACGTGCTCCCTTGATTCATTTGCATATGTGCAACATTCTTTTGCAGCCTAATAGGGCACTCCGCTGCTCGATGTGGTCCACCACACTCGTAGCATTGAAGAGGTGGCCTCCTAGCCTGGGTGTTGATATTTTGACCTCTGATGCGAGAGCAGCAGCTTGATAAACCGGCTTGACTTGCCCCAACAATCTTCCATGTAGTATATAGGACACTCTTCCAATGTATCAAGACCGTAGGCAATACTAGTGTCTATTTCCTCCTCACAGCCATCTGGATAAGCATTTGATGGCTCGCAACCCACTTGGTTCATAGGGGCGACTCTTGGATGCGGGGGCTGCGGTCCTAGGACAGGAGGTGGTAGCGGTGTAGCTTGTACGACATTTTGAGATCTAGGGACCATGTGTTGCGGTAGTTGCTCAACAGGTGGAGTAGGCATCAATACAGGAGCTCGAGGTGCATCCGTCCAGGCTACAGGTGGTCTATTTGCCATCATACGTTTGATCATTAAACAATCCTTAGCTTGGTGACCATACCTACCACATGCGTTGCAAGTTCCATTGAATTTTACTCTAAACGTAGGGCACTCACTAGTGCTATGTGGACCTAAGCAAATGGAACACCATTGTTGCTCCCTTCTTGGATACATGTGACTATTTTGAGGGGGTCGATTATCCTTAAGAGACTCTTGGATTGCCTTGGTGAGGTCTGTCAAGAATGTCTCAAATACCTTTGGCTCATTGGCAATGGGCTTTGCAGTCATGGGTTCATACTCAATGGCTTGTGAGCTAGTGGATCTCGTGTCAGTAGACACCCTCATGCCTGCTATCATCAAGTTGTCCTCTAATTGGATTGCATTGGCAGTGACATCTTCCCAGGTTGTGATACCTCTAATCACTAGTCCATTATAGATTCCTTCATTCCTCAACCCTCGAATGAATCGATCAAGCAGTTGGTTATTGTTGAAGCGCTCATTTACAGGGCAACGAGAGTTTAAGTGCTTTAGACGACTAATGAAGTCCCTTACTGACTCTCCTTCCTTACGTTCGGCCTTCTGTAGCTGAGATGCTACACCCCAAAGCACACCTTCCCGTATGTACTCCTTTAGAAACAACCTTCGAAGGGTAGGGTAGATTGTTTTCTCGTCCACCCTTAGGGTCCTATACCAATCTCCAGCCTTCCCACTTAATGTCAAGCTTAAGGCATTGCACTTATGTACTTCGTTGCGTTCCCCTAAGGAATCACATACTTGTTCAAACACTTCAATGTGTTTTCTAGCATCTTCGTCCCCATTGAATTTTTGCGTGAGTTTGGCAATTTGTACTGCCTTACTTCTAGGCTCTCTATCAGATGCATGACACATATTTTCCGCGATAGATTGACCTATGGTTTGAGCAAACGGTGCCAAGTCACCTATGTGAGGAGGCAGGGCCGGTGGAGGTACTCTTGGAATCATATGTGGGAGAGGGACGGGTGCCGCTCTTGGCATATGTGTGGATGATGCAGGATATGGAACATAACCGG
Organism: Adiantum capillus-veneris; assembly: GCF_014529385.1. Taxonomy (NCBI): domain Eukaryota; kingdom Viridiplantae; phylum Streptophyta; class Polypodiopsida; order Polypodiales; family Pteridaceae; genus Adiantum; species Adiantum capillus-veneris. The sequence continues at coordinate 43,672,897 of NC_140933.1, read as the reverse complement.
GCATAGGTCCACTCGGATAAGGGCTAGGGAGCGGCACTCGAGGAGCGTAAACAAGTGGTACTATTGGAGGTGTGGGGGCCATGTGTGCATAAGGGGCTAGAGGCACATATGGTCGAGGCCCCATATTAGGTTCTACGACACTAGGTAGTGGCACTGCGCTAACCGTAGATGTCATCGGTACATTCTCTGTCAGGCTTATTCCTGGAGTGAGCACTGTGTTTTCCTTGATAGAGGGTTGAGCCAAGTTAGGGAAGCTAAAGTTGTCGCTCGGAGGCTCAGATTGCATAGAGACCCCAGGTGAAATGACGTAAGATGGGTCCATGGGGCTCATTAGAGGAGTCTCCATTTGTGATAGAGTAGGCTGTTGAGCCTTGCTCGTATCCAGAAATCTCATGGGGCCAGTTGAGAGTATATTTACCCCTCGGTTTTGCCTTTCGGATTGAATAATACCATGGATAACATTACAGATCATTTTTTGTTGATCTTCGATGCTCGTGGCACTAGAGGTGGATTGTACAATCTCTATCCATCCTACATGGTAGGCGTGGCCAGAGTGTAGATCCGTCAACACGTCAGTGTGGAGGTCGTATGTCCAATGATCATTAATGAACAATCCTTCTAGAGTCGACGTGTTAACGGTTTCGTTTGAGGTAGAAGCAATGTTGCTCCCCGTGGTTTTACTTGTCACCAACGGTACTCTAGAGGGAACTTCTGAAAGAGGTAGCTCAACAGGGCCTTCTTGGTAAGAAGTTGGCAGGATATCCACATGGACACTCTTTGGGGGTGTGGGGTCCACGTGCGATGTGAAAGGAGAGTCCACTTCCCCACCCCCTTCGTGTGCTTCATTTGCATCAGGTTCCGAGCGAGTAGCTCTACCTAATGTTTCCATGAAACGGCTAAACATACTAGTACTAGGCTGTGGAGCTTCGGGAGGTGCATGGCCTTCTCTCTCAGTGTTTTGGTTAGGGTATGCTTCCATGATTTCTGAGTCGGAGGAGGAATCACTAGCGGCTATTTTAGGGTCTTGGGTGGTGCTACCTTGTGTCCCCGCTGAGGGTCTAGAGCTTATCGTGGATGGGTAATGGGTGTCTGTATGAACAGAGGCACTACCAATGTGATCGTGCTCTAACACCCGCCCAAAGCGTAAGTGCATGTGCTTTTGATACCCTAAGGTGTCAAAAAGCTGCTCTAGGAGGCCTTGTGACTAGTTTTTAGCGTGTTTTTTGTTTGTTTTTTTGCTAGATTTTTTAGAGCGTGTCGTGGAATGGGCCGTGTGATAGCTCGAAACGAGCGTATCGGTCAGAGGGTCGTGCCGTGCTTTACAGACCTCCGTTTGGTCACTCTATGCCCTCGGAATCCCTAAAACTGTCAATTTCCAGTAGGGAACTAGGCCCAAACTAGAAAGTCTAAGGGTGCAAGTGGGAAGAGAAAGGAGGAGAGTGGAGGACTTGTCCCACATCCTCTCATTCCCTCTTGAGGGAGTAGGGTATATATATAAGAGTGAGTCTAGTATATATCAGAAGACTGAGGACTGAGGCTTGGGCTTGGGCTTGGGCTTGGGCTTGGGGAAACGATCCCGATCTATCTTTTATACAAACCAACCCGTCCGTTTTAAGAGTCACGTTTTTTCTTTTCGAAAAATCCAACCCATCCGTTTTAAGAGTCACGTTTTTTATTTTCGAAAAATTTAACCGCCCGCTCACAGAAATTACAGAAATTGAAATGCAGAAAACACAGAAATTTAAAATGCAAAAAATTGCAGAAATTGAAAACGCAGAAATGCAGAAAATTGCAGAAATTGAAAACGCAGAAATGCAGAAAACTGCAGAAATTGAAAATGCAGAAATTGCAGAAAATTGAAAAAACGCAAGAAATGCAGAAAATTGAAAAAGCACAGACAATAGCAGAAATTGAAACTTGACAGAAAACGCAAAAAACAGAAATCTCCACACACTCCTTCCCTGCCTTTCCTATGATAGAAATTGCACCACAAGGAAGCGTAAAGTGCTAACCAAGCTTAGTGTAGGGCATATCCCCGGCAACGGCGCCAAAAATGTGCGCTCCTTGCTGCACTGTCGAAGCAAGGGACTTGCCAATACACCGTGTGCGAGCCACAAACGGCTCCAAGCACACAACAAGCCTAAACTAGCAAGCTCAAGAGAACAAAGGGTGTGTCACTCACCGCTCTACACTCGCCTTCGTGGTGGATTCCTTGCCGCGATGAAGAAGAAGCTGCAGTCGTGCCGCGCTCAACCGCTTCGCCGCCGTCGTGCCTTTGTAATGCTCGATCGCACACACACTCTCCCTCTCTCTCTCTCTCTCTCACACACACACACACACACACACGGAGGTGAAGAAGAAGAAGATGGAGATGGAGCAAGAGCACTCTTCTATTGCACAAATGAGAGAATGAGTAAAAATTAGGTTTAGTTGGCTTTTATAGGAGCTCACCCCATTCACACTTGGGCGCCCATGCTTAGCCAACTAATCCCTTGAATGTTCGTGTTAGAGTGCGCCTCTCATTGGCGATCACTCTTACCCTTTTCCTATTGGTCCGACAAAGCCCGGTACCTGACTCTAACCAAATACATAATACACGTCCGCCGTAGGTGATGGGGTGTCCGTGAGCCGTGAGGGTTAACAGTATTAGCAAAGAATGCTAATCCAATTGATGCTTATTGCATGCAATGTGATAGAAAAGGTGGACATTATTAGCTTCTTTGATAGTGAACCTATTGTTCGAGTCGGGGATTTAATATTTACGTAATTACCAAAAAGTTTGTGTGATCACAAGGTCTTGTTGACATATTTACATAATCACAACTAACATGATCACAAGCAGGTTCAGAGCAACCTGGAAACCCACAAAAAGCCCGCCGGGCTTTTGCGTTTTCCCGAGGGCCCCGCCGGGCTTATGCATTTTCCCTACGGGCCCTCCAGGAAAACCCTAAAGCCAGGCGAGATGCAGCTTAATATCATAGAGGGCCCAAATCGGGCACGTTCGGTGTTTCTTGTTGAGACACACACACACACACACACCTAGAGAGAGAGGGAGAGAGAGAGAGACACAGAGAGAGAGATCAATGATTATCTTCGTTGTGGACCTACGTAGTGTCGCCACAATTATAATGACTACTTGCACGCAAAAAGCAGACATCATTTGATACACTTACAACCACAAATAGCTCGTAGATGCGTTAGCACATGTGCTCCAATTTGCAAGGAATGCTTGGCATTGTTGTGTAGCTCTCTCCGAGCCAATTGTCATGGTGCATTTGAATCTCCAATGCAACGAGGGGGCAAGAAGTAGCGTTAGGATGAAGTGCCATTTCACCCTGGCTTCTACAAGTAGAATAACTTATAAATGATGTTTTTAACCATAATCCGCATCATATCATAACTGTCAAAAAATAAGACTTTGATATGGGAAATTGAGTTATGTCGTGTTGTTGACCCATGGGTCAACACTCCCCCCCTCCGAATTCATGTCCTCTCTGACATCACCTCATTGTCAATGTCGTTGCGGTCTTTGTTGTTGTTTTTCTTTCTTGTGATTTATGTCCTTCATATCCATCTATTGTTGTCATTATAGGGCTATTGCTAGATCTAAATTAAAAAAGAAGCCAATCTCGTTCAGCTTGACTCTTATCATCATGGATAGATAAAGCTGCAAATTCATCCATTGGAAGTTGTTTAGTAATTTGATCACAACCTCTTTTTGTTTCCATAAATATGATCACTTTACTTCCATCCATCATTCACTTTAGTAAATCTGGCAATTTTGAGTATTTCTCATTCTAAAGCGAATGATGGATGGAAGTAAAGTGATCATATTTATGGAAACAAAAGAGGTTTTGATCAAGTTACTAAAAAACTTCCAATGGATGAAATACAATCGTTTTGATTTGAGATTCAAAACCATGTTTGCTAGGGGCTTTTCAATTCTTTGCCTTCTTCGTATCACTGGTGCGGACATTTTTCTCCATTGCTTTCAATTGAATACTGCAGACATAAGAACTAGATGTTCAGTTAAAATAAATAAAAAAACTTTTCAATATATTAGGAAAAAAATCACTAAGAAAGCAATCAAATCTACACAATATGAGATTTGCAATGCACTCTAGTCAATTCCACATATCGACCACATATGTTCTGAGAGAACATACACATTGCAATGCACTCTCTACATGACATTATGGAAACAAAAATAATATGAACTTGTCAATGCAATTATAAATAAAATGATTAGTTATATATCCTCTTCCATCTGAAAACAATAAGACACAACTATTTTCACATGCTACAAAGAATCATCAACATTTACATTGAAATGATGATAATTATTTGCAAAACACACATGAAAGAAATAATATCAATGATTGACCATCTCATGCACTAACAATCTTTTAAATATAATAGATAATTCACTCCCTATATAAACCAATGCATAAAACAAGGTAATGAAATATTCAATACAATTACACAATTGCGGACTACTTGTACCCAATCAAGGATTGTAGCCCCCTTATGCATCCAATTCAATATATAAAAGCTATTTTCACCCAATTTATAGCTCTCATATTGTGTAGTGAAAATGTATATCAATTCAAATCTATGATGGTGAAAAATGCAAGACTTCAAGGATCTTTGTATACCCAGTACACTAGTACAAGGCATCCGACCCTTGACTATCAACTCGTTATTTAAATGTGCTCATCTTCTAAAACCACTACAGCCCTTTTATGGACCAATGGCTTCGTCACAATGAGCATGACTCTCCAAATTCTCAATTGTTTTGGTTTAGTACCTTTATGTTCGGTGAAGGATTTAAATATTTTTAGAAGTGGTTACCGAATTAAAAATCACGTTCGTCCCAAGAAAATGACCTGTGACTCTGTAACCTTAGGTCGATTAACAAGGAGATGACTATACCCGGCGCTCGGATATACTCCCCAGGTATTTGCCTAGTTAAAATGCCAAAGTAAGAAGAGGTTTACTATATACACTCTAGCCCGCCGAGCTTTCCCATTTCCCCGGCGGGCCCGTCGGTAAAACACTACAGCCCGGCGGGCCCCACCGGGAAAATGAAAAAGCCCGATGGGCCTACTGGATCTATTGGTTTTTGCAGGTCACCATCAAGATCACGTTAACAATTAACGTGATCACGTGATTTTCTTGTGTAAATACTAGAGTTATTAACGTAATCACACGATCGTGATTACGCCAATGAAATCCCTGGTTTGAGTCAAAGTAGTGACAAGGGCACAAGTGAAGAAAAACAAACAAAACATTGACAGTGAGTCAAATAGCAGTAAGAAGTTTTCTAAGGACTCAAAAAAAGAGACGACAATGCTATGGGTTCAGGAGACAGAAAACAAGAAAGAGAAATAAAAGAAAACTCTCAAAGGTTGTTCGAGGAAAGAACAAAGTCCATGTCAACTAAGTTCAATCCATCAATGTAGCTTTGGAATATTTCAAAGTAGCCTAAAAGCAGTTCAAATAATAAAAACAAAATGGAAAAACTATCCAACTAAGACCATATTAGGTATTATGATAAAAATCCCTCATTATGGGAATCTCCAAATTGACTAAATTCATGTAATTTGGGAATTTTTCATTCAAAGTGGAAAAAATGTTGATATACTTGTTGATGGGGTAGAGTGAAATCTCAAAGAATTGTGGTGTTGATAAACACCAAAATTTGAGGATGCACAAAGCATGAATTTGAATAAATACTAGTAATAAAATAAAAGAAAGAAATATCATTACAATCAAAGGTCTTGTTTACAATCATTATAGTAGCAATAGAAGCTCCATATAATCTACTCCAAATCGGATGCCATGTCCAAAATTTGATCCAAGTGTGGTTGACGATGTACACGAGCAAGGCCAGTTTTATCTTTTAGAGCATGCCTTTTTGGAATCTTAATCCTTGAAAATGGACCTTCTTTGTTGGGTCTCCAAGACCAAACAGTCGCATCTACAGATTCCCACACTTGCGGGTCCTTATAGTTGACATCCTAAAAACCCTTCCAACAATTAGTGTAAGCTTGAGTATCTGTCATCCCACTCTTTCTTGCACAAGGTGCCCAATATTGAATCAAAACCTTTCTGTAGTTTGGTAATGTAGGCTCGTTGTCAATGTTTGATAAAGCCATTGCAAGCCAAACTAGATAGATATCCATGTCACTTGGAAGTAGCATAACAAAGTCACCTTGGTGCATATCAGATAGAGGGTCAAACTCTTCCCTTGGTCTATCTTGTTGAGGACCACAAAAATGATTATTTAGCTCTTCAAGACCTAGGAATCTTTTGGCTCCTTGTTGTAAGCTCATTGTGATGCACTGTTTGTGACAAGATTCTTGCGTTTTTTGCCAAAATTGTTCGTACAAGACTCCCTCTAATATGATTTCTCGTCCAAGCTTGTCAATTACCATTAGTCCAGTAATCTATCACAGGCCTATAATATTGTGGCACACTTGAACCATTTCCTAAATTTTGCTAAAACTTGATATAATTCTTCAACTCTAAAATCACTTCCTCATGGGCCTTGACATACTCTACCATTGGTACCAAAGGTAAATCTCCATGTGGTAACATTGGATTTCCTTCTATGTAAGTTTTTCAAAGGCAAATACTTCCACTCCAATTTGATACAGCTACATGTGCCTTATATTGCATCATGGGTGTCTCATATTGCATAAAAAACCTAAATTGAAGAGGTTTGGAATGGCCAACAAGTATGTCTTGTCCATCACAAAGATAGCCATCACAATATTGCTTGAAATTAGGGACCTTTGTGAGCATAAATGGAGTTGGAGATGAAGATGAGCTATTCCTTAGTATATCCATCAAATGAGGGAAAGTATAAGTTTGTGTAACTCTCAACTTTTCTAAAAACTTACTGAACATTGCATCTATGTCCTCATGTGTATGCCCAACCATTAAAAAAATTTCCTAGTTGAATGGTTTTGAAAACGCCCCTTGCAACAAGCGTGGACAACTAGGCAAATAAGTATCAATTTTTGTTCTCCCCTGCACAATTATCTAACTGTAGCAACAAGTTCTCCGGTAACTTGCAAAATGATGGACCCAATTCCTCTTCTATAGTTTTTGATGTCTGCACAATGGGCTCTTTGCCTTCACTCAAGTTGTGGTAGTCCAAATCATCCCTTGAGTTCAAAGAATTTAGTAGTGAGTCCAAAGCATCCCTTGAGTTCAAAGCATTTAGTATTGCTTGCTAGATCACCAAGAGGATGCTTATCTATCCTCTCTAGGTTATGTAAACAATTAGCAATTGAGCCAATTGTAAGATTTGGATCAGCTTGGCCACAAAACATTCAAGACAAAGTAACCGCAATGACCTTGTCCGTGTCCATGAGTGATCATACCTATCAATGCCACTTGAAAATTGTATCCGGAGTCCACACCCTTAGGAACAACATGTAATCTAGGAATTGAAGTCTTCTTTTGATCCATCTTTTTATGAATTATGCATACATACTTTTGTGGTTGAGTTTTTGAATATGTGCACCATGTATAATATAGGCTCTTGCAACTCTTTTGTTGTGCCATGTGAACCTCTCTCTCTCTCTCTCTCTCTCTCTCTCTCTCTCTCTCTCTCTCTCTCTCTCTCTCTCTCTCGCTCTCTCTCTAGAGAAGAGATCTTTCATCAAGAGAATGTTTAGCTTCTAGCCTTGCCTTGATTGATCGTAAACATTGCACTTAAGAGAATCACTTGTGTTTGTTAAAGTGACATGTGGGTTCCACATTCTACCAAAAGAAGATTGAGATAACTTCTTCTCATAACCTATTTCGTCAAGTGTCATGTTGATTTTGCTTAAAATGTCAACCTGTTTGTACATTGATGGAATCACTAATTGAGTGTCTCTTGAGCCATCTAATAGTGTTCTACTTTTGTGTGGCATCTTCTCGGAGTTGGTATCCACAAACTCATTTAGCAATGCTCTTGCTAAATTAGTATGTTGAAGTCCTCGTCTCAATGTGCATGTGTTACCATGCACATAATGGCGCACACCATTTTAAATTTTTTCCTTCTAGTGGTACAATGACGTCTTTGGTGTTCCATGTAGCCCATACCATGCTCTACAACAAACAATAGAGCCATTTATCTTGAATTGGTATCGCATCTTTTCCTCTTTCTGATAGCATATAGATAGGACATCATAAACATAATTAGTGCGTGCTTTTTGAGACTCTCCCCAAAATTCTTACCGTCCATAACCTTGTCACCATATCTTGATCTGCAAACTAATAGCACTTTTCTCCACAACAATCAATACATGAAACCCTTTGAATTGACTCAGTTATGCAAGATAAAAAGCAGAAGCTGGTGCTACTCTTGTTTTCCGAGATCTGTTGATAAAAGTGTAGTGCCGCTTCATTAACGATGTAGCAATGGTATTCCCATCACCATAATTTCTAGCATTATCATCATTGAATACATCAAATTTTTCACATCTAGAATGCATCCCATTAATAGGAACAAAGCATTGTAATGGGATCCCATCCAACATGGTTGTCTGCTTGATGGGCCACTTTACCAAAGTGATGCTAGCCACGTTAGACATGTTCTCACTAATTTCATCCTCCCTTTCAATACCCATACCCACAAAAATCATCACCAAGTACATGGAAGTTAACATAATTGTTTGGAAATACATATAAGATGGTCCCTTCTTCTACAATCTGCATCATTGTGTCATCCTTTAAAAGTACCCTTTGATTTTTCCAAGATTCTCATATCAATGTTTCAAACTCTGGGCTTATTCTAGGTGTTGCATTTGTAAGTAGAGGATCACGTAGTCACCTTGTTCATCACCACTTTAGCTTTCATTTGTGTCAATTGGGTTGTCATTTATCATGATAGACTGCAAAAGAAGCTTGGGCCATCGAACGGCACTCCATAATGAACTTTGGAGAGATGTGGTATCCATTGTTAGCAAAGGGATCACCACATCCTTCAAACATTCCTCCACTAGTATAGATACATTTGCTTGGCCAGCTATCTTTGTACCACCACATGTGAAATCTACATCTGTTCTACACACACAACCAATGCCAACAATTTCATTATCAAGATTCAAATGTACTTTCTCCCCAGATTTGAAGTCCATCTTGCAAGTGAAAAAAATTCGATGTCAAGTTCATACTCATGGGTACTTCTCTTTGAGAAAAATTTTATAATTTCCATTATAAAAGACTTGAGGGTTATGAATGTTAATAGTCTGACAACTTTCAATTTAAGGAGTCCCAATAAAAGTGGATAAATGGTGACCCACCTACTATATTACAACATAGCTTGGACAAGTGGTGGACCTAGTTCTAATGTCATCACTAAATGAATATAGAACTTGCATATCAATGTCCAAGTAATCTTTAATTATTTCAATGGAAGAAACATTTGAGAAGTGGTGCATATTGGCTCAAGAACCCCCTCCCTATTTAATTGGCATAGCTTGGACAAGCGGTGGACCTATTTTTAAAGCTCAACGTCCAAGGTGAACTAGTGCATGACCCTGCTTCCTAGTGTCCAAGTAGTCATTGCCCCAAACCATCCATGGTAGTAAACATAGTACCTCCACCCCATTCAGCTATTGACCTTGAAACAATAGTGATAGCTTCTTTCAATAGAGCTAGCTTGGACAAGTGGTGGAACATAAAACCACCTTGGGCTAAAACCTTCATAACACAATGGTTAGTAGGTTAGACAAGTGATGGACCACTTCCCAAACCATCCCTGGTAGTAAACATAGTAGATACACTCCATTCACACATTGACCTTCAAACAATAGACATAGGTTTTTTCAATAGAGCTAGCTTGGATAGGTGGTGGATCTTCAAACCACCTTGGGCTAAAACCTCTATAACACAATGGTTAGTAGGTTGGAAAAGTGGTGGACCTCTGCCCCAAACCATCCATGGTAGTAAACATAGTAGCTACACTCCATTCACACATTGATATTCAAACAATAGAGGTAGGACTTTTCAATATAGCTAGCTTGAACAGGAATGGATAATAGGTTGGACAAGTGGTGGACCTCTACCCCAAACCATCCATGGTAGTAAATGTAAAGAAAGAGGATGCAAGAGAGCTACACAAGACAAGCACAAAGCACACAAAGATGGAAAGCTTCTTCTTCGTCTCACAGAAAAGAGAGTACAAAATGACTAAGTGCTAAAACTGAAAAGTAGCACATATGTACATGTGGTCACTAAGTGTGAACTCGCTAGAAGCGTACTAGGCTGGCACTATAAGTGTAGTCCAGCTATAGAATCACTGGCAGAGATCCTCCGTGTTGGTCACCAAATGAGCCAATGAGTAAATGTTGTAAGCGGCCAAGACCCGTAGTGGATGCTAGCTCAAGATGTAGAGCTCGACATCTCAACACTCCCCCTCAAGCTGTGCATGTCGCAGAGTCCATGCATAGTTCGAAAACGTCGAAGCGTCTCAGCTCCGAGGGCCTTGGTAAAGATATCCACTATCTTCTCCTCTGTGCTGACATAGAGCAAGTCGATGTCGCCCGCCAACACTCGCTCTCGAACGTAGTGGTAATGGACCTCTATGTGCTTGGTCCTGGCATGGAACATAGGGTTCCTAGCCAACTGCATGCTACTGAGGTTGTCACAATGGATGAAAATATGCTGGTCCACCTGCACTCCCAAGTCCTCAAGTAATGTGCGTAGCCAAGCTACCTCTCACACCGCAACTGCTGCACCTCTGTACTCGGCCTCTGTGCTCGATAAAGCAACCGTAGGCTGCTTTTTGCTGCTCCAACTAATAGCAGCACTCCCAAACGAGAACATGAAGCCACTCGTAGATCTCCTATCAACAATGCTACCTGCCCAATCCGCATTTGTATACCCATACAATGCTAATGGCGCATCTGCTGCATAGAACAATGCGTAGTCAAGAGTCCCTTGCACATACCGAAGTGTGCGTCGTACTCCATCCAAATGTGGCTTCCTCGGAAGCTGCATTGTGTGCGTATGTCGCACGTGTCAATGCAAGGAACTTGCCGATACACCATGTGCGAGCCACAAATGGCTCCAAGCACACAACAAGCCTAAACTAGTAATCTCAAAGAAGGCGATGGTGTGTCACTCACCGCTCTACGCTTGCTTCGTGGAGGATTCCTCACCGCGAAGAAGAAGGAGACACTGCTACGCCGTGCTCAACCGCCTCACCGCCGCCGTGCCGCCGCAATGCTCGATCGTACACTCTCTCTCTCTCACACACACATACACACACACACACACACACACACAAGGAGGTGAAGAAGAAGAAGATGGAGATGGAGATGGAGCAAGAGCACTCTTCTATTGCACAAATGAGAGAATGGGTCAATTTTAGGTTTAGGTGACTTTTATATGAGCTCGCCCCATTCACATTTGGGCGCCCATGCTTAGCCAACTAACCCTTGCGTGTTCCAGTTAGAGTGCGCCTCTCATCGATGATCACTCTACCCTTTTCCTATTGGACCGACAAGTCCGGTGCCTGACTCTACTAAATAAATAATACGGCATCCGTCGTAGGCGATAGGGTGTCTGTGAGCCACGAGGGTTAACATGCCCCCCTTCTTGATGTAGATTCCATCCTCGGAAGCTATTGACTTGAAGCTTGTTATGTCCATGTTGTAGAGCGCCCACACTGGGAACCTCTAGGGCTCTAGTACCATAGACAATACATGTGAGTAAAGTACCAAATCAAGCCAGGATTTCTCTTCCAGCATTAGATTTTTCATTTGTGGCACTTATGTTTTTTGCTTCCTTTCCTTTGTATTCTCACTAGTGTTTTTGTTGTTTAAGTGAGCAAGCTTCTCTATGCCTTAAACATTCCTAAGGTCTCAAATAGTCAGATAATTTTATCAGTGAGGCCTAGTGGTCAAGTAAATGACTTAACATAAAGTCACGGTCTCCTAATCTCAAGGCTCGTCCATAAGATTAAACTCTAGTTCCATCAACTTAAGCAAAGACAAATTTATACATCTATAATGGCAGATAATAAACATAACTATTGCACTCAAACAAACCATGAAAAATCATTATAGCAATTATACATATCCACCAACATGAATCATGGAAAGTAGTACACCTGGAGGTATGGATTTGTTCATTTCGTCGAAGCAGATGTCCTCCGCCATGTGGATGGAAATCCATATAAGTCCTACCTAACACATCCAAAAAACAAGCACTATACCTCTAGGAGGCATGTCAGTGTGAAAAAATTAAAACTCCTAGAAAACAAACTCAAAACACAATCCAGACCCCTAACCTACCTATCTGTCATCCCTTTTAGAATCAAGGAAAGAGGATGTTATATAAACCGGGTGGCCACCCTAAGGCTAGGCCTCTATCCTCATCATCTACATAAACGAAATCATTTTCCGTGAGGCCATAGTCTTCCTCGGTCTCTATTATTTTTTCTTCATCATCCTCTTGCGCAAGCGTGTTAATCAAGAACCTCGCGATGCGTGGATACTCATCTTGTGCAAAAGAATAAGCATGTGCCACCAGAGAAACATTCGCTACTGGGTAGGGATCACTAGTTATCCATAGACGTATCAGCCATTCTAACTCCTCAAAATTTTTCTCGCGCGCAAGTCTCTCTACCAAATCCCATTTGCAAGAAAGTACAGGGTAGGAGATGTGATAAGCCTTGATGGGTGAGTACCTTGCAGATGTAGTAGGGAGTTGAGTGTCGTCGTGAGATACCTAACTTCTCCATTAGCTCTCCTACAAGGTCTCCTCTAAAACCTGGTCCCCTGTCAGAAATTATTTCAAGAGGAGTGCCAAAACGGCAACAAATGTTTTCAAATACGAACTTAGCCACTTCCTTAGCTGTAATCCGGGTGGTGGCAACTGCTTCAGCCCACCTGGTCATGTAGTCCACACCCATGATGATATAAAATTTACCTGATTGGCTCCTTGGCAAAGGCCCAATAGCATCAATTCCCCATTTCTCAAAGGGTCCATATGAGATTATAGGAGTCTGTGGCTCATATGTGAGCCTCCTATCCCCTGCCTTTTGACATTCCTTGCATGTTTTACACCAATGATGCACATCCCTATGTAGACTAGGCCATACAAACCCGGCTTGTAGAATCTTTCTACTAGTGATGTCAAGTGCAAAGTGTCCTCCACAAACACCATCATGGCAACTTGAAATGATTTCAGTGATCTCTCTAGATAGAGGTACACGCCTAAGAATTTGATCCTTACCCTTGCAGTAGAGGTCGTCATTGATAAGGCGGTATTTTGTTGCCTTGCGCACAAGCCACTGCTTTTGGCCCTTAGTAAGATCCTTAGGACACTCTCCTGTGTCCAAGAAACTCATGATGCTGTGTTAGATTGTCATTATGCTAGAAAAATTATCTTATAATTAATGTTCTGAATAATTTTTATAATTATTTATACAGAATTACACTGTTTTTTAGAGAAAAGTAAAGGGGGAAATGATCAAATTAATCCAAAATGATTTAAGATAATTATCAGAGGTAAATTATATTTTATAGAACTCGTGATAATGATCTTAACCTCAGATAATTAGTTTAACTAATTATCTCAATAGAATTACACTATTTTTAGGAGAAAATAAAAGGGGGAAAATAGCAAACTAATCCAAAATGATTTGAGATAATTATCAGAGGAGAAAAACATCTTATAAAATCCGTGATAATTATCTTAACCTCAGATAATTAGTTTAACTAATTATCTCAGCAGAATTACACTGTTTTTAGAAAAAAATAAAAGAGGGAGAATAGCAAACTAATCCAAAATGCTTTGAGATAATTATCAGAGGAAAAATACATCTTATAAAACTTGTGTTAATTATCTTAATCTTAGACAATTAGTTTAACTAATTATCTCAGCAGAATTACACTGTTTTTAGGAAAAAATAAAAGGGGGAGAATAGCAAACTAATCAAAATGCTTTGAGATAATTATTAGAGAAAAAACACATATTATAGAATTTTGTGATAATTAATTTAATCTCAAAAAATTAGCTTAACTAATTATCTCAACAAAATTACATTGTTTTTATGGAAAATAAAAGGGGGAGAATAGCAAACTAATCCAAAATGCTTTGACATAATTATCAAAGGAAAACCACATCTTATAGAACCCATGATAGTTATCTTAATATCAAACAATTAGTTTAACTAATTATCTCAGCAAAATTACACTGTTTTTAGGAGAAAATAAAAGGGGGAAAATAGAAAATTAATCCAAAATGCTTTGAGATAATTATCAAAGAAAAAAACATCTTATGAAACCCGTGATAATTATCTTAACCTCAGATAATTAGTTTAACTAATTATCACAGTAGAATTATACTATTTTTAAGAAAAAACAAAAGAGAAAAAATAGCAAACTAATCCAAAATGCTTTGAGATAATTATCAAAGTTAAAATACATCTTAATCAATGCGTGATAATTATCTTAACCACAAATAATTAGTTTAGTTGATTATCTTAGTAAAAAAATACTATTTTTTAGGGTAAAGTAAAGAGAGAATTAGTAAATCATGTGAAATCGTTACATACTATTTATCAAAGTAAGATTAGATAATAAAAAGGTTGTGATAATTATATAAAGGTTAGAAACTTAGTATAGATCTTTATCTAAGTCAAAATATACTAATTCTGGCTGAAATTTGAAGGGGGAATTATTAAATCATGTTATATGATTATATTCTATTTATCAAAGTTAGATTACATAATAAAGAGACGGTGATAATTATATCAAGGCTAGAAAAGTAGTGTAGATATTTATTTAGGTCAAATTATACTAGCTTTAGCTGAAAACTAAAGATGGAAATTATATAATTAAGTTGAAAAATAATAAGATAATTACCAGAGGTCAAAAATATTCTTATCTACTTGTGATAATTATACCATAGTTTATTAGTGAGTTTAGAAAATTATAATTGACTAAAAGTCCTATTTTTGACAAAAAATTAATTAAAATAAATAGACTTTGCAGTCAAATATTTTTAGGAAAATTATAGTAAGTGTAAATCTGTGATATAAAGTTGAGTAAATGAAATCTTTGAAAGAAAAAAATAGAATAAATATTAAGCTCAAAATAAGCAGATTCCAAGCTTAAGATTCGATGGGAAAATTAGGAAAAAGATATAGAAAATTAGGATAGCCTAGAAAACCCTTAGGGAAGCTATGGAAAAGTTATCATGCATATTTAGGCAAATAAGAAATTACTAGGTCAATAATTTACCAATTAAGACTATAAATTTAACCTAGATTTGGGTAAAATTGGATACAAAGGTCAAGTTTAGCTTTCGGATAATTTACCTAATGATTAAACGTTTTTTTTATAAGGAATAAGAAGTTATGGCACCTAAAAGGACCCGAGCCAATCCTACATCTGATGATAAGGGAAAAACCCTAAAAAGAACTAGAGCGTCACACAACGATGAAGCTGGGCCTAGTAGTAGGCCTATGGAGGAGAGTCTTCAGGCGCTAGCGTAGCAGCAGATAGCCGATCAGTCCCAAGTGGGTTTTCCATTATTCAATTAAGTCTTTAAATAGTTTAAGTTTTTTTATAAGTTAACATTGCATACGTAAGGAGTGAGTAAGAATAAAAAAAGGAATGGTTGGTAAAAAACGGAAGGTAACTTTCAAGAAACCAACGTGTATTTGTTTATAAAGTAGGAAAGAATTGTTTGGGTTAAAACTGGTTGAATTAGGAAAGATATGATTGATCATCCTTAAGACAACTTGTCTCAAGACACCTCCGACTCCTTGGTATAAATTGATGATAATGATGGCTTTTCAGCGACGGATAAGTTGGTTACCCCCATGAACGATGAGTTTCTACTCCGTGTCATGTCTTGATGTTTCTACATAAGTTAGGATACCGTTTTATCCTAGGGGAGCCGCCCGGTTGTATGGGCACCCGGAACCTTGGGTGGGGGTTTATCCACTTCGGATTGTGAATAAGGAATGGGTGCCGTTTTTTCACCCTTAGGTGGTCTTGAGACAAGAAGAGTACTTGTCATGGTTATTATTGGACAATGTTTTAATTGACAATACCCTGTCTTAAGTTGAAAGATGTCTGTTGGTAAAAAAAATGTTTTCAATCTGGTTATGAAGGATAAAAGAAATCATTATTTTAATTGTGATAAGAACATGGTAGTAATTAAATATCAAATGAATCATGTGTGAGTGCGGGGTGGTAAGTGGGGATTGACTAAGGTTGTCAATCAAGGACGGGTGGACCTCATTAGTCAGGTAACTATCCATCCCTGCGCACTAAAACGTTTTGAAAACTTCTTCATTTGGAAGAGGAGTCCACCAGCGGCTGTGCCCTCACATATGTAGGGGGGAAGAAGCGTTGGTTGAAGATACCTTAGCCCAATTTGTGGAAGTTATAGGGCCGAATTTTTTTTTTGGACTTTTAATACGTTGTCCCGTTTCCGCTGCGAGACAGGACTAGGTCTTCTTCTAAGGCTATAGACCCAAGCCATTGTCAATGGTAAAGGTCTATTCCTTGGATTTTTCTTGTTTAGAGAATCTAATTTTTATCAGACCTAGATACCTATCAAGGATCCCATCCCGATCTTGGTAGAGGCGGGTTGGGGATCTTACAAGTGGTATCAGAGTGTGTGCTAATTAAATTCTTGGACCTAGGGAAAAGTTTAAGATGTTAGGTTGAAATAAGAGATCTTTGATAAATTCAATTAAAGAGGTAATTAATTTAAAAGAGAGAGAGAAGAAAGAGAGAGAATTATCCCCATCTTTGCATGTAGATTTCCATCAGGCCTACTGCAAATCCATGGATTTCAACATTAGGTTCATGAGAGCTTGCCTATCCCGACACTATTCAATGCGAAAAAGCGTGATGAAATGGCTAGATAAGAGATTTTTTCCTTCCACTTGGAGGATCAACTGGTCAGGATCTGGTGGAGTTTTCTTCATTGATGCAGGAGAGTTAGAAGGTTTAGAACTAAATATGAAGAGACTCAAATGGGCCGAAGATCTTCAAGTGATTGAAGTATACTTTTTCATTGGAACGGAGAATCGAGAGGAAACCCTTGTAATAGGTGATATCCAAGTATCACAAAATCAGTGGGTGTTTGATCAGGTATCTAAAGTAATTTACCCAGGTAGAATTAGGTCCATAGGTGTAGGCCCTAGTTTTAATGGACGAAAAGATGTTCTATATTTTGATCCTATATCTGATCCACCCAAAGTCCACAAGATTCTAGTGTAGGATTGTCGTCACCCTTGTACATAGTAGGACCTTCATGGATTGTATTAACTCTTGTACATATTATGGTTCTCATGGGTATGCTATAAGCAGTTTTTTTTATGGCTTGGCAATTGTCTTCATTTGGTACTCGTGTAAGTAGCCTTTACACTATTGCTCAAGAGAAAAAATCAGTACTAAAGCAAGTTCAACTCCCTACTTTCAAGGGAGAGGGACCCAATTTAGAGCGAGATGCCGAAGCATGGCTAGATGCTATGGACGACTATTTTAAAACTGCAAGAACTGTTCAGGAAAAGCAAACAATGTTGGGTATGTTCCGTTTCAGCGGAGATGCCAAACTTTGGTGGAAGCAACACTGCAGAGATAATCCCACGAGTACTCAATCTTGGGAGAAAATGAAGCAAGAAATCAAAGAACGCTATCTCCCTCTTGCACATCAGGCTATCAAGATGAACGAATTCTTTGGTCTACGCCAACTAGGACTTTCATTAGAGGAGTACTACACCAAGTTTGTGTCTTTACGATGCTATGCTCCTCAGATAACCATGGAGCAACAAATTTCCCATTTCTGTCAAGTCCTCAATAAACCCCTGAGTACACGTCTCGAAGCCATGAGGCCTACATCAATACAGGATGCCCTTCTCAGGGCTAAGCCTCTTGCAGCCGAAGGAACCAACTCTACAAGGAACTATAATGGATTTAATAACTTTAGGGGAAGAGTCAGGGGCCCTTTCAACCAAGGATATCAACAATGTGGAGTAGCTGCAGCAGTGAACTTGGAGCATACCTTCCCAAACGTGAGGTGCTATGGATACAATCAAATGGGGCACTATAGAAATAATTGTCTAGAAGAGCAAAACCCTCGAACTACTGCTAGACCCATTCCTCAAAATCAAGGAGATAATCTAAGAGGACATAGAAATGGAGGATGAGGTAGAGGAAGAGCAAGAGGAGCCAAATCTTATGCAATCATGGGAGAACCAACCTTAATAAATGAGGAAGATGAAAGAGCCAATCGCTTGGCTACAGTAAGTAATCCTAGAGCACAACAACTATAGGCAGTTTTGTAAACCACTATAAGTCGATAATGTAAAACTTTGAGTTACTTATATATTATAATGGTATACATTATTCCCTTTTCCAAAATTACTAAAGGAGTGTAAAGTTAAATTAGCATTCAATCAAAAAAATTAAGGGTTGAACTAGCAAATGAGGCAGAGGTTCTCGATAGTAACAAAAGAATTTAAATCTTGAGAATGAGATAGTTATCAAGAAACCAACTCACATACTTTGTGCACACGATAGTCTTCCTTGGAAAATGACCTAGATATGAAAGTATTAAGGTACGAGACTAATAGGAAGCCGAAAATAACTCTTGGTATGATACTTCTTAAAACCCTTTACATATTGTTGGTCAACCAGGTTTGAGCACAGAGAGCGTACCTCTTGTGCAATGGTGGAAGGTTGTGCCGAACGCAGATTGCTCAGAATGGCAAGAACACGTTGAGTGCGTTCAGATTGGCAAAGCTAGAATACGTGATACTTGTCGAACGCTAATTGCTCTGAATGGTCAATTAGACCGAGGGCGTTCATGTTAACAAGGCGGATTTATGGGTCTTCTATGGAATTGGTTTAGCCTAGTTTTTTGAGATGATACAAATGGTTTGTAAAGGTTTTTAAGATGAGCTCAACACTGAGAGTTTCTTGGGGAAAAGTTGACTAGCAAGTAACTTTAACTAGGGAAAGAAGTCTGCGAAACAGAGTAACCAGAGAACATTTAGTAAAATGGAAGGACTACCCCACTGAAGACACCACATGGGAGGACGAAGTATCACTTTTCAAAGATTTTCCCAAATTCGGTTGAGATGAGGACATCTCAATTTCTTAAGTTGGGGTGATTGTAAGATTTTCAGTTTCTGAAACCTTAGAAATTGTACAAAGCCTGATCAAATTAACTTGGTTATTAAGAAAACATGGTAGAATGATCCAACTATGGCAAATATTGGTATTTTTGGAACCGTAACCAGAGCTTTACTAGGGTTAGAAATTTTTCAGAACCGAATTTCGATAAAATCTGAAAAAGTTACGGGCTCTGAAAGGTTACACTATGAATTTAATTAGTTAAGTAAAATAGAATGGTTTCAGTAATTATTACTGCTAAAGACTTTTTATCCTAAGGTTCTAGAAATTGCAGATATTTCCAAGTTTAATGATTAAAAGTTAGAAAAATAGCAGAAACCGATTCTGGAAGCTGGGAGGGAGGGCTGTGTGGGACAGTAATGAACTTGCCCAAGTCAAAATTAGTAGCAGGGGGCGCCATCTTGAGCCTGGGGACTGCTTGAGCTCCAAGCAACTCCTTTTTTCAGCCTATGAGAGCTTGTGAGTGCCAGAAACGTATAAATAGGACCCCTTGCTTCACAGTTTGAGACAGACTCGGAGCCTTGGTAAATTCTCTCTCATCTAGAGAGACCTCTACGCAAAAATCACTACAGAGCAAAGCTCTAGTTTCTTAATCAACGGTAATTAGCACTAACATTTTTTAATTAGTAGAACTATGTTAACCTATTTATATTTTTCTTAATTAATGAAAGATTAAATCTATTTATACTCTTAAATTATCTCTTAATTCAAAATTCTCTGCTGATTATTGAGATTAAGCTTAGGAGCACTAAGCTAATTAATTATTATATTATATTAGGGCTGAAATTACTTATTTTAACCATAAATTAATGATAATTATACTAATTAAATTTAATTTAAGATGAGATAATTAGCAGAGCTGTGTTAGGCTGTCATTATGCTAGAAAAATTATCTTGTAATTTTTTGAGTAATTTTTATAATTATTTAAGCAAAATTACACTATTTTTTAGAGAAAAATAAACGGGGAAATGATCAAATCAATCCAAAATGATTTAAGATAATTATCAGAGGTAAATCACATCTTATAAAATCCATGATAATGATCTTAACCTCAGATAATTAGTTTAACTAATTATCTTAGTAAAATTACATTGTTTTTAGGATCAAAAAAAAGGGGGAGAATAGCAAACTAATCCAAAATGCTTTGAGATAATTATCAGAGGAAAAAATATCTTATACAATCCGTGATAATTATCTTAATCTCATAAAATTAGTTTAACTAATTATCTCAGTAGAATTACATTTTTTTAAGAAAAAAATAAAAGAATGAAAATAGAAAACTAATCTAAAATGCTTTGAGATAATTATCAGAGGGAAAAAAGATCTTATAAAACCCGTGATAATTATCTTTACCTGAGATAATTAGTTCAACTAATTATCTCAGTAGAATTACATTGTTTTTAGGAAAAAATAAAAGGGGGGAAATAGCAAACTAATTCAAAATGATTTGAGATAAATATTAGAGCTAAAATACATTTTAATCAATCCATGATAATTATCTTAACCATAGATAATTAGTTTAGCTTATTATCTTAGTAGAAATACACTATTTTTGAGAGTAAAATAAAGAGGAAAATGAGTAAATCATCTGATATCATTACATACTATTTATCAGAGTTAGATTCCATAATAAAAAGACCCTGATAATTATGTTAAGGTTATAGATATTTATCTAATCAAAATATACTAATTCTGGCTGAAATTTAAAGGGAGAAATTAGTCAATCATGCTATATGATTATATTCTATTTATCAGAGTTATATTACATAATAAAGAGGTGGTGATAATTATGTCAAGGTTAGAAAAGTAGTATATATATTTATTTAAGTCAAATTATATTAATTTTAGCTAAGAATTGAATATGGAAATTATATAACTAAGTTAAAAAAATAATAAGAATATTACCAGAGGTAAATAATATCATTATCTACTTGTGATAATTATACCATAGTTTATTAGTGAGTTTAGAAAATTATAATTTACTAAAAGTTCTATTTTTGGCAAAAGATCAATTAGAATAAATAGACTTTGCGGTCAAAAGTTTTTAGGAAAATTGTAGTACGTGTAAACCTGTGATATAAAGTTAAGGAAATGAAATCTTTGAGAGAGAAAAAATAAAATAAATACTAAACTCAAAATAAGCAGATTCCAAGCTTAAGATTCGATGATGAAATTAGAAAAAGATATAGAAAATTATAAGAAAATTAGGATAGCCTAGAAAACCCTTAGGGAAGCTATGAAAAAAGTTATCATGCCTATTTAAGCAAATAAAAAATTACAAGGTCAAGGATTTACCAATTAAGACTATAAATTTAACCTACATTTGGGTAAAATTGGATACAAAGGTTAAATCTAGCTTTTGGATAATTTACCTAATGATTAAACGTCCTTTTTATAAGGAATAAGAAGTTATGGCACCTAAAAGGACTCGAGCCAATCCTACATCTGATGATGAGGGCAAAAATCTAAAAAGAACTAGAGCATCACACGACAATGAAGCTGGGCCTAGTAGTAGGCCTATGGAGGAGAGTCTTCAGGCGCCACCGCAGCAGCAGATGGCCGATCAGTCCCAGGTGGGTTTCCCATTATTCAATTAAGTCTTTAAAAAGTTTAAGTTCTTTTATAAGTTAACATTGCATACGTAAGGAGTGAGTACGAATCAGAAAAGGAATAGTTGGTCGAAAACAGAAGGTAACTTCCGAGAAACCAATGTGCATTTGTTTATAAAATAGGAAAGAATTGTTTGGGTTAAAACTGGTTGAATTAGGAAAGGTATGATTGATCATCCTTAAGACAGCTTGTCTAAAGACACCTCCGACTCCTTGGTATAAATTGATGATAATGATGGCTTTCCAGCCACGGATAAGTCGGTTACCCCCATGAACGATGAGTTTCTACTCCATGTCATGTCTTGATGTTTCTACATAAGTTAGGATACCGTTTTTATCCTAGGGGAGCCGCCCGGCTGTATAAGCAACTGGTTTGGTGTATGAGCACCTGGAACCTTGGGTGGGGGTTTATCCACTCCGGATTGTGAATAAGGAATGGGTGCCATTTTTTCACCCTTAGGTGGTCTTGAGACAAGAAGAGTACTGGTCATGGTTATTATTGGACAATATTTTGATTGACAGTACCCCGTCTTAAGTTTAAAGATGTCTATTGGCAAAAAGAATGTTTTCAATACTGTTTTCAAGGGCTGTTTTAACGAAATCTGGTTATGTAGGATAAAAGAAATCATTATTTTAATTGTGATAAGAATGTGGTAGTAATTAAATATCAAATGAATCATGTGTGAGTGCGGGGTGGTAAGTGGGGATTGACTAAGGTTGTCAATCAAGGACGGGTGGACCTGATATCCATCCCTGCACACTAAAACGTTTTGAAAACTTCTTCATTTGGAAGAGGAGTCCACCAGCGGCTGTGCCCTCACATATGTAGGGGGAAAAAAGCGTTGGTTGAAGATACCTTAGCCCAATTTGTGGAAGTTATAGGGGCGAAATAGTTTTTTTTGGACTTTTAATACGTTGTCCCGTTTTTGCTGCGAGACAGACTAGGTCTGCTTCTAATGCTATAGACCCAAGCCATTGTCAATGGTAAAGGTCTATTCCTTGGATTTTTCTTGTTTAGAGACTCTGATTTTTATCAAACCTAGAGACCTGTCAAAGATCCCATCCCGATCTTGGTAGAGGCGGCTTGGGGATCTTACATTGTAGGTGAAGCAACCATTTTGTGGTGTGCACAGTGCGGGTATGCTTCTGCTTTTGTAGAGTGCTATGAAAAAGACCTTCTTTACGTGAAGCTGATGGACCTTCAAAAAGTACTTTCTACTCTCTTCTCCTTAGCTTCTCTCTCTCTCTCTCTCTCTCTCTCTCTCTCTCTCTCTCTCTCTTCCCCACATAATAGGCATTAGGTTGGACAGCTTTTAATGATACCATACCTCGGAATGGAGGCAGACATGCAATGTGCAAAGTAATCCCTCAAACAAGGAGTTGTTGTGCAAGAAGCACAATAAAGAAGCTCTTCTTCATAGCACTCTATAGAAGCAAGAGCACTCTCGCACTGTGCACAACACAGAACGATGGCTACATTTACAACCATAGCTATTTATCTGTACTCAAAATGATGGCTACATTATGTAATAGTAGCATAGCACCCGAAGGTTAGACGCTTCCTCTTGGGTATAGTCCTTTTTTAATCATGGCGTTGCGGTCATTGATCCACTCATGCATGGATTACCGGAGCGTACCTTTGGTGTTACCACGGTTGAGACTGTGATGATATCTAAAGAGGTTCCACTTGACCTTTGGCAGTACTAGCCTCCACTTAGTTCTACTAGTATGTATATGTATCTACGTGCTTGTGTGCTAATATAATTGTGTACGTATTTATAGATGAGTGAGTAGGAAGAAAGCTAAATCTCATATTTCTCTTTGTAATATAGATGTCAGACGAGAAACCATATGGTGAGGAGCAACCATCTGGCTCTTCTTTTGGTTAGTTCACATCCCGAGTGGGCTCCCACCCGGGGGGTGGACATTGCCTCCAGTGGACCCAAGTCTTGAGGCTGTGAGAACAAGCAAAGAAATAAAGATTGTTTTTGGCTAGTTAGCCCTAAACCATCAGTGTCATAGTTTTATTTTTGTTATTTGCAGGCATGGACATCCTACACCTACTCTACTCAAGTTCCTCCACCGGTCATAGATCTGGACTATCAGCGGGCTCTCTCTTTATTAGACCAGTACCTCCATTAGACAGAGGGATTGTTTGGCCACTACACTCCGCAGTAGCTTGCAAACCTACAGTCTTTCTCCGTAGTCCACACCATGGGGGAGTCAGGGAGGGACTCCTTACATTCAGAGTCTCGCACTGACGACACCTCAGTCTACGGCCCCTTCTTATCGTCCTACTCCCCTTCCATCGCATGGTCTTACTCCCCTTCCATCGTAGGGTCCCACTCCCATGGAATCAGAGTATCCTACGCCACTCAATTCCACTCCTGATTTGCCAGAATACCGTCGATAAACTTTCTCTAGCGGCACGCATCGACGCTCGTCTCAAGGCAGCGAGCACCGAGAGAGACAAAGCAGCGGTGGATCTTGTGGCTTCACTTGTTTTGGTAGTGGCGGGGGAATAAATTTCCCTATTTCAGAGCATGCCGCCCCTGACACAGAGGATGAGGATACTGACGCACCCATGCTAGACACAAATGGGTGCTACTACAGGGTAAATATGGCAGTGAGTTGGACTTTGGTACATCACAAGGCAGAGCATTTTGATGTCATCTTCAAATTCTTATACATTCAATGTATAAGAACTATTTTGTAAAGTTTAGAGACCAACTGCACGATCATGCACGCTACATTGAGGACGTGCTGCATGCTAGTTCCAAATGCCCCTCATCAACGTTTTTCACAACAATGGTTGGAGAGGTATATAAAATCATTTTTGAAAAACAAGCAGTCCAGTGTATGGCGCACAACAGCCAATCAGGTTAGAAATCCAGCTAGGAGCTATCACATTGGCAACATGGCAGACGCGGAGTGGGAGTGGGCAATGTAAGAAAAGAGCGATCAGGCTGCAAACGGGCTCATCCTATAGACAACACTGCGAAGTTCACACCAGACAAAGTCCCATGCACTATGGCTCAGGAGGCAAGGCAACTGGAAGGACAAATATGTAAGATTGATTAAGTTATAAACTAAAGCGATGATTATAAATATTGTAGTTGATGATTTGTTATTGTTATTGCTAACTTAGAAAAATATCACTCTTACTCCACCAACCAGAGAGATGGTCAAGTATCAAGAGCGACATACAAAATTTGATACTTGGCGATGGTTGTTCAAGAACAATCATATCTCTCGCGAGCAATTTGACACAGTAGCTGGATCACCACAAGCGGTAAGTTTAAACAAGTAATTTTGTATCAATTGTTTTGAGCTGTTGATAATTGGTTAATTTGGTTTGGGTTTATGTAGAGTCAAGGTGATCAAATGTACGTGCCTCTCGATGATGACGAGAACGAGGAGGATTAGATAGATAAATATTTGTCCAAACTTTTGTAAAGTCCCAATGTGGCACAATGTATAGCGCTCTTCTTCCCAACTGGTATCTAGATCATTTTCCAACTCTAAAGAATCTACCCTCAAGGAAAGAGTCAAAAATCTGCACCTCTGATCATATACCTATGCTAGAAACTCCGATGCTCTGGAGGTCTGTGCACGTCTATCACACGTGTCAATACAAGGGACTTGCCAATACACTGTGTGCAAGCCACAAATGGATCCAAGCACACAACTAGACTAATCTAGCAAACTCAAGAGAGCAAGGGTGTGTCACTCACCGCCCTACGCTCGCCTTTGTGGAGGATTCCTCACCGTGAAGAAGAAGGAGCTACTTCCGTGCCGCACTCAACCGCCTCGACACCGCCGTGCCGTCATCGCAATGCTCGATTGCTCGCTCTCTCGCACACACACACACACACACACACACACACACACACACACACACACACACACACACACACACACACACACACACACACACAGAGAGATGAAGAAGAAGAAGATGAAGATGGAGCAAGAGCACTCTTCAATTGCACAAATGAGAGAATGAATGATTTTTTATGTGACAACTGCATCTTATAAATGGAATCTCTCCCCACATTTCACCTTCAGTGGAGAGGCCATAACTTCTACAAATCAACTCCAAATTTGTCAAAGTTTGGGAATTTAGAACCTACTTTCTAAGATCTTTCCAATGATATGTTGGCTAATAGGGTTTTGACAAATCATTTATGTACTTCACTGGGTTGCCCACTTCGAACAAGAGAGACAAAGTCAAACCTCCTTATAGGGCCCCTTTGAGATTCCAAATTTTCCCTAATGTTCCCGTTTTACTTCAGTCCCAAAACCTTCAATCCTCCTCTTGAAAGCTATCACAATCTTGGACGAGATTTTCTTTTTATCCTCATCATTGAGGGCATGATGTACTCGCTGACCCTGCTTCTATTTCTGCTCCCCTTTGTTTCTTCTTTCTTTCTCTCTCTTATTTCTTGATCACACAAATAGGTGGATCTTGGGAGTTGGGATTCATCACCTATAATGGATCCCTTTTGCAAGTTTCTCTTGAGGACTGCAAACATACGTAAAACATTAATTACTTGAAATCACTTAAATGTCATATATGCATGCATCATAAGTTAACACTGGCAATTTACTGACCAACGTTAAACACGTTGTCTGCATATCCAACATTGGAGCTAGTTAAAATATTGTTGTCTAGTTCTCCATAGCTCTATGGAGATGGGAGGAGAAGGGAAAAAATATAAAGGAGGGCAAGTCAAGGCCAGCTAGAGAGAGAGAGAGAGAGAGAGAGAGAGAGAGAGAGAGAGAGAGAGAGAGAGAGAGAGAGAGAGAGAGAGAGAGAGAGAGCTCATCGGCTTGGACAACGCAATCTTGGTGCCCGACTATTTAACAAACAAAAGAGCAACAACCCAGATCTGAAATATTGCATAACTAAAGTCAAGAGATGTCATAAAGAATTCACACCAACATTGGGATTGATTAATCTCAATAGCGATTTATGTGGCCACATATCTCTATTTGCATTCCTCATGAGCATATCAACAAAGATATGGTGCTAGGAGTCCCATGGATGCAAACCTATAAAGCTGGCCAAGATTGGGATGAAAATGTTTTAGTGTTAACACTCAAGGGTGGACAAATAAGAGTACCATTTTCTCATATCCATGAAGAGTGGAAAGCCCACTGTTCAACACCAAACCGATCCTCATATTATTGGCATGCAAGGAACCAGGCAATTTTGAGTACCCAAAACCCAACTTGCCGACACTCTTAAGCGGAATTGGGTGCGTAAACAACTGTTGAAAACTAAGAGAAAGTCTTTGGTTACACCTCTATATCAAACACAACCATAGAAACCAAGGTTGCAGTCATCTCAATGGGTATGTAAACCTAAACAAGAACTAGAATCCATGCCCAAACTATCTTTGTATGGATACTGGGGATCAAAGTGGTCGAGCTTATCAAAAGCTCGAACAGTGCAGACAGTCACGTCATACCTAGGTGAGAATGAAGAAAAAACATTGGTATGTAAAATGATGAAATTGAATAGACCAAAGAGAACTTTGGATGTGGTGAATTTGCAGTCAATTATGCTGATTCCATTTGCATAATGACATTGGGAAAGCTACTTAAAATAAGACCACATCTGTGTAAGGATCTACAACTTACCATGGAAAAGATGGGCTTAAACGGGGTGACCCAAGAAAACCTAGAAGCATTGAAAGAAAAGAAATCACATGCTAAAATTTTAAAGTCCATGCCTATGAACAAAGTAGGGGATTACTATGAGGGTAGGGGGTTACTATGAGGGAAACAAAGGAAACACGACCCTTCTGGCACAATACAATGATGTAATGACCATGCTATTTTGGATAGTGGGCGAGGCATTACTATAGCAACAAAAGCTGCCTAGGAAGCTTGGGGAAACCTAGTAATTAGACAAACACGCATGAAACTACAATTGGCAGATGGGCATATTCAGTCAGCTCCTATGGAATTTACTACCAGCACACTTTTGCCATTGTAGATTTTGGGAAAAAACTTAATTATGAGATTATCCTAGGAAGACCTTCTATGAGACAAATACAATTGATCCAGTATTGGGAAAACAATTATCTTTACCTAAAACAAGTTGGGTCAATTAATCGGGTAAATTTGAAGGATCATTCTAACAAGGATGTTTTGAGGACACAAATCCAAGAGTTGGATTTGAAAACCTCAGTGGAAACCAAATTGTCATCATTGATACGTAAAGATACTCCAATTTGGATGTGTGGGGCTTTTGAGTCTGGTAGTTTTTGGAGAGAAGATTGCATGTTAGACCAAGAGTTAAATGACGCAAAATACATGCTTGAACCCTTTCTTGAACATCCATTTCAACTATTTGAATGGACTCAAATTCTGGTTGCTATGGATGTATGCGTTAACAAATCCACACCCACCCACTTTTTTGATGAGGAGTGTTATGCCATAGTTCCCATTTAGATAGTATCTACTGTGTCATAATAATCAATATCTAATTCTCCTAAATGATTTTCTCATATTAAACTGATCATTTAATGTGGGGAAGGCCAGGGGAGAAAAAGCTAGAATATTGGTTAAGCTAGAAGACCGGCCACACTAGGGATCCAAAGGAGGGAAAATAGGCTTCGAAAGGGGGGGCCATCTGCAAAAGAGCCATGTGCAACAATGGGCTAAAAAGACCCTAAGGTTCAGCCCATTAAGACTTCCAAAATGCTAAGGTTCCAAAATTCAAAGGTTGTGTCCAAAGGTCAACCCTAGGGAAAATTTGATGCTTTGTGTGTGCCCTAAAAGTCTTTGCACATCCCTACATGGGAGGGGGCGAGCCCTAAAGGTAGGGGATGAGAGAGAAAGCCACACACACACACACACACACACACACACACACACACACAGCTCCCTTTACACAAAGGGAATGAGGGACACATGTCAGCTCCCTAGGCCAGATGCCCACAAGGTGTGCCCAATTTCTATTGGATGACCCTTGAAGTGGACCAATGAGAATTAAGCTAGAGTAAATCTAGTTTAATTAATTTAAAAACATTTAATAAAAGAAACCAATGAGAATTAAGTCTCCTAGAAGACTATTGGGCAGTCTCCCAAGGGGTCCAATGAGCATTCAGGAGCCCCATGGCTTGCCTGATTCCTATTGGCCAGGAGGCAAAGGGGTCCAATGAGAGTTTAGTTTAATTATTTAATTACCTAAAGCTCTCACAAAAGGGGAAAGGGGGACACATGTCAGAAGGCTATCACTTATGCTGCTTAATTGTAATTGGATTGACTTGGGGAGGGCCAATGAGGCTTTAGCAAGAGCAATTAGCAAGAGGGCTCGCCCAAGAGAGAGAGGGGGCTGATTTTTGCAAGGCATTATCACACACACACTCACACAAGCTCATGTGTGAAGAAAGAGAAGACTATCTCTTCCCAAGCTTTAATGGAGAACTCATCACCTACTCCAAGCTTGTGAGATAGAAGCCTACATCAACACTCTCTTGGCATGTGGATGCAAATCCAACCAAGAGCCAAGATTCAATGCATGCTCATCTCCTCTACCAAGCTAATTACTAAGCTAAGCTATGCTACATATGAGTGATTATGTGAGGAGATGTACATCTTTCTCGTAAGATACTCCTTCTTCCTCTCAATCTACTCTCATACCCTGCTAGCTCTAACCATCTTCGAAGGTGTGTGAGGTCTTGGGTCTGAGAACGGGGATAATTCAAGTTTTGTTTGTTAAGTGTTTTGCTTAGTGCATGAAGTTTCCATCTTCATTGCACTAGCTAGTCTTGAAGGAACACAAAGAATTGTATTGTACAATGTCTCTCTTGATGGGAGAAACCATAATACAAAGCCTTTTGGAGGGGGACCGGCTCCATGAAAATCCGGTCCTCAACTGTTGTCAATAGCTTAATTGCTCTCTCTTTTGAAAGTATTGTCGATGCTATCTAACTAGGTGTTATGCTTTTTGTTGCTCTCTCCACCCAAGCACTCTTGTAATTCTCATTAGGAATCTATTCTAATGAAATGCCCACTATGTTCATGCTAATTTCCACTACACATAAGTTATTAGGCCATTAAATGTTACATTGGTATCAGAGCTCAAGGTTTCTCTTTTATTGCTCAAGAAGGGAGGTCCTCAAGCTAGCTACAAATGGTTGGTATTATTAAGTGCCTGTGAGTAAGTAGAATAGGGATTTTTCAGCCTTGCAGTGCGCCTGCCTTCGTGCAGTTAACGGGGCATCACCGTCGAGAGCTGTGGTCTTAATAGTGGAGTCCTACGGGGCTTGCCTACGGCTTAACCACTATTGAGCTATTAGAAGCTTGACAGGAGCTGGTGCTGTTTTGGTGTCGAAAGACCCTCTCTTCTATTCCTTGCAATTCATGGTATCCGAGCCGCGGGTACAATAGCTTGAGTGCTTTTTCTAAAGGGGCAAAGAGGAGTAGCAACTAGGACTTGAAGTGCCAAAGTACACCTAAAAGTTGTTAGAATGGTTGAAAATAGTAAAGAGAGTGAAATTAATGTTGATAACTTTGATTTTGCTCATGAGCAAGCTACTAATGATGCTTCAATGCTTGTTAACTATCTTGTTTCTAGGCTTCAACAAGCCATGGGCAATCCATCTCTCCAAAGTGAAGTGCAACGGCAGCTCCGTGCTCACGGGATTCTCCAAGCTCATCACCATGACGAGAGAACACCTAGGAAGCCTCCTTGTGAGACTACCAAAAGAGGTCTCTCTCCAATTCGGGAAGAAGAAGAGAATCCATATGAAGGGCTCAAGAATTTACTTCTTGATGATGCATCTGCTTCCCAAAGGAGAACTCAAGAGCCTCTACCAAAGGAACAAGAAAGAAGCGAGTCTCCCGCCACCTCGGCGGAGATGGCTCCACGAAGATGGCGGGCTAAACGCTCTCCATCACCACCAAAGCGGGCTATCCAACAATTCGATGCGGTGTTTGGAGATGAGGGCTTCACGGAGTCCTCTAAGCTACGCCATGTAGCTATGCACTTTCAAAAGTCCGCCAGACAATGGTGGTCTAGCCTGCGAGCCAACGGTGAAGCTCCACGAACAGGAAAGCTTTAAGAGCTCCCATTATGAAGCAGTTTTTGGCCACCGATGCCAAAGACAAAGTACTCACCGAATGGCGAAGCTTAAAGCTCTCTCCCAATGAATCTATCCACAAATATGTAGACAAGTTTTGGGACCTACAACTCAAAGCCACTGTCTTCAAAAAGTTGGATTTTGGAGAGCAAAAGCAACAATTTTGTGCGGGCTTAACCGAAGAAATGGCGGAGTATGTCAACTCCCAAAGACCACGTACCATATCGGCGGTAATACACCACACTATGGTCGCCTCTCGAATCAATTTCCAAACGGGGGCAAAAAGAAATAATAAGCCCCCGGAAAACAAGGGTTCCAATGAGCCTAAGGGGAAGGACAATGTCCAAACGTCTCCTAAGGGCAACTCCAACAAAGCTAAAGAGAAGGGAGTTTACAAAGGTAAGAATAAACTTTCTCCCAAAGAGCTTGAGCGTTATCGTAAGGATAACCGGTGTTTCAAGTGCGTCGAACAAGGGCATGCGTACCGCGCTTGTCCCCAAAAGAACAACCGCCAAGATCCTCCTAGAGCTTCCTTGGTTGAAATCCAAGAGGAGGAGACTCACCAAACTCACCACAAAGGATCTCCTCTATGCCATGCTTGGGGAAAGGTAAGAGAACATGATGCTTTTATTCTCTTTGACCCTGGTTCTACTCACAATTTTATATCTATAGAGTTGGCCACCAAGCTAGGAATACAATCCTACGAGATGGGAGATGTCCTACCCGCAGACAGTGCCTTCAAGGGGCAAGAAGCTTCAGTCACTCCCTTAATCGGGAAATTGAGGCTTCATGTCCAAGGCTATGTGGACAAAGAGGACTTCTTTATCTCTCCTCTCAAGCATGAGGATGTAATCCTAGGGGCACCATGGTTTGACCGCGTGGCTGCCAATGTTAAATTTCCTGAAAGGAGAATCTCCTTTAAGTTCAGGGAAAAATACATGTATATAGATGCTAAGGAAATGGGTAACACCATCCCCATTGTACATACACCAGCTTTCAACAAGTCAATAAAGAGCTCTATTTCCGTGTACATGATTTTTGTTAAAGACTCTCAAAATGAACCTAATGCTTTAGCAAAAGACAATAAAAGCAACCAAAAGGAATTAGACTTATCCAATTTTCTCAAGGGGTTTCAAGATGTTTTTATTGACGACATCCCTTGTGAGCTACCTCCTAAACGAGGTAATGATGACCATGCAATTGAACTTCTTCCAGGAAGTTCACCGCCTAATAAACCTCCTTATAGAGTTTCTCAACCTCAACAAGAGGAGATTATGCGGCAAGTGCATGAGTTAGTTGAGAAGGGTATGGTTAGGCCAAGCTCATCTCCATTTTTCTCACCTGTGCTATTAGTGCAAAAGAAAGACGGCACATATCGTATGTGTGTCGACTATAGAGCACTAAATAGGATCACTATCAAGAATAGGTTTCCCGTTCCACGGGTAGAAGACCTATTTGATAAGCTACAAGGATCGACCTACTTCAGTAGGGTTGACCTAAAAAGTGGCTATCATCAAATAAGGATAGTTGATCAAGACATTGTAAAGACCGCATTTCGTACTACATTTGGTCTTTACGAATACATTGTCATGCCTTTTGGCTTGACCAATGCACCAGCCACATTCAACCGCTTGATGGAGAAGCTGTTCATGCCTCATCGAACCTTCACTGGAGTGTTCTTTGATGATATTATCATCTACTCTAATTCATTGGAGGAACACAAGCAACACCTCCAGGTAATATTTCAAGTTTTAAGAGAGAATAAACTTTATGTTAATCGAAAGAAAAGTGAATTTTTCTTGCAAGAGATTCAGTATTTAGGTCACATTATCTCTCAAGATGGCATCCAAATGGATCCATCCAAGTTAGAGGTAATAAAAGGATGGCCTAAACCAAGGAATCTTCATGAACTAAGAAGCTTCATAGGCATGTGTGCATACTATAGACGCTTCATAGAAAAGTTCTCACAAATTGCGGGACCATTACATGACCTAACAAAGAAAAGCGTTAGGTATACATGGTCTGCTAAGGAGAACAATGCTTTCGACAAGCTTAAAGAAAAGCTTATCTTTCAACCTGTGCTTACACTACCGGATCTCTCAAAACCATTTGAGGTCCAATGCGATGCTTGTGGTGATTGCCTTGGAGCTGTTTTGCTCCAAGAAGGGCACCCCATAGGCTATGAGAGTCGAAGGCTCGACCCTGTTGAGCAAGCTCTAGGCATATATGAAAAGGAACTCCTTGCAGTTCTACATGCCTTAGATTCATGGAAGCACTATTTATTGGGGACTCCTTTCATTCTGCGAACGGATCACCAAAGTCTTAAGTACTTCATGACGCAGACCAAGTTCTCCGACAAACAAATGAGGTGGGCAAATTTCCTTTCGCAATTTCATTTTCATATTGCTCACATTGCTGGCAAGCATAATCAAGTAGCTGATGCACTCTCAAGACGGCCGAGAGTGAATGCGGTTTCCATAGCAACTCACAATGATCTATCTTCAATGATAGATGAGTATGCTATTGATCCCGATTTTAGAGATGTGATTTCAGCCCTTGCATTAGGGAAGAAAGAAGAACCATTTACTTTACAAGATGGTTATCTTCTCTATGGCAATAGACTATGCGTTACTAACTCACTACGTGAGAAAGTAATGTATGAATCTCATGCTCCACCTTATGCGGGGCATAGAGGGATTCAGTCTACCTTAAAGGGAATTGAAACATATTTCTATTGGCCTACCATGAAAGTGAACATACAAGAGTATGTTTCCAAATGTGTGGTATGCCAAAAGACAAAATTTGATAGAGGGAAGCAACTTGGATTGCTTCAACCCTTGCCAATCCCTAATTCACCATGGGAGAGCATATCCATGGATTTTATCTTTGGATTGCCTAAGTCTATCCATGGGAATACGGGAATATGGACGATAGTAGACAGGTTTAGTAAACAAGCTCATTTTATACCTGTCAAAAAGACTATCAAAGCCCATCAAATGGCAACCCTCTTTATTTCACAAATTTTCAAGTACCATGGCTTGCCCATGTCCATAGTGTCGGATAGAGATCCTAGAATGACCAGTAATTTCTGGAAGGGTCTCTTTGAGAATTTAGGAAGAAGGCTAAACTTCTCTTCGGCCTATCATCCACAAACTGATGGCCAAAGTGAAATAGCTAACCTAACCATTCTCGATCTACTAAAAGCCTATGTAATGGAAGTAGATCAAAGATCCCAATGGGAGAAGTACTTACCCTTAGTGGAGTATGCTTACAATAAAACTATACTTACTTCCACGGGAAAAGCACCTTTCGAGGTAATTGAGGGAAGATAAAAAAGTCCCTTGCTACTTAAGGTACATGGGAAGATCTTCGCTGCAGATGAGTATAGCCGAGACCTACAAGAATCTTTCCAAAAGATTAAGGATGCTATCTCTATCTCACAGTAAAGGCAAAAGGCTGCTGCTGACAAGCACAAAAGAGCCCAAGCCTTTAAAGAAAACGATTGGGTCTTGTTAAAATTTCCCAAGGCTCGATTAAGGCACACAACCGGCAAGAATCCTACGGGTCACCAAAAGTACTATGCTAAACTAGCAAAAAGGTACTATGGTCCCTTTCAGATTCTTAGGCCAATCAATGAGATGGCCTATCAACTCAAGTTGCCCAATCATTGACTCATACACAATGCTTTTCACGTGAGCCTATTAAAGCCTTGCAAAGGAGATCCACCTCAAGAACCAACTATTGAAGACCCACCGGAGATCGAGGACCAAGAAGAGGTGCTGCAGCCCGAGTCCATTCTTCGACATGAAGACAAGGTACTAAGAGGCGGTAAGACTATATGAAGTTTCCATCTTCATTGCACTAGCTAGTCTTGAAGGAACACAAAGAATTGTATTGTACAATGTCTCTCTTGATGGGAGAAACCATAATACAAAGCCTTTTGGAGGGGGGACCGGCTCCATGAAAATCCGGTCCTCAACTGTTGTCAATAGCTTAATTTCTCTCTCTTTTGAAAGTATTGTCAATGCTATCTAACTAGGTGTTATGCTTTTTGTTGCTCTCTCCACCCAAGCACTCTTGTAATTCTCATTAGGAATCTATTCTAATGAAATGCCCACTATGTTCATGCTAATTTCCGCTACATAAGTTATTAGTCCATTAAATGTTACATATTGAAGTGATTGAGGAGCAACATGTTTTCTTTGATCATTACTATGATGCCACAAATGAACTAGAAGACGAGACACTCACAAAAACAAAGGGAATGGACTCTGAAAAAGAACATGTAAGGACCAAATTGCTACTTGAGGAAGGAGAAGATTTTTTTTTTGAGTTTTCAAATCAACATCATAGATGCCAACAAAGGTATCGCAGAAAATGAGAAAATAAAATGAAAAGAAAACAATCAAAACTAGCAATGGAGAGAAAAACTCAATTCTTGACTATGATAGATGGATCGGATTGCATCAAGGACAAAATAATGAGGATATATTTAGCCTTGAAAAACATGGATCAATGAACCAAAAGAAAACAGAAACTGAGCAAGCCTTATGAAACTAAGGGAAATGAAACTCCAATGATCAAAACCAAGCGCAAGGTGAAGTATAAAGAGTTGAAGCAAACCCTAAAAGAGTTCTAGACTATTGAAATGGAGTCAAACGGTGACAAACCAGGGAAATAGGTGAAAGAGCTTTACAACGTAATTATGCACAACATGCTTAACTAGCAATGATAATTATGTGCATAAATTTATGCTCGATTTAAAAAAAAATAGATATCCTTAAGAAGCAAGGTGCTCCTTAATCCAGCAATGGAAATACAATCAACGGATGGAAACCATTGACAATACCTCACATGGATTATAATAGGGAATAGATTGCTTAATGATGTAGCCAGCTAGCATAATTAGGCTCAACATAGGAATCCTCTAGAGAAAAGAGGCTATGGAGCAATAGGATTAGCATAAACACAATTTAATTACCCTTGGTTAAGATCTCCTTTGTGTATTATGTGACATAGAAAAGGCTTCACAAAAATTCACTCTAGCAACAGCACTTCATTGCACTGTCTTGGGGGATTGTGTGTCCACTAGAGAGGGTTGAAGCTACTCTTATATAGGCATCCCCCTCAAGGAGGTTCGATTTGCCTTGCTAAAAATGGAACTAGAGAGTCCATACACACACACACACACACACACACACACACACACACACACACACACACACACACACACACACACACACACACCTCCAAGTGCCATGCCAGGTGTGGGGATTCCCTAGTGAGGTGTCCTCACTTGCCCATCTCACTTACCTATTCTCCCTCCCTCTCTCTCTCTCTCTCTCTCTCTCTCTCACACACACACACACACACACACACACACACACACTCTCTCTCTCTCTCTCTCTCTCTCTCTCACTCTCTCTCTCTCTCTCTCTCTCTCTCTCTCTCTCTCTCTCTCACACACACACACACACACACACACACACACACACACACACACACACACACACACACAAATCGATTTCCACAAGGGGGGTAGTGCTAGATCTTTTCTATCTTGAGGGGGTGTGGTGGCCTAAGTCCATGCCTCATTGCCCATACTATGCCACACCTCACTCTTGACCCATGTTCCACCATCTAGGCCATGCTTAGCCTCCATGCTACACACTCCATGCCTAACCTAACACTTGTCACAAGACTAGCTATGCACATGACCCATTGCCATACATGATGGGGACACATGCCCATGCATGCACATCGATGCCCATGCATATCCATATCCATGCCATACATACCTTCGAAAATGCTAACCTTAGGTTCACTAGACTTATACTAACCCAAATTCAATTCTGAAACTTGTTGACTCGAGATAGACCTGCAGATAATAGATACGACTACTTGCCATAAATAGAAGCCTTCGACGTCTGGACCCTATTTTTAAGGAAACCTGGGTAGGTGCACAGTTTGACGAGCCGGTCGATCCTAGACCATACCGGTGGTCAAAAAAATTCTATTTATGGAAAATTTCACAAAACATGACTTTGACTGAAATTAAAAGTTCTACAAGAATTTCAATACGAAAACGACAGTTGATCACTAGAAACTACTAAAAATAGTAGCTTTTTCCATTCAGAAACTTGGATCCAAAACTTTACATAGGGATTCCTTTTGCAAAAGAAGGAAACCTTACACCTTACAACAATGATTAACCTGTTTAAGGGTCTATTGGCCTACTATGAGGAAAGAGGTTGTTGTTTATGTGAACAATTGTTCTTAGTGTAAGGAAAATGCCTCCATACCCCATGCCACCTTATTCCAAATCTTTGTGACACCGTAATGGAGTAGATATCTGGTAGGATATCTGACCAATAGAACATTTCCTGAAGATATGAGTAAATGAAGACAGAGAGCAATCAAGATAGAAGCAACCAACTACGTGATGATTAGACGTCAACTCTATCGACAAGAAAAGGACGAACAACTCATATTATGTGCCAATGAAGATGATTACCTTCCTACCTTGGAACAACCATACTTTGTTCTTGCAAGAGGCCATTTTTCTCATGAAACTATAGCTATCTCTATATCGATGGTAGGCATCTAGTGGCCAACTCTATTTGCTGATGCAAAAGAATTTGTTCAATGATGTGATTCATGTCAACAAGTAAATATGCCAACCAAAATCGGTTTTATGCCATTGCAACCTATGATGGGAGCATGTGCATTGGCTAAGTGGGGTGTAGAATTTGCAATACAACCACCCACATACAAGACTCATACACAATATATTATTGTGGCCATAGATTACTTGACAAATGGTCCGAGGAAAGTGCCACTAGATAGAACGATGCTTGAACCACTACAACATCCTTGTATGAGTGAATATTCACGTGTTACGGACTTCCTATTGAGTTAGTGAGTGACAGAGGAATACATTTTCTAAATGAGGTCATAGAACACTTGTTGAACACATTCATGGTGGTCCATAGCAAATCTGCACCCTATCATCCTTAAGAAAATGTTCAAGCCAAACATACAAACAATCTCTTGAGCACAATGATTATCAACATTGTTAGCTCGGGAAGAAATGATTGGGAAGTTCATCTTCATTAAGCCTTATGGGCCTATAGAGTGTCATTCAAAACAACTTTTAATGCCACTCCCTTTAACCTAGTCTATGGATTAGACACAATATTGCCCATGGAATTCTTGTTACCCGCTTTAGAGTTGTGCATGAATTGGAATGAAAAGGTCACGAGTTGTGAGAATGACTAGAAGACTTAGAGCGGCTAGATGAGCAAAGACAAGCAACCATAGCACACATATATGTGCAAAAAAGGAAACAAAAAAATTTCTTTGACTCACATTTGTTGAAAAAGGTCTTCAAATAGGGGTATTTGGTACTAGTTTGCTCCTTGAAACAACATGTCCCTAATTAGAAGAAGAAGGGACATGGTCCTTTTGTAATTGATAATGTCTTGCCAAGTGGAGCTGTTAAACTAGCTATCTTAGATGGAGAGGTTATGGAAAATTGGATTAGTGGATGTCATCTTCAAAAATACCATCTACCATTAACTGATGAATTCTTGCAAAGAATTCAAGCTCAAACGACAATAGGTAATTGAAGAAGCTCAATAAGGGCACGCATTTGGATTTTAAGGTGAAAAGCGGCAATGCAACCAATCCCTGAAGTTTTGCTACTCAATACCCTTCGGATTCACCATCACTACTTTAATCAACCCCTAGCCAATAATGAGGTGGAGACAGATGATGAATGCCTGAATGGATTAGATATGAGAAGAACAGTTACCCTAAAAGATGAATTCAAAGTCAAAGTACTAACCAACACAGGTGCATGACTATTTAACGAACAAAAGAGCAACAACCCAACCTCTAAAATATTGTAGAGCTAAAGTCAAAGGATGTCATAAAGAATTTACACCAACATTGGGATTGATTAATCTCAATATCTCTGTGCATGGACTTTTGTGCCCACATATCTTTATTTGCATTCCTGATGAGCATATGAACAATGATATGATGAGCATATGTTGGACACCAAATCCATCCTCATATTAGCAGCATGAAAGGAACTAGGCAATTTTGGGTACCCAAAATCCAACTCACTAATACTCCTAAGCAGATTTGGGTGACTAAACAACTATTGAACACTAAGAAAAAGTCTTTGGTTACACCTCCATATCAACCGCAACCACAAAAACCAAGGTCACAGCAATCTTAATGGGTATGGAAACCTAAGGAGGAACCAGAAGCCAAGCCTAATAAACCAAAGACTATTTTCAATTGGCAACTCAAGGCAAAGCCATGGGCACTTATGTATTAATGGGTACCAAAGATCCAATGCTAGCAACACCATCCACTATAGTGCCCACCGCTTCTAGAACCACGATTGCAAAAGGTTCATACCACACTATCAAGGAATGAGCACAACGAATACAAGATTTTCTCTTTAAGAGAGTTAGCCAATAGGATATTGCGCCATGGACAACCCTTGAGTATGTCTTAAGATGTACCTCTTGCACAACATAGTGTTTTAAAATAAATTGACTTCAATAGCATGGTAGAGCCAACCTTCTCTATGCATAGACACGAATTCATCTCCCATGCATTGAAAAAATTGTACAACACTCTGCTACCGAAGGACTCAAGCAAGGAGAGTGGGGAGGCATCTAAATGCGAACACATATATTTGAGGTAGATTAGGGAAAGGGCAATGTTTTGAAGTGCTTGAATGTTAACGTGTAGATTTTTGCAACTTAAAATTAAAATGCCCTTAGAATGGAGAATATGTAATATGATAATCCCTAGGTGTGTGTAAATATTGCCAAAAAAAGCCAAAACATTATAATTTTCACTCTTTTTCTATATTTTTGGCCAAAATAGTGATCAAAATGGAGCAATCCACAAAAATATGGCCAAGCATTAAAATTAGTGTGTTTTTTCTTATTTTTGGATTCAGAATGGATTTTTTAAATTAATTTTGGATAATTTTGTTCAATTTTATTAATAAAAGCTAATAAAAGACAAATAAATAAATAAATAAGCAAGAATGCCAAAATCAAGATTTGACTTGAAACACCAAATCTTGAAGCTCAATGGAACAACCCAAAAAATTCTAGGGAAAATTTGATGCAACCACTCCAATGAACTAACCACTCTGGAAAACTTTTGGCAGTAAGGTCTCTAGATGTCAGTTTTCAAAAAAATTCAACCTGGGGGGATACATTATGAGTGCTACTCAACTCAATGGCTAGGTAAGGGATGGGGGGTGTCTAGAAAGTCCAAGTATGTATAGTCCATTAGTCCATTTCTACCCTCATTTGCATTGTAGTCATTTTCGAGAGAGCTACTGAGTAGCTATCCTTTTCTTACTGATTTAAAGGTTTGAGTTTTCTCCTAAGCCAACTTTTGGAACCACTTTTATGGCTGATTAGCATAGTCTTTTTCTGCTTAAGCTAGAACTAACAAGATTTACATTATTTTCTAATCTGAGAAAGCCAATGTCTTTGGATTCTTCAGGTTCATTTAGTCTTTAATACCTTTTGGCTGTTCCAAAGTGTTGAATCTACAATAATGAAAAATTGTTGATAAGCAAGGAACTCTACAATTTAATCTTGTTGTTAATCTAGATTATTTCCCTCAATGTATGTCTAACTGAATGGCTGAAGAGTAATGAAATTCTATTAGCATTTTCTTGAGATGCTTGAAGGAGTAATGAGTTTTTATTAGCATTTGTTGAGATGGAGCTCATTTGTAACATTGTAACACATTCACAAGCTAGTATAATAGATTCACTTTTGGGAAGGGTAAATTTATTTTCCATAAGGTTTGTGTAAAACTCAATGGAGGCTTTTTTGGGTTTTGAAAGTATTCATGCTTACCTCATCAATACTCTATAATACCATGATGGTCTAAGTCGATGATGTCAAAAAAGGTAGAAAATTCCTTATGAACATCATCATACTTACTAGGAAATACATATTTTGACCTTTGTTTAAGTATTCAAAGCTTACCTCATCATTACTCTATAATACCATGATGGTCTAAGTTGATGATGTCAAAAAAGGTAGAAAGTTCCTTCTGAATATCATCATACTTACTAAGAAATACATACTTTGACCTTGGTTGTTCCTTTGTTCTTTTTATATTTTTATGATTCTCTTATTCTCTACAAACACTTTCCTCTTCTATTTGTTTCGATGCTTGACTCTTATCTTATTACATCTATATTTTTGGCTACTTACACATAAACTTTCGCGTTTGACATTTTTTATAAAGGCTTACCACTCTTAGTATTTTTTAAGCATGAAAAACACTTAGTAAAAGTAGAAAAGTTCTAGCCACACAATGGTGAGTGTGGGGAAAAGAGCTTGACTTAATGCCTCTAGAAATAGTATTTAAAACTATGGTGAATGTTAGCTTATTTATAGACAAAATAATTGACGTGCCCGTAAATATTTGGGAAGAATCAAAACATTGGAGTATGAATAACTTAAAAGAATACAAAGAAGTTTCTTGACATTAAAAGACCTATTTAGGAATTTTGGGAATTATTTAAGTCCCATTTCTTATAACGCTATTAAAAAACTTAGTATTTTTTGTGTAGTTTGAGCTATCATCTATTCACGATTACACTCTATGTTTCACATACCCCTTAACACATATCTATATGGATATGTGTATTTATATACATACTTATATGCATCAACTACAATGACATCAAAAGAATGAGGGAAGCATGTCACTAAACTCAATTTGCATTATACAACATTATTCATGTAGAAAAAGTTCTTTGAATCAGTAGCTCAGATTTGAGACATTAACGTTAAAGAATTGGCTATATCAACACTCATAAAAAGAATCTACAATAATCAAAAACAAATTTTAGAATTGAAGGGACCTCAAAATAGTGTGGCGTTTAGAAACACCAAGATAAAAAATAAAATCCAATTCACATATTTACATGGATCCAAGTATTGTACAACTCATCCGAGGAAATGATACTATGTCAAGAGGCTCAATGACTATAAATACATCATTAAACTTTGCGTTTTCTCATGTATTTCTCCAATTTCGTACAAGGTTTCTCTATCACAAGCTGCTTCATTTACCAACATATTGCAAGTATACTCTCGTTTGTCCCTTGCATAGATCCAACCAAGTAACCATGCAGTGATTGTTCTCTCCAAAAAACTTTCAAGCTCTTTTTTTAATTAATTTCACATTTTTGGAAAAATCAAGTAGGTTCCAGGCATATTCCACATTACACTGTAAAGGGCCTCGTCAAAAATTAAGGTATTATTTCCATCCAAATCATGAAAAATTCTCCATGCTACATCCAAGTTCTTGTGGTATACAAATCGATATCCAATTAGAAGATCTGTCTTTTGGCATGCTGCCTATCCTGCTATGACATTAAATTTTTGATGGTGTTGTGGAAAGCATAACTCAAGAATACGACGAGTCCTTTGTAATCTATTAGTGCTCCAAATCCACACCTCAAACCATTGCATGGAAAAATCAAGGAAAGTGAATGCATCTTTGCGAATAAAATACCACACATTTCTACTCTTTTCAACGAGATGCGTATGTTTTCCCGAATCTGGGCATACATCACCATGTTGCATTTCAATGGTCTTAAGTAAAACACCATTGAGTTCAATGATCAATACTCTTCTTTGTTTCCGTATAGTATCTAAGGGTGGTGGAATCAGTTTCCTTCTAAGCCTATGAGTCCTCAATGACATGTGCCACCTCAATAGTAAATGCTTTGTACATTTGAAATCAAATTTATATGCTTCAGAATCTCCTGTTCCAAAAAAAGGCATGATGGTCAATGGAAGAGATATTATTTTCAATTAACACACTGTGCACCAACAATATTTATTTTATCCATGATATATATAGACTTAAACCTTGAGAAGACAACAAAAGAAAATATTTTTCTTCAATACACAGAAGAATCTTGTACAAAGAGCTCCAACCACAAAGATAAAAGAGAGACTTCTTTTCCGAGGTTGAATAACATCTAGTTGATGAAATATGAAAGTGTATATATTTGGTTCATGTTCAAATAATTGGACCCAACACATTGTTTTGGCCGTAATACTAGAACCCAACACATTGTTTTGGTCAAAATCTTCTTAACACATTTCCACCACTCTAGATGTATGTGAACATTCCAGGTGATTGAGTCAACGCGCACGCCAAGCCCTTACTGGTTGTTTTCTTCCACCTGCAATAACAAATATGCTAGATTGGATAAAAATTTGATTTTATTTTTTATATTTTTTGATAAATCTAAAGTGAGTCCTACCCATAAGCTTAAGTAGGCCTTTTGTAGCTTTGATATGTATGTTTTTGCTGCAACTCCGCTAATGAAATGACCACGACCATACCCCAAGCTAGTAGCACAAGCAATAGCATGTTGATCACTCAAATTTTTTGTTTTGTAAGACAATTTTAACAAGTTCAGCTAGTTTGAAGATAATAGTGGCACACCAAACTTGGATGCCAACATAGCTGGATCCTTGCTTAAGGAGTTTACTACTTTCTTGCCCTACTTTCTTGAACATAACTTAACTTGTTATTGCACAATGGTAGCTGTGAAGATTCACAAGATGAGCTTTCCACTTTGACTGAATTGTTGTCAATTTCTTCCCTTAGAACTTGGACATTGAACATGCCCCATTCTTCCATAATGTCTTGAAACTTTGTAAATAGGTCATGAACCTCTGTGATTGGAGATTGTCCTAGCCGATTGAGTGAAATAACAGATCGAATGTCATCTGTATTATTTATATTTAAAAGTTATGGTAGAATCTCATTGCAAAGAAGATAGTCAGGCCTCCCTTGAAAACTTTCAGGATATAAGCAGTTATCTTTTGGGTTAATACATCCCTTGAAAGGCTATCATCAATGAGCAATATATTCTTTGTACTGCATAAATTCTTGCACTGATACTAAACCCTCAACAAAGGCTTAAACATATCCTCAACATTAGGCTTATCCAGCCTATACACTTTTTGAAGATTACAGATGTAGCAATCTTCTTGTCCCCATACCATAAAGAAATGATATTTTTTATGTGCATGCTTTTCAAGAGTGTTCACATAAGTGCAAACATTATTTTGTAGCATGGTGGACCAAATACCAACATGAAAGTATTGACATATCTCATCCAAAAATTCAAAACAACCCGGGCAAACAACAATTGTGGTGTGACCAAGGTCAATTTTGACACAATCTGTACATGGATGCCTCTTGTCTTCTTTGCTGAGTAAAACTCCATTAAGGTCAAGAATGAGTGCATGTTTCTTCATGCTGATTGCATGAGCAATATTTTCTGCATACGATACAAAAGAATGATAATAATTTAAGTTTTTGCACTTATAAATCTCAAAACAAGGGACCATATATTTGCAGCACACAATTGTAAATTGCACACGTTTATTTATGTCTCATACTCCCATACTCATCTATAATGATGTCTCCTAAAAGTGATTGTATTTCTCTATTGATGTGGGAAGATTGAAAGACTAGTTTATCTCCATCTCTCTCAAAAGAATATAAGCTTCCAAGTGGCCTATGTTTTCGTGCATCAGGACGTAGCTCCTCAACGTTGATGTCTACTTGTGGCACACTGGATCCTTGATTTT
Source organism: Adiantum capillus-veneris (assembly GCF_014529385.1). NCBI lineage: Eukaryota > Viridiplantae > Streptophyta > Polypodiopsida > Polypodiales > Pteridaceae > Adiantum > Adiantum capillus-veneris. The sequence goes on along the minus strand of NC_140933.1, from coordinate 43,628,338 downwards.
GAATGTCAATTTCACCTGCAAAGACAACATAATAGAATTTTGTATTATCTTCCAAAAAGGGCCATATCTATACTAATCACATTGGACAAATAACTACCTTTGTTTTTCTCATCAACTTCAATCCCTTGCTTCCTTTCTTGAATGCTTTGGACTTTGTTTTTATTTGGTATCGCTTTTCCTGTCCCTTTGAATGCTTTGGACTTTGTTTGTATTTGAATGCTTTGGACTTTGTTTGTATTTGGTGTCGCTTTTTTCTTGTATGTCCTTGGTTGCAAGAGTGGCTTGGAGCTCTTTATTGGCTTCATCCTTCTTCTCACTACCCTCTGCATCCTCATCTCTTTGAGGCATGTTGTTAGTGTGTGTGAAGGTTTTGGAGAATTTTGCACAACAAAATCACTTTGATGCTCTACCACCACCATCTCCTCTTCACTATTCCTAATGTCACTTTCATGAATTTGGGTCTCTCCAATTGTAGGTAGCATGTTCTCGCTCTCTTTAGTCATGTCAGTTGAAGTTTTTTGAGAGGTTTGTTCTACAAGATCACTTTTGTGCTCTACAAGATCACCTTTATGAAACTGGGTCTCTCCAACAATGATGGGTAGCACTTGTGCTGCTTGAGATATGTTATCTCTGTCTTCTATTTTGTTGTCTTCATCTGAAAGATGAAAAAAGGCAAATTTTTACCTATTTAGAAATAGTCTAGTGGATTTTCAATAACCATAGAATCCATTTCATTTCCATCATCTAACCCAGATGTTTTATGCTAGAAAGGCTCCATTTATCACATTAACACAAAAATGCTAACATACAATGATACCTAAAGCACATTTGAAAGTGAGGCTTAATCTTAAGCTCCAGCGTAAGGCTTAAGTCTCAAAGTTTAGGCTTTTGTTTCAAGATTAAAATTTACGTCTCAAAATTTATGCTTATGTTTGAAGTTTAAAATGTAAGTCCTAAGCTCTTTTTAGTCTTCATCATTCACTATGTGAAAATCTTTTATACTATGTGCACTGAAGACCTATTTATAAAACCCCTTATCTATGAATTTTTCAAGGTATCATCCAATTTTCTTCATAATCTAAAATATTTTGTTATTTGTAACATTTTTTTGCTACAATGCTCATGAGACTGGACTCATATGGTAGTGCTACACTAACATACAAAGGCAAGGCTCAAACTTAAGTTCGATCCTACAAAATAAATTTCAGTTTCTTGTTATAGATTACGACTCTTTCTTAACATATGTAATCGCTACAATAGGATATGAAATTGTGAGCTTCACTTGGAAGTACTGAGGTAGGATTCTATGACAAGGACTTTTTGTCGTTGAAACTCATACACATGATCATGTGATGCTCACCTAACATGATACCTATTTCACATTTGGAGGTGAGGCTCAAACTTAGTTCATGGCCTAAGGCTTAAGTCTTAACCTTAAGCTTATGTTTCAAGTGTAAGGCTTAAATCTCAAGCCATGTCTAGTCTCAACGCATTCACTATGTATAAATTATTATATTGTGCACATCTAGGGCCTATTAAAAAACCCTCTCTTAACTATGAATTTTTCAAGGTATGATCCGTAAGTATTGCTATTTGCAAGATTATATTACTACAATGCTCTTGAGATTGGCCTAACATGGTAGTGCTCATGAGCTTGGCTTCACATGGTAGTGCTACACTAACATGTGGAGGCAAGGTTCAAACTTAAGTTCAAGCCTACAAACTAAATTTCCATGCCTTGCTAGGCACAAAGGCATTATGAGTTTCACGTAACATATGCAAGTGCTACACTAGGATATGGAATTTCAAGTCTCACTTAGAACAACTCAGCCAGGACTTTTGTGATTGAAGTTCATACACAAGTGCTTCATTATCTCTCCTTGTTAGGCTTGAACTTAAGTTTGAGCCTCATTAGTGTTTGGTAATGCTTCATTATTGTCTCACCAAAACCAAAATTTCTTACTCTTAATACACATCTATATGTTAGCTATGCTTTGTGAATTGACACTTTAAATAAAGACATGTGCTTTGTGATGGCTCAAACTCAAGTTTGATCCCCCCCATCATTTTTTAAAACAAAAGCAATTAAATCTAATTAAAATGACATACTTTTAGATAAAGACACAAGATAGTATTAAGAAACTAGTGTTTGAAGGACCTAAAGTATCACAATTCAATACACTATCTTGCCTTTTTACACTTTAGGAGTCTGTTGGTACATGAAATGGCATGCATCATTAAACCTAGTATCAAAAATACTCTAAGAAGCATTCACACCTTTTTCATCAGATACTACAATGTCTTGAGGGGCTCTATCATCCTCTTGTGCATCCTCATTGCTTGCATCATCATCCACATTATCTTCATCATTTTCTTTTGCACACTCAACATCCACAACTTGACTCATTTCTCCAACATTGTCTCCCCCCCCTCCCCCCCCCTTGATGATCAAAATTCGTAGCTTCTTGAACTTCACTATCATCCGTGTTGTCTACGTTATCATTGTCTTCATTTTCATCAACATCCTCTCCACTGCTTTGTTGCTCATCGATGTCAAGATTGTTAAGGTCTTCTTTTTCTTTATCATCCAGCTCAACTGTTTGTCTTGCAAGTGATGCTTGACTTGCACCACACCACTCGTGCAAGGACGGATCGCTCTCCAAAAGACTAGAGCATTGAGATTCTAACTCCATTGCTTCAAAATCATCTTTACATAGAGCAATTGACCTTCTCTTCTTTGACAAGCTTTGCTCCAGCACAACTCCACCGCAAAAAAATTCCAAAACATAGCTTTGCTCAGGACAAAACTCTGTGATAAGGCCATCAATGAAGTTTCTATCAATAAATTCATGATCCTTGCCACAAGAGCCTGAGAAAAAGACTCTTTTTGTATGAGCTTTGGCAATAGCCTCAAATCTATCAACCTTGCAACAAAAAGAGCAACCATTGCAGAGTCCATCTATCCATGAGTCATCTCTTGTTGCTTGGATATTTCCATATTCAATATGGACCTTAGTTGACTGGCTAGAAACCCCTTCAACAAGAATTCCGATATTTATGAAATCAATGAAACACACTAGCACATATTCGTATTGTGCATCAATGTGTTTAGATTGAGTGCCAAATTTGCAAAAAAATCTGTAGAGAGCTCTTCTTTAGTACCATGAAGATCCAAGACGGCCAATTGAAATGGTATGTGCTCTGTATTGCAAAAGTATTTGATCTTCCCCATATCAAAGCCCCCCCTTGATTCTCCATGGAATAGACTCATCTTGAGCTATTATGCCCATATTAGCTCTATAAAGAAGATTGAGGAGAGTTATTACACTTTTTGGAAGTGAGGGTGGAGTCTTCTTTGCTCTGTTGAGGGAGTCCTTGACATAGTACTGGCTATAGCTCCTCATTTGATTGTACTCATGCTCTCCTAGCTTGTACTTCTCACAAACTTGCTCCCAAGAGTAAACTTTTCCCTTGTCAAATCAAAGAAGAATGATATTATTGCTTCTTTCAACACTCGATCTGTTTTTAGCTTCCAAGCCATCTCATCCATGTCCATTCTATGAGGTGTATGCTTGCTCTTGTTTAGCAAGATGGTTTTGTCTAGGATTGAATTTTGTAGTTCAGGAACTTCTTTATTCTTGAGGCCTAACATGACCTGAACAATGTAGGTGCCAGTGTTGTTGTGCCAGGTGCTTGTCGAATCTGACCACCCTTCATAGTTAGAAATTTAGGATTTTTGTTGGAACCTTCGTCAATTGTTTCTCCCTTTGTATTTGGTATCAAGCCTCGAGCATATTGTCTCATGATCTTGACCCAATTCTTCCATATCTTCTCATCACATAGAAGCAAATGCAAGTCGGTCTTGACAAATCCCTTTTGAAGTGTGTGCTCTGATGTCTCAACAAAGGTCGGCAAAATTGAAAATTCCAACATCAATATTGACAAGGCTCTAACTTGTGGGATTGAGACACATACTTAATAAGTTCAAGCCTAGCTAGATTGAATTGTTTCTTTATATGCTCACATACATCTATGCAAAGTCCAAAATACATGGGTATATGTAAGTGGGGCTCAAACTTAAGTTCGAGCCTCGCTTGTTTGTGCAATGGCCTCATAAGCAAGTGACACTAAATCTTAAGTTAAAACCTCAATTTAAGTTCTAAATGAGCACATGGAGATCTTGCTTGAGCCTATGATAGACTTAGTTTACAACTAGATATTGATTAAAAAGACTCACATCCATGTTTTCAAAGAATCAAACAAGTACCTTCCAAGCCTCAAAGTCCTCTTGGTGGTTGACACCAGGTGGTGGCTTAGAAGGACAACCATTTGTAGTCAAAATACATGGGTATATGTAAGTGGGGCTCAAACTTAAGTTCGAGCCTCGCTTGTTTGTGCAATGGCCTCATAAGCAAGTGACACTAAATCTTAAGTTAAACCTCAATTTAAGTTCTAAATGAGCACATGGAGATCTTGCTTGAGCCTATGATAGACTCTAGTTTACAACTAGATATTGATTAAAAAGACTCACATCCATGTTTTCAAAGAATCAAACAAGTACCTTCCAAGCCTCAAAGTCCTTCTTGGTTTGGTTGACACCAGGTGGTGGCTTAGAAGGACAACCATTTGTAGCCATTGTACTCGTGCTTGCATAAGTTGGTCAAGAAATGGCTCCTTTTGCATTGACATTGCAACAGATAGATTTGCATCTTTGGAGATTTCACGAGAGATCTTTGTGGGCAATTGAGAATAATCTTCAATCGTCTTTATTTGAATTGTTGACGCAATTGAGGGGTAACCATTGCAACATTTTCACCCTACAAACGTTTTGTAGCACTAATGGAGTGTTGTCCAGAGATGATCTAGTAATCAACATTGCAAACATCCTCTTTGGAAAGTTTGTCAAGAAAGAGGATATTTTTGGAAGGATCACAAGGCATCAAAATTGCTAGTATCTCCTCTTGCTTTGGTTCTTGAATGAAGTCTAAAGTCAAAATTCTGACCCAATCTAGATTTAATCTTCTGTACACATAGTTTGATGGAGCAGGAAAACACCTTCTCACGTCAATGCGACTTCAATGCTAAAGACTTCAATGCTAGATCACGTCAAAAGGACTTCATCCCAAAGGATAGAATCCCTTCTTGATTTCTAAAGAGGCCAGTGCCTTGTTATCTTTGGATGGAGTTTCCATCTCCATCAACTCCTCTTCAGAAACCTCTTTTTCTTATGCACTCTTTTTCATCTTCCTCTTTGTTAGTTTTGTCGATCTTCCTCAAGATTAGAATCATCCTTTGCCTTTCTTTTTCTTCTGAGTCCTTGTGCATCTTGCCCTTGTGAACCTTCTTTCTCCTCTAAATTAATGGTGGCAGTGATCTTCTCTACATGTGTTGAAGCACTTGCACGGGCACCTCTTGATGTTGCAAGTGCATCCTAGCTATGGCTTTCCCCGTCTTCTCCACAACTTTCTTAGATAGTGCCCCTATTGGTTTCTTTGCAGGTACAATCTTCTTTGGTAAGCTCAAGACTCGCTTTGCATGTTTCACTACCTTCACTAGGTCTTCCACCCAGTCCACACCTGAGTCTTCTTGATTAGTGAAGCTGGAGATCTTCAATCCTAGTTTTACAATAGAGCTTTCTTTTCCTAGTTTGCTACCATTCATGTCTGCTACATGAAAAGTGCCCAATGATAAGAAAAATTTTTTGCCTTTGTGGTCTCTCCAATACGCAGCACATTACATGCAAAGCATGGCATTGCTGTTGCATCCACATCATCTTTGACACCCACAACAATCCCCATGTCTCCATATTCTATATCACCTTGTGACAAATATAGATGGATGTCACCTTTGTAATTTGCATCTGTATCGTAGGTATCCACAAACAAATTCACCCATTCTTCTTTTGTTAACTCAAAGGTCTTGTCAACCTTTATTCTTGAAGTAGTAGTTTTGGCGTTAGTGGGCATTCAAAGAACATCGAGTGTGAAGACTTGTGCACCCTGCTCTGGTATACTTGGTACATTGGAAGCCTCCATTCCTGAAACAACCAAAAAGAACAATATTAGAACCTAAACAAGGAGCATATGTTTAAGTTAAATAGTATATTAAAAAAAAAAACACTAGCATGTGTAGGCGAGGCTCGAACTTAAGTTTGAGCCAAAAGATGTTGTTTTGTACCCTTGCTAGCCACACGGATGTCATGAGAGTAGTCTTGCAAGTTAGTGCTACATTAAATTTGATCCTAAAAGTGAAGCTCTATGATTTTTCTAGCTAGAAGGATGTCATGAGGCTAGGCATGCCCTAGTGCTACATTAGCATATGGAGAGGAAGCTCAAACTTAAGTTTGAGCCTAAAAGTGAATTTTTATTCCCTGATGCACTTGAGGCTCGAACTTAAGATCTATCCTAAAGGTGCTATTCTATGCCCTTGATAACCACAAATATGTCATTAAGCTAGCCTTCCATGCTAGTGCTACACTCGAATATGCAAGTGGGGATCAAACTTAAGTTTGAGCCTCTTGTCATTGGTAACCAGAAGGATGCCATGAGGCTAGACTTAAGTTCAATCCTAAGTGTTTTTCTATTCTTGCATGAATCCTAAAAGGACTTAGTGAATCTAGATTTTCATGATAGTGCTATACTAACATATCTAGGTGAGGCTCTGTTAAGCCTAGGAATTTTTGGGACGTTTACCTTAGTGGAAGTTGGAATGTGAACTTTTGTACTTTTGGGATTCCAAGGGGTGTTCTTGGGAAAGGACGTTGCCCATTAGTCTTATCGAAATATGTAATGTTGATCAGTATCTTCTTGGGAATGTGAAGGCAGAAGTTATGGCGGATTTAGTATGTTGTTAGTTTCTGTGTTTTGTTCTAGTTCCAGCTCCATTCTGATTTCTGTACTTTGTCTATTTTGAATGTATGTGCCTTAAACACTTGGCGATCACGATGTAAGTGTGATGTAGCATGGATGGATTCAAGTTTCTCTTAGGAGCGAGTGCTTGTGGCAATGGAGTGAGGATGTTCAGAATAGTGTGAGTTGGCATGGGTAGTTGGTTGCACTCTGGAGGAAGTGGAGGAGGATATATTCCCATATTGGACAAGGTCAGTTGCTAGGAGGTTTCGGCAGTTGTATGGGCGAGACAGTCAGTGTTCGGAATTGCAGGGAATTTTGGATTATCCTGGGATGCACCGAGTTTCTATAGGGGAAGATCCAGAATGGACAAGAATATTTGGATGTACGAGAGGATTATCTAAGAGACAGACAGAAGGAAGAAGTGGAAGATGAACCAAATTTATTATCACAGATTTTGAGGGTCCCCGGGAAGAAATTCCGGGGGATCAGTAGGGGGGAGTTATGGGAGTCAAGTTCCACTAGGAGGAAGTGCAAGAAGTTGAGTACCACTAGAATCAAGAATCAGATCAGTTTGCAGAATCAGAACTCAAATCAAAATGACTGTTGCAGAGTTTGAAGTCAAATTGCGAAATCTGGAATTAGAACTGTTGCAAATGTGGAAGTCAAAAAGCAACCAAATTTCAAATCAAAGTTCTAGCGGATAAGCTCCATGGGGAGTCAAAATAAGAAGAGAAAGAAATGCAAGGTATGCATGAGTCGGAAGCATGAAGTGGAGGATTTCCCATGTGCAGTTGATGAGTGTTCAGAGCAAGATGCATGTAGGAAGTGGTGGATTTGTGATCAAAACTTCATAAATTTAGCCGAAGAATTCATAAAGCATCAATTGATGGGACACAGGTAGCATGGGATAAGTTGGAAGATTTTGAGGATGACTTAGAGAGGGCATATGAGTGGTTGACTAATCATAAATGAAAGAGGAGGACATCATGTTCCAGCAGGAAGGAGGTGAGAAAATTGCAAGAAGAATGTGAGAGATTGAGGGATGCATATGCGGCTGAGTTCGAAGATGAATTAAGTGATGATGATGACGGATGGGTTGGCTTGGAGACAGACATCCATCATGTGGGGATACCAAAGGTGAGGAGAAGGAGGTGCAAAAGGAGGTTGACCAAGAGAGCCTAATACTGCCCCTAGATACCCCTACCCTACCACTGGAGTGTGCTCATAGGGTGGAGACGAAATATCCATTGCTGAAATTGATGTCGGTGTTGTCACTTGTCAATGAGATTTATTATTTAGAGGAGAAGCAAATCATACATATTGAGGATGTTGTTCATGGAAATCAAAGACCATTTGAAGAGGTGGATAATGTGAGGAATGGACAGGTGGATAGTCAGATGAACGAGAGGTGATGGATAGAGAGAGGAATGAAGGAGAAGAGGTGATTGATTTATTTTTGGGTTCAATTGAGAATGTATGTAGGATTACAAATGAAGATTCAAATCAAGAAGAAGTTTCAAAACTCAAATGTACTCAGGAGGAATTTGCAGCAACAACAATGAACAACTCAGTTTTGGAGGAATTGTCACCACGAGATCCACTGATGGAAATATGCGTTAGCAAAACTTGTAGAAATTGTATCCCAACAATGTACATAGCAGTTTCGATCAGAAAATCAATGGGTGGTAGCTCAACAAATGCAAGTGGGAAGTCAAAAAGAAGACCATGTGGAGGATCATCAATATCAGTAGGATAAAAGGTAGCAAGGTAAGGAGGAGCAATAGGAGGTCAGGGAACAGAGCCAGGCAAAACCTGGTTACCTCTATCCTACCATGGAAGTGGTAGGATAACCCTGGTTACCTCTATCCTACCACGGAAGTGGAGGATTATTCCTTTTTGACTAATTGAAGTGTCATGTTCATTGGGAATTCACATACATTTGAAGAGGAAATTGTCAGCAGCAAATGGAGGATGTGCATGCTAATGCGGATATCATGGCGGAATTTTATCATTTCAAGTGGACTTTAAAGCAAATGTCAAAAGAAGATGTCAAAAGAGCCAAGCAACAATTGCAGCAGCAAGGACCAGAAGATGACAGTAGCATAATGGAGGAGATTGAGGATGATGATATTCATATTGGAAGTTGGAGGTGGCATTCCATATTGCGGCAGTTTCATATAGATGGATATGAAGAGATATTGAGGCAAATTTTCAGTTGATAAAGCAAGTCAAATTTTGGAAGATGCCGAATGTGATTCAGAATCAAATTCAGATTTCAATTCAGATTCAGTCTCAATTTTGGATTTGGATTCAACTGCAATTTTGGATGCAAAGACCAATTCAGATGAAAATTTTAATGGAAGCCGTGAAAAGCCTGATGAAGAGCTATGACAATCAGTGTCACAAGGAGGATGACATCGATACTCAGTGGGGATTAACAACATCATTTTCTTCTTGGATTGGACAAAATCGGAACAAATATGTAGGAGTTGATAGGGCACTGTTGTATAAGGGACATGAATAGGAGTATACCAAGTGTCAAATTTTGGATCAGATTCATATTCCGAGTGAGATTCAGATTCAGATTGGAATTCAGATTCAGGCGGAAATACAGATGCAAATTCAGATATGAAAAGTTCTTGAAATTTCACAGTGGATGCTGCGGAAGGCTAAAGATATTGCAGCAAATGATGAAGTCATCTTTGGAAATGCAGATGGAGCTGAATTTTATCATGGCGATTGTCAATCCATTTGTCAATTTGGGAGTCAAGCAGATGATGTAAACGTGGAAGTAGAGGATGTTCAGCAAAATGCAGATTTAATGTCAAAGTCTGTTCAACATGTAAAGGGATCTGGAATTCGGAATTCGAATGGCGGACTCGATGTTGGAATTCGGACAGTGGGATTGGAAGTCCAGAAAGAGGAAAGTTGGAGGAATGGAATTGGGCAAAAGGGTCAAGGGGTACTCATTAGTGGGAGTACTCACTTTAAGGCTAAAAACTCGCTCAGTGCTGATGTGACTCATTTAAGGACGAATATTTTTTGGGCGAATCTTGCATGGTGTGCCCGAATCGAGGTGAAAATTCATCATTATAAGATTAAAGTGGTGAGAAGTGTTGGAGATCACATCCAAGTGTGAGACGTCGCAGTTCACTGATTGTTAAGGAGAAGACGAGCAAAATGTTTTCTGAAAATATTATGGGAAAGATGATGGCGGGGATGACAGGTCTCTTAGTAGCTGATTCGGATGCGGATACCTTGAAGCAGGAAGTGTAGAATATGCACAGGAGATGTGGAATACATCTACAAGGCTTTGGAGAGAACACATGGAGGTGCCGACGGACAGATTCAAAAATTGGTTTCAGCTGGTAGGAAAAGAAAGTGTTAGGAGAGAGAATGAGGAATTGAAGGTGGAAAATGAGAAATTAGTGGCAGAGATGCAGGAGTTGAAGGAAAAAAGTAAGGAGATTGAAGTGAATGCAGGGGCAATGAGTAAGTGGACGGAGGAGATGAGCAGTGATGTTTTGGGACCAGATCGGATTGTAGCAGGAGGAGCGGAATCAGAAGTGGAAAAGCAGTGGAAGCAGAGGGTAAAATCAGGCGGATTCGGATGGTGTAGCAAAAAAGGCAGAAGTAGAAGGGGATGCTAGGGAGAGGTTGTTTAATCAAGGGATTGTGGGTCCAGGTCAGCCTATGGCTCTAACCACCGGGCTGTGCCAGATGTTAAGCCTAGGAATTTTTGGGATGTTTACCTTAGTGGAAGTTGGAATGTGAACTTTTGTACTTTTGGGATTCCAAGGGGTGTTCTTGGGAAAGGGCGTTTCCATTAGTCTTATCGAAATATGTAACTGTCGATCAGTATCTTCTTGGGAATGTGAAGGCGGAAGTTATGGCGAATTTAGTCTGTTGTTAGTTTCTGTGTTTTGTTCAGTTCCAGTTCCATTCTGATTTTTGTACTTTGTTTATTTTGAATGTTTGGGCCTTAAACAGGCTCGAACTTAAGATTGAGCCTCTTGCCTCTGGTAGCCACAAGGATGTCCCTCGGCTATTTCACCCTAGTGCTACAATAGCATATGCAAATAAGGCTAGCAACAAGGATGTCATGAGGAAAGCCTTGTATCCTAGTGCTAAAGAATATGCACTTGAGGCTCGAACTTAAGATCGAGCCTAAAGGTGTTCTTATATGCCCTTGGTGGTAACAAGCCCTACATGCTTGTGCTACTCTAGTATATGCAAGTGAGGATAGAACTTAAGTTTGAGCCTACTGCATTGGTAGCCACACAGATGTCATGAGGCTAACCTTACACCCTAGTGCTAAAGTAACATATACAGTTGATGCAAACTTACACCCTAGGCTAACCTTACACCCTAGTGCTAAAGTAACATATACAGTTGATGCTCAAACTTAAGTTCAAGGCAGACTTGCTATATTAGCATATGTAGGCAAGGTTCGAACTTAAGCTCAAGCCTCTTTCCCTAAGTAGCCACAAGGATGTCATTAAGCCAGACTTGCTACAATACCATATGTAGGCAAGGTTTGAACTTAAATTTGAGCCGCTTTCCCTAAGTAGACACAAGGGTGTCATTAAGTTAGACTTGCTATACTAGCATAAGTAGGCAAGGTTCAAACTTAAGTTTGAGCCTCTTTCCCTAAGTAGCCACAAGGATGTCATTAAGGTAGCCTACAATAGCATATGTAGGCAAGGTTCGAACTTAAATTTGAGCCGCTTTCCCTAAGTATCCGCAAGGATGTCATTAGGTTAGACTTGCTATACTAGCATATGTAGGCGAGTTTCGAACTTAAGTTCGAGCCTCTTTCCCTAAGTAGCCACAAGGATATCCCTCGGCTAGCCTTACACATTGGTGCTACAATATCATATGTAATTGAGGCTTAAACTTAAGTTTGAACCTAAAGGTGTTGTTTTGTTCCCTTGGTATCCACAAGGATGTCATGAAGCTAGACTTTCATGCTAGTGCTATACTAGCATATGCAGGCAAGGCTCAAACTTAAGTTCGAGCCTCTTGCCCTTAGTAGACACAAGGATGTCATGAGGAAAGCCTTGCATCCTAGTGCTACACTAGCATATGAAAATGAGGCTTGAACTTAAGGTGCTATTCTATACCCATGGTAGCCACAAGATGACATTAGGCTTGCATTCTAGTGCTACACTATCCTATGCAAGTGAGGATGAAACTTAAGTTTGAGCCTCTTGGAATTAGTATCTCTAAAGGATGAGTCTAGACTTACTCCCTAGTGCTACTATAGCTTATACAGTTGAGGCTCGAACTTAAGCTCGAGCCTCAAAGTGTTTTTCTTTTCCTTTGGTATCCACATGGATGTCATGAAGCTATACATGCATTGTAGTGCTATACTGACATTTGTAGGCAAGGTCTATACTTAAGTGCAAGCTTTCTCCCATTGTTTGCCACAAGGATGCTATTCTATGACCTTAGTAGCTATAAGGATCTCACAAGGCTAACCTTTCACCGTGGCACTACAGTATGAAATACTCAAACTTTAGCTTGAGTCTAAAGATATTTTGCCATGTCATTGATAGCCACAAGGATGTCATGAGGCTGTGCCCTTGCATAGTAGGGCTACACTGCAAGCAAGTCTCTTTCCATTGGTAGCTACAAGGATGTTAGGAGGCAAGCCTTGCATCCTAGTTCTAAAGAATATGCACTTGAGGCTCGAACTTACGATCAAGCCTAAAGGTGTTCTTCTATGCCCTTGGTAGCAACAAGCCCTACATGATGGTGCTACTCTACTATATGCAAGTGAGGATCGAACTTAAGTTTGAGCCTACTTGCATTGGTAGCCACACAAATGTCATGACGCTAACCGTACACTCTAGTGCTAAAGTAACATACAGTTGAGGCTCAAACTTAAGTTCAAGGCAGACTTGCTATATAAGCATATGTAGGCAAGGTTCGAACTTAAGCTCGAGCCTGTTTCCCTAAGTAGCCACAAGGATGCCATTAAGCCAGACTTGCTACAATAGCATATGTAGGTGAGGTTCGAACTTAAATTTGAGCCTCTTTCCCTAGAGCTATTATGCTCTGGCCCTGGTTAAGTCTCAAGCACTTGCATGAGGCAACGCTATCATGCTAAAATATCCACAATAAGCTCATGAGGCCACACTAGCGTGGAATATGCTAGTGCTTTGAGAGCATTAGATTGTTATAGTTTCTCAACAAGGAAACAAGGCACCAAAAATGAGCTAAATATCAAAAGCAAAGAATCTACGTCAAGTGGAAATGTCACACTCAGTACCCAACCAAGTAAGTGTTGTTATCTATCTTTTTCTTTAAGTAGATTAATTACTTAATTACAGTTTTATAAAAAGTTAATTAAAGTAATTATTGATTAAGTACTCTAATTAGAGAATAGCCACTTACTTTTAATTTATAGAGCGTGATTTTAGACGTAGTTGTAGTTTGATTAACTTAATGATAGAGTTTAAAAGGTGTATCAAGGAGGCGGTAGCAAACAATAATGAGTATATGTAGTCATTAGAAGTAGATTAAATAGAGATTAGAAACTAATAGAATGAGATTGAAGACTGAATTTTGAGATGTTGGTTTAGGAGAGACTAAGAGGAAGGGAGGGAGTGATTAAGAGGAGGCAAGGGAGATTACACAGAAGAGATTATGGAGTGATTAAGAGGAGGCAAGGGAGATTACACAGAGATATTAGAAGAGATTAGGGAGTGATTAAGAGGAGTTGAGGGTAATTACACAAAAAGATTAGAAGAAGATATCACACACACACACACACACACACACACACAGACAGAGAGAGAGAGAGAGAGAGAGAGAGAGAGAGACAAAGAGGTGCACCTGGATAAGCCTTTCAAATTTGAAATTCAAATTTCAATCTAGACTCCACTGCTATATTAGATCTTCACCTGCAATCAAAAAGAGAAAGACATGCACACACACACACACACACACACACACACAAAGAGAGAGAGTTAATGTAGAGCGTTTTGGGACTGCAAATAGATTCATAGAGGAGAGGGAGATGGGAAAGTAAAGAACCATACCTATCACGTCGTCGTCGATTTTTTCACAGTCTGCACAAAAATCCAAACCCTATTTTAATGTAGAAGAGAGAGAGGAGAGAGGAGAGAGAGAGAGAGATAGAGAATTGATATAGAGTTGTGAAAAAGAGCCTTGTGGGGCTGCGAGCAAATGCGCAGAGGGCAAGGAGATGCGGAAGTAAATAATCTCACCTATCGCGTCGTCGTCGAATTCGTCACAGTCTATAGAAAAATCCAAACCTATTATAATATAGATGGTTTCAAAAGCATTAAAACGTATTTAATAGCTTTTTCCACCAACCCTACCAAGGTTAATTAGCAAACTCACATGTGTGGACCAAAAGTAATGGTTTTCATGATGGTTAAAGAAGTGGAAAAAAAACTTTTCATGAATATCAGCATAACTTTCACATACGGAGTCCGATTGCAAAACTTTTTTTATGAGCCTGTAGCTTGAGAGCGGCTCTATGATTTTGTGAACAAACCCTGTTCAAAAAACTATTGATACACAACAGCAATAGTTTTATGAACAATTTTCAAAAAGACGACGTTTAAGGGGTCAAAAAATTCAACGAAATTAGGGGTGTCTAGAACTAGTTTTTTGAGAGTTTTGGGAAAATAATACTCACAAGTTGGATATAGTTTTGACTTCCCTTGGCTAAAACCTCTGAGGATCAATGAATGAGGGAACCGCCTCCACCAACCCTCATGCTTAACCGATTTCATGGCACCTTTTTGCATGTAAAATTGTCCTCCTACAACACGTAAAACACCAGGACTATAATCACCAAGAATCGATTTACACATAAACAACTGAGAAAAAAACCTCATTGTATTTTCAACGTCCATCAAGGCTCAATTTCATAGCATAATCTCCAAGGCCACCTATACTCGAACTAGTGTCCTATCCTAAAAGAAAACTATATGACTAACTAGGCTCGAACTTAAGTTTGAGCCACTCATGCAACTACTTTGAAGCCACACCTTCTTGTAATCTCCGACTCTTTTGATAGGTCATTCAAGGAAACTTAGGTTTGATGTAAATCTCATCATTACCTTGGCTCCACCTTACAACTCTTTAAATGTATAATGTAGCTCAAACTTCAATTTGAGTCTCCTTCCCAATTCAAGGCTACTTCAACTTAGCTTGGGTTTTTTTCTCAACCTCTTGTTGCTCGTAGATTTCTAACACTTGAATGTGCATCTATGCTCAAACTAGAGTTTGAGCCTTCTACCAAATTCCATGGTGCCTCCATGTAACTTGGACTACATCTTGCAACCCGTGTGACAAGTATAGATTTCTAACACTTGGATGTACATTTAGGCTCAAACTTGAGATCGAGCCACCTACAAAACTCCATGCTTGCCTCTATGAAACTTTGGCTTCGTGAAAATCTTTTTATCTAGGTATTTATAGCACTTAGATGTACATCTAGGATCAAACTTGAGCTTGAGCCTCCTACCGTCGTGCGTGGGTTGACTCAATATAGCTTGAGATCCATCTTGCAACTATTTTAAGCTATAGATTTCTAGCACTTAGACCTACATTTAGGCTCAATCTATGCTTTGGCATTGTAACTTAGGCACCATCTTGGACCTATTTTCAGCTTTAGATTTCTAGCACTTAGATGTACATTTAGGCTCAAACTTGAGCTCGAGCCTCCTACCATCCGCAATGGGTTGATTCAATATAACTCGAGATCCATCTTGTAACTTTTGTGAGCTGTATATTTCTAGCACTTGGATGTGCATAAAGGCTCCATCCTCCTATCAAATTCCATGGGTGCCTCTACAATGTAACATAGTCCCTATCTTGAAACTCTTGTTAGCTTTAGATTTCTAGCACGGATGTACATACAGGCTCAAACTTGAGCTCGAGCCCCCTACCATCCTCCATGAATTGACTCAGTGTAGATTTTCTTAATTGAATGGGATGCAAGCTTTTGCCAAAATTGCGAGTGTATCTTGGGAATGCATTAAATTTTGAGTTATATGTTCAGACATAAATTTTATTGATATCTCTTGATTTTTCAAAAATTACAAGGTCCAAAACAAGGTGATTCAGTGTTTCTTGTTGATTGTTCCACAAGGAAATCTCGTGGGGTTATTCATTCCACTGATGCATCTCAACGTTGTGGTTTTGAATTGATTGGCACAACATGTGTGGCGATACATGTACTAGAAAGTTTTGATGACACCTTTTGATTCCATTCGTCACAATGGATGCAAGAACCATGTCTCAAGCAGTTGGAAGCATCATCAAATGGCCATTGCATAATATTGTTATGGAGAGAGGAAAATCTCATACAATAGATGATGATTTTCTTATTGGTCAAGCAGATGGCTTGATAGATAGAGCGAGTTGGAAAGAAAAAAGAGTCATCCTTTGGGCTGAAAATGGATCTACAAAACTTGGTAATGGAGTGGTATTGCTGGTCCACCCATATGAGGCTATAAACTGTACTGAACTAGGTGAGAGTAGCTTGGGTGTCATTGCGGAAGGGTCGATGCATCCACATCAAAGTGATATTTCAAGTTTGAATTTGGTAAGCTGGCCTATTAGGCAGCTCACATTTGAGAATGGTGAGCCCTTGATCAAAGACACTGGATATTCTTCTGTCATTGAGGGTATTCAAGATTTCCTCATGGAAGAAACGGGAGATTCCCTTGACAGCTTATATGCTTCCAGTGATGACTATGAGGATGATGGCATAGATAACAACACTGAAACTAGTTTTGGAGAAGGTATCACCAGTACAGAACTAGGTCTTCTTCTTCATACTCAAAATGATAGAGAGCAGGATGCCATTGCCGGTGACTATGATATAAGAGATGGGACAGGTAAGAAAAGGAGTTATGTACAGAGTTAGGCCTAGAAAAAAAAAGGTAATGCTCATGCTTTCAACAAACAATGTGATGTTGCAAACATTCACAAAGTTGCAACAATTGATTGTTGTGAGATGCAATGCTGCCAGATTGGAAACATATCCAAAATCATGCAAGCGAGGGCATACTATTGGGGACAAAGCTACACTAGCCGATGCACATTTGTATTGGATTGTATGAGCATGGCTCATAGAAAATATCAAGAAGAGGAATTCTTTGAGTTTACTTTTGATGGAAAGAAGGTATGTAGTAAAGCATGGTATGTAATGCATGGAATAGGAAAGTCAACATTTTACAAGCTGCGTAAAAAATTCTTGGATGGAGCATGCAATGGCAATCATGGAAACACTGGAATAATAAGGAAGAGCTTGACACATGTTGAGATGGGAAAAGCACTCATACAAGGCTTCATAGATAATAATGCAGATCAAATGCCACATAAGTCAAGGACAACCATGCATGGCACTCAGGAAACTGAACGTGTTCTACCAACGATGTACAAACAAGTGGAAATTTTACGAGAAGTAAATGACACACTTGTCACAATGGAATACAAAACGTTGTCACTGTCAACATTCTCAAGTTTGTGGAACACAGTCTTCAAGACAATCACTTTATCAAAATCAAGCACATTCTCTAAATGTGACATTTGCACATCAATAAAGGTCAAGCTGGAGTCTACCAAAAATCAGGTGGAGCGTGCTAGATACATGACACAGAGGAGATCACACATGTTGCAACAAATGAGCTGTAGAAATTTGTACTATGCTTGGAGGAGCTCTTCAAAAATGAATCCAACCAACTTCTTGTGCATTATACATGACAAGATGGACCAGAGTAAGACTGCTATACCACAAATTAAACCAGTTCCAAAATCTCTCAATGGAGTTGAGAGGCTTCCAGTATCCTTGACAGGAATGCTCACTCATGGACATCGACAAACAGCTTATGGTCACTTTGCATTGGGATTATGGCCGAGTGATCCCAACTTCACAATTGCATCTCTCTCAAAATGTCTAAGAAACTTGAAAGAAGAGATAAACATATGTTTGGTGACTTGAGCTTAGAAAAATCAAGTGTAGAACCACGAACAAATCTTTTTATTGTTTTTTGTCTACAGCTTCTCTCTATCACCATATGAAAGTGCTTAAGGAGAAAAACCAGTACAACAAGGAACAGAGTGCTCAGAATGAAGAGGCAGACTGATCTAATCACAAATGTGAATGTGGACACTGAGAATTTTGCTTCTAGACAGGGAAATGATTGTCCAAGGATGCAATCAATCTTTGCTACTAATGCACATGTATAGGAGGATGGCAATGTAATTTGGGTTCAAGAGGTTGCCAAGAACATTGTTGTTGCAACTTGACAATTGTGGTTCAGAAAATAAGAATCGATATGTGTTTGCATACCTATCATTGTTGGTTGCACGAGGAGTATTTGACACTGTGCAACTTGGATTTCTTATGGTTGGTCACACTCATAAAGACATTGATGCATTGTTCAGTCGCTTTTCTGAGAAGCTTAGAAAACAAGCCATTTTTACATTTCCACATTTGATGAAGATCTTCAGTGAGTGTGTTAGCATGCATCCTGCACCTTTTCTCCTACAAAAGGTGGAAGACTTTAAAGGATTTGTAAAGGGGTTCTTACATGATGGAGCAGATAGCTTAGTCGGTCATTCAAAGCCATTGCAATTTAGGTTCTATATGAGTGATGGAATACCTTTGATGCAGTACAAAGTACACCCTAAAAATGTGGATTGGTTACTCAAAAATGGTATAGAGTTATGGAAGACAAATGAACAAGGAGGAGACAAGCTTCCTGAAGGTGTTCCAAAAGTATTACCACCCTTTGAGTATGTTAAAGATAGTGAGAAAGTTATGGAAGGATTAAAGAAGTATGTTAGTTGGTGGAAAGATCACTTGCAAGAGAAAGGAGATGAAAGTGAGTATGCTAGGTGGATCAACCTAGTTCTTATGTCCTGGGAGAATCTCATGCAAGCTATGCAAAACCTTGGACAAAGTGAAAACACTTTATTTGATGACTTCTCGCCAAGGAGTATACATGAACAAGATCATCCTCTTGAAGTTCCATTGGAAGATGGTCAAGATGAAGCACTTGACATAAGCGAGGGCCACTATTGTGGTCCAATGCGCAACAAACCTGCTGAGGAGTCCAACCCAACTCTTGATGTGGAAAAGGGAGACTTTGTACTTGTGAAACCTTGTGATGAAAATTACCCAATTTGGTTAGGAGTGGCACCAACAGATATTGATCAGAACAATGACTCGACAACCTATCTTCAAGTGAAGATACAATATTGGGCACCAATTTCAAAGAAGAAGAATGCAAGTGATGTGGATGTTTACAAGGATTGTTGGAACAAGTATTGGAGAGAGAACATCAATGATCCTCAATGTTGGGAAGACACTAGCTGCATCATTTGGGCATGGAAGCCCAAGGGTGGACGAATTCCTGAAAAATCAAGATTCCAAAGCCAATAATCCTCAAGGCCAAAGAGAGTCAGTTGAAACTTGATGAACATGAGGCACCATCAAATGTCAATGCAAATGAAGAGGAATGATCACTTAGCATTGGCCTTTCACCTTTGTAATCTTCTAGCAATGGTTCCAATTAGTCCACCCATAGCTAGGGTCATTATCAACATTGATAATGGCATCCCACCTTTGTAATCTTCAAGAAATATTATTCAATATGAATGGTGTTTTTTTTCACTTTAGTCACCCAAGTTTTTCTTGCAACTTACATTTTAATTGTTTTATCAAATGAAGCATGTGTGAAGAAAATTTTGTTTTGGGTGCATGAGCATGTGTGTGTGTGTTGTGAGTGTGTGTGTTTGTAAACTAACATGTGCAAAAACACTCTAGTGTATAGTATGGTTGTTGAAAACGGACCATATTGGATCTTGCAAACTCATAAGCATCCACTAAACATTGTATCTCAGTTTTCATATGTGCATCAGCTTAGTACAATACAACCTTACCTCAAGTCCATGAGACACAAAGAATCATCCCAAATGTGTGAATTTTTCCCTATTTTCCTAAATGTGTGTTTTAAGAAGAGTGATGAACTTTGTTGTGTTAGGTCTTTTGAAGAAAGAAGTTCTCTTGTATAAAGATTCATACAAATTATAGTACTTTTAGGGACTTTTAAAAAAATATCAGCTACTGATTGGTTGGATATGGATAAGGGGCTCAAACGAAAAAGTCTCTTTTGCAAATAAGGTGATAATACTAGGAAGGTTTGCTAGACAAAAGTACATGGGGTGACAATTGATAAAAGTTTTTTTGAATGGTTTAAAAGGACAATATTTTGTTCCTTATATACAAAAGGAGTAATGACCTTTGGTTAGCTTATAGTGTTTTACAAAAGAGGTTTCTTTTTTATCTAATGTGCTTTACATATGATAGAAATAGTTTCTAAGTTAATAAATTTTAAGTATGACATGGATAACACTTAATAGATTCCTTGGCACTTACCAATGACACATGCCAAACATAGCCAAATCTAACATAATATAATGTCTTGATGTAGGTGAAACTGTTATCTTTGCTTAAAGTGGTTACCTGAGCTATTGTCTCCTAAATGTGAAGATGAAGACCTATATTAATCTTAATTTCACCTACAAGTTTAGTCTTGATGATTAGAAGTATTGGAATAATTCCTCATTATGACCATATTGTACAAAATGAATCAAATATTGAGTCATTTTTTTGCGAATTACATTCCCGTTGTCTAAAGCCATTTGTCTTTTGAGCATAATGTTCTTGTGTGTGTGTGTGTGTGTGTGTGTGTGTGTGTGTGTGTGTGTGTGGTGAGAGAGAGAGAGAGAGAGAGAGAGAGAGGAAAGGATCTTATTTTGCAAAATTCTTCCTTCTGTGACCTAGAGTTGAGGGAAATATTCAGTTGTTACAATGGATCTAGTTGAAAAAGCTTCCTATTCACACGTTGGCTATCATTTTAGTTAGTCTTTTATAACGCAAATATATCTAGAATAGGCTTTAAAGGCCTGAACTTGAAGAGAATAAGGGAATCTGCGTTATTTTACTCTCTTTGGTTAGAGATGTGTGAAGAGTTATGAATTTTTATTAGCATTTGCTGAGATAGAACTCATTTGTAATGTTGTAACACATTCACAAGCTAGTAATACTAGATTCACTTTTGGGAAGGGTAAATTTGTTTTCCATAAGGTTTCTGTAAAACTCAATGGAGGCTTTTTTGGGTTTTGAAATTATTCATGCTTACCTCATCATTACTTTTTAACATGCTGGTCTAGCTGATGATGTCATAAAAGGTAGAAAGCTCTCATACTTACTAAGAAATATATACTCTGACCTTGAAAAAAAACAAGCTACGGGTTGATTGGATATGGATAGAGGACTCAACAAAACAAAGTCTCTCTTGCCAATAATTTGATAATACTAGGAAGGTTTTCCAAGCGGAAGTATATGGGGTGTCAAGTGATGAAAGTTTTATTGAATGGTTTAAAAGAACAATATTTTTTTCCTTACCTACAAAAGGAGTAATGAGCTTTTGTTAGGTTATAGTGTTTTAGAAAGAGGTTTTGTTTTTGACAAATGCATTTCTTATATCCATCATGGCATGTCCAAATATTAAATAGATTGTCCACACACACCTTACACACAATCATTATTCCAATTAAGGTAGGTTGAAGTGGTGGAGGTGGAGGTGGCATTGAGGTAACCTCTACCCTTGATGAGGCCCTCCATTAGCCAGATTTTGTCTAAAAAGGGTAACAATCAAGTAAGGATCCCATGTAGGGACCAAAGGTGTTGGTGTTGGTCCATTATATACTCATTGGGGTTGGAAAAACTGTTGTCGCCCACAAGTGGTGGTGCATTTTTGATTGGGGTACCCTTATGGGAAAATCTACCCCATGAATTTATGGCTTCGTATAAGAGAGCCTTGAGGAAGATGGTACCTTTCCCATGCTCAAATAGATGGCCCCATTTTCCTTTTACAACCACCAAGGGTGGAGGGAGTCAATGGTCACCTCCCCCTAGCCTTAGTGGTTTAGATTTATCATCAATTGTGTAGATATCTACATTGTAATCAATAGTATAGGAATACAATATAGATTCATAATAGATGTTTCTAGCCTCTTCAAGATCTTTGTCCATAGATGCCATCGAAATAGTGTCCCATGAGGTAGGTTTCCTTAGGACTGTACACTAATCACTCTTTCAATAGTCTCGAAAGGATCCTTGGAAGGCCTACTCAACTACTATGAGTAGAGGCCCTAGAGTGCGCAATGTGAGCGTCACATAATTACAAGAAAGACCACCAAGCCTCTTGATCAACTCATAAGGCCATCCATACCAAAAAGTAGGGTTTATATATCCAAAATTATTTGGGGAATCAATAAATAGTATGAACCAATTACTATCGCATAGTGGCTTGCGAGCAAAAAGGGTACAAAATTTGGTGCTCCCTTTTGACCTCTATCTTCCTCTGGAGCCCTTCTTCTTGCATGTTATATTAACGTCTTTGAAAAGACCAAGTTATCTTGCGGGATTGGAAATTTATAATGACTTATGCCATTTAAGAGTTACGAATTTAAAAAATTCTCGACTCTTATGCTGCTCAATTGTATCATGTAGTAGCTTGATTATACAGGGCTTTTAAGGAGAATTATTTCAGTGTTACGCTTCATTCGGCAAGCGCATTTTCACAGATTTGTGTCTTTCCATTTTTTAAGAATAAAAGGAATTATGGTTACTCATGAGAATTAAATCTCCTAAATGTGCAGTGCCTCTTGAGGGTAGAACAATATCAAATTCCTAATTTTTCATGTCAGTAACTCAAGCCAACCTGAATAATAGCCGCCATGTTAATGCCAAGCCTTTTCGTGATTAATATAACAATATCAAATTCCTAATTTTTCAGGTAACTAACTCAAGCCAACCTGATTAATAGCCTCTATGTTAATGCCGAGCCTTTTCGCGTTGAATGTACCCGTTCGTATTGTTTTTCTTGCGGTTCAATAGCCGTTCGTGTGCTTAACTTGTCTGTCCGGCCGTTGTAGCTCGGCAGGTGTTCAAAATTGCTTGGACTCCAAGTCCTTCGTGTGCGTGTGTGTGTGTGTGTGTGTGTGTGTGTGTGTGTGTGTGTGTGTGTGTGTGTGTGTGTGTGTGAAGGTGTGTATGCTTCAAAGAGAGCAAGTAAGGTGATCAAGAGAGATTGTCCTGCTTGTGGAAACTAAGTAGATAGTGTATAATCTGTTGATCCAGGTTGATCTTAAATAGGCTACTGGCTATCAAAAGAGAGAGAGAGAGAGAGAAGAGAGAGAGAGAACGTGAGAGTAAGTGAGAGAGGAGGTTAGGTTGTATCGCAGGAGAAGAGAGGAGAGAGAGAGAGAGAGAGAGAGAGAGAGAGAGAGAGGTAATCGACAGAATTCAGTTTTGCAAGGCTCCAAATTCGATTGCAAGGCTACAAATTCTGTTGCGCATGAGGTGTCCCATGGAGAGAGAGAGAGAGAGAGAGGAGAGAGAGAGAGAGAGTGTAATGTAATTTTTGTAATTAATGGTGAAAAGAGAGAGAGAGAGAGAGAGTGAGAGACGTAAAGTGAAAAATAGGAAGAGAGAGAGAGAGAGAGAGAAGAAATGAAATGAAATGTTAATAACGTCTTCAGAATGCAAAATGACGTATACGATCAAAAGGTATCAATGTGGTGGATCTGAACATATTAGATAAATATGCTACGGAATACTCCACTACTCTATCGATATGATCTAAGCAGTTGGTTGAGATAGAGAGGGAGGAAGATAGAACCCTAAAATGGATAGAGAATTTTAACATCGTAGGGGATTATCTCAAGAGACCTAAAAGCTCTATCTGACGAGAGTAAAGCTTAAGACCTGTCAAGAGAGAACCAGAAACGAAATGAACCGTCTTTAAAAGACCAAGTTAACTTTTGGGATTGCAAAGTTACAATGAATTGGTCGTTATGCAAACAACATAAAAATTACTCTGGAATCTTAAGCTACTCAATTGTATCAAGTAGTAGCTTGATTTGACAGTGCTTTTAAGAAGAAACATTGCGTTTTTACTCATTCCCTCAGCAAGCTCATTCTCACACAGTGGTGTCGTCATCAAGGTGGGTAATCTGCATTAGTCCTAAAAAAAGCAGTTACGTTGAGGAGTCTTAGACATTATATTGTTCGTGATTTTGATGACTTTAATAAGTACTTGTATTCTGAGTGTGTTTGTCTGTCACTGTATTTCTATAATGTGTGTGTGTGTGTGTGTGTGTGTGCACGTGCATGCGTGAACAAGAAAAGAAAGAGGTGGAAACAAAAAGAGACTATATAACACCAAATATTCACTATAAATCCAAATAAAATATACATAAAAGTATCTTTGATGTACCACAACCAATTTAAAGGCTTTTCATGAGGTAAGGATGCTTAATGAAGAATGGATTGGCATGTAAACTTTCATGACAAGTTTCTTACAATGTGTAGATATTTGAGTATTAGACAATGGATTAGACTAGAATATAAAAATACGGAGTAGTATATGATGACATGGGTAAAATGAGGGGAACTAGATGATAGGGTTGGAGAGGTAGAGCCGAGGCTATCAATATTAGTGCCTTTTCTACCAAAAAAGCCAAGGACTTGTGGGCGAATGATAGTGCCCGTCGTGCCATCTGGGAGAGATGGAGGTGTAGTTGATGATCCGATTCCAAGAGACAATACACCTATGCCATTGGGATCCCCTGTGAAGTGGCTGGCGTCACTTCCCACGGTGAGAGAAATGTCCATAGAACTAGGTGAAGGGGAGGTAAAAATGAACTGAAACACATGAAAACTATTTTAGCAAATTGTCGGCAGTTATTTAGGAGAGAGCAAAGAGAACAATGAACATAGTGTGACCCTACAATGTTTAAGTAAGGATTTAAAAAATTAATTACTAAAATGATTTAAAACAATAATTACTAATTATTTGTATGATGATCTGAGGAAACAATAGTTCATCTCACATTTCCAATCCATTTAATACAGGGACAATATATAGATCAAAAGCTTAATGAGAAGAACTAGAATAAATGCCAAGGGGGGATGCCTCTCAATTGCAAAGCTTATCATTAAGTGCATGTGGAGTGATGCTTCAATATGGGAAGAGAAAGGATGAAAAATACCTCACGAGAATCTCCCTTTGCAGAGCCATGGAGCTTGGTGGTGCCATTGCCATACAAAACTTGAATACCATTGAGAATATCACTATAGTAAACCAAAAGTTGTACCACGCCGCCATTGCTCCACCCATCATCAAAGGCACCACCACCAACACCACCCCACGGTCCGACTATGGCTGCCGACATTTTCTAGGATAATCAAGTAGAATGTGTATGATGTAAAGAGGCAAAAAGCTTTGGAAATTTGCAACTCACAAAAGTATGGCTACAGGAGATCAGACGTCCCCCCCCTTTTATAAGAAGGGGAGTGGACTAGTTCTAGGCCGGGCAGCTCGTGCAAATGCCAAATCGCCCTTAGTTTGAATTTGGTCAACCGTGCATGCATATTGTAGGCTTGCGGTTCGAATGGCCATGTGATTGCAGACTAGTCAGTGCAACAACGCAGGAGAACCATGCCGAGAGAGAGAGAGAGAGAGAGAGAGAGAGAGAGAGAGAGAGAGCCTGATAGAGAGCGAGCGAGAGCCTTGTCAGCTACACATCGGCGGATAAGCCACTCCATCCCTCCCTCTCTCTGCGCCCGCCACCCCCTGCGTTGCACCCTCCTGAGAAGCGGCGGCTCCTGCGATGCCGAACTGGGTGGCAGAACTTTCGTTGACAGTTGGGTATAAATTATTATGTTACCGATATCATTTGTGATTTGACTTTCAAAAAATAAAAACTAAGATTACGTAATAGAGATAAGGATGGGGAAGGTGCCTTCTTGGTGAACACCTAGAGCCTTCTTTATGAAAACTAGATCTCTCTCTCTCTCTCTCTCTCTCTCTCTCCAATTTGAATTCTAAACGAGAAGTCAAATCCATTTCGGCGAAAGGGCAGTAATTTTTGTGACTTCTATCCTTTCGTCTCCATCAAACCTAAGGAGGATTGTCATACCCTCTAGACTTGAGCACATGGCGCTTTGGGGACGATTCAAATTCAAGCCCATAAAATTGAGAAGTCAAATCCATTTCAACCAAAGGGAAGTCATTGACTTTCATCCAAGTTCTGCCTACACTTCACCCTAGGAGGAAAGGATATATTCTAGTTACACCATATTCATCAAGTGCCTAGTCTCATAGTGATTAAGGAACTAACTTTAGCCTTGGTGTCCTCTTCATGTAGACAATAGATATCTTGTAAGGCTTTGTACACTAAACTGGACACTATGGTAAGAAATTCCATTGTTTCACAATTGCTAGATAATCAACGATCAAACTATTCGTAGGAGCATTAGGTCTTCAATACCAAATTCATTTGCACATGGGCATAGAATCACATACTGTTGCTGATACCTTGCAAGCCTGGCCTCTAACTAAGCAATTATGGCATCTTTCTCTACCAACTTCTCTTACAAACTTGCCACACTTTCTCCTTGGCCTGTTTCCATCTCCATTATCTACTGGTGATCCTTTGGTAGCTGTTACCATATACATGTGGTAGTGATGTGTATGAACACAATAGGACCGCCGGGGCATATTTTCCCTCTTTAGGAGGTTTTTTCTCCCGTGCATTGTAAATACACCCATCACTCAAGGGCTATCAATCTTTCCATTGCACACTAAGTATTACACTCTCTATTTTGTGCCTTGAGCTTCCTTTGTCTTCTCCAAGCTATCTGCGTTTCTCTGCAACCCTAATTCCAATAATTGGTACCAGAGCAAGTTGCGTCCTCCTGAGCTTAGTCGTCAGCAGCTCCAGCACACGCATGCTCATTTTCTTTTACTTCAGTGAGCTTTGGCGAGCGTTCGCAGGTTGAGAAAATTTTTGGGAGGGCTCGTAAAGCTTAGTTTGCTCAGATTTTTTATTCGGGCTCATTTCGGCCTCCGTTTCAACTACAGGCAATACTGCACAGGCTATTTTGTCATTTTGTACAGAATTTTTGTTAGTGTCGTTTTTTGCATAATAGGTCCTTACAGTCTTCTACGGTTTGTGCTATATAGCATGTGTTGTTCCCGCTTCGTTTCTCCTCTTTTCGGGCAGTTTTCACATCAGGTGCAGCATTTATCATGGCTGACAACAACACAAATGTGTTCAAGATGTTTGCTGTTGAGGACAGATTGGATGGGGACAATTATCCTATGTGGGCTTACATGATGCAACATGTTCTTGTATCAAAGGGCGTCTGGAATATTGTGCAGGGCATTGATGTACGTCCTAGTTCTGAGGATGTAGGTGATGTTGAGGATGTTGCAGGTCTAGCTGCAAGGATTGTTGTTATTAGAGTTGTTTTGCACACGACAGAACAAGCTCGTTGGGATGTAAAGGATGCACAGGCTCATGCATTGATTGTGTTGTCTGTGAAGCGCACCATTGTTCCTCAAATTCGTTCAACAAAATCTGTAAAACGGGCTTGCAATATTCTAGCAGGTCTTTATGCAAGCCGCAATTAGGCTACAATTGCTTTGCTACGTAAAGAGATGAAATCGAAGATTATGCATGAGGAAGATGATATGGATACTTTCCTTGCTGGTGTCAAGGGTATCAATGAGAAACTTATTTCTCTACAGGTGAAGTCATTCATATAGTTCCCTTGTGCAGACTGTTATTGATACCTTACCAGATTCTTACCAGACTTTTGCTAGTACTTGGAGACTTATGACCCAAGGAAATCGTGAAGTTGTCAAGTTTGATGCATTATGCACATTGTTGTTCCAAGAGTCACTTTCTAGAAAAAACAGGACTCGGACAGCGTGCAGTTGAACAGGCTTTTATTGCTTCTCAAAGAAAAGGTGGTAATAGCAATGCAACCACTTTTTATGATTCTGCTGCGAGTGGAAAAACTTTTGTTTCTAATGCTTCTGCTGGCAGCAATTCATCTGGAAATTCTGGTGATAAGGGCAAAAAGAAGATGCGTTGCCATTATTGTAAAGCTAATGATCACTTGATCAAGCAGTGTCCTAATTTGAAGGCCAAAGAGGCTAAGAAGAAAGAGGGTGGTTCCACTGCAAATGCTTGTTCCACTACAAATACAACCATTGTCGAGTCTTTTGTGAAAGAAGACTGTGTTGCTTATGTTGATACAGAATGGGCTTTCAGCGCAGAGTGCACTTACAATCTTGCTGTCCATGATGCATGCATGTCAGTTGCTGTAGATTCACATGTGTGGTATTTTGACAGTGGTGCTACAAAGAACATTACCTCACATCGTGAATTGTTCACCTCTCTTGAGTCTGTCCCTCATGGGAATTCAGTCACTTGTGCCAACAATGCCTCTTATACGGTTCAAAGAGTTGGAAAGTTGTGCATACTGCTTCAAATGGCAGTTCCTTTACACTTTTGATGCACTTTATGTACCCGGGATCAAAAAGAATCTCTTGTCTGTAGCCATACTTGCTAGACTTGGACTTGTAGTCAAATTTGTGGATGACAAATGTAAAGTTCATGATCTTAGTTTTTGTGATGAAATTGTTGCATCTGCCTTTTGTGTCGTGGGCTGTATAAGCTCACTTCGTATAACAAGTGTGGATAAAATTTTACAAATGCAGTTGGTAAGGGCTATTTCAGATGCAAAACTTTGGCATGCCCGTTTTGGTCATTTGAATTTTTCCAGTTTGTTGCGTTTGCAGAAATCTGATATGATTACTTCTTTGCCGCCTCTTGAAGCACTTGTCAAACATGTTTGTGAAGACTGTATTTTGGGTAAGATGCAGCGTTCGAAGTTTCCAAAGGATGGTTCAATTAGGGACACATGCATGTTGCAGCTTGTGCATAGTGATGTTTGTGGGCCCATGCAAACTCCGTCCTTGGGCAATTACCTTTACTTGTGACTTTAATTGATGATTACTCCAGGCATGCATGGGTATTTGCACTTAAAGCGAAGTCCAAAATTTTTATGTGCTTTTAAACAATTTCTGGCTATGGCTGAAAATGTCTCGAAATGTACTATGGGGCACCCTCCGTTGCGATCGAGGGGGGAGTATATGTATGAATTTAATGCATTTTTGGCTAGTCATGGGATAAAACACCAATGTACAGTGCCTTATACACCTCAACAAAATGTGTTGCTGAGAGGGAAAAAACAGGTCACTTATGGAAATGGCACGATGTATGGTCAAAAGTCAAGCTTTGCCGCATTTCTTTTTGCTTGAGGCCATCAAGTGTGCCACTTATGTACTAAATAGATGTCCTACGAAAGCTTTGTAGTCTATTACTCCATATGAAGTATGCCATAGATAGCCTTCTATTGAGCACATGCATGTTTTTGGCTGTTTGGCATATACTTTGGTGCCACAAACACAACGCAAAAAATTGGATATGATAAGGCTGTCAATGTATTTTTGTTAAATATAGTGCTGAAAGCAAACATTACAGGTTGTATCATCCGCAAAGAAAGTGTATTCTGGTTTCACAGGATGTAGCGTTTGTGGAAGATTCTGTTCAGCCCTTGCTGTCATGTACTAGAGACAATAATGTAAGCTCACATGACATTCATGACACTTTGTTGCTGCCTTTTTAGTGGTGGAAATATGAATGTAAATTGCAATGAGTCAAATGTACAACCTATGTGGGTTTGTAAAAATGTTATAGATCAGCCCCAGGTCTTCACTAAGGATACCGTATGGTGTCACGTGAGTGTACAATAGGGGGGGATTATGAGTGCCAAAAAGGTGGATTTTACAAAGGCGGAGTATCGTAATAGGGGGGTAAAAATGGAGTTTTGATGCACGCAGGTGATCGTCGTCCTGTATTACTAGTGAATTCCCCGGGAGTTCAGCCTATTACTGATGCAGATTGTACCATGATGAGGTCGAAAGGGCTGAAAATGAGCAGGCTAAAGTATGCAAAATGGGCTGGTGCATACATTGCCGTGTGAGTAAATTGGATGGCACTTTGTTTGTCGTACTCGTTCAAGCTCTCGCTCATGCATCTTATGCATCAAATTGTTGTGGCACTCAGGAAACTGAACGTGTTCTACCAACGATGTACAAACAAGTGGAAATTTTACGAGAAGTAAATGACACACTTGTCACAATGGAATACAAAACGTTGTCACTGTCAACATTCTCAAGTTTGTGGAACACAGTCTTCAAGACAATCACTTTATCAAAATCAAGCACATTCTCTAAATGTGACATTTGCACATCAATAAAGGTCAAGCTGGAGTCTACCAAAAATCAGGTGGAGTGTGCTAGATACATGACACAGAGGAAATCACACATGTTGCAACAAATGAGCTGTAGAAATTTGTACTATGCTTGGAGGAGCTCTTCAAAAATGAATCCAACCAACTTCTTGTGCATTATACATGACAAGATGGACCAGAGTAAGACTGCTATACCACAAATTAAACCAGTTCCAAAATCTCTCAATGGAGTTGAGAGGCTTCCAGTATCCTTGACAGGAATGCTCACTCATGGACATCGACAAACAGCTTATGGTCACTTTGCATTGGGATTATGGCCGAGTGATCCCAACTTCACAATTGCATCTCTCTCAAAATGTCTAAGAAACTTGAAAGAAGAGATAAACATATGTTTGGTGACTTGAGCTTAGAAAAATCAAGTGTAGAACCACGAACAAATCTTTTTTATTGTTTTTTGTCTACAGCTTCTCTCTATCACCATATGAAAGTGCTTAAGGAGAAAACCTGTACAACAAGGAACAGAGTGCTCAGAATGAAGAGGCAGACTGATCTAATCACAAATGTGAATGTGGACACTGAGAATTTTGCTTCTAGACAGGAAATGATTGTCCAAGGATGCAATCAATCTTTGCTACTAATGCACATGTACAGGAGGATGGCAATGTAATTTGGGTTCAAGAGTTGCCAAGAACATTGTTGTTGCAACTTGACAATTGTGGTTCAGAAAATAAGAATCGATATGTGTTTGCATACCTATCATTGTTGGTTGCACGAGGAGTATTTGACACTGTGCAACTTGGATTTCTTATGGTTGGTCACACTCATAAAGACATTGATGCATTGTTCAGTCGCTTTTCTGAGAAGCTTAGAAAACAAGCCATTTTACATTTCCACATTTGATGAAGATCTTCAGTGAGTGTGTTAGCATGCATCCTGCACCTTTTCTCCTACAAAAGGTGGAAGACTTTAAAGGATTTGTAAAGGGGTTCTTCCATGATGAAGCAGATAGCTTAGTCTCATTCAAAGCCATTGCAATTTAGGTTCTATATGAGTGATGGAATACCTTTGATGCAGTACAAAGTACACCCTAAAAATGTGGATTGTTACTCGAAAATGGTATAGAGTTATGGAAGACAAATGAACAAGGAGGAGACAAGCTTCCTGAAGGTGTTCCAAAAGTATTACCACCCTTTGAGTATGTTAAAGATAGTGAGAAAGTTATGGAAGGATTAAAGAAGTATGTTAGTTGGTGGAAAGATCACTTGCAAGAGAAAGGAGATGAAAGTGAGTATGCTAGTGGATCAACCTAGTTCTTATGTCCTGGGAGAATCTCATGCAAGCTATGCAAAACCTTGGACAAAGTGAAAACACTTTATTTGATGACTTCTCGCCAAGGAGTATACATGAACAAGATCATCCTCTTGAAGTTCCATTGGAAGATGGTCAAGATGAAGCACTTGACATAAGCGAGGGCCACTATTGTGGTCCAATGCGCAACAAACCTACTGAGGAGTCCAACCCAACTCTTGATGTGGAAAAGGGAGACTTTGTACTTGTGAAACCTTGTGATGAAAATTACCCAATTTGGTTAGGAGTGGCACCAACAGATATTATCAGAACAATGACTCGACAACCTATCTTCAAGTGAAGATACAATACTGGGTACCAATTTCAAAGAAGAAGAATGCAAGTGATGTGGATGTTTACAAGGATTGTTGGAACAAGTATTGGAGAGAGAACATCAATGATCCTCAATGTTGGGAAGACACTAGCTGCATCATTTGGGCATGGAAGCCCAAGGGTGGAGACGAATCCTGAAAAATCAAGATTCCAAAGCCAATAATCCTCAAGGCCAAAGAGAGTCAGTTGAAACTTGATGAACATGAGGCACCATCAAATGTCAATGCAAATGAAGAGGAATGATCACTTAGCATTGGCCTTTCACCTTTGTAATCTTCTAGCAATGGTTCCAATTAGTCCACCCATAGCTAGGGTCATTATCAACATTGATAATGGCATCCCACCTTTGTAATCTTCAAGAAATATTATTCAATATGAATGGTGTTTTTTTTCACTTTAGTCACCCAAGTTTTTCTTGCAACTTACATTTTAATTGTTTTATCAAATGAAGCATGTGTGAAGAAAATTTTGTTTTGGGTGCATGAGCATGTGTGTGTGTGTGTGTGTATTTGTAAACTAACATGTGCAAAAACACTCTAGTGTATAGTATGGTTGTTGAAAACGGACCATATTGGATCTTGCAAACTCATAAGCATCCACTAAACATTGTATCTCAGTTTTCATATGTGCATCAGCTTAGTACAATACAACCTTACCTCAAGTCCATGAGACACAAAGAATCATCCCAAATGTGTGAATTTTTCCCTATTTTCCTAAATGTGTGTTTTAAGAAGAGTGATGAACTTTGTTGTGTTAGGTCTTTTGAAGAAAGAAGTTCTCTTGTATAAAGATTCATACAAATTATAGTACTTTTAGGGACTTTTAAAAAAATATCAGCTACTGATTGGTTGGATATGGATAAGGGGCTCAAACGAAAAAGTCTCTTTTGCAAATAAGGTGATAATACTAGGAAGGTTTGCTAGACAAAAGTACATGGGGTGACAATTGATAAAAGTTTTTTTGAATGGTTTAAAAGGACAATATTTTGTTCCTTATATACAAAAGGAGTAATGACCTTTGGTTAGCTTATAGTGTTTTACAAAAGAGGTTTCTTTTTTATCTAATGTGCTTTACATATGATAGAAATAGTTTCTAAGTTAATAAATTTTAAGTATGACATGGATAACACTTAATAGATTCCTTGGCACTTACCAATGACACATGCCAAACATAGCCAAATCTAACATAATATAATGTCTTGATGTAGGTGAAACTGTTATCTTTGCTTAAAGTGGTTACCTGAGCTATTGTCTCCTAAATGTGAAGATGAAGACCTATATTAATCTTAATTTCACCTACAAGTTTAGTCTTGATCATTAGAAGTATTGGAATAATTCCTCATTATGACCATATTGTACAAAATGAATCAAATATTGAGTCATTTTTTTGCGAATTACATTCCCGTTGTCTAAAGCCATTTGTCTTTTGAGCATAATGTTCTTGTGTGTGTGTGTGTGTGTGTGTGTGTGTGTGTGTGTGTGTGTGTGTGAGAGAGAGAGAGAGAGAGAGAGAGAGGAAAGGATCTTATTTTTGCAAAATTCTTCCTTCTGTGACCTAGAGTTGAGGGAAATATTCAGTTGTTACAATGGATCTAGTTGAAAAAGCTTCCTATTCACACGTTGGCTATCATTTTAGTTAGTCTTTTTATACGCAAATATATCTAGAATAGGCTTAAAGGCCTGAACTTGAAGAGAATAAGGGAATCTGCATTATTTTACTCTCTTTGGTTAGAGATGTGTGAAGAGTTATGAATTTTTATTAGCATTTGCTGAGATAGAACTCATTTGTAATGTTGTAACACATTCACAAGCTAGTAATACTAGATTCACTTTTGGGAAGGGTAAATTTGTTTTCCATAAGGTTTCTGTAAAACTCAATGGAGGCTTTTTTGGGTTTTGAAATTATTCATGCTTACCTCATCATTACTTTTTAACATGCTGGTCTAGCTGATGATGTCATAAAAGGTAGAAAGCTCTCATACTTACTAAGAAATATATACTCTGACCTTGAAAAAAAACAAGCTACGGGTTGATTGGATATGGATAGAGGACTCAACAAAACAAAGTCTCTCTTGCCAATAATTTGATAATACTAGGAAGGTTTTCCAAGCGGAAGTATATGGGGTGTCAAGTGATGAAAGTTTTATTGAATGGTTTAAAAGAACAATATTTTTTTCCTTACCTACAAAAGGAGTAATGAGCTTTTGTTAGGTTATAGTGTTTTAGAAAGAGGTTTTGTTTTTGACAAATGCATTTCTTATATCCATCATGGCATGTCCAAATATTAAATAGATTGTCCACACACACCTTACACACAATCATTATTCCAATTAAGGTAGGTTGAAGTGGTGGAGGTGGAGGTGGCATTGAGGTAACCTCTACCCCTTGATGAGGCCCTCCATTAGCCAGATTTTGTCTAAAAAGGGTAACAATCAAGTAAGGATCCCATGTAGGGACCAAAGGTGTTGGTGTTGGTCCATTATATACTCATTGGGGTTGGAAAAACTGTTGTCGCCCACAAGTGGTGGTGCATTTTTGATTGGGGTACCCTTATGGGAAAATCTACCCCATGAATTTATGGCTTCGTATAAGAGAGCCTTGAGGAAGATGGTACCTTTCCCATGCTCAAATAGATGGCCCCATTTTCCTTTTACAACCACCAAGGGTGGAGGGAGTCAATGGTCACCTCCCCCTAGCCTTAGTGGTTTAGATTTATCATCAATTGTGTAGATATCTACATTGTAATCAATAGTAAGGAATACAATTAGATTCATAATAGATGTTTCTAGCCTCTTCAAGATCTTTGTCCATAGATGCCATCAAAATAGTGTCCCATGAGGTAGTTTCCTTAGGACTGTACACTAATCACTCTTTCAATAGTCTCGAAAGGATCCTTGGAAGGCCTACTCAACTACTATGAGTAGAGGCCCTAGAGTGCGCAATGTGAGCGTCACATAATTACAAGAAAGACCACCAAGCCTCTTGATCAACTCATAAGGCCATCCATACCAAAAAGTAGGGTTTATATATCCAAAATTATTTGGGGAATCAATAAATAGTATGAACCAATTACTATCGCATAGTGGCTTGCGAGCAAAAAGGGTACAAAATTTGGTGCTCCCTTTTCACCTCTATCTTCCTCTGGAGCCCTTCTTCTTGCATGTTATATTAACGTCTTTGAAAAGACCAAGTTATCTTGCGGGATTGGAAATTTATAATGACTTATGCCATTCAAGAGTTACAAATTTAAAAAATTCTGGACTCTTATGCTGCTCAATTGTATCATGTAGAAGCTTGATTATACAGGGCTTTTAAGGAGAATTATTTCAGTGTTACGCTTCATTCAGCAAGCGCATTTTCACAGATTTGTGTCTTTCCATTTTTTAAGAATAAAAGGAATGATGGTTACTCATGAGAATTAAATCTCCTAAATGTGCAGTGCCTCTTGAGGGTAGAACAATATCAAATTCCTAATTTTTCATGTCAGTAACTCAAGCCAACCTGAATAATAGCCGCCATGTTAATACCAAGCCTTTTCGTGATTAATATAACAATATCAAATTCCTAATTTTTCATGTAACTAACTCAAGCCAACTTGATTAATAGCCTCTATGTTAATGCCGAGCCTTTTCGCGTTGAATGTACCCGTTCGTATTGTTTTTCTTGCGGTTCAATAGCCGTTCGTGTGCTTAACTTGTCTGTCCGGCCGTTGTAGCTCGGCAGGTGTTCAAAATTGCTTGGACTCCAAGTCCTTCGTGTGCGTGTGTGTGTTGTGTGTGTGTGGTGTGTGTGTGTGTGTGTGTGTGTGTGTGTGTGTGTGTGAAGGTGTGTATGCTTCAAAGAGAGCAAGTAAGGTGATCAAGAGAGATTGTCCTGCTTGTGGAAACTAAGTAGATAGTGTATAATCTGTTGATCCAGGTTGATCTTAAATAGGCTACTGGCTATCAAAAGAAGAGAGAGAGAGAGAGAGAGAGAGAGAGAACGTGAGAGTAAGTGAGAGAGGAGGTTAGGTTGTATCGCAGGAGAAGGGGAGAGAGAGAGAGAGAGAGAGAGAGAGAGAGAGAGAGAGAGAGAGTGAAGGTAATCGACAGAATTCAGTTTTGCAAGGCTCCAAATTCGATTGCAAGGCTACAAATTCTGTTGCGCATGAGGTGTCCCATGGAGAGAGAGAGAGAGAGAGAGAGAGAGAGAGAGAGAGAGTGTAATGTAATTTTTGTAATTAATGGTGAAAAGAGAGAGAGAGAGAGTGACAGACGTAAAGTGAAAAATAGGAAGAGAGAGAGAGAGAGAGAAGAAATGAAATGAAATGTTAATAACGTCTTCAGAATGCAAAATGACGTATACGATCAAAAGGTATCAATGTGGTGGATTTGAACATATTAGATAAATATGCTACGGAATACTCCACTACTCGATATGATCTAAGCAGTTGGTTGAGATAGAGAGGGAGGAAGATAGAACCCTAAAATGGATAGAGAATTTTAACATCGTAGGGGATTATCTCAAGAGACCTAAAAGCTCTATCTGACGAGAGTAAAGCTTAAGCCCTGTCAAGAGAGAACCAGAAACGAAATGAACCATCTTTAAAAGACCAAGTTAACTTTTGGGATTGCAAAGTTACAATGAATTGGTCGTTATGCAAACAGCATAAAAATTACTCTGGAATCTTAAGCTACTCAATTGTATCAAGTAGTAGCTTGATTTGACAGTGCTTTTAAGAAGAAACATTGCGTTTTTACTCATTCCCTCATCAAGCTCATTCTCACACAGTGGTGTCGTCATCAAGGTGGGTAATCTGCATTAGTCCTAAAAAAAGCAGTTACGTTGAGGAGTCTTAGACATTATACTGTTCGTGATTTTGATGACTTTAATAAGTACTTGTATTCTGAGTGTGTTTGTCTGTCACTGTATTTCTATAATGTGTGTGTGTGTGTGTGTGTGTGTCCAAGTGCATGCGTGGACAAGAAAAGAAAGAGGTGGAAACAAAAAGAAACTATATAACACCAAATATTCACTATAAATCCAAATAAAATATACATAAAAGTATCTTTGATGTACCACAACCAATTTAAAGGCTTTTCATGAGGTAAGGATGCTTAATGAAGAATGGATTGGCATGTAAACTTTCATGACAAGTTTCTTACAATGTGTAGATATTTGAGTATTAGACAATGGATTAGACTAGAATATAAAAATACGGAGTAGTATATGATGACATGGGTAAAATGAGGGGAACTAGATGATAGGGTTGGAGAGGTAGAGGCCGAGGCTATCAATATTAGTGCCTTTTCTACCAAAAAAGCCAAGGACTTGTGGGCGAATGATAGTGCCCGTTGTGCCATCTGGGAGAGATGGAGGTGTAGTTGATGATACGATTCCAAGAGACAATACACCTATGCCATTGGGATCCCCTGTGAAGTGGCTGGCGTCACTTCCCACGGTGAGAGAAATGTCCATAGAACTAGGTGAAGGGGAGGTAAAAATGAACTGAAACACATGAAAACTATTTTAGCAAATTGTCGGCAGTTATTTAGGAGAGAGCAAAGAGAACAATGAACATAGTGTGACCCTACAATGTTTAAGTAAGGATTTAAAAAATTAATTACTAAAATGATTTAAAACAATAATTACTAATTATTTGTATGATGATCTGAGGAAACAATAGTTCATCTCACATTTCCAATCCATTTAATACAGGGACAATATATAGATCAAAAGCTTAATGAGAAGAATTAGAATAAATGCCAAGGGGGGATGCCTCTCAATTGCAAAGCTTATCATTAAGTGCATGTGGAGTGATGCTTCAATATGGGAAGAGAAAGGATGAAAAATACCTCACGAGAATCTCCCTTTGCAGAGCCATGGAGCTTGGTGGTGCCATTGCCATACAAAACTTGAATACCATTGAGAATATCACTACAGTAAACCAAAAGTTGTACCACGCCGCCATTGCTCCACCCATCATCAAAGGCACCACCACCAACACCACCCCACGGTCCGACTATGGCTGCCGACATTTTCTAGGATAATCAAGTAGAATGTGTATGATGTAAAGAGGCAAAAAGCTTTGGAAATTTGCAACTCACAAAAGTATGGCTACAGGAGTTCAGACGTCCCCCCCCTTTTATAAGAAGGGGAGTGGACTAGTTCTAGGCCGGGCAGCTCGTGCAAATGCCAAATCGCCCTTAGTTTGAATTTGGTCAACCGTGCATGCATATTGTAGGCTTGCGGTTCGAATGGCCATGTGATTGCAGACTAGTCAGTGCAACAACGCAGGAGAACCATGCCGAGAGAGAGAGAGAGAGAGAGAGAGAGAGAGAGAGAGCCTGATAGAGAGCGAGCGAGAGCCTTGTCAGCTACATATCGGCGGATAAGCCACTCCATCCCTCCCTCTCTCTGCGCCCGCCACCCCCTGCGTTGCACCCTCCTGAGAAGCGGCGGCTCCTGCGATGCCGAACTGGGTGGCAGAACTTTCGTTGACAGTTGGGTATAAATTATTATGTTACCGATATCATTTGTGATTTGACTTTCAAAAAATAAAACTAAGATTACGTAATAGAGATAAGGATGGGGAAGGTGCCTTCTTGGTGAACACCTAGAGCCTTCTTTATGAAAAACTAGATCTCTCTCTCTCTCTCTCTCTCTCTCTCTCTCTCTCTCCAATTTGAATTCTAAACGAGAAGTCAAATCCATTTCGGCGAAAGGGCAGTAATTTTTGTGACTTCTATCCTTTCGTCTCCATCAAACCTAAGGAGGATTGTCATACCCTCTAGACTTGAGCACATGGCGCTTTGGGGACGATTCAAATTCAAGCCCATAAAATTGAGAAGTCAAATCCATTTCAACCAAAGGGAAGTCATTGACTTTCATCCAAGTTCTGCCTACACTTCACCCTAGGAGGAAAGGATATATTCTAGTTACACCATATTCATCAAGTGCCTAGTCTCATAGTGATTAAGGAACTAACTTTAGCCTTGGTGTCCTCTTCATGTAGACAATAGATATCTTGTAAGGCTTTGTACACTAGACTGGACACTATGGTAAGAAATTCCATTGTTTCACAATTGCTAGATAATCAACAATCAAACTATTCATAGGAGCATTAGGTCTTCAATACCAAATTCATTTGCACATGGGCATAGAATCACATACTGTTGCTGATACCTTGCAAGCCTGGCCTCTAACTAAGCAATTATGGCATATTTCTCTGCCAACTTCTCTTACAAACTTGCCACACTTTCTCCTTGGCCTGTTTCCATCTCCATTATCTACTGGTGATCCTTTGGTAGCTGTTACCATATACATGTGGTAGTGATGTGTATGAACACACTAGGACCGCCGGGGCATATTTTCCCTCTTTAGGAGGTTTTTTCCCCCGTGCATTGTAAATACACCCATCACTCTAGGGCTATCAATCTTTCCATTGCACACTAAGTATACACTCTCTATTTTGTGCCTTGAGCTTCCTTTGTCTTCTCCAAGCTGTCTGCGTTTCTCTGCAACCCTAATTCCAATAATTGGTACCAGAGCAGGTTGCGTCCTCCTGAGCTTAGTCGTCAGCAGGTCCAGCACATGCCTGCTCATTTTCTTTTACTTCAGTGAGCTTTGGCGAGCGTTCGCAGGTTGAGAAAATTTTTGGGATGGCTCGTAAAGCTTACTTTGCTCAGATTTTTTATTCGAGCTCATTTCGGCCTCCGTTTCTGCTACAGGCAATACTGCACAGGCTATTTTGTCATTTTGTGCAGAATTTTTGTTAGTGCCGTTTTTTGCATAATAGGTCCTTACAGTCTTCTACGGTTTGTGCTATATAGCACGTGTTGTTCCCGCTTCGTTTCTCCTCTTTTCGAGAAGTTTTCACATCAGGTGCAGCATTTATCATGGCTGACAACAACACAAATGTGCTCAAGATGTTTGCTGTTGAGGACAGATTGGATGGGACAATTATCCTATGTGGGCTTACATGATGCAACATGTTCTTGTATCAAAGGGCGTCTGGAATATTGTGCAGGGCATTGATGTACGTCCTAGTTCTGAGGATGTAGGTGATGTTGAGGATGTTGCAGCAGGTCTAGCTGCAAGGATTGTTGTTATTAGAGTTGTTTTGCACACGGCAGAACAAGCTCGTTGGGATGTAAAGGATGCACAGGCTCATGCATTGATTGTGTTGTCTATGAAGCGCACCATTGTTCCTCGAATTCGTTCAACAAAATCTGTAAAACGAGCTTGGGATATTCTAGCAGGTCTTTATGCAAGCCGCAATTAGGCTAAAATTTCTTTGCTATGTAAAGAGATGAAATCGAAGATTATGCATGAGGAAGATGATATGGATACTTTCCTTGCTGGTGTCAAGGTATCAATGAGAAACTTATTTCTCTACAGGTGAAGTCATTCATATAGTTCCCTTGTGCAGACTGTTATTGATACCTTACCAGATTCTTACCAGACTTTTGCTAGCACTTGGAGACTTATGACCCAAGGAAATCGTGAAGTTGTCAAGTTTGATGCATTATGCACATTGTTGTTCCAAGAGTCACTTTCTAGAAAAAACAGGACTCGGACAGCGTGCAGTTGAACAGGCTTTTATTGCTTCTCAAAGAAAAGGTGGTAATAGCAATGCAACCACTTTTTATGATTCTGCTGCGAGTGGAAAAACTTTTGTTTCTAATGTTTCTGCCGACAGCAATTCATCTGGAAATTCTGGTGATAAGGGCAAAAAGAAGATGCGTTGCCATTATTGTAAAGCTAATGATCACTTGATCAAGCAGTGTCCTAATTTGAAGGCCAAAGAGGCTAAGAAGAAACAGGGTGGTTCCACTGCAAATGCTTGTTCCACTACAAATACAACCATTATCGAGTCTTTTGTGAAAGAAGACTGTGTTGCTTATGTTGATACAGAATGGGCTTTCAGCGCAGAGTGCACTTACAATCTTGCTGTCCATGATGCATGCATGTCAGTTGCTGTAGATTCACATGTGTGGTATTTTGACAGTGGTGCTACAAAGAACATTACCTCACATCGTGAATTGTTCACTTCTCTTGAGTCTGTCCCTCATGGGAATTCAGTCACTTGTGCCAACAATGCCTCTTATACGGTTCAAAGAGTTGGAAAGGTTGTGCATACTGCTTCAAATGGCAGCTCCTTTACACTTTTTGATGCACTTTATGTACCCGGGATCAAAAAGAATCTCTTGTCTGTAGCCATACTTGCTAGACTTGGACTTGTAGTCAAATTTGTGGATGACAAATGTAAAGTTCATGATCTTAGTTTTTGTGATGAAATTGTTGCATCTGCCCTTTTGTGTCGTGGGTTGTATAAGCTCACTTCGTATAACAAGTGTGGATAAAATTTTACAAATGCAGTTGGTAAGGGCTATTTCAGATGCAAAACTTTGGCATGCCCGTTTTGGTCATTTGAATTTTTCCAGTTTGTTGCGTTTGCAGAAATCTGATATGATTACTTCTTTGCCGCCTCTTGAAGCACTTGTCAAACATGTTTGTGAAGACTGTATTTTGGGTAAGATGCAGCGTTCGAAGTTTCCAAAGGATGGTTCAATTAGGGACACATGCATGTTGCAGCTTGTGCACAGTGATGTTTGTGGGCCCATGCAAACTCCGTCCTTGGGCAATTACCTTTACTTCGTGACTTTAATTGATGATTACTCCAGGCATGCATGGGTATTTGCACTTAAAGCGAAGTCCAAAATTTTTATGTGCTTTAAACAATTTCTGGCTATGGCTGAAAATGTCTCGAAATGTACTATGGGGCACCCTCCGTTGCGATCGAGGGGGGAGTATATGTATGAATTTAATGCATTTTTGGCTAGTCGTGGGATAAAACACTAATGTACAGTGCCTTATACACCTCAACAAAATCGTGTTGCTGAGAGGAAAAACAGGTCACTTATGGAAATGGCACGATGTATGGTCAAAAGTCAAGCTTTGCCGCATTCTTTTTGGCTTGAGGCCATCAAGTGTGCCACTTATGTACTAAATAGATGTCCTACGAAAGCTTTGTAGTCTATTACTCCATATGAAGTATGCCATGATAGAAAGCCTTCTATTGAGCACATGCATGTTTTTGGCTGTTTGGCATATACTTTGGTGCCACAAACACAACGCAAAAAATTGGATATGATAAGGCTGGCAAATGTATTTTTGTTAAATATAGTGCTGAAAGCAAACATTACAGGTTGTATCATCCGCAAAGAAAGCGTATTCTGGTTTCACAGAATGTAGCGTTTGTGGAAGATTCTGTTCAGCCCTTGCTGTCATGTACTAGAGACAATAATGTAAGCTCACATGACATTCATGACACTTTGTTGCCTCTTTTTAGTGGTGGAAATATGAATGTAAATTGCAATGAGTCAAATGTACAACCTATGTGGGTTTGTAAAAATGTTATAGATCACCCCGGGTCTTCACTAAGGATTACCGTATGGTGTCACGTGAGTGTACAATAGGGGGGGTTTATGAGGCCAAAAAGGTGGATTTTACAAAGGCGGGTATCGTAATAGGGGTAAAATGGCAGTTTTGATGCACGCAGGTGACGTCGTCCTAGTATTACTAGTGAATTCCCCGGAGATCAGCCTATTACTGATGCAGATGTACATGATGAGGTCGAAAGGGCTGAAAATGAGCAGGCTAAAGGTATGCCAAAATGGCTGGTGCATACATTGCGTGAGAGTAAATTGGATGCACCTTTGTCTAGTCGTACTCGTTCAAGCTCTCGCCATGCATCTTATGCATCAAATTGTTATGCTTTGACTGTGTCTAGCTTACATGATGCTAAGGAACCTCTGTCTTTTGATGAAGCACAGAATTCAAAAAATTGGATGGCTACCATGCAATCAGAATATGATGCACTTATAGAAAATGACACAAGGACTTTATGTGATTTGCCTCCTGGCAAAAAGGCCATTGATACGAAGTGGGTTTACAAGTTGAAACGCAAGCCGGATGGTGAGATTGATCGCCATAAGGCTTGACTTATTGCAAAGGGTTATGCACAACAAAAAGGCATAGATTATGAGAGAGACTTTTGCTCCCACTTGCTATATGACTACTGTGCCTTTTCTATGTGCATTTGCAGCTCATTTTGGTTGGGATATACGTCAATTAGACATTGTTACTACTTTCTTGAATGGTGACATATTTGAGGAAGTTTATGTAACGCAGCCTCGCGGTTTTGTCAAGAAAGGACAAGAGGAAAAGTGTACAAATGTAAGAAGGCTTTTTATGGGTTGAAGCAATCTCCTCGTGCTTGGTATGAGAAAGCTGACACTCATTTGGTCAAACAAGGCTTTTCGTAACAGTCCAACCAAAAGCACATTGTATGTAAAGCGTGAGGGTGATGTACTTCTCATTGTGGTTCTTTATGTTGATGATTTGTTGATCATTGGACCAAATGAGAGACATATTGCTGAATTTAAGGCTGATTTGAATGCTACTTTCATGATGAAAGATTTGGGGTTGTTGCATCATCATTACTTGGGTATACAGTTTAAGCATTATGATGGTGGTATTGCCTTGTGTCAGAAAAGTTACATAGAGACATTGTTATGTAAGTTTGGACTTGAGGATTGCAAACCTATTGACACTCCCATGGAAACAAGTTTGAAATTGAATCTTCATGATGTTGATGATCCTGCAGATGTCCCTCTCTATCAAACTGCTATTGGATGCCTCATTTATGTATGCAACATGAGGCCGGATATTCAGTTTGCAGTCTCACAGGTTAGCAGATTTATGCATAGCCTAGGGTCTAAGCATTGGCAGGCTGTCAAGAGGATTTTCTGCTACCTTAGTGGCACTTTACATCTTGTCTTGTTTTATCCCAAGGGGAGATCATTGCCGCCATACTTACATGCTTTCTCGGACTCAGATTGGGCTTGTTGTTTTGACACACAAGTGTCCACAAGTGGTTTTTGTCTCATGCTTGGCAGTTCATGTATATCATGGTTGAGCAAGAAGCAACCTACTGTGGCCACTTTGAATTTTGAGGCTGAGTACAGGGCAGTCTTCACAGCTACGGTTGAGTGTGTATGGCTCAGACGCCTTAAGGCTGATTTGGTGTTGGACAGGACACTACCAACACTATCTACACTGACAGTCAGAGCGCATTGGCAGTTGCGAGGAACCCAGTTTTTCATGCTCGTGCAAAGCACATTGAGGTGCATTACCACTATGTCAGGGAGAGGCTCTCAGCAGGAGAGATCATCTTGGCTTATGTGCCAACACAGGACAACCTTGCAGATCTTTTCACAAAGGCATTGTCTCGTGAGAAGCTCGAAGCTTTCCGCAAAACTTTGGGCTTACTCCTTTCGTGGACTCATCATTTCCTCAAGGCATGGAACTTCCCTTTACTCATGTGCCAGCTCTCGGTCACCGCATCACTCCAGGGGGGATTTGTTACCATATCCATGTGGTAGTGATGTGTGTGAACACACTAGGACCAGCGGGGCATTTTTTCCCTCTTTAGGAGGTTTTTTCCCTCGTGCATTGTAAATACGCCCATCACTCTAGGGCTATCAATCTCTCAATTGCACACTAAGTAATACACTCTCTATTGTGTGCCTTGAGCTTACTTTGTCTTCTCCAAGCTGTGTGCGTTTCTCTACAACCCTAATTCCAACAGTAGCAGCAGAATGGACCTTTTTCCCGTGAACCATAAGTGGGACACACTCTAGAGTCATCATGCTACTACTCTTTCCCTAGGATGCCCAAATCTTGGGGGATTCACTATTAGTAATAGGGGCATGTCACCTGCGTGCATCAAAATTAGAGAAACCCCCTACGTACGTATCTTACATGCTAACCTACCCCCTACATACGGAC
Organism: Adiantum capillus-veneris; assembly: GCF_014529385.1. Lineage (NCBI taxonomy): Eukaryota > Viridiplantae > Streptophyta > Polypodiopsida > Polypodiales > Pteridaceae > Adiantum > Adiantum capillus-veneris. The sequence goes on along the minus strand of NC_140933.1, from coordinate 43,583,738 downwards.
AAGATACAGACGTTCTCGCAATGAGACATCCCCCCTCATACGGATTTTGTACGGAATGTAATGACCCACTATTTTATGTATACTAGTAACTTAACAATTTTAGAAGCACATGCTTTTGCAAAAATACATGTTGAACTGCAAATGAACAAAAGTGTAGTGACAAACCATGAAAAACAAAAAATATAATGAATAGTAAATTAAAATATACCAATCGATTCAATGTAATTTGTCGAAAAATGGACATCATTTCCCTTGTAAATTGATACAAACCTCAGTCTCAAAACAAATGATACTAGCCACCTACTCAATAGGCTTCTCATGTGGGATTTAAGGCACATATATGAAAAAGATTGTTCTCTAAATAACAAATAATGGCATGCTCATAAAAAACCATGGAAAACTTCACTTATTAATTTAAAACACGTTACGAAAAGTGTTAACTTATAATTTTTTCTCTGAATGTATATCTTTTTTATTAAAATCTCTCTCTCTCTCTCTCTCTCTCTCTCTCTCTCTCTCTCTCTCTCACACACACACACACACATATCATGTACCAAGCTGTTTCTATTCATTCTAAATTTTGCAAACAATGTGTAATAGAGTATTAGAACTATAAAATAAAGGTAAACTTAAAAGTCTCCTGGTTTTTGGTTTAAAATTTGAAGCTTTTGCTAAAAGCGTTTTTGGTTCACTTTAAGGCAAGCCTGCAATCAAGCTGGGTTATTAAAATTCAAAGGATTAAAGCCAAAACTCTTGAAGAGAAAATTGAATAAACAATCTAAGTAACTTTTGTTTAACAAAAGTACCAGAGTCTAGAGACCAATAGCAAGAAAAAAAGAACACAACAAAAGTGACTTCATATGAAAAGAACCACTAACCAATGAATCGCAAAACCAATGATTGGGTAGAAGATTGTCCCAAGCTCTCTGAGGCTCATCATTTTCTTCCTCATCATCAAAGACATCATCAGAGGAAGGGGACTGTCAAATACAAGTAGCACTAATGTCACCAATGGAAACAAGTAACCAAGCCTCTTTCTTTGTGATAGCAACATTTTAGATAGAACTTACAAAGGAAAACATTTAGGATTGCAGAGCCTGCCAGACTGCGCTGAAGCTGCCACGATGGACAGGATAAGATAGGTCATCACCTAATAAAACATCAAAATAATCTCACATGAACACCATATACAATTCATAATACAGAGAAGAATTCTTCCACAACAATACACATACACACATACATTTTTTACTCACATGTCTACACATAAATATCATATATATGCACATGCACATGCATATATATCTATAAATACATGCATTTATAGACATTCATGTATGTCTCTATGTGTGTATGTAAATGTATGCACTCATTCAAATGAGGCCCTACAGAGAATACACCTTCTACCTTGCACTAAAGACATGATAGCTCACTGTACTCGGATTATAAACATACCACTGAAATCTCAATAAGAACTTGCGGAGACGATGCAAAACATGCAAATCAGATAGCACTTGAAATGTTTTTGGCATAGCTCACACCCATTACTTGGGATTTTGTAGCTTCATGCATAGGTAGGCGTAAACTTAACAAGTTGTAGAGTTGTAAACTTAGACAAGAGCACCTGTGCATCAATGACTCCCACATCATTGCAGCCAATCAAGTGAGTTATAATTGTAACTTTCTTCCTCTGAAGAAAGAAAGTAATCAACCCAAAGGTACATTGATTATATAGTCAGTGCAGCAACTACAACAGAAAAGTTAAAATCCAATCCATTTCACCTGATTTCGCACAAGGATTTGTAGACGGCTCTAACGACCAATCTTCAATCCAACCTTAAATCTAGCTCTGATAGCTTTAGGTTAAGAATACCACCATTCAGACAATTCTTCAGTCTATCAGAAGGCTAAGATAGTCGCGATTTGGACATTTCACTCAATGCAAAGAGTTCAAAGCAAGCTTCCGATGGGTGGAGCTAGCTTTGCAACCCATAGAAGTCTACTTCTTGCTCAACATCTCGTCAATTGACTCAAAACTGACAGAAACCCTAAACAATAGCGTCGCAATAGTCCATACCACTATATGTAACATTCAAATAGAGCAGAGAAAGAGAGGTTTGCCAAACCTGATCAAGAAGAAAAAGTGTCCATGTCGTAGCAGAAGATGGGGAAATGCTCGTAGATGACGGTCCAAATAAGCAACGGACAATCTGGAGAACTGAATAGAAAGGCCACGATTCCAAGGGTGATGGAAGTGCTTTTGCAATCAATTGCAAAATAATTAGAGCATTATGAAACATGACACAAAGTAGAAAATTAATTCTAACCTAAACATCAAGAAACGCAATAGCAACAAGCTTCTTACACAAGGGCTTTCATGTCACTAAACATCGCTTCTTGGATGACTGTAGAAGTGTAGATAGTGAAAGAGCGAGTTTGCTTGTCCATCACAAGGAATACAAGCGCTGAGATTGACGCTATGATGGCAACACACCACAGGGCAGGTTTTGAATGTTGCAACCAAGTTGCATCACATGATGAAGAGGATAAGGAGCAGGGGTCGCTCTTGGCACTGCCACTGGCCGCCGAAGGGCTTGCCATAGCTTGCTGCTACTCACCCTTCAACACTGGCATACAAAACAAGGGCTCGAGACCCACTCGAGAGATCAGTAAAGACCTCGAACAACTCGACACTCTGGCTCTCAATTAGTTCTGCCAAAGATCGAGAGGCTAATGATATTATTAATAGCGCGTTGCCTCCACTAAGGGAAGTCTCGCGGCCTACGCAACAATGACATCACACATCCCCCTATTGGGTCAGCTCGCAGCGAGCAGTATCCAATCTGCCAGAGCCCCTTTGAGCTCCCTATGAGTATCTGACTTACTGCCCCCTCCTGTATTCGGGAAGAGGCCTTAAACCACAGCCCCTTGTTGTCCATCTGACCTGCTGTAAATAGTAAGGTCCATAGCCCCTTTGTGGGATAGCCGCTGGCACACACAAAGGGGGCAGTCTTTCCTTTGGACGAGAGAGAGAGAGAGAGAGAGAGAGAGAGAGAGAATGAGAAGAACTCCTTTCTCCTACGAGCTGCACCACAGAGGCGGAGAGAGAGAGAGAGAGAGAGAGAGAGAGAGAGAGAGAGGTACGAGCAAGTACACGCTCTTGCATGGAGAAAAGGCTTGCATTTAGAGGAGTCCAGTTGAAGGCCTTTTCTTAGGAGGCGTCTCTCTCTGATCTCTATCCCTCTCTCACTTCAATATTCGTTACGGCTATGGTTGCACCTATTCTTTGATCGTCTACATGCAGCCGGCTCTTGCGGCCTACTTTCAAGGCTCCCTTGCAACACCCATTTGTTGCAACCATGTTCGCAAAAAAAACATTGTCCTAGACATACATAATTTTTTTTTGAATTTTCTCTGAGGAAATTTTAGAAATTAGGTTTTTTTTTTATTTTTTACACTATTTTTCTTTATTATAGGGGGGAATCTCTCCATTTGCGCTTGGCCTCAACCGGCATTTTTGAAATAAAAAACGGCACGATATAAGCTGAGACACATTTTTCTCGAACATTAGCTGCAACTCATCTAGGAAGAGCCGTATGCAATTGCTCCATGCTGCGAACTCTGGGATGCACAAGTTGCCACAATAGCCCCCAAGTACATGCAGCAACAAGAAGTACCACCTCGCTATTTTGGGCCACTTGCACTTAATCAGCACTTAGCACTCACAGCCACCCAAACCACATGGTTTTCCTGGGTCTATACGCTGCAATGTTCGGGAAAAGACATTTTCCCAAACATGCAAAATTCCTTTTTCTGAATTTGCCACAAGGAAATTTTTAGAAATTAGGTTAGTTTTTTATTTTTACACTATTTTTCTCTATTTGAGGAGGGAGTTTTTTCCTTTTGCGCTTGCCCTCAACCGGTAATAAAAAACAACATGATATTAAGCTAAGACACATTTTTCCCAAACACTCATATGCTAAAATGGAGGTTGTGGCCACCTTCCAGACTATTTATAAAACCTTTTAGCTATAAATTTTCAATCGATAAAAGGGATCCTTTTTCTATTCAATCTGTAAAAACTTTTTCAAGATCATTTTTTCAACACCCTTTTCGTATGTGAAAATGTGAGAAAATATTGAATAAAATAATTCCTACATTTGAACTCACGTAATAGGCATTTTTTTATTATAGTGATCCCTCTCGAGATCGGCACTCAGCACTCACAGCCACCAAAACCTTAAATTGAAGGCACATGGTTTTCCCTGGTCTATATGCTAGAATGTTTGAGAAAAGCCATTCTCCCAAACATGCAAAATTCCTTTTTGTAAATTTGCCACAAGGAAATTTTTAAAAATTAGGTTTTTTTTTCAATATTTTTCTCTATTTTAGGGAAATTTTTTCCTTTTTTTCGCTTGCCCTCAACCGGAATTTTTGATTAAAAATGGCACGATTTAAGATGAGACACATATTTCCCAAACACTGAAATGCTAAAATCGGGGTTGTGGCTGTACTGAATGATCATGGTCATGCCGAGCTCTACGCCTTCCACACACTTATCCGCACCAAAGATCTCCATTGATTGAGTTGTTTGTAGGCAGAGTTCTCTCTCTCTCTCTCTCTCTCTCTCTTCTCTCTCTCTCTCCCTCTCTCTCTCGCTCTCTCTCTCTCTCTCTCTCTCATCTCTCCTCTCTCTCCTCTCTCTCTCTCTCTCTCTCCCTCCTATGATGTTAAAATCCTCTTCTTCTTCTTCTTCTATCTCATGGGCTCTCTGTAAGTTCAGGTTTTTTTAGCATTCAATAAATGGTCCCTCATTGCAACCTGTCTCTGATGCGCACGGCCCCTTGTGATGGATAGCTCGCAGCCATCATAGCCCCCCTGCTGTGCCTGAATGAACATCCCCCTTGGGGAACTCTGTATCTCCCGGCGCGCGCACCCAAGACACCATGGCTGAGAACATGTGTTTCCTCCTCGTGTTCCCCCTACTGGAGCTTGGAACCTTGAAGGCTCGTTAATCCTCGCTTTTCCATGTCCGTAGAGTTTAATCCCATGGGCGCTCCCAATTCCCCTTCACAACTGGCCTTACCACCTACCCTTGTTAAAGCATCAAGGGACGTGCCCACGCGCATCCCCACTCAAGATCTCCCGCGGTATCCTTTTCCACAAATGTGACTTCCCAACTCGGAGGAGGACTCTGGTCGGATCGGAGCCCTCGAGGCCTCAAGACACGAAGTCGTGTAGTATCCATGGGCCGGGAGGTAGTGGAGGGTCCCGAAGTGTTCTCCAAAAAGGGGACCCGTAACAATAGACACCTACCAAAGAAGCAGCTAAACACTCATCTGAAGCAGCAAAATACTGAACTGTAGGTAAATGCAAAGCTAAATTGTTTTGATTTGGTGCCACCTCCCAAGACCTATGGATGAAGGAAAAAGACCATGATGTATTCCCACATCTTACCAATCGATGCAGCATGACAGAATATCAAAATTTCCTAATTACTCACGGGCCATCGACCGTTTCAACACTGGCCATGCAATGTGTTGACCACAAAGACCTCAAATAGGTCAGGTAATTGAGCAGAAACACCCTATAGAAAATGACAAAAGCTCTCAACATCCCCCCCCCCCCACGGGGTAGGTCCCCCACTCTCTATGCATATGATATGAGCATGAAAAATAATGGGGGCTACCCTATTGTATACACTTATGTCTAACCTCTAAAAACCCCCCTCTTGTACACTCACGTGATACCATACGGAAATCCATAGTGAATCCCCCTGGGGGGCCCCCAGGGGGATTCACTATGGATTTCCTAATGGTATCACGTGAGTGTACAAGAGGGGGGTTTTTAGAGTTAGACATAAGTGTATACAATAGGGGTTGCCCCCCATAATTTCATGCTCATATCATATGCATTAGAGGTTGGGGGGACCTACCCCCGTGGGGGGGGATTTTGAGAGCTTTTTGTCATTTTCCCTATAGGGTGTTTCTGCTCAAATTACCTTACCTATTTGAGGTCTTTTGTGGTCCACACATTGCAATGCCAGTGTGAAACGTCGATGGCCCGTGAGTAATTAGGAAATTTTGATATTCTGTCATGCATCGATTTGTAAGATGTTTAATACATCATGGTCTTTTTCCTTCATCCATAGGTCTTTGGGAGGTGGCACCAAATCAAAACAATTTTAGCTTTTGCATTTACCTATATTCAGTATTTGCTGCTTCAATGAGTGTTTATCTGCTTGCTTTGGTAGGTGTCTATTTTACGGGTCCCTTTTTGAGAACACTCGGGACCCGTCCACTACCTCCCGGCCATGGATACTAACACGATCGTGTCTTGAGCTCGAGGGCTCGATCCGACCAGAGTCCTCCCTCCGAGGTTGGGAAGTCACATTTGTGGAAAAGGATACGCGGAGATCTTGAGTGGGGATGCCGCGTGGGCACTTCCCTTGATGCTTTAACAAGGGTAGGTGGTAAGGCCAGTTGTGAAAGGGGAATGGGAGCGCCCATGGATTAAACTCTACGACATGGAAAAGCGAGGATTAACGAGCCTTCAAGGTTCCAAGCTCCATAGGGGGAACACGAGGAGGAAAACACATGGTTCTCAGCCATGGTGTCTTGGGTGCCGCGCGGGAGATACAGAGTTCCCCAAGGGAGATGTTCATTCAGGCACAGCAGGGGGCTATGATGGCTGCGAGCTATCCATCACAAGGGGCCGTGCGCATCAGAGACAGGTTGCAATGAGGGACCATTTATTGAATGCTAAAAAAACCTGAACTTACAGAGAGCCCATGAGATAGAAGAAGAAGAAGAAGAGATTTTAACATCATAGGAGGGAGAGAGAGAGAGAGAGAGAGAGAGAGAAGAGAGAAGAGAGAGAGAGAGAGCGAGAGAGAGAGAGAGAGAGAGAGAGAAGAGAGAGAGAGAGAGAACTCTGCCTACAAACAACTCAATCAATGGAGATCTTTGGTGCGGATAAGTGTGTGGAAGGCGTAGAGCTCGCATGACCATGATCATTCAGTACAGACCACAACCCCGATTTTAGCATTTCAGTGTTTGGAAATATGTGTCTCATCTTAAATCGGCCATTTTTAATTCAAAAATTCCGGTTGAGGGCAAGCGAAAAAGGAAAAAATTTCCCTAAAATAGAGAAAAATATTGAAAAAAAAACCTAATTTTTAAAAATTCCTTGTGGCAAATTACAAAAAAAAGGAATTTTGCATGTTTGGGAGAATGGCTTTTCTCAAACATTCTAGCATATAGACCAGGGAAAACCATGTGCCTTCAATTTAAGTTTTGGTGGCTGTGAGTGCTGAGTGCCGATCTCGAGAGGGATCACTATAATAAAAAATGCCTATTACGTGAGTTCAAATGTAGGAATTATTTTATTCAATATTTTCTCACATTTTCACATACGAAGGGTGTTGAAAAAATGATCTTGAAAATTTTTACAGATTGTAGACAAAAGGATCCCTTTTATCGATTGAAAATTTATAGCTAAAAGGTTTTATAAATAGTCTGGAAGGTGGCCACAACCTCCATTTTAGCATATGAGTGTTTGGGAAAAATGTGTCTTAGCTTAAATCATGTTGTTTTTTTATACCGGTTGAGGGCAAGCGCAAAAGGAAAAACTCCCTCTCAAATAGAGAAAATAGTGTAAAAATAAAAAACTAACCTAATTTCTAAAATTTCCTTGTGCAAATTCAGAAAAAGAATTTTTTGCATGTTTGGGAAAATGTCTTTTCCCGAACATTGCAGCTATAGACCCAGGAAAACCATGTGGTTTTGGGTGCTGTGAGTGCTAAGGTGCTGATTAAGTGCAAGTGGCCCAAAATAGCGAGGTGGTACTTCTTGTTGCTGCATGTACTTGGGGGCTATTGTGGCAACTTGTGCATCCCAGAGTTCGCAGCCATGGAGCAATTGCATACGGCTCTTCCTAGATGAGTTGCAGCTAATGTTCGAGAAAAATGTGTCTCAGCTTAATATCGTGCCGTTTTTTATTTCAAAAATGCCGGTTGAGGCCAAGCGCAAATGGAGAGATTCCCCCCTATAATAAAGAAAAATAGTGTAAAAAATAAAAAAAACAACCTAATTTCTAAAATTTCCTCAGAGAAAATTCAAAAAAAAAAATTATGTATGTCCTAGGACAATGTTTTTTTTTGCGAACATTGGTTGCAACAAATGGGTGTTGCAAGGGAGCCTTGAAAGTAGGCCGCAAGAGCCGGCTGCATGTAGACGATCAAAAGAATAGGTGCAACCATAGCCGTAACGAATATTGAAGTGAAGAGGGATAGAGATCAGAGAGAGACGCCTTCCTAAGAAAAGGCCTTCAACTGGACTCCTCTAAATGCAAGCCTTTTCTCCATGCAAGAGCGTGTACTTGCTCGTACCTCTCTCCTCTCTCTCTCTCTCTCTCTCTCTCTCTCTCTCTCCGCCTCTGTGGTGCAGCTCGTAGGAGAAAGGAGTTCTTCTCTCATTCTCTCTCTCTCTCTCTCTCTCTCTCTCTCTCTCTCGTCCAAAGGAAAGACTGCCCCCTTTGTGTGTGCCAGCGGCTATCCCACAAAGGGGGCTATGGACCTTACTATTTACAGCAGGTCAGATGGACAACAAGGGGCTGTGGTTTAAGGGCCTCTTCCCGAATACAGGAGGGGGCAGTAAGTCAGATACTCATAGGGAGCTCAAAGGGCTCTGGCAGATTGGATACTGCTCGCTGCGAGCTGACCCAATAGGGGGATGTGTGATGTCATTGTTGCGTAGGCCGCGAGACTTCCCTAGTGGAGGCAACGCGCTATTAATAATATCATTAGCCTCTCGATCTTTGGCAGAACTAATTGAGAGCCAGAGTGTCGAGATTGTTCGAGGTCTTTACTGATCTCTCGAGTGGGTCTCGAGCCCTTGTTTTGTATGCCAGTGTTGAAGGGTGAGTAGCAGCAAGCTATGGCAAGCCCTTCGGCGGCCAGTGGCAGTGCCAAGAGCGACCCCTGCTCCTTATCCTCTTCATCATGTGATGCAACTTGGTTGCAACATTCAAAACCTGCCCTGTGGTGTGTTGCCATCATAGCGTCAATCTCAGCGCTTGTATTCCTTGTGATGGACAAGCAAACTCGCTCTTTCACTATCTACACTTCTACAGTCATCCAAGAAGCGATGTTTAGTGACATGAAAGCCCTTGTGTAAGAAGCTTGTTGCTATTGCGTTTCTTGATGTTTAGGTTAGAATTAATTTTCTACTTTGTGTCAATGTTTCATAATGCTCTAATTATTTGCAATTGATTGCAAAAGCACTTCCATCACCCTTGGAATCGTGGCCTTTCTATTCAGTTCTCCAGATTGTCCGTTGCTTATTTGGACCGTCATCTACGAGCATTTCCCCATCTTCTGCTACGACATGGACACTTTTTTTCTTCTTGATCAGGTTTGGCAAACCTCTCTTTCTCTGCTCTATTTGAATGTTACATATAGTGGTATGGACTATTGCGACGCTATTGTTTAGGGTTTCTGTCAGTTTTGAGTCAATTGACGAGATGTTGAGCAAGAAGTAGACTTCTATGGGTTGCAAAGCTAGCTCCACCCATCGGAAGCTTGCTTTGAACTCTTTGCATTGAGTGAAATGTCCAAATCGCGACTATCTTAGCCTTCTGATAGACTGAAGAATTGTCTGAATGGTGGTATTCTTAACCTAAAGCTATCAGAGCTAGATTTAAGGTTGGATTGAAGATTGGTCGTTAGAGCCGTCTACAAATCCTTGTGCGAAATCAGGTGAAATGGATTGGATTTTAACTTTTCTGTTGTAGTTGCTGCACTGACTATATAATCAATGTACCTTTGGGTTGATTACTTTCTTTCTTCAGAGGAAGAAAGTTACAATTATAACTCACTTGATTGGCTGCAATGATGTGGGAGTCATTGATGCACAGGTGCTCTTGTCTAAGTTTACAACTCTACAACTTGTTAAGTTTACGCCTACCTATGCATGAAGCTACAAAATCCCAAGTAATGGTGTGAGCTATGCCAAAAACATTTCAAGTGCTATCTGATTTGCATGTTTTGCATCGTCTCCGCAAGTTCTTATTGAGATTTCAGTGGTATGTTTATAATCCGAGTACAGTGAGCTATCATGTCTTAGTGCAAGGTAGAAGGTGTATTCTCTGTAGGGCCTCATTTGAATGAGTGCATACATTTACATACACACATAGAGACATACATGAATGTCTATAAATGCATGTATTTATAGATATATATGCATGTGCATGTGCATATATATGATATTTATGTGTAGACATGTGAGTAAAAAATGTATGTGTGTATGTGTATTGTTGTGGAAGAATTCTTCTCTGTAATATGAATTGTATATGGTGTTCATGTGAGATTATTTTGATGTTTTATTAGGTGATGACCTATCTTATCCTGTCCATCGTGGCAGCTTCAGCGCAGTCTGGCAGGCTCTGCAATCCTAAATGTTTCCTTTGTAAGTTCTATCTAAAATGTTGCTATCACAAAAGAAAGAGGCTTGGTTACTTGTTTCCATTGGTGACATTAGTGCTACTTGTATTTGACAGTCCCCTTCCTCTGATGATGTCTTTGATGATGAGGAAGAAAATGATGAGCCTCAGAGAGCTTGGGACAATCTTCTACCCAATCATTGGTTTTGCGATTCATTGGTTAGTGGTTCTTTTCATATGAAGTCACTTTTGTTGTGTTCTTTTCTTGCTATTGGTCTCTAGACTCTGGTACTTTTGTTAAACAAAAGTTACTTAGATTGTTTATTCAATTTTCTCTTCAAGAGTTTTGGCTTTAATCCTTTGAATTTTAATAACCCAGCTTGATTGCAGGCTTGCCTTAAAGTGAACCAAAAACGCTTTTAGCAAAAGCTTCAAATTTTAAACCAAAAACCAGGAGACTTTTAAGTTTACCTTTATTTTATAGTTCTAATACTCTATTACACATTGTTTGCAAAATTTAGAATGAATAGAAACAGCTTGGTACATGATATGTGTGTGTGTGTGTGTGAGAGAGAGAGAGAGAGAGAGAGAGAGAGAGAGAGAGAGAGAGAGATTTTAATAAAAAAGATATACATTCAGAGAAAAAATTATAAGTTAACACTTTTCGTAACGTGTTTTAAATTAATAAGTGAAGTTTTCCATGGTTTTTTATGAGCATGCCATTATTTGTTATTTAGAGAACAATCTTTTTCATATATGTGCCTTAAATCCCACATGAGAAGCCTATTGAGTAGGTGGCTAGTATCATTTGTTTTGAGACTGAGGTTTGTATCAATTTACAAGGGAAATGATGTCCATTTTTCGACAAATTACATTGAATCGATTGGTATATTTTAATTTACTATTCATTATATTTTTTGTTTTTCATGGTTTGTCACTACACTTTTGTTCATTTGCAGTTCAACATGTATTTTTGCAAAAGCATGTGCTTCTAAAATTGTTAAGTTACTAGTATACATAAAATAGTGGGTCATTACATTCCGTACAAAATCCGTATGAGGGGGGATGTCTCATTGCGAGAACGTCTGTATCTTGTCCGTATGTAGGGGGTAGGTTAGCATGTAAGATACGTACGTAGGGGTTTCTCTAATTTTGATGCACGCAGGTGACATGCCCCTATTACTAATAGTGAATCCCCCAAGATTTGGGCATCCTAGGGAAAGAGTAGTAGCATGATGACTCTAGAGTGTGTCCCACTTATGGTTCACGGGAAAAAGGTCCATCTGCTGCTACTGTTGGAATTAGGGTTGTAGAGAAACGCACACAGCTTGGAGAAGACAAAGTAAGCTCAAGGCACACAATAGAGAGTGTATTACTTAGTGTGCAATTGAGAGATTGATAGCCCTAGAGTGATGGGCGTATTTACAATGCACGAGGGAAAAAACCTCCTAAAGAGGGAAAAAATGCCCCGCTGGTCCTAGTGTGTTCACACACATCACTACCACATGGATATGGTAACAAATCCCCCCTGGAGTGATGCGGTGACCGAGAGCTGGCACATGAGTAAAGGGAAGTTCCATGCCTTGAGGAAATGATGAGTCCACGAAAAGGAGTAAGCCCAAAGTTTTGCGGAAAGCTTCGAGCTTCTCACGAGACAATGCCTTTGTGAAAAGATCTGCAAGGTTGTCCTGTGTTGGCACATAAGCCAAGATGATCTCTCCTGCTGAGAGCCTCTCCCTGACATAGTGGTAATGCACCTCAATGTGCTTTGCACGAGCATGAAAAACTGGGTTCCTCGCAACTGCCAATGCGCTCTGACTGTCAGTGTAGATAGTGTTGGTAGTGTCCTGTCCAACACCCAAATCAGCCTTAAGGCGTCTGAGCCATACACACTCAACCGTAGCTGTGAAGACTGCCCTGTACTCAGCCTCAAAATTCAAAGTGGCCACAGTAGGTTGCTTCTTGCTCAACCATGATATACATGAACTGCCAAGCATGAGACAAAAACCACTTGTGGACACTTGTGTGTCAAAACAACAAGCCCAATCTGAGTCCGAGAAAGCATGTAAGTATGGCGGCAATGATCTCCCCTGGGATAAAACAAGACAAGATGTAAAGTGCCACTAAGGTAGCAGAAAATCCTCTTGACAGCCTGCCAATGCTTAGACCCTAGGCTATGCATAAATCTGCTAACCTGTGAGACTGCAAACTGAATATCCGGCCTCATGTTGCATACATAAATGAGGCATCCAATAGCAGTTTGATAGAGAGGGACATCTGCAGGATCATCAACATCATGAAGATTCAATTTCAAACTTGTTTCCATGGGAGTGTCAATAGGTTTGCAATCCTCAAGTCCAAACTTACATAACAATGTCTCTATGTAACTTTTCTGACACAAGGCAATACCACCATCATAATGCTTAAACTGTATACCCAAGTAATGATGATGCAACAACCCCAAATCTTTCATCATGAAAGTAGCATTCAAATCAGCCTTAAATTCAGCAATATGTCTCTCATTTGGTCCAATGATCAACAAATCATCAACATAAAGAACCACAATGAGAAGTACATCACCCTCACGCTTTACATACAATGTGCTTTTGGTTGGACTGTTACGAAAAGCCTTGTTTGACCAAATGAGTGTCAGCTTTCTCATACCAAGCACGAGGAGATTGCTTCAACCCATAAAAAGCCTTCTTACATTTGTACACTTTTCCTCTTGTCCTTTCTTGACAAAACCGCGAGGCTGCGTTACATAAACTTCCTCAAATATGTCACCATTCAAGAAAGTAGTAACAATGTCTAATTGACGTATATCCCAACCAAAATGAGCTGCAAATGCACATAGAAAAGGCACAGTAGTCATATAGCAAGTGGGAGCAAAAGTCTCTCTCATAATCTATGCCTTTTTGTTGTGCATAACCCTTTGCAATAAGTCAAGCCTTATGGCGATCAATCTCACCATCCGGCTTGCGTTTCAACTTGTAAACCCACTTCGTATCAATGGCCTTTTTGCCAGGAGGCAAATCACATAAAGTCCTTGTGTCATTTTCTATAAGTGCATCATATTCTGATTGCATGGTAGCCATCCAATTTTTTGAATTCTGTGCTTCATCAAAAGACAGAGGTTCCTTAGCATCATGTAAGCTAGACACAGTCAAAGCATAACAATTTGATGCATAAGATGCATGGCGAGAGCTTGAACGAGTACGACTAGACAAAGGTGCATCCAATTTACTCTCACGCAATGTATGCACCAGCCATTTTGGCATACCTTTAGCCTGCTCATTTTCAGCCCTTTCGACCTCATCATGTACATCTGCATCAGTAATAGGCTGATCTCCCGGGGAATTCACTAGTAATACTAGGACGACGTCACCTGCGTGCATCAAAACTGCCATTTTACCCCCTATTACGATACCCGCCTTTGTAAAATCCACCTTTTTGGCCTCATAAACCCCCCCTATTGTACACTCACGTGACACCATACGGTAATCCTTAGTGAAGACCCCGGGGCTGATCTATAACATTTTTACAAACCCACATAGGTTGTACATTTGACTCATTGCAATTTACATTCATATTTCCACCACTAAAAAGAGGCAACAAAGTGTCATGAATGTCATGTGAGCTTACATTATTGTCTCTAGTACATGACAGCAAGGGCTGAACAGAATCTTCCACAAACGCTACATTCTGTGAAACCAGAATACGCTTTCTTTGCGGATGATACAACCTGTAATGTTTGCTTTCAGCACTATATTTAACAAAAATACATTTGCCAGCCTTATCATATCCAATTTTTTGCGTTGTGTTTGTGGCACCAAAGTATATGCCAAACAGCCAAAAACATGCATGTGCTCAATAGAAGGCTTTCTATCATGGCATACTTCATATGGAGTAATAGACTACAAAGCTTTCGTAGGACATCTATTTAGTACATAAGTGGCACACTTGATGGCCTCAAGCCAAAAAGAATGCGGCAAAGCTTGACTTTTGACCATACATCGTGCCATTTCCATAAGTGACCTGTTTTTCCTCTCAGCAACACGATTTTGTTGAGGTGTATAAGGCACTGTACATTAGTGTTTTATCCCACGACTAGCCAAAAATGCATTAAATTCATACATATACTCCCCCCTCGATCGCAACGGAGGGTGCCCCATAGTACATTTCGAGACATTTTCAGCCATAGCCAGAAATTGTTTAAAGCACATAAAAATTTGGACTTCGCTTTAAGTGCAAATACCCATGCATGCCTGGAGTAATCATCAATAAAGTCACGAAGTAAAGGTAATTGCCCAAGGACGGAGTTTGCATGGGCCCACAAACATCACTGTGCACAAGCTGCAACATGCATGTGTCCCTAATTGAACCATCCTTTGGAAACTTCGAACGCTGCATCTTACCCAAAATACAGTCTTCACAAACATGTTTGACAAGTGCTTCAAGAGGCGGCAAAGAAGTAATCATATCAGATTTCTGCAAACGCAACAAACTGGAAAAATTCAAATGACCAAAACGGGCATGCCAAAGTTTTGCATCTGAAATAGCCCTTACCAACTGCATTTGTAAAATTTTATCCACACTTGTTATACGAAGTGAGCTTATACAACCCACGACACAAAAGGGCAGATGCAACAATTTCATCACAAAAACTAAGATCATGAACTTTACATTTGTCATCCACAAATTTGACTACAAGTCCAAGTCTAGCAAGTATGGCTACAGACAAGAGATTCTTTTTGATCCCGGGTACATAAAGTGCATCAAAAAGTGTAAAGGAGCTGCCATTTGAAGCAGTATGCACAACCTTTCCAACTCTTTGAACCGTATAAGAGGCATTGTTGGCACAAGTGACTGAATTCCCATGAGGGACAGACTCAAGAGAAGTGAACAATTCACGATGTGAGGTAATGTTCTTTGTAGCACCACTGTCAAAATACCACACATGTGAATCTACAGCAACTGACATGCATGCATCATGGACAGCAAGATTGTAAGTGCACTCTGCGCTGAAAGCCCATTCTGTATCAACATAAGCAACACAGTCTTCTTCTTTCACAAAAGACTCGATAATGGTTGTATTTGTAGTGGAACAAGCATTTGCAGTGGAACCACCCTGTTTCTTCTTAGCCTCTTTGGCCTTCAAATTAGGACACTGCTTGATCAAGTGATCATTAGCTTTACAATAATGGCAACGCATCTTCTTTTTGCCCTTATCACCAGAATTTCCAGATGAATTGCTGTCGGCAGAAACATTAGAAACAAAAGTTTTTCCACTCGCAGCAAATCATAAAAAGTGGTTGCATTGCTATTACCACCTTTTCTTTGAGAAGCAATAAAAGCCTGTTCAACTGCACGCTGTCCGAGTCCTGTTTTTTCTAGAAAGTGACTCTTGGAACAACAATGTGCATAATGCATCAAACTTGACAACTTCACGATTTCCTTGGGTCATAAGTCTCCAAGTGCTAGCAAAAGTCTGGTAAGAATCTGGTAAGGTATCAATAACAGTCTGCACAAGGAACTATATGAATGACTTCACCTGTAGAGAAATAAGTTTCTCATTGATACCCTTGACACCAGCAAGGAAAGTATCCATATCATCTTCCTCATGCATAATCTTCGATTTCATCTCTTTACATAGCAAAGAAATTTTAGCCTAATTGCGGCTTGCATAAAGACCTGCTAGAATATCCCAAGCTCGTTTTACAGATTTTGTTGAACGAATTCGAGGAACAATGGTGCGCTTCATAGACAACACAATCAATGCATGAGCCTGTGCATCCTTTACATCCCAACGAGCTTGTTCTGCCGTGTGCAAAACAACTCTAATAACAACAATCCTTGCAGCTAGACCTGCAACATCCTCAACATCACCTACATCCTCAGAACTAGGACGTACATCAATGCCCTGCACAATATTCCAGACGCCCTTTGATACAAGAACATGTTGCATCATGTAAGCCCACATAGGATAATTGTCCCCATCCAATCTGTCCTCAACAGCAAACATCTTGAGCACATTTGTGTTGTTGTCAGCCATGATAAATGCTGCACCTGATGTGAAAACTTCTCGAAAAGAGGAGAAACGAAGCGGGAACAACACGTGCTATATAGCACAAACCGTAGAAGACTGTAAGGACCTATTATGCAAAAAACGGCACTAACAAAAATTCTGCACAAAATGACAAAATAGCCTGTGCAGTATTGCCTGTAGCAGAAACGGAGGCCGAAATGAGCTCGAATAAAAAATCTGAGCAAAGTAAGCTTTACGAGCCATCCCAAAAATTTTCTCAACCTGCGAACGCTCGCCAAAGCTCACTGAAGTAAAAGAAAATGAGCAGGCATGTGCTGGACCTGCTGACGACTAAGCTCAGGAGGACGCAACCTGCTCTGGTACCAATTATTGGAATTAGGGTTGCAGAGAAACGCAGACAGCTTGGAGAAGACAAAGGAAGCTCAAGGCACAAAATAGAGAGTGTATACTTAGTGTGCAATGGAAAGATTGATAGCCCTAGAGTGATGGGTGTATTTACAATGCACGGGGAAAAAACCTCCTAAAGAGGGAAAATATGCCCCGGCGGTCCTAGTGTGTTCATACACATCACTACCACATGTATATGGTAACAGCTACCAAAGGATCACCAGTAGATAATGGAGATGGAAACAGGCCAAGGAGAAAGTGTGGCAAGTTTGTAAGAGAAGTTGGCAGAGAAATATGCCATAATTGCTTAGTTAGAGGCCAGGCTTGCAAGGTATCAGCAACAGTATGTGATTCTATGCCCATGTGCAAATGAATTTGGTATTGAAGACCTAATGCTCCTATGAATAGTTTGATTGTTGATTATCTAGCAATTGTGAAACAATGGAATTTCTTACCATAGTGTCCAGTCTAGTGTACAAAGCCTTACAAGATATCTATTGTCTACATGAAGAGGACACCAAGGCTAAAGTTAGTTCCTTAATCACTATGAGACTAGGCACTTGATGAATATGGTGTAACTAGAATATATCCTTTCCTCCTAGGGTGAAGTGTAGGCAGAACTTGGATGAAAGTCAATGACTTCCCTTTGGTTGAAATGGATTTGACTTCTCAATTTTATGGGCTTGAATTTGAATCGTCCCCAAAGCGCCATGTGCTCAAGTCTAGAGGGTATGACAATCCTCCTTAGGTTTGATGGAGACGAAAGGATAGAAGTCACAAAAATTACTGCCCTTTCGCCGAAATGGATTTGACTTCTCGTTTAGAATTCAAATTGGAGAGAGAGAGAGAGAGAGAGAGAGAGAGAGAGAGATCTAGTTTTTCATAAAGAAGGCTCTAGGTGTTCACCAAGAAGGCACCTTCCCCATCCTTATCTCTATTACGTAATCTTAGTTTTATTTTTTGAAAGTCAAATCACAAATGATATCGGTAACATAATAATTTATACCCAACTGTCAACGAAAGTTCTGCCACCCAGTTCGGCATCGCAGGAGCCGCCGCTTCTCAGGAGGGTGCAACGCAGGGGGGCGGGCGCAGAGAGAGGGAGGGATGGAGTGGCTTATCCGCCGATGTGTAGCTGACAAGGCTCTCGCTCGCTCTCTATCAGGCTCTCTCTCTCTCTCTCTCTCTCTCTCTCTCTCTCTCTCGCATGGTTCTCCTGCGTTGTTGCACTGACTAGTCTGCAATCACATGGCCATTCGAACCGCAAGCCTACAATATGCATGCACGGTTGACCAAATTCAAACTAAGGGCGATTTGGCATTTGCACGAGCTGCCCGGCCTAGAACTAGTCCACTCCCCTTCTTATAAAAGGGGGGGACGTCTGAACTCCTGTAGCCATACTTTTGTGAGTTGCAAATTTCCAAAGCTTTTTGCCTCTTTACATCATACACATTCTACTTGATTATCCTAGAAAATGTCGGCAGCCATAGTCGGACCGTGGGGTGGTGTTGGTGGTGGTGCCTTTGATGATGGGTGGAGCAATGGCGGCGTGGTACAACTTTTGGTTTACTGTAGTGATATTCTCAATGGTATTCAAGTTTTGTATGGCAATGGCACCACCAAGCTCCATGGCTCTGCAAAGGGAGATTCTCGTGAGGTATTTTTCATCCTTTCTCTTCCCATATTGAAGCATCACTCCACATGCACTTAATGATAAGCTTTGCAATTGAGAGGCATCCCCCCTTGGCATTTATTCTAATTCTTCTCATTAAGCTTTTGATCTATATATTGTCCCTGTATTAAATGGATTGGAAATGTGAGATGAACTATTGTTTCCTCAGATCATCATACAAATAATTAGTAATTATTGTTTTAAATCATTTTAGTAATTAATTTTTTAAATCCTTACTTAAACATTGTAGGGTCACACTATGTTCATTGTTCTCTTTGCTCTCTCCTAAATAACTGCCGACAATTTGCTAAAATAGTTTTCATGTGTTTCAGTTCATTTTTTACCTCCCCTTCACCTAGTTCTATGGACATTTCTCTCACCGTGGGAAGTGACGCCAGCCACTTCACAGGGGATCCCAATGGCATAGGTGTATTGTCTCTTGGAATCTATCATCAACTACACCTCCATCTCTCCCAGATGGCACACGGGCACTATCATTCGCCCACAAGTCCTTGGCTTTTTTGGTAGAAAAGGCACTAATATTGATAGCCTCGGCCTCTACCTCTCCAACCCTATCATCTAGTTCCCCTCATTTTACCCATGTCATCATATACTACTCCGTATTTTTATATTCTAGTCTAATCCATTGTCTAATACTCAAATATCTACACATTGTAAGAAACTTGTCATGAAAGTTTACATGCCAATCCATTCTTCATTAAGCATCCTTACCTCATGAAAAGCCTTTAAATTGGTTGTGGTACATCAAAGATACTTTTATGTATATTTTATTTGGATTTATAGTGAATATTTGGTGTTATATAGTTTCTTTTTGTTTCCACCTCTTTCTTTTCTTGTCCACGCATGCACTTGGACACACACACACACACACACACACATTATAGAAATACAGTGACAGACAAACACACTCAGAATACAAGTACTTATTAAAGTCATCAAAATCACGAACAGTATAATGTCTAAGACTCCTCAACGTAACTGCTTTTTTTAGGACTAATGCAGATTACCCACCTTGATGACGACACCACTGTGTGAGAATGAGCTTGATGAGGGAATGAGTAAAAACGCAATGTTTCTTCTTAAAAGCACTGTCAAATCAAGCTACTACTTGATACAATTGAGTAGCTTAAGATTCCAGAGTAATTTTTATGCTGTTTGCATAACGACCAATTCATTGTAACTTTGCAATCCCAAAAGTTAACTTGGTCTTTTAAAGATGGTTCATTTCGTTTCTGGTTCTCTCTTGACAGGGCTTAAGCTTTACTCTCGTCAGATAGAGCTTTTAGGTCTCTTGAGATAATCCCCTACGATGTTAAAATTCTCTATCCATTTTAGGGTTCTATCTTCCTCCCTCTCTATCTCAACCAACTGCTTAGATCATATCGAGTAGTGGAGTATTCCGTAGCATATTTATCTAATATGTTCAAATCCACCACATTGATACCTTTTGATCGTATACGTCATTTTGCATTCTGAAGACGTTATTAACATTTCATTTCATTTCTTCTCTCTCTCTCTCTCTCTCTCTTCCTATTTTTCACTTTACGTCCTGTCACTCTCTCTCTCTCTCTTTTCACCATTAATTACAAAAATTACATTACACTCTCTCTCTCTCTCTCTCTCTCTCTCTCTCTCTCTCTCCATGGGACACCTCATGCGCAACAGAATTTGTAGCCTTGCAATCGAATTTGGAGCCTTGCAAAACTGAATTCTGTCGATTACCTTCACTCTCTCTCTCTCTCTCTCTCTCTCTCTCTCTCTCTCTCCTCTCTCCCCTTCTCCTGCGATACAACCTAACCTCCTCTCTCACTTACTCTCACGTTCTCTCTCTCTCTCTCTCTCCTCTCTCTTCTTTTGATAGCCAGTAGCCTATTTAAGATCAACCTGGATCAACAGATTATACACTATCTACTTAGTTTCCACAAGCAGGACAATCTCTCTTGATCACCTTACTTGCTCTCTTTGAAGCATACACACCTTCACACACACACACACACACACACACACACACACACACACACACACACACACACACACACACACACGCACACGAAGGACTTGGAGTCCAAGCAATTTTGAACACCTGCCGAGCTACAACGGCCGGACAGACAAGTTAAGCACACGAACGGCTATTGAACCGCAAGAAAAACAATACGAACGGGTACATTCAACGCGAAAAGGCTCGGCATTAACATAGAGGCTATTAATCAAGTTGGCTTGAGTTAGTTACATGAAAAATTAGGAATTTGATATTGTTATATTAATCACGAAAAGGCTTGTATTAACATGGCGGCTATTATTCAGGTTGGCTTGAGTTACTGACATGAAAAATTAGGAATTTGATATTGTTCTACCCTCAAGAGGCACTGCACATTTAGGAGATTTAATTCTCATGAGTAACCATCATTCCTTTTATTCTTAAAAAATGGAAAGACACAAATCTGTGAAAATGCGCTTGCTGAATGAAGCGTAACACTGAAATAATTCTCCTTAAAAGCCCTGTATAATCAAGCTTCTACATGATACAATTGAGCAGCATAAGAGTCCAGAATTTTTAAATTCGTAACTCTTGAATGCATAAGTCATTATAAATTTCCAATCCCGCAAGATAACTTGGTCTTTTTCAAAGACGTTAATATAACATGCAAGAAGAAGGGCTCCAGAGGAAGATAGAGGTCAAAAGGGAGCACCAAATTTTGTACCCTTTTTGCTCGCAAGCCACTATGCGATAGTAATTGGTTCATACTATTTATTGATTCCCCAAATAATTTTGGATATATAAACCCTACTTTTTGGTATGGATGGCCTTATGAGTTGATCAAGAGGCTTGGTGGTCTTTCTTGTAATTATGTGACGCTCACATTGCGCACTCTAGGGCCTCTACTCATAGTAGTTGAGTAGGCCTTCCAAGGATCCTTTCGAGACTATTGAAAGAGTGATTAGTGTACAGTCCTAAGGAAACTACCTCATGGGACACTATTTCGATGGCATCTATGGACAAAGATCTTGAAGAGGCTAGAAACATCTATTATGAATCTATATTGTATTCCTATACTATTGATTACAATGTAGATATCTACACAATTGATGATAAATCTAAACCACTAAGGCTAGGGGGAGGTGACCATTGACTCCCTCCACCCTTGGTGGTTGTAAAGGAAAATGGGGCCATCTATTTGAGCATGGGAAAGGTACCATCTTCCTCAAGGCTCTCTTATACGAAGCCATAAATTCATGGGGTAGATTTTCCCATAAGGGTACCCCAATCAAAAATGCACCACCACTTGTGGGCGACAACAGTTTTTTCCAACCCCAATGAGTATATAATGGACCAACACCAACACCTTGGTCCCTACATGGGATCCTTACTTGATTGTTACCCTTTTTAGACAAAATCTGGCTAATGGAGGGCCTCATCAAGGGGTAGAGGTTACCTCAATGCCACCTCCACCTCCACCACTTCAACCTACCTTAATTGGAATAATGATTGTGTGTAAGGTGTGTGTGGACAATCTATTTAATATTTGGACATGCCATGATGGATATAAGAAATGCATTTGTCAAAAACAAAACCTCTTTCTAAAACACTATAACCTAACAAAAGCTCATTACTCCTTTTGTAGTAAGGAAAAAAATATTGTTCTTTTAAACCATTCAATAAAACTTTCATCACTTGACACCCCATATACTTCCGCTTGGAAAACCTTCCTAGTATTATCAAATTATTGGCAAAGAGACTTTGTTTTGTTGAGTCCTCTATCCATATCCAATCAACCCGTAGCTTGTTTTTTTTCAAAGGTCAGAGTATATATTTCTTAGTAAGTATGAGAGCTTTCTTTCTACCTTTTATGACATCATCAGCTAGACCAGCATGTTAAAAAGTAATGATGAGGTAAGCATGAATAATTTCAAAACCCAAAAAAGCCTCCATTGAGTTTTACAGAAACCTTATGGAAAACAAATTTACCCTTCCCAAAAGTGAATCTAGTATTACTAGCTTGTGAATGTGTTACAACATTACAAATGAGTTCTATCTCAGCAAATGCTAATAAAAATTCATAACTCTTCACACATCTCTAACCAAAGAGAGTAAAATAATGCAGATTCCCTTATTCTCTTCAAGTTCAGGCCTTTAAAGCCTATTCTAGATATATTTGCGTTATAAAAGACTAACTAAAATGATAGCCAACGTGTGAATAGGAAGCTTTTTCAACTAGATCCATTGTAACAACTGAATATTTCCCTCAACTCTAGGTCACAGAAGGAAGAATTTTGCAAAAAAAAGATCCTTTCCTCTCTCTCCTCTCTCTCTCTCTCTCTCTCACACACACACCACACACACACACACACCACACACACACACACACACAAGAACATTATGCTCAAAAGACAAATGGCTTTAGACAACGGGAATGTAATTCGCAAAAAAATGACTCAATATTTGATTCATTTTGTACAATATGGTCATAATGAGGAATTATTCCAATACTTCTAATGATCAAGACTAAACTTGTAGGTGAAATTAAGATTAATATAGGTCTTCATCTTCACATTTAGGAGACAATAGCTCAGGTAACCACTTTAAAGCAAAGATAACAGTTTCACCTACATCAAGACATTATATTATGTTAGATTTGGCTATGTTTGGCATGTGTCATTGGTAAGTGCCAAGGAATCTATTAAGTGTTATCCATGTCATACTTAAAATTTATTAACTTAGAAACTATTTCTATCATATGTAAAGCACATTAGATAAAAAAGAAACCTCTTTTGTAAAACACTATAAGCTAACCAAAGGTCATTACTCCTTTTTGTATATAAGGAACAAAATATTGTCCTTTTAAACCATTCAAAAAAACTTTTATCAATTGTCACCCCATGTACTTTTGTCTAGCAAAACCTTCCTAGTATTATCACCTTATTTGCAAAGAGACTTTTTCGTTTGAGCCCCTTATCCATATCCAACCAATCAGTAGCTGATATTTTTTTAAAAGTCCCTAAAAGTACTATAATTTGTATGAATCTTTATACAAGAGAACTTCTTTCTTCAAAAGACCTAACACAACAAAGTTCATCACTCTTCTTAAAACACACATTTAGGAAAATAGGGAAAAATTCACACATTTGGGATGATTCTTTTGTGTCTCATGGACTTGAGGTAAGGTGTATTGTACTAAGCTGATGCACATATGAAAACTGAGATACAATGTTTTAGTGGATGCTTATGAGATTTGCAAGATCCAATATGGTCCGTTTTCAACAACCATACTAACACTAGAGTGTTTTTGCACATGTTAGTTTACAAATACACACACACACACACACATGCACATGCACCCAAAACAAAATTTTTCTTCACACATGCTTCATTTGATAAAACAATTAAAATGTAAGTTGCAAGAAAAACTTGGGTGACTAAAGTGAAAAAAAACACCATTCATATTGAATAATATTTCTTGAAGATTACAAAGGTGGATGCCATTATCAATGTTGATAATGACCCTAGCTATGGGTGGACTAATTGGAACCATTGCTAGAAGATTACAAAGGTGAAAGGCCAATGCTAAGTGATCATTCCTCTTCATTTGCATTGACATTTGATGGTGCCTCATGTTCATCAAGTTTCAACTGACTCTCTTTGGCCTTGAGGATTATTGGCTTTGGAATCTTGATTTTTTCAGGAATTCGTCCACCCTTGGGCTTCCATGCCCAAATGATGCAGCTAGTGTCCTTCCCAACATTGAGGATCATTGATGTTCTCTCTCCAATACTTGTTCCAACAATCCTTGTAAACATCCACATCACTTGCATTCTTCTTCTTTGAAATTGGTGCCCAATATTGTATCTTCACTTGAAGATAGGTTGTCGAGTCATTGTTCTGATCAATATCTGTTGGTGCCACTCCTAACCAAATTGGTAATTTTCATCACAAGGTTTCACAAGTACAAAGTCTCTCCTTTTCCACATCAAGAGTTGGGTTGGACTCCTCAGTAGGTTTGTTGCGCATTGGACCACAATAGTGGCCCTCGCTTATGTCAAGTGCTTCATCTTGACCATCTTCCAATGAACTTCAAGAGGATGATCTTGTTCATGTATACTCCTTGGCGAGAAGTCATCAAATAAAGTGTTTTTCACTTTGTCCAATTTTGCATAGCTTTCATGAGATTCTCCCAGGACATAAGAACTAGGTTGATCCACCTAGCATACTCACTTTCATCTCCTTTCTCTTGCAAGTGATCTTTCCACCAACTAACATACTTCTTTAATCCTTCCATAACTTTCTCACTATCTTTCTTTAACATACTCAAAGGGTGGTAATACTTTGGAACACCTTCAGGAAGCTTGTCTCCTCCTTGTTCATTTGTCTCTCCATAACTCTATACCATATTCGAGTAACCAATCCACATTTTTAGGGTGTACTTTGTACTGCATCAACAAAGGTATTCCATCACTCATATAGAACCTAAATTGCAATGGCTTTGAATGACCGACTAAGCATCTGCTTCATCATGGAAAGAACCCCTTTACAAATCCTTTAAAGTCTTCCGTTTATGTACTAAACAAATGTCCTACGAAAGCTCTGTAGTCTATTACTCCATATGAAGTATGCCATGATAGCCTTCTATTGAGCACGTGCATGTTTTTGGCTGTTTGGCATATACTTTGGTGCCACAAACACAACGCAAAAAATTGGATATGATAAGGCTGTCAAATGTATTTTTGTTAAATATAGTGCTGAAAGCAAACATTACAGGTTGTATCATCCGCAAAGAAAACATATTCTAGTTTCACAGGATGTAGTGTTTGTGGAAGATTCTGTTCAGCCCTTGCTGTCATGTACTCGAGACAATAATGTAAGCTCACATGACATTCATGACACTTTGTTGCCTCTTTTTAGTGGTGGAAATATGAATGTAAATTCCAATGAGGCAAATGTACAACCTATGGGGGTTTGTAAAAATGTTATAGATCAGCCTATTACTGATGCAGATGTACATGATGAGGTCGAAAGGGCTGAAAATGAGCAGGCTAGAGGTATGCCAAAATGGCTGGTGCATACATTGCGTGATAGTAAATTGGATGCACCTTTGTCTAGTCGTACTCGTTCAGGCTCTCGCCATGCATCTTATGCATCAAATTGTTATGCTTTGGCTGTGTCTAGCTTACATGATGTCAAGGAACCTCTGTCTTTTGATGAAGCACAGAATTCAGAAAATTGGATGGCTACCATGCAATCAGAATATGATGCACTTATAGAAAATGACACAAGGACTTTATGTGATTTGCCTCCTGGAAAAAAAGCCATTGATACGAAGTGGGTTTACAAGTTGAAACGCAAGCCGGATGGTCGCCATAAGGCTTGACTTGTTGCAAAGGGTTATGCACAACAAAAAGGCATAGATTATGAAAGAGACTTTTGCTCCCACTTGTTATATGACTACTGTGCCTTTTCTATGTGCATTCGCAGCTCATTTTGGTTGGGATGTACGTCAATTAGACATTGTTACTACTTTCTTGAATGGTGACATATTTGAGGAAGTTTATGTAACGCAGCCTCGCGGTTTTGTCAAGAAAGGACAAGAGGAAAAGTGTACAGATGTAAGAAGGATTTTTATGGGTTGAAGCAATCTCCTCGTGCTTGGTATGAGAAAGCTGACACTCATTTGGTCAAACAATGCTTTTCGTAACAGTCCAACCAAAAGCACATTGTATGTAAAGCGTGAGGGTGATGTACTTCTCATTGTGGTTCTTTATGTTGATGATTCGTTGATCATTGGACCAAATGAGAGACATATTGCTGAATTTAAGGCTGATTTGAATGCTACTTTCATGATGAAAGATTTGGGGTTGTTGCATCATCATTACTTGGGTATACAGTTTAAGCAGTATGATGGTGGTATTGCCTTGTGTCAGAAAAGTTACATAGAGACATTGTTATGTAAGTTTGTACTTGAGGATTGCAAACCTATTGACACTCCCATGGAAACAAGTTTGAAATTGAATCTTCATGATGTTGATGATCCTGCAGATGTCCCTCTCTATCAAACTGCTATTGGATGCCTCATTTATGTATGCAACATGAGGCCGGATATTCAGTTTGCAGTCTCACAGGTTAGCAGATTTATGCATAGCCTAGGGTCTAAGCATTGGTAGGCTGTCAAGAGGATTTTCCGCTACCTTAGTGGCACTTTACATCTTGTCTTGTTTTATCCCAAGGGGAGATCATTGCCGCCATACTTACATGCTTTTTCGGACTCAGATTGGGCTTGTTGTTTTGACACACAAGTGTCCACAAGTGGTTTTTGTCTCATGCTTAGCAGTTCATGTATATCATGGTTGAGCAAGAAGCAACCTACTGTGGCCACTTTGAGTTGTGAGGCTGAGTACAGGGCAGTCTTCACAGCTACGGTTGAGTGTGTGTGGCTCAGACGCCTTAAGACTGATTTGGGTGTTGGACAGGACACTACCAACACTATCTACACTGACAGTCAGAGCGCATTGGCAGTTGTGAGGAACCCAGTTTTTCATGCTCGTGCAAAGCACATTGAGGTGCATTACCACTATGTCAGGGAGAGGCTCTTTGCAGGAGAGATCATCTTGGCTTATGTGCCAACACAGGACAACCTTGCAGATCTTTTCACAAAGGCATTGTCTCGTGAGAAGCTCGAAGCTTTCCGCAAAACTTTGGGCTTACTCCTCTTCGTGGACTGATCATTTCCTCAAGGCATGGCACTTCCCTTTACTCATGTGCCAGCTCTCGGTCACCGCATCACTCCAGGGGGGATTTGTTACCATATCCATGTGGTAGTGATGTGTGTGAACACACTAGGACCGGCGGGGCATTTTTTCCCTCTTTAGGAGGTTTTTTCCCTCGTGCATTGTAAATACGCCCATCACTCTAGGGCTATCAATCTTTCAATTGCACACTAAGTAATACACTCTCTATTGTGTGCCTTGATCTTACTTTGTCTTCTCCAAGCTGTGTGCGTTTCTCTACAACCCTAATTCCAACAGTAGCAGCAGGATGGACCTTTTTCCCGTGAACCATAAGTGGGAAACACTCTAGAGTCATCATGCTACTATTTTTTCCCTAGGATGCCCAAATCTTGGGGGATTCACTATTAGTAATAGGGGCATGTCACCTGCATGCATCAAAATTAGAGAAACCCCCTACGTACGTATCTTACATGCTAACCTACCCCCTACATACGGACAAGATACAGACGTTCTCGCAATGAGACATCCCCCCTCATACGGATTTTGTACGGAATGTAATGACCCACTATTTTATGTATACTAGTAACTTAACAATTTTAGAAGCACATGCTTTTGCAAAAATACATGTTGAACTGCAAATGAAAAAAAGTGTAGTGACAAACCATGAAAAACAAAAAATATAATGAATAGTAAATTAAAATATACCAATCGATTCAATGTAATTTGTCAAAGAATGGACATCATTTCCCTTGTAAATTGATACAAACCTCAGTCTCAAAACAAATGATACTAGCCACCTACTCAGTAGGCTTCTCATGTGGGATTTAAGGCACATATATGAAAAAGATTGTTCTCTAAATAACAAATAATGGCATGCTCATAAAAAACCATGGAAAACTTCACTTATTAATTTAAAACACATTACGAAAGGTGTTAACTTATAATTTTTTCTCTAAATGTATATCTATTTTATTAAAATCTCTCTCTCTCTCTCTCTCTCTCTCACACACACACACACACACACACACAAACACACATCATGTACCAAACTGTTTCTATTCATTCTAAATTTTGCAAACAATGTGTAATAGAGTATTAGAACTATAAAATAAAGGTAAACTTAAAAGTCTCCTGGTTTTTTGTTTACAATTTGAAGCTTTTGCTAAAAGCGTTTTTGGTTCACTTTAAGGCAAGCCTGCAATCAAGCTGGGTTATTAAAATTCAAAGGATTAAAGCCAAAACTCTTGAAGAGAAAATTGAATAAACAATCTAAGTAACTTTTGTTTAACAAAAGAACCAGAGTCTAGAGACCAATAGCAAGAAAAGAACAGAACAAAAGTGACTTCATATGAAAAGAACTACTAACCAATGAATCGCAAAACCAATGATTGGGTAGAAGATTGTCCCAAGCTCTCTGAGGCTCATCATTTTCTTCCTCATCATCAAAGACATCATCAGAGGAAGGGGACTGTCAAATACAAGTAGCACTAATGTCACCAATGGAAACAAGTAACCAAGCCTCTTTCTTTGTGATAGCAACATTTTAGATAGAACTTACAAAGGAAAACATTTAGGATTGCAGAGCCTGCCAGACTGCGCTGAAGCTGCCGCGATGGACAGGATAAGATAGGTCATCACCTATTAAAACATCAAAATAATCTCACATGAACACCATATACAATTCATAATACAAAGAAGAATTCTTCCACAACAATGCACATACACACATACATTTTTTACGCACATGCCTACACATAAATATCATATATATGCACATGCCCATGCATATATATCTATAAATACATGCATTTATAGACATTCATGTATGTCTCTATGTGTGTATGTAAATGTATGCACTCATTCAAATGAGGCCCTACAGAGAATACACCTTCTACCTTGCACTGAAGACATGATAGCTCACTGTACTCGGATTATAAACATACCACTGAAATCTCAATAAGAACTTGCGGAGACGATGCAAAACATGCAAATCAGATAGCACTTGAAATGTTTTTGGCATAGCTCACACCATTACTTGGGATTTTGTAGCTTCATGCATAGGTAGGCGTAAACTTAACAAGTTGTAGAGTTGTAAACTTAGACAAGAGCACCTGTGCATCAATGACTCCCACATCATTGCAACCAATCAAGTGAGTTATAATTGTAACTTTATTCCTCTGAAGAAAGAAAGTAATCAACCCAAAGGTACATTGATTATATAGTCAGTGCAACAACTACAACAGAAAAGTTAAAATCCAATCCATTTCACCTGATTTCGTACAAGGATTTGTAGACGGCTCTAACGACCAATCTTCAATCCAACCTTAAATCTAGCTCTGATAGCTTTAGGTTAAGAATACCACCATTCAGACAATTCTTCAGTCTATCAGAAGGCTAAGATAGTCGATTTGGACATTTCACTCAATGCAAAGAGTTCAAAGCAAGCTTCCGATGGGTGGAGCTAGCTTTGCAACCCATAGAAGTCTACTTCTTGCTCAACATCTCGTCAATTGACTCAAAACTGACAGAAACCCTAAACAATAGCGTCGCAATAGTCCATACCACTATATGTAACATTCAAATAGAAAGTCCATAAGAAAGAACAAAAAACAAGTAATAGAGGCCATGGGAGTGAATTTATGAGCCATAAGAGATAGTAAGGTCCCCACTATCCAAGTTGACTATAAGATCAAAAAGCAATGGGAACCCTTGTCAGGAGAGTCATACTAGATGGTGGGGCAGGGGTGAACATCCTGGGAGAGATTTTTTGACAGAAACTTGGTATCCAACAAAATGGCTAATTAAAGAGTGGTTCAAGCTACTAGCCTTATAAAGAACATGAAGATCAGAGTAGGAAAAGCATCTTCATAGAAGCTGTACATTCTCACCCACAGACCAGGTGCAAAGAGTGATCCCCCCTCATCCTCATCCCCCCCCCCGTACCTGCAACCCCTTGTTTGTGGCCTCCCGAGAAGCTGCGGCTCCTATGAAGCTGAACTGGTGGTAGAAGTTTCATCAATTATGTTACCTCTATCATTTGTGATTCACTTTTAAAAACTAAGAGACATCAAGCAAGAATCCTTTATGTAAAAGAGATAAGGATGGGGGAGGTGCCTTCTTGGTGAGCACCTAGAACCTTCTTGATAAAAAATTAGCTCTCTCTCTCTCTCTCTCTCTCTCTCTCTATATATATATATATATATATATATATATATATATATATATATATATATATATATATATATATATATATATATATATATATATATATATATATATATATATATATATATATATATATATATATGGACGATTTGAATTCTAGCTCATATAAACAAGAACTAAAATCCATTTTGATGAAAGGGCAGTAACGTTTTGTTACTTCTACCCTTCCGTCTACATTGGACCCTAGGAGGATTGGCATACCTTGTGGACTTGAGCACATAGCACTTTGGGGATGATCTGAATTTAAGCGCATATAACTGAGAAGTCAAATCCATTTCAGCAAAAGGATATTCACTTTTGTGACTTTTATCCTTGTGCCTACACTTACCCTAAGAGGAAAGGTTACATTCTATTTACATTGTGTGATTCAGTTACACCATATTCATCAGGTGACTCGTCCCATAGTGATTAAGGAACTAGCGTGAGCCTTGATGTCCTCTTCATGTAGAGGTTTGGTTGGCACTGCATTTTGCTAGAAAGGGAGGGTGTAAGCGAGGCATTTTCTAGCCCATGTATTGGGGGAAACTTTACAATTTTGTGTTTTATGGCTCAGGCAAAAATTATAAAATTTTGGCTTGTTGAATTTCTTTGACAACCAAACTCAACAATCCAATGTTGTTTGTGTGTAGCTCAACCTTGATGAGCTCAAAGGTCAAACTAATGTTCTTTGTGCATAGGTCAGGATTAGTGAGCTTAGAGGTCAAAGTTGCATAATTTTGCAAGTTGGCTCTCTCTCTCTCTCTCTCTCTCTCTCTCTCTCTCTCTCTCTCTCTCTCTCTCTCTCTCTCTCTCTCTCTTATCGGAGTACCAGAGTTTGAGCTTGTCAACATCTACTGGATTGGGAGCATGGCCAAGGGCTTTTTCAAGTAGATTTTTTTCAGCTAGCAAAAGGCAACATGTATCCCCCATTCCAGCAATGTTTTCTGTGCCTTGCAGTCTACTATCTTCTTGATCTTTTCTCTAGCATTTTCCCTTTCCTCTCTCCTATGAAAAGACTTTTAGAGGCCCGTCATGTAGGCATAGGGAATGAAAAAAACAGTCTTGGACTCTATTATGATTGAGTCGCCTTCAGCTTTCCTTCTTCTTCTTGATTTTTGGTTCCATAGGGAGAATACTCTCTGGATTAAATTATGTTACTTCATTGAATGGAGACGTCCTATGTTCCAACATGAGAAAAATGTATTTCATCTATTGGGAACTTTTTACTTGGTGGTTGAATTATTTCCAGTGTTTGTGTCTTGGAATGTTTGAAGAAGATGATGGTGTGCTATAAAAAGTTATGTTATCAATATCATTTGTGATTTTCTTTCAAAACCTAAAAGACACCTAGAGAGGATCTTTTATGTAAAAGAGCCTTAAGGATGGGGGAGGTGCCTTCTTGGTGAACACCTAGAGCCTTGTTTATAAAAAAATTAGTGTGTGTGTGTGTGTGTGTGGAAAATTTGAATTCTAAACGAGAAGTCAAATCCATTTTAGCAAAAGGGCAGTAGATTTTGTGACTTCTATCCTTTCATCTGCGTTGGACCCTGAGCACATAACGCTTTGGGGATGATTCAAATTCAATCCCAATTAATTGAGAAGTCAAATCCATTTCAACAAAAGAGAAGTCACTTTTGTGACTTTTATCCTTCTGCCTACACTTGACCCTAGGAGGAAAGGTTATATTCTATTTACATTGTGCTATTGAGCTACACCATATTTCATCATGACTAGTCTCATAGTGATTAAGGAATGAACCTTAGCCTTGATGTCCTCTTCATGTCGATGGAAGATGTCTTGTAAGGATTTGCTTCACATGACCTGACAGTACACTAGACTGGACACTTTGGTTAAAAAGTCCATTTTTTTCACTTACTAGATGCTCAACAATCAAAATATCATAGAAGCAATAGGTCTTCAATAATAATTTTATATGCATATGGGCATAGAGGCACATATTTTTTCTCATACCTTGCAAGCTTGGTCTCTAACTAAGAAATTCTGGCATCTTTCTCTACCAACTCCTCTTAAAAACTTGCCACACTTTCTGCTTGGCTTGCTAAGTATGCCCCTTGTGTTTCCATCTCCATTATCTACTTGTGATCCTCTGGTAGTAGCAGCATGATGGGCATTTTTATCAAAAGTGGGCACACTCTCCTCGTTGTGATATTGCTCTTTCCATGGGCACCCCAATCCAATTCCAACATTCATATGATGGTCTACCTAGTTTACACGATGATGCAAAATGTCTTCTACAAATGTAAGCTAGATGAAGTACATAGCCACTGACTGTTGTGTGGCTAGGTGCACTCGTTTTGGATAAAATGCTTCAAGAATACCCTTGCTAAATCTTTGTGTTGTAGATATGAGAGCTTCAAAGGGGCACTCTCCTTTGTGTTTCTAGAAATTTGAGATAGTCTATCACACCCAAAGAATCTAGGACATAGCTTTTTCACTTCCTTGTAGGATAAGTTCTTACCCTTAAGGCCCTTTGGCTTGTGGTCCGCTGCATTTGTGAGCTGCAATAATTCTTGTCCGACCATATAAGAGACTCTCCTCTTGTAGAATGCACTATGGTTCTGCATGGTCTATTTCTTCACCCATGTTTGGCATAGCACATTTTGTTTCTCATACCTTGTAGGCATGGCCTCTAGCTCAACAATTTTGGCATCTTTCTCTACTAGCTTCTCTTGAAAACTTGCCACACTTTCTCCTTGGCCTATTGTTAGTGATGCCCCTTTTGTTTCCCTCTCCATTTGAAGAAGTCTTGCTTCACAAAGGACCATTGTCTTCGTCAATTTAAGTGCAAAAAGACTTTGCCTAGGAGCCATGCTCTAGCAAAAATTCAAACCCCAAACTCAAAGATAAAGAAAAATAGACTCATGTTGGCTTCTTCCTGCCATGCCGGGAATCTTTGCCTCCCTCATCAAGTAAAGGCATGATAGAAAAATCTCTCACTTGCTAGCAACAAGCCTTGCCTTACCTTGCCTTACTAAAACTGGATAACTTACCTTGTGACAAGCCTTTCCGTACATGACATAGGTCAGAACAAATTTTGATTTTGTAGCCCAACTTTGGGTGCTAGTGCCATTGTGAGGCATCCATGCATGTTCAACCTGTAGAATTTAATCTATTGGGATCCTTACATCCCATCTCAAGAAAGCCCCAATGTTTAATTGAATGCAAAATTTAAAAATCTACTGGGATGCTTACTTCTTGTCTCAAGAAAGCCCCAATGTTTAATCAAATGCAAAATTTAAAACTCTACTGGGATACTTACTTCCAGTCTCAAGAAATTCCCAATGTTTTGCTTGTACGACATTGATTTGATCACATCAATTTCTCCAAGAAGGCTACACTTTTTCCAAGCTTGAGCCCTTGTACATGCTAATTCTAATGTCGGAAAGCTAATATAGGGGTATGATTGTTTTCTTCATTGATTGTCGTATAAGCGTAGAAAGAGGTGTAATATTTCCTAATATGATTCGTATATAGGGGTTTTATCAAAGTTGTCTGCTCGCAGGTGGCATCCCGTTTCGTACATAGAGTGAATCCCGTGGGTCTCCGTCCAAGAGAGGGTCATTCTCCAACCATCGGTCAGAGTTGAAAGACCTTGAAAGAATGAGAGAGATGGGTAAGCGAAGGAAAGACCTCAAAATATTGGTCGAAAAGAGAGAGAAAAGGAAAACAATTGATGAACGAGTTGAGGAAACAAATCCAAAATACCATCCAAAATAGAAATAAGCAGAGATAGACTGGAAGGGTTTAACAATTTAATAGCAGAGAACATTTTTAGAGATCGCATAGTTGAGGAGTGTCATCTTTAGTTGTGTAGAGGTGTCTTAGGAGTAGTTATTGAGGACCTTTTAGACATAGATTAGGTTGTTTTTAAGTGGTTGACGAGGTAGTCTATGTAAAATTTGAAA
This sequence comes from Adiantum capillus-veneris, assembly GCF_014529385.1. Classification (NCBI taxonomy): domain Eukaryota; kingdom Viridiplantae; phylum Streptophyta; class Polypodiopsida; order Polypodiales; family Pteridaceae; genus Adiantum; species Adiantum capillus-veneris. The sequence continues at coordinate 43,549,324 of NC_140933.1, read as the reverse complement.
AGGTTACACTCATTTTATAAGAAAAACAAAGAAAAAACCAATGTTTTTGGACACTTTCCCCTACCTTCTTAGTAATTGGAATAGGAGTAGGCTAAGTAGATACCAAGGTGCATTTCCAACCCATCCCACACCTTGAATTTTCATTTGTGAGCTACTTCTTGAAATTTTAGAGTTTTCAAGTTTTGAACTTATAAGACAAGCTTGCTAGACTATTAAACAAAATTTTTGGTCAAGATAGGTCTTGGAAAAGCTATGGAAACTCATCGTAAATCAAAACTAGCTTTTGAGAAAAATTTCAAGTTGGTGAAAAAAGAGATTATCGTCTCTTTAGTGATTCGTGCATCAAAAACCAATAGATAAGTGAAGGTAAGTATACCCAAAGTTGCTTCAAATTTGGTAAAACCTATTGACAGGCCTTAAGAAACCTTGTACTAATTGTGTGAGTTGCAAAAAGTTGAAAAACTTGCAAATCATGACCTCAAGATAATAAGCATGGTTATTGTCTATCTATACTATAGATAAAAGGGGGAGGGATTCCGGCTCCCTCCCCTGATGCGTGTCAGTTGCAGCTTTGTCCAGTGGTGTGGCCTGCAGCGCTCGGTAGGCTGCAGCACAGTACGCACAGAGAGAGCAGGAGGGCACGTGGCAGCTCTTGGAAAATTCAAGGACGTCCTTCTTTGCGTCATTTTGTAGAATATATTCAGCATGTATATTTATAGGCTTCTTTTGATTCTCCATGCGCACCTCACAGCTCTTCCTACACACTCAATCACTTGCATTGCTCATGGAATTGCCTCTCGGCCCCCCATCCACTTTCTATGTGTCCAACACCCACGTATGCCCAGCACCCCTCCTCCTGGTGTGAAACAGAGCCACTCCTCCTACTACAGAACAACGGATAAGTGCTCTCTCTCTCTCTCTCATGCGTCGACTTGCTGAGGGCAAATGTTGCCAACAACCCACACTTCTCGACGACCTACAATGGAGGTGATCTTTTTCATCCACCAAGGAGAGAGAGCAGGCAGAAATCAAACAGGGGTAGAGCGAAGATTTTAGCTTAGCATTGTAAGGGGAGAGTTATTCCGTGGCAGTACTTGGGTGTGGGCATGTGAGCAGTGGACAATCAAGATTGGAAGAAAGGCACCAAAAAGATTGGCTTTTGAGCTTCCCTGGCGAGTGGCCAAAAATATGGAAGATTAAGGATGTAGGAGCTTGGCTTTAATCCAAAGTATGCCGGTGCGTCAGCCTTTGCCCAAAATATAACTTGATGATACCATCACCCATGAAAATTAGTTGATATAAACACCTTGATCTCACAGTGTGTTGTCCCAATCTTGCAAACATGTCAAATTGGGGCAAATCTCGCGAGATGCTGTAATGCGTCCGATGAGAAAAAGGCTGGAGCCAGCACGTGGAGGGGAGAGGGGAGAGAGAAGAGAGAGGGATGCCGCATGCCAAGGCGAATCTGTAGATTTTTTTTTGTTGTTGCGATGCCGGATCGTGGGGGAGGCAGGCCTCACAGCGGAGGGAGCAGGAGTGTGATATGTTGAGCGTTCGCGCTCTCTCTCTGCCAGTCTCCGTCTCTCTTGTCCAGAGCAGGCTCGGAGTGGGGAGTATGCCCTCTGTCTCCCTCTTCTTGTAGCAGGGCACTCTCCGAGGATGATCAGAATGCAGTGGCTGCGTTGACCAAGGATGAAAAAACGCAGAGCACGATGCTCAAGATGCACAGCAGAGAGAGCTCTACGATCGAGTTGTAAGGGTGTAGGACCTGCGCATGGTGCAGGAGAGGAGCTGGACGGCGAGCAACAGAGGAGCTGGGCATGCTGCGAAAGGAGCTGCACGCGGGAAACAGAGCCAACAACAATTTTCCTTCTAGCGACAATTTCGGGGGCAAATATAGCGAGCTAATAAATTAATGTATGGGCACTTAGACCCAGTATGTCAACGCCTTGATCTCATAATTTGCCTCTAGAAATTTTTGTGTGGATCCTGCAAGAGGTACATGTAATGGTGCATTCATTTAATTACCTTGCAAGTGTGAAATTCCTATTTCTTGGAAGATAACTATATAACGTCCAGCTCATGTATGTAACATTGTAACTCAATTTATGGAGTAACTCAAAGTCTGTAATGCAACTGAACCTTTTTTTTTTATAAAAGGAACGTGGTGCAATTTGATTTACATTCGATTAATAATGGTGTTTAAGTTTCAAGCATGCTTTAATTTTCTCCAGCCAAGTGCAATGGATTTCTTTCGGTAGGAGTTATTTCATTAGCATTCAATTATGGTATTTAACAAAGCCTCAAGTGATACAATCTTATCTATCTATCTATACAATTATAATGGGGGAAGGGATTCCGGCCCCTCCCCCGGACACGTGTCAATAGCTGCAACCTCTGAGAGGTTCCGATGAGTGTTCACTGAGCGCCAGGCGATACAGTGAGCTGAGAGAGAGAGGTGCAGCTTTTGTGCGACGAAATTGTTTTTGAGCTTGGTTGTGCCCCTGGCCAGTTGTACGGCTCCCGCACGACCTTCTGCCCTCCAACTCCAGTGTGGGAGTTGCAAATCATACGCATGCGTAGGGAATAGGAAGACACAGGATTCTGGCCCCTCCCCCCGGACACGTGTCAATAGCTGCAACCTTTGAGAGGTTCCGATGAGTGTCCACTGAGCGCTAGGCGACACAGTGAGCTGAGAGAGAGAGAGAGAGAGAGAGAGAGAGAGAGGTGCAGCTTTTGTGCGACAAAATCGTTTTTGAGATTGGTTGCGTCCCTGGCCAGTTGTACAGCTCCCGCACGACCTTCGTGCCCTCCAACTCGATGATATCCAGGAGTGTGGGAGCTGCAGCCGGTGTTCAAGCTTAGCATAGTAGACTCGAGGTGCATGGTGCAGGCAGTAGTGGCCAAGAGAAAGGAGCAGCAAAAATCCAGTTGGGCCAATTGAATGAAGCTGGTGGGGGGGGGGGGGGGATCTCTATATATATATATATATATATATATATATATATATATATATATATATATATATATATATATAGAGAGAGAGAGAGAGAGAGAGAGAGAGAGAGCAGTAGCAGGCGGCTCAGGAGCGCCATGCTATGCAGGAGAGAGAGAGAGAGAGAGAGAGAGAGAGAGAGAGAGAGAGAGAGAGAGAGAGAGAGAGAGCAGCAGCAGTAGGCGGCTCAGTGGTTGTTTTGGGGGGGGGGGGGGGGGAGAGAGAGATCTCAGCTATGTAGTAGAGAGAGAGAGAGAGAAAGAGCACAGCAGAGCAGGCGGCTCAGGAGCGCCATGCTATGCAGGAAGGAGAGAGAGAGAGAGAGAGAGAGAGAGAGAGCAGCAGTAAGCGGCTGAACACTATGCATAGGAGAGAGAGAGAGAGAGAGAGAGCTTCCGGCCCTGCCTCACCGCCTCCAATTGAGTGTGTGTGTGTGTGTGTGTGTGTGTGTGTGTGAGAGAGAGAGAGAGAGAGAGAGAGAGAGAGAGAGAGAGAGAGTAGCGCCAAGAAACCAACAATATCTGTTACATAAGCATACATTCAGTGTGTGCGTGTGTGTGTGTGTGTGTGTGTGTGTGTGTGAGAGAGAGAGAGAGAGAGAGAGAGAGAGAGAGAGAGAGAGAGAGAGTAGCGCAAAGAAACCAACAATATCCGTTACATAAGCATACATGGAGGGAAGAGAGAATAGTTTTTTTTTTGTGAGCCCACTTAAAGACTGTGCTAAGAAGAAGGCTTTGTACAAAGGAGTAAGATATATGCTGATTTCGTGATAGTGGGTTACTTGAAAAGAACACATACTTAGGCAACACATTAATCATCATGTATGTCAAGTGCATTGCACTTCTCGGACTAAACAGGTTCGAGACGGGCTTCTTGTTCGTAAGGTTGTCTCATGGAGTGCATTATTAAGAGGCTCTATGCTATTACCAGTAGATATAGAGAGAGGGTGGTGCGTGCACCAGCGCAATAGTTCCTCGATGATCTTCATGTTCGCAGTGTTGTCTCATGAAGTGCATTGATTGCAGGGTGGACAATATGTATGTCAATTGAGCTTCATGTCTGCAATAATGTCTCATGATGTGCATTGATTGCAAGATATGTTGGGTCAGGGTCAGTGTGAGGGTCAGGAAGCTCTGGGCTATTTTCAGTAGATGCAAAGAGATGGCATCTTTCCAAATCCAATCACGCTCACTTGCACCTTGAAGGCACGTGGCATTACACGAGATGCTGATCTGGGAAAAAGAATTCACGGTGATATTGTTAGTCAACGGTTGTTAAAAGAAAACATCGTGCTTGGCACTACCTTAGTCAACATGTATGCCAAATGTCGGTTCACTTCATAAAGCACAAAAGAGCTTCCTATCCAAGATGTCGTCTCTTGGAATGCACAGATTGTGGGATATGCCCAACTTGGGCAGGGCCAAGAAGTTGTGGACTGTTTTGGCGGATGCGAAGCGAGGGTCCACGATGAGCTTCATGTCTACAATGTTGTCTCATAACGTGCATTGATTGCAAGATATATCCAACAGGGTTAGGGTCAGGGTCAAGAAGCTCTAGATTGTTTTTAGCAAATGCAAAGAGAGTGCATCTCTCCAAATCCAATCACCTTCACTTGCACCTTGAAGGCATGTGGAATTAGACGAGATGTTGATATGGGCAAAAGAATTGACAATGATCTTGTTAGTCAAGGGTTGTTGAAAGAAAACGTCGCGTTTGGCACTACCTTGGTCAACATGTATGCCAAATGTCAATGCACTTTATAAAGCACAAAAGAGCTCCAAGATGTTGTCTCTTTGAATGGATTGATTGCGTGATATGCCCAACTTGGGCATAGGCATGGCCAAGAAGCCATGGGCAGTTTTTGGCGGATGCGAAGCAAGGGTGTTTGAGATGCTTTCATCTTGACAGGGAAAAGCAAGGGTGTCTCTTCAGATGCAATCGCATAGGCTTGAATCTTGAAGGCAAGGGTTGGGGTTAAGAAGCATATGGGTTGTTTCAGCAGATGCTGAGAAAGGGCATCTCTCCTAATGCAATCACATACACCTCCACCTTGAAGACATGTGGCATTATACAAAATGTTGATGTGGGCAAAAGAATTCACAATGATATTATTAGTCACAGATTGTTTGAAAGAAAATTTCGTGCTTGGCACTGCCTTTGCCGACATGTATGCCTAATGTGGCGCCAAAGACACTGATTACATCTATACTATCTATAATGGAGAAAGGGATTGTGGCCCCTCCCTCGAACACATGTCGCAAGGAGCTCACTCCGGGGAGTGTGGCCTACAACTGGCAATGTAGGCGGACAATGAGATAGAGAGAGAGGCCGCCGAAGGTGGCCGGACACACTAGTTGATTTAAAAATGATTTTTTTTAATATTTGGAAACATTACAAGATAGAACATAGTGTATTGTGACATTGAGTCATCTGGAGTTGTAAAGTGTCAATTAGGCTTAGATTTCATTGAAGACCGCTAGCATATATAAAATTGGGCCAAGAAACTTGAAAACTAAACCAAACTTCATAAAACTTGAGTGACTTGTTTATAGTGTGAATATCTAATGCACATCAAAAAAGTGAAAAGAAACCTTCATTTTAACGTGAGAGACAATAAGCACTCTTATTATCTACTATTTGAAAATCTCTTAAAAGGGGATTAGATCTCGGGTAGTAATAGAGTGCATGTGTAAAATTTCAAGTGATTTGAAAATTTTTGACTTGGATATCCACTTGAATTGCATCAAAAACTTCCATACATGAAAATTACTAAAAATTTGTGCTAAACTTGCCTAAAAATTGAAAAACTTGATTCACCCTTAACAAGTGGAAATCAACAAAAGTGCAAAATGGTATTTTTTTGAGTGAGTAGATATTAAGTGAGCTTATTATCTCCTCCTAGCCAAAGAGGTCATTTTTGCAAAAACCAAATCAAGGGTAAAAGACCTATCATACAGATAGCCTGAAAAACTTGAAGTCATTTGGACATAGTTTGCTACTAGAAATTGAGCTTTGAGAATTCTAGTTGTAAATTGGTCCTTTGGCTACTTTTACAAAATTGATACTAAAAATGTAACAAGGAGTCATTGTACATACTTGCGGATAATAGACTAGTCTATACAATGTTGATTTTACAAGATTGATCAAAATCAAGCTTGAATTCAAAGACAGTTTGGAATTGTAATAGGTGAAACACGTTGTATTGGTTCTAAAGACCAGGTAGTCAATATCATTCAGAAATATTGATCTTTATGTATCTTAGATTAGGCCATGTACTAGGAAGCTAGAGATTTAATAGAAAAACCAAGAGCAGAGTGTCAATCAAGGAGAGTGTAAACCAAAGGGGATCGTTGGAGACCATAGTTGAAGAAGTCCCAAACACTTACTCCAAGTCAAGTTCAAAAAAAAAAATCCTTTTCCACTCAATTGGGCATTGGAACCTCACTCAGGTTCAAGTATATGTTGACCTTCTACAAGACCAACAAGCATGGGCTCAGATTTATCTGGATCCTAATGAAGAGTATGTGATTAGAGTCGATTTAGCTGTTTCCATGGGAGTGGCAATAGGTTTGCAATCCTCAAGTCCAAACTTACATAGCAATGTCTCTATGTAACTTTTCTGACACAAGGCAATACCACCATCACACTGCTTAAACTGTATACCCAAGTAATGATGCAACAGCCCCAAATCTTTCATCTTGAAAGTAGCATTCAAATCAGCCTTAAATTCAGCAATATGTCTCTCATTTGGTCCAGTGATCAACAAATCATCGACATAAAGAACCACAATGAGAAGTACATCACCCTCACGCTTTACATACAATGTGCTTTCTGTTGGACTGTTACGAAAGCCTCGTTTAACCAAATGAGTGTCAGCTTTCTCATACCAAGCACGAGGAGATTGCTTCAACCCATAAAAAGCCTTCTTACATCTGCACACTTTGTCCTCTTGTCCTTTTATGACAAAACCGCAAGGCTGCATTACATAAACTTCCTCAAATATGTCACCATTCAAGAAAGCAGTAACAATGTCTGATTGATGTACATCCCAACCAAAATGAGCTGCCAATGCACATAGAAAATGCACAGTAGTATACGACAAGTGGGAGCAAAAGTCTCTTCATAATCTTTGCCTTTTTGTTGTGCATAACCCTTTGCAACAAGTCAAGCCTTATGGAGATCGATCTCACCATCCAGCTTGCATTTCAACTTGTAAACCCATTTTGTACCAATGGCCTTTTTTCCAGGAGGCAAATCACATAAAGTCCATGTGTCATTTTCTATAAGTGCATCATATTTTGATTGCATGGCATCCATCCAATTTTTAATTTTTTGAATTTTGTGCTTCATTAAAAGACAGAGGCTCTTCAACATCATGTAAGCTAGACATAGCCAAAGCATAAAAATCTGATGCGTAAGATGCATGGCAAGAGCTTGAACGAGTACGACTAGACAAAGGTGCATCCAATTTACTGTCACGCAAAGTGTGCACCAGCCATTTTGGCATACCTCTAGCCTGCTCATTTTCAGCCCTTTCCTCATCAAGTACATCATCTACATCTGCATCAGTAATAGGCTGATCTGTAACATTTTCAGAAACCCCCATAGGCTGTACATTTGTATTTCCACCACTGGAACTTACATTGGTATTTCCACCACTGAAAATAGGCAACAAAGTGTCATAAATGTCCTGTGATCTTACATTCAGTGTCTCTAGTACATGACAGCAAGGGCTGAACAGAATCTTCCACAAACACTACATCACGTGAAACCAGAATTCATTTTGTTTGCGGATGATACAACCTGTAACCTTTGCTTTCAGCACTATGACCAACAAAAATACATTTGACAGCCTTATCATCCAATTTTCTCTGTTGCACTTGTGGCACCAAAGCATATGCCAAACAGCCAAAAACACGCATGTGCTCAATAGAAGGCTTTCTATCATTCCATGCTTCATATGGAGTAATAGACTGCAAAGCTTTCGTAGGACACCTGTTTAGTACATAAGTGTCACACATGATGGCCTCAAGCCAAAAAGAATGCGGCAAAGCTTGACTTTTGACTATACTTCATGCCATTTCCGCTAGTGACCTGTTTTTCCTCTCAGCAACACCATTTTGTTTAGGTGTATAAGGCACTGTACATTGGTGTTTTATCCCACAACTCGCCAGAAATGCATTAAATTCATGAGACATATACTCCCCCCCTCGATCGGAACGGAGGATGCCCATAGTACATTTCGAGACATTTTCAGCCATAGCTAGAAATTGTTTGAAGCACATAAAAACTTCGGACTTCGCTTTAAGAGGAAATACCCATGCATGCCTGGAGTAATCATCAATGAAAGTCACGAAGTATAGGTAATTTCCCAAGGACGGAGTTTGCATGGGCCCACAAACATCACTATGCACAGGCTGCAACCTGCATGTGGCCCGAACTGAACCATCCTTTGGAAATTTAGAACGCTGCATCTTGCCCAAAATAGAGCCTTCACAAACATGTTTGATAGGTGCTTCAAGAGGCGGCAAAGAAGCAACCATATCAGATTTCTGCAAAACGCAGCAAACTGGCAAAATTCAGATGACCAAAACGTGCATGCCAAAGTTTTGCATCTGAGATAGCCCTTGAATCTGCAACAACATTTGCAAAATTTTGTCCACACTTTTCATACAAAGTGAGCTTATACAGCCCACAGCACAAAAGGCCAAATGCAACAATTTCATCACCAAAAATGAGATCATGAACTGTACATCTGTCATCCACAAATTTGACTACAAGTCCAAGTCTAGCAAGTGCGGATACAGACAAGAGATTCTTCTTGATCCCAGGTATGTAAAGTGCATCAACAAGTGTGAAGGAACTGCCATTAGCAGCAGTAAGCACAATCTTTCCAACTCTTTGAACTGGATAAGAGGCATTGTTGGCACAAGTGTTAGAATTCCCATGAGGGACAGACTCGAGAGAGGTGAACAATTCACGATGTGAGGTAATGTGCTTTGTAGCACCACTGTCGAAATACCACACATGTGAATCTGCAGCAACTGACAAGCATGCATCATGGACAGCAGGATTGTAAGTGCACTCTGCGCTAAAAGCCCATTCTACATCAACATCAACATTACAGTCTCCTTTTACAGAAGACTTAACAATGGCTACATTTGTAGTGGAACTAGCATTTGCAGTGGAACCACACTCTTTCTTCTTAGCCTCTTTGGCCTTCAACTTAGGACACGACTTGATCAAGTGATCATTAGCTTTACAATAATGGAAACGCATCTTCTTTTTGCCCTTATCACCAAAATTGTCAAACGAACTGCTGCCAGCAAAAGCATTAGGAACAAAAGTTTTGTCACTCACTGCAGAACCATAAGAAATGGTTGCATTACTGTTACCACCCTTTCTTTGAGAAGCAATAAAAGCCTGTTCAATTACACGCTTCCTAGTCCTGTTTTTTTTGGAAAGTGACTCTTGCAACAGCAATGTGCATAATGCATCAAACTTGTCAACTTCAAGATTTCCTTGGGTCATCAGTCTCCAAGTACTAGAAAAAGTCTGGTAAGAATCTGGTAAGGCATCAAGAACAGTCTGCAGAAGGGAAATGTCTGAAATGACTTCACCTACAGAAATAAGTTGCTCATTGATATCCTTGACACTAGCAAGGAAAGTGTCCATATCATCTTCCTCATGCATAATCTTCGACTCCAGCTCTTTACGCAGCAAAGCAATTTTAGCCTCATTGCGACTTGCATAAAGACCAGCCAAAATATCCCAAGCTTGTTTTGCAGATTTTGCTGAACGGATGTGAGGAACAATGGTGTGCTTCACAGACAACGCAATCAATGCACGAGCCTGTGCATCCTTTACATCCCAACGATCTTGTTCTGCCGTAGGCAAAACAAATGTAATAGCAGCAAGACTTGCAACATCCTCAACATCGCCTACATCCTCACAACCAGGATGTACATCAATGCCCTGCACAATGTTCGAGACGCCCTTTGACACAAGAACATGTTGCATCATATAAGCCCACATAGGGTAATTGTCCATATCCAACCTGTCCTTAGCAGCAAACATCTTGAACACATCTGGGTCGTTGTTGTCAGCCATGGTAAATGTTGCACGTGATGTGGAAACTGCCCGAAAATAGGAGAAACGGAGCGAGAACAACACGTGCTATACAGCACAAACCGTAGAAGACTATAAGGCACCTGTTATGCAGAAAACGGCACTGACAAAAACTCTGCACAAAATGACGAAATAGCCTGTGTAGCATTGCCTGTATTTGAAACGGCGACCGAAATGAGCCCTAATCAGAAATCTGAGCGGACTGAGATCTACGAGCATACCCAAAATATTTGTCGACCTGCGAACCCTCGTCAAAGCTCACTGAAATCGGAGAAAGTGAGCAGGCATGTACTAGAGCTGCTAGCGACTAAGCCCAGAAGGACGCAACCTGCTCTGATACCAATTGTTGGAATTAGGGTTGCAAAGAAGCGCACACAGCTTGGAGAAGATGAAGGAAGATCTAGGAACAAAATGGAGAGTGTGTTACTTAGTATGCAATGGAAAGATATATAGCCCTAGAGTGATGGGCGTATATACAATTGTCGGGGGAAAAAAACCTCCTAAAGAGGGAAAAAATGCCCCGGCGGTCCTAGTGTGTTCACACACATCACTACCACATGTATATGGTAACATCTCATTATACTAGCGTAGTCACTCATGTATTCTCCTTGTTTTGGCTTGAAGCTATAGATTTATGCCACTAGATTGTGCTTGATTCCCTCAAGTTTTGAGCAAGCAGCAACACATCTTTTATCCAATGCTGATATCCCATGATCATATCTCTAATCAAGGAGCCCTAATATTTGTTTTTTTCAATCTCTTTTGGAGTCATCGTACAAAGCTATTTTTATAGCAATCCCTGAAGAGGTGTACGATAAGATTTGTTGCACCTTTTTCCATAACCTTAAAGATATACATAATTTTCAAGGGCGTTTAATGCCCTCATTTTACATGATCTATCCACAAAAATTGCTACATCATTTCTCTTCCAACAATAAAATTCTAAGATTGCATTATCAGTTAGTATGTGCTTTAGAGATTTGACATCTACTTGGTCAGAACTTTTTATCTTTAACACTAGTGGTAGCTCTTTTGGTGGTCATGTTTGGAATCAATGTATTGACTCCGAGCCTCCATTTCTCCAGAGTATTAGGATTTGCAATTGTTAAGTATTGCACTCTGTTTTGATCCATGTAGAAGATTTTTTGCTTATTTGCTCTAACCTCCTCTTTGTGGCTCTAACCTCCTCTTTGTGGTTAGAGTCGATAACCCTAATTCCAACATGAGACAATATATTGGCAGATGTATAGAGTTGGGAATTCCAAGCAAGGAGAGGCTTCTCTCATTGTTCCTTGAAGGCTTACTCAACTAGAAGTTTCATGCTATACTATATAGCAAGAAACACACTACCTTGGAAGCATGCAATTTGGATGCTATAAACTTGGGAGAACTGCAAAACTTTTAGTGAAGAAAGCATTGTGAAAGATATGCAATGTGAATGTACTACATCTACTATGCCAACACAAGTAGGACCCACTATGGCAGCTTGAATGCATGTCATAGAGGATATGCTCAAACACATAAATGACATGATGAGAAATATTCAAAGGATGTCAAATGAGACGGTCAAGACAAAGGTCCGCCACAAGGGAAACTCATGGGACAAATGAGCCCATCCAAATGGTGTTCCATTTAAGGAAAATGCACAAACCATGACACAAAAATGAGTTCTATTATGGATTGAAGTACGATGGAAATGTCAAATACTTGCCTATGAGATAGTGGGTAAAACCTATGTATAGGTATCCATGTAACATGGGACAAATGCAAAACCCACCCATGGCTATGGAGAGACCACAACCAGTGTTGCTAGGTCAACAACCATCTTTGCCAAGAAGTAATGCACTACCAGTCAAGTACATGCATCATGAAGAAAAAGTTGAGGAGCATGTCATAGTACCAATCATGCCTTATAATGAGGCTAGTTCATCAACTGTATTTGTGCGCTCCTTGCCGCACTGTCGAAGCAAGGGACTTGCCAATACACCGTGTGCGAGCCACAAACGGCTCCAAGCACACAACAAGCCTAAACTAGCAAGCTCAAGAGAACAAAGGGTGTGTCACTCACCGCTCTACGCTCGCCTTCGCGGTGGATTCCTCGCCGCGATGAAGAAGAAGCTGCAGTCGTGCCGCGCTCAACCGCTTCGCCGCCGTCGTGCCTTCGTAATGCTCGATCGCACACACACTCTCCCTCTCTCCCTCTCTCTCTCTCACACACACACACACACAAGGAGGTGAAGAAGAAGAAGATGGAGATGGAGCAAGAGCACTCTTCTATTGCACAAATGAGAGAATGAGTAAAAATTAGGTTTAGTTGGCTTTTACAGGAGCTCACCCCATTCACACTTGGGCGCCCATGCTTAGCCAACTAATCCCTTGAATGTTCGTGTTAGAGTGCGCCTCTCATCGGCGATCACTCTTACCCTTTTTCCTATTGGTCCGACAAGCCCGGTACCTGACTCTACCAAATACATAATACACGTCCGCCGTAGGTGATGGGGTGTCCGTGAGCCGTGAGGGTTTACATGCCCCCCTTCCTGATGTAGATTCCGTCCTTGGAAGCTATTGAGTTGAAGCTGGTTCGTCGAGGTGGAAGAGCATTTGAGATGAATGTCCTTAGCCTTCTTCAGTCACTGCAAAATCAAACAACATTGGCACAGTAATTGCATTCTCTTAAAAAGCATATGCAGTTTTAGGTAGACAAATTGATTGGTAAAAGAATTTCAAACAATTTGTTAGCAATGAACATTAAATTGCAATGTAATCAAATGCATAAACAGATGTAAAGGTAGAAAATTAAACAAGTCTGGGGTCGCTAATTTGACGGTCGAAAGGCACTAGAGATCGAATATTAATACCATGGGTAAGCTTCTTAATTTTCTATGGTCAATTAAGTTGTTTAATCGCGAGAGCCAAGTATTCATGTTCGAGGGCTGACTAGAGGCTATATCTAGAAAACCTTGTAGTTAAGCTACCATAAAAGGAATTTCTCATGAAATCATCGCCTGACTGATTAGTTTTTCTTTTACCCCCCAAAGTCTTTTCACATTGATTCAATTATGAAGTGGGTGCTTATTTTGTATGCCTTGGGTTTTTTGCTTTTCAAGGAAAAGCGCCCACGCTGGGAACCTCTAGGGCTCTAGTACCATAGACAATACATGTGAGTGAAGTACCAATTCAAGCCAGGATTTCTCTTCCAGCTTAAAATTTTACATTGTGGCACTTTGATTTTTTGTTTGTTCATTTTCAACATTTTAATTTTGTAACTTTGGGGGGTCATATAACACTGTTACCCTCCCCAGCTCATCACATTAGTAAACTCCCTTTATAATACTTAAACTAAAGGTCAATAGGGTTAAGCCCACTAGAAAGCCCTAGTACATTTCATACAATGCTGCCTAAATCGGATTAAGAACCTAAGTAACCATTGATTATTAGGAAGGCATTCCCCATGGTATTAAGAGAAGATCTCTAACACCTAGCTTGGTCAAACTAGCTTAGTCGGACTGCTTGATTTTTAAACCTAGACAAGTGATTATGACAAAACATTACATTGAATTAAATGTTTGATACTAAGCAAATGCGCTGAATATTATGCTACCAATCACAATCAAAGCAGACAAACATAGATTGCAAAAAGATAAGGGCAATGCTAATGGACAAGAAACACCTGTTTGTGTTGATGGTCGCGCTTGATTTGAAGTGTGAACGAGAGAAAGGTTCCATGAAGGTCCAAACCCTATCAATAGCAACACGCTCCTGTACACACTAGGAAACAAAAGGAATACCTCCAGGAGGCACATCAGTGGGAAAAGAGAACTTCGCTAATCTCTCAACTCTAAAACAGAAACACTCCTATCGTACTAATCTTACCTACCCTCCATCACTCAAGTGATGAGGATCAAAGGTGTTTTATGGCATAGGTTTCTGTTTCACTGTACCAGATGTGACATGTGTAGGTTGAGTCAATGTTGTGACTTTTAATGTGCATACTCATTTGCTAATTGCTCTTGCTCTTTATTTATTTATTTTTTTGAGTATAAAGCTTTATATGTACATTCCCTAAGATTGGTGATTGAGAGGTCAGGGAAAAAGGTTGAGAGGGAAACAAATGAATGATGACTGTCAGCAAACACTCCCCCCTTCCTTGGGTAGATCATACCGTTTGAAATGAGCTTGTCACCCTTTGAAACCAATTGTTCCAGTTGGTAATAGGTGAGGATTTTTGCCAGTAGTTTTCTATTACCCTAGGTGCCTCGTCAAGTTGCAACGGTGGTAAGGTACTCTCCCAGGATCGAACTTGAAGTGGTTCATTAGGTGATTCTTGAACACTGGGAGGTGTGGATTCTTTCGTAGCTTCATGGAGGTCCACTACTATAGATGGAGGCTGTGTAGAAGCTTTTACCTCTATGGATGTATTACATGAGGAGCTAGAATCTTCATGGGAGCGGGTGTGTAGCATTTTGTGATTTTTTTCTTTTCACGATCATTGATTCGTTTTGGAGCTACGGGATTGGGCTCACTTGGGTCAGGTGATAGGTAAGAGCACAATCTACGTTTTGGCACCCAGATTTGATCATTTCCTTGATAGTAGCCTTGGGCTTCCAATAGTCGTTTAGGGATCCATCGCAACATTTTCTTAATTTTCTTGGAGCGAGTGGTACGTTTCTTACAAGGCTTCTGTTTTTTAGCACTAGCTATGGTCACTAAAGAAGCTTTAGGGACCCACTTGTATGTTTTCTTCGTTACATTAGGATGAGTCTTGTCGAAAGCGATATGCATTGCTTGTAGCATATTTAAGGGTATAGGCATTTCATCCCCCTCAGGTGTTACCCAGGTCGTCCCCCTATTTCCCCAAGTGTCTATGGTTGATGCTAGGTGGACCCAATCCACATTTTCTGATTCCGTCATACCCGGTAACACATCCATGTAAGGAGAATCTTGGCCAATGTCTGTATCCTTCTTACAAGTGTAACAATATTGTAGTGGGGCCGAGTGAACTGTGGTGTCAGAGCGATGATCAATAATGGTTTTACTCCCTAAGGGGTGTACCTTACCAGTCACCAAATCCACTCTAAGGACAGAGTCTTGGAATTGCAAATAGACATGATTTTTAGACCAATCATGAACCATTTGTGCTTCCCTCATGAATGGTCGTCCTAAAATCATTTCATATGACATAAGGTGTTTAGAGAAATCCATTACAATGAACGTATGTCGTACCTTGTGTCCTAGAACTTTGATCTTAAGATCCTTGAGCATCCCCATAGGTTTGGCTATGGTACCATTTGCCATCTTTACCACAATGTTAGTAACACTGAGGCGGGATTTTCCCATGGATTCCCAACAATCTTTTGTAACGATGCTAGCTCCCACACCACCATCAAGAATTCCCTTTATAGTTAATCCCTTGGTAGTGATGGGTATGGTCGCATTAGACTCGTCGCCTTCAAAATACTGCCCTAATTCGTTAATGGGTACCTCAATCACAGACTCGTGTCCATCTAAGTCAAGTGATTGCACATGATTTTCCTCATCAATCATAATTGAGTCAGGCCTATTTGGTTGCGCAAACTGCGGTAATCCCGTTCGTAGCTCTCCGTTAAGGAATGCTCGAAGTGCAAGGAATAACTCAGGATCTCCATACAGCTTTGCTATGATCGTGGTTCAGACCTCAGAAGACATGAAGTCCACTAGTTTGGCAACATTCATTGGCGTTTTGCAGGGTGTAGGTCCTTGACTAGGAACTGGTGAGGATGGAATCTCATATTCCTCAATGGGATCAGGTATTCCTTCGTTAAACATCCTTTCCAACAAGAAGGGTGTATGCTCACTTTCTGATGTCCCGTCCTCACTCCCTTCTTGGATGATACTAGATATGGCTAACGGTCTATGGTTCATGTGGGGTGGATGAACTTGTGTGGGAAACACTGTGTCATGAATTTTGACCTGCATGGGTTCTGGTTCTAGTTTCCTTTGAGTCTCCTCCACTAAATCTCTGAGATGTTTCACCTGCTTAATCTCGTCTACTGGGTTTGGGTACGTCCCAATCTTCTTTTTACGATTCTTCCCTTTTTGCCCCTGCGGTTTATCTTGGGGGTCTTGGATTGGATTTGGAAACACTTGTGGTGTTTTCAGAGGCTCTTTATGGTTTTCTCTTATTCGGTTTTCATTTGGTTCCATGTTACGGTTTTCTTTGTCGGTCTTTCCCTTTGTGGTATTGGTTCTAGTCTACATTGTCTCGAGTGAATCTGAATCATCCTCGAGGTCATTCATATACACGGGGTCATCTCCTGTTCCTATGTTTGTTTTGGAACTTGGCTTTGAATTTTCCGTATTCTGTGACTTCTTCCTTCGTGTCTTCTTTTTCTTTGCTTGGATAACTGACGCGGTATCTCTCTCTTCGAGGATATGGCCTGGCCCTTGAAGCATGGACCGTGCAATCGCATAAGTGGGTGCAACGGGTGGTACTGGCGATGTCACACTAGCAATTTCGACCAAATTTAGGGGTGTGATTTTAGGCGTATTTGGGTTATAGGGGCATTGGGCAATCAAGTGATCTATGACACAACGATTACATGTGAGTATTGGCATTGCAGACGTGCTCCCTTGATTCATTTGCATCTGTGCAACATTCTTTTGCAGCCTAATAGGGCACTCCGCTGCTCGATGTGGTCCACCACACTCGTAGCATTGAAGAGGTGGCCTCCTAGCCTGGGTGTTGATATTTTGACCTCTGGATGCGAGAGCAGCAGCTTGATAAACCGGCTTGACTTGCCCCCAACAATCTTCCATGTAGTATATAGGACACTCTTCCAATGTATCAAGACCGTAGGCAATACTAGTGTCTATTTCCTCCTCACAGCCATCTGGATAAGCATTTGATGGCTCGCAACCCACTTGGTTCATAGGGGCGACTCTTGGATGCGGGGGCTGCGGTCCTAGGACAGGAGGTGGTAGCGGTGTAGCTTGTACGACATTTTGAGATCTAGGGACCATGTGTTGCGGTAGTTGCTCAACAGGTGGAGTAGGCATCAATACAGGAGCTCGAGGTGCATCCGTCCAGGCTACAGGTGGTCTATTTGCCATCATACGTTTGATCATTAAACAATCCTTAGCTTGGTGACCATACCTACCACATGCGTTGCAAGTTCCATTGAATTTTACTCTAAACGTAGGGCACTCACTAGTGCTATGTGGACCTAAGCAAATGGAACACCATTGTTGCTCCCTTCTTGGATACATGTGACTATTTTGAGGGGGTCGATTATCCTTAAGAGACTCTTGGATTGCCTTGGTGAGGTCTGTCAAGAATGTCTCAAATACCTTTGGCTCATTGGCAATGGGCTTTGCAGTCATGGGTTCATACTCAATGGCTTGTGAGCTAGTGGATCTCGTGTCAGTAGACACCCTCATGCCTGCTATCATCAAGTTGTCCTCTAATTGGATTGCATTGGCAGTGACATCTTCCCAGGTTGTGATACCTCTAATCACTAGTCCATTATAGATTCCTTCATTCCTCAACCCTCGAATGAATCGATCAAGCAGTTGGTTATTGTTGAAGCGCTCATTTACAGGGCAACAAGAGTTTAAGTGCTTTAGACGACTAATGAAGTCCCTTACTGACTCTCCTTCCTTACGTTCGGCCTTCTGTAGCTGAGATGCTACACCCCAAAGCACACCTTCCCGTATGTACTCCTTTAGAAACAACCTTCGAAGGGTAGGGTAGATTGTTTTCTCGTCCACCCTTAGGGTCCTATACCAATCTCCAGCCTTCCCACTTAATGTCAAGCTTAAGGCATTGCACTTATGTACTTCGTTGCGTTCCCCTAAGGAATCACATACTTGTTCAAACACTTCAATGTGTTTTCTAGCATCTTCGTCCCCATTGAATTTTTGCGTGAGTTTGGCAATTTGTACTGCCTTACTTCTAGGCTCTCTATCAGATGCATGACGCATATTTTCCGCGATAGATCGACCTATGGTTTGAGCAAACGCTGCCAAGTCACCTATGTGAGGAGGCAGGGCCGGTGGAGGTACTCTTGGAATCATATGTGGGAGAGGGACGGGTGCCGCTCTTGGCATATGTGTGGATGATGCAGGATATGGAACATAACCGGGCATAGGTCCACTCGGATAAGGGCTAGGGAGCGGCACTCGAGGAGCGTAAACAAGTGGTACTATTGGAGGTGTGGGGGCCATGTGTGCATAAGGGGCTAGAGGCACATATGGTCGAGGCCCCATATTAGGTTCTACGACACTAGGTAGTGGCACTGCGCTAACCGTAGATGTCATCGGTACATTCTCTGTCAGGCTTATCCCTGGAGTGAGCACTGTGTTTTCCTTGATAGAGGGTTGAGCCAAGTTAGGGAAGCTAAAGTTGTCGCTCGGAGGCTCAGATTGCATAGAGACCCCAGGTGAAATGACGTAAGATGGGTCCATGGGGCTCATTAGAGGAGTCTCCATTTGTGATAGAGTAGGCTGTTGAGCCTTGCTCGTATCCAGAAATCTCATGGGGCCAGTTGAGAGTATATTTACCCCTCGGTTTTGCCTTTCGGATTGAATAATACCATGGATAACATTACAGATCATTTTTTGTTGATCTTCGATGCTCGTGGCACTAGAGGTGGATTGTACAATCTCTATCCATCCTACATGGTAGGCGTGGCCAGAGTGTAGATCCGTCAACACCTCAGTGTGGAGGTCGTATGTCCAATGATCATTAATGAACAATCCTTCTAGAGTCGACGTGTTAACGGTTTCGTTTGAGGTAGAAGCAATGTTGCTCCCCGTGGTTTTACTTGTCACCAACGGTACTCTAGAGGGAACTTCTGAAGGAGGTAGCTCAACAGGGCCTTCTTGGTAAGAAGTTGGCAGGATATCCACATGGACACTCTTTGGGGGTGTGGGGTCCACGTGCGATGTGAAAGGAGAGTCCACTTCCCCACCCCCTTCGTGTGCTTCATTTGCATCAGGTTCCGAGCGAGTAGCTCTACCTAATGTTTCCATGAAACGGCTAAACATACTAGTACTAGGCTGTGGAGCTTCGGGAGGTGCATGGCCTTCTCTCTCAGTGTTTTGGTTAGGGTATGCTTCCATGATTTCTGAGTCGGAGGAGGAATCACTAGCGGCTATTTTAGGGTCTTGGGTGGTGCTACCTTGTGTCCCCGCTGAGGGTCTAGAGCTTATCGTGGATGGGTAATGGGTGTCTGTATGAACAGAGGCACTACCAATGTGATCGTGATCTAACACCCGCCCAAAGCGTAAGTGCATGTGCTTTTGATACCCTAAGGTGTCAAAAAGCTGCTCTAGGAGGCCTTGTGACTAGTTTTTAGCGTGTTTTTTGTTTGTTTTTTTGCTAGATTTTTTAGAGCGTGTCGTGGAATGGGCCGTGTGATAGCTCGAAACGAGCGTATCGGTCAGAGGGTTGTGCCGTGCTTTACAGCCCTCCGTTTGGTCACTCTATGCCCTCGGAATCCCTAAAACTGTCAATTTCCAGTAGGGAACTAGGCCCAAACTAGAAAGTCTAAGGGTGCAAGTGGGAAGAGAAAGGAGGAGAGTGGAGGACTTGTCCCACATCCTCTCATTCCCTCTTGAGGGAGTAGGGTATATATATAAGAGTGAGTCTAGTATATATCATAAGACTGAGGACTGAGGCCTGGGCCTGGGCCTGGGCTTGGGCTTGGGCTTGGGCTTGGGGAAACGATCCCGATCTATCTTTTATACAAACCAACCCGTCTATTTTAAGAGTCACGTTTTTTCTTTTCGAAAAATCCAACCCGTCCGTTTTAAGAGTCACGTTTTTTATTTTCGAAAAATTTAACCGCCCGCTCACAGAAATTACAGAAATTGAAATGCAGAAAACACAGAAATTTAAAATGCAAAAAATTGCAGAAATTGAAAACGCAGAAATGCAGAAAACTGCAGAAATTGCAGAAATTTGAAAAAACGCAAGAAATGCAGAAAATTGAAAAAGCACAGACAATAGCAGAAATTGAAACTTGACAGAAAACGCAAAAAACAGAAATCTCCACACACTCCTTCCCTGCCTTTCCTATGATAGAAATTGCACCACAAGGAAGCGTAAAGTGCTAACCGAGCTTAGTGTAGGGCATATCCCCGGCAACGGCGCCAAAAATGTGCGCTCCTTGCCGCACTGTCGAAGCAAGGGACTTGCCAATACACCGTGTGCGAGCCACAAACGGCTCCAAGCACACAACAAGCATAAACTAGCAAGCTCAAGAGAACAAAGGGTGTGTCACTCACCGCTCTACGCTCGCCTTCGTGGTGGATTCCTTGCCGCGATGAAGAAGAAGCTGCAGTCGTGCCGCGCTCAACCGCTTCGCCGCCGTCGTGCCTTTGTAATGCTCGATCGCACACACACTCTCCCTCTCTCTCTCTCTCTCACACACACACACACACACACGGAGGTGAAGAAGAAGAAGATGGAGATGGAGCAAGAGCACTCTTCTATTGCACAAATGAGAGAATGAGTAAAAATTAGGTTTAGTTGGCTTTTATAGGAGCTCACCCCATTCACACTTGGGCGCCCATGCTTAGCCAACTAATCCCTTGAATGTTCGTGTTAGAGTGCGCCTCTCATTGGCGATCACTCTTACCCTTTTCCTATTGGTCCGACAAGCCCGGTACCTGACTCTACCAAATACATAATACACGTCCGCCGTAGGTGATGGGGTGTCCGTGAGCCGTGAGGGTTAACAGTATTAGCAAAGAATGCTAATCCAATTGATGCTTATTGCATGCAATGTGATAGAAAAGGTGGACATTATTAGCTTCTTTGATAGTGAACCTATTGTTCGAGTCGGGGATTTAATATTTACGTAATTACCAAAAAATTTGTGTGATCACAAGGTCTTGTTGACATATTTACATAATCACAACTAACATGATCACAAGCAGGTTCAGAGCAACCTGGAAACCCACAAAAAGCCCGCCGGGCTTTTGCGTTTTCCCGAGGGCCCCGCCGGGCTTATGCATTTTCCCTACGGGCCCTCCAGGAAAACCCTAAAGCCAGGCGAGATGCAGCTTAATATCATAGAGGGCCCAAATCGGGCACGTTCGGTGTTTCTTGTTGAGACACACACACACACACACACACACACACACACACCTAGAGAGAGAGAGAGAGAGAGAGACAGAGAGAGATGACCATCTTTGTAGGTACGTCGAGAGGAGAGAGGGGGTCGTGAGAGAGAGAGAGACAGAGAGAGAGAGATCAATGATTATCTTCGTTGTGGACCTACGTAGTGTCGCCACAATTATAATGACTACTTGCACGCAAAAAGCAGACATCATTTGATACACTTACAACCACAAATAGCTCGTAGATGCGTTAGCACATGTGCTCCAATTTGCAAGGAATGCTTGGCATTGTTGTGTAGCTCTCTCCGAGCCAATTGTCATGGTGCATTTGAATCTCCAATGCAACGAGGGGGCAAGAAGTAGCGTTAGGATGAAGTGCCATTTCACCCTGGCTTCTACAAGTAGAATAACTTATAAATGATGTTTTTAACCATAATCCGCATCATATCATAACTGTCAAAAAATAAGACTTTGATATGGGAAATTGAGTTATGTCGTGTTGTTGACCCATGGGTCAACACTCCCCCCCTCCGAATTCATGTCCTCTCTGACATCACCTCATTGTCAATGTCGTTGCGGTCTTTGTTGTTGTTTTTCTTTCTTGTGATTTATGTCCTTCATATCCATCTATTGTTGTCATTATAGGGCTATTGCTAGATCTAAATTAAAAAAGAAGCCAATCTCGTTCAGCTTGACTCTTATCATCATGGATAGATAAAGCTGCAAATTCATCCATTGGAAGTTGTTTAGTAATTTGATCACAACCTCTTTTTGTTTCCATAAATATGATCACTTTACTTCCATCCATCATTCACTTTAGTAAATCTGGCAATTTTGAGTATTTCTCATTCTAAAGCGAATGATGGATGGAAGTAAAGTGACCATATTTATGGAAACAAAAGAGGTTTTGATCAAGTTACTAAAAAACTTCCAATGGATGAAATACAATCGTTTTGATTTGAGATTCAAAACCATGTTTGCTAGGGGCTTTTCAATTCTTTGCCTTCTTCGTATCACTGGTGCGGACATTTTTCTCCATTGCTTTCAATTGAATACTGCAGACATAAGAACTAGATGTTCAGTTAAAATAAATAAAAAAACTTTTCAATATATTAGAAAAAAAATCACTAAGAAAGCAATCAAATCTACACAATATGAGATTTGCAATGCACTCTAGTCAATTCCACATATCGACCACATATGTTCTGAGAGAACATACACATTGCAATGCACTCTCTACATGACATTATGGAAACAAAAATAATATGAAATTGTCAATGCAATTATAAATAAAATGATTAGTTATATATCCTCTGCCATCTGAAAACAATAAGACACAACTATTTTCACATGCTACAAAGAATCATCAACATTTACATTGAAATGATGATAATTATTTGCAAAACACACATGAAAGAAATAATATCGATGATTGACCATCTCATGCACTAACAATCTTTTAAATATAATAGATAATTCACTCCCTATATAAACCAATGCATAAAACAAGGCAATGAAATATTCAATACTTGGAATGGCCAACAAGTATGTCTTGTCCATCACAAAGATAGCCATCACAATATTGCTTGAAATTAGGGACCTTTGTGAGCATAAATGGAGTTGGAGATGAAGATGAGCTATTCCTTAGTATATCCATCAAATGAGGGAAAGTATAAGTTTGTGTAACTCTCAACTTTTCTAAAAACTTACTGAACATTGCATCTATGTCCTCATGTGTATGCCCAACCATTAAAAAAATTTCCTAGTTGAATGGTTTTGAAAACGCCCCTTGCAACAAGCGTGGACAACTAGGCAAATAAGTATCAATTTTTGTTCTCCCCTGCACAATTATCTAACTGTAGCAACAAGTTCTCCGGTAACTTGCAAAATGATGGACCCAATTCCTCTTCTATAGTTTTTGATGTCTGCACAATGGGCTCTTTGCCTTCACTCAAGTTGTGGTAGTCCAAATCATCCCTTGAGTTCAAAGAATTTAGTAGTGAGTCCAAAGCATCCCTTGAGTTCAAAGCATTTAGTATTGCTTGCTAGATCACCAAGAGGATGCTTATCTATCCTCTCTAGGTTATGTAAACAATTAGCAATTGAGCCAATTGTAAGATTTGGATCAGCTTGGCCACAAAACATTCAAGACAAAGTAACCGCAATGACCTTGTCCATGTCCATGAGTGATCATACCTATCAATGCCACTTGAAAATTGTATCCGGAGTCCACACCCTTAGGAACAACATGTAATCTAGGAATTGAAGTCTTCTTTTGATCCATCTTTTTATGAATTATGCATACATACTTTTGTGGTTGAGTTTTTGAATATGTGCACCATGTATAATATAGGCTCTTGCAACTCTTTTGTTGTGCCATGTGAACCTCTCTCTCTCTCTCTCTCTCTCTCTCTCTCTCTCTCGCTCTCTCTCGCTCTCTCTCTAGAGAAGAAATCTTTCATCAAGAGAATGTTTAGCTTCTAGCCTTGCCTTGATTGATCGTAAACATTGCACTTAAGAGAATCACTTGTGTTTGTTAAAGTGACATGTGGGTTCCACATTCTACCAAAAGAAGATTGAGATAACTTCTTCTCATAACCTATTTCGTCAAGTGTCATGTTGATTTTGCTTAAAATGTCAACCTGTTTGTACATTGATGGAATCACTAATTGAGTGTCTCTTGAGCCATCTAATAGTGTTCTACTTTTGTGTGGCATCTTCTCGGAGTTGGTATCCACAAACTCATTTAGCAATGCTCTTGCTAAATTAGTATGTTGAAGTCCTCGTCTCAATGTGCATGTGTTACCATGCACATAATGGCGCACACCATTTTAAATTTTTTCCTTCTAGTGGTACAATGACGTCTTTGGTATTCCATGTAGCCCATACCATGCTCTACAACAAACAATAGAGCCATTTATCTTGAATTGGTATCGAATATTTTCCTCTTTCTGATAGCATATAGATAGGACATCATAAACATAATTAGTGCGTGCTTTTTGAGACTCTCCCCAAAATTCTTACCGTCCATAACCTTGTCACCATATCTTGATCTGCAAACTAATAGCACTTTTCTCCACAACAATCAATACATGAAACCCTTTGAATTGACTCAGTTATGCAAGATAAAAAGCAGAAGCTGGTGCTACTCTTGTTTTCCGAGATCTGTTGATAAAAGTGTAGTGCCGCTTCATTAACGATGTAGCAATGGTATTCCCATCACCATAATTTCTAGCATTATCATCATTGAATACATCAAATTTTTCACATCTAGAATGCATCCCATTAATAGGAACAAAGCATTGTAATGGGATCCCATCCAACATGGTTGTCTGCTTGATGGGCCACTTTACCAAAGTGATGCTAGCCACGTTAGACATGTTCTCACTAATTTCATCCTCCCTTTCAATACCCATACCCACAAAAATCATCACCAAGTACATGGAAGTTAACATAATTGTTTGGAAATACATATAAGATGGTCCCTTCTTCTACAATCTGCATCATTGTGTCATCCTTTAAAAGTACCCTTTGATTTTTCCAAGATTCTCATATCAATGTTTCAAACTCTGGGCTTATTCTAGGTGTTGCATTTGTAAGTAGAGGATCACGTAGTCACCTTGTTCATCACCACTTTAGCTTTCATTTGTGTCAATTGGGTTGTCATTTATCATGATAGACTGCAAAAGAAGCTTGGGCCATCGAACGGCACTCCATAATGAACTTTGGAGAGATGTGGTATCCATTGTTAGCAAAGGGATCGCCACATCCTTCAAACATTCCTCCACTAATATAGATACATTTGCTTGGCCAGCTATCTTTGTACCACCACATGTGAAATCTACATCTGTTCTACACACACAACCAATGCCAACAATTTCATTATCAAGATTCAAATGTACTTTCTCCCCAGATTTGAAGTCCATCTTGCAAGTGAAAAAAATTCTATGTCAAGTTCATACTCATGGGTACTTCTCTTTGAGAAAAATTTTATAATTTCCATTATAAAAGACTTGAGGGTTATGAATGTTAATAGTCTGACAACTTTCAATTTAAGGAGTCCCAATAAAAGTGGATAAATGGTGACCCACCTACTATATTACAACATAGCTTGGACAAGTGGTGGACCTAGTTCTAATGTCATCACTAAATGAATATAGAACTTGCATATCAATGTCCAAGTAATCTTTAATTATTTCAATGGAAGAAACATTTGAGAAGTGGTGCATATTGGCTCAAGAACCCCCTCCCTATTTAATTGGCATAGCTTGGACAAGCGGTGGACCTATTTTTAAAGCTCAACGTCCAAGGTGAACTAGTGCATGACCCTGCTTCCTAGTGTCCAAGTAGTCATTGCCCCAAACCATCCATGGTAGTAAACATAGTACCTCCACCCCATTCAGCTATTGACCTTGAAACAATAGTGATAGCTTCTTTCAATAGAGCTAGCTTGGACAAGTGGTGGAACATAAAACCACCTTGGGCTAAAACCTTCATAACACAATGGTTAGTAGGTTAGACAAGTGATGGACCACTTCCCAAACCATCCCTGGTAGTAAACATAGTAGATACACTCCATTCACACATTGACCTTCAAACAATAGACATAGGTTTTTTCAATAGAGCTAGCTTGGATAGGTGGTGGATCTTCAAACCACCTTGGGCTAAAACCTCTATAACACAATGGTTAGTAGGTTGGAAAAGTGGTGGACCTCTGCCCCAAACCATCCATGGTAGTAAACATAGTAGCTACACTCCATTCACACATTGATAATCAAACAATAGAGGTAGGACTTTTCAATATAGCTAGCTTGAACAGGAATGGATAAAATGTTGGACAAGTGGTGGACCTCTACCCCAAACCATCCATGGTAGTAAATGTAAAGAAAGAGGATGCAAGAGAGCTACACAAGACAAGCACAAAGCACACAGAGATGGAAAGATTCTTCTTCGTCTCACAGAAAAGAGAGTACAAAATGACTAAGTGCTAAAACTGAAAAGTAGCACATATGTACATGTGGTCACTAAGTGTGAACTCGCTAGAAGCGTACTAGGCTGGCACTATAAGTGTAGTCCAGCTATAGAATCACTAGCAGAGATCCTCCGTGTTGGTCACCAAATGCGCCAATGAGTAAATGTTGTAAGCGGCCAAGACCCGTAGTGGATGCTAGCTCAAGATGTAGAGCTCGACATCTCAACACTCCCCCTCAAGCTGTGCATGTCGCAGAGTCCATGCATAGTTCGAAAACGTCGAAGCTTCTCAGCTCCGAGGGCCTTGGTAAAGATATCCACTATCTTCTCCTCTGTGCTGACATAGAGCAAGTCGATGTCGCCCGCCAACACTCGCTCTCGAACGTAGTGGTAATGGACCTCTATGTGCTTGGTCCTGGCATGGAACATAGGGTTCCTAGCCAACTGCATGCTACTGAGGTTGTCACAATGGATGAAAATATGCTGGTCCACCTGCACTCCCAAGTCCTCAAGTAATGTGCGTAGCCAAGCTACCTCTCACACCGCAACTGCTGCACCTCTGTACTCGGCCTCTGTGCTCGATAAAGCAACCGTAGGCTGCTTTTTGCTGCTCCAACTAATAGCAGCACTCCCAAACGAGAACATGAAGCCACTCGTAGATCTCCTATCAACAATGCTACCTGCCCAATCTGCATTTGTATACCCATACAATGCTAATGGCGCATCTGCTGCATAGAACAATGCTAGTCAAGAGTCCCTTGCACATACCGAAGTGTGCGTCGTACTCCATCCAAATGTGGCTTCCTCGGAAGCTGCATTGTGTGCGTATGTCGCACGTGTCAATGCAAGGAACTTGCCGATACACCATGTGCGAGCCACAAATGGCTCCAAGCACACAACAAGCCTAAACTAGTAATCTCAAAGAAGGCGATGGTGTGTCACTCACCGCTCTACGCTTGCTTCGTGGAGGATTCCTCACCGCGAAGAAGAAGGAGACACTGCTACGCCGTGCTCAACCGCCTCACCGCCGTCATGCCGCCGCAATGCTCGATCGTACACTCTCTCTCTCTCACACACATACACACACACACACACACACACACACACACACACACACACACACACACACACACACACAGGAGGTGAAGAAGAAGAAGATGGAGATGGAGATGGAGCAAGAGCACTCTTCTATTGCACAAATGAGAGAATGGGTCAATTTTAGGTTTAGGTGACTTTTATATGAGCTCGCCCCATTCACATTTGGGCGCCCATGCTTAGCCAACTAACCCTTGCGTGTTCCAGTTAGAGTGCGCCTCTCATCGATGATCACTCTACCCTTTTCCTATTGGACCGACAAGTCCGGTGCCTGACTCTACTAAATAAATAATACGGCATCCGTCGTAGGCAATAGGGTGTCTGTGAGCCACGAGGGTTAACATGCCCCCCTTCCTGATGTAGATTCCATCCTCGGAAGCTATTGACTTGAAGCTTGTTATGTCCATGTTGTAGAGCGCCCACACTGGGAACCTCTAGGGCTCTAGTACCATAGACAATACATGTGAGTAAAGTACCAAATCAAGCCAGGATTTCTCTTCCAGCATTAGATTTTTCATTTGTGGCACTTATGTTTTTTGCTTCCATTTCCTTTGTATTCTCACTAGTGTTTTTGTTGTTTAAGTGAGCAAGCTTCTCTATGCCTTAAACATTCCTAAGGTCTCAAATAGTCAGATAATTTTATCAGTTAGGCCTAGTGGTCAAGTAAATGAGTTAACATAAAGTCACGGTCTCCTAATCTCAAGGCTCGTCCATAAGATTAAACTCTAGTTCCATCAACTTAAGCAAAGACAAATTTATACATCTATAATGGCAGATAATAAACATAACTATTGCACTCAAACAAACCATGAAAAATCATTATAGCAATTATACATATCCACCAACATGAATCATGGAAAGTAGTACACCTGGAGGTATGGATTTGTTCATTTCGTCGAAGCAGATGTCCTCCGCCATGTGGATGGAAATCCATATAAGTCCTACCTAACACATCCAAAAAACAAGCACTATACCTCTAGGAGGCATGTCAATGTGAAAAAATTAAAACTCCTAGAAAACAAACTCAAAACACAATCCAGACCCCTAACCTACCTATCTGTCATCCCTTTTAGAATCAAGGAAAGAGGATGTTATATAAACCGGGTGGCCACCCTAAGGCTAGGCCTCTATCCTCATCATCTACATAAACGAAATCATTTTCCGTGAGGCCATAGTCTTCCTCGGTCTCTATTATTTTTTCTTCATCATCCTCTTGCGCAAGCGTGTTAATCAAGAACCTCGCGATGCGTGGATACTCATCTTGTGCAAAAGAATAAGCATGTGCCACCAGAGAAACATTCGCTACTGGGTAGGGATCACTAGTTATCCATAGACGTATCAGCCATTCTAACTCCTCAAAATTTTTCTCGCGCGCAAGTCTCTCTACCAAATCCCATTTGCAAGAAAGTACAGGGTAGGAGATGTGATAAGCCCAAAGTGCAGCCATAAGATGCTTGTCCCAATCACTTTTGTGATTGTTTACATGTTTAGTGATGATCTTGCAGATCATACCATTTACCTTTTCCACCAAACCATTGCATTGTGGGTAGTAGGGAGTTGAGTGTCGTCGTGAGATACCTAACTTCTCCATTAGCTCTCCTACAAGGTCTCCTCTAAAACCTGGTCCCCTGTCAGAAATTATTTCAAGAGGAGTGCCAAAATGGCAACAAATGTTTTCAAATACGAACTTAGCCACTTCCTTAGCTGTAATCCGGGTGGTGGCAACTGCTTCAGCCCACCTGGTCATGTAGTCCACACCCATGATGATATAAAATTTACCTGATTGGCTCCTTGGCAAAGGCCCAATAGCATCAATTCCCCATTTCTCAAAGGGTCCATATGAGATTATAGGAGTCTGTGGCTCATATGTGAGCCTCCTATCCCCTGCCTTTTGACATTCCTTGCATGTTTT
Organism: Adiantum capillus-veneris; assembly: GCF_014529385.1. NCBI lineage: Eukaryota > Viridiplantae > Streptophyta > Polypodiopsida > Polypodiales > Pteridaceae > Adiantum > Adiantum capillus-veneris. Next base: position 43,520,120 of record NC_140933.1, on the reverse strand, counting down.
ACACCAATGATGCACATCCCTATGTAGACTAGGCCATACAAACCCGGCTTGTAGAATCTTTCTACTAGTGATGTCAAGTGCAAAGTGTCCTCCACAAACACCATCATGGCAACTTGAAATGATTTCAGTGATCTCTCTAGATAGAGGTACACGCCTAAGAATTTGATCCTTACCCTTGCAGTAGAGGTCGTCATTGATAAGGCCGTATTTTGTTGCCTTGCGCACAAGCCACTGCTTTTGGCCCTTAGTAAGATCCTTAGGACACTCTCCTGTGTCCAAGAAACTCATGATGCTGTGTTAGATTGTCATTATGCTAGAAAAATTATCTTATAATTAATGTTCTGAATAATTTTTATAATTATTTATACAGAATTACACTGTTTTTTAGAGAAAAGTAAAGGGGGAAATGATCAAATTAATCCAAAATGATTTAAGATAATTATCAGAGATAAATTATATTTTATAGAACTCGTGATAATGATCTTAACCTCAGATAATTAGTTTAACTAATTATCTCAATAGAATTACACTATTTTTAGGAGAAAATAAAAGGGGGAAAATAGCAAACTAATCCAAAATGATTTGAGATAATTATCAGAGGAGAAAAACATCTTATAAAATCCGTGATAATTATCTTAACCTCAGATAATTAGTTTAACTAATTATCTCAGCAGAATTACACTGTTTTTAGAAAAAAATAAAAGAGGGAGAATAGCAAACTAATCCAAAATGCTTTGAGATAATTATCAGAGGAAAAATACATCTTATAAAACTTGTGTTAATTATCTTAATCTTAAACAATTAGTTTAACTAATTATCTCAGCAGAATTACACTGTTTTTAGGGAAAAATAAAAGGGGGAGAATAGCAAACTAATCAAAATGCTTTGAGATAATTATCAGAGGAAAAACACATATTATAGAATTTTGTGATAATTAATTTAATCTCAAAAAATTAGCTTAACTAATTATCTCAACAAAATTACATTGTTTTTATGGGAAAATAGAAGGGGGAGAATAGCAAACTAATCCAAAATGCTTTGACATAATTATCAAAGGAAAACCACATCTTATAGAACCCATGATAGTTATCTTAATATCAAACAATTAGTTTAACTAATTATCTCAGCAAAATTACACTGTTTTTAGGAGAAAATAAAAGGGGGAAAATAGAAAATTAATCCAAAATGATTTGAGATAATTATCAAAGAAAAAAACATCTTATGAAACCCGTGATAATTATCTTAACCTCAGATAATTAGTTTAACTAATTATCACAGTAGAATTATACTATTTTTAAGAAAAAACAAAAGAGAAAAAATAGCAAACTAATCCAAAATGCTTTGAGATAATTATCAAAGTTGAAATACATCTTAATCAATGCGTGATAATTATCTTAACCACAAATAATTAGTTTAGTTGATTATCTTAGTAAAAAAATACTATTTTTTAGGGTAAAGTAAAGAGAGAATTAGTAAATCATGTGAAATCGTTACATACTATTTATCAAAGTAAGATTAGATAATAAAAAGGTTGTGATAATTATATAAAGGTTAGAAACTTAGTATAGATCTTTATCTAAGTCAAAATATACTAATTCTGGCTGAAATTTGAAGGGAGAATTATTAAATCATGTTATATGTTAGGATAGCCTAGAAAACCCTTAGGGAAGCTATGGAAAAGTTATCATGCATATTTAGGCAAATAAGAAATTACTAGGTCAATAATTTACCAATTAAGACTATAAATTTAACCTAGATTTGGGTAAAATTGGATACAAAGGTCAAGTCTAGCTTTCGGATAATTTACCTAATGATTAGACGTCTTTTTTATAAGGAATAAGAAGTTATGGCACCTAAAAGGACCCGAGCCAATCCTACATCTGATGATAAGGGCAAAACCCTAAAAAGAACTAGAGCGTCACACAACGATGAAGCTGGGCCTAGTAGTAGGCCTATGGAGGAGAGTCTTCAGGCGCTAGCGTAGCAGCAGATAGCCGATCAGTCCCAAGTGGGTTTCCCATTATTCAATTAAGTCTTTAAATAGTTTAAGTTTTTTTATAAGTTAACATTGCATACGTAAGGAGTGAGTAAGAATAAAAAAAGGAATGGTTGGTAAAAAACAGAAGGTAACTTTCAAGAAACCAACGTGTATTTGTTTATAAAGTAGGAAAGAATTGTTTGGGTTAAAACTGGTTGAATTAGGAAAGATATGATTGATCATCCTTAAGACAACTTGTCTCAAGACACCTCCGACTCCTTGGTATAAATTGATGATAATGATGGCTTTTCAGCGACGGATAAGTTGGTTACCCCCATGAACGATGAGTTTCTACTCCGTGTCATGTCTTGATGTTTCTACATAAGTTAGGATACCGTTTTATCCTAGGGGAGCCGCCCGGTTGTATGGGCACCCGGAACCTTGGGTGGGGGTTTATCCACTTCGGATTGTGAATAAGGAATGGGTGCCGTTTTTTCACCCTTAGGTGGTCTTGAGACAAGAAGAGTACTTGTCATGGTTATTATTGGACAATGTTTTAATTGACAATACCCTGTCTTAAGTTGAAAGATGTCTGTTGGTAAAAAAAATGTTTTCAATACTATTTTCAAGGTCTGTTTTAATGAAATCTGGTTATGAAGGATAAAAGAAATCATTATTTTAATTGTGATAAGAACATGGTAGTAATTAAATATCAAATGAATCATGTGTGAGTGCGGGGTGGTAAGTGGGGATTGACTAAGGTTGTCAATCAAGGACGGGTGGACCTCATTAGTCAGGTAACTATCCATCCCTGCGCACTAAAACGTTTTGAAAACTTCTTCATTTGGAAGAGGAGTCCACCAGCGGCTGTGCCCTCACATATGTAGGGGGGAAGAAGCGTTGGTTGAAGATACCTTAGCCCAATTTGTGGAAGTTATAGGGCCGAATTTTTTTTTTGGACTTTTAATACGTTGTCCCGTTTCCGCTGCGAGACAGGACTAGGTCTTCTTCTAAGGCTATAGACCCAAGCCATGGTCTATTCCTTGGATTTTTCTTGTTTAGAGAATCTAATTTTTATCAGACCTAGATACCTATCAAGGATCCCATCCCGATCTTGGTAGAGGCGGGTTGGGGATCTTACCAGTGGTATCAGAGTGTGTGCTAATTAAATTCTTGGACCTAGGGAAAAGTTTAAGATGTTAGGTTGAAATAAGAGATCTTTGATAAATTCAATTAAAGAGGTAATTAATTTAAAAGAGAGAGAGAAGAAAGAGAGAGAATTATCCCCATCTTTGCATGTAGATTTCCATCAGGCCTACTGCAAATCCATGGATTTCAACATTAGGTTCATGAGAGCTTGCCTATCCCGACACTATTCAATGCGAAAAAGCGTGATGAAATGGCTAGATAAGAGATTTTTTCCTTCCACTTGGAGGATCAACTGGTCAGGATCTGGTGGAGTTTTCTTCATTGATGCAGGAGAGTTAGAAGGTTTAGAACTAAATATGAAGAGACTCAAATGGGCCGAAGATCTTCAAGTGATTGAAGTATACTTTTTCATTGGAACGGAGAATCGAGAGGAAACCCTTGTAATAGGTGATATCCAAGTATCACAAAATCAGTGGGTGTTTGATCAGGTATCTAAAGTAATTTACCCAGGTAGAATTAGGTCCATAGGTGTAGGCCCTAGTTTTAATGGACGAAAAGATGTTCTATATTTTGATCCTATATCTGATCCACCCAAAGTCCACAAGATTCTAGTGTAGGATTGTCGTCACCCTTGTACATAGTAGGACCTTCATGGATTGTATTAACTCTTGTACATATTATGGTTCTCATGGGTATGCTATAAGCAGTTTTTTTTATGGCTTGGCAATTGTCTTCATTTGGTACTCGTGTAAGTAGCCTTTACACTATTGCTCAAGAGAAAAAATCAGTACTAAAGCAAGTTCAACTCCCTACTTTCAAGGGAGAGGGACCCAATTTAGAGCGAGATGCCGAAGCATGGCTAGATGCTATGGACGACTATTTTAAAACTGCAAGAACTGTTCAGGAAAAGCAAACAATGTTGGGTATGTTCCGTTTCAGCGGAGATGCCAAACTTTGGTGGAAGCAACACTGCAGAGATAATCCCACGAGTACTCAATCTTGGGAGAAAATGAAGCAAGAAATCAAAGAACGCTATCTCCTCTTGCACATCAGGCTATCAAGATGAACGAATTCTTTGGTCTACGCCAACTAGGACTTTCATTAGAGGAGTACTACACCAAGTTTGTGTCTTTACGATGCTATGCTCCTCAGATAACCATGGAGCAACAAATTTCCCATTTCTGTCAAGTCCTCAATAAACCCCTGAGTACACGTCTCGAAGCCATGAGGCCTACATCAATACAGGATGCCCTTCTCAGGGCTAAGCCTCTTGCAGCCGAAGGAACCAACTCTACAAGGAACTATAATGGATTTAATAACTTTAGGGGAAGAGTCAGGGGCCCTTTCAACCAAGGATATCAACAATGTGGAGTAGCTGCAGCAGTGAACTTGGAGCATACCTTCCCAAACGTGAGGTGCTATGGATACAATCAAATGGGGCACTATAGAAATAATTGTCTAGAAGAGCAAAACCCTCGAACTACTGCTAGACCCATTCCTCAAAATCAAGGAGATAATCTAAGAGGACATAGAAATGGAGGATGAGGTAGAGGAAGAGCAAGAGGAGCCAAATCTTATGCAATCATGGGAGAACCAACCTTAATAAATGAGGAAGATGAAAGAGCCAATCGCTTGGCTACAGTAAGTAATCCTAGAGCACAACAACTATAGGCAGTTTTGTAAACCACTATAAGTCGATAATGTAAAACTTTGAGTTACTTATATATTATAATGGTATACATTATTCCCTTTTCCAAAATTACTAAAGGAGTGTAAATTAAATTAGCATTCAATCAAAAAAATTAAGGGTTGAACTAGCAAATGAGGCAGAGGTTCTCGATAGTAACAAAAGAATTTAAATCTTGAGAATGAGATAGTTATCAAGAAACCAACTCACATACTTTGTGCACACGATAGTCTTCCTTGGAAAATGACCTAGATATGAAAGTATTAAGGTACGAGACTAATAGGAAGCCGAAAATAACTCTTGGTATGATACTTCTTAAAACCCTTTACATATTGTTGGTCAACCAGGTTTGAGCACAGAGAGCGTACCTCTTGTGCAATGGTGGAAGGTTGTGCCGAACGCAGATTGCTCAGAATGGCAAGAACACGTTGAGTGCGTTCAGATTGGCAAAGCTAGAATACGTGATACTTGTCGAACGCTAATTGCTCTGAATGGTCAATTAGACCGAGGGCGTTCATGTTAACAAGGCGGATTTATGGGTCTTCTATGGAATTGGTTTAGCCTAGTTTTTTGAGATGATACAAATGGTTTGTAAAGGTTTTTAAGATGAGCTCAACACTGAGAGTTTCTTGGGGAAAAGTTGACTAGCAAGTAACTTTAACTAGGGAAAGAAGTCTGCGAAACAGAGTAACCAGAGAACATTTAGTAAAATGGAAGGACTACCCCACTGAAGACACCACATGGGAGGACGAAGTATCACTTTTCAAAGATTTTCCCAAATTCGGTTGAGATGAGGACATCTCAATTTCTTAAGTTGGGGTGATTGTAAGATTTTCAGTTTCTGAAACCTTAGAAATTGTACAAAGCCTGATCAAATTAACTTGGTTATTAAGAAAACATGGTAGAATGATCCAACTATGGCAAATATTGGTATTTTTGGAACCGTAACCAGAGCTTTACTAGGGTTAGAAATTTTTCAGAACCGAATTTCGATAAAATCTGAAAAAGTTACGGGCTCTGAAAGGTTACACTATGAATTTAATTAGTTAAGTAAAATAGAATGGTTTCAGTAATTATTACTGCTAAAGACTTTTTATCCTAAGGTTCTAGAAATTGCAGATATTTCCAAGTTTAATGATTAAAAGTTAGGAAAAATAGCAGAAACCGATTCTGGAAGCTGGGAGGGAGGGCTGTGTGGGACAGTAATGAACTTGCCCAAGTCAAAATTAGTAGCAGGGGGCGCCATCTTGAGCCTGGGGACTGCTTGAGCTCCAAGCAACTCCTTTTTTCAGCCTATGAGAGCTTGTGAGTGCCAGAAACGTATAAATAGGACCCCTTGCTTCACAGTTTGAGACAGACTCGGAGCCTTGGTAAATTCTCTCTCATCTAGAGAGACCTCTACGCAAAAATCACTACAGAGCAAAGCTCTAGTTTCTTAATCAACGGTAATTAGCACTAACATTTTTTAATTAGTAGAACTATGTTAACCTATTTATATTTTTCTTAATTAATGAAAGATTAAATCTATTTATACTCTTAAATTATCTCTTAATTCAAAATTCTCTGCTGATTATTGAGATTAAGCTTAGGAGCACTAAGCTAATTAATTATTATATTATATTAGGGCTGAAATTACTTATTTTAACCATAAATTAATGATAATTATACTAATTAAATTTAATTTAAGATGAGATAATTAGCAGAGCTGTGTTATGCTGTCATTATGCTAGAAAAATTATCTTGTAATTTTTTGAGTAATTTTTATAATTATTTAAGCAAAATTACACTATTTTTTAGAGAAAAATAAACGGAGAAATGATCAAATCAATCCAAAATGATTTAAGATAATTATCAGAGGTAAATCACATCTTATAAAATCCATGATAATGATCTTAACCTCAGATAATTAGTTTAACTAATTATCTTAGTAAAATTACATTGTTTTTAGGATCAAAAAAAAGGGGGAGAATAGAAAACTAATCCAAAATGCTTTGAGATAATTATCAGAGGAAAAAATATCTTAATTAGAATCCGTGATAATTATCTTAATCTCATTAAATTAGTTTAACTAATTATCTCAGTAGAATTATATTTTTTTTAGAAAAAACTAAAAGAATGAAAATAGAAAACTAATCTAAAATGCTTTGAGATAATTATCAGAGGAAAAAAAGATCTTATAAAACCCGTGATAATTATCTTTACCTGAGATAATTAGTTCAACTAATTATCTCAGTAGAATTACATTGTTTTTAGGAAAAAATAAAAGGGGGGAAATAGCAAACTAATTCAAAATGATTTGAGATAAATATTAGAGCTAAAATACATTTTAATCAATCCATGATAATTATCTTAACCATAGATAATTAGTTTAGCTTATTATCTTAGTAGAAATACACTATTTTTGAGAGTAAAATAAAGAGGGAAATGAGTAAATCATGTGATATCATTACATACTATTTATCAAAGTTAGATTCCATAATAAAAAGACCCTGATAATTATGTTAAGGTTATAGATATTTATCTAATCAAAATATACTAATTCTGGCTGAAATTTAAAGGGAGAAATTAGTCAATCATGTTATATGATTATATTCTATTTATCAGAGTTATATTACATAATAAAGAGGTGGTGATAATTATGTCAAGGTTAGAAAAGTAGTATATATATTTATTTAAGTCAAATTATATTAATTTTAGCTAAGAATTGAATATGGAAATTATATAACTAAGTTAAAAAAATAATAAGAATATTACCAGAGGTAAATAATATCATTATCTACTTGTGATAATTATACCATAGTTTATTAGTGAGTTTAGAAAATTATAATTTACTAAAAGTTCTATTTTTGGCAAAAGATCAATTAGAATAAATAGACTTTGCGGTCAAAAGTTTTTAGGAAAATTGTAGTACGTGTAAACCTGTGATATAAAGTTAAGGAAATGAAATCTTTGAGAGAGAAAAAATAAAATAAATACTAAACTCAAAATAAGCAGATTCCAAGCTTAAGATTCGATGATGAAATTAGGAAAAAGATATAGAAAATTATAAGAAAATTAGGATAGCCTAGAAAACCCTTAGGGAAGCTATGAAAAAAGTTATCATGCCTATTTAAGCAAATAAAAAATTACAAGGTCAAGGATTTACCAATTAAGACTATAAATTTAACCTACATTTGGGTAAAATTGGATACAAAGGTTAAATCTAGCTTTTGGATAATTTACCTAATGATTAAACGTCCTTTTTATAAGGAATAAGAAGTTATGGCACCTAAAAGGACTCGAGCCAATCCTACATCTGATGATGAGGGCAAAAATCTAAAAAGAACTAGAGCATCACACGACAATGAAGCTGGGCCTAGTAGTAGGCCTATGGAGGAGAGTCTTCAGGCGCCACCGCAGCAGCAGATGGCCGATCAGTCCCAGGTGGGTTTCCCATTATTCAATTAAGTCTTTAAAAAGTTTAAGTTCTTTTATAAGTTAACATTGCATACGTAAGGAGTGAGTACGAATCAGAAAAGGAATAGTTGGTCGAAAACAGAAGGTAACTTCCGAGAAACCAATGTGCATTTGTTTATAAAATAGGAAAGAATTGTTTGGGTTAAAACTGGTTGAATTAGGAAAGGTATGATTGATCATCCTTAAGACAGCTTGTCTAAAGACACCTCCGACTCCTTGGTATAAATTGATGATAATGATGGCTTTCCAGCCACGGATAAGTCGGTTACCCCCATGAACGATGAGTTTCTACTCCATGTCATGTCTTGATGTTTCTACATAAGTTAGGATACCGTTTTTATCCTAGGGGAGCCGCCCGGCTGTATAAGCAACTGGTTTGGTGTATGAGCACCTGGAACCTTGGGTGGGGGTTTATCCACTCCGGATTGTGAATAAGGAATGGGTGCCATTTTTTCACCCTTAGGTGGTCTTGAGACAAGAAGAGTACTGGTCATGGTTATTATTGGACAATATTTTGATTGACAGTACCCCGTCTTAAGTTTAAAGATGTCTATTGGCAAAAAGAATGTTTTCAATACTGTTTTCAAGGGCTGTTTTAACGAAATCTGGTTATGTAGGATAAAAGAAATCATTATTTTAATTGTGATAAGAATGTGGTAGTAATTAAATATCAAATGAATCATGTGTGAGTGCGGGGTGGTAAGTGGGGATTGACTAAGGTTGTCAATCAAGGACGGGTGGACCTGATATCCATCCCTGCACACTAAAACGTTTTGAAAACTTCTTCATTTGGAAGAGGAGTCCACCAGCGGCTGTGCCCTCACATATGTAGGGGGAAAAAAGCGTTGGTTGAAGATACCTTAGCCCAATTTGTGGAAGTTATAGGGGCGAAATAGTTTTTTTTGGACTTTTAATACGTTGTCCCGTTTTTGCTGCGAGACAAGACTAGGTCTGCTTCTAATGCTATAGACCCAAGCCATTGTCAATGGTAAAGGTCTATTCCTTGGATTTTTCTTGTTTAGAGACTCTGATTTTTATCAAACCTAGAGACCTGTCAAAGATCCCATCCCGATCTTGGTAGAGGCGGCTTGGGGATCTTACATTGTAGGTGAAGCAACCATTTTGTGGTGTGCACAGTGCGGGTATGCTTCTGCTTTTGTAGAGTGCTATGAAAAAGACCTTCTTTACGTGAAGCTGATGGACCTTCAAAAAGTACTTTCTACTCTCTTCTCCTTAGCTTCTCTCTCTCTCTCTCTCTCTCTCTCTCTCTCTCTCTCTTGCCCCACATAATAGGCATTAGGTTGGACAGCTTTTAATGATACCATACCTCGGAATGGAGGCAGACATGCAATGTGCAAAGTAATCCCTCAAACAAGGAGTTGTTGTGCAAGAAGCACAATAAAGAAGCTCTTCTTCATAGCACTCTATAGAAGCAAGAGCACTCTCGCACTGTGCACAACACAGAACGATGGTTACATTTACAACCATAGCTATTTATCTGTACTCAAAATGATGGCTACATTATGTAATAGTAGCATAGCACCCGAAGGTTAGACGCTTCCTCTTGGGTATAGTCCTTTTTTAATCATGGCGTTGCGGTCATTGATCCACTCATGTATGGATTACCGGAGCGTACCTTTGGTGTTACCACGGTTGAGACTGTGATGATATCTAAAGAGGTTCCACTTGACCTTTGGTAGTACTAGCCTCCACTTAGTTCTACTAGTATGTATATGTATCTACGTGCTTGTGTGCTAATATAATTGTGTACGTATTTATAGATGAGTGAGTAGGAAGAAAGCTAAATCTCATATTTCTCTTTGTAATATAGATGTCAGACGAGAAACCATATGGTGAGGAGCAACCATCTGGCTCTTCTTTTGGTTAGTTCACATCCCGAGTGGGCTCCCACCCGGGGGGTGGACATTGCCTCCAGTGGACCCAAGTCTTGAGGCTGTGAGAACAAGCAAAGAAATAAAGATTGTTTTTGGCTAGTTAGCCCTAAACCATCAGTGTCATAGTTTTATTTTTGTTATTTGCAGGCATGGACATCCTACACCTACTCTACTCAAGTTCCTCCACCGGTCATAGATCTGGACTATCAGCGGGCTCTCTCTTTATTAGACCAGTACCTCCATTAGACAGAGGGATTGTTTGGCCACTACACTCCGCAGTAGCTTGCAAACCTACAGTCTTTCTCCGTAGTCCACACCATGGGGGAGTCAGGGAGGGACTCCTTACATTCAGAGTCTCGCACTGACGACACCTCAGTCTACGGCCCCTTCTTATCGTCCTACTCCCCTTCCATCGCATGGTCTTACTCCCCTTCCATCGTAGGGTCCCACTCCCATGGAATCAGAGTATCCTACGCCACTCAATTCCACTCCTGATTTGCCAGAATACCGTCGATAAACTTTCTCTAGCGGCACGCATCGACGCTCGTCTCAAGGCAGCGAGCACCGAGAGAGACAAAGCAGCGGTGGATCTTGTGGCTTCACTTGTTTTGGTAGTGGCGGGGGAATAAATTTCCCTATTTCAGAGCATGCCGCCCCTGACACAGAGGATGAGGATACTGACGCACCCATGCCAGACACAAATGGGTGCTACTACAGGGTAAATATGGCAGTGAGTTGGACTTTGGTACATCACAAGGCAGAGCATTTTGATGTCATCTTCAAATTCTTATACATTCAATGTATAAGAACTATTTTGTAAAGTTTAGAGACCAACTGCACGATCATGCACGCTACATTGAGGACGTGCTGCATGCTAGTTCCAAATGCCCCTCATCAACGTTTTTCACAACAATGGTTGGAGAGGTATATAAAATCATTTTTGAAAAACAAGCAGTCTAGTGTATGGCGCACAACAGCCAATCAGGTTAGAAATCCAGCTAGGAGCTATCACATTGGCAACATGGCAGACGCGGAGTGGGAGTGGGCAATGTAAGAAAAGAGCGATCAGGCTGCAAACGGGCTCATCCTATAGACAACACTGCGAAGTTCACACCAGACAAAGTCCCATGCACTATGGCTCAGGAGGCAAGGCAACTGGAAGGACAAATATGTAAGATTGATTAAGTTATAAACTAAAGCGATGATTATAAATATTGTAGTTGATGATTTGTTATTGTTATTGCTAACTTAGAAAAATATCACTCTTACTCCACCAACCAGAGAGATGGTCAAGTATCAAGAGCGACATACAAAATTTGATACTTGGCGATGGTTGTTCAAGAACAATCATATCTCTCGCGAGCAATTTGACACAGTAGCTGGATCACCACAAGCGGTAAGTTTAAACAAGTAATTTTGTATCAATTGTTTTGAGCTGTTGATAATTGGTTAATTTGGTTTGGGTTTATGTAGAGTCAAGGTGATCAAATGTACGTGCCTCTCGATGATGACGAGAACGAGGAGGATTAGATAGATAAATATTTGTCCAAACTTTTGTAAAGTCCCAATGTGGCACAATGTATAGCGCTCTTCTTCCCAACTGGTATCTAGATCATTTTCCAACTCTAAAGAATCTACCCTCAAGGAAAGAGTCAAAAATCTGCACCTCTGATCATATACCTATGCTAGAAACTCCGATGCTCTGGAGGTCTGTGCACGTCTATCACACGTGTCAATACAAGGGACTTGCCAATACACTGTGTGCAAGCCACAAATGGATCCAAGCACACAACTAGACTAATCTAGCAAACTCAAGAGAGCAAGGGTGTGTCACTCACCGCCCTACGCTCGCCTTTGTGGAGGATTCCTCACCGTGAAGAAGAAGGAGCTACTTCCGTGCCGCACTCAACCGCCTCGACACCGCCGTGCCGTCATCGCAATGCTCGATTGCTCGCTCTCTCGCATACACACACACACACACACACACACACACACACACACACACACACAAGGAGATGAAGAAGAAGAAGATGAAGATGGAGCAAGAGCACTCTTCAATTGCACAAATGAGAGAATGAATGATTTTTTATGTGACAACTGCATCTTATAAATGGAATCTCTCCCCACATTTCACCTTCAGTGGAGAGGCCATAACTTCTACAAATCAACTCCAAATTTGTCAAAGTTTGGGAATTTAGAACCTACTTTCTAAGATCTTTCCAATGATATGTTGGCTAATAGGGTTTTGACAAATCATTTATGTACTTCACTGGGTTGCCCACTTCGAACAAGAGAGACAAAGTCAAACCTCCTTATAGGGCCCCTTTGAGATTCCAAATTTTCCCTAATGTTCCCGTTTTACTTCTGTCCCAAAACCTTCAATCCTCCTCTTGAAAGCTATCACAATCTTGGACGAGATTTTCTTTTTATCCTCATCATTGAGGGCATGATGTACTCGCTGACCCTGCTTCTATTTCTGCTCCCCTTTGTTTCTTCTTTCTTTCTCTCTCTTATTTCTTGATCACACAAATAGGTGGATCTTGGGAGTTGTGATTCATCACCTATAATGGATCCCTTTTGCAAGTTTCTCTTGAGGACTGCAAACATACGTAAAACATTAATTACTTGAAATCACTTAAATGTCATATATGCATGCATCATAAGTTAACACTGGCAATTTACTGACCAACGTTAAACACGTTGTCTGCATATCCAACATTGGAGCTAGTTAAAATATTGTTGTCTAGTTCTCCATAGCTCTATGGAGATGGGAGGAGAAGGGAAAAAATATAAAGGAGGGCAAGTCAAGGCCAGCTAGAGAGAGAGAGAGAGAGAGAGAGAGAGAGAGAGAGAGAGAGAGAGAGAGAGAGAGCTCATCGGCTTGGACAACGCAATCTTGGTGCCCGACTATTTAACAAACAAAAGAGCAACAACCCAGATCTGAAATATTGCATAACTAAAGTCAAGAGATGTCATAAAGAATTCACACCAACATTGGGATTGATTAATCTCAATAGCGATTTATGTGGCCACATATCTCTATTTGCATTCCTCATGAGCATATCAACAAAGATATGGTGCTAGGAGTCCCATGGATGCAAACCTATAAAGCTGGCCAAGATTGGGATGAAAATGTTTTAGTGTTAACACTCAAGGGTGGACAAATAAGAGTACCATTTTCTCATATCCATGAAGAGTGGAAAGCCCACTGTTCAACACCAAACCGATCCTCATATTATTGGCATGCAAGGAACCAGGCAATTTTGAGTACCCAAAACCCAACTTGCCGACACTCTTAAGCGGAATTGGGTGCGTAAACAACTGTTGAAAACTAAGAGAAAGTCTTTGGTTACACCTCTATATCAAACACAACCATAGAAACCAAGGTTGCAGTCATCTCAATGGGTATGTAAACCTAAACAAGAACTAGAATCCATGCCCAAACTATCTTTGTATGGATACTGGGGATCAAAGTGGTCGAGCTTATCAAAAGCTCGAACAGTGCAGACAGTCACGTCATACCTAGGTGAGAATGAAGAAAAAACATTGGTATGTAAAATGATGAAATTGAATAGACCAAAGAGAACTTTGGATGTGGTGAATTTGCAGTCAATTATGCTGATTCCATTTGCATAATGACATTGGGAAAGCTACTTAAAATAAGACCACATCTGTGTAAGGATCTACAACTTACCATGGAAAAGATGGGCTTAAACGGGGTGACCCAAGAAAACCTAGAAGCATTGAAAGAAAAGAAATCACATGCTAAAATTTTAAAGTCCATGCCTATGAACAAAGTAGGGGATTACTATGAGGGTAGGGGGTTACTATGAGGGAAACAAAGGAAACACGACCCTTCTGGCACAATACAATGATGTAATGACCATGCTATTTTGGATAGTGGGCGAGGCATTACTATAGCAACAAAAGCTGCCTAGGAAGCTTGGGGAAACCTAGTAATTAGACAAACACGCATGAAACTACAATTGGCAGATGGGCATATTCAGTCAGCTCCTATGGAATTTACTACCAGCACACTTTTGCCATTGTAGATTTTGGGAAAAAACTTAATTATGAGATTATCCTAGGAAGACCTTCTATGAGACAAATACAATTGATCCAGTATTGGGAAAACAATTATCTTTACCTAAAACAAGTTGGGTCAATTAATCGGGTAAATTTGAAGGATCATTCTAACAAGGATGTTTTGAGGACACAAATCCAAGAGTTGGATTTGAAAACCTCAGTGGAAACCAAATTGTCATCATTGATACGTAAAGATACTCCAATTTGGATGTGTGGGGCTTTTGAGTCTGGTAGTTTTTGGAGATAAGATTGCATATTAGACCAAGAGTTAAATGACGCAAAATACATGCTTGAACCCTTTCTTGAACATCCATTTCAACTATTTGAATGGACTCAAATTCTGGTTGCTATGGATGTATGCGTTAACAAATCCACACCCACCCACTTTTTTGATGAGGAGTGTTATGCCATAGTTCCCATTTAGATAGTATCTACTGTGTCATAATAATCAATATCTAATTCTCCTAAATGATTTTCTCATATTAAACTGATCATTTAATGTGGGGAAGGCCAGGGGAGAAAAAGCTAGAATATTGGTTAAGCTAGAAGACCGGCCACACTAGGGATCCAAAGGAGGGAAAATAGGGATCCAAAGGGGGGGGCCATCTGCAAAAGAGCCATGTGCAAAAATGGGCTAAAAAGACCCTAAGGTTCAGCCCATTAAGACTTCCAAAATGCTAAGGTTCCAAAATTCAAAGGTTGTGTCCAAAGGTCAACCCTAGGGAAAATTTGATGCTTTGTGTGTGCCCTAAAAGTCTTTGCACATCCCTACATGGGAGGGGGCGAGCCCTAAAGGTAGGGGATGAGAGAGAAAGCCACACACACACACACACACACACACACACACAGGCTCCCTTTACACAAAGGGAATGAGGGACACATGTCAGCTCCCTAGGCCAGATGCCCACAAGGTGTGCCCAATTTCTATTGGATGACCCTTGAAGTGGACCAATGAGAATTAAGCTAGAGTAAATCTAGTTTAATTAATTTAAAAACATTTAATAAAAGAAACCAATGAGAATTAAGTCTCCTAGAAGACTATTGGGCAGTCTCCCAAGGGGTCCAATGAGCATTCAGGAGCCCCATGGCTTGCCTGATTCCTATTGGCCAGGAGGCAAAGGGGTCCAATGAGAGTTTAGTTTAATTATTTAATTACCTAAAGCTCTCACAAAAGGGGAAAGGGGGACACATGTCAGAAGGCTATCACTTATGCTGCTTAATTGTAATTGGATTGACTTGGGGAGGGCCAATGAGGCTTTAGCAAGAGCAATTAGCAAGAGGGCTCGCCCAAGAGAGAGAGGGGGCTGATTTTTGCAAGGCATTATCACACACACACTCACACAAGCTCATGTGTGAAGAAAGAGAAGACTATCTCTTCCCAAGCTTTAATGGAGAACTCATCACCTACTCCAAGCTTGTGAGATAGAAGCCTACATCAACACTCTCTTGGCATGTGGATGCAAATCCAACCAAGAGCCAAGATTCAATGCATGCTCATCTCCTCTACCAAGCTAATTACTAAGCTAAGCTATGCTACATATGAGTGATTATGTGAGGAGATGTACATCTTTCTCGTAAGATACTCCTTCTTCCTCTCAATCTACTCTCATACCCTGCTAGCTCTAACCATCTTCGAAGGTGTGTGAGGTCTTGGGTCTGAGAACGGGGATAATTCAAGTTTTGTTTGTTAAGTGTTTTGCTTAGTGCATGAAGTTTCCATCTTCATTGCACTAGCTAGTCTTGAAGGAACACAAAGAATTGTATTGTACAATGTCTCTCTTGATGGGAGAAACCATAATACAAAGCCTTTTGGAGGGGGGACCGGCTCCATGAAAATCCGGTCCTCAACTGTTGTCAATAGCTTAATTGCTCTCTCTTTTGAAAGTATTGTCGATGCTATCTAACTAGGTGTTATGCTTTTTGTTGCTCTCTCCACCCAAGCACTCTTGTAATTCTCATTAGGAATCTATTCTAATGAAATGCCCACTATGTTCATGCTAATTTCCACTACACATAAGTTATTAGGCCATTAAATGTTACATTGGTATCAGAGCTCAAGGTTTCTCTTTTATTGCTCAAGAAGGGAGGTCCTCAAGCTAGCTACAACTGGTTGGTATTATTAAGTGCCTGTGAGTAAGTAGAATAGGGATTTTTCAGCCTTGCAGTGCGCCTGCCTTCGTGCAGTTAACGGGGCATCACCGTCGAGAGCTATGGTCTTAATAGTGGAGTCCTACGGGGCTTGCCTACGGCTTAACCACTATTGAGCTATTAGAAGCTTGACAGGAGCCGGTGCTGTTTTGGTGTCGAAAGACCCTCTCTTCTATTCCTTGCAATTCATGGTATCCGAGCCGCGGGTACAATAGCTTGAGTGCTTTTTCTAAAGGGGTAAAGAGGAGTAGCAACTAGGGCTTGAAGTGCCAAAGTACACCTAAAAGTTGTTAGAATGGTTGAAAATAGTAAAGAGAGTGAAATTAATGTTGATAACTTTGATTTTGCTCATGAGCAAGCTACTAACGATGCTTCAATGCTTGTTAACTATCTTGTTTCTAGGCTTCAACAAGCCATGGGCAATCCATCTCTCCAAAGTGAAGTGCAACGGCAGCTCCGTGCTCACGGGATTCTCCAAGCTCATCACCATGACGAGAGAACACCTAGGAAGTCTCCTTGTGAGACTACCAAAAGAGGTCTCTCTCCAATTCGGGAAGAAGAAGAGAATCCATATGAAGGGCTCAAGAATTTACTTCTTGATGATGCATCTGCTTCCCAAAGGAGAACTCAAGAGCCTCCACCAAAGGAACGAGAAAGAAGCGAGTCTCCCGCCACCTCGGCGGAGATGGCTCCGCGAAGATGGCGGGCTAAACGCTCTCCATCACCACCAAAGCGGGCTATCCAACAATTCGATGCGGTGTTTGGAGATGAGGGCTTCACGGAGTCCTCTAAGCTACGCCATGTAGCTATGCACTTTCAAAAGTCCGCCAGACAATGGTGGTCTAGCCTGCGAGCCAACGGTGAAGCTCCACGAACATGGAAAGCTTTAAGAGCTCCCATTATGAAGCAGTTTTTGGCCACCGATGCCAAAGACAAAGTACTCACCGAATGGCGAAGCTTAAAGCTCTCTCCCAATGAATCTATCCACAAATATGTAGACAAGTTTTGGGACCTACAACTCAAAGCCACTGTCTTCAAAAAGTTGGATTTTGGAGAGCAAAAGCAACAATTTTGTGCGGGCTTAACCGAAGAAATGGCGGAGTATGTCAACTCCCAAAGACCACGTACCATATCGGCGGTAATACACCACACTATGGTCGCCTCTCGAATCAATTTCCAAACGGGGGCAAAAAGAAATAATAAGCCCCCGGAAAACAAGGGTTCCAATGAGCCTAAGGGGAAGGACAATGTCCAAACGTCTCCTAAGGGCAACTCCAACAAAGCTAAAGAGAAGGGAGTTTACAAAGGTAAGAATAAACTTTCTCCCAAAGAGCTTGAGCGTTATCGTAAGGATAACCGGTGTTTCAAGTGCGTCGAACAAGGGCATGCGTACCGCGCTTGTCCCCAAAAGAACAACCGCCAAGATCCTCCTAGAGCTTCCTTGGTTGAAATCCAAGAGGAGGAGACTCACCAAACTCACCACAAAGGATCTCCTCTATGCCATGCTTGGGGAAAGGTAAGAGAACATGATGCTTTTATTCTCTTTGACCCTGGTTCTACTCACAATTTTATATCTATAGAGTTGGCCACCAAGCTAGGAATACAATCCTACGAGATGGGAGATGTCCTACCCGCAGACAGTGCCTTCAAGGGGCAAGAAGCTTCAGTCACTCCCTTAATCGGGAAATTGAGGCTTCATGTCCAAGGCTATGTGGACAAAGAGGACTTCTTTATCTCTCCTCTCAAGCATGAGGATGTAATCCTAGGGGCACCATGGTTTGACCGCGTGGCTGCCAATGTTAAATTTCCTGAAAGGAGAATCTCCTTTAAGTTCAGGGGAAAAGACATGTATATAGATGCTAAGGAAATGGGTAACACCATCCCCATTGTACATACACCAGCTTTCAACAAGTCAATAAAGAGCTCTATTTCCGTGTACATGATTTTTGTTAAAGACTCTCAAAATGAACCTAATGCTTTAGCAAAAGACAATAAAAGCAACCAAAAGGAATTAGAGTTATCCAATTTTCTCAAGGGGTTTCAAGATGTTTTTATTGACGACATCCCTTGTGAGCTACCTCCTAAACGAGGTAATGATGACCATGCAATTGAACTTCTTCCAGGAAGTTCACCGCCTAATAAACCTCCTTATAGAGTTTCTCAACCTCAACAAGAGGAGATTATGCGGCAAGTGCATGAGTTAGTTGAGAAGGGTATGGTTAGGCCAAGCTCATCTCCATTTTTCTCACCTGTGCTATTAGTGCAAAAGAAAGACGGCACATATCGTATGTGTGTCGACTATAGAGCACTAAATAGGATCACTATCAAGAATAGGTTTCCCGTTCCACGGGTAGAAGACCTATTTGATAAGCTACAAGGATCGACCTACTTCAGTAGGGTTGACCTAAAAAGTGGCTATCATCAAATAAGGATAGTTGATCAAGACATTGTAAAGACCGCATTTCGTACTACATTTGGTCTTACGAATACATTGTCATGCCTTTTGGCTTGACCAATGCACCAGCCACATTCAACCGCTTGATGGAGAAGCTGTTCATGCCTCATCGAACCTTCACTGGAGTGTTCTTTGATGATATTATCATCTACTCTAATTCATTGGAGGAACACAAGCAACACCTCCAGGTAATATTTCAAGTTTTAAGAGAGAATAAACTTTATGTTAATCGAAAGAAAAGTGAATTTTTCTTGCAAGAGATTCAGTATTTAGGTCACATTATCTCTCAAGATGGCATCCAAATGGATCCATCCAAGTTAGAGGTAATAAAAGGATGGCCTAAACCAAGGAATCTTCATGAACTAAGAAGCTTCATAGGCATGTGTGCATACTATAGACGCTTCATAGAAAAGTTCTCACAAATTGCGGGACCATTACATGACCTAACAAAGAAAAGCGTTAGGTATACATGGTCTGCTAAGGAGAACAATGCTTTCGACAAGCTTAAAGAAAAGCTTATCTTTCAACCTGTGCTTACACTACCGGATCTCTCAAAACCATTTGAGGTCCAATGCGATGCTTGTGGTGATTGCCTTGGAGCTGTTTTGCTCCAAGAAGGGCACCCCATAGGCTATGAGAGTCGAAGGCTCGACCCTGTTGAGCAAGCTCTAGGCATATATGAAAAGGAACTCCTTGCAGTTCTACATGCCTTAGATTCATGGAAGCACTATTTATTGGGGACTCCTTTCATTCTGCGAACGGATCACCAAAGTCTTAAGTACTTCATGACGCAGACCAAGTTCTCCGACAAACAAATGAGGTGGGCAAATTTCCTTTCGCAATTTCATTTTCATATTGCTCACATTGCTGGCAAGCATAATCAAGTAGCTGATGCACTCTCAAGACGGCCGAGAGTGAATGCGGTTTCCATAGCAACTCACAATGATCTATCTTCAATGATAGATGAGTATGCTATTGATCCCGATTTTAGAGATGTGATTTCAGCCCTTGCATTAGGGAAGAAAGAAGAACCATTTACTTTACAAGATGGTTATCTTCTCTATGGCAATAGACTATGCGTTACTAACTCACTACGTGAGAAAGTAATGTATGAATCTCATGCTCCACCTTATGCGGGGCATAGAGGGATTCAGTCTACCTTAAAGGGAATTGAAACATATTTCTATTGGCCTACCATGAAAGTGAACATACAAGAGTATGTTTCCAAATGTGTGGTATGCCAAAAGACAAAATTTGATAGAGGGAAGCAACTTGGATTGCTTCAACCCTTGCCAATCCCTAATTCACCATGGGAGAGCATATCCATGGATTTTATCTTTGGATTGCCTAAGTCTATCCATGGGAATACGGGAATATGGACGATAGTAGACAGGTTTAGTAAACAAGCTCATTTTATACCTGTCAAAAAGACTATCAAAGCCCATCAAATGGCAACCCTCTTTATTTCACAAATTTTCAAGTACCATGGCTTGCCCATGTCCATAGTGTCGGATAGAGATCCTAGAATGACCAGTAATTTCTGGAAGGGTCTCTTTGAGAATTTAGGAAGAAGGCTAAACTTCTCTTCGGCCTATCATCCACAAACTGATGGCCAAAGTGAAATAGCTAACCTAACCATTCTCGATCTACTAAAAGCCTATGTAACGGAAGTAGATCAAAGATCCCAATGGGAGAAGTACTTACCCTTAGTGGAGTATGCTTACAATAACACTATACATACTTCCACGGGAAAAGCACCTTTCGAGGTAATTGAGGGAAGATAAAAAAGTCCCTTGCTACTTAAGGTACATGGGAAGATCTTCGCTGCAGATGAGTATAGCCGAGACCTACAAGAATCTTTCCAAAAGATTAAGGATGCTATCTCTATCTCAAAGCAAAGGCAAAAGGCTGCTGCTGACAAGCACAAAAGAGCCCAAGCCTTTAAAGAAAACGATTGGGTCTTGTTAAAATTTCCCAAGGCTCGATTAAGGCACACAACCGGCAAGAATCCTACGGGTCACCAAAAGTACTATGCTAAACTAGCAAAAAGGTACTATGGTCCCTTTCAGATTCTTAGGCCAATCAATGAGATGGCCTATCAACTCAAGTTGCCCAATCATTGACTCATACACAATGCTTTTCACGTGAGCCTATTAAAGCCTTGCAAAGGAGATCCACCTCAAGAACCAACTATTGAAGACCCACCGGAGATCGAGGACCAAGAAGAGGTGCTGCAGCCCGAGTCCATTCTTCGACATGAAGACAAGGTACTAAGAGGCGGTAAGACTATATGAAGTTTCCATCTTCATTGCACTAGCTAGTCTTGAAGGAACACAAAGAATTGTATTGTACAATGTCTCTCTTGATGGGAGAAACCATAATACAAAGCCTTTTGGAGGGGGGACCGGCTCCATGAAAATCCGGTCCTCAACTGTTGTCAATAGCTTAATTTCTCTCTCTTTTGAAAGTATTGTCAATGCTATCTAACTAGGTGTTATGCTTTTTGTTGCTCTCTCCACCCAAGCACTCTTGTAATTCTCATTAGGAATCTATTCTAATGAAATGCCCACTATGTTCATGCTAATTTCCGCTACATAAGTTATTAGTCCATTAAATGTTACATATTGAAGTGATTGAGGAGCAACATGTTTTCTTTGATCATTACTATGATGCCACAAATGAACTAGAAGACGAGACACTCACAAAAACAAAGGGAATGGACTCTGAAAAAGAACATGTAAGGACCAAATTGCTACTTGAGGAAGGAGAAGATTTTTTTTTTTGAGTTTTCAAATCAACATCATAGATGCCAACAAAGGTATCGCAGAAAATGAGAAAATAAAATGAAAAGAAAACAATCAAAACTAGCAATGGAGAGAAAAACTCAATTCTTGACTATGATAGATGGATCGGATTGCATCAAGGACAAAATAATGAGGATATATTTAGCCTTGAAAAACATGGATCAATGAACCAAAAGAAAACAGAAACTGAGCAAGCCTTATGAAACTAAGGGAAATGAAACTCCAATGATCAAAACCAAGCGCAAGGTGAAGTATAAAGAGTTGAAGCAAACCCTAAAAGAGTTCTAGACTATTGAAATGGAGTCAAACGGTGACAAACCAGGGGAAATAGGTGAAAGAGCTTTACAACGTAATTATGCACAACATGCTTAACTAGCAATGATAATTATGTGCATAAATTTATGCTCGATTTAAAAAAAAATAGATATCCTTAAGAAGCAAGGTGCTCCTTAATCCAGCAATGGAAATACAATCAACGGATGGAAACCATTGACAATACCTCACATGGATTATAATAGGGAATAGATTGCTTAATGATGTAGCCAGCTAGCATAATTAGGCTCAACATAGGAATCCTCTAGAGAAAAGAGGCTATGGAGCAATAGGATTAGCATAAACACAATTTAATTACCCTTGGTTAAGATCTCCTTTGTGTATTATGTGACATAGAAAAGGCTTCACAAAAATTCACTCTAGCAACAGCACTTCATTGCACTGTCTTGGGGGATTGTGTGTCCACTAGAGAGGGTTGAAGCTACTCTTATATAGGCATCCCCCTCAAGGAGGTTCGATTTGCCTTGCTAAAAATGGAACTAGAGAGTCCATACACACACACACACACACACACACACACACCTCCAAGTGCCATGCCAGGTGTGGGGATTCCCTAGTGAGGTGTCCTCACTTGCCCATCTCACTTACCTATTCTCCCTCCCTCTCTCTCTCTCTCTCTCTCTCTCACACACACACACACACACACACACACACACACTCTCTCTCTCTCTCTCTCACTCTCTCTCTCTCTCTCTCTCTCTCTCTCACACACACACACACACACACACACACACACACACACACACAAATCGATTTCCACAAGGGGGGTAGCGCTAGATCTTTTCTATCTTGAGGGGGTGTGGTGGCCTAAGTCCATGCCTCATTGCCCATACTATGCCACACCTCACTCTTGACCCATGTTCCACCATCTAGGCCATGCTTAGCCTCCATGCTACACACTCCATGCCTAACCTAACACTTGTCACAAGACTATCTATGCACATGACCCATGGCCATACATGATGGGGACACATGCCCATGCATGCACATCCATGCCCATGCATATCCATATCCATGCCATACATACCTTCGAAAATGCTAACCTTAGGTTCACTAGACTTATACTAACCCAAATTCAATTCTGAAACTTGTTGACTCGAGATAGACCTGCAGATAATAGATACGACTACTTGCCATAAATAGAAGCCTCCGACGTCTGGACCCTATTTTTAAGGAAACCTGGGTAGGTGCACAGTTTGACGAGCCGGTCGATCCTAGACCATACCGGTGGTCAAAAAAATTCTATTTATGGAAAATTTCACAAAACATGACTTTGACCGAAATTAAAAGTTCTACAAGAATTTCAATACGAAAACGACAGTTGATCACTAGAAACTACTAAAAATAGTAGCTTTTTCCATTCAGAAACTTGGATCCAAAACTTTACATAGGGATTCCTTTTGCAAAAGAAGGAAACCTTACACCTTACAACAATGATTAACCTGTTTAAGGGTATATTGGCCTACTATGAGGAAAGAGGTTGTTGTTTATGTGAACAATTGTTCTTAGTGTAAGGAAAATGCCTCCATACCCCATGCCACCTTATTCCAAATCTTTGTGACACCGTAATGGAGTAGATATCTGGTAGGATATCTGACCAATAGAACATTTCCTGAAGATATGAGTAAATGAAGACAGAGAGCAATCAAGATAGAAGCAACCAACTACGTGATGATTAGACGTCAACTCTATCGACAAGAAAAGGACGAACAACTCATATTATGTGCCAATGAAGATGATTACCTTCCTACCTTGGAACAACCATACTTTGGTCTTGCAAGAGGCCATTTTTCTCATGAAACTATAGCTATCTCTATATCGATGGTAGGCATCTAGTGGCCAACTCTATTTGCTGATGCAAAAGAATTTGTTCAATGATGTGATTCATGTCAACAAGCAAATATGCCAACCAAAATCGGTTTTATGCCATTGCAACCTATGATGGGAGCATGTGCATTGGCTAAGTGGGGTGTAGAATTTGCAATACAACCACCCACATACAAGACTCATACACAATATATTATTGTGGCCATAGATTACTTGACAAATGGCCCCAAGAAAGTGCCACTAGATAGAACGATGCTTGAACCACTACAACATCCTTGTATGAGTGAATATTCACGTGTTACGGACTTCCTATTGAGTTAGTGAGTGACAGAGGAATACATTTTCTAAATGAGGTGATAGAACACTTGTTGAACACATTCATGGTGGTCCATAGCAAATCTGCACCCTATCATCCTTAAGAAAATGTTCAAGCCAAACATACAAACAATCTCTTGAGCACAATGCTTATCAACATTGTTAGCTCGGGAAGAAATGATTGGGAAGTTCATCTTCATGCATTAAGCCTTATGGGCCTATAGAGTGTCATTCAAAACAACTTTTAATGCCACTCCCTTTAACCTAGTCTATGGATTAGACACAATATTGCCCATGGAATTCTTGTTACCCGCTTTAGAGTTGTGCATGAATTGGAATGAAAAGGTCATGAGTTGTGAGAATGACTAGAAGACTTAGAGCGGCTAGATGAGCAAAGACAAGCAACCATAGCACACATATATGTGCAAAAAAGGAAACAAAAAAATTTCTTTGACTCACATTTGTTGAAAAAGGTCTTCAAATAGGGGTATTTGGTACTAGTTTGCTCCTTGAAACAACATGTCCCTAATTAGAAGAAGAAGGGACATGGTCCTTTTGTAATTGATAATGTCTTGCCAAGTGGAGCTGTTAAACTAGCTATCTTAGATGGAGAGGTTATGGAAAATTGGATTAGTGGATGTCATCTTCAAAAATACCATCTACCATTAACTGATGAATTCTTGCAAAGAATTCAAGCTCAAACGACAATAGGTAATTGAAGAAGCTCAATAAGGGCACGCATTTGGATTTTAAGGTGAAAAGCGGCAATGCAACCAATCCCTGAAGTTTTGCTACTCAATACCCTTCGGATTCACCATCACTACTTTAATCAACCCCTAGCCAATAATGAGGTGGAGACAGATGATGAATGGCTGAATGGATTAGATATGAGAAGAACAGTTACCCTAAAAGATGAATTCAAAGTCAAAGTACTAACCAACACAGGTGCACGACTATTTAACGAACAAAAGAGCAACAACCCAACCTCTAAAATATTGTAGAGCTAAAGTCAAAGGATGTCATAAAGAATTTACACCAACATTGGGATTGATTAATCTCAATATCTCTGTGCATGGACTTTTGTGCCCACATATCTTTATTTGCATTCCTGATGAGCATATGAACAATGATATGATGAGCATATGTTGGACACCAAATCCATCCTCATATTAGCAGCATGAAAGGAACTAGGCAATTTTGGGTACCCAAAATCCAACTCACTAATACTCCTAAGCAGATTTGGGTGACTAAACAACTATTGAACACTAAGAAAAAGTCTTTGGTTACACCTCCATATCAACCGCAACCACAAAAACCAAGGTCACAGCAATCTTAATGGGTATGGAAACCTAAGGAGGAACCAGAAGCCAAGCCTAATAAACCAAAGACTATTTTCAATTGGCAACTCAAGGCAAAGCCATGGGCACTTATGTATTAATGGGTACCAAAGATCCAATGCTAGCAACACCATCCACTATAGTGCCCACCGCTTCTAGAACCACGATTGCAAAAGGTTCATACCACACTATCAAGGAATGAGCACAACGAATACAAGATTTTCTCTTTAAGAGAGTTAGCCAATAGGATATTACGCCATGGACAACCCTTGAGTATGTCTTAAGATGTACCTCTTGCACAACATAGTGTTTTAAAATAAATTGACTTCAATAGCATGGTAGAGCCAACCTTCTCTATGCATAGACACGAATTCATCTCCCATGCATTGAAAAAATTGTACAACACTCTGCTACCGAAGGACTCAAGCAAGGAGAGTGGGGAGGCATCTAAATGCGAACACATATATTTGAGGTAGATTAGGGAAAGGGCAATGTTTTGAAGTGCTTGAATGTTAACGTGTAGATTTTTGCAACTTAAAATTAAAATGCCCTTAGAATGGAGAATATGTAATATGATAATCCCTAGGTGTGTGTAAATATTGCCAAAAAAAGCCAAAACATTATAATTTTCACTCTTTTTCTATATTTTTGGCCAAAATAGTGATCAAAATGGAGCAATCCACAAAAATATGGCCAAGCATTAAAATTAGTGTGTTTTTCTTATTTTTGGATTCAGAATGGATTTTTTAAATTAATTTTGGATAATTTTGTTCAATTTTATTAATAAAAGCTAATAAAAGACAAATAAATAAATAAATAAGCAAGAATGCCAAAATCAAGATTTGACTTGAAACACCAAATCTTGAAGCTCAATGGAACAACCCAAAAAATTCTAGGGAAAATTTGATGCAACCACTCCAATGAACTAACCACTCTGGAAAACTTTTGGCAGTAAGGTCTCTAGATGTCAGTTTTCAAAAAAATTCAACCTGGGGGGATACATTATGAGTGCTACTCAACTCAATGGCTAGGTAAGGGATGGGGGGTGTCTAGAAAGTCCAAGTATGTATAGTCCATTAGTCTATTTCTACCCTCATTTGCATTGTAGTCATTTTCGAGAGAGCTACTGAGTAGCTATTCTTTTCTTACTGATTTAAAGGTTTGAGTTTTCTCCTAAGCCAACTTTTGGAACCACTTTTATGGCTGATTAGCATAGTCTTTTTCTGCTTAAGCTAGAACTAACAAGATTTACATTATTTTCTAATCTGAGAAAGCCAATGTCTTTGGATTCTTCAGGTTCATTTAGTCTTTAATACCTTTTGGCTGTTCCAAAGTGTTGAATCTACAATAATGAAAAATTGTTGATAGGCAAGGAACTCTACAATTTAATCTTGTTGTTAATCTAGATTATTTCCCTCAATGTATGTCTAACTGAATGGCTGAAGAGTAATGAAATTCTATTAGCATTTTCTTGAGATGCTTGAAGGAGTAATGAGTTTTTATTAGCATTTGTTGAGATGGAGCTCATTTGTAACATTGTAACACATTCACAAGCTAGTATAATAGATTCACTTTTGGGAAGGGTAAATTTATTTTCCATAAGGTTTGTGTAAAACTCAATGGAGGCTTTTTTGGGTTTTGAAAGTATTCATGCTTACCTCATCAATACTCTATAATACCATGATGGTCTAAGTCGATGATGTCAAAAAAGGTAGAAAATTCCTTATGAACATCATCATACTTACTAGGAAATACATATTTTGACCTTTGTTTAAGTATTCAAAGCTTACCTCATCATTACTCTATAATACCATGATGGTCTAAGTTGATGATGTCAAAAAAGGTAGAAAGTTCCTTCTGAATATCATCATACTTACTAAGAAATACATACTTTGACCTTGGTTGTTCCTTTGTTCTTTTTATATTTTTATGATTCTCTTATTCTCTACAAACACTTTCCTCTTTCTATTTGTTTCGATGCTTGACTCTTATCTTATTACATCTATATTTTTGGCTACTTACACATAAACTTTCGCGTTTGACATTTTTTATAAGGCTTACCACTCTTAGTATTTTTTAAGCATGAAAAACACTTAGTAAAAGTAGAAAAGTTCTAGCCACACAATGGTGAGTGTGGGGAAAAGAGCTTGACTTAATGCCTCTAGAAATAGTATTTAAAACTATGGTGAATGTTAGCTTATTTATAGACAAAATAATTGACGTGCCCGTAAATATTTGGGAAGAATCAAAACATTGGAGTATGAATAACTTAGAAGAATACAAAGAAGTTTCTTGACATTAAAAGACCTATTTAGGAATTTTGGGAATTATTTAAGTCCCATTTCTTATAACGCTATTAAAAAACTTAGTATTTTTTGTGTAGTTTGAGCTATCATCTATTCACGATTACACTCTATGTTTCACATACCCCTTAACACATATCTATAGGGATATGTGTATTTATATACATACTTATATGCATCAACTACAATGACATCAAAAGAATGAGGGAAGCATGTCACTAAACTCAATTTGCATTATACAACATTATTCATGTAGAAAAAGTTCTTTGAATCAGTAGCTCAGATTTGAGACATTAACATTAAAGAATTGGCTATATCAACACTCATAAAAAGAATCTACAATAATCAAAAACAAATTTTAGAATTGAAGGGACCTCAAAATAGTGTGGCGTTTAGAAACACCAAGATAAAAAATAAAATCCAATTCACATATTTACATGGATCCAAGTATTGTACAACTCATCCGAGGAAATGATACTATGTCAAGAGGCTCAATGACTATAAATACATCATTAAACTTTGCGTTTTCTCATGTATTTCTCCAATTTCGTACAAGGTTTCTCTATCACAAGCTGCTTCATTTACCAACATATTGCAAGTATACTCTCGTTTGTCCCTTGCATAGATCCAACCAAGTAACCATGCAGTGATTGTTCTCTCCAAAAAACTTTCAAGCTCTTTTTTTTATTAATTTCACATTTTTGGAAAAATCAAGTAGGTTCCAGGCATATTCCACATTACACTGTAATGGGCCTCGTCAAAAATTAAGGTATTATTTCCATCCAAATCATGAAAAATTCTCCATGCTACATCCAAGTTCTTGTGGTATACAAATCGATATCCAATTAGAAGATCTGTCTTTTGGCATGCTGCCTATCCTGCTATGACATTAAATTTTTGATGGTGTTGTGGAAAGCATAACTCAAGAATACGACGAGTCCTTTGTAATCTATTAGTGCTCCAAATCCACACCTCAAACCATTGCATGGCAAAATCAAGGAAAGTGAATGCATCTTTGCGAATAAAATACCACACATTTCTACTCTTTTCAACGAGATGCGTATGTTTTCCCCAATCTGGGCATACATCACCATGTTGCATTTCAATGGTCTTAAGTAAAACACCATTGAGTTCAATGATCAATACTCTTCTTTGTTTCCGTATAGTATCTAAGGGTGGTGGAATCAGTTTCCTTCTAAGCCTATGAGTCCTCAATGACATGTGCCACCTCAATAGTAAATGCTTTGTACATTTGAAATCAAATTTATATGCTTCAGAATCTCCTGTTCCAAAAAAAGGCATGATGGTCAATGGAAGAGATATTATTTTCAATTAACACACTGTGCACCAACAATATTTATTTTATCCATGATATATATAGACTTAAACCTTGAGAAGACAACAAAAGAAAATATTTTTCTTCAATACACAGAAGAATCTTGTACAAAGAGCTCCAACCACAAAGATAAAAGAGAGACTTCTTTTTCGAGGTTGAATAACATCTAGTTGATGAAATATGAAAGTGTATATATTTGGTTCATGTTCAAATAATTGGACCCAACACATTGTTTTGGCCATAATACTAGAACCCAACACATTGTTTTGGTCAAAATCTTCTTAACACATTTCCACCACTTTAGATGTATGTGAACATTCCAGGTGATTGAGTCAACACGCACGCCAAGCCCTTACTGGTTGTTTTCTTCCACCTACAATAACAAATATGCTAGATTGGATAAAAATTTGATTTTATTTTTTATATTTTTTGATAAATCTAAAGTGAGTCCTACCCATAAGCTTAAGTAGGCCTTTTGTAGCTTTGATATGTATGTTTTTGCTGCAACTCCGCTAATGAAATGACCATGACCATACCCCAAGCTAGTAGCACAAGCAATAGCATGTTGATCACTCAAATTTTTTGTTTTGTAAGGCAATTTTAACAAGTTCAGCTAGTTTGAAGATAATAGTGGCACACCAAACTTGGATGCCAACATAGCTGGATCCTTGCTTAAGGAGTTTACTACTTTCTTGCCCCTACTTTCTTGAACATAACTTAACTTGTTATTGCACAATGGTAGCTGTGAAGATTCACAAGATGAGCTTTCCACTTTGACTGAATTGTTGTCAATTTCTTCCCTTAGAACTTGGACATTGAACATGCCCCATTCTTCCATAATGTCTTGAAACTTTGTAAATAGGTCATGAACCTCTGTGATTGGAGATTGTCCTAGCCGATTGAGTGAAATAACAGATCGAATGTCATCTGTATTATTTATATTTAAAAGTTATGGTAGAATCTCATTGCAAAGAAGATAGTCAGGCCTCCCTTGAAAACTTTCAGGATATAAGCAGTTATCTTTTGGGTTAATACATCCCTTGAAAGGCTATCATCAATGAGCAATATATTCTTTGTACTGCATAAATTCTTGCACTGATACTAAACCCTCAACAAAGGCTTAAACATATCCTCAACATTAGGCTTATCCAGCCTATACACTTTTTGAAGATTACAGATGTAGCAATCTTCTTGTCCCCATACCATAAAGAAATGATATTTTTTATGTGCATGCTTTTCAAGAGTGTTCACATAAGTGCAAACATTATTTTGTAGCATGGTGGACCAAATACCAACATGAAAGTATTGACATATCTCATCCAAAAATTCAAAACAACCCGGGCAAACAACAATTGTGGTGTGACCAAGGTCAATTTTGACACAATCTGTACATGGATGCCTCTTGTCTTCTTTGCTGAGTAAAACTCCATTAAGGTCAAGAATGAGTGCATGTTTCTTCATGCTGATTGCATGAGCAATATTTTCTGCATACGATACAAAAGAATGATAATAATTTAAGTTTTTGCACTTATAAATCTCAAAACAAGGGACCATATATTTGCAGCACACAATTGTAAATTGCACACGTTTATTTATGTCTCATACTCCCATACTCATCTATAATGATGTCTCCTAAAAGTGATTGTATTTCTCTATTGATGTGGGAAGATTGAAAGACTAGTTTATCTCCATCTCTCTCAAAAGAATATAAGCTTCCAAGTGGCCTATGTTTTCGTGCATCAGGACGTAGCTCCTCAACGTTGATGTCTACTTGTGGCACACTGGATCCTTGATTTTGAATGTCAATTTCACCTGCAAAGACAACATAATAGAATTTTGTATTATCTTCCAAAAAGGGCCATATCTATACTAATCACATTGGACAAATAACTACCTTTGTTTTTCTCATCAACTTCAATCCCTTGCTTCCTTTCTTGAATGCTTTGGACTTTGTTTTTATTTGGTATCGCTTTTCCTGTCCCTTTGAATGCTTTGGACTTTGTTTGTATTTGAATGCTTTGGACTTTGTTTGTATTTGGTGTCGCTTTTTTCTTGTATGTCCTTGGTTGCAAGAGTGGCTTGGAGCTCTTTATTGGCTTCATCCTTCTTCTCACTACCCTCTGCATCCTCATCTCTTTGAGGCATGTTGTTAGTGTGTGTGAAGGTTTTGGAGAATTTTGCACAACAAAATCACTTTGATGCTCTACCACCACCATCTCCTCTTCACTATTCCTAATGTCACTTTCATGAATTTGGGTCTCTCCAATTGTAGGTAGCATGTTCTCGCTCTCTTTAGTCATGTCAGTTGAAGTTTTTTGAGAGGTTTGTTCTACAAGATCACTTTTGTGCTCTACAAGATCACCTTTATGAAACTGGGTCTCTCCAACAATGATGGGTAGCACTTGTGCTGCTTGAGATATGTTATCTCTGTCTTCTATTTTGTTGTCTTCATCTGAAAGATGAAAAAAGGCAAATTTTTACCTATTTAGAAATAGTCTAGTGGATTTTCAATAACCATAGAATCCATTTCATTTCCATCATCTAACCCAGATGTTTTATGCTAGAAAGGCTCCATTTATCACATTAACACAAAAATGCTAACATACAATGATACCTAAAGCACATTTGAAAGTGAGGCTTAATCTTAAGCTCCAGCGTAAGGCTTAAGTCTCAAAGTTTAGGCTTTTGTTTCAAGATTAAAATTTACGTCTCAAAATTTATGCTTATGTTTGAAGTTTAAAATGTAAGTCCTAAGCTCTTTTTAGTCTTCATCATTCACTATGTGAAAATCTTTTATACTATGTGCACTGAAGACCTATTTATAAAACCCCTTATCTATGAATTTTTCAAGGTATCATCCAATTTTCTTCATAATCTATAAATATTTTGTTATTTGTAACATTTTTTTGCTACAATGCTCATGAGACTGGACTCATATGGTAGTGCTACACTAACATACAAAGGCAAGGCTCAAACTTAAGTTCGATCCTACAAAATAAATTTCAGTTTCTTGTTATAGATTACGACTCTTTCTTAACATATGTAATCGCTACAATAGGATATGAAATTGTGAGCTTCACTTGGAAGTACTGAGGTAGGATTCTATGACAAGGACTTTTGTCGTTGAAACTCATACACATGATCATGTGATGCTCACCTAACATGATACCTATTTCACATTTGGAGGTGAGGCTCAAACTTAAGTTCATGCCTAAGGCTTAAGTCTTAACCTTAAGCTTATGTTTCAAGTGTAAGGCTTAAATCTCAAGCCATGTCTAGTCTCAACGCATTCACTATGTATAAAATTATTATATTGTGCACATCTAGGGCCTATTAAAAAACCTCTTAACTATGAATTTTTCAAGGTATGATCCGTAAGTATTGCTATTTGCAAGATTATATTACTACAATGCTCTTGAGATTGGCCTAACATGGTAGTGCTCATGAGCTTGGCTTCACATGGTAGTGCTACACTAACATGTGGAGGCAAGGTTCAAACTTAAGTTCAAGCCTACAAACTAGATTTCCATGCCTTGCTAGGCACAAAGGCATTATGAGTTTCACGTAACATATGCAAGTGCTACACTAGGATATGGAATTTCAAGTCTCACTTAGAACAACTCAGCCAGGACTTTTGTGATTGAAGTTCATACACAAGTGCTTCATTATTTCTCCTTGTTAGGCTTGAACTTAAGTTTGAGCCTCATTAGTGTTTGGTAATGCTTCATTATTGTCTCACCAAAACCAAAATTTCTTACTCTT
Source organism: Adiantum capillus-veneris (assembly GCF_014529385.1). Classification (NCBI taxonomy): domain Eukaryota; kingdom Viridiplantae; phylum Streptophyta; class Polypodiopsida; order Polypodiales; family Pteridaceae; genus Adiantum; species Adiantum capillus-veneris. The sequence goes on along the minus strand of NC_140933.1, from coordinate 43,487,249 downwards.
AATACACATCTATATGTTAGCTATGCTTTGTGAATTGACACTTTAAATAAAGACATGTGCTTTGTGATGGCTCAAACTCAAGTTTGATCCCCCCCATCATTTTTTAAAACAAAAGCAATTAAATCTAATTAAAATGACATACTTTTAGATAAAGACACAAGATAGTATTAAGAAACTAGTGTTTGAAGGACCTAAAGTATCACAATTCAATACACTATCTTGCCTTTTTACACTTTAGGAGTCTGTTGGTACATGAAATGGCATGCATCATTAAACCTAGTATCAAAAATACTCTAAGAAGCATTCCCACCTTTTTCATCAGATACTACAATGTCTTGAGGGGCTCTATCATCCTCTTGTGCATCCTCATTGCTTGCATCATCATCCACATTATCTTCATCATTTTCTTTTGCACACTCAACATCCACAACTTGACTCATTTCTCCAACATTGTCTCCCCCCCTCCCCCCCCCTTGATGATCAAAATTCGTAGCTTCTTGAACTTCACTATCATCCGTGTTGTCTACGTTATCATTGTCTTCATTTTCATCAACATCCTCTCCACTGCTTTGTTGCTCATCGATGTCAAGATTGTTAAGGTCTTCTTTTTCTTTATCATCCAGCTCAACGGTTTGTCTTGCAAGTGATGCTTGACTTGCACCACACCACTCGTGCAAGGACGGATCGCTCTCCAAAAGACTAGAGCATTGAGATTCTAACTCCATTGCTTCAAAATCATCTTTACATAGAGCAATTGACCTTCTCTTCTTTGACAAGCTTTGCTCCAGCACAACTCCACCGCAAAAAAATTCCAAAACATAGCTTTGCTCAGGACAAAACTCTGTGATAAGGCCATCAATGAAGTTTCTATCAATAAATTCATGATCCTTGCCACAAGAGCCTGAGAAAAAGACTCTTTTTGTATGAGCTTTGGCAATAGCCTCAAATCTATCAACCTTGCTAACAAAAAGAGCAACCATTGCAGAGTCCATCTATCCATGAGTCATCTCTTGTTGCTTGGATATTTCCATATTCAATATGGACCTTAGTTGACTGGCTAGAAACCCCTTCAACAAGAATTCCGATATTTATGAAATCAATGAAACACACTAGCACATATTCGTATTGTGCATCAATGTGTTTAGATTGAGTGCCAAATTTGCAAAAAAATCTGTAGAGAGCTCTTCTTTAGTACCATGAAGATCCAAGACGTCCAATTGAAATGGTATGTGCTCTGTATTGCAAAAGTATTTGATCTTCCCCATATCAAAGCCCACCCCCTTGATTCTCCATGGAATAGACTCATCTTGAGCTATTATGCCCATATTAGCTCTATAAAGAAGATTGAGGAGAGTTATTACACTTTTTGGAAGTGAGGGTGGAGTCTTCTTTGCTCTGTTGAGGGAGTCCTTGACATAGTACTGGCTATAGCTCCTCATTTGATTGTACTCATGCTCTCCTAGCTTGTACTTCTCACAAACTTGCTCCCAAGAGTAAACTTTTCCCTTGTCAAATCAAAGAAGAATGATATTATTGCTTCTTTCAACACTCGATCTGTTTTTAGCTTCCAAGCCATCTCATCCATGTCCATTCTATGAGGTATATGCTTGCTCTTGTTTAGCAAGATGGTTTTGTCTAGGATTGAATTTTGTAGTTCAGGAACTTCTTTATTCTTGAGGCCTAACATGACCTGAACAATGTAGGTGCCAGTGTTGTTGTGCCAGGTGCTTGTCGAATCTGACCACCCTTCATAGTTAGAAATTTAGGATTTTTGTTGGAACCTTCGTCAATTGTTTCTCCTTTGTATTTGGTATCAAGCCTCGAGCATATTGTCTCATGATCTTGACCCAATTCTTCCATATCTTCTCATCACATAGAAGCAAATGCAAGTCGGTCTTGACAAATCCCTTTTGAAGTGTGTGCTCTGATGTCTCAACAAAGGTCGGCAAAATTGAAAATTCCAACATCAATATTGACAAGGCTCTAACTTGTGGGATTGAGACACATACTTAATAAGTTCAAGCCTAGCTAGATTGAATTGTTTCTTTATATGCTCACATACATCTATGCAAAGTCCAAAATACATGGGTATATGTAAGTGGGGCTCAAACTTAAGTTCGAGCCTCGCTTGTTTGTGCAATGGCCTCATAAGCAAGTGACACTAAATCTTAAGTTAAAACCTCAATTTAAGTTCTAAATGAGCACATGGAGATCTTGCTTGAGCCTATGATAGACTCTAGTTTACAACTAGATATTGATTAAAAAGACTCACATCCATGTTTTCAAAGAATCAAACAAGTACCTTCCAAGCCTCAAAGTCCTTCTTGGTTTGGTTGACACCAGGTGGTGGCTTAGAAGGAAAACCATTTGTAGGCCATTGTACTCGTGCTTGCATAAGTTGGTCAAGAAATGGCTCCTTTTGCATTGACATTGCAACAGATAGATTTGCATCTTTGGAGATTTCACAAGAGATCTTTGGTGGGCAATTGAGAATAATCTTCAATCGTCTGTATTTGAATTGTTGACGCAATTGAGGGGTAACCATTGCAACATTTTCACCCTACAAACGTTTTGTAGCACTAATGGAGTGTTGTCCAGAGATGATCTAGTAATCAACATTGCAAACATCCTCTTTGGAAAGTTTGTCAAGAAAGAGGATATTTTTTGGAAGGATCACAAGGCATCAAAATTGCTAGTATCTCCTCTTGCTTTGGTTCTTGAATGAAGTCTAAAGTCAAAATTCTGACCCAATCTAGATTTAATCTTCTGTACACATAGTTTGATGGAGCAGGAAAACACCTTCTCACGTCAATGCTAAAGACTTCAATGCTAAAGACTTCTCACGTCAATGCTAAAGACTTCATTAATCCCAAAAGGATAGAATCCCTTCTTGATTTCTAAAGAGGCCAGTGCCTTGTTATCTTTGGATGGAGTTTCCATGTCCATCAACTCCTCTTCAGAAACCTCTTTTTCTTATGCACTCTTTTTCATCTTCCTCTTTGCTAGTTTTTGTCGATCTTCCTCAAGATTAGAATCATCCTTTGCCTTTCTTTTTCTTCTGAGTCCTTGTGCATCTTGCCCTTGTGAACCTTCTTTCTCCTCTAAATTAATGGTGGCAGTGATCTTCTCTACATGTGTTGAAGCACTTGCACGGGCACCTCTTGATGTTGCAAGTGCATCCTAGCTATGGCTTTCCCCGTCTTCTCCACAACTTTCTTAGATAGTGCCCCTATTGGTTTCTTTGCAGGTACAATCTTCTTTGGTAAGCTCAAGACTCGCTTTGCATGTTTCACTACCTTCACTAGGTCTTCCACCCAGTCCACACCTGAGTCTTCTTGATTAGTGAATCTGGAGATCTTCAATCCTAGTTTTACAATAGAGCTTTCTTTTCCTAGTTTGCTACCATTCATGTCTGCTACATGAAAAGTGCCCAATGATAAGCAAAACTTTTTTGCCTTTGTGGTCTCTCCAGTAGGCAGCACATTACATGCAAAGCATGGCATTGCTGTTGCATCCACATCATCTTTGACACCCACAACAATCCCCATGTCTCCATATTCTATATCACCTTGTGACAAATATAGATGGATGTCAAATGAACAACTCAGTTTTGGAGGAATTGTCACCACGAGATCCACTGATGGAAATATGCGTTAGCAAAACTTGTAGAAATTGTATCCCAACAATGTACATAGCAGTTTCGATCAGAAAAACAATGGGTGGTAGCTCAACAAATGCAAGTGGGAAGTCAAAAAGAAGACCATGTGGAGGATCATCAATATCAGTAGGATAAAAGGTAGCAAGGTAAGGAGGAGCAATAGGAGGTCAGGGAACAGAGCCAGGCAGAAACCCTGGTTACCTCTATCCTACCACGGAAGTGGTAGGATAGAGGAAACCCTGGTTACCTCTATCCTACCACGGAAGTGGAGGATTATTCCTTTTTGACTAATTGAAGTGTCATGTTCATTGGGAATTCACATACATTTGAAGAGGAAAATTGTCAGCAGCAAATGGAGGATGTGCATGCTAATGCGGATATCATGGCGGAATTTTATCATTTCAAGTGGACTTTAAAGCAAATGTCAAAAGAAGATGTCAAAAGAGCCAAGCAACAATTGCAGCAGCAAGGACCAGAAGATGACAGTAGCATAATGGAGGAGATTGAGGATGATGATATTCATATTGGAAGTTGGAGGTGGCATTCCATATTGCGGCAGTTTCATATAGATGGATATGAAGAGATATTGAGGGCAAATTTTCAGTTGATAAAGCAAGTCAAATTTTGGAAGATGCCGAATGTGATTCAGAATCAAATTCAGATTTCAATTCAGATTCAGTCTCAATTTTGGATTTGGATTCAACTGCAATTTTGGATGCAAAGACCAATTCAGATGAAAATTTTAATGGAAGCCGTGAAAAGCCTGATGAAGAGCTATGACAATCAGTGTCACAAGGAGGATGACATCGATACTCAGTGGGGATTAACAACATCATTTTCTTCTTGGATTGGACAAAATCGGAACAAATATGTAGGAGTTGATAGGGCACTGTTGTATAAGGGACATGAATAGGAGTATACCAAGTGTCAAATTTTGGATCAGATTCATATTCCGAGTGAGATTCAGATTCAGATTGGAATTCAGATTCAGGCGGAAATACAGATGCAAATTCAGATATGAAAAGTTCTTGAAATTTCACAGTGGATGCTGCGGAAGGCTAAAGATATTGCAGCAAATGATGAAGTCATCTTTGGAAATGCAGATGGAGCTGAATTTTATCATGGCGATTGTCAATCCATTTGTCAATTTGGGAGTCAAGCAGATGATGTAAACGTGGAAGTAGAGGATGTTCAGCAAAATGCAGATTTAATGTCAAAGTCTGTTCAACATGTAAAGGGATCTGGAATTCGGAATTCGAATGGCTGACTCGATGTTGGAATTCGGACAGTGGGATTGGAAGTCCAGAAAGAGGAAAGTTGGAGGAATGGAATTGGGCAAAAGGGTCAAGGGGTACTCATTAGTGGGAGTACTCACTTTAAGGCTAAAAACTCGCTCAGTGCTGATGTGACTCATTTAAGGACGAATATTTTTTGGGCGAATCTTGCATGGTGTGCCCGAATCGAGGTGAAAATTCATCATTATAAGATTAAAGTGGTGAGAAGTGTTGGAGATCACATCCAAGTGTGAGACGTCGCAGTTCACTGATTGTTAAGGAGAAGACGAGCAAAATGTTTTCTGAAAATATTATGGGAAAGATGATGGCGGGGATGACAGGTCTCTTAGTAGCTGATTCGGATGCGGATACCTTGAAGCAGGAAGTGTAGAATATGCACAGGAGATGTGGAATACATCTACAAGGCTTTGGAGAGAACACATGGAGGTGCCGACGGACAGATTCAAAAATTGGTTTCAGCTGGTAGGAAAAGAAAGTGTTAGGAGGGAGAATGAGGAATTGAAGGTGGAAAATGAGAAATTAGTGGCAGAGATGCAGGAGTTGAAGGAAAAAAGTAAGGAGATTGAAGTGAATGCAGGGGCAATGAGTAAGTGGACGGAGGAGATGAGCAGTGATGTTTTGGGACCAGATCGGATTGTAGCAGGAGGAGCGGAATCAGAAGTGGAAAAGCAGGTGGAAGCAGAGGGGTAAAATCAGGCGGATTCGGATGGTGTAGCAAAAAAGGCAAAAGTAGAAGGGGATGCTAGGGAGAAGGTTGTTTAATCAAGGGATTGTGGGTCCAGGTCAGCCTATGGCTCTAGCCACCGGGCTGTGCCAGGTGTTAAGCCTAGGAATTTTTCGGATGTTTACCTTAGTGGAAGTTGGAATGTGAACTTTTGTACTTTTGGGATTCCAAGGGGTGTTCTTGGGAAAGGGCGTTTCCCATTAGTCTTATCGAAATATGTAACTATCGATCAGTATCTTCTTGGGAATGTGAAGGCGGAAGTTATGGCGAATTTAGTCTGTTGTTAGTTTCTGTGTTTTGTTCTAGTTCCAGTTCCATTCTGATTTTTGTACTTTGTTTATTTTGAATGTTTGGGCCTTAAACAGGCTCGAACTTAAGATTGAGCCTCTTGCCTCTGGTAGCCACAAGGATGTCCCTCGGCTAGCCTTTCACCCTAGTGCTACAATAGCATATGCAAATAAGGCTAGCAACAAGGATGTCATGAGGAAAGCCTTGTATCCTAGTGCTAAAGAATATGCACTTGAGGCTCGAACTTAAGATCGAGCCTAAAGGTGTTCTTATATGCCCTTGGTGGTAACAAGCCCTACATGCTTGTGCTACTCTAGTATATGCAAGTGAGGATCGAACTTAAGTTTGAGCCTACTGGCATTGGTAGCCACACAGATGTCATGAGGCTAACCTTACACCCTAGTGCTAAAGTAACATATACAGTTGATGCCCAAACTTACACCCTAGGCTAACCTTACACCCTAGTGCTAAAGTAACATATACAGTTGATGCTCAAACTTAAGTTCAAGGCAGACTTGCTATATTAGCATATGTAGGCAAGGTTCGAACTTAAGCTCAAGCCTCTTTCCCTAAGTAGCCACAAGGATTTCATTAAGCCAGACTTGCTACAATACCATATGTAGGCAAGGTTTGAACTTAAATTTGAGCCGCTTTCCCTAAGTAGACACAAGGGTGTCATTAAGTTAGACTTGCTATACTAGCATAAGTAGGCAAGGTTCAAACTTAAGTTTGAGCCTCTTTCCCTAAGTAGCCACAAGGATGTCATTAAGGTAGCCTACAATAGCATATGTAGGCAAGGTTCGAACTTAAATTTGAGCCGCTTTCCCTAAGTATCCGCAAGGATGTCATTAGGTTAGACTTGCTATACTAGCATATGTAGGCGAGTTTCGAACTTAAGTTCGAGCCTCTTTCCCTAAGTAGCCACAAGGATATCCCTCGGCTAGCCTTACACATTGGTGCTACAATATCATATGTAATTGAGGCTTAAACTTAAGTTTGAACCTAAAGGTGTTGTTTTGTTCCCTTGGTATCCACAAGGATGTCATGAAGCTAGACTTTCATGCTAGTGCTATACTAGCATATGCAGGCAAGGCTCAAACTTAAGTTCGAGCCTCTTGCCCTTAGTAGACACAAGGATGTCATGAGGAAAGCCTTGCATCCTAGTGCTACACTAGCATATGAAAATGAGGCTTGAACTTAAGGTGCTATTCTATACCCATGGTAGCCACAAGATGACATTAGGCTTGCATTCTAGTGCTACACTATCCTATGCAAGTGAGGATGAAACTTAAGTTTGAGCCTCTTGGAATTAGTATCTCTAAAGGATGAGTCTAGACTTACTCCCTAGTGCTACTATAGCTTATACAGTTGAGGCTCGAGCTTAAGCTCGAGCCTCAAAGTGTTTTTCTTTTCCTTTGGTATCCACATGGATGTCATGAAGCTATACATGCATTGTAGTGCTATACTGACATTTGTAGGCAAGGTCTATACTTAAGTGCAAGCTTTCTCCCATTGTTTGCCACAAGGATGCTATTCTATGACCTTAGTAGCTATAAGGATCTCACAAGGCTAACCTTTCACCGTGGCACTACAGTATGAAATACTCAAACTTTAGCTTGAGTCTAAAGATATTTTGCCATGTCATTGATAGCCACAAGGATGTCATGAGGCTGTGCCCTTGCATAGTAGGGCTACACTGCAAGCAAGTCTCTTTCCATTGGTAGCTACAAGGATGTTAGGAGGCAAGCCTTGCATCCTAGTTCTAAAGAATATGCACTTGAGGCTCGAACTTACGATCAAGCCTAAAGGTGTTCTTCTATGCCCTTGGTAGCAACAAGCCCTACATGATGGTGCTACTCTACTATATGCAAGTGAGGATCGAACTTAAGTTTGAGCCTACTTGCATTGGTAGCCACACAAATGTCATGACGCTAACCGTACACTCTAGTGCTAAAGTAACATACAGTTGAGGCTCAAACTTAAGTTCAAGGCAGACTTGCTATATAAGCATATGTAGGCAAGGTTCGAACTTAAGCTCGAGCCTGTTTCCCTAAGTAGCCACAAGGATGCCATTAAGCCAGACTTGCTACAATAGCATATGTAGGTGAGGTTCGAACTTAAATTTGAGCCTCTTTCCCTAGAGCTATTATGCTCTGGCCTTGGTTAAGTCTCAAGCACTTGCATGAGGCAACGCTATCATGCTAAAATATCCACAATAAGCTCATGAGGCCACACTAGCGTGGAATATGCTAGTGCTTTGAGAGCATTAGATTGTTATAGTTTCTCAACAAGGAAACAAGGCACCAAAAATGAGCTAAATATCAAAAGCAAAGAATCTACGTCAAGTGGAAATGTCACACTCAGTACCCAACCAAGTAAGTGTTGTTATCTATCTTTTTCTTTAAGTAGATTAATTACTTAATTACAGTTTTATAAAAAGTTAATTAAAGTAATTATTGATTAAGTACTCTAATTAGAGAATAGCCACTTACTTTTAATTTATAGAGCGTGATTTTAGACGTAGTTGTAGTTTGATTAACTTAATGATAGAGTTTAAAAGGTGTATCAAGGAGGCGGTAGCAAACAATAATGAGTATATGTAGTCATTAGAAGTAGATTAAATAGAGATTAGAAACTAATAGAATGAGATTGAAGACTGAATTTTGAGATGTTGGTTTAGGAGAGACTAAGAGGAAGGGAGGGAGTGATTAAGAGGAGGCAAGGGAGATTACACAGAGAGATTAGAAGAGATTATGGAGTGATTAAGAGGAGGCAAGGGAGATTACACAGAGATATTAGAAGAGATTAGGGAGTGATTAAGAGGAGTTGAGGGTAATTACACAAAAAGATTAGAAGAAGATATCACTCACACACACACACACACACACACGAGAGAGAGAGAGAGAGAGAGAGAGAGAGAGAGAGAGAGACAAAGAGGTGCACCTGGATAAGCCTTTCAAATTTGAAATTCAAATTTCAATCTAGACTCCACTGCTATATTAGATCTTCACCTGCAATCAAAAAGAGAAAGACATGCACACACACACACACACACACACACACACACACACACACACACACACACAAAGAGAGAGAGTTAATGTAGAGCGTTTTGGGACTGCAAATAGATTCATAGAGGAGAGGGAGATGGGAAAGTAAAGAACCATACCTATCACGTCGTCGCCGATTTTTTCACAGTCTGCACAAAAATCCAAATTCTATTTTAATGTAGAAGAGAGAGAGGGAGAGAGAGAGAGAGAGAGATAGAGAATTGATATAGAGTTGTGAAAAAGAGCCTTGTGGGGCTGCGAGCAAATGCGCAGAGGGCAAGGAGATGCGGAAGTAAATAATCTCACCTATCGCGTCGTCGTCGAATTCGTCACAGTCTATAGAAAAATCCAAACCTATTATAATATAGATGGTTTCAAAAGCATTAAAACGTATTTAATAGCTTTTTCCACCAACCCTACCAAGGTTAAATTAGCAAACTCACATGTGTGGACCAAAAGTAATGGTTTTCATGATGGTTAAAGAAGTGGAAAAAAAACTTTTCATGAATATCAGCATAACTTTCACATACGGAGTCCGATTGCAAAACTTTTTTTATGAGCCTGTAGCTTGAGAGCGGCTCTATGATTTTGTGAACAAACCCTGTTCAAAAAACTATTGATACACAACAGCAATAGGTTTTATGAACAATTTTCAAAAAGACGACGTTTAAGGGGTCAAAAAATTCAACGAAATTAGGGGTGTCTAGAACTAGTTTTTTGAGAGTTTTGGGAAAATAATACTCACAAGTTGGATATAGTTTTGACTTCCCTTGGCTAAAACCTCTGAGGATCAATGAATGAGGGAACCGCCTCCACCAACCCTCATGCTTAACCGATTTCATGGCACCTTTTTGCATGTAAAATTGTCCTCCTACAACACGTAAAACACCAGGACTATAATCACCAAGAATCGATTTACACATAAACAACTGAGAAAAAAACCTCATTGTATTTTCAACGTCCATCAAGGCTCAATTTCATAGCATAATCTCCAAGGCCACCTATACTCGAACTAGTGTCCTATCCTAAAAGAAAACTATATGACTAACTAGGCTCGAACTTAAGTTTGAGCCACTCATGCAACTACTTTGAAGCCACACCTTCTTGTAATCTCCGACTCTTTTGATAGGTCATTCAAGGAAACTTAGGTTTGATGTAAATCTCATCATTACCTTGGCTCCACCTTACAACTCTTTAAATGTATAATGTAGCTCAAACTTCAATTTGAGTCTCCTTCCCAATTCAAGGCTACTTCAACTTAGCTTGGGTTTTTTTCTCACACCTCTTGTTGCTCGTAGATTTCTAACACTTGAATGTGCATCTATGCTCAAACTAGAGTTTGAGCCTTCTATCAAATTCCATGGGTGCCTCCATGTAACTTGGACTACATCTTGCAACCCGTGTGACAAGTATAGATTTCTAACACTTGGATGTACATTTAGGCTCAAACTTGAGATCGAGCCACCTACAAAACTCCATGCTTGCCTCTATGAAACTTTGGCTTCGTGAAAATCTTTTTATCTAGGTATTTATAGCACTTAGATGTACATCTAGGATCAAACTTGAGCTTGAGCCTCCTACCGTCATGCGTGGGTTGACTCAATATAGCTTGAGATCCATCTTGCAACTATTTTAAGCTATAGATTTCTAGCACTTAGACCTACATTTAGGCTCAATCTATGCTTTGGCATTGTAACTTAGGCACCATCTTGGACCTATTTTCAGCTTTAGATTTCTAGCACTTAGATGTACATTTAGGCTCAAACTTGAGCTCGAGCCTCCTACCATCCGCAATGGGTTGATTCAATATAACTCGAGATCCATCTTGTAACTTTTGTGAGCTGTATATTTCTAGCACTTGGATGTGCATAAAGGCTCCATCCTCCTATCAAATTCCATGGGTGCCTCTACAATGTAACATAGTCCCTATCTTGCAACTCTTGTTAGCTTTAGATTTCTAGCACGGATGTACATACAGGCTCAAACTTGAGCTCGAGCCCCCTACCATCCTCCATGAATTGACTCAGTGTAGATTTTCTTAATTGAATGGGATGCAAGCTTTTGCCAAAATTGCGAGTGTATCTTGGGAATGCATTAAATTTTGAGTTATATGTTCAGACATAAAATTTTATTGATATCTCTTGATTTTCTCAAAAATTACAAGGTCCAAAATAAGGTGATTCAGTGTTTCTTGTTGATTGTTCCACAAGGAAATCTCGTGGGGTTATTCATTCCACTGATGCATCTCAACGTTGTGGTTTTGAATTGATTGGCACAACATGTGTGGCGATACATGTACTAGAAAGTTTTGATGACACCTTTTGATTCCATTCGTCACAATGGATGCAAGAACCATGTCTCAAGCAGTTGGAAGCATCATCAAATGGCCATTGCATAATATTGTTATGGAGAGAGGAAAATCTCATACAATAGATGATGATTTTCTTATTGGTCAAGAAGATGGCTTGATAGATAGAGCGAGTTGGAAAGAAAAAAGAGTCATCCTTTGGGCTGAAAATGGATCTACAAAACTTGGTAATGGAGTGGTATTGCTGGTCCACCCATATGAGGCTATAAACTGTACTGAACTAGGTGAGAGTAGCTTGGGTGTCATTGTGGAAGGGTCGATGCATCCACATCCAAGTGATATTTCAAGTTTGAATTTGGTAAGCTGGCCTATTAGGCAGCTCACATTTGAGAATAGTGAGCCCTTGATCAAAGACACTGGATATTCTTCTGTCATTGAGGGTATTCAAGATTTCCTCATGGAAGAAACGGGAGATTCCCTTGACAGCTTATATGCTTCCAGTGATGACTATGAGGATGATGGCATAGATAACAACACTGAAACTAGTTTTGGAGAAGGTATCACCAGTACAGAACTAGGTCTTCTTCTTCATACTCAAAATGATAGAGAGCAGGATGCCATTGCCGGTGACTATGATATAAGAGATGGGACAGGTAAGAAAAGGAGTTATGTACAGAGTTAGGCCTAGAAAAAAAAAGGTAATGCTCATGCTTTCAACAAACAATGTGATGTTGCAAACATTCACAAAGTTGCAACAATTGATTGTTGTGAGATGCAATGCTGCCAGATTGGAAACATATCCAAAATCATGCAAGCGAGGGCATACTATTGGGGACAAAGCTACACTAGCTAGCCGATGCACATTTGTATTGGATTGTATGAGCATGGCTCATAGAAAATATCAAGAAGAGGAATGATTTGAGTTTACTTTTGATGGAAAGAAGGTATGTAGTAAAGCATGGTATGTAATGCATGGAATAGGAAAGTCAACATTTTACAAGCTGCGTAAAAAATTCTTGGATGGAGCATGCAATGGCAATCATGGAAACACTGGAATAATAAGGAAGAGCTTGACACATGTTGAGATGGGAAAAGCACTCATACAAGGCTTCATAGATAATAATGCAGATCAAATGCCACATAAGTCAAGGACAACCATGCATGGCACTCAGGAAACTGAACGTGTTCTACCAACAATGTACAAACAAGTGGAAATTTTACGAGAAGTAAATGACACACTTGTCACAATGGAATACAAAACGTTGTCACTGTCAACATTCTCAAGTTTGTGGAACACAGTCTTCAAGACAATCACTTTATCAAAATCAAGCACATTCTCTAAATGTGACATTTGCACATCAATAAAGGTCAAGCTGGAGTCTACCAAAAATCAGGTGGAGCGTGCTAGATACATGACACAGAGGAGATCACACATGTTGCAACAAATGAGCTATAGAAATTTGTACTATGCTTGGAGGAGCTCTTCAAAAATGAATCCAACCAACTTCTTGTGCATTATACATGACAAGATGGACCAGAGTAAGACTGCTATACCACAAATTAAACCAGTTCCAAAATCTCTCAATGGAGTTGAGAGGCTTCCAGTATCCTTGACAGGAATGCTCACTCATGGACATCGACAAACAGCTTATGGTCACTTTGCATTGGGATTATGGCCGAGTGATCCCAACTTCACAATTGCATCTCTCTCAAAATGTCTAAGAAACTTGAAAGAAGAGATAAACATATGTTTGGTGACTTGAGCTTAGAAAAATCAAGTGTAGAACCACGAACAAATCTTTTTGATTGTTTTTTGTCTACAGCTTCTCTCTATCACCATATGAAAGTGCTTAAGGAGAAAAACCAGTACAACAAGGAACAGAGTGCTCAGAATGAAGAGGCAGACTGATCTAATCACAAATGTGAATGTGGACATTGAGAATTTTGCTTCTAGACAGGGAAATGATTGTCCAAGGATGCAATCAATCTTTGCTACTAATGCACATGTATAGGAGGATGGCAATGTAATTTGGGTTCAAGAGGTTGCCAAGAACATTGTTGTTGCAACTTGACAATTGTGGTTCAGAAAATAAGAATCGATATGTGTTTGCATACCTATCATTGTTGGTTGCACGAGGAGTATTTGACACTGTGCAACTTGGATTTCTTATGGTTGGTCACACTCATAAAAACATTGATGCATTGTTCAGTCGCTTTTCTGAGAAGCTTAGAAAACAAGCCATTTTTACATTTCCACATTTGATGAAGATCTTCAGTGAGTGTGTTAGCATGCATCCTGCACCTTTTCTCCTACAAAAGGTGGAAGACTTTAAAGGATTTGTAAAGGGGTTCTTACATGATGGAGCAGATAGCTTAGTCGGTCATTCAAAGCCATTGCAATTTAGGTTCTATATGAGTGATGGAATACCTTTGATGCAGTACAAAGTACACCCTAAAAATGTGGATTGGTTACTCGAAAATGGTATAGAGTTATGGAAGACAAATGAACAAGGAGGAGACAAGCTTCCTGAAGGTGTTCCAAAAGTATTACCACCCTTTGAGTATGTTAAAGATAGTGAGAAAGTTATGGAAGGATTAAAGAAGTATGTTAGTTGGTGGAAAGATCACTTGCAAGAGAAAGGAGATGAAAGTGAGTATGCTAGGTGGATCAACCTAGTTCTTATGTCCTGGGAGGATCTCATGCAAGCTATGCAAAACCTTGGACAAAGTGAAAACACTTTATTTGATGACTTCTCGCCAAGGAGTATACATGAACAAGATCATCCTCTTGAAGTTCCATTGGAAGATGGTCAAGATGAAGCACTTGACATAAGCGAGGGCCACTATTGTGGTCCAATGCGCAACAAACCTGCTGAGGAGTCCAACCCAACTCTTGATGTGGAAAAGGGAGACTTTGTACTTGTGAAACCTTGTGATGAAAATTACCCAATTTGGTTAGGAGTGGCACCAACAGATATTGATCAGAACAATGACTCGACAACCTATCTTCAAGTGAAGATACAATATTGGGCACCAATTTCAAAGAAAAAGAATGCAAGTGATGTGGATGTTTACAAGGATTGTTGGAACAAGTATTGGAGAGAGAACATCAATGATCCTCAATGTTGGGAAGACACTAGCTGCATCATTTGGGCATGGAAGCCCAAGGGTGGACGAATTCCTGAAAAAATCAAGATTCCAAAGCCAATAATCCTCAAAGCCAAAGAGAGTCAGTTGAAACTTGATGAACATGAGGCACCATCAAATGTCAATGCAAATGAAGAGGAATGATCACTTAGCATTGGCCTTTCACCTTTGTAATCTTCTAGCAATGGTTCCAATTAGTCCACCCATAGCTAGGGTCATTATCAACATTGATAATGGCATCCCACCTTTGTAATCTTCAAGAAATATTATTCAATATGAATGGTGTTTTTTTTCACTTTAGTCACCCAAGTTTTTCTTGCAACTTACATTTTAATTGTTTTATCAAATGAAGCATGTGTGAAGAAAATTTTGTTTTGGGTGCATGAGCATGTGTGTGTGTGTGTGTGTGCACGTGCACGTGAGTGTGTGTGTGTGTGTATTTGTAAACTAACATGTGCAAAAACACTCTAGTGTATAGTATGGTTGTTGAAAGCGGACCATATTGGATCTTGCAAACTCATAAGCATCCACTAAACATTGTATCTCAGTTTTCATATGTGCATCAGCTTAGTACAATACAACCTTACCTCAAGTCCATGAGACACAAAGAATCATCCCAAATGTCTGAATTTTTCCCTATTTTCCTAAATGTGTGTTTTAAGAAGAGTGATGAACTTTGTTGTGTTAGGTCTTTTGAAGAAAGAAGTTCTCTTGTATAAAGATTCATACAAATTATAGTACTTTTAGGGACTTTTAAAAAAATATCAGCTACTGATTGGTTGGATATGGATAAGGGGCTCAAACGAAAAAGTCTCTTTTGCAAATAAGGTGATAATACTAAGAAGGTTTGCTAGACAAAAGTACATGGGGTGACAATTGATAAAAGTTTTTTTGAATGGTTTAAAAGGACAATATTTTGTTCCTTATATACAAAAGGAGTAATGACCTTTGGTTAGCTTATAGTGTTTTACAAAAGAGGTTTCTTTTTTATCTAATGTGCTTTACATATGATAGAAATAGTTTCTAAGTTAATAAATTTTAAGTATGACATGGATAACACTTAATAGATTCCTTGGCACTTACCAATGACACATGCCAAACATAGCCAAATCTAACATAATATAATGTCTTGATGTAGGTGAAACTGTTATCTTTGCTTAAAGTGGTTACCTGAGCTATTGTCTCCTAAATGTGAAGATGAAGACCTATATTAATCTTAATTTCACCTACAAGTTTAGTCTTGATGATTAGAAGTATTGGAATAATTCCTCATTATGACCATATTGTACAAAATGAATCAAATATTGAGTCATTTTTTTGCGAATTACATTCCCGTTGTCTAAAGCCATTTGTCTTTTGAGCATAATGTTCTTGTGTGTGTGTGTGTGTGTGTGTGTGTGTGTGAGAGAGAGAGAGAGAGAGAGAGAGAGAGAGAGAGAGGAAAGGATCTTATTTTTGCAAAATTCTTCCTTCTGTGACCTAGAGTTGAGGGAAATATTCAGTTGTTACAATGGATCTAGTTGAAAAAGCTTCCTATTCACACGTTGGCTATCATTTTAGTTAGTCTTTTATAACGCAAATATATCTAGAATAGGCTTTAAAGGCCTGAACTTGAAGAGAATAAGGGAATCTGCGTTATTTTACTCTCTTTGGTTAGAGATGTGTGAAGAGTTATGAATTTTTATTAGCATTTGCTGAGATAGAACTCATTTGTAATGTTGTAACACATTCACAAGCTAGTAATACTAGATACACTTTTGGGAAGGGTAAATTTGTTTTCCATAAGGTTTCTGTAAAACTCAATGGAGGCTTTTTTGGGTTTTGAAATTATTCATGCTTACCTCATCATTACTTTTTAACATGCTGGTCTAGCTGATGATGTCATAAAAGGTAGAAAGCTCTCATACTTACTAAGAAATATATACTCTGACCTTGAAAAAAAACAAGCTACGGGTTGATTGGATATGGATAGAGGACTCAACAAAACAAAGTCTCTCTTGCCAATAATTTGATAATACTAGGAAGGTTTTCCAAGCGGAAGTATATGGGGTGTCAAGTGATGAAAGTTTTATTGAATGGTTTAAAAGAACAATATTTTTTTCCTTACCTACAAAAGGAGTAATGAGCTTTTGTTAGGTTATAGTGTTTTAGAAAGAGGTTTTGTTTTTGACAAATGCATTTCTTATATCCATCATGGCATGTCCAAATATTAAATAGATTGTCCACACACACCTTACACACAATCATTATTCCAATTAAGGTAGGTTGAAGTGGTGGAGGTGGAGGTGGCATTGAGGTAACCTCTACCCCTTGATGAGGCCCTCCATTAGCCAGATTTTGTCTAAAAAGGGTAACAATCAAGTAAGGATCCCATGTAGGGACCAAAGGTGTTGGTGTTGGTCCATTATATACTCATTGGGGTTGGAAAAATTGTTGTCGCCCACAAGTGGTGGTGCATTTTTGATTGGGGTACCCTTATGGGAAAATCTACCCCAATAATTTATGGCTTCGTATAAGAGAGCCTTGAGGAAGATGGTACCTTTCCCATGCTCAAATAGATGGCCCCATTTTCCTTTTACAACCACCAAGGGTGGAGGGAGTCAATGGTCACCTCCCCCTAGCCTTAGTGGTTTAGATTTATCATCAATTGTGTAGATATCTACATTGTAATCAATAGGATAGGAATACAATATAGATTCATAATAGATGTTTCTAGCCTCTTCAAGATGTTTGTCCATAGATGCCATCGAAATAGTGTCCCATGGGGTAGTTTCCTTAGGACTGTACACTAATCACTCTTTCAATAGTCTCGAAAGGATCCTTGGAAGGCTTACTCAACTACTATGAGTAGAGGCCCTAGAGTGCGCAATGTGAGCGTCACATAATTACAAGAAAGACCACCAAGCCTCTTGATCAACTCATAAGGCCATCCATACCAAAAAGTAGGGTTTATATATCCAAAATTATTTGGGGAATCAATAAATAGCATGAACCAATTACTATCGCATAGTGGCTTGCGAGCAAAAAGGGTACAAAATTTGGTGCTCCCTTTTGACCTCTATCTTCCTCTGGAGCCCTTCTTCTTGCATGTTATATTAACGTCTTTAAAAAGACCAAGTTATCTTGCGGGATTGGAAATTTATAATGACTTATGCCATTTAAGAGTTACGAATTTAAAAAATTCTCGACTCTTATGCTGCTCAATTGTATCATGTAGTAGCTTGATTATACAGGGCTTTTAAGGAGAATTATTTCAGTGTTACACTTCATTCGGCAAGCGCATTTTCACAGATTTGTGTCTTTCCATTTTTTAAGAATAAAAGGAATTATGGTTAATCATGAGAATTAAATCTCCTAAATGTGCAGTGCCTCTTGAGGGTAGAACAATATCAAATTCCTAATTTTTCAGGTCAGTAACTCAAGCCAACCTGAATAATAGCCGCCATGTTAATGCCAAGCCTTTTCGTGATTAATATAACAATATCAAATTCCTAATTTTTCAGGTAACTAACTCAAGCCAACCTGATTAATAGCCGCTATGTTAATGCCGAGCCTTTTCGCGTTGAATGTACCCGTTCGTATTGTTTTTCTTGCGGTTCAATAGCCGTTCGTGTGCTTAACTTGTCTGTCCGGCCGTTGTAGATCGGCAGGTGTTCAAAATTGCTTGGACTCCAAGTCCTTCGTGTGTGTGTGTGTGTGTGTGTGTGTGTGTGTGTGTGTGTGTGTGTGTGTGTGTGTGTGTGTGTGTATTCAGGTGTGTGTGTGTGTGTGTGTGTGTGTGTGTGTGTGTGTGTGTGTGTGTGTGTGTGTGTGTGTGTGTGTGTGTGTGTGTGTGTGTGAAGGTGTGTATGCTTCAAAGAGAGCAAGTAAGGTGATCAAGAGAGATTGTCCTGCTTGTGGAAACTAAGTAGATAGTGTATAATCTGTTGATCCAGGTTGATCTTCAATAGGCTACTGGCTATCGAAAGAAGAGAGAGAGAGAGAGAGAGAGAGAGAGAGAGAGAGAGAGAGAGAGAGAGAGAGAGAGAAATAGAGTGTAATGTAATTTTTGTAATTAATGGTGAAATGAGAGAGAGAGAGAGAGAGAGTGAGAGACGTAAAGTGAAAAATAGGAAGAGAGAGAGAGAGAGAGAGAGAGAGAGAATAAATGAAATGAAATGTTAATAACGTCTTCAGAATGCAAAATGACGTATACGATCAAAAGGTATCAATGTGGTGGATCTGAACATATTAGATAAATATGCTACGGAATACTCCACTACTCGATATGATCTAAGCAGCTGGTTGAGATAGAGAGGGAGGAAGATAGAACCCTAAAATGGATAGAGAATTTTAACATCATAGGGGATTATCTCAAGAGACCTTAAAGCTCTATCTGACGAGAGTAAAGCTTAAGACCTGTCAAGAGAGAACCAGAAACGAAATGAACCGTCTTTAAAAGACCAAGTTAACTTTTGGGATTGCAAAGTTACAATGAATTGGTCGTTATGCAAACAACATAAAAATTACTCTGGAATCTTAAGCTACTCAATTGTATCAAGTAGTAGCTTGATTTGACAGTGCTTTTAAGAAGAAACATTGCGTTTTTATTCATTCCCTCAGCAAGCTCATTCTCACACAGTGGTGTCGTCATCAAGGTGGGTAATCTGCATTAGTCCTACAAAAAGCAGTTACGTTGAGGAGTCTTAGACATTATACTATTCGTGATTTTGATGACTATAATAAGTACTTGTATTCTGAGTGTGTTTGTCTGTCACTGTATTTCTATAATGTGTGTGTGTGTGTGTGTGTGTGCACGTGCATGCGTGAACAAGAAAAGAAAGAGGTGGAAACAAAAAGAGACTATATAACACCAAATATTCACTATAAATCCAAATAAAATATACATAAAAGTATCTTTGATGTACCACAACCAATTTAAAGGCTTTTCATGAGGTAAGGATGCTTAATGAAGAATGGATTGGCATGTAAACTTTCATGACAAGTTTCTTACAATGTGTAGATATTTGAGTATTAGACAATGGATTAGACTAGAATATAAAAATACGGAGTAGTATATGATGACATGGGTAAAATGAGGGGAACTAGATGATAGGGTTGGAGAGGTAGAGGCCGAGGCTATCAATATTAGTGCCTTTTCTACCAAAAAAGCCAAGGACTTGTGGGCGAATGATAGTGCCCGTCGTGCCATCTGGGAGAGATGGAGGTGTAGTTGATGATCCGATTCCAAGAGACAATACACCTATGCCATTGGGATCCCCTGTGAAGTGGCTGGCGTCACTTCCCACGGTGAGAGAAATGTCCACAGAACTAGGTGAAGGGGAGGTAAAAATGAACTGAAACACATGAAAACTATTTTAGCAAATTGTCGGCAGTTATTTAGGAGAGAGCAAAGAGAACAATGAACATAGTGTGACCCTACAATGTTTAAGTAAGGATTTAAAAAATTAATTACTAAAATGATTTAAAACAATAGTTACTAATTATTTGTATGATGATCTGAGGAAACAATAGTTCATCTCACATTTCCAATCCATTTAATACAGGGACAATATATAGATCAAAAGCTTAATGAGAAGAATTA
Organism: Adiantum capillus-veneris; assembly: GCF_014529385.1. NCBI lineage: Eukaryota > Viridiplantae > Streptophyta > Polypodiopsida > Polypodiales > Pteridaceae > Adiantum > Adiantum capillus-veneris. Next base: position 43,467,195 of record NC_140933.1, on the reverse strand, counting down.
GAATAAATGCCAAGGGGGGATGCCTCTCAATTGCAAAGCTTATCATTAAGTGCATGTGGAGTGATGCTTCAATATGGGAAGAGAAAGGATGAAAAATACCTCACGAGAATCTCCCTTTGCAGAGCCATGGAGCTTGGTGGTGCCATTGCCATACAAAACTTGAATACCATTGAGAATATCACTATAGTAAACCAAAAGTTGTACCACGCCGCCATTGCTCCACCCATCATCAAAGGCACCACCACCAACACCACCCCACGGTCCGACTATGGCTGCCGACATTTTCTAGGATAATCAAGTAGAATGTGTATGATGTAAAGAGGCAAAAAGCTTTGGAAATTTGCAACTCACAAAAGTATGGCTACAGGAGATCAGACGTCCCCCCCTTTTATAAGAAGGGGAGTGGACTAGTTCTAGGCCGGGCAGCTCGTGCAAATGCCAAATCGCCCTTAGTTTGAATCTGGTCAACCGTGCATGCATATTGTAGGCTTGCGGTTCGAATGGCCATGTGATTGCAGACTAGTCAGTGCAACAACGCAGGAGAACCATGCCGAGAGAGAGAGAGAGAGAGAGAGAGAGAGAGAGAGAGAGAGAGAGCCTGATAGAGAGCGAGCGAGAGCCTTGTCAGCTACACATCGGCGGATAAGCCACTCCATCCCTCCCTCTCTCTGCGCCCGCCACCCCCTGCGTTGCACCCTCCTGAGAAGCGGCGGCTCCTGCGATGCCGAACTGGGTGGCAGAACTTTCGTTGACAGTTGGGTATAAATTAGTATGTTACCGATATCATTTGTGATTTGACTTTCAAAAAAAAAAACTAAGATTACGTAATAGAGATAAGGATGGGGAAGGTGCCTGGTGAACACCTAGAGCCTTCTTTATGAAAAACTAGATCTCTCTCTCTCTCTCTCTCTCTCCAATTTGAATTCTAAACGAGAAGTCAAATCCATTTCGGCAAAAGGGCAGTAATTTTTGTGACTTCTATCCTTTCGTCTCCATCAAACCTAAGGAGGATTGTCATACCCTCTAGACTTGAGCACATGGCGCTTTGGGGACGATTCAATTTCTAGCCCATAAAATTGTGAAGTCAAATCCATTTCAAACCAAAGAGGAAGTCATTGACTTTCATCCAAGTTCTGCCTACACTTCACCCTAGGAGGAAAGGATATATTCTAGTTACACCATATTCATCAAGTGCCTAGTCTCATAGTGATAAGGAACTAACTTTAGCCTTGGTGTCCTCTTCATGTAGACAATAGATATCTTGTAAGGCTTTGTACACTAGACTGGACACTATGTAAGAAATTCCATTGTTTCACAATTGCTAGATAATCAACAATCAAACTATTTAGGAGCATTAGGTCTTCAATACCAAATTCATTTGCACATGGGCATAGAATCACATACTGTTGCTGATACCTTGCAAGCCTGGCCTCTAACTAAGCAATTATGGCATCTTTCTCTACCAACGTCTCTTTACAAACTTGCCACACTTTCTCCTTGGCCTGTTTCCATCTCCATTATCTACTGGTGATCCTTTGGTAGCTGTTACCATATACATGTGGTAGTGATGTGTATGAACACACTAGGACCGCGGGGCATATTTTCCCTCTTTAGGAGGTTTTTTCCCCGTGCATTGTAAATACACCCATCACTCTAGGGCTATCAATCTTTCCATTGCACACTAAGTAATACACTCTCTATTTTGTGCCTTGAGCTTCCTTTGTCTTCTCCAAGCTGTCTGCGTTTCTCTGCAACCCTAATTCCAATAATTGGTACCAGAGCACGTTGCGTCCTCCTGAGCTTAGTCGTCAGCAGCTCTAGCACACGCCTGCTCATTTTCTTTTACTTCAGTGAGCTTTGGCGAGCGTTCGCAGGTTGAGAAAATTTTTGGGAGAGCTCGTAGAGCTTAGTTTGCTCAGATTTTTTATTCGGGCTCATTTCGGCCTCCGTTTCTGCTACAGGCAATACTGCACAGGCTATTTTGTCATTTTGTGCAGAATTTTTGTTAGTGCCGTTTTTTGCATAATAGGTCCTTACAGTCTTCTACGGTTTGTGCTATATAGCACTTGTTGTTCCCGCTTCGTTTCTCCTCTTTTCGGGCAGTTTTCACATCAGGTGCAGCATTTATCATGGCTGACAACAACACAAATGTGTTCAAGATGTTTGCTGTTGAGGACAGATTGGATGGGGACAATTATCCTATGTGGGCTTACATGATGCAACATGTTCTTGTATCAAAGGGCCTCTGGAATATTGTGCAGGGCATTGATGTACGTCCTAGTTCTGAGGATGTAGGTGATGTTGAGGATGTTGCAGGTCTAGCTGCAAGGATTGTTGTTATTAGAGTTAATTTGCACACGGCAGAACAAGCTCGTTGGGATGTAAAGGATGCACAGGCTCATGCATTGATTGTGTTGTCTGTGAAGCGCACCATTGTTCCTCAAATTCGTTCAACAAAATCTGTAAAACGGGCTTGGGATATTCTAGCAGGTCTTTATGCAAGCCGCAATTAGGCTAAAATTGCTTTGCTACGTAAAGAGATGAAATCGAAGATTATGCATGAGGAAGATGATATGGATACTTTCCTTGCTGGTGTCAAGGGTATCAATGAGAAACTTATTTCTCTACAGGTGAAGTCATTCATATAGTTCCCTTGTGCAGACTATTATTGATACCTTACCAGATTCTTACCAGACTTTTGCTAGTACTTGGAGACTTATGACCCAAGGAAATCGTGAAGTTGTCAAGTTTGATGCATTATGCACATTGTTGTTCCAAGAGTCACTTTCTAGAAAAAACAGGACTCGGGCAGCGTGTAGTTGAACAGGCTTTTATTGCTTCTCAAAGAAAAGATGGTAATAGCAATGCAACCACTTTTTATGATTCTGCTGCGAGTGGAAAAACTTCTGTTTCTAATGCTTCTGCTGGCAGCAATTCATCTGGAAATTCTGGTGATAAGGGAAAAAAGAAGATGCGTTGCCATTATTGTAAAGCTAATGATCACTTGATCAAGCAGTGTCCTAATTTGAAGGCCAAAGAGGCTAAGAAGAAAGAGGGTGGTTCCACGGCAAATGCTTGTTCCACTACAAATACAACCATTGTGGAGTCTTTTGTGAAAGAAGACTGTGTTGCTGATGTTGATACAGAATGGGCTTTCAGCGCAGAGTGCACTTACAATCTTGCTGTCCATGATGCATGTATGTCAGTTGCTGCAGATTCACATGTGTGGTATTTTGACAGTGGTGCTACAAAGAACATTACCTCACATCGTGAATTGTTCACCTCTCTTGAGTCTGTCCCTCATGGGAATTCAGTCACTTCTGCCAACAATGCCTCTTATACGGTTCAAAGAGTTGGAAATTTGTGCTTATTGCTGCAAATGGCAGTTCCTTTACACTTGTTGATGCACTTTATGTACTCGGGATAAAAAAGAATCTCTTGTCTGTAGCCATACTTGCTAGACTTGGACTTGTAGTCAAATTGTGGATGACAAATGTACAGTTCATGATCTCAGTTTTTGTGATGAAATTGTTGCATATATCTGGCCTTTTGTGTCGTGGGCTGTATAAGCTCACTTCGTATGACAAGTGTGGATAAAATTTTACAAATGCAGTTGGTAAGGGCTATTTCAGATGCAAAACTTTGGCATGCCCGTTTTGGTCATTTGAATTTTTCCAGTTTGTTGCGTTTGCAGAAATCTGATATGATTACTTCTTTGCCGCCTCTTGAAGCACTTGTCAAACATGTTTGTGAAGACTGTACTTTGGGTAAGATGCAGCGTTCGAAGTTTCCAAAGGATGGTTCAATTAGGGACACATGCATGTTGCAGCTTGTGCATAGTGATGTTTGTGGGCCCATGCAAACTCCGTCCTTGGGCAATTACCTTTACTTCGTGACTTTCATTGATGATTACTCCAGGCATGCATGGGTATTTGCACTTAAAGCGAAGTCCAAAATTTTTATGTGCTTTAAACAATTTCTGGCTATGGCTGAAAATGTCTCGAAATGTACTATGGGGCACCCTCCGTTGCGATCGAGGGGGGAGTATATGTATGAATTTAATGCATTTTTGGCTAGTCATGGGATAAAACACCAATGTACAGTGCCTTATACACCTCAACAAAATGGTGTTGTTGAGAGGAAAAACAGATCACTTATGGAAATGGCACGATGTATGGTCAAAAGTCAAGCTTTGCCGCATTCTTTTTGGCTTGAGGCCATCAAGTGTGCCACTTATGTACTAAACAAATGTCCTACGAAAGCTCTGTAGTCTATTACTCCATATGAAGTATGCCATGATAGCCTTCTATTGAGCACGTGCATGTTTTTGGCTGTTTGGCATATACTTTGGTGCCACAAACACAACGCAAAAAATTGGATATGATAAGGCTGTCAAATGTATTTTTGTTAAATATAGTGCTGAAAGCAAACATTACAGGTTGTATCATCCGCAAAGAAAACATATTCTAGTTTCACAGGATGTAGTGTTTGTGGAAGATTCTGTTCAGCCCTTGCTGTCATGTACTAGAGACAATAATGTAAGCTCACATGACATTCATGACACTTTGTTGCCTCTTTTTAGTGGTGGAAATATGAATGTAAATTCCAATGAGGCAAATGTACAACCTATGGGGGTTTGTAAAAATGTTATAGATCAGCCCCAGATCAGCCTATTACTGATGCAGATGTACATGATGAGGTCGAAAGGGCTGAAAATGAGCAGGCTAGAGGTATGCCAAAATGGCTGGTGCATACATTGCGTGATAGTAAATTGGATGCACCTTTGTCTAGTCGTACTCGTTCAGGCTCTCGCCATGCATCTTATGCATCAAATTGTTATGCTTTGGCTGTGTCTAGCTTACATGATGTCAAGGAACCTCTGTCTTTTGATGAAGCACAGAATTCAAAAATTGGATGGCTACCATGCAATCAGAATATGATGCACTTATAGAAAATGACACAAGGACTTTATGTGATTTGCCTCCTGGAAAAAAAGCCATTGATACGAAGTGGGTTTACAAGTTGAAACGCAAGCCGGATGGTCGCCATAAGGCTTGACTTGTTGCAAAGGGTTATGCACAACAAAAAGGCATAGATTATGAAAGAGACTTTTGCTCCCACTTGTTATATGACTACTGTGCCTTTTCTATGTGCATTCGCAGCTCATTTTGGTTGGGATGTACGTCAATTAGACATTGTTACTACTTTCTTGAATGGTGACATATTTGAGGAAGTTTATGTAACGCAGCCTCGCGGTTTTGTCAAGAAAGGACAAGAGGAAAAGTGTACAGATGTAAGAAGGATTTTTATGGGTTGAAGCAATCTCCTCGTGCTTGGTATGAGAAAGCTGACACTCATTTGGTCAAACAATGCTTTTCGTAACAGTCCAACCAAAAGCACATTGTATGTAAAGCGTGAGGGTGATGTACTTCTCATTGTGGTTCTTTATGTTGATGATTCGTTGATCATTGGACCAAATGAGAGACATATTGCTGAATTTAAGGCTGATTTGAATGCTACTTTCATGATGAAAGATTTGGGGTTGTTGCATCATCATTACTTGGGTATACAGTTTAAGCAGTATGATGGTGGTATTGCCTTGTGTCAGAAAAGTTACATAGAGACATTGTTATGTAAGTTTGTACTTGAGGATTGCAAACCTATTGACACTCCCATGGAAACAAGTTTGAAATTGAATCTTCATGATGTTGATGATCCTGCAGATGTCCCTCTCTATCAAACTGCTATTGGATGCCTCATTTATGTATGCAACATGAGGCCGGATATTCAGTTTGCAGTCTCACAGGTTAGCAGATTTATGCATAGCCTAGGGTCTAAGCATTGGTAGGCTGTCAAGAGGATTTTCCGCTACCTTAGTGGCACTTTACATCTTGTCTTGTTTTATCCCAGGGGAGATCATTGCCGCCATACTTACATGCTTTTTCGGACTCAGATTGGGCTTGTTGTTTTGACACACAAGTGTCCACAAGTGGTTTTTGTCTCATGCTTAGCAGTTCATGTATATCATGGTTGAGCAAGAAGCAACCTACTGTGGCCACTTTGAGTTGTGAGGCTGAGTACAGGGCAGTCTTCACAGCTACGGTTGAGTGTGTGTGGCTCAGACGCCTTAAGACTGATTTGGGTGTTGGACAGGACACTACCAACACTATCTACACTGACAGTCAGAGCGCATTGGCAGTTGTGAGGAACCCAGTTTTTCATGCTCGTGCAAAGCACATTGAGGTGCATTACCACTATGTCAGGGAGAGGCTCTTTGCAGGAGAGATCATCTTGGCTTATGTGCCAACACAGGACAACCTTGCAGATCTTTTCACAAAGGCATTGTCTCGTGAGAAGCTCGAAGCTTTCCGCAAAACTTTGGGCTTACTCCTCTTCGTGGACTGATCATTTCCTCAAGGCATGGCACTTCCCTTTACTCATGTGCCAGCTCTCGGTCACCGCATCACTCCAGGGGGATTTGTTACCATATCCATGTGGTAGTGATGTGTGTGAACACACTAGGACCGGCGGGGCATTTTTTCCCTCTTTAGGAGGTTTTTTCCCTCGTGCATTGTAAATACGCCCATCACTCTAGGGCTATCAATCTTTCAATTGCACACTAAGTAATACACTCTCTATTGTGTGCCTTGATCTTACTTTGTCTTCTCCAAGCTGTGTGCGTTTCTCTACAACCCTAATTCCAACAGTAGCAGCAGGATGGACCTTTTTCCCGTGAACCATAAGTGGGAAACACTCTAGAGTCATCATGCTACTATTTTTTCCCTAGGATGCCCAAATCTTGGGGGATTCACTATTAGTAATAGGGGCATGTCACCTGCATGCATCAAAATTAGAGAAACCCCCTACGTACATATCTTACATGCTAACCTACCCCCTACATACGGACAAGATACAGACGTTCTCGCAATGAGACATCCCCCCTCATACGGATTTTGTACGGAATGTAATGACCCACTATTTTATGTATACTAGTAACTTAACAATTTTAGAAGCACATGCTTTTGCAAAAATACATGTTGAACTGCAAATGAAAAAAAGTGTAGTGACAAACCATGAAAAACAAAAAATATAATGAATAGTAAATTAAAATATACCAATCGATTCAATGTAATTTGTCAAAGAATGGACATCATTTCCCTTGTAAATTGATACAAACCTCAGTCTCAAACAAATGATACTAGCCACCTACTCAGTAGGCTTCTCATGTGGGATTTAAGGCACATATATGAAAAAGATTGTTCTCTAAATAACAAATAATGGCATGATCATAAAAAACCATGGAAAACTTCACTTATTAATTTAAAACACATTACGAAAGGTGTTAACTTATAATTTTTTCTCTAAATGTATATCTATTTTATTAAAATCTCTCTCTCTCTCTCTCTCTCTCTCTCTCTCTCTCTCTCTCTCTCTCTCTCTCTCTCACACACACACACACACACACACAAACACACACACACACACACATCATGTACCAAACTGTTTCTATTCATTCTAAATTTTGCAAACAATGTGTAATAGAGTATTAGAACTATAAAATAAAGGTAAACTTAAAAGTCTCCTGGTTTTTTGTTTAAAATTTGAAGCTTTTGCTAAAAGCGTTTTTGGTTCACTTTAAGGCAAGCCTGCAATCAAGCTGGGTTATTAAAATTCAAAGGATTAAAGCCAAAACTCTTGAAGAGAAAATTGAATAAACAATCTAAGTAACTTTTGTTTAACAAAAGAACCAGAGTCTAGAGACCAATAGCAAGAAAAGAACAGAACAAAAGTGACTTCATATGAAAAGAACCACTAACCAATGAATCGCAAAACCAATGATTGGGTAGAAGATTGTCCCAAGCTCTCTGAGGCTCATCATTTTCTTCCTCATCATCAAAGACATCATCAGAGGAAGGGGACTGTCAAATACAAGTAGCACTAATGTCACCAATGGAAACAAGTAACCAAGCCTCTTTCTTTGTGATAGCAACATTTTAGATAGAACTTACAAAGGAAAACATTTAGGATTGCAGAGCCTGCCAGACTGCGCTGAAGCTGCCGCGATGGACAGGATAAGATAGGTCATCACCTATTAAAACATCAAAATAATCTCACATGAACACCATATACAATTCATAATACAAAGAAGAATTCTTCCACAACAATGCACATACACACATACATTTTTTACGCACATGCCTACACATAAATATCATATATATGCACATGCCCATGCATATATATCTATAAATACATGCATTTATAGACATTCATGTATGTCTCTATGTGTGTATGTAAATGTATGCACTCATTCAAATGAGGCCCTACAGAGAATACACCTTCTACCTTGCACTGAAGACATGATAGCTCACTGTACTCGGATTATAAACATACCACTGAAATCTCAATAAGAACTTGCGGAGACGATGCAAAACATGCAAATCAGATAGCACTTGAAATGTTTTTGGCATAGCTCACACCATTACTTGGGATTTTGTAGCTTCATGCATAGGTAGGCGTAAACTTAACAAGTTGTAGAGTTGTAAACTTAGACAAGAGCACCTGTGCATCAATGACTCCCACATCATTGCAACCAATCAAGTGAGTTATAATTGTAACTTTATTCCTCTGAAGAAAGAAAGTAATCAACCCAAAGGTACATTGATTATATAGTCAGTGCAACAACTACAACAGAAAAGTTAAAATCCAATCCATTTCACCTGATTTCGTACAAGGATTTGTAGACGGCTCTAACGACCAATCTTCAATCCAACCTTAAATCTAGCTCTGATAGCTTTAGGTTAAGAATACCACCATTCAGACAATTCTTCAGTCTATCAGAAGGCTAAGATAGTCGATTTGGACATTTCACTCAATGCAAAGAGTTCAAAGCAAGCTTCCGATGGGTGGAGCTAGCTTTGCAACCCATAGAAGTCTACTTCTTGCTCAACATCTCGTCAATTGACTCAAAACTGACAGAAACCCTAAACAATAGCGTCGCAATAGTCCATACCACTATATATGTAACATTCAAATAGAAAGTCCATAAGAAAGAACAAAAAACAAGTAATAGAGGCCATGGGAGTGAATTTATGAGCCATAAGAGATAGTAAGGTCCCCACTATCCAAGTTGACTATAAGATCAAAAAGCAATGGGAACCCTTGTCAGGAGAGTCATACTAGATGGTGGGGCAGGGGTGAACATCCTGGGAGAGATTTTTTGACAGAAACTTGGTATCCAACAAAATGGCTAATTAAAGAGTGGTTCAAGCTACTAGCCTTATAAAGAACATGAAGATCAGAGTAGGAAAGCATCTTCATAGAAGCTGTACATTCTCACCCACAGACCAGGTGCAAAGAGTGATCCCCCCTCATCCTCATCCCCCCCCCGTACCTGCAACCCCTTGTTTGTGGCCTCCCGAGAAGCTGCGGCTCCTATGAAGCTGAACTGGTGGTAGAAGTTTCATCAATTATGTTACCTCTATCATTTGTGATTCACTTTTAAAAACTAAGAGACATCAAGCAAGAATCCTTTATGTAAAAGAGATAAGGATGGGGGAGGTGCCTTCTTGGTGAGCACCTAGAACCTTCTTGATAAAAAATTAGCTCTCTCTCTCTCTCTCTCTCTCTCTCTCTCTCTATATATATATATATATATATATATATATATATATATATATATATATATATATATATATATATAATATATAAATAATATATATATATATATATATATTATATGGACGATTTGAATTCTATCATCTAAACAAGAACTAAAATCCATTTTGATGAAAGGGCAGTAACGTTTTGTTACTTCTACCCTTCCGTCTACATTGGACCCTAGGAGGATTGGCATACCTTGTGGACTTGAGCACATAGCACTTTGGGGATGATCTGAATTTAAGCGCATATAACTGAGAAGTCAAATCCATTTCAGCAAAAGGATATTCACTTTTGTGACTTTTATCCTTGTGCCTACACTTACCCTAAGAGGAAAGGTTACATTCTATTTACATTGTGTGATTCAGTTACACCATATTCATCAGGTGACTCGTCCCATAGTGATTAAGGAACTAGCGTGAGCCTTGATGTCCTCTTCATGTAGAGGTTTGGTTGGCACTGCATTTTGCTAGAAAGGGAGGGTGTAAGCGAGGCATTTTCTAGCCCATGTATTGGGGGAAACTTTACAATTTTGTGTTTTATGGCTCAGGCAAAAATTATAAAATTTTGGCTTGTTGAATTTCTTTGACAACCAAACTCAACAATCCAATGTTGTTTGTGTGTAGCTCAACCTTGATGAGCTCAAAGGTCAAACTAATGTTCTTTGTGCATAGGTCAGGATTAGTGAGCTTAGAGGTCAAAGTTGCATAATTTTGCAAGTTGGCTCTCTCTCTCTCTCTCTCTCTCTCTCTCTCTCTCTCTCTCTCTCTCTCTCTCTCTCTCTCTCTCTCTCTCTCTTATCGGAGTACCAGAGTTTGAGCTTGTCAACATCTACTGGATTGGGAGCATGGCCAAGGGCTTTTTCAAGTAGATTTTTTTCAGCTAGCAAAAGGCAACATGTATCCCCCATTCCAGCAATGTTTTCTGTGCCTTGCAGTCTACTATCTTCTTGATCTTTTCTCTAGCATTTTCCCTTTCCTCTCTCCTATGAAAAGACTTTTAGAGGCCCGTCATGTAGGCATAGGGAATGAAAAAAACAGTCTTGGACTCTATTATGATTGAGTCGCCTTCAGCTTTCCTTCTTCTTCTTGATTTTTGGTTCCATAGGGAGAATACTCTCTGGATTAAATTATGTTACTTCATTGAATGGAGACGTCCTATGTTCCAACATGAGAAAAATGTATTTCATCTATTGGGAACTTTTTACTTGGTGGTTGAATTATTTCCAGTGTTTGTGTCTTGGAATGTTTGAAGAAGATGATGGTGTGCTATAAAAAGTTATGTTATCAATATCATTTGTGATTTTCTTTCAAAACCTAAAAGACACCTAGAGAGGATCTTTTATGTAAAAGAGCCTTAAGGATGGGGGAGGTGCCTTCTTGGTGAACACCTAGAGCCTTGTTTATAAAAAAATTAGTGTGTGTGTGTGTGTGTGTGGAAAATTTGAATTCTAAACGAGAAGTCAAATCCATTTTAGCAAAAGGGCAGTAGATTTTGTGACTTCTATCCTTTCATCTGCGTTGGACCCTGAGCACATAACGCTTTGGGGATGATTCAAATTCAATCCCAATTAATTGAGAAGTCAAATCCATTTCAACAAAAGAGAAGTCACTTTTGTGACTTTTATCCTTCTGCCTACACTTGACCCTAGGAGGAAAGGTTATATTCTATTTACATTGTGCTATTGAGCTACACCATATTTCATCATGACTAGTCTCATAGTGATTAAGGAATGAACCTTAGCCTTGATGTCCTCTTCATGTCGATGGAAGATGTCTTGTAAGGATTTGCTTCACATGACCTGACAGTACACTAGACTGGACACTTTGGTTAAAAAGTCCATTTTTTTCACTTACTAGATGCTCAACAATCAAAATATCATAGAAGCAATAGGTCTTCAATAATAATTTTATATGCATATGGGCATAGAGGCACATATTTTTTCTCATACCTTGCAAGCTTGGTCTCTAACTAAGAAATTCTGGCATCTTTCTCTACCAACTCCTCTTAAAAACTTGCCACACTTTCTGCTTGGCTTGCTAAGTATGCCCCTTGTGTTTCCATCTCCATTATCTACTTGTGATCCTCTGGTAGTAGCAGCATGATGGGCATTTTTATCAAAAGTGGGCACACTCTCCTCGTTGTGATATTGCTCTTTCCATGGGCACCCCAATCCAATTCCAACATTCATATGATGGTCTACCTAGTTTACACGATGATGCAAAATGTCTTCTACAAATGTAAGCTAGATGAAGTACATAGCCACTGACTGTTGTGTGGCTAGGTGCACTCGTTTTGGATAAAATGCTTCAAGAATACCCTTGCTAAATCTTTGTGTTGTAGATATGAGAGCTTCAAAGGGGCACTCTCCTTTGTGTTTCTAGAAATTTGAGATAGTCTATCACACCCAAAGAATCTAGGACATAGCTTTTTCACTTCCTTGTAGGATAAGTTCTTACCCTTAAGGCCCTTTGGCTTGTGGTCCGCTGCATTTGTGAGCTGCAATAATTCTTGTCCGACCATATAAGAGACTCTCCTCTTGTAGAATGCACTATGGTTCTGCATGGTCTATTTCTTCACCCATGTTTGGCATAGCACATTTTGTTTCTCATACCTTGTAGGCATGGCCTCTAGCTCAACAATTTTGGCATCTTTCTCTACTAGCTTCTCTTGAAAACTTGCCACACTTTCTCCTTGGCCTATTGTTAGTGATGCCCCTTTTGTTTCCCTCTCCATTTGAAGAAGTCTTGCTTCACAAAGGACCATTGTCTTCGTCAATTTAAGTGCAAAAAGACTTTGCCTAGGAGCCATGCTCTAGCAAAAATTCAAACCCCAAACTCAAAGATAAAGAAAAATAGACTCATGTTGGCTTCTTCCTGCCATGCCGGAATCTTTGCCTCCCTCATCAAGTAAAGGCATGATAGAAAAATCTCTCACTTGCTAGCAACAAGCCTTGCCTTACCTTGCCTTACTAAAACTGGATAACTTACCTTGTGACAAGCCTTTCCGTACATGACATAGGTCAGAACAAATTTTGATTTTGTAGCCCAACTTTGGGTGCTAGTGCCATTGTGAGGCATCCATGCATGTTCAACCTGTAGAATTTAATCTATTGGGATCCTTACATCCCATCTCAAGAAAGCCCCAATGTTTAATTGAATGCAAAATTTAAAAATCTACTGGGATGCTTACTTCTTGTCTCAAGAAAGCCCCAATGTTTAATCAAATGCAAAATTTAAAACTCTACTGGGATACTTACTTCCAGTCTCAAGAAATCCCCAATGTTTTGCTTGTACGACATTGATTTGATCACATCAATTTCTCCAAGAAGGCTACACTTTTTCCAAGCTTGAGCCCTTGTACATGCTAATTCTAATGTCGGAAAGCTAATATAGGGGTATGATTGTTTTCTTCATTGATTGTCGTATAAGCGTAGAAAGAGGTGTAATATTTCCTAATATGATTCGTATATAGGGGTTTTATCAAAGTTGTCTGCTCGCAGGTGGCATCCCGTTTTGTACATAGAGTGAATCCGTGGGTCTCCGTCCAAGAGAGGGTCATTCTCCAACCATCGGTCAGAGTTGAAAGACCTTGAAAAAATGAGAGAGATGGGTAAGCGAAGGAAAGACCTCAAAATATTGGTCGAAAAGAGAGAGAAAAGGAAAACAATTGATGAACGAGTTGAGGAAACAAATCCAAAATACCATCCAAAATAGAAATAAGCAAAGATAGACTGGAAGGGTTTAACAATTTAATAGCAGAGAACATTTTTAGAGATCGCATAGTTGAGGAGTGTCATCTTTAGTTGTGTAGAGGTGTCTTAGGAGTAGTTATTGAGGACCTTTTAGACATAGATTAGGTTGTTTTTAAGTGGTTGACGAGGTAGTCTATGTAAAATTTGAAAAGGTTACACTCATTTTATAAGAAAAACAAAGAAAAAACCAATGTTTTTGGACACTTTTCACTACCTTCTTAGTAATTGGAATAGGAGTAGGCTAAGTAGATACCAAGGTGCATTTCCAACCCATCCCACACCTTGAATTTTCATTTGTGAGCTACTTCTTGAAATTTTAGAGTTTTCAAGTTTTGAACTTATAAGACAAGCTTGCTAGACTATTAAACAAAATTTTTGGTCAAGATGGGTCTTGGAAAAGCTATGGAAACTCATCGTAAATCAAAACTAGCTTTTGAGAAAAATTTCAAGTTGGTGAAAAAAGAGATTATCGTCTCTTTAGTGATTCGTGCATCAAAAACCAATAGATAAGTGAAGGTAAGTATACCCAAAGTTGCTTCAAATTTGGTAAAACCTATTGACAGGCCTTAAGAAACCTTGTACTAATTGTGTGAGTTGCAAAAAGTTGAAAAACTTGCAAATCATGACCTCAAGATAATAAGCATGGTTATTGTCTATCTATACTATAGATAAAAGGGGGAGGGATTCCGGCTCCCTCCCCTGATGCGTGTCAGTTGCAGCTTTGTCCAGTGGTGTGGCCTGCAGCGCTCGGTAGGCTGCAGCACAGTACGCACAGAGAGAGCAGGAGGGCACGTGGCAGCTCTTGGAAAATTCAAGGACGTCCTTCTTTGCGTCATTTTGTAGAATATATTCAGCATGTATATTTATAGGCTTCTTTTGATTCTCCATGCGCACCTCACAGCTCTTCCTACACACTCAATCACTTGCATTGCTCATGGAATTGCCTCTCGGCCCCCATCCACTTTCTATGTGTCCAACACCCACGTATGCCCAGCACCCCTCCTCCTGGTGTGAAACAGAGCCACTCCTCCTACTACAGAACAACGGATAAGTGCTCTCTCTCTCTCTCTCATGCGTCGACTTGCTGAGGGCAAATGTTGCCAACAACCCACACTTCTCGACGACCTACAATGGAGGTGATCTTTTTCATCCACCAAGGAGAGAGAGCAGGCAGAAATCAAACAGGGGTAGAGCGAAGATTTTAGCTTAGCATTGTAAGGGGAGAGTTATTCCGTGGCAGTACTTGGGTGTGGGCATGTGAGCAGTGGACAATCAAGATTGGAAGAAAGGCACCAAAAAGATTGGCTTTTGAGCTTCCCTGGCGAGTGGCCAAAAATATGGAAGATTAAGGATGTAGGAGCTTGGCTTTAATCCAAAGTATGCCGGTGCGTCAGCCTTTGCCCAAAATATAACTTGATGATACCATCACCCATGAAAATTAGTTGATATAAACACCTTGATCTCACAGTGTGTTGTCCCAATCTTGCAAACATGTCAAATTGGGGCAAATCTCGCGAGATGCTGTAATGCGTCCGATGAGAAAAAGGCTGGAGCCAGCACGTGGAGGGGAGAGGGGAGAGAGAAGAGAGAGGGATGCCGCATGCCAAGGCGAATCTGTAGATTTTTTTTTGTTGTTGCGATGCCGGATCGTGGGGGAGGCAGGCCTCACAGCGGAGGGAGCAGGAGTGTGATATGTTGAGCGTTCGCGCTCTCTCTCTGCCAGTCTCCGTCTCTCTTGTCCAGAGCAGGCTCGGAGTGGGGAGTATGCCCTCTGTCTCCCTCTTCTTGTAGCAGAGCACTCTCCGAGGATGATTAGAATGCAGTGGCTGCGTTGACCAAGGATGAAAAAACGCAGAGCACGATGCTCAAGATGCACAGCAGAGAGAGCTCTACGATCGAGTTGTAAGGGTGTAGGACCTGCGCATGGTGCAGGAGAGGAGCTGGACGGCGAGCAACAGAGGAGCTGGGCATGCTGCGAAAGGAGCTGCACGCGGGAAACAGAGCCAACAACAATTTTCCTTCTAGCGACAATTTCGGGGGCAAATATAGCGAGCTAATAAATTAATGTATGGGCATTTAGACCCAGTATGTCAACGCCTTGATCTCATAATTTGCCTCTAGAAATTTTTGTGTGGATCCTGCAAGAGGTACATGTAATGGTGCATTCATTTAATTACCTTGCAAGTGTGAAATTCCTATTTCTTGGAAGATAACTATATAACGTCCAGCTCATGTATGTAACATTGTAACTCAATTTATGGAGTAACTCAAAGTCTGTAATGCAACTGAACCTTTTTTTTTTTATAAAAGGAACGTGGTGCAATTTGATTTACATTCGATTAATAATGGTGTTTAAGTTTCAAGCATGCTTTAATTTTCTCCAGCCAAGTGCAATGGATTTCTTTCGGTAGGAGTTATTTCATTAGCATTCAATTATGGTATTTAACAAAGCCTCAAGTGATACAATCTTATCTATCTATCTATACAATTATAATGGGGGAAGGGATTCCGGCCCCTCCCCCGGACACGTGTCAATAGCTACAACCTCTGAGAGGTTCCGATGAGTGTTCACTGAGCACCAAGCGATACAGTGAGCTGAGAGAGAGAGGTGCAGCTTTTGTGCGACGAAATTGTTTTTGAGCTTGGTTGTGCCCCTGGCCAGTTGTACGGCTCCCGCACGACCTTCTGCCCTCCAACTCCAGTGTGGGAGTTGCAAATCATACGCATGCGTAGAGAATAGGAAGACGCAGGATTCTGGCCCCTCCCCCCGGACACGTGTCAATAGTTGCAACCTTTGAGAGGTTCCGATGAGTGTCCACTGAGCGCTAGGCGACACAGTGAGCTGAGAGAGAGAGAGAGAGAGAGGTGCAGCTTTTGTGCGACAAAATCGTTTTTGAGATTGGTTGCGTCCATGGCCAGTTGTACAGCTCCCGCACGACCTTCGTGCCCTCCAACTCGATGATATCCAGGAGTGTGGGAGCTGCAGCCGGTGTTCAAGCTTAGCATAGTAGACTCGAGGTGCATGGTGCAGGCAGTAGTGGCCAAGAGAAAGGAGCAGCAAAAATCCAGTTGGGCCAATTGAATGAAGCTGGTGGGGGGGAGGGGGGGGGGGGGGGGGAGGGGGGGAGATCTCAGCTATATATATATATATATATATAATATATATATATAGAGATAGAGAGATGAGAGAGAGAGAGAGAGAGAGAGAGAGCAGTAGCAGGTGGCTCAGGAGCGCCATGCTATGCAGGAGAGAGAGAGAGAGAGAGAGAGAGAGAGAGAGAGAGAGAGAGAGAGAGAGAGAGAGAGAGAGCAGCAGCAGTAGGCGGCTCAGTGGTTGTTTTGGGGGGGGGGGGGAGAGAGAGATCTCAGCTATGTAGTAGAGAGAGAGAGAGAGAAAGAGCACAGCAGAGCAGGCGGCTCAGGAGCGCCATGCTATGCAGGAAGGAGAGAGAGAGAGAGAGAGAGAGAGAGAGAGAGCAGCAGTAAGCGGCTGAAACTATGCATAGGAGGAGAGAGAGAGAGAGAGAGAGCTTCCGGCCCTGCTCACGCCTCCAATTGAGTGTGTGTGTGTGTGTGTGTGTGTGTGTGTGTGAGAGAGAGAGAGAGAGAGAGAGAGAGAGAGAGAGATAGAGAGAGTAGCGCCAAGAAACCAACAATATCTGTTACATAAGCATACATTCAGTGTGTGCGTGTGTGTGTGTGTGTGTGTGTGTGTGTGTGTAGAGAGAGAGAGAGAGAGAGAGAGAGAGAGAGAGAGAGAGAGAGTAGCGCAAAGAAACCAACAATATCCGTTACATAAGCATACATGGAGGGAAGAGAGAATAGTTTTTTTTTTTGTGAGCCCACTTAAAGACTGTGCTAAGAAGAAGGCTTTGTACAAAGGAGTAAGATATATGCTGATTTCGTGATAGTGGGTTACTTGAAAAGAACACATACTTAGGCAACACATTAATCATCATGTATGTCAAGTGCATTGCACTTCTCGGACTAAACAGGTTCGAGACGGGCTTCTTGTTCGTAAGGTTGTCTCATGGAGTGCATTGTTAAGAGGCTCTATGCTATTTCCAGTAGATATAGAGAGAGGGTGGTGCGTGCACCAGCGCAATAGTTCCTCGATGATCTTCATGTTCGCAGTGTTGTCTCATGAAGTGCATTGATTGCAGGGTGGACAATATGTATGTCAATTGAGCTTCATGTCTGCAATAATGTCTCATGATGTGCATTGATTGCAAGATATGTTGGGTCAGGGTCAGTGTGAGGGTCAGGAAGCTCTGGGCTATTTTCAGTAGATGCAAAGAGATGGCATCTTTCCAAATCCAATCACGCTCACTTGCACCTTGAAGGCACGTGGCATTACACGAGATGCTGATCTGGGAAAAAGAATTCACGGTGATATTGTTAGTCAACGGTTGTTAAAAGAAAACATCGTGCTTGGCACTACCTTAGTCAACATGTATGCCAAATGTCGGTTCACTTCATAAAGCACAAAAGAGCTTCCTATCCAAGATGTCGTCTCTTGGAATGCACAGATTGTGGGATATGCCCAACTTGGGCAGGGCCAAGAAGTTGTGGACTGTTTTGGCGGATGCGAAGCGAGGGTCCACGATGAGCTTCATGTCTACAATGTTGTCTCATAACGTGCATTGATTGCAAGATATATCCAACAGGGTTAGGGTCAGGGTCAAGAAGCTCTAGATTGTTTTTAGCAAATGCAAAGAGAGTGCATCTCTCCAAATCCAATCACCTTCACTTGCACCTTGAAGGCATGTGGAATTAGACAAGATGTTGATATGGGCAAAAGAATTGACAATGATCTTGTTAGTCAAGGGTTGTTGAAAGAAAACGTCGCGTTTGGCACTACCTTGGTCAACATGTATGCCAAATGTCAATGCACTTTATAAAGCACAAAAGAGCTCCAAGATGTTGTCTCTTTGAATGGATTGATTGCGGGATATGCCCAACTTGGGCATAGGCATGGCCAAGAAGCCATGGGCAGTTTTTGGCGGATGCGAAGCAAGGGTGTTTGAGATGCTTTCATCTTGACAGGGAAAAGCAAGGGTGTCTCTTCAGATGCAATCGCATAGGCTTGAATCTTGAAGGCAAGGGTTGGGGTTAAGAAGCATATGGGTTGTTTCAGCAGATGCTGAGAAAGGGCATCTCTCCTAATGCAATCACATACACCTCCACCTTGAAGACATGTGGCAATACAAATGGCATTATACAAAATTGATGTGGGCAAAAGAATTCACAATGATATTATTAGTCACAGATTGTTTGAAAGAAAATTTCGTGCTTGGCACTGCCTTTGCCGACATGTATGCCTAATGTGGCGCCAAAGACACTGATTACATCTATACTATCTATAATGGAGAAAGGGATTGTGGCCCCTCCTCTCGAACACATGTCGCAAGGAGCTCACTCCGGGGAGTGTGGCCTACAACTGGCAATGTAGGCGGACAATGAGATAGAGAGAGAGGCCGCCGAAGGTGGCCGGACACACTAGTTGATTTAAAAATGATTTTTTTTAATATTTGGAAACATTACAAGATAGAACATAGTGTATTGTGACATTGAGTCATCTGGAGTTGTAAAGTGTCAATTAGGCTTAGATTTCATTGAAGACCGCTAGCATATATAAAATTGGCCAAGAAACTTGAAAACTAAACCAAACTTCATAAAACTTGAGTGACTTGTTTATAGTGTGAATATCTAATGCACATCAAAAAAGTGAAAAGAAACCTTCATTTTAACGTGAGAGACAATAAGCACTCTTATTATCTACTATTTGAAAATCTCTTAAAAGGGGATTAGATCTCGGGTAGTAATAGAGTGCATGTGTAAAATTTCAAGTGATTTGAAAATTTTTGACTTGGATATCCACTTGAATTGCATCAAAAACTTCCATACATGAAAATTACTAAAAAATTTGTGCTAAACTTGCCTAAAAATTGAAAAACTTGATTCACCCTTAACAAGTGGAAATCAACAAAAGTGCAAAATGGTATTTTTTTGAGTGAGTAGATATTAAGTGAGCTTATTATCTCCTCCTAGCCCAAAGGGTCATTTTTGCAAAAACCAAATCAAGGGTAAAAGACCTATCATACAGATAGCCTGAAAAACTTGAAGTCATTTGGACATAGTTTGCTACTAGAAATTGAGCTTTGAGAATTCTAGTTGTAAATTGGTCCTTTGGCTACTTTTACAAAATTGATACTAAAAATGTAACAAGGAGTCATTGTACATACTTGCGGATAATAGACTAGTCTATACAATGTTGATTTTACAAGATTGATCAAAATCAAGCTTGAATTCAAAGACAGTTTGGAATTGTAATAGGTGAAACACGTTGTATTGGTTCTAAAGACCAGGTAGTCAATATCATTCAGAAATATTGATCTTTATGTATCTTAGATTAGGCCATGTACTAGGAAGCTAGAGATTTAATAGAAAAACCAAGAGCAGAGTGTCAATCAAGGAGAGTGTAAACCAAAGGGGATCGTTAGAGACCATAGTTGAAGAAGTCCCAAACACTTACTCCAAGTCAAGTTCAAAAAAAAAAATCCTTTTCCACTCAATTGGGCATTGGAACCTCACTCAGGTTCAAGTATATGTTGACCTTCTACAAGACCAACAAGCATGGGCTCAGATTTATCTGGATCCTAATGAAGAGTATGTGATTAGAGTCGATTTTAGCTGTTTCCATGGGAGTGGCAATAGGTTTGCAATCCTCAAGTCCAAACTTACATAGCAATGTCTCTATGTAACTTTTCTGACACAAGGCAATACCACCATCACACTGCTTAAACTGTATACCCAAGTAATGATGCAACAGCCCCAAATCTTTCATCTTGAAAGTAGCATTCAAATCAGCCTTAAATTCAGCAATATGTCTCTCATTTGGTCCAGTGATCAACAAATCATCGACATAAAGAACCACAATGAGAAGTACATCACCCTCACGCTTTACATACAATGTGCTTTCTGTTGGACTGTTACGAAAGCCTCGTTTAACCAAATGAGTGTCAGCTTTCTCATACCAAGCACGAGGAGATTGCTTCAACCCATAAAAAGCCTTCTTACATCTGCACACTTTGTCCTCTTGTCCTTTTATGACAAAACCGCAAGGCTGCATTACATAAACTTCCTCAAATATGTCACCATTCAAGAAAGCAGTAACAATGTCTGATTGATGTACATCCCAACCAAAATGAGCTGCCAATGCACATAGAAAATGCACAGTAGTTATACGACAAGTGGGAGCAAAAGTCTCTTCATAATCTTTGCCTTTTTGTTGTGCATAACCCTTTGCAACAAGTCAAGCCTTATGGAGATCGATCTCACCATCCAGCTTGCATTTCAACTTGTAAACCCATTTTGTACCAATGGCCTTTTTTCCAGGAGGCAAATCACATAAAGTCCATGTGTCATTTTCTATAAGTGCATCATATTTTGATTGCATGGCATCCATCCAATTTTTAATTTTTTGAATTTTGTGCTTCATTAAAAGACAGAGGCTCTTCAACATCATGTAAGCTAGACATAGCCAAAGCATAAAAATCTGATGCGTAAGATGCATGGCAAGAGCTTGAACGAGTACGACTAGACAAAGGTGCATCCAATTTACTGTCACGCAAAGTGTGCACCAGCCATTTTGGCATACCTCTAGCCTGCTCATTTTCAGCCCTTTCCTCATCAAGTACATCATCTACATCTGCATCAGTAATAGGCTGATCTGTAACATTTTCAGAAACCCCCATAGGCTGTACATTTGTATTTCCACCACTGGAACTTACATTGGTATTTCCACCACTGAAAATAGGCAACAAAGTGTCATAAATGTCCTGTGATCTTACATTCAGTGTCTCTAGTACATGACAGCAAGGGCTGACCAGAATCTTCCACAAACACTACATCACGTGAAACCAGAATTCATTTTGTTTGCGGATGAACAACCTGTAACCTTTTGCTTTCAGCACTATGACCAACAAAAATACATTTGACAGCCTTATCATCCAATTTTCTCTGTTGCACTTGTGGCACCAAAGCATATGCCAAACAGCCAAAAACACGCATGTGCTCAATAGAAGGCTTTCTATCATTCCATGCTTCATATGGAGTAATAGACTGCAAAGCTTTCGTAGGACACCTGTTTAGTACATAAGTGTCACACATGATGGCCTCAAGCCAAAAAGAATGCGGCAAAGCTTGACTTTTGACTATACTTCATGCCATTTCCGCTAGTGACCTGTTTTTCCTCTCAGCAACACCATTTTGTTTAGGTGTATAAGGCACTGTACATTGGTGTTTCATCCCACAACTCGCCAGAAATGCATTAAATTCATGAGACATATACTCCCCCCCTCGATCGGAACGGAGGATGCCCATAGTACATTTCGAGACATTTTCAGCCATAGCTAGAAATTGTTTGAAGCACATAAAAACTTCGGACTTCGCTTTAAGAGGAAATACCCATGCATGCCTGGAGTAATCATCAATGAAAGTCACGAAGTATAGGTAATTTCCCAAGGACGGAGTTTGCATGGGCCCACAAACATCACTATGCACAGGCTGCAACCTGCATGTGGCCCGAACTGAACCATCCTTTGGAAATTTAGAACGCTGCATCTTGCCCAAAATAGAGCCTTCACAAACATGTTTGATAGGTGCTTCAAGAGGCGGCAAAGAAGCAACCATATCAGATTTCTGCAAAACGCAGCAAACTGGCAAAATTCAGATGACCAAAACGTGCATGCCAAAGTTTTGCATCTGAGATAGCCCTTGAATCTGCAACAACATTTGCAAAATTTTGTCCACACTTTTCATACAAAGTGAGCTTATACAGCCCACAGCACAAAAGGCCAAATGCAACAATTTCATCACCAAAAATGAGATCATGAACTGTACATCTGTCATCCACAAATTTGACTACAAGTCCAAGTCTAGCAAGTGCGGATACAGACAAGAGATTCTTCTTGATCCCAGGTATGTAAAGTGCATCAACAAGTGTGAAGGAACTGCCATTAGCAGCAGTAAGCACAATCTTTCCAACTCTTTGAACTGGATAAGAGGCATTGTTGGCACAAGTGTTAGAATTCCCATGAGGGACAGACTCGAGAGAGGTGAACAATTCACGATGTGAGGTAATGTGCTTTGTAGCACCACTGTCGAAATACCACACATGTGAATCTGCAGCAACTGACAAGCATGCATCATGGACAGCAGGATTGTAAGTGCACTCTGCGCTAAAAGCCCATTCTACATCAACATCAACATTACAGTCTCCTTTTACAGAAGACTTAACAATGGCTGCATTTGTAGTGGAACTAGCATTTGCAGTGGAACCACACTCTTTCTTCTTAGCCTCTTTGGCCTTCAACTTAGGACACGACTTGATCAAGTGATCATTAGCTTTACAATAATGGCAACGCATCTTCTTTTTGCCCTTATCACCAAAATTGTCAAACGAACTGCTGCCAGCAAAAGCATTAGGAACAAAAGTTTTGTCACTCACTGCAGAACCATAAGAAATGGTTGCATTACTGTTACCACCCTTTCTTTGAGAAGCAATAAAAGCCTGTTCAACTACACGCTTCCTAGTCCTGTTTTTTTTGGAAAGTGACTCTTGCAACAGCAATGTGCATAATGCATCAAACTTGTCAACTTCAAGATTTCCTTGGGTCATCAGTCTCCAAGTACTATAAAAAGTCTGGTAAGAATCTGGTCAGGCATCAAGAACAGTCTGCAGAAGGGAAATTTCTGAAATGACTTCACCTACAGAAATAAGTTGCTCATTGATATCCTTGACACTAGCAAGGAAAGTGTCCATATCATCTTCCTCATGCATAATCTTCGACTCCAGCTCTTTACGCAGCAAAGCAATTTTAGCCTCATTGCGACTTGCATAAAGACCAGCCAAAATATCCCAAGCTTGTTTTGCAGATTTTGCTGAACGGATGTGAGGAACAATGGTGTGCTTCACAGACAACGCAATCAATGCACGAGCCTGTGCATCCTTTACATCCCAACGATCTTGTTCTGCCGTAGGCAAAACAAATGTAATAGCAGCAAGACTTGCAACATCCTCAACATCGCCTACATCCTCACAACCAGGATGTACATCAATGCCCTGCACAATGTTCGAGACGCCCTTTGACACAAGAACATGTTGCATCATATAAGCCCACATAGGGTAATTGTCCATATCCAACCTGTCCTTAGCAGCAAACATCTTGAACACATCTGGGTCGTTGTTGTCAGCCATGGTAAATGTTGCACGTGATGTGGAAACTGCCCGAAAATAGGAGAAACGGAGCGAGAACAACACGTGCTATACAGCACAAACCGTAAAAGACTATAAGGCACCTGTTATGCAGAAAACGGCACTGACAAAAACTCTGCACAAAATGACGAAATAGCCTGTGTAGCACTGCCTGTATTTGAAACGGCGACCGAAATGAGCCCTAATCAGAAATCTGAGCGGACTGAGATCTACGAGCATACCCAAAATATTTGTCGACCTGCGAACCCTCGTCAAAGCTCACTGAAATCGGAGAAAGTGAGCAGGCATGTACTAGAGCTGCTAGCGACTAAGCCCAGAAGGACGCAACCTGCTCTGATACCAATTGTTGGAATTAGGGTTGCAAAGAAGCGCACACAGCTTGGAGAAGATGAAGGAAGATCTAGGAACAAAATGGAGAGTGTGTTACTTAGTATGCAATGGAAAGATATATAGCCCTAGAGTGATGGGCGTATATACAATTGTCGGGGGAAAAAAACCTCCTAAAGAGGGAAAAAATGCCCCGGCGGTCCTAGTGTGTTCACACACATCACTACCACATGTATATGGTAACATCTCATTATACTAGCGTAGTCACTCATGTATTCTCCTTGTTTTGGCTTGAAGCTATAGATTTATGCCACTAGATTGTGCTTGATTCCCTCAAGTTTTGAGCAAGCAGCAACACATCTTTTATCCAATGCTGATACAACTATAATGGGTCCATATCACGACCCATTCCCATGATCATATCTCTAATCAAGGAGCCCTAATATTTGTTTTTTTCAATCTCTTTTGGAGTCATCGTACAAAGCTATTTTTATAGCAATCCCTGAAGAGGTGTACGATAAGATTTGTTGCACCTTTTTCCATAACCTTAAAGATATACATAATTTTCAAGGGCGTTTAATGCCCTCATTTTACATGATCTATCCACAAAAATTGCTACATCATTTCTCTTCCAACAATAAACTTCTAAGATTGCATTATCAGTTGGTATGTGCTTTAGAGATTTGACATCTACTTGGTCAGAACTTTTTATCTTTAACACTAGTGGTAGCTCTTTTGGTGGTCATGTTTGGAATCAATGTATTGACTCCGAGCCTCCATTTCTCCAGAGTATTAGGATTTGCAATTGTTAAGTATTGCACTCTGTTTTGATCCATGTAGAAGATTTTTTGCTTATTTGCTCTAACCTCCTCTTTGTGGTTAGAGTCGATAACCCTAATTCCAACATGAGACAATATATTGGCAGATGTATAGAGTTGGGAATTCCAAGCAAGGAGAGGCTTCTCTCATTGTTCCTTGAAGGCTTACTCAACTAGAAGTTTCATGCTATACTATATAGCAAGAAACACACTACCTTGGAAGCATGCAATTTGGATGCTATAAACTTGGGAGAACTGCAAAACTTTTAGTGAAGAAAGCATTGTGAAAGATATGCAATGTGAATGTACTACATCTACTATGCCAACACAAGTAGGACCCACTATGGCAGCTTGAATGCATGTCATAGAGGATATGCTCAAACACATAAATGACATGATGAGAAATATTCAAAGGATGTCAAATGAGACGGTCAAGACAAAGGTCCGCCACAAGGGAAACTCATGGGACAAATGAGCCCATCCAAATGGTGTTCCATTTAAGGAAAATGCACAAACCATGACACAAAAATGAGTTCTATTATGGATTGAAGTACGATGGAAATGTCAAATACTTGCCTATGAGATAGTGGGTAAAACCTATGTATAGGTATCCATGTAACATGGGACAAATGCAAAACCCACCCATGGCTATGGAGAGACCACAACCAGTGTTGCTAGGTCAACAACCATCTTTGCCAAGAAGTAATGCACTACCAGTCAAGTACATGCATCATGAAGAAAAAGTTGAGGAGCATGTCATAGTACCAATCATGCCTTATAATGAGGCTAGTTCATCAACTGTATTTGTGCGCTCCTTGCCGCACTGTCGAAGCAAGGGACTTGCCAATACACCGTGTGCGAGCCACAAATGGCTCCAAGCACACAACAAGCCTAAACTAGCAAGCTCAAGAGAACAAAGGGTGTGTCACTCACCGCTCTACGCTCGCCTTCGCGGTGGATTCCTCGCCGCGATGAAGAAGAAGCTGCAGTCGTGCCGCGCTCAACCGCTTCGCCGCCGTCGTGCCTTCGTAATGCTCAATCGCACACACACTCTCCCTCTCTCTCTCTCTCACACACACACACACACACACAAGGAGGTGAAGAAGAAGAAGATGGAGATGGAGCAAGAGCACTCTTCTATTGCACAAATGAGAGAATGAGTAAAAATTAGGTTTAGTTGGCTTTTACAGGAGCTCACCCCATTCACACTTGGGCGCCCATGCTTAGCCAACTAATCCCTTGAATGTTCGTGTTAGAGTGCGCCTCTCATCGGCGATCACTCTTACCCTTTTCCTATTGGTCCGACAAGCCCGGTACCTGACTCTACCAAATACATAATACACGTCCGCCGTAGGTGATGGGGTGTCCGTGAGCCGTGAGGGTTAACATGCCCCCCTTCCTGATGTAGATTCCGTCCTTGGAAGCTATTGAGTTGAATCTGGTTCGTCGAGGTGGAAGAGCATTTGAGATGAATGTCCTTAGCCTTCTTCAGTCACTGCAAAATCAAACAACATTGGCACAGTAATTGCATTCTCTTAAAAAGCATATGCAGTTTTAGGTAGACAAATTGATTGGTAAAAGAATTTCAAACAATTTGTTAGCAATGAACATTAAATTGCAATGTAATCAAATGCATAAACAGATGTAAAGGTAGAAAATTAAACAAGTCTGGGGTCGCTAATTTGACGGTCGAAAGGCACTAGAGATCGAATATTAATACCATGGGTAAGCTTCTTAATTTTCTATGGTCAATTAAGTTGTTTAATCGCGAGAGCCAAGTATTCATGTTCGAGGGCTGACTAGAGGCTATATCTAGAAAACCTTGTAGTTAAGCTACCATAAAAGGAATTTCTCATGAAATCATCGCCTGACTGATTAGTTTTTCTTTTACCCCCCAAAGTCTTTTCACATTGATTCAATTATGAAGTGGGTGCTTATTTTGTATGCCTTGGGTTTTTTGCTTTTCAAGGAAAAGCGCCCACGCTGGGAACCTCTAGGGCTCTAGTACCATAGACAATACATGTGAGTGAAGTACCAATTCAAGCCAGGATTTCTCTTCCAGCTTAAAATTTTACATTGTGGCACTTTGATTTTTTGTTTGTTCATTTTCAACATTTTAATTTTGTAACTTTGGGGGGTCATATAACACTGTTACCCTCCCCAGGCTCATCACATTAGTAAACTCCCTTTATAATACTTAAACTAAAGGTCAATAGGGTTAAGCCCACTAGAAAGCCCTAGTACATTTCATACAATGCTGCCTAAATCGGATTAAGAACCTAAGTAACCATTGATTATTAGGAAGGCATTCCCCATGGTATTAAGAGAAGATCTCTAACACCTAGCTTGGTCAAACTAGCTTAGTCGGACTGCTTGATTTTTAAACCTAGACAAGTGATTATGACAAAACATTACATTGAATTAAATGTTTGATACTAAGCAAATGCGCTGAATATTATGCTACCAATCACAATCAAAGCAGACAAACATAGATTGCAAAAAGATAAGGGCAATGCTAATGGACAAGAAACACCTGTTTGTGTTGATGGTCGCGCTTGATTTGAAGTGTGAACGAGAGAAAGGTTCCATGAAGGTCCAAACCCTATCAATAGCAACACGCTCCTGTACACACTAGGAAACAAAAGGAATACCTCCAGGAGGCACATCAGTGGGAAAAGAGAACTTCGCTAATCTCTCAACTCTAAAACAGAAACACTCCTATCGTACTAATCTTACCTACCCTCCATCACTCAAGTGATGAGGATCAAAGGTGTTTTATGGCATAGGTTTCTGTTTCACTGTACCAGATGTGACATGTGTAGGTCTGAGTCAATGTTGTGACTTTTAATGTGCATACTCATTTGCTAATTGCTCTTGCTCTTTATTTATTTATTTTTTTTGAGTATAAAGCTTTATATGTACATTCCCTAAGATTGGTGATTGAGAGGTCAGGAAAAAGGTTGAGAGGGAAACAAATGAATGATGACTGTCAGCAAACACTCCCCCCTTCCTTGGGTAGATCATACCGTTTGAAATGAGCTTGTCACCCTTTGAAACCAATTGTTCCAGTTGGTAATAGGTGAGGATTTTTGCCAGTAGTTTTCTATTACCCTAGGTGCCTCGTCAAGTTGCAACGGTGGTAAGGTACTCTCCCAGGATCGAACTTGAAGTGGTTCATTAGGTGATTCTTGAACACTGGGAGGTGTGGATTCTTTCGTAGCTTCATGGAGGTCCACTACTATAGATGGAGGCTGTGTAGAAGCTTTTACCTCTATGGATGTATTACATGAGGAGCTAGAATCTTCATGGGAGCGGGTGTGTAGCATTTTGTGATTTTTTTCTTTTCACGATCATTGATTCGTTTTGGAGCTACGGGATTGGGCTCACTTGGGTCAGGTGATAGGTAAGAGCGCAATCTACGTTTTGGCACCCAGATTTGATCATTTCCTTGATAGTAGCCTTGGGCTTCCAATAGTCGTTTAGGGATCCATGCAACATTTTCTTAATTTTCTTGGAGCGAGTGGTACGTTTCTTACAAGGCTTCTGTTTTTTAGCACTAGCTATGGTCACTAAAGAAGCTTTAGGGACCCACTTGTATGTTTTCTTCGTTACATTAGGATGAGTCTTGTCGAAAGCGATATGCATTGCTTGTAGCATATTTAAGGGTATAGGCATTTCATCCCCCTCAGGTGTTACCCAGGTCGTCCCCCTATTTCCCCAAGTGTCTATGGTTGATGCTAGGTGGACCCAATCCACATTTTCTGATTCCGTCATACCCGGTAACACATCCATGTAAGGAGAATCTTGGCCAATGTCTGTATCCTTCTTACAAGTGTAACAATATTGTAGTGGGGCCGAGTGAACTGTGGTGTCAGAGCGATGATCAATAATGGTTTTACTCCCTAAGGGGTGTACCTTACCAGTCACCAAATCCACTCTAAGGACAGAGTCTTGGAATTGCAAATAGACATGATTTTTAGACCAATCATGAACCATTTGTGCTTCCCTCATGAATGGTCGTCCTAAAATCATTTCATATGACATAAGGTGTTTAGAGAAATCCATTACAATGAACGTATGTCGTACCTTGTGTCCTAGAACTTTGATCTTAAGATCCTTGAGCATCCCCATAGGTTTGGCTATGGTACCATTTGCCATCTTTACCACAATGTTAGTAACACTGAGGCGGGATTTTCCCATGGATTCCCAACAATCTTTTGTAACGATGCTAGCTCCCACACCACCATCAAGAATTCCCTTTATAGTTAATCCCTTGGTAGTGATGGGTATGGTCGCATTAGACTCGTCGCCTTCAAAATACTGCCCTAATTCGTTAATGGGTACCTCAATCACAGACTCGTGTCCATCTAAGTCAAGTGATTGCACATGATTTTCCTCATCAATCATAATTGAGTCAGGCCTATTTGGTTGCGCAAACTGCGGTAATCCCGTTCGTAGCTCTCCGTTAAGGAATGCTCGAAGTGCAAGGAATAACTCAGGATCTCCATACAGCTTTGCTATGATCGTGGTTCAGACCTCAGAAGACATGAAGTCCACTAGTTTGGCAACATTCATTGGCGTTTTGCAGGGTGTAGGTCCTTGACTAGGAACTGGTGAGGATGGAATCTCATATTCCTCAATGGGATCAGGTATTCCTTCGTTAAACATCCTTTCCAACAAGAAGGGTGTATGCTCACTTTCTGATGTCCCGTCCTCACTCCCTTCTTGGATGATACTAGATATGGCTAACGGTCTATGGTTCATGTGGGGTGGATGAACTTGTGTGGGAAACACTGTGTCATGAATTTTGACCTGCATGGGTTCTGGTTCTAGTTTCCTTTGAGTCTCCTCCACTAAATCTCTGAGATGTTTCACCTGCTTAATCTCGTCTACTGGGTTTGGGTACGTCCCAATCTTCTTTTTACGATTCTTCCCTTTTTGCCCCTGCGGTTTATCTTGGGGGTCTTGGATTGGATTTGGAAACACTTGTGGTGTTTTCAGAGGCTCTTTATGGTTTTCTCTTATTCGGTTTTCATTTGGTTCCATGTTACGGTTTTCTTTGTCGGTCTTTCCCTTGTGGTATTGGTTCTAGTCTCCATTGTCTCGATTGAATCTGAATCATCCTCGAGGTCATTCATATACACGGGGTCATCTCCTGTTCCTATGTTTGTTTTGGAACTTGGCTTTGAATTTTCCGTATTCTGTGACTTCTTCCTTCGTGTCTTCTTTTTCTTTGCTTGGATAACTGACGCGGTATCTCTCTCTTCGAAGGATATGGCCTGGCCCTTGAAGCATGGACCGTGCAATCGCATAAGTGGGTGCAACGGGTGGTACTGGCGATGTCACACTAGCAATTTCGACCAAATTTAGGGGTGTGATTTTAGGCGCATTTGGGTTATAGGGGCATTGGGCAATCAAGTGATCTATGCCACAACGATTACATGTGAGTATTGGCATTGCAGACGTGCTCCCTTGATTCATTTGCATCTGTGCAACATTCTTTTGCAGCCTAATAGGGCACTCCGCTGCTCGATGTGGTCCACCACACTCGTAGCATTGAAGAGGTGGCCTCCTAGCCTGGGTGTTGATATTTTGACCTCTGGATGCGAGAGCAGCAGCTTGATAAACCGGCTTGACTTGCCCCCAACAATCTTCCATGTAGTATATAGGACACTCTTCCAATGTATCAAGACCGTAGGCAATACTAGTGTCTATTTCCTCCTCACAGCCATCTGGATAAGCATTTGATGGCTCGCAACCCACTTGGTTCATAGGGGCCTCTTGGATGCGGGGGCTGCGGTCCTAGGACAGGAGGTGGTAGCGGTGTAGCTTGTACGACATTTTGAGATCTAGGGACCATGTGTTGCGGTAGTTGCTCAACAGGTGGAGTAGGCATCAATACAGGAGCTCGAGGTGCATCCGTCCAGGCTACAGGTGGTCTATTTGCCATCATACGTTTGATCATTAAACAATCCTTAGCTTGGTGACCATACCTACCACATGCGTTGCAAGTTCCATTGAATTTTACTCTAAACGTAGGGCACTCACTAGTGCTATGTGGACCTAAGCAAATGGAACACCATTGTTGCTCCCTTCTTGGATACATGTGACTATTTTGAGGGGGTCGATTATCCTTAAGAGACTCTTGGATTGCCTTGGTGAGGTCTGTCAAGAATGTCTCAAATACCTTTGGCTCATTGGCAATGGGCTTTGCAGTCATGGGTTCATACTCAATGGCTTGTGAGCTAGTGGATCTCGTGTCAGTAGACACCCTCATGCCTGCTATCATCAAGTTGTCCTCTAATTGGATTGCATTGGCAGTGACATCTTCCCAGGTTGTGATACCTCTAATCACTAGTCCATTATAGATTCCTTCATTCCTCAACCCTCGAATGAATCGATCAAGCAGTTGGTTATTGTTGAAGCGCTCATTTACAGGGCAACAAGAGTTTAAGTGCTTTAGACGACTAATGAAGTCCCTTACTGACTCTCCTTCCTTACGTTCGGCCTTCTGTAGCTGAGATGCTACACCCCAAAGCACACCTTCCCGTATGTACTCCTTTAGAAACAACCTTCGAAGGGTAGGGTAGATTGTTTTCTCGTCCACCCTTAGGGTCCTATACCAATCTCCAGCCTTCCCACTTAATGTCAAGCTTAAGGCATTGCACTTATGTACTTCGTTGCGTTCCCCTAAGGAATCACATACTTGTTCAAACACTTCAATGTGTTTTCTAGCATCTTCGTCCCCATTGAATTTTTGCGTGAGTTTGGCAATTTGTACTGCCTTACTTCTAGGCTCTCTATCAGATGCATGACGCATATTTTCCGCGATAGATCGACCTATGGTTTGAGCAAACGCTGCCAAGTCACCTATGTGAGGAGGCAGGGCCGGTGGAGGTACTCTTGGAATCATATGTGGGAGAGGGACGGGTGCCGCTCTTGGCATATGTGTGGATGATGCAGGATATGGAACATAACCGGGCATAGGTCCACTCGGATAAGGGCTAGGGAGCGGCACTCGAGGAGCGTAAACAAGTGGTACTATTGGAGGTGTGGGGGCCATGTGTGCATAAGGGGCTAGAGGCACATATGGTCGAGGCCCCATATTAGGTTCTACGACACTAGGTAGTGGCACTGCGCTAACCGTAGATGTCATCGGTACATTCTCTGTCAGGCTTATCCCTGGAGTGAGCACTGTGTTTTCCTTGATAGAGGGTTGAGCCAAGTTAGGGAAGCTAAAGTTGTCGCTCGGAGGCTCAGATTGCATAGAGACCCCAGGTGAAATGACGTAAGATGGGTCCATGGGGCTCATTAGAGGAGTCTCCATTTGTGATAGAGTAGGCTGTTGAGCCTTGCTCGTATCCAGAAATCTCATGGGGCCAGTTGAGAGTATATTTACCCCTCGGTTTTGCCTTTCGGATTGAATAATACCATGGATAACATTACAGATCATTTTTTGTTGATCTTCGATGCTCGTGGCACTAGAGGTGGATTGTACAATCTCTATCCATCCTCATGGTAGGCGTGGCCAGAGTGTAGATCCGTCAACACCTCAGTGTGGAGGTCGTATGTCCAATGATCATTAATGAACAATCCTTCTAGAGTCGACGTGTTAACGGTTTCGTTTGAGGTAGAAGCAATGTTGCTCCCCGTGGTTTTACTTGTCACCAACGGTACTCTAGAGGGAACTTCTGAAGGAGGTAGCTCAACAGGGCCTTCTTGGTAAGAAGTTGGCAGGATATCCACATGGACACTCTTTGGGGGTGTGGGGTCCATGTGCGATGTGAAAGGAGAGTCCACTTCCCCACCCCCTTCGTGTGCTTCATTTGCATCAGGTTCCGAGCGAGTAGCTCTACCTAATGTTTCCATGAAACAGCTAAACATACTAGTACTAGGCTGTGGAGCTTCGGGAGGTGCATGGCCTTCTCTCTCAGTGTTTTGGTTAGGGTATGCTTCCATGATTTCTGAGTCGGAGGAGGAATCACTAGCGGCTATTTTAGGGTCTTGGGTGGTGCTACCTTGTGTCCCCGCTGAGGGTCTAGAGCTTATCGTGGATGGGTAATGGGTGTCTGTATGAACAGAGGCACTACCAATGTGATTGTGATCTAACACCCGCCCAAAGCGTAAGTGCATGTGCTTTTGATACCCTAAGGTGTCAAAAAGCTGCTCTAGGAGGCCTTGTGACTAGTTTTTAGCGTGTTTTTTGTTTGTTTTTTTGCTAGATTTTTTAGAGCGTGTCGTGGAATGGGCCGTGTGATAGCTCGAAACAAGCGTATCGGTCAGAGGGTAGTGCCGTGCTTTACAGCCCTCCGTTTGGTCACTCTATGCCCTCGGAATCCCTAAAACTGTCAATTTCCAGTAGGGAACTAGGCCCAAACTAGAAAGTCTAAGGGTGCAAGTGGGAAGAGAAAGGAGGAGAGTGGAGGACTTGTCCCACATCCTCTCATTCCCTCTTGAGGGAGTAGGGTATATATATAAGAGTGAGTATAGTATATATCATAAGACTGAGGACTGAGGCCTGGGCCTGGGCTTGGGCTTGGGCTTGGGCTTGGGCTTGGGGAAACGATCCCGATCTATCTTTTATACAAACCAACCCGTCTGTTTTAAGAGTCACGTTTTTTCTTTTCGAAAAATCCAACCCGTCCGTTTTAAGAGTCACGTTTTTTATTTTCGAAAAATTTAACCGCCCGCTCACAGAAATTACAGAAATTGAAATGCAAAAAACACAGAAATTTAAAATGCAAAAAATTGCAGAAATTGAAAACGCAGAAATGCAGAAAATTGCAGAAATTGAAAACGCAGAAATGCAGAAAACTGCAGAAATTGAAAACGCAAAATTGAAAATGCAGAAATTGCAGAAAATTGAAAAAACGCAAGAAATGCAGAAAATTGAAAAAGCACAGACAATAGCAGAAATTGAAACTTGACAGAAAACGCAAAAAACAGAAATCTCCACACACTCCTTCCCTGCCTTTCCTATGATAGAAATTGCACCACAAGGAAGCGTAAAGTGCTAACCGAGCTTAGTGTAGGGCATATCCCCGGCAACGGCGCCAAAAATGTGCGCTCCTTGCCGCACTGTCGAAGCAAGGGACTTGCCAATACACCGTGTGCAAGCCACAAACGGCTCCAAGCACACAACAAGCCTAAACTAGCAAGCTCAAGAGAACAAAGGGTGTGTCACTCACCGCTCTACGCTCGCCTTCGTGGTGGATTCCTTGCCGCGATGAAGAAGAAGCTGCAGTCGTGCCGCGCTCAACCGCTTCGCCGCCGTCGTGCCTTTGTAATGCTCGATCGCACACACACTCTCCCTCTCTCTCTCTCTCTCTCACACACACACACACACACACGGAGGTGAAGAAGAAGAAGATGGAGATGGAGCAAGAGCACTCTTCTATTGCACAAATGAGAGAATGAGTAAAAATTAGGTTTAGTTGGCTTTTATAGGAGCTCACCCCATTCACACTTGGGCGCCCATGCTTAGCCAACTAATCCCTTGAATGTTCGTGTTAGAGTGCGCCTCTCATCGGCGATCACTCTTACCCTTTTCCTATTGGTCCGACAAGCCCGGTACCTGACTCTACCAAATACATAATACACGTCCGCCGTAGGTGATGGGGTGTCCGTGAGCCGTGAGGGTTAACAGTATTAGCAAAGAATGCTAATCCAATTGATGCTTATTGCATGCAATGTGATAGAAAAGGTGGACATTATTAGCTTCTTTGATAGTGAACCTATTGTTCGAGTCGGGGATTTAATATTTACGTAATTACCAAAAAGTTTGTGTGATCACAAGGTCTTGTTGACATATTTACATAATCACAACTAACATGATCACAAGCAGGTTCAGAGCAACCTGGAAACCCACAAAAAGCCCGCCGGGCTTTTGCGTTTTCCCGAGGGCCCCGCCGGGCTTATGCATTTTCCCTACGGGCCCTCCAGGAAAACCCTAAAGCCAGGCGAGATGCAGCTTAATATCATAGAGGGCCCAAATCGGGCACGTTCGGTGTTTCTTGTTGAGACACACACACACACACACACACACTAGAGAGAGAGAGAGAGAGAGAGAGAGACACAGAGAGAGAGATCAATGATTATCTTCGTTGTGGACCTACGTAGTGTCGCCACAATTATAATGACTACTTGCACGCAAAAAGCAGACATCATTTGATACACTTACAACCACAAATAGCTCGTAGATGCGTTAGCACATGTGCTCCAATTTGCAAGGAATGCTTGGCATTGTTGTGTAGCTCTCTCCGAGCCAATTGTCATGGTGCATTTGAATCTCCAATGCAACGAGGGGGCAAGAAGTAGCGTTAGGATGAAGTGCCATTTCACCCTGGCTTCTACAAGTAGAATAACTTATAAATGATGTTTTTAACCATAATCCGCATCATATCATAACTGTCAAAAAATAAGACTTTGATATGGGAAATTGAGTTATGTCGTGTTGTTGACCCATGGGTCAACACTCCCCCCTCCGAATTCATGTCCTCTCTGACATCACCTCATTGTCAATGTCGTTGCGGTCTTTGTTGTTGTTTTTCTTTCTTGTGATTTATGTCCTTCATATCCATCTATTGTTGTCATTATAGGGCTATTGCTAGATCTAAATTAAAAAAGAAGCCAATCTCGTTCAGCTTGACTCTTATCATCATGGATAGATAAAGCTGCAAATTCATCCATTGGAAGTTGTTTAGTAATTTGATCACAACCTCTTTTTGTTTCCATAAATATGATCACTTTACTTCCATCCATCATTCACTTTAGTAAATCTGGCAATTTTGAGTATTTCTCATTCTAAAGCGAATGATGGATGGAAGTAAAGTGATCATATTTATGGAAACAAAAGAGGTTTTGATCAAGTTACTAAAAAACTTCCAATGGATGAAATACAATCGTTTTGATTTGAGATTCAAAACCATGTTTGCTAGGGGCTTTTCAATTCTTTGCCTTCTTCGTATCACTGGTGCGGACATTTTTCTCCATTGCTTTCAATTGAATACTGCAGACATAAGAACTAGATGTTCAGTTAAAATAAATAAAAAAACTTTTCAATATATTAGAAAAAAAATCACTAAGAAAGCAATCAAATCTACACAATATGAGATTTGCAATGCACTCTAGTCAATTCCACATATCGACCACATATGTTCTGAGAGAACATACACATTGCAATGCACTCTCTACATGACATTATGGAAACAAAAATAATATGAAATTGTCAATGCAATTATAAATAAAATGATTAGTTATATATCCTCTGCCATCTAAAAACAATAAGACGCAACTATTTTCACATGCTACAAAGAATCATCAACATTTACATTGAAATGATGATAATTATTTGCAAAACACACATGAAAGAAATAATATCGATGATTGACCATCTCATGCACTAACAATCTTTTAAATATAATAGATAATTCACTCCCTATATAAACCAATGCATAAAACAAGGCAATGAAATATTCAATACAATTACACAATTGAGGACTACTTGTACCCAATCAAGGATTGTAGCCCCCTTATGCATCCAATTCAATATATAAAAGCTATTTTCACCCAATTTATAGCTCTCATATTGTGTAGTGAAAATGTATATCAATTCAAATCTATGATGGTGAAAAATGCAAGACTTCAAGGATCTTTGTATACCCAGTACACTAGTACAAGGCATCCGACCCTTGACTATCAACTCGTTATTTAAATATGCTCATCTTCTAAAACCACTACAGCCCTTTTATGGACCAATGGCTTCGTCACAATGAGCATGACTCTCCAAATTCTCAATTGTTTTGGTTTAGTACCTTTATGTTCGGTGAAGGATTTAAAATTTTTAGAAGTGGTTACCGAATTAAGAATCACGTTCAGCCCAAGAAAAGGACCTGTGACTCTGTAACCTTAGGTCGATTAACAAGAGATGACTATACCCGGCGCTCGGAATACTCCCAGGTATTTGCCTAGTTAAAATGCCAAAGTAAGAAGAGGTTTACTATATACACTCTAGCCCGCCGAGCTTTCCCATTTCCCGGCGGGCCCGTCGGTAAAACACTACAGCCCGGCGGGCCCCCCCGGAAAATGAAAAAGCCCGATGGGCCTACTGGATCTATTGGTTTTTGCAGGTCACCATCAAGATCACGTTAACAATTAACGTGATCACGTGATTTTCTTGTGTAAATACTAGAGTTATTAACGTAATCACACGATCGTGATTACGCCAATGAAATCCCTGGTTTGAGTCAAAGTAGTGACAAGGGCACAAGTGAAGAAAAACAAACAAACATTGACAGTGAGTCAAATAGCAGTAAGAAGTTTTCTAAGGACTCAAAAAAAGAGACGACAAGCTATGGTTCAGGAGACAGAAAACAAGAAAGAGAAATAAAAGAAACTCTCAAAGGTTGTTCGAGGAAAGAACAAAGTCCATGTCAACTAAGTTCAATCCATCAATGTAGCTTTGGAATATTTCAAAGTAGGCCTAAAAGCAGTTCAAATAATAAAAACAAAATGGAAAACTATCCAACTAAGACCATATTAGGTATTATGATAAAAATCCTCATTATGGGAATCTCCAAATTGACTAAATTCATGTAATTTGGGAATTTTTCATTCAAAGTGGAAAAAATGTTGATATACTTGTTGATGGGGTAGAGTGAAATCTCAAAGAATTGTGTGTTTGATAAACACCAAAATTGAGGATGCACAAAGCATGAATTTGAATAAATACTAGTAATAAAATAAAAGAAAGAAATATCATTACAATCAAAGGTCTTGTTTACAATCATTATAGTAGCAATAGAAGCTCCATATAATCTACTCCAAATCGGATGCCATGTCCAAACTTTGATCCAAGTGTGGTTGACGATGTACACGAGCAGGCCAGTTTTATCTTTTAGAGCATGCCTTTTTGAATCTTAATCCTTGAAAATGGACCTTCTTTGTTGGGTCTCCAAAACCAAACAGTCGCATCTACAGATTCCCACACTTGCGGGTCCTTATAGTTGACATCCTAAAAACCCTTCCAACAATTAGTAAGCTTGAGTATCTGTCATCCCACTCTTTCTTGCACAAGGTGCCCAATATTGAATCAAAACCTTTCTGTAGTTTGGTAATGTAGGCTCGTTGTCAATGTTTGATAAAGCCATTGCAAGCCAAACTAGATAGATATCCATGTCACTTGGAAGTAGCATAACAAAGTCACCTTGGTGCATATCAGATAGAGGTTCAAACTCTTCCTTGGTCTATCTTGTTGAGGACCACAAAAATGATTATTTAGCTCTTCAAGACCTAGGAATCTTTTGGCTCCTTGTTGTAAGCTCATTGTGATGCACTGTTTGTGACAAGATTCTTGCGTTTTTTGCCAAAATTGTTCGTACAAGACTCCCTCTAATATGATTTCTCGTCCAAGCTTGTCAATTACCATTAGTCCAGTAATCTATCACAGGCCTATAATATTGTGGCACACTTGAACCATTTCCTAAATTTTGCTAAAACTTGATATAATTCTTCAACTCTAAAATCACTTCCTCATGGGCCTTGACATACTCTACCATTGGTACCAAGGTAAATCTCCATGTGGTAACATTGGATTTCCTCTATGTAAGTTTTTCAAAGGCAAATACTTCCACTCCAATTTGATACAGCTACATGTGCCTTATATTGCATCATGGGTGTCTCATATTGCATAAAAAACCTAAATTGAAGAGGTTTGGAATGGCCAACAAGTATGTCTTGTCCATCACAAAGATAGCCATCACAATATTGCTTGAAATTAGGGACCTTTGTGAGCATAAAATGGAGCTGGAGATGAAGATGAGCTATCCTTAGTATATCCATCAAATGAGGGAAAGTATAAGTTTGTGTAACTCTCAACTTTTCTAAAAACTTACTGAACATTGCATCTATGTCCTCATGTGTATGCCCAACCATTAAAAAAATTTCCTAGTTGAATGGTTTTGAAAACGCCCCTTGCAACAAGCGTGGACAACTAGGCAAATAAGTATCAATTTTTGTTCTCCCCTGCACAATTATCTAACTGTAGCAACAAGTTCTCCGGTAACTTGCAAAATGATGGACCCAATTCCTCTTCTATAGTTTTTGATGTCTGCAGAATGGGCTCTTTGCCTTCACTCAAGTTGTGGTAGTCCAAATCATCCCTTGAGTTCAAAGAATTTAGTAGTGAGTCCAAAGCATCCCTTGAGTTCAAAGCATTTAGTATTGCTTGCTAGATCACCAAGAGGATGCTTATCTATCCTCTCTAGGTTATGTAAACAATTAGCAATTGAGCCAATTGTAAGATTTGGATCAGCTTGGCCACAAAACATTCAAGACAAAGTAACCGCAATGACCTTGTCCGTGTCCATGAGTGATCATACCTATCAATGCCACTTGAAAATTGTATCCGGAGTCCACACCCTTAGGAACAACATGTAATCTAGGAATTGAAGTCTTCTTTTGATCCATCTTTTTATGAATTATGCATACATACTTTTGTGGTTGAGTTTTTGAATATGTGCACCATGTATAATATAGGCTCTTGCAACTCTTTTGTTGTGCCATGTGAACCTCTCTGTCTCTCTCTCTCTCTCTCTCTCTCTCTCTCTCTCTCTCTCTCTCTCTCTCTCTCTCTCTCTCTCTCTCTCTCTCTCTCTCTCTCTCTCTCTCGCTCGCTCTCTCTCTAGAGAAGAGATCTTTCATCAAGAGAATGTTTAGCTTCTAGCCTTGCCTTGATTGATCGTAAACATTGCACTTAAGAGAATCACTTGTGTTTGTTAAAGTGACATGTGGGTCCCACATTCTACCAAAAGAAGATTGAGATAACTTCTTCTCATAACCTATTTCGTCAAGTGTCATGTTGATTTTGCTTAAAATGTCAACCTGTTTGTACATTGATGGAATCACTAATTGAGTGTCTCTTGAGCCATCTAATAGTGTTCTACTTTTGTGTGGCATCTTCTCGGAGCTGGTATCCACAAACTCATTTAGCAATGCTCTTGCTAAATTAGTATGTTGAAGTCCTCGTCTCAATGTGCATGTGTTACCATGCACATAATGGCGCACACCATTTTAAATTTTTTCCTTCTAGTGGTACAATGACGTCTTTGGTATTCCATGTAGCCCATACCATGCTCTACAACAAACAATAGAGCCATTTATCTTGAATTGGTATCGCATCTTTTCCTCTTTCTGATAGCATATAGATAGGACATCATAAACATAATTAGTGCGTGCTTTTTGAGACTCTCCCCAAAATTCTTACCGTCCATAACCTTGTCACCATATCTTGATCTGCAAACTAATAGCACTTTTCTCCACAACAATCAATACATGAAACCCTTTGAATTGACTCAGTTATGCAAGATAAAAAGCAGAAGCTGGTGCTACTCTTGTTTTCCGAGATCTGTTGATAAAAGTGTAGTGCCGCTTCATTAACGATGTAGCAATGGTATTCCCATCACCATAATTTCTAGCATTATCATCATTGAATACATCAAATTTTTCACAT
This sequence comes from Adiantum capillus-veneris, assembly GCF_014529385.1. Taxonomy (NCBI): domain Eukaryota; kingdom Viridiplantae; phylum Streptophyta; class Polypodiopsida; order Polypodiales; family Pteridaceae; genus Adiantum; species Adiantum capillus-veneris. The sequence goes on along the minus strand of NC_140933.1, from coordinate 43,426,849 downwards.
CTAGAATGCATCCCATTAATAGGAACAAAGCATTGTAATGGGATCCCATCCAACATGGTTGTCTGCTTGATGGGCCACTTTACCAAAGTGATGCTAGCCACGTTAGACATGTTCTCACTAATTTCATCCTCCCTTTCAATACCCATACCCACAAAAATCATCACCAAGTACATGGAAGTTAACATAATTGTTTGGAAATACATATAAGATGGTCCCTTCTTCTACAATCTGCATCATTGTGTCATCCTTTAAAAGTACCCTTTGATTTTTCCAAGATTCTCATATCAATGTTTCAAACTCTGGGCTTATTCTAGGTGTTGCATTTGTAAGTAGAGGATCACGTAGTCACCTTGTTCATCACCACTTTAGCTTTCATTTGTGTCAATTGGGTTGTCATTTATCATGATAGACTGCAAAAGAAGCTTGGGCCATCGAACGGCACTCCATAATGAACTTTGGAGAGATGTGGTATCCATTGTTAGCAAAGGGATCACCACATCCTTCAAACATTCCTCCACTAGTATAGATACATTTGCTTGGCCAGCTATCTTTGTACCACCACATGTGAAATCTACATCTGTTCTACACACACAACCAATGCCAACAATTTCATTATCAAGATTCAAATGTACTTTCTCCCCAGATTTGAAGTCCATCTTGCAAGTGAAAAAAATTCGATGTCAAGTTCATACTCATGGGTACTTCTCTTTGAGAAAAATATTATAATTTCCATTATAAAAGACTTGAGGGTTATGAATGTTAATAGTCTGACAACTTTCAATTTAAGGAGTCCCAATAAAAGTGGATAAATGGTGACCCACCCTACTATATTACAACATAGCTTGGACAAGTGGTGGACCTAGTTCTAATGTCATCACTAAATGAATATAGAACTTGCATATCAATGTCCAAGTAATCTTTAATTATTTCAATGGAAGAAACATTTGAGAAGTGGTGCATATTGGCTCAAGAACCCCCTCCCTATTTAATTGGCATATTCGTGGACAAGCGGTGGACCTATTTTTAAAAAGCTCAACGTCCAAGTGAACTAGTGCATGACCTGCTTCCTAGTGTCCCTAGTAGTCATTAGCCCCAAACCATCCATGGAAGTAAACATAGTACCCCTCCACCCCATTCAGCTATTGACCTGAAACAATATTGATAGCTTCTTTCAATAAGCTATCCATGGACAAGTGGTGGAACATAAAACCACCTTGGGCTAAAACCTTCATACCACAATGGTTAGTAGGTTAGACAAGTTTTGATGGACCACTTCCCAAACCATCCCTGGTAGTAAACATAGTAGATACACTCCATTCACACATTGACCTTCAAACAATAGACATAGGTTTTTTCAATAGAGCTAGCTTGGATAGGTGGTGGATCTTCAAACCACCTTGGGCTAAAACCTCTATAACACAATGGTTAGTAGGTTGGAAAAGTGGTGGACCTCTGCCCCAAACCATCCATGGTAGTAAACATAGTAGCTACACTCCATTCACACATTGATATTCAAACAATAGAGGTAGGACTTTTCAATATAGCTAGCTTGAACAGGAATGGATAATAGGTTGGACAAGTGGTGGACCTCTACCCCAAACCATCCATGGTAGTAAATGTAAAGAAAGAGGATGCAAGAGAGCTACACAAGACAAGCACAAAGCACACAGAGATGGAAAGCTTCTTCTTCGTCTCACAGAAAAGAGAGTACAAAATGACTAAGTGCTAAAACTGAAAAGTAGCACATATGTACATGTGGTCACTAAGTGTGAACTCGCTAGAAGCGTACTAGGCTGGCACTATAAGTGTAGTCCAGCTATAGAATCACTGGCAGAGATCCTCCGTGTTGGTCACCAAATGCGCCAATGAGTAAATGTTGTAAGCGGCCAAGACCCGTAGTGGATGCTAGCTCAAGATGTAGAGCTCGACATCTCAACACTCCCCCTCAAGCTGTGCATGTCGCAGAGTCCATGCATAGTTCGAAAACGGCGAAGCTTCTCAGGTCCGAGGGCCTTGGTAAAGATATCCACTATCTTCTCCTCTGTGCTGACATAGAGCAAGTCGATGTCGCCCGCCAACACTCGCTCTCGAACGTAGTGGTAATGGACCTCTATGTGCTTGGTCCTGGCATGGAACATAGGGTTCCTAGCCAACTGCATGCTACTGAGGTTGTCACAATGGATGAAAATATGCTGGTCCACCTGCACTCCCAAGTCCTCAAGTAATGTGCGTAGCCAAGCTACCTCTCACACCGCAACTGCTGCACCTCTGTACTCGGCCTCTGTGCTCGATAAAGCAACCGTAGGCTGCTTTTTGCTGCTCCAACTAATAGCAGCACTCCCAAACGAGAACATGAAGCCACTCGTAGATCTCCTATCAACAATGCTACCTGCCCAATCTGCATTTGTATACCCATACAATGCTAATGGCGCATCTGCTGCATAGAACAATGCGTAGTCAAGAGTCCCTTGCACATACCGAAGTGTGCGTCGTACTCCATCCAAATGTGGCTTCCTCGAAAGCTGCATTGTGTGCGTATGTCGCACGTGTCAATGCAAGGAACTTGCCGATACACCATGTGCGAGCCACAAATGGCTCCAAGCACACAACAAGCCTAAACTAGTAATCTCAAAGAAGGCGATGGTGTGTCACTCACCGCTCTACGCTTGCTTCGTGGAGGATTCCTCACCGCGAAGAAGAAGGAGACACTGCTACGCCGTGCTCAACCGCCTCACCGCCGCCGTGCCGCCGCAATGCTCGATCGTACACTCTCTCTCTCTCACACACATACACACACACACACACACACACACACAAGGAGGTGAAGAAGAAGAAGATGGAGATGGAGATGGAGCAAGAGCACTCTTCTATTGCACAAATGAGAGAATGGGTCAATTTTAGGTTTAGGTGACTTTTATATGAGCTCTCCCCATTCACATTTGGGCGCCCATGCTTAGCCAACTAACCCTTGCGTGTTCCAGTTAGAGTGCGCCTCTCATCGATGATCACTCTACCCTTTTCCTATTGGACCGACAAGCCCGGTGCCTGACTCTACTAAATAAATAATACGGCATCCGTCGTAGGCGATAGGGTGTCTGTGAGCCACGAGGGTTAACATGCCCCCCTTCCTGATGTAGATTCCATCCTCGGAAGCTATTGACTTGAAGCTTGTTATGTCCATGTTGTAGAGCGCCCACACTGGGAACCTCTAGGGCTCTAGTACCATAGACAATACATGTGAGTAAAGTACCAAATCAAGCCAGGATTTCTCTTCCAGCATTAGATTTTTCATTTGTGGCACTTATGTTTTTTGCTTCCATTTCCTTTGTATTCTCACTAGTGTTTTTGTTGTTTAAGTGAGCAAGCTTCTCTATGCCTTAAACATTCCTAAGGTCTCAAATAGTCAGATAATTTTATCAGTTAGGCCTAGTGGTCAAGTAAATGAGTTAACATAAAGTCACGGTCTCCTAATCTCAAGGCTCGTCCATAAGATTAAACTCTAGTTCCATCAACTTAAGCAAAGACAAATTTATACGTCTATAATGGCAGATAATAAACATAACTATTGCACTCAAACAAACCATGAAAAATCATTATAGCAATTATACATATCCACCAACATGAATCATGGAAAGTAGTACACCTGGAGGTATGGATTTGTTCATTTCGTCGAAGCAGATGTCCTCCGCCATGTGGATGGAAATCCATATAAGTCCTACCTAACACATCCAAAAAACAAGCACTATACCTCTAGGAGGCATGTCAGTGTGAAAAAATTAAAACTCCTAGAAAACAAACTCAAAACACAATCCAGACCCCTAACCTACCTATCTGTCATCCCTTTTAGAATCAAGGAAAGAGGATGTTATATAAACCGGGTGGCCACCCTAAGGCTAGGCCTCTATCCTCATCATCTACATAAACGAAATCATTTTCCGTGAGGCCATAGTCTTCCTCGGTCTCTATTATTTTTTCTTCATCATCCTCTTGCGCAAGCGTGTTAATCAAGAACCTCGCGATGCGTGGATACTCATCTTGTGCAAAAGAATAAGCATGTGCCACCAGAGAAACATTCGCTACTGGGTAGGGATCACTAGTTATCCATAGACGTATCAGCCATTCTAACTCCTCAAAATTTTTCTCGCGCGCAAGTCTCTCTACCAAATCCCATTTGCAAGAAAGTACAGGGTAGGAGATGTGATAAGCCTTGTGGGTAGTAGGGAGTTGAGTGTCGTCGTGAGATACCTAACTTCTCCATTAGCTCTCCTACAAGGTCTCCTCTAAAACCTGGTCCCCTGTCAGAAATTATTTCAAGAGGAGTGCCAAAACGGCAACAAATGTTTTCAAATACGAACTTAGCCACTTCCTTAGCTGTAATCTGGGTGGTGGCAACTGCTTCAGCCCACCTGGTCATGTAGTCCACACCCATGATGATATAAAATTTACCTGATTGGCTCCTTGGCAAAGGCCCAATAGCATCAATTCCCCATTTCTCAAAGGGTCCATATGAGATTATAGGAGTTTGTGGCTCATATGTGAGCCTCCTATCCCCTGCCTTTTGACATTCCTTGCATGTTTTACACCAATGATGCACATCCCTATGTAGACTAGGCCATACAAACCCGGCTTGTAGAATCTTTCTACTAGTGATGTCAAGTGCAAAGTGTCCTCCACAAACACCATCATGGCAACTTGAAATGATTTCAGTGATCTCTCTAGATAGAGGTACACGCCTAAGAATTTGATCCTTACCCTTGCAGTAGAGGTCGTCATTGATAAGGCGGTATTTTGTTGCCTTGCGCACAAGCCACTGCTTTTGGCCCTTAGTAAGATCCTTAGGACACTCTCCTGTGTCCAAGAAACTCATGATGCTGTGTTAGATTGTCATTATGCTAGAAAAATTATCTTATAATTAATGTTCTGAATAATTTTTATAATTATTTATACAGAATTACACTGTTTTTTAGAGAAAAGTAAAGGGGAAATGATCAAATTAATCCAAAATGATTTAAGATAATTATCAGAGGTAAATTATATTTTATAGAACTCGTGATAATGATCTTAACCTCAGATAATTAGTTTAACTAATTATCTCAATAGAATTACACTATTTTTAGGAGAAAATAAAAGGGGAAAATAGCAAACTAATCCAAAATGATTTGAGATAATTATCAGAGGAGAAAACATCTTATAAAATCCGTGATAATTATCTTAACCTCAGATAATTAGTTTAACTAATTATCTCAGCAGAATTACACTGTTTTTAGAAAAAAATAAAAGAGGGAGAATAGCAAACTAATCCAAAATGCTTTGAGATAATTATCAGAGGAAAAATACATCTTATAAAACTTGTGTTAATTATCTTAATCTTAGACAATTAGTTTAACTAATTATCTCAGCAGAATTACACTGTTTTTAGGAAAAAATAAAAGGGGGAGAATAGCAAACTAATCAAAATGCTTTGAGATAATTATTAGAGAAAAAACACATATTATAGAATTTTGTGATAATTAATTTAATCTCAAAAAATTAGCTTAACTAATTATCTCAACAAAATTACATTGTTTTTATGGAAAAATAAAAGGGGGAGAATAGCAAACTAATCCAAAATGCTTTGACATAATTATCAAAGGAAAACCACATCTTATAGAACCCATGATAGTTATCTTAATATCAAACAATTAGTTTAACTAATTATCTCAGCAAAATTACACTGTTTTTAGGAGAAAATAAAGGGGGAAAGGAGAAAATAGAAAATTAATCCAAAATGCTTTGAGATAATTATCAAAGAAAAAAACATCTTATGAAACCCGTGATAATTATCTTAACCTCAGATAATTAGTTTAACTAATTATCACAGTAGAATTATACTATTTTTAAGAAAAAACAAAAGAGAAAAAATAGCAAACTAATCCAAAATGCTTTGAGATAATTATCAAAGTTAAAATACATCTTAATCAATGCGTGATAATTATCTTAACCACAAATAATTAGTTTAGTTGATTATCTTAGTAAAAAAATACTATTTTTTAGGGTAAAGTAAAGAGAGAATTAGTAAATCATGTGAAATCGTTACATACTATTTATCAAAGTAAGATTAGATAATAAAAAGGTTGTGATAATTATATAAAGGTTAGAAACTTAGTATAGATCTTTATCTAAGTCAAAATATACTAATTCTGGCTGAAATTTGAAGGGGGAATTATTAAATCATGTTATATGATTATATTCTATTTATCAAAGTTAGATTACATAATAAAGAGACGGTGATAATTATATCAAGGCTAGAAAAGTAGTGTAGATATTTATTTAGGTCAAATTATACTAGCTTTAGCTGAAAACTAAAGATGGAAATTATATAATTAAGTTGAAAAATAATAAGATAATTACCAGAGGTCAAAAATATTCTTATCTACTTGTGATAATTATACCATAGTTTATTAGTGAGTTTAGAAATTATAATTGACTAAAAGTCTTATTTTTGACAAAAAATTAATTAAAATAAATAGACTTTGCAGTCAAATATTTTTAGGAAAATTATAGTAAGTGTAAATCTGTGATATAAAGTTGAGTAAATGAAATCTTTGAAAGAAAAAAATAGAATAAATATTAAGCTCAAAATAAGCAGATTCCAAGCTTAAGATTCGATGGGAAAATTAGGAAAAAGATATAAAAATTAGGATAGCCTAGAAAACCCTTAGGGAAGCTATGGAAAAGTTATCATGCATATTTAGGCAAATAAGAAATTACTAGGTCAATAATTTACCAATTAAGACTATAAATTTAACCTAGATTTGGGTAAAATTGGATACAAAGGTCAAGTTTAGCTTTCGGATAATTTACCTAATGATTAAACGTTTTTTTTATAAGGAATAAGAAGTTATGGCACCTAAAAGGACCCGAGCCAATCCTACATCTGATGATAAGGGAAAAACCCTAAAAAGAACTAGAGCGTCACACAACGATGAAGCTGGGCCTAGTAGTAGGCCTATGGAGGAGAGTCTTCAGGCGCTAGCGTAGCAGCAGATAGCCGATCAGTCCCAAGTGGGTTTTCCATTATTCAATTAAGTCTTTAAATAGTTTAAGTTTTTTTATAAGTTAACATTGCATACGTAAGGAGTGAGTAAGAATAAAAAAAGGAATGGTTGGTAAAAAACGGAAGGTAACTTTCAAGAAACCAACGTGTATTTGTTTATAAAGTAGGAAAGAATTGTTTGGGTTAAAACTGGTTGAATTAGGAAAGATATGATTGATCATCCTTAAGACAACTTGTCTCAAGACACCTCCGACTCCTTGGTATAAATTGATGATAATGATGGCTTTTCAGCGACGGATAAGTTGGTTACCCCCATGAACGATGAGTTTCTACTCCGTGTCATGTCTTGATGTTTCTACATAAGTTAGGATACCGTTTTATCCTAGGGGAGCCGCCCGGTTGTATGGGCACCCGGAACCTTGGGTGGGGGTTTATCCACTTCGGATTGTGAATAAGGAATGGGTGCCGTTTTTTCACCCTTAGGTGGTCTTGAGACAAGAAGAGTACTTGTCATGGTTATTATTGGACAATGTTTTAATTGACAATACCCTGTCTTAAGTTGAAAGATGTCTGTTGGTAAAAAAAATGTTTTCAATTTGTTTATGAAGGATAAAAGAAATCATTATTTTAATTGTGATAAGAACATGGTAGTAATTAAATATCAAATGAATCATGTGTGAGTGCGGGGTGGTAAGTGGGGATTGACTAAGGTTGTCAATCAAGACGGGTGGACCTCATTAGTCAGGTAACTATCCATCCCTGCGCACTAAAACGTTTTGAAAACTTCTTCATTTGGAAGAGGAGTCCACCAGCGGCTGTGCCCTCACATATGTAGGGGGGAAGAAGCGTTGGTTGAAGATACCTTAGCCCAATTTGTGGAAGTTATAGGGCCGATTTTTTTTTTGGACTTTTAATACGTTGTCCCGTTTCCGCTGCGAGACAGGACTAGGTCTTCTTCTAAGGCTATAGACCCAAGCCATTGTCAATGGTAAAGGTCTATTCCTTGGATTTTTCTTGTTTAGAGAATCTAATTTTTATCAGACCTAGATACCTATCAAGGATCCCATCCCGATCTTGGTAGAGGCGGGTTGGGGATCTTACAAGTGGTATCAGAGTGAGTGTGTGCTAATTAAATTCTTGGACCTAGGGAAAAGTTTAAGATGTTAGGTTGAAATAAGAGATCTTTGATAAATTCAATTAAAGAGGTAATTAATTTAAAAGAGAGAGAGAAGAAAGAGAGAGAATTATCCCCATCTTTGCATGTAGATTTCCATCAAGCCTACTGCAAATCCATGGATTTCAACATTAGGTTCATGAGAGCTTGCCTATCCCGACACTATTCAATGCGAAAAAGCGTGATGAAATGGCTAGATAAGAGATTTTTTCCTTCCACTTGGAGGATCAACTGGTCAGGATCTGGTGGAGTTTTCTTCATTGATGCAGGAGAGTTAGAAGGTTTAGAACTAAAATATGAAGAGACTCAAATGGGCCGAAGATCTTCAAGTGATTGAAGTATACTTTTTCATTGGAACGGAGAATCGAGAGGAAACCCTTGTAATAGGTGATATCCAAGTATCACAAAATCAGTGGGTGTTTGATCAGGTATCTAAAGTAATTTACCCAGTAGAATTAGGTCCATAGGTATAGGCCCTAGTTTTAATGGACGAAAAGATGTTCTATATTTTGATCCTATATCTGATCCACCCAAAGTCCACAAGATTCTAGTGTAGGATTGTCGTCACCCTTGTACATAGTAGGACCTTCATGGATTGTATTAACTCTTGTACATATTATGGTTCTCATGGGTATGCTATAAGCAGTTTTTTTTATGGCTTGGCAATTGTCTTCATTTGGTACTCGTGTAAGTAGCCTTTACACTATTGCTCAAGAGAAAAAATCAGTACTAAAGCAAGTTCAACTCCTACTTTCAAGGGAGAGGGACCCAATTTAGAGCGAGATGCCGAAGCATGGCTAGATGCTATGGACGACTATTTTAAAACTGCAAGAACTGTTCAGGAAAAGCAAACAATGTTGGGTATGTTCCGTTTCAGCGGAGATGCCAAACTTTGGTGGAAGCAACACTGCAGAGATAATCCCACGAGTACTCAATCTTGGGAGAAAATGAAGCAAGAAATCAAATAACGCTATCTCTCCTCTTGCACATCAGGCTATCAAGATGAACGAATTCTTTGGTCTACGCCAACTAGGACTTTCATTAGAGGAGTACTACACCAAGTTTGTGTCTTTACGATGCTATGCTCCTCAGATAACCATGGAGCAACAAATTTCCCATTTCTGTCAAGTCCTCAATAAACCCCTGAGTACACGTCTCGAAGCCATGAGGCCTACATCAATACAGGATGCCCTTCTCAGGGCTAAGCCTCTTGCAGCCGAAGGAACCAACTCTACAAGGAACTATAATGGATTTAATAACTTTAGGGGAAGAGTCAGGGGCCCTTTCAACCAAGGATATCAACAATGTGGAGTAGCTGCAGCAGTGAACTTGGAGCATACCTTCCCAAACGTGAGGTGCTATGGATACAATCAAATGGGGCACTATAGAAATAATTGTCTAGAAGAGCAAAACCCTTGAACTACTGCTAGACCCATTCCTCAAAATCAAGGAGATAATCTAAGAGGACATAGAAATGGAGGATGAGGTAGAGGAAGAGCAAGAGGAGCCAAATCTTATGCAATCATGGGAGAACCAACCTTAATAAATGAGGAAGATGAAAGAGCCAATCGCTTGGCTACAGTAAGTAATCCTAGAGCACAACAACTATAGGCAGTTTTGTAAACCACTATAAGTCGATAATGTAAAACTTTGAGTTACTTATATATTATAATGGTATACATTATTCCCTTTTCCAAAATTACTAAAGGAGTGTAAAGTTAAATTAGCATTCAATCAAAAAAATTAAGGTTGAACTAGCAAATGAGGCAGAGGTTCTCGATAGTAACAAAAGAATTTAAATCTTGAGAATGAGATAGTTATCAAGAAACCAACTCACATACTTTGTGCACACGATAGTCTTCCTTGGAAAATGACCTAGATATGAAAGTATTAAGGTACGAGACTAATAGGAAGCCGAAAATAACTCTTGGTATGATACTTCTTAAAACCCTTTACATATTGTTGGTCAACCAGGTTTGAGCACAGAGAGCGTACCTCTTGTGCAATGGTGGAAGGTTGTGCCGAACGCAGATTGCTCAGAATGGCAAGAACACGTTGAGTGCGTTCAATTGGCAAAGCTAGAATACGTGATACTTGTCGAACGCTAATTGCTCTGAATGGTCAATTAGACCGAGGGCGTTCATGTTAACAAGGCGGATTTATGGGTCTTCTATGGAATTGGTTTTAGCCTAGTTTTTTGAGATGATACAAATGGTTTGTAAAGGTTTTTTAAGATGAGCTCAACACTGAGAGTTTTTGGGGAAAAGTTGACTAGCAAGTAACTTTAACTAGGGAAAGAAGTCTGCGAAAACAGAGTAACCAGAGAACATTTAGTAAATGGAAGGACTACCCCACTGAAGACACCACATGGGAGGACAAAGTATCACTTTTCAAAGATTTTCCAAATTCGGTTGAGAATGAGGACATCTCAATTTCTTAAGTTGGGGTGATTGTAAGATTTTCAGTTTCTGAAACCTAGAGAAATATTGTACAAAGCCTGATCAAATTAACTTGGTTATTAAGAAAACATGGTAGAATGATCCAACTATGGCAAATATTGGTATTTTTTGAACCGTAACCAGAGGTTTACTAGGGTTTAGAAATTTTTCAGAACCGAATTTCGATAAAATCTAAAAAAGTTACGGGCTCTGAAAGGTTACACTATGAATTTAATTAGTTAAGTAAAATAGAATGGTTTCAGTAATTATTACTGCTAAAGACTTTTTATCCTAAGTTCTAGAAATTGCAGATATTTCAAGTTTAATGATTAAAAGTTAGAAAAAAATAGCAGAAGAGAAAACCGATTCTGGAAGCTGGGAGGGAGGGCTGTGTGGACAGTAATGAACTTGCCCAAGTCAAAATTAGTAGCAGGGGGCGCCATCTTGAGCCTGGGGACTGCTTGAGCTTCCAGCAACTCCTTTTTTCAGCCTATGAGAGCTTGTGAGTGCCAGAAACGTATAATAGGACCCTTTGGCTTCACAGTTTGAGACAGATAGGTTAGTCACCTTAGGTAAATTCTCTCTCATCTAGAGCTAGACCTCTACGCAAAAATCACTACAGAGCAAAGCTAGTTTTTAATCAATCGGTAATTAGCACTAACATTTTTTAATTAGTAGAACTATGTTAACCTATTTATATTTTTCTTAATTAATGAAAGATTAAATCTATTTATACTCTTAAATTATCTCTTAATTCAAAATTCTCTGCTGATTATTGAGATTAAGCTTAGGAGCACTAAGCTAATTAATTATTATATTATATTAGGGCTGAAATTACTTATTTTAACCATAAATTAATGATAATTATACTAATTAAATTTAATTTAAGATGAGATAATTAGCAGAGCTGTGTTAGGCTGTCATTATGCTAGAAAAATTATCTTGTAATTTTTTGAGTAATTTTTATAATTATTTAAGCAAAATTACACTATTTTTTAGAGAAAAATAAACGGAGAAATGATCAAATCAATCCAAAATGATTTAAGATAATTATCAGAGGTAAATCACATCTTATAAAATCCATGATAATGATCTTAACCTCAGATAATTAGTTTAACTAATTATCTTAGTAGAATTACATTGTTTTTAGGATCAAAAAAAAGGGGGAGAATAGCAAACTAATCCAAAATGCTTTGAGATAATTATCAGAGGAAAAAATATCTTAATTAGAATTCGTGATAATTATCTTAATCTCATAAAATTAGTTTAACTAATTATCTCAGTAGAATTACATTTTTTTAAGAAAAAAATAAAAGAATGAAAATAGAAAACTAATCTAAAATGCTTTGAGATAATTATCAGAGGAAAAAAAGATCTTATAAAACCCGTGATAATTATCTTTACCCGTGATAATTAGTTCAACTAATTATCTCAGTAGAATTACATTGTTTTTAGGAAAAAATAAAAGGGGGGAAATAGCAAACTAATTCAAAATGATTTGAGATAAATATTAGAGCTAAAATACATTTTAATCAATCCATGATAATTATCTTAACCATAGATAATTAGTTTAGCTTATTATCTTAGTAGAAATACACTATTTTTGAGAGTAAAATAAAGAGGGAAATGAGTAAATCATGTGATATCATTACATACTATTTATCAGAGTTAGATTCCATAATAAAAAGACCCTGATAATTATGTTAAGGTTATAGATATTTATCTAATCAAAATATACTAATTCTGGCTGAAATTTAAAGGGAGAAATTAGTCAATCATGTTATATGATTATATTCTATTTATCAGAGTTATATTACATAATAAAGAGGTGGTGATAATTATGTCAAGGTTAGAAAAGTAGTATATATATTTATTTAAGTCAAATTATATTAATTTTAGCTAAGAATTGAATATGGAAATTATATAACTAAGTTAAAAAAATAATAAGAATATTACCAGAGGTAAATAATATCATTATCTACTTGTGATAATTATACCATAGTTTATTAGTGAGTTTAGAAAATTATAATTTACTAAAAGTTCTATTTTTGGCAAAAGATCAATTAGAATAAATAGACTTTGCGGTCAAAAGTTTTTAGGAAAATTGTAGTACGTGTAAACCTGTGATATAAAGTTAAGGAAATGAAATCTTTGAGAGAGAAAAAATAAAATAAATACTAAACTCAAAATAAGCAGATTCCAAGCTTAAGATTCGATGATGAAATTAGAAAAAAGATATAGAAAATTATAAGAAAATTAGGATAGCCTAGAAAACCCTTAGGGAAGCTATGAAAAAAGTTATCATGCCTATTTAAGCAAATAAAAAATTACAAGGTCAAGGATTTACCAATTAAGACTATAAATTTAACCTACATTTGGGTAAAATTGGATACAAAGGTTAAATCTAGCTTTTGGATAATTTACCTAATGATTAAACGTCCTTTTTATAAGGAATAAGAAGTTATGGCACCTAAAAGGACTCGAGCCAATCCTACATCTGATGATGAGGGCAAAAATCTAAAAAGAACTAGAGCATCACACGACAATGAAGCTGGGCCTAGTAGTAGGCCTATGGAGGAGAGTCTTCAGGCGCCACCGCAGCAGCAGATGGCCGATCAGTCCCAGGTGGGTTTCCCATTATTCAATTAAGTCTTTAAAAAGTTTAAGTTCTTTTATAAGTAACATTGCATACGTAAGGAGTGAGTACGAATCAGAAAAGGAATAGTTGGTCGAAAACAGAAGGTAACTTCCGAGAAACCAATGTGCATTTGTTTATAAAATAGGAAAGAATTGTTTGGGTTAAAACTGGTTGAATTAGGAAAGGTATGATTGATCATCCTTAAGACAGCTTGTCTAAAGACACCTCCGACTCCTTGGTATAAATTGATGATAATGATGGCTTTCCAGCCACGGATAAGTCGGTTACCCCCATGAACGATGAGTTTCTACTCCATGTCATGTCTTGATGTTTCTACATAAGTTAGGATACCGTTTTTATCCTAGGGGAGCCGCCCGGCTGTATAAGCAACTGGTTTGGTGTATGAGCACCTGGAACCTTGGGTGGGGGTTTATCCACTCCGGATTGTGAATAAGGAATGGGTGCCATTTTTTCACCCTTAGGTGGTCTTGAGACAAGAAGAGTACTGGTCATGGTTATTATTGGACAATATTTTGATTGACAGTACCCCGTCTTAAGTTTAAAGATGTCTATTGGCAAAAAGAATGTTTTCAATACTGTTTTCAAGGGCTGTTTTAACGAAATCTGGTTATGTAGGATAAAAGAAATCATTATTTTAATTGTGATAAGAATGTGGTAGTAATTAAATATCAAATGAATCATGTGTGAGTGCGGGGGGTAAGTGGGGATTGACTAAGGTTGTCAATCAAGGACGGGTGGACCTGATATCCATCCCTGCACACTAAAACGTTTTGAAAACTTCTTCATTTGGAAGAGGAGTCCACCAGCGGCTGTGCCCTCACATATGTAGGGGGAAAAAAGCGTTGGTTGAAGATACCTTAGCCCAATTTGTGGAAGTTATAGGGGCGAAATAGTTTTTTTTGGACTTTTAATACGTTGTCCCGTTTTTGCTGCGAGACAGGACTAGGTCTGCTTCTAATGCTATAGACCCAAGCCATTGTCAATGGTAAAGGTCTATTCCTTGGATTTTTCTTGTTTAGAGACTCTGATTTTTATCAAACCTAGAGACCTGTCAAAGATCCCATCCCGATCTTGGTAGAGGCGGCTTGGGGATCTTACATTGTAGGTGAAGCAACCATTTTGTGGTGTGCACAGTGCGGGTATGCTTCTGCTTCTGTAGAGTGCTATGAAAAAGACCTTCTTTACGTGAAGCTGATGGACCTTCAAAAAGTACTTTCTACTCTCTTCTCCTTAGCTTCTCTATCTCTCTCTCTCTCTCTCTCTCTCTCTCTCTCTCTCTTGCCCCACATAATAGGCATTAGGTTGGACAGCTTTTAATGATACCATACCTCGGAATGGAGGCAGACATGCAATGTGCAAAGTAATCCCTCAAACAAGGAGTTGTTGTGCAAGAAGCACAATAAAGAAGCTCTTCTTCATAGCACTCTATAGAAGCAAGAGCACTCTCGCACTGTGCACAACACAGAACGATGGCTACATTTACAACCATAGCTATTTATCTATACTCAAAATGATGGCTACATTATGTAATAGTAGCATAGCATAGCACCCGAAGGTTAGACGCTTCCTCTTGGGTATAGTCCTTTTTTAATCATGGCGTTGCGGTCATTGATCCACTCATGCATGGATTACCGGAGCGTACCTTTGGTGTTACCACGGTTGAGACTGTGATGATATCTAAAGAGGTTCCACTTGACCTTTGGCAGTACTAGCCTCCACTTAGTTCTACTAGTATGTATATGTATCTACGTGCTTGTGTGCTAATATAATTGTGTACGTATTTATAGATGAGTGAGTAGGAAGAAAGCTAAATCTCATATTTCTCTTTGTAATATAGATGTCAGACGAGAAACCATATGGTGAGGAGCAACCATCTGGCTCTTCTTTTGGTTAGTTCACATCCCGAGTGGGCTCCCACCCGGGGGTGGACATTGCCTCCAGTGGACCCAAGTCTTGAGGCTGTGAGAACAAGCAAAGAAATAAAGATTGTTTTTGGCTAGTTAGCCCTAAACCATCAGTGTCATAGTTTTATTTTTGTTATTTGCAGGCATGGACATCCTACACCTACTCTACTCAAGTTCCTCCACCGGTCATAGATCTGGACTATCAGCGGGCTCTCTCTTTATTAGACCAGTACCTCCATTAGACAGAGGGATTGTTTGGCCACTACACTCCGCAGTAGCTTGCAAACCTACAGTCTTTCTCCGTAGTCAACACCATGGGGGAGTCAGGGAGGGACTCCTTACATTCAGAGTCTCGCACTGACGACACCTCAGTCTACGGCCCCTTCTTATCGTCCTACTCCCCTTCCATCGCATGGTCTTACTCCCCTTCCATCGTAGGGTCCCACTCCCATGGAATCAGAGTATCCTACGCCACTCAATTCCACTCCTGATTTGCCAGAATACCGTCGATAAACTTTCTCTAGCGGCACGCATCGACGCTCGTCTCAAGGCAGCGAGCACCGAGAGAGACAAAGCAGCGGTGGATCTTGTGGCTTCACTTGTTTTGGTAGTGGCGGGGAATAAATTTCCCTATTTCAGAGCATGCCGCCCCTGACACAGAGGATGAGGATACTGACGCACCCATGCCAGACACAAATGGGTGCTACTACAGGGTAAATATGGCAGTGAGTTGGACTTTGGTACATCACAAGGCAGAGCATTTTGATGTCATCTTCAAATTCTTATACATTCAATGTATAAGAACTATTTTGTAAAGTTTAGAGACCAACTGCACGATCATGCACGCTACATTGAGGACGTGCTGCATGCTAGTTCCAAATGCCCCTCATCAACGTTTTTCACAACAATGGTTGGAGAGGTATATAAAATCATTTTTGAAAAACAAGCAGTCCAGTGTATGGCGCACAACAGCCAATCAGGTTAGAAATCCAGCTAGGAGCTATCACATTGGCAACATGGCAGACGCGGAGTGGGAGTGGGCAATGTAAGAAAAGAGCGATCAGGCTGCAAACGGGCTCATCCTATAGACAACACTGCGAAGTTCACACCAGACAAAGTCCCATGCACTATGGCTCAGGAGGAAAGGCAACTGGAAGGACAAATATGTAAGATTGATTAAGTTATAAACTAAAGCGATGATTATAAATATTGTAGTTGATGATTTGTTATTGTTATTGCTAACTTAGAAAAATATCACTCTTACTCCACCAACCAGAGAGATGGTCAAGTATCAAGAGCGACATACAAAATTTGATACTTGGCGATGGTTGTTCAAGAACAATCATATCTCTCGCGAGCAATTTGACACAGTAGCTGGATCACCACAAGCGGTAAGTTTAAACAAGTAATTTTGTATCAATTGTTTTGAGCTGTTGATAATTGGTTAATTTGGTTTGGGTTTATGTAGAGTCAAGGTGATCAAATGTACGTGCCTCTCGATGATGACGAGAACGAGGAGGATTAGATAGATAAATATTTGTCCAAACTTTTGTAAAGTCCCAATGTGGCACAATGTATAGCGCTCTTCTTCCCAACTGGTATCTAGATCATTTTCCAACTCTAAAGAATCTACCCTCAAGGAAAGAGTCAAAAATCTGCACCTCTGATCATATACCTATGCTAGAAACTCCGATGCTCTGGAGGTCTGTGCACGTCTATCACACGTGTCAATACAAGGGACTTGCTGATACACTGTGTGCAAGCCACAAATGGATCCAAGCACACAACTAGACTAATCTAGCAAACTCAAGAGAGCAAGGGTGTGTCACTCACCGCCCTACGCTCGCCTTTGTGGAGGATTCCTCACCGTGAAGAAGAAGGAGCTACTTCCGTGCCGCACTCAACCGCCTCAACACCGCCGTGCCGTCATCGCAATGCTCGATTGCTCGCTCTCTCGCACGCACACACACACACACACACACACACACACACACACACACACACACACACACACACACACACACACACACACACACACACACACACACACACACACACACACACACACACACACACACAAGGAGATGAAGAAGAAGAAGATGAAGATGGAGCAAGAGCACTCTTCAATTGCACAAATGAGAGAATGAATGATTTTTTATGTGACAACTGCATCTTATAAATGGAATCTCTCCCCACATTTCACCTTCAGTGGAGAGGCCATAACTTCTACAAATCAACTCCAAATTTGTCAAAGTTTGGGAATTTAGAACCTACTTTCTAAGATCTTTCCAATGATATGTTGGCTAATAGGGTTTTGACAAATCATTTATGTACTTCACTGGGTTGCCCACTTCGAACAAGAGAGACAAAGTCAAACCTCCTTATAGGGCCCCTTTGAGATTCCAAATTTTCCCTAATGTTCCCGTTTTACTTCTGTCCCAAAACCTTCAATCCTCCTCTTGAAAGCTATCACAATCTTGGACGAGATTTTCTTTTTATCCTCATCATTGAGGGCATGATGTACTCGCTGACCCTGCTTCTATTTCTGCTCCCCTTTGTTTCTTCTTTCTTTCTCTCTCTTATTTCTTGATCACACAAATAGGTGGATCTTGGGAGTTGTGATTCATCACCTATAATGGATCCCTTTTGCAAGTTTCTCTTGAGGACTGCAAACATACGTAAAACATTAATTACTTGAAATCACTTAAATGTCATATATGCATGCATCATAAGTTAACACTGGCAATTTACTGACCAACGTTAAACACGTTGTCTGCATATCCAACATTGGAGCTAGTTAAAATATTGTTGTCTAGTTCTCCATAGCTCTATGGAGATGGGAGGAGAAGGGAAAAAATATAAAGGAGGGCAAGTCAAGGCCAGCTAGAGAGAGAGAGAGAGAGAGAGAGAGAGAGAGAGAGAGAGAGAGAGAGAGAGAGAGAGAGAGAGCTCATCGGCTTGGACAACGCAATCTTGGTGCCCGACTATTTAACAAACAAAAGAGCAACAACCCAGATCTGAAATATTGCATAACTAAAGTCAAGAGATGTCATAAAGAATTCACACCAACATTGGGATTGATTAATCTCAATAGCGATTTATGTGGCCACATATCTCTATTTGCATTCCTCATGAGCATATCAACAAAGATATGGTGCTAGGAGTCCCATGGATGCAAACCTATAAAGCTGGCCAAGATTGGGATGAAAATGTTTTAGTGTTAACACTCAAGGGTGGACAAATAAGAGTACCATTTTCTCATATCCATGAAGAGTGGAAAGCCCACTGTTCAACACCAAACCGATCCTCATATTATTGGCATGCAAGGAACCAGGCAATTTTGAGTACCCAAAACCCAACTTGCCGACACTCTTAAGCGGAATTGGGTGCGTAAACAACTGTTGAAAACTAAGAGAAAGTCTTTGGTTACACCTCTATATCAAACACAACCATAGAAACCAAGGTTGCAGTCATCTCAATGGGTATGTAAACCTAAACAAGAACTAGAATCCATGCCCAAACTATCTTTGTATGGATACTGGGGATCAAAGTGGTCGAGCTTATCAAAAGCTCGAACAGTGCAGACAGTCACGTCATACCTAGGTGAGAATGAAGAAAAAACATTGGTATGTAAAATGATGAAATTGAATAGACCAAAGAGAACTTTGGATGTGGTGAATTTGCAGTCAATTATGCTGATTCCATTTGCATAATGACATTGGGAAAGCTACTTAAAATAAGACCACATCTGTGTAAGGATCTACAACTTACCATGGAAAAGATGGGCTTAAACGGGGTGACCCAAGAAAACCTAGAAGAATTGAAAGAAAAGAAATCACATGCTAAAATTTTAAAGTCCATGCCTATGAACAAAGTAGGGGATTACGATGAGGGTAGGGGGTTACTATGAGGGAAACAAAGGAAACACGACCCTTCTGGCACAATACAATGATGTAATGACCATGCTATTTTGGATAGTGGGCGAGGCATTACTATAGCAACAAAAGCTGCCTAGGAAGCTTGGGGAAACCTAGTAATTAGACAAACACGCATGAAAATACAATTGGCAGATGGGCATATTCAGTCAGCTCCTATGGAATTTACTACCAGCACACTTTTGCCATTGTAGATTTTGGGAAAAAACTTAATTATGAGATTATCCTAGGAAGACCTTCTATGAGACAAATACAATTGATCCAGTATTGGGAAAACAATTATCTTTACCTAAAACAAGTTGGGTCAATTAATCGGGTAAATTTGAAGGATCATTCTAACAAGGATGTTTTGAGGACACAAATCCAAGAGTTGGATTTGAAAACCTCAGTGGAAACCAAATTGTCATCATTGATACGTAAAGATACTCCAATTTGGATGTGTGGGGCTTTTGAGTCTGGTAGTTTTTGGAGAGAAGATTGCATATTAGACCAAGAGTTAAATGACGCAAAATACATGCTTGAACCCTTTCTTGAACATCCATTTCAACCATTTGAATGGACTCAAATTCTGGTTGCTATGGATGTATGCGTTAACAAATCCACACCCACCCACTTTTTTGATGAGGAGTGTTATGCCATAGTTCCCATTTAGATAGTATCTACTGTGTCATAATAATCAATATCTAATTCTCCTAAATGATTTTCTCATATTAAACTGATCATTTAATGTGGGGAAGGCCAAGGGAGAAAAAGCTAGAATATTGGTTAAGCTAGAAGACCGGCACACTAGGGATCCAAAGGGGGGGCCATCTGCAAAAGAGCCATGTGCAACAATGGGCTAAAAAGACCCTAAGGTTCATCCCATTAAGACTTCCAAAATGCTAAGGTTCCAAAATTCAAAGGTTGTGTCCAAAGGTCAACCCCAGGGAAAATTTGATGCTTTGTGTGTGCCCTAAAAGTCTTTGCACATCCCTACATGGGAGGGGGCGAGCCCTAAAGGTAGGGGATGAGAGAGAAAGCCACACACACACACACACACACACACAGGCTCCCTTTACACAAAGGGAATGAGGGACACATGTCAGCTCCCTAGGCCAGATGCCCACAAGGTGTGCCCAATTTCTATTGGATGACCCTTGAAGTGGACCAATGAGAATTAAGCTAGAGTAAATCTAGTTTAATTAATTTAAAAACATTTAATAAAAGAAACCAATGAGAATTAAGTCTCCTAGAAGACTATTGGGCAGTCTCCCAAGGGGTCCAATGAGCATTCAGGAGCCCCATGGCTTGCCTGATTCCTATTGGCCAGGAGGCAAAGGGGTCCAATGAGAGTTTAGTTTAATTTTTTAATTACCTAAAGCTCTCACAAAAGGGGAAAGGGGGACACATGTCAGAAGGCTATCACTTATGCTGCTTAATTGTAATTGGATTGACTTGGGGAGGGCCAATGAGGCTTTAGCAAGAGCAATTAGCAAGAGGGCTCGCCCAAGAGAGAGAGGGGGCTGATTTTTGCAAGGCATTATCACACACACACTCACACAAGCTCATGTGTGAAGAAAGAGAAGACTATCTCTTCCCAAGCTTTAATGGAGAACTCATCACCTACTCCAAGCTGGTGAGATAGAAGCCTACATCAACACTCTCTTGGCATGTGGATGCAAATCCAACCAAGAGCCAAGATTCAATGCATGCTCATCTCCTCTACCAAGCTAATTACTAAGCTAAGCTATGCTACATATGAGTGATTATGTGAGGAGATGTACATCTTTCTCGTAAGATACTCCTTCTTCCTCTCAATCTACTCTCATACCCTGCTAGCTCTAACCATCTTCGAAGGTGTGTGAGGTCTTGGGTCTGAGAACGGGGATAATTCAAGTTTTGTTTGTTAAGTGTTTTGCTTAGTGCATGAAGTTTCCATCTTCATTGCACTAGCTAGTCTTGAAGGAACACAAAGAATTGTATTGTACAATGTCTCTCTTGATGGGAGAAACGATAATACAAAGCCTTTTGGAGGGGGGACCGGCTCCATGAAAATCCGGTCCTCAACTGTTGTCAATAGCTTAATTGCTCTCTCTTTTGAAAGTATTGTCGATGCTATCTAACTAGGTGTTATGCTTTTTGTTGCTCTCTCCACCCAAGCACTCTTGTAATTCTCATTAGGAATCTATTCTAATGAAATGCCCACTATGTTCATGCTAATTTCCACTACACATAAGTTATTAGGCCATTAAATGTTACATTGGTATCAGAGCTCAAGGTTTCTCTTTTATTGCTCAAGAAGGGAGGTCCTCAAGCTAGCTACAAATGGTTGGTATTATTAAGTGCCTGTGAGTAAGTAGAATAGGGATTTTTCAGCCTTGCAGTGCGCCTGCCTTCGTGTAGTTAACGGGGCATCACCGTCGAGAGCTATGGTCTTAATAGTGGAGTCCTACGGGGCTTGCCTACGGCTTAACCACTATTGAGCTATTAGAAGCTTGACAGGAGCCGGTGCTGTTTTGGTGTCGAAAGACCCTCTCTTCTATTCCTTGCAATTCATGGTATCCGAGCCGCGGGTACGATAGCTTGAGTGCTTTTTCTAAAGGGGTAAAGAGGAGTAGCAACTAGGGCTTGAAGTGCCAAAGTACACCTAAAAGTTGTTAGAATGGTTGAAAATAGTAAAGAGAGTGAAATTAATGTTGATAACTTTGATTTTGCTCATGAGCAAGCTACTAATGATGCTTCAATGCTTGTTAACTATCTTGTTTCTAGGCTTCAACAAGCCATGGGCAATCCATCTCTCCAAAGTGAAGTGCAACGGCAGCTCCGTGCTCACGGGATTCTCCAAGCTCATCACCATGACGAGAGAACACCTAGGAAGCCTCCTTGTGAGACTACCAAAAGAGGTCTCTCTCCAATTCGGGAAGAAGAAGAGAATCCATATGAAGGGCTCAAGAATTTACTTCTTGATGATGCATCTGCTTCCCAAAGGAGAACTCAAGAGCCTCCACCAAAGGAACGAGAAAGAAGCGAGTCTCCGCCCACCTCGGCGGAGATGGCTCCACGAAGATGGCGGGCTAAACGCTCTCCATCACCACCAAAGCGGGCTATCCAACAATTCGATGCGGTGTTTGGAGATGAGGGCTTCACGGAGTCCTCTAAGCTACGCCATGTAGCTATGCACTTTCAAAAGTCCGCCAGACAATGGTGGTCTAGCCTGCGAGCCAACGGTGAAGCTCCACGAACATGGAAAGCTTTAAGAGCTCCCATTATGAAGCAGTTTTTGGCCACCGATGCCAAAGACAAAGTACTCACCGAATGGCGAAGCTTAAAGCTCTCTCCCAATGAATCTATCCACAAATATGTAGACAAGTTTTGGGACCTACAACTCAAAGCCACTGTCTTCAAAAAGTTGGATTTTGGAGAGCAAAAGCAACAATTTTGTGCGGGCTTAACCGAAGAAATGGCGGAGTATGTCAACTCCCAAAGACCACGTACCATATCGGCGGTAATACACCACACTATGGTCGCCTCTCGAATCAATTTCCAAATGGGGGCAAAAAGAAATAATAAGCCCCCGAAAAACAAGGGTTCCAATGAGCCTAAGGGGAAGGACAATGTCCAAACGTCTCCTAAGGGCAACTCCAACAAAGCTAAAGAGAAGGGAGTTTACAAAGGTAAGAATAAACTTTCTCCTAAAGAGCTTGAGCGTTATCGTAAGGATAACCGGTGTTTCAAGTGCGTCGAACAAGGGCATGCGTACCGCGCTTGTCCCCAAAAGAACAACCGCCAAGATCCTCCTAGAGCTTCCTTGGTTGAAATCCAAGAGGAGGAGACTCACCAAACTCACCACAAAGGATCTCCTCTATGCCATGCTTGGGGAAAGGTAAGAGAACATGATGATTTTATTCTCTTTGACCCTGGTTCTACTCACAATTTTATATCTATAGAGTTGGCCACCAAGCTAGGAATACAATCCTACGAGATGGGAGATGTCCTACCCGCAGACAGTGCCTTCAAGGGGCAAGAAGCTTCAGTCACTCCCTTAATCGGGAAATTGAGGCTTCATGTCCAAGGCTATGTGGACAAAGAGGACTTCTTTATCTCTCCTCTCAAGCATGAGGATGTAATCCTAGGGGCACCATGGTTTGACCGCGTGGCTGCCAATGTTAAATTTCCTGAAAGGAAAATCTCCTTTAAGTTCAGGGAAAAAGACATGTATATAGATGCTAAGGAAATGGGTAACACCATCCCCATTGTACATACACCAGCTTTCAACAAGTCAATAAAGATCTCTATTTCCGTGTACATGATTTTTGTTAAAGACTCTCAAAATGAACCTAATGCTTTAGCAAAAGACAATAAAAGCAACCAAAAGGAATTAAAGTTATCCAATTTTCTCAAGGGGTTTCAAGATGTTTTTATTGACGACATCCCTTGTGAGCTACCTCCTAAATGAGGTAATGATGACCATGCAATTGAACTTCTTCCAGGAAGTTCACCGCCTAATAAACCTCCTTATAGAGTTTCTCAACCTCAACAAGAGGAGATTATGCGGCAAGTGCATGAGTTAGTTGAGAAGGGTATGGTTAGGCCAAGCTCATCTCCATTTTTCTCACCTGTGCTATTAGTGCAAAAGAAAGACGGCACATATCGTATGTGTGTCGACTATAGAGCACTAAATAGGATCACTATCAAGAATAGGTTTCCCGTTCCACAGGTAGAAGACCTATTTGATAAGCTACAAGGATCAACCTACTTCAGTAGGGTTGACCTAAAAAGTGGCTATCATCAAATAAGGATAGTTGATCAAGACATTGTAAAGACCGCATTTCGTACTACATTTGGTCTTTACGAATACATTGTCATGCCTTTTGGCTTGACCAATGCACCAGCCACATTCAACCACTTGATGGAGAAGCTGTTCATGCCTCATCGAACCTTCACTAGAGTGTTCTTTGATGATATTATCATCTACTCTAATTCATTGGAGGAACACAAGCAACACCTCCAGGTAATATTTCAAGTTTTAAGAGAGAATAAACTTTATGTTAATCGAAAGAAAAGTGAATTTTTCTTGCAAGAGATTCAGTATTTAGGTCACATTATCTCTCAAGATGGCATCCAAATGGATCCATCCAAGTTAGAGGTAATAAAAGGATGGCCTAAACCAAGGAATCTTCATGAACTAAGAAGCTTCATAGGCATGTGTGCATACTATAGACGCTTCATAGAAAAGTTCTCACAAATTGCGGGACCATTACATGACCTAACAAAGAAAAGCGTTAGGTATACATGGTCTGCTAAGGAGAACAATGCTTTCGACAAGCTTAAAGAAAAGCTTATCTTTCAACCTGTGCTTACACTACCGGATCTCTCAAAACCATTTGAGGTCCAATGCGATGCTTGTGGTGATTGCCTTGGAGCTGTTTTGCTCCAAGAAGGGCACCCCATAGGCTATGAGAGTCGAAGGCTCGACCCTGTTGAGCAAGCTCTAGGCATATATGAAAAGGAACTCCTTGCAGTTCTACATGCCTTAGATTCATGGAAGCACTATTTATTGGGGACTCCTTTCATTCTGCGAACGGATCACCAAAGTCTTAAGTACTTCATGACGCAGACCAAGTTCTCCGACAAACAAATGAGGTGGGCAAATTTCCTTTCGCAATTTCATTTTCATATTGCTCACATTGCTGGCAAGCATAATCAAGTAGCTGATGCACTCTCAAGACGGCTGAGAGTGAATGCGGTTTCCATAGCAACTCACAATGATCTATCTTCAATGATAGATGAGTATGCTATTGATCCCGATTTTAGAGATGTGATTTCAGCCCTTGCATTAGGGAAGAAAGAAGAACCATTTACTTTACAAGATGGTTATCTTCTCTATGGCAATAGACTATGCGTTACTAACTCACTACGTGAGAAAGTAATGTATGAATCTCATGCTCCACCTTATGCGGGGCATAGAGGGATTCAGTCTACCTTAAAGGGAATTGAAACATATTTCTATTGGCCTACCATGAAAGTGAACATACAAGAGTATGTTTCCAAATGTGTGGTATGCCAAAAGACAAAATTTGATAGAGGGAAGCAACTTGGATTGCTTCAACCCTTGCCAATCCCTAATTCACCATGGGAGAGCATATCCATGGATTTTATCTTTGGATTGCCTAAGTCTATCCATGGGAATACGGGAATATGGACGATAGTAGACAGGTTTAGTAAACAAGCTCATTTTATACCTATCAAAAAGACTATCAAAGCCCATCAAATGGCAACCCTCTTTATTTCACAAATTTTCAAGTACCATGGCTTGCCCATGTCCATAGTGTCGGATAGAGATCCTAGAATGAACAGTAATTTCTGGAAGGGTCTCTTTGAGAATTTAGGAAGAAGGCTAAACTTCTCTTCGGCCTATCATCCACAAACTGATGGCCAAAGTGAAATAGCTAACCTAACCATTCTCGATCTACTAAAAGCCTATGTAACGGAAGTAGATCAAAGATCCCAATGGGAGAAGTACTTACCCTTAGTGGAGTATGCTTACAATAACACTATACATACTTCCACGGGAAAAGCACCTTTCGAGGTAATTGAGGGAAGATAAAAAAGTCCCTTGCTACTTAAGGTACATGGGAAGATCTTCGCTGCAGATGAGTATAGCGGAGACCTACAAGAATCTTTCCAAAAGATTAAGGATGCTATCTCTATCTCACAGCAAAGGCAAAAGGCTGCTGCTGACAAGCACAAAAGAGCCCAAGCCTTTAAAGAAAACGATTGGGTCTTGTTAAAATTTCCCAAGGCTCGATTAAGGCACACAACCGGCAAGAATCCTACGGGTCACCAAAAGTACTATGCTAAACTAGCAAAAAGGTACTATGGTCCCTTTCAGATTCTTAGGCCAATCAATGAGATGGCCTATCAACTCAAGTTGCCCAATCATTGACTCATACACAATGCTTTTCACGTGAGCCTATTAAAGCCTTGCAAAGGAGATCCACCTCAAGAACCAACTATTGAAGACCCACCGGAGATCGAGGACCAAGAAGAGGTGCTGCAGCCCGAGTCCATTCTTCGACATGAAGACAAGGTACTAAGAGGCGGTAAGACTATATGAAGTTTCCATCTTCATTGCACTAGCTAGTCTTGAAGGAACACAAAGAATTGTATTGTACAATGTCTCTCTTGATGGGAGAAACCATAATACAAAGCCTTTTGGAGGGGGGACCGGCTCCATGAAAATCCGGTCCTCAACTGTTGTCAATAGCTTAATTTCTCTCTCTTTTGAAAGTATTGTCAATGCTATCTAACTAGGTGTTATGCTTTTTGTTGCTCTCTCCACCCAAGCACTCTTGTAATTCTCATTAGGAATCTATTCTAATGAAATGCCCACTATGTTCATGCTAATTTCCGCTACATAAGTTATTAGTCCATTAAATGTTACATATTGAAGTGATTGAGGAGCAACATGTTTTCTTTGATCATTACTATGATGCCACAAATGAACTAGAAGACGAGACACTCACAAAAACAAAGGGAATGGACTCTGAAAAAGAACATGTAAGGACCAAATTGCTACTTGAGGAAGGAGAAGATTTTTTTTTTTGAGTTTTCAAATCAACATCATAGATGCCAACAAAGGTATCGCAGAAAATGAGAAAATAAAATGAAAAGAAAACAATCAAAACTAGCAATGGAGAGAAAAACTCAATTCTTGACTATGATAGATGGATCGGATTGCATCAAGGACAAAATAATGAGGAGATATTTAGCCTTGAAAAACATGGATCAATGAACCAAAAGAAAACAGAAACTGAGCAAGCCTTATGAAACTAAGGGAAATGAAACTCCAATGATCAAAACCAAGTGCAAGGTGAAGTATAAAGAGTTGAAGCAAACCCTAAAAGAGTTCTAGACTATTGAAATGGAGTCAAACGGTGACAAACCAGGGGAAATCAATGTTCCTTTGTACTAGAAAAAATACACTTTGCAAGATCGACGAGTCATAGTAGAGAAATTATTGCACCAACCAAAAGAACCAAGAGAATCCTATGATGGACATGAAAATGCCAAAGAAATTGACCTCGCAGAGGCAAGAGAAAACTGAAAACTAGCATACATAGCTACAAATTTGTCTTTAGATGAGGAAAAAATTCTCATTTGATTGTTAAAGGATTATAAGGATGTTTTTGCTTGGTCTTACAAAGATCTCAAAGGAGTGTACCTTGAAATATGTCAGCATACTATCCCTATGAGAGATGATGCTAAGCCAAGTAGACAACAACCATACACCTACAATGAGACATTTTCTAAGAAGATCAAGTAAGAGATCAAGAAGCTCGAGGGAGTTGAATTCATCTACAAAATAGAACACATTGATTGGGTATCACCTATTGTGGTAGTGCCAAAAAACAGAATGGAAAACTCAAAGTGTGTGTGACCCTTAAGAAGGTGAATGCAACTAGCATACAAGATAACTATCCTCTTCCTATCATGGATCATGTTATAGAATGTGTAGTTGAGAAAGAAGCTTATAGCTTCTTGGATGGATTATCAGATAGCCGTAGATGCCAAAGATCAACACAAAACAGCTTTTTCCACGGAATAGGGAATTTTGGCTTACAATGTCATTCCTTTTAGACTGACCAATGCACCAACAACATTCTGACAATTAATGAGCCATGATTTCAAGGAATATCTGCAAATTTCCTAGAAGTTTACACGGATGATCTTTGTGTGCATTCTACAAAAAGGGAGAGACATTTCAGAGGTGTGTCTTTGAGAAATGTCTTCTATATAGGATTTGTTTAAATTTGGAGAAATGTGTATTTATGGTTAGACATGGAAAATTCTCTGAAATATTGTATCAAAAGATGGTACTACCACAGATATGAAAAAAGTAGTGGTAATTTGGAGATGGCTAGACTGACAAATGTCAAGGAAGTTCAAGAATTTATGGGGCATTGTGGCTATTAGTATAGATTCATCTATTTATATGCAATCATTGCAAAACCCATTTATGACCTTATTACTCATTTTGAATGGATGTATGAATGTGTGGATCATTCTTGAAACTTAAACAAGCCTTGACATCAACACCAATACTGAAGACTCCAGATTGGAACAAATTTTTCCATGTGCATGTTGATGCTTTAAATTTTGCTATTGGTTGCATATTAGCTCCACCAATAGAGGGGAAAATGGAATTTTCTATCTCTTATGCCAGTAGACAGATAAACTGAGTGGAAAAGAACTATACCACCACTAAAAGGGAAGGCCTTGGAATGGTGTATGCAATTAAGAAGTTTTGACACTACTTGTTAGCCAACAAATTTGTCTTTTTTATGGAACATCAAGCCTTACTCTATCTGGTGAATAAGCCATGAAATGTGGGAAGAATAGTAAGATGGTTTATCATACTACTCAAGTTTGACTTCACAGTGGTAGTTAAGAAGGGTACCACACACCAACAAGCAGATCACCTGTCAAAAATCACTTTGGGGGAAGCACCGAAATGGGTAGATGATGATTTGCATATGCTTATTTGTTCTCCATGGAAATGGTTCCTATATGTTCTGAGGACCCTGTATCTCTAATGACCATAACTCAAGTAGATTCATAGATACCACCTCCTATCACACCACAATTGATAGAGCAATCTGCCTTATATCAATTGCTGGTTGGAAGGCCGTATTGGAGAAACAAGAATGGGATTCTACTTTTGTGCACTAGCCTTGAGGAACATAAAGACTATTTGAGTCAAGCTCACAGGCATGTTGTATGAATCCACTGTGCAGAAGACCAAACCTTATGTGAGGTCCCCTTGCCGTCTCACCTTGACAAAACTAGAGGACACCTGATGGTCGCTAGATCCTCTGAAGCAAACAAAAATTGGCTAAGATGAAAACTAGTGGATGGTCTCTCATCACTTAGTGAGTTGAGTCCAAGTCACCAATGAAAGGAATCTAGCTCTGTCCCACAAGGGAAGCATAATTACGTACTATTGGTCCTAATATCATCTTCCAAGAGGAGAAGAAACCTCAATGCCTTTTTCCCCGTAGCTTTCAGAGGCAGGTACATCGAGTTCTTGCCGCTCTGGTGTAATAAAATATCTAATTTTGTACTCTATCACACAAGGTAGAGAGTTCCCAACTGATCGGGACCACCCATCTCGTAGGCTTTGGCACACCGAGCCAAGCCCCCACTTTCCACCCCGCAATCACACAGTATCTTTGTGTGGCCTAATTACTAACACATTGTTGTTCAACACTTATGATTCCTTCTTTATATTTCCTCGACACAAGTTCCTTAAGACAATCACTTCAATCAAGAAAAATCGGCACCAAAACATATCATTCTTAGCAAAAAGTACTCAACAATACATTACTTCATTAAAAATTCCAATGTCCTGGAGTCGTGAGGACCTCCAGCGAGTGTTAACACCACTCGTTGTCAACTGGCCGCCCATACAACCAATCCATGATTCACCCAATTCCTAGAGTAACTCTTCGGGTAAAATCATGTATCCACCGCATCAAAAGCAATTCATGGACATATACACCGCATAAAAAGCAAGTCGTGGATTTATCTCCTCCGAACTTTGCGAGCTATCACCCTGTGATCAATAGAGGGTTCAGACTAAGTCAACATTGGAATAATGAATGAAATTTGGTTGAGATAGTTTTTCCTAACAACCATTCTTTCCTACTTCAAAGCGGTCTTTCCATAAAGCATTTCTTTCCTAGTTAAATTTAAATTTAACTTTAGATAAAACCATTAAAGTGCTTATGCCGTCGTCTCAGTTGGATTTTCAACATATTTTGGGGAAGTTTAAACATTCCTAAAGTTATCGTAATGCAATGCTTATGTAAGGTACAAAATAAAATCCATCCTACCTCATGAATTTCCTCCTCGTCGCTTAGTGAGATGGCCGGATTTCCCTCTCTCATTGGCGCTTTACCATTGGTCACCATGTTGCTAGTTCCCGCGTCGCGGTCGTTAGCACCACCAAATCGAGTTCTTTTGGGAGCCATTTCTCACTACTAGGATTAGTTCTTTCAGAAAAATGAAGAGACTATGTGTGGTACAAAAATTTCCACAACAACCAATGAGAAAACTTGAGAAGGATAGCCTTAATCTTACACATAATACTAGGCTAACTTACAAAGCTTTCACAACTATAATCCTGCAAGCTAACTCAAGAATACAACAAAATAATTATACCCTAATTACTCATAAACTCTTCCTAAGATTATCATAACCAAAACTTCTCCCATATGCAATATGAGATCAAGATTAATGCACTAACTAGATGCATCAATATAACACACAATGATAGACTATAACCATGCAGATACCAACTTTAATAGATGATTATCTTTCGCACAATCATACATAGATTATGCATAATTTTCTAGCGCAAAACAAGACCCTAACTATGCATATTTTTGTATACAAGAAGTCTCATAATTATGCCCTAATTTCATGGGTAAATCAAGGGTTTAATCACCTTAATTATACTTCAGTCTGGGTACATAACAAAGAGGGAAAAAAAAGACTCACCATATCTTAGCAAATCATAGGTGAAAGAGCTTTACAACGTAATTATGCACAACATGCTTAACTAGCAATGATAATTATGTGCATAAATTTATGCTCGATTTAAAAAAAAATAGATATCCTTAAGAAGCAAGGTGCTCCTTAATCCAGCAATGGAAATACAATCAACGGATGGAAACCATTGACAATACCTCACATGGATTATAATAGGGAATAGATTGCTTAATGATGTAGCCAGCTAGCATAATTAGGCTCAACATAGGAATCCTCTAGAGAAAAGAGGCTATGGAGCAATAGGATTAGCATAAACACAATTTAATTACCCTTGGTTAAGATCTCCTTTGTGTATTATGTGACATTGAAAAGGCTTCACAAAAATTCACTCTAGCAACAGCACTTCATTGCACTGTCTTGGGGGATTGTGTGTCCACTAGAGAGGGTTGAAGCTCCTCTCAAGGAGGTTCGATTTGCCTTGCTAAAAATGGAACTAGAGAGTCCATACACACACACACACACACACACACACCTCCAAGTGCCATGCCAGGTGTGGGGATTCCCTAGTGAGGTGTCCTCACTTGCCCATCTCACTTACCTATTCTCCCTCCCTCTCTCTCTCTCTCTCTCTCTCTCTCTCTCTCTCTCTCTCTCTCTCTCTCTCTCTCTCTCACACACACACACACACACACACACACACACACACTCTCTCTCTCTCTCTCACTCTCTCTCTCACACACACACACACACACAAATTGATTTCCACAAGGGGGGTAGCGCTAGATCTTTTCTATCTTGAGGGGGTGTGGTGGCCTAAGTCCATGCCTCATTGCCCATACTATGCCACACCTCACTCTTGACCCATGTTCCACCATCTAGGCCATGCTTAGCCTCCATGCTACACACTCCATGCCTAACCTAACACTTGTCACAAGACTAGCTATGCACATGACCCATGGCCATACATGATGGGGACACATGCCCATGCATGCACATCCATGCCCATGCATATCCATATCCATGCCATACATACCTTCGAAAATGCTAACCTTAGGTTCACTAGACTTATACTAACCCAAATTCAATTCTGAAACTTGTTGACTCGAGATAGACCTGCAGATAATAGATACGACTACTTGCCATAAATAGAAGCCTCCGACGTCTGGACCCTATTTTTAAGGAAACCTGGGTAGGTGCACAGTTTGACGAGCCGGTCGATCCTAGACCATACCGGTGGTCAAAAAAATTCTATTTATGGAAAATTTCACAAAACATGACTTTGACCGAAATTAAAAGTTCTACAAGAATTTCAATACGAAAACGACAGTTGATCACTAGAAACTACTAAAAATAGTAGCTTTTTCCATTCAGAAACTTGGATCCAAAACTTTACATAGGGATTCCTTTTGCAAAAGAAGGAAACCTTACACCTTACAACAATGATTAACCTGTTTAAGGGTCTATTGGCCTACTATGAGGAAAGAGGTTGTTGTTTATGTGAACAATTGTTCTTAGTGTAAGGAAAATGCCTCCATACCCCATGCCACCTTATTCCAAATCTTTGTGACACCGTAATGGAGTAGATATCTGGTAGGATATCTGACCAATAGAACATTTCCTGAAGATATGAGTAAATGAAGACAGAGAGCAATCAAGATAGAAGCAACCAACTACGTGATGATTAGACGTCAACTCTATCGACAAGAAAAGGACGAACAACTCATATTATGTGCCAATGAAGATGATTACCTTCCTACCTTGGAACAACCATACTTTGGTCTTGCAAGAGGCCATTTTTCTCATGAAACTATAGCTATCTCTATATCGATGGTAGGCATCTAGTGGCCAACTCTATTTGCTGATGCAAAAGAATTTGTTCAATGATGTGATTCATGTCAACAAGCAAATATGCCAACCAAAATCGGTTTTATGCCATTGCAACCTATGATGGGAGCATGTGCATTGGCTAAGTGGGGTGTAGAATTTGCAATACGACCACCCACATACAAGACTCATACACAATATATTATTGTGGCCATAAATTACTTGACAAATGGTCCGAGGAAAGTGCCACTAGATAGAACGATGCTTGAACCACTACAACATCCTTGTATGAGTGAATATTCACGTGTTACG
Source organism: Adiantum capillus-veneris (assembly GCF_014529385.1). NCBI lineage: Eukaryota > Viridiplantae > Streptophyta > Polypodiopsida > Polypodiales > Pteridaceae > Adiantum > Adiantum capillus-veneris. The sequence continues at coordinate 43,394,035 of NC_140933.1, read as the reverse complement.
GACTTCCTATTGAGTTAGTGAGTGACAGAGGAATACATTTTCTAAATGAGGTGATAGAACACTTGTTGAACACATTCATGGTGGTCCATAGCAAATCTGCACCCTATCATCCTTAAGAAAATGTTCAAGCCAAACATACAAACAATCTCTTGAGCACAATGCTTATCAACATTGTTAGCTCGGGAAGAAATGATTGGGAAGTTCATCTTCATTAAGCCTTATGGGCCTATAGAGTGTCATTCAAAACAACTTTTAATGCCACTCCCTTTAACCTAGTCTATGGATTAGACACAATATTGCCCATGGAATTCTTGTTACCCGCTTTAGAGTTGTGCATGAATTGGAATGAAAAGGTCACGAGTTGTGAGAATGACTAGAAGACTTAGAGCGGCTAGATGAGCAAAGACAAGCAACCATAGCACACATATATGTGCAAAAAAGGAAACAAAAAATTTTCTTTGACTCACATTTGTTGAAAAAGGTCTTCAAATAGGGGTATTTGGTACTAGTTTACTCCTTGAAACAACATGTCCCTAATTAGAAGAAGAAGGGACATGGTCCTTTTGTAATTGATAATGTCTTGCCAAGTGGAGCTGTTAAACTAGCTATCTTAGATGGAGAGGTTATGGAAAATTGGATTAGTGGATGTCATCTTCAAAAATACCATCTACCATTAACTGATGAATTCTTGCAAAGAATTCAAGCTCAAACGACAATAGGTAATTGAAGAAGCTCAATAAGGGCACGCATTTGGATTTTAAGGTGAAAAGCGGCAATGCAACCAATCCCTGAAGTTTTGCTACTCAATACCCTTCGGATTCACCATCACTACTTTACTCAACCCCCAGCCAATAATGAGGTGGAGACAGATGATGAATGGCTGAATGGATTAGATATGAGAAGAACAGTTACCCTAAAAGATGAATTCAAAGTCAAAGTACTAACCAACACAGGTGCACGACTATTTAACGAACAAAAGAGCAACAACCCAACCTCTAAAATATTGTAGAGCTAAAGTCAAAGGATGTCATAAAGAATTTACACCAACATTGGGATTGATTAATCTCAATATCTCTGTGCATGGACTTTTGTGCCCACATATCTTTATTTGCATTCCTGATGAGCATATGAACAATGATATGATGAGCATATGTTGGACACCAAATCCATCCTCATATTAGCAGCATGAAAGGAACTAGGCAATTTTGGGTACCCAAAATCCAACTCACTAATACTCCTAAGCAGATTTGGGTGACTAAACAACTATTGAACACTAAGAAAAAGTCTTTGGTTACACCTCCATATCAACCGCAACCACAAAAACCAAGGTCACAGCAATCTTAATGGGTATGGAAACCTAAGGAGGAACCAGAAGCCAAGCCTAATAAACCAAAGACTATTTTCAATTGGCAACTCAAGGCAAAGCCATGGGCACTTATGTATTAATGGGTACCAAAGATCCAATGCTAGCAACACCATCCACTATAGTGCCCACCGCTTCTAGAACCACGATTGCAAAAGGTTCATACCACACTATCAAGGAATGAGCACAACGAATTCAAGATTTTCTCTTTAAGAGAGTTAGCCAATAGGATATTGCGCCATGGACAACCCTTGAGTATGTCTTAAGATGTACCTCTTGCACAACATAGTGTTTTAAAATAAATTGACTTCAATAGCATGGTAGAGCCAACCTTCTCTATGCATAGACACGAATTTATCTCCCATGCATTGAAAAAATTGTACAACACTCTGCTACCGAAGGACTCAAGCAAGGAGAGTGGGGAGGCATCTAAATGCGAACACATATATTTGAGGTAGATTAGGGAAAGGGCAATGTTTTGAAGTGCTTGAATGTTAACGTGTAGATTTTTGCAACTTAAAATTAAAATGCCCTTAGAATGGAGAATATGTAATATGATAATCCCTAGGTGTGTGTAAATATTGCCAAAAAAAGCCAAAACATTATAATTTTCACTCTTTTTCTATATTTTTGGCCAAAATAGTGATCAAAATGGAGCAATCCACAAAAATATGGCCAAGCATTAAAATTAGTGTGTTTTTCTTATTTTTGGATTCAGAATGGATTTTTTAAATTAATTTTGGATAATTTTGTTCAATTTTATTAATAAAAGCTAATAAAAGACAAATAAATAAATAAATAAGCAAGAATGCCAAAATCAAGATTTGACTTGAAACACCAAATCTTGAAGCTCAATGGAACAACCCAAAAAATTCTAGGGAAAATTTGATGCAACCACTCCAATGAACTAACCACTCTGGAAAACTTTTGGCAGTAAGGTCTCTAGATGTCAGTTTTCAAAAAAATTCAACCTGGGGGGATACATTATGAGTGCTACTCAACTCAATGGCTAGGTAAGGGATGGGGGGTGTCTAGAAAGTCCAAGTATGTATAGTCCATTAGTCCATTTCTACCCTCATTTGCATTGTAGTCATTTTCGAGAGAGCTACTGAGTAGCTATTCTTTTCTTACTGATTTAAAGGTTTGAGTTTTCTCCTAAGCCAACTTTTGGAACCACTTTTATGGCTGATTAGCATAGTCTTTTTCTGCTTAAGCTAGAACTAACAAGATTTACATTATTTTCTAATCTGAGAAAGCCAATGTCTTTGGATTCTTCAGGTTCATTTAGTCTTTAATACCTTTTGGCTGTTCCAAAGTGTTGAATCTACAATAATGAAAAATTGTTGATAGGCAAGGAACTCTACAATTTAATCTTGTTGTTAATCTAGATTATTTCCCTCAATGTATGTCTAACTGAATGGCTGAAGAGTAATGAAATTCTATTAGCATTTTCTTGAGATGCTTGAAGGAGTAATGAGTTTTTATTAGCATTTGTTGAGATGGAGCTCATTTGTAACATTGTAACACATTCACAAGCTAGTATAATAGATTCACTTTTGGGAAGGGTAAATTTATTTTCCATAAGGTTTGTGTAAAACTCAATGGAGGCTTTTTTGGGTTTTGAAAGTATTCATGCTTACCTCATCAATACTCTATAATACCATGATGGTCTAAGTCGATGATGTCAAAAAAGGTAGAAAATTCCTTATGAACATCATCATACTTACTAGGAAATACATATTTTGACCTTTGTTTAAGTATTCAAAGCTTACCTCATCATTACTCTATAATACCATGATGGTCTAAGTTGATGATGTCAAAAAAGGTAGAAAGTTCCTTCTGAATATCATCATACTTACTAAGAAATACATACTTTGACCTTGGTTGTTCCTTTGTTCTTTTTATATTTTTATGATTCTCTTATTCTCTACAAACACTTTCCTCTTTCTATTTGTTTCGATGCTTGACTCTTATCTTATTACATCTATATTTTTGGCTACTTACACATAAACTTTCGCGTTTGACATTTTTTATAAAGGCTTACCACTCTTAGTATTTTTTAAGCATGAAAAACACTTAGTAAAAGTAGAAAAGTTCTAGCCACACAATGGTGAGTGTGGGGAAAAGAGCTTGACTTAATGCCTCTAGAAATAGTATTTAAAACTATGGTGAATGTTAGCTTATTTATAGACAAAATAATTGACGTGCCCGTAAATATTTGGGAAGAATCAAAACATTGGAGTATGAATAACTTAGAAGAATACAAAGAAGTTTCTTGACATTAAAAGACCTATTTAGGAATTTTGGGAATTATTTAAGTCCCATTTCTTATAACGCTATTAAAAAACTTAGTATTTTTTGTGTAGTTTGAGCTATCATCTATTCACGATTACACTCTATCTTTCACATACCCCTTAACACATATCTATAGGGATATGTGTATTTATATACATACTTATATGCATCAACTACAATGACATCAAAAGAATGAGGGAAGCATGTCACTAAACTCAATTTGGATTATACAACATTATTCATGTAGAAAAAGTTCTTTGAATCAGTAGCTCAGATTTGAGACATTAACGTTAAAGAATTGGCTATATCAACACTCATAAAAAGAATCTACAATAATCAAAAACAAATTTTAGAATTGAAGGGACCTCAAAATAGTGTGGCGTTTAGAAACACCAAGATAAAAAATAAAATCCAATTCACATATTTACATGGATCCAAGTATTGTACAACTCATCCGAGGAAATGATACTATGTCAAGAGGCTCAATGACTATAAATACATCATTAAACTTTGCGTTTTCTCATGTATTTCTCCAATTTCGTACAAGGTTTCTCTATCACAAGCTGCTTCATTTACCAACATATTGCAAGTATACTCTCGTTTGTCCCTTGCATAGATCCAACCAAGTAACCATGCAGTGATTGTTCTCTCCAAAAAACTTTCAAGCTCTTTTTTTTATTAATTTCACATTTTTGGAAAAATCAAGTAGGTTCCAGGCATATTCCACATTACACTGTAAAGGGCCTCGTCAAAAATTAAGGTATTATTTCCATCCAAATCATGAAAAATTCTCCATGCTACATCCAAGTTCTTGTAGTATACAAATCGATATCCAATTAGAAGATCTGTCTTTTGGCATGCTGCCTATCCTGCTATGACATTAAATTTTTGATGGTGTTGTGGAAAGCATAACTCAAGAATACGACGAGTCCTTTGTAATCTATTAGTGCTCCAAATCCACACCTCAAACCATTGCATCGCAAAATCAAGGAAAGTGAATGCATCTTTGCGAATAAAATACCACACATTTCTACTCTTTTCAACGAGATACGTATGTTTTCCCCAATCTGGGCATACATCACCATGTTGCATTTCAATGGTCTTAAGTAAAACACCATTGAGTTCAATTATCAATACTCTTCTTTGTTTCCGTATAGTATCTAAGGGTGGTGGAATCAGTTTCCTTCTAAGCCTATGAGTCCTCAATGACATGTGCCACCTCAATAGTAAATGCTTTGTACATTTGAAATCAAATTTATATGCTTCAGAATCTCCTGTTCCAAAAAAAGGCATGATGGTCAATGGAAGAGATATTATTTTCAATTAACACACTGTGCACCAACAATATTTATTTTATCCATGATATATATAGACTTAAACCTTGAGAAGACAACAAAAGAAAATATTTTTCTTCAATACACAGAAGAATCTTGTACAAAGAGCTCCAACCACAAAGATAAAAGAGAGACTTCTTTTCCGAGGTTGAATAACATCTAGTTGATGAAATATGAAAGTGTATATATTTGGTTCATGTTCAAATAATTGGACCCAACACATTGTTTTGGCCGTAATACTAGAACCCAACACATTGTTTTGGTCAAAATCTTCTTAACACATTTCCACCACTCTAGATGTATGTGAACATTCCAGGTGATTGAGTCAACGCGCACGCCAAGCCCTTACTGGTTGTTTTCTTCCACCTGCAATAACAAATATGCTAGATTAGATAAAAATTTGATTTTATTTTTTATATTTTTTGATAAATCTAAAGTGAGTCCTACCCATAAGCTTAAGTAGGCCTTTTGTAGCTTTGATATGTATGTTTTTGCTGCAACTCCGCTAATGAAATGACCACGACCATACCCCAAGCTAGTAGCACAAGCAATAGCATGTTGATCACTCAAATTTTTTGTTTTGTAAGACAATTTTAACAAGTTCAGCTAGTTTGAAGATAATAGTGGCACACCAAACTTGGATGCCAACATAGCTGGATCCTTGCTTAAGGAGTTTACTACTTTCTTGCCCCTACTTTCTTGAACATAACTTAACTTGTTATTGCACAATGGTAGCTGTAAAGATTCACAAGATGAGCTTTCCACTTTGACTGAATTGTTGTCAATTTCTTCCCTTAGAACTTGGACATTGAACATGCCCCATTCTTCCATAATGTCTTGAAACTTTGTAAATAGGTCATGAACCTCTGTGATTGGAGATTGTCCTAGCCGATTGAGTGAAATAACAGATCGAATGTCATCTGTATTATTTATATTTAAAAGGTATGGTAGAATCTCATTGCAAAGAAGATAGTTAGGCCTCCCTTGAAAACTTTCAGGATATAAGCAGTTATCTTTTGGGTTAATACATCCCTTGAAAGGCTATCATCAATGAGCAATATATTCTTTGTACTGCATAAATTCTTGCACTGATACTAAACCCTCAACAAAGGCTTAAACATATCCTCAACATTAGGCTTATCCAGCCTATACACTTTTTGAAGATTACAGATGTAGCAATCTTCTTGTCCCCATACCATAAAGAAATGATATTTTTTATGTGCATGCTTTTCAAGAGTGTTCACATAAGTGCAAACATTATTTTGTAGCATGGTGGACCAAATACCAACATGAAAGTATTGACATATCTCATCCAAAAATTCAAAACAACCCGGGCGAACAACAATTGTGGTGTGACCAAGGTCAATTTTGACACAATCTGTACATGGATGCCTCTTGTCTTCTTTGCTGAGTAAAACTCCATTAAGGTCAAGAATGAGTGCATGTTTCTTCATGCTGATTGCATGAGCAATATTTTCTGCATACGATACAAAAGAATGATAATAATTTAAGTTTTTGCACTTATAAATCTCAAAACAAGGGACCATATATTTGCAGCACACAATTGTAAATTGCACACGTTTATTTATGTCTCATACTCCCATACTCATCTATAATGATGTCTCCTAAAAGTGATTGTATTTCTCTATTGATGTGGGAAGATTGAAAGACTAGTTTATCTCCATCTCTCTCAAAAGAATATAAGCTTCCAAGTGGCCTATGTTTTCGTGCATCAGGACGTAGCTCCTCAACGTTGATGTCTACTTGTGGCACACTGGATCCTTGATTTTGAATGTCAATTTCACCTGCAAAGACAACATAATAGAATTTTGTATTATCTTCCAAAAAGGGCCATATCTATACTAATCACATTGGACAAATAACTACCTTTGTTTTTCTCATCAACTTCAATCCCTTGCTTCCTTTCTTGAATGCTTTGGACTTTGTTTTTATTTGGTATCGCTTTTCCTGTCCCTTTGAATGCTTTGGACTTTGTTTGTATTTGAATGCTTTGGACTTTGTTTGTATTTGGTGTCGCTTTTTTCTTGTATGTCCTTGGTTGCAAGAGTGGCTTGGAGCTCTTTATTGGCTTCATCCTTCTTCTCACTACCCTCTGCATCCTCATCTCTTTGAGGCATGTTGTTAGTGTGTGTGAAGGTTTTGGAGAATTTTGCACAACAAAATCACTTTGATGCTCTACCACCACCATCTCCTCTTCACTATTCCTAATGTCACTTTCATGAATTTGGGTCTCTCCAATTGTAGGTAGCATGTTCTCGCTCTCTTTAGTCATGTCAGTTGAAGTTTTTTGAGAGGTTTGTTCTACAAGATCACTTTTGTGCTCTACAAGATCACCTTTATGAAACTGGGTCTCTCCAACAATGATGGGTAGCACTTGTGCTGCTTGAGATATGTTATCTCTGTCTTCTATTTTGTTATCTTCATCTGAAAGATGAAAAAAGGCAAATTTTTACCTATTTAGAAATAGTCTAGTGGATTTTCAATAACCATAGAGTCCATTTCATTTCCATCATCTAACCCAGATGTTTTATGCTAGAAAGGCTCCATTTATCACATTAACACAAAAATGCTAACATACAATGATACCTAAAGCACATTTGAAAGTGAGGCTTAATCTTAAGCTCCAGCGTAAGGCTTAAGTTTCAAAGTTTAGGCTTTTGTTTCAAGACTAAAATTTACGTCTCAAAATTTATGCTTATGTTTGAAGTTTAAAATGTAAGTCCTAAGCTCTTTTTAGTCTTCATCATTCACTATGTGAAAATCTTTTATACTATGTGCACTGAAGACCTATTTATAAAACCCCTTATCTATGAATTTTTCAAGGTATCATCCAATTTTCTTCATAATCTATAAATATTTTGTTATTTGTAACATTTTTTTGCTACAATGCTCATGAGACTGGACTCATATGGTAGTGCTACACTAACATACAAAGGCAAGGCTCAAACTTAAGTTCGATCCTACAAAATAAATTTCAGTTTCTTGTTATAGATTACGACTCTTTCTTAACATATGTAATCGCTACAATAGGATATGAAATTGTGAGCTTCACTTGGAAGTACTGAGGTAGGATTCTATGACAAGGACTTTTGTCGTTGAAACTCATACACATGATCATGTGATGCTCACCTAACATGATACCTATTTCACATTTGGAGGTGAGGCTCAAACTTAAGTTCATGCCTAAGGCTTAAGTCTTAACCTTAAGCTTATGTTTCAAGTGTAAAGCTAAAATCTCAAGCCATGTCTAGTCTCAACGCATTCACTATGTATAAAATTATTATATTGTGCACATCTAGGGCCTATTAAAAAACCTCTTAACTATGAATTTTTCAAGGTATGATCCGTAAGTATTGCTATTTGCAAGATTATATTACTACAATGCTCTTGAGATTGGCCTAACATGGTAGTGCTGATGAGCTTGGCTTCACATGGTAGTGCTACACTAACATGTGGAGGCAAGGTTCAAACTTAAGTTCAAGCCTACAAACTAAATTTCCATGCCTTGCTAGGCACAAAGGCATTATGAGTTTCACGTAACATATGCAAGTGCTACACTAGGATATGGAATTTCAAGTCTCACTTAGAACAACTCAGCCAGGACTTTTGTGATTGAAGTTCATACACAAGTGCTTCATTATCTCTCCTTGTTAGGCTTGAACTTAAGTTTGAGCCTCATTAGTGTTTGGTAATGCTTCATTATTGTCTCACCAAAACCAAAATTTCTTACTCTTAATACACATCTATATGTTAGCTATGCTTTGTGAATTGACACTTTAAATAAAGACATGTGCTTTGTGATGGCTCAAACTCAAGTTTGATCCCCCCCATCATTTTTTAAAACAAAAGCAATTAAATCTAATTAAAATGACATACTTTTAGATAAAGACACAAGATAGTATTAAGAAACTAGTGTTTGAAGGACCTAAAGTATCACAATTCAATACACTATCTTGCCTTTTTACACTTTAGGAGTCTGTTGGTACATGAAATGGCATGCATCATTAAACCTAGTATCAAAAATACTCTAAGAAGCATTCCCACCTTTTTCATCAGATACTACAATGTCTTGAGGGGCTCTATCATCCTCTTGTGCATCCTCATTGCTTGCATCATCATCCACATTATCTTCATCATTTTCTTTTGCACACTCAACATCCACAACTTGACTCATTTCTCCAACATTGTCTCCCCCCCCTCCCCCCCCCTTGATGATCAAAATTCGTAGCTTCTTGAACTTCACTATCATCCGTGTTGTCTACGTTATCATTGTCTTCATTTTCATCAACATCCTCTCCACTGCTTTGTTGCTCATCGATGTCAAGATTGTTAAGGTCTTCTTTTTCTTTATCATCCAGCTCAACTGTTTGTCTTGCAAGTGATGCTTGACTTGCACCACACCACTCGTGCAAGGACGGATCGCTCTCCAAAAGACTAGAGCATTGAGATTCTAACTCCATTGCTTCAAAATCATCTTTACATAGAGCAATTGACCTTCTCTTCTTTGACAAGCTTTGCTCCAGCACAACTCCACCGCAAAAAAATTCCAAAACATAGCTTTGCTCAGGACAAAACTCTGTGATAAGGCCATCAATGAAGTTTCTATCAATAAATTCATGATCCTTGCCACAAGAGCCTGAGAAAAAGACTCTTTTTGTATGAGCTTTGGCAATAGCCTCAAATCTATCAACCTTGCTAACAAAAAGAGCAACCATTGCAGAGTCCATCTATCCATGAGTCATCTCTTGTTGCTTGGATATTTCCATATTCAATATGGACCTTAGTTGACTGGCTAGAAACCCCTTCAACAAGAATTCCGATATTTATGAAATCAATGAAACACACTAGCACATATTCGTATTGTGCATCAATGTGTTTAGATTGAGTGCCAAATTTGCAAAAAAATCTGTAGAGAGCTCTTCTTTAGTACCATGAAGATCCAAGACGGCCAATTGAAATGGTATGTGCTCTGTATTGCAAAATTATTTGATCTTCCCCATATCAAAGCCCACCCCCTTGATTCTCCATGGAATAGACTCATCTTGAGCTATTATGCCCATATTAGCTCTATAAAGAAGATTGAGGAGAGTTATTACACTTTTTGGAAGTGAGGGTGGAGTCTTCTTTGCTCTGTTGAGGGAGTCCTTGACATAGTACTGGCTATAGCTCCTCATTTGATTGTACTCATGCTCTCCTAGCTTGTACTTCTCACAAACTTGCTCCCAAGAGTAAACTTTTCCCTTGTCAAATCAAAGAAGAATGATATTATTGCTTCTTTCAACACTCGATCTGTTTTTAGCTTCCAAGCCATCTCATCCATGTCCATTCTATGAGGTGTATGCTTGCTCTTGTTTAGCAAGATGGTTTTGTCTAGGATTGAATTTTGTAGTTCAGGAACTTCTTTATTCTTGAGGCCTAACATGACATGAACAATGTAGGTGCCAGTGTTGTTGTGCCAGGTGCTTGTCGAATCTGACCACCCTTCATAGTTAGAAATTTAGGATTTTTGTTGGAACCTTCGTCAATTGTTTCTCCCTTTGTATTTGGTATCAAGCCTCGAGCATATTGTCTCATGATCTTGACCCAATTCTTCCATATCTTCTCATCACATAGAAGCAAATGCAAGTCGGTCTTGACAAATCCCTTTTGAAGTGTGTGCTCTGATGTCTCAACAAAGGTCGGAAAAATTGAAAATTCCAACATCAATATTGACAAGGCTCTAACTTGTGGGATTGAGACACATACTTAATAAGTTCAAGCCTAGCTAGATTGAATTGTTTCTTTATATGCTCACATACATCTATGCAAAGTCCAAAATACATGGGTATATGTAAGTGGGGCTCAAACTTAAGTTCGAGCCTCGCTTGTTTGTGCAATGGCCTCATAAGCAAGTGACACTAAATCTTAAGTTAAAACCTCAATTTAAGTTCTAAATGAGCACATGGAGATCTTGCTTGAGCCTATGATAGACTCTAGTTTACAACTAGATATTGATTAAAAAGACTCACATCCATGTTTTCAAAGAATCAAACAAGTACCTTCCAAGCCTCAAAGTCCTTCTTGGTTTGGTTGACACCAGGTGGTGGCTTAGAAGGACAACCATTTGTAGTCCAAAATACATGGGTATATGTAAGTGGGGCTCAAACTTAAGTTCGAGCCTCGCTTGTTTGTGCAATGGCCTCATAAGCAAGTGACACTAAATCTTAAGTTAAAACCTCAATTTAAGTTCTAAATGAGCACATGGAGATCTTGCTTGAGCCTATGATAGACTCTAGTTTACAACTAGATATTGATTAAAAAGACTCACATCCATGTTTTCAAAGAATCAAACAAGTACCTTCCAAGCCTCAAAGTCCTTCTTGGTTTGGTTGACACCAGGTGGTGGCTTAGAAGGACAACCATTTGTAGGCCATTGTACTCGTGCTTGCATAAGTTGGTCAAGAAATGGCTCCTTTTGCATTGACATTGCAACAGATAGATTTGCATCTTTGGAGATTTCACGAGAGATCTTTGGTGGGCAATTGAGAATAATCTTCAATCGTCTTTATTTGAATTGTTGACGCAATTGAGGGGTAACCATTGCAACATTTTCACCCTACAAACGTTTTGTAGCACTAATGGAGTGTTGTCCAGAGATGATCTAGTAATCAACATTGCAAACATCCTCTTTGGAAAGTTTGTCAAGAAAGAGGATATTTTTTGGAAGGATCACAAGGCATCAAAATTGCTAGTATCTCCTCTTGCTTTGGTTCTTGAATGAAGTCTAAAGTCAAAATTCTGACCCAATCTAGATTTAATCTTCTGTACATATAGTTTGATGGAGCAGGAAAACACCTTCTCACGTCAATGCTAAAGACTTCAATGCTAAAGACTTCTCACGTCAATGCTAAAGACTTCTCACGTCAATGCTAAAGACTTCATTAATCCCAAAAGGATAGAATCCCTTCTTGATTTCTAAAGAGGCCAGTGCCTTGTTCTCTTTGGATGGAGTTTCCATCTCCATCAACTCCTCTTCAGAAACCTCTTTTTCTTATGCACTCTTTTTCATCTTCCTCTTTGTTAGTTTTTGTCGATCTTCCTCAAGATTAGAATCATCCTTTGCCTTTCTTTTTCTTCTGAGTCCTTGTGCATCTTGCCCTTGTGAACCTTCTTTCTCCTCTAAATTAATGGTGGCAGTGATCTTCTCTACATGTGTTGAAGCACTTGCACGGGCACCTCTTGATGTTGCAAGTGCATCCTAGCTATGGCTTTCCCCGTCTTCTCCACAACTTTCTTAGATAGTGCCCCTATTGGTTTCTTTGCAGGTACAATCTTCTTTGGTAAGCTCAAGACTCGCTTTGCATGTTTCACTACCTTCACTAGGTCTTCCACCCAGTCCACACCTGAGTCTTCTTGATTAGTGAAGCTGGAGATCTTCAATCCTAGTTTTACAATAGAGCTTTCTTTTCCTAGTTTGCTACCATTCATGTCTGCTACATGAAAAGTGCCCAATGATAAGAAAAACTTTTTTGCCTTTGTGGTCTCTCCAGTAGGCAGCACATTACATGCAAAGCATGGCATTGCTGTTGCATCCACATCATCTTTGACACCCACAACAATCCCCATGTCTCCATATTCTATATCACCTTGTGACAAATATAGATGGATGTCACCTTTGTAATTTGCATCTGTATCGTAGGTATCCACAAACAAATTCACCCCTTCTTCTTTTGTTAACTCAAAGGTCTTGTCAACCTTTATTCTTGAAGTAGTAGTTTTGGCGTTAGTGGGCATTCAAAGAACATCGAGTGTGAAGACTTGTGCACCCTGCTCTGGTATACTTGGTACATTGGAAGCCTCCATTCCTGAAACAACCAAAAAGAACAATATTAGAACCTAAACAAGGAGCATATGTTTAAGTTAAATAGTATATTAAAAAAAAAAACACTAGCATGTGTAGGCGAGGCTCGAACTTAAGTTTGAGCCAAAAGATGTTGTTTTGTACCCTTGCTAGCCACACGGATGTCATGAGAGTAGTCTTGCAAGTTAGTGCTACATTAAATTTGATCCTAAAAGTGAAGCTCTATGATTTTTCTAGCTAGAAGGATGTCATGAGGCTAGGCATGCACCCTAGTGCTACATTAGCATATGGAGAGGAAGCTCAAACTTAAGTTTGAGCCTAAAAGTGAATTTTTATTCCCTGATGCACTTGAGGCTCGAACTTAAGATCGATCCTAAAGGTGCTATTCTATGCCCTTGATAACCACAAATATGTAATTAAGCTAGCCTTCCATGCTAGTGCTACACTCGAATATGCAAGTGGGGATCAAACTTAAGTTTGAGCCTCTTGTCATTGGTAACCAGAAGGATGCCATGAGGCTAGACTTAAGTTCAATCCTAAGTGTTTTTCTATTCTTGCATGAATCCTAAAAGGACTTAGTGAATCTAGATTTTCATGATAGTGCTATACTAGCATATCTAGGTGAGGCTCTGTTAAGCCTAGGAATTTTTGGGACGTTTACCTTAGTGGAAGTTGGAATGTGAACTTTTGTACTTTTGGGATTCCAAGGGGTGTTCTTGGGAAAGGACGTTGCCCATTAGTCTTATCGAAATATGTAATTGTTGATCAGTATCTTCTTGGGAATGTGAAGGCAGAAGTTATGGCGGATTTAGTATGTTGTTAGTTTCTGTGTTTTGTTCTAGTTCCAGCTCCATTCTGATTTCTGTACTTTGTCTATTTTGAATGTATGTGCCTTAAACACTTGGCGATCACGATGTAAGTGTGATGTAGCATGGATGGATTCAAGTTTCTCTTGTAGGAGCGAGTGCTGTGGCAATGGAGTGAGGATGTTCAGAATAGTGTGAGTTGGCATGGGTAGTTGGTTGCACTCTGGAGGAAGTGGAGGAGGATATATTCCCATATTCGACAAGGTCAGTTGCTAGGAGGTTTCGGCAGTTGTATGGGCGAGACAGTCAGTGTTCGGAATTGCAGGGAATTTTGGATTATCCTGGGATGCACCGAGTTTCTATAGGGGAAGATCCAGAATGGACAAGAAGATTTGGATGTACGAGAGGATTATCTAAGAGGCAGACAGAAGGAAGAAGTGGAAGATGAACCAAATTTATTATCACAGATTTTGAGGGTCCCCGGGAAGAAATTCCGGGGGATCAGTAGGGGGGAGTTATTGGAGTCAAGTTCCACTAGGAGGAAGTGCAAGAAGTTGAGTACCACTAGAATCAAGAATCAGATCAGTTTGCAGAATCAGAACTCAAATCAAAATGACTGTTGCAGAGTTTGAAGTCAAATTGCGAAATCTGGAATTAGAACTGTTGCAAATGTGGAAGTCAGAAAGCAACCAAATTTCAAATCAAAGTTCTAGCGGATAAGCTCCATGGGGAGTCAAAATAAGAAGAGAAAGAAATGCAAGGTATGCATGAGTCGGAAGCATGAAGTGGAGGATTTCCCATGTGCAGTTGATGAGTGTTCAGAGCAAGATGCATGTAGGAAGTGGTGGATTTGTGATCAAAACTTCATAAATTTAGCCGAAGAATTCATAAAGCATCAATTGATGGGACACAGGTAGCATGGGATAAGTTGGAAGATTTTGAGGATGACTTAGAGAGGGCATATGAGTGGTTGACTAATCATAAATGAAAGAGGAGGACATCATGTTCCAGCAGGAAGGAGGTGAGAAAATTGCAAGAAGAATGTGAGAGATTGAGGGATGCATATGCGGCTGAGTTCGAAGATGAATTAAGTGATGATGATGACGGATGGGTTGGCTTGGAGACAGACATCCATCATGTGGGGATACCAAAGGTGGAGGAGAAGGAGGTGCAAAAGGAGGTTGACCAAGAGAGCCTAATACTGCCCCTAGATACCCCTACCCTACCACTGGAGTGTGCTCATAGGGTGGAGACGAAATATCCATTGCTGAAATTGATGTCGGTGTTGTCACTTGTCAATGAGATTTATTATTTAGAGGAGAAGCAAATCATACATATTGAGGATGTTGTTCATGGAAATCAAAGACCATTTGAAGAGGTGGATAATGTGAGGAATGGACAGGTGGATAGTCAGATGAACGAGAGGTGATGGATAGAGAGAGGAATGAAGGAGAAGAGGTGATTGATTTATTTTTGGGTTCAATTGAGAATGTATGTAGGATTACAAATGAAGATTCAAATCAAGAAGAAGTTTCAAAACTCAAATGTACTCAGGAGGAATTTGCAGCAACAACAATGAACAACTCAGTTTTGGAGGAATTGTCACCACGAGATCCACTGATGGAAATATGCGTTAGCAAAACTTGTAGAAATTGTATCCCAACAATGTACATAGCAGTTTCGATCAGAAAATCAATGGGTGGTAGCTCAACAAATGCAAGTGGGAAGTCAAAAAGAAGACCATGTGGAGGATCATCAATATCAGTAGGATAAAAGGTAGCAAGGTAAGGAGGAGCAATAGGAGGTCAGGGAACAGAGCCAGGCAAAAACCCTGGTTACCTCTATCCTACCATGGAAGTGGTAGGATAGAGGAAACCCTGGTTACCTCTATCCTACCACGAAAGTGGAGGATTATTCCTTTTTGACTAATTGAAGTGTCATGTTCATTGGGAATTCACATACATTTGAAGAGGAAAATTGTCAGCAGCAAATGGAGGATGTGCATGCTAATGCGGATATCATGGCGGAATTTTATCATTTCAAGTGGACTTTAAAGCAAATGTCAAAAGAAGATGTCAAAAGAGCCAAGCAACAATTGCAGCAGCAAGGACCAGAAGATGACAGTAGCATAATGGAGGAGATTGAGGATGATGATATTCATATTGGAAGTTGGAGGTGGCATTCCATATTGCGGCAGTTTCATATAGATGGATATGAAGAGATATTGAGGGCAAATTTTCAGTTGATAAAGCAAGTCAAATTTTGGAAGATGCCGAATGTGATTCAGAATCAAATTCAGATTTCAATTCAGATTCAGTCTCAATTTTGGATTTGGATTCAACTGCAATTTTGGATGCAAAGACCAATTCAGATGAAAATTTTAATGGAAGCCGTGAAAAGCCTGATGAAGAGCTATGACAATCAGTGTCACAAGGAGGATGACATCGATACTCAGTGGGGATTAACAACATCATTTTCTTCTTGGATTGGACAAAATCGGAACAAATATGTAGGAGTTGATAGGGCACTGTTGTATAAGGGACATGAATAGGAGTATACCAAGTGTCAAATTTTGGATCAGATTCATATTCCGAGTGAGATTCAGATTCAGATTGGAATTCAGATTCAGGCGGAAATACAGATGCAAATTCAGATATGAAAAGTTCTTGAAATTTCACAGTGGATGCTGCGGAAGGCTAAAGATATTGCAGCAAATGATGAAGTCATCTTTGGAAATGCAGATGGAGCTGAATTTTATCATGGCGATTGTCAATCCATTTGTCAATTTGGGAGTCAAGCAGATGATGTAAACGTGGAAGTAGAGGATGTTCAGCAAAATGCAGATTTAATGTCAAAGTCTGTTCAACATGTAAAGGGATCTGGAATTCGGAATTCGAATGGCGGACTCGATGTTGGAATTCGGACAGTGGGATTGGAAGTCCAGAAAGAGGAAAGTTGGAGGAATGGAATTGGGCAAAAGGGTCAAGGGGATACTCATTAGTGGAGTAACTCACTTTAAAAAGGCTAAAAAACTCGCTCAGTGCTGATGTGACTCATTTAAGGGGGACGAAATTTTTTGGGCGAATCTTGCATGTGTGTCCGAATCGAGGTGAAAATTCATCATTATAAGATTAAAGTGGTGAGAAGTGTTGGAGATCACATCCAAGTGTGAGACGTTGCAGTTCACTGATTGTTAAGGAGAAGACGAGCAAAATGTTTTCTGAAAATATTATGGGAAAGATGATGGCGGGATGACAGGTCTCTTAGTAGCTGATTCGGATGCGGATACCTTGAAGCAGGAAGTGTAGAATATGCACAGGAGATGTGGAATACATCTACAAGGCTTTGGAGAGAACACATGGAGGTGCCGACGGACAGATTCAAAAATTGGTTTCAGCTGGTAGGAAAAGAAAGTGTTAGGAGAGAGAATGAGGAATTGAAGGTGGAAAATGAGAAATTAGTGGCAGAGATGCAGGAGTTGAAGAAAAAAGTAAGGAGATTGAAGTGAATGCAGGGGCAATGAGTAAGTGGACGGAGGAGATGAGCAGTGATGTTTTGGGACCAGATCGGATTGTAGCAGGAGGAGCGGAATCAGAAGTGGAAAAGCAGGTGGAAGCAGAGGGGTAAAATCAGGCGGATTCGGATGGTGTAGCAAAAAAGGCAGAAGTAGAAGGGGATGCTAGGGAGAAGGTTGTTTAATAATCAAGGGATTTGGGGTCCAGGTCAGCCTATGGCTCTAACCACCGGGCTGTGCCAGATGTTAAGCCTAGGAATTTTTGGATGTTACCTTAGTGGAAGTTGGAATGTGAACTTTTGTACTTTTGGGATTCCAAGGGGTGTTCTTGGAAAGGGCGTTTCCCATTAGTCTTATCGAAATATGTAACTGTCGATCAGTATCTTCTTGGGAATGTGAAGGCGGAAGTTATGGCGAATTTAGTCTGTTGTTGTTTCTTTGTGTTTTGTTCCAGTTCCAGTTCCATTCTGATTTTTGTACTTTGTTTATTTTGAATGTTTGGGCCTTAAACAGGCTCGAACTTAAGATTGAGCCTCTTGCCTCTGGTAGCCACAAGGATGTCCCTCGCTAGCCTTTCACCCTAGTGCTACAATAGCATATGCAAATAAGGCTAGCAACAAGGATGTCATGAGGAAAGCCTTGTATCCTAGTGCTAAAGAATATGCACTTGAGGCTCGAACTTAAGATCGAGCCTAAAGGTGTTCTTATATGCCTTGGTGGTAACAAGCCCTACATGCTTGTGCTACTCTAGTATATGCAAGTGAGGATAGAACTTAAGTTTGAGCCTACTGGCATTGGTAGCCACACAGATGTCATGAGGCTAACCTTACACCCTAGTGCTAAAGTAACATATACAGTTGATGCTCAAACTTACACCCTAGGCTAACCTTACACCCTAGTGCTAAAGTAACATATACAGTTGATGCTCAAACTTAAGTTCAAGGCAGACTTGCTATATTAGCATATGTAGGCAAGGTTCGAACTTAAGCTCAAGCCTCTTTCCCTAAGTAGCCACAAGGATGTCATTAAGCCAGACTTGCTACAATACCATATGTAGGCAAGTTTGAACTTAAATTTGAGCCGCTTTCCCTAAGTAGACACAAGGGTGTCATTAAGTTAGACTTGCTATACTAGCATAAGTAGGCAAGGTTCAAACTTAAGTTTGAGCCTCTTTCCCTAAGTAGCCACAAGGATGTCATTAAGGTAGCCTACAATAGCATATGTAGGCAAGGTTCGAACTTAAATTTGAGCCGCTTTCCCTAAGTATCCGCAAGGATGTCATTAGGTTAGACTTGCTATACTAGCATATGTAGGCGAGTTTCGAACTTAAGTTCGAGCCTCTTTCCCTAAGTAGCCACAAGGATATCCCTCGGCTAGCCTTACACATTGGTGCTACAATATCATATGTAATTGAGGCTTAAACTTAAGTTTGAACCTAAAGGTGTTGTTTTGTTCCCTTGGTATCCACAAGGATGTCATGAAGCTAGACTTTCATGCTAGTGCTATACTAGCATATGCAGGCAAAGCTCAAACTTAAGTTCGAGCCTCTTGCCCTTAGTAGACACAAGGATGTCATGAGGAAAGCCTTGCATCCTAGTGCTACACTAGCATATGAAAATGAGGCTTGAACTTAAGGTGCTATTCTATACCCATGGTAGCCACAAGATGACATTAGGCTTGCATTCTAGTGCTACACTATCCTATGCAAGTGAGGATGAAACTTAAGTTTGAGCCTCTTGGAATTAGTATCTCTAAAGGATGAGTCTAGACTTACTCCTAGTGCTACTATAGCTTATACAGTTGAGGCTCGAACTTAAGCTCGAGCCTCAAAGTGTTTTTCTTTTCTTTTCCTTTGGTATCCACATGGATGTCATGAAGCTATACATGCATTGTAGTGCTATACTGACATTTGTAGGCAAGGTCTATACTTAAGTGCAAGCTTTCTCCCATTGTTTGCCACAAGGATGCTATTCTATGACCTTAGTAGCTATAAGGATCTCACAAGGCTAACCTTTCACCGTGGCACTACAGTATGAAATACTCAAACTTTAGCTTGAGTCTAAAGATATTTTGCCATGTCATTGATAGCCACAAGGATGTCATGAGGCTGTGCCCTTGCATAGTAGGGCTACACTGCAAGCAAGTCTCTTTCCATTGGTAGCTACAAGGATGTTAGGAGGCAAGCCTTGCATCCTAGTTCTAAAGAATATGCACTTGAGGCTCGAACTTACGATCAAGCCTAAAGGTGTTTTTCTATGCCCTTGGTAGCAACAAGCCCTACATGATGGTGCTACTCTACTATATGCAAGTGAGGATCGAACTTAAGTTTGAGCCTACTTGCATTGGTAGCCACACAAATGTCATGACGCTAACCGTACACTCTAGTGCTAAAGTAACATACAGTTGAGGCTCAAACTTAAGTTCAAGGCAGACTTGCTATATAAGCATATGTAGGCAAGGTTCGAACTTAAGCTCGAGCCTGTTTCCCTAAGTAGCCACAAGGATGCCATTAAGCCAGACTTGCTACAATAGCATATGTAGGTGAGGTTCGAACTTAAATTTGAGCCTCTTTCCCTAGAGCTATTATGCTCTGGCCCTGGTTAAGTCTCAAGCACTTGCATGAGGCAATGCTATCATGCTAAAATATCCACAATAAGCTCATGAGGCCACACTAGCGTGGAATATGCTAGTGCTTTGAGAGCATTAGATTGTTATAGTTTCTCAACAAGGAAACAAGGCACCAAAAATGAGCTAAATATCAAAAGCAAAGAATCTACGTCAAGTGGAAATGTCACACTCAGTACCCAACCAAGTAAGTGTTGTTATCTATCTTTTTCTTTAAGTAGATTAATTACTTAATTACACTTTTATAAAAAGTTAATTAAAGTAATTATTGATTAAGTACTCTAATTAGAGAATAGCCACTTACTTTTAATTTATAGAGCGTGATTTTAGACGTAGTTGTAGTTTGATTAACTTAATGATAGAGTTTAAAAGGTGTATCAAGGAGGCGGTAGCAAACAATAATGAGTATATGTAGTCATTAGAAGTAGATTAAATAGAGATTAGAAACTAATAGAATGAGATTGAAGACTGAATTTTGAGATGTTGGTTTAGGAGAGACTAAGAGGAAGGGAGGGAGTGATTAAGAGGAGGCAAGGGAGATTACACAGAGAGATTATGGAGTGATTAAGAGGAGGCAAGGGAGATTACACAGAGATATTAGAAGAGATTAGGGAGTGATTAAGAGGAGTTGAGGGTAATTACACAAAAAGATTAGAAGAAGATATCACACACACACACACACACACACACACACACACACACACACACACACAGAGAGAGAGAGAGAGAGAGAGACAAAGAGGTGCACCTGGATAAGCCTTTCAAATTTGAAATTCAAATTTCAATCTAGACTCCACTGCTATATTAGATCTTCACCTGCAATCAAAAAGAGAAAGACATGCACACACACACACACACACACACACACACACAAAGAGAGAGAGTTAATGTAGAGCGTTTTGGGACTGCAAATAGATTCATAGAGGAGAGGGAGATGGAAAAGTAAAGAACCATACCTATCACGTCGTCGTCGATTTTTTCACAGTCTGCACAAAAATCCAAACCCTATTTTAATGTAGAAGAGAGAGAGGGAGAGAGAGAGAGAGAGAGAGAGATAGAGAATTGATATAGAGTTGTGAAAAAGAGCCTTGTGGGGCTGCGAGCAAATGCGCAGAGGGCAAGGAGATGCGGAAGTAAATAATCTCACCTATCGCGTCGTCGTCGAATTCGTCACAGTCTATAGAAAAATCCAAACCTATTATAATATAGATGGTTTCAAAAGCATTAAAACGTATTTAATAGCTTTTTCCACCAACCCTACCAAGGTTAAATTAGCAAACTCACATGTGTGGACCAAAAGTAATGGTTTTCATGATGGTTAAAGAAGTGGAAAAAAAACTTTTCATGAATATCAGCATAACTTTCACATACGGAGTCCGATTGCAAAACTTTTTTTATGAGCCTGTAGCTTGAGAGCGGCTCTATGATTTTGTGAACAAACCCTGTTCAAAAAACTATTGATACACAACAGCAATAGGTTTTATGAACAATTTTCAAAAAGACGACGTTAAGGGGTCAAAAAATTCAACGAAATTAGGGGTGTCTAGAACTAGTTTTTGAGAGTTTTGGGAAAATAATACTCACAAGTTGGATATAGTTTTGACTTCCCTTGGCTAAAACCTCTGAGGATCAATGAATGAGGGAACCGCCTCCACCAACCCTCATGCTTAACCGATTTCATGGCACCTTTTTGCATGTAAAATTGTCCTCCTACAACACGTAAAACACCAGGACTATAATCACCAAGAATCGATTTACACATAAACAACTGAGAAAAAAACCTCATTGTATTTTCAACGTCCATCAAGGCTCAATTTCATAGCATAATCTCCAAGGCCACCTATACTCGAACTAGTGTCCTATCCTAAAAGAAAACTATATGACTAACTAGGCTCGAACTTAAGTTTGAGCCACTCATGCAACTACTTTGAAGCCACACCTTCTTGTAATCTCCGACTCTTTTGATAGGTCATTCAAGGAAACTTAGGTTTGATGTAAATCTCATCATTACCTTGGCTCCACCTTACAACTCTTTAAATGTATAATGTAGCTCAAACTTCAATTTGAGTCTCCTTCCCAATTCAAGGCTACTTCAACTTAGCTTGGGTTTTTTTCTCACACCTCTTGTTGCTCGTAGATTTCTAACACTTGAATGTGCATCTATGCTCAAACTAGAGTTTGAGCCTTCTACCAAATTCCATGGGTGCCTCCATGTAACTTGGACTACATCTTGCAACCCGTGTGACAAGTATAGATTTCTAACACTTGGATGTACATTTAGGCTCAAACTTGAGATCGAGCCACCTACAAAACTCCATGCTTGCCTCTATGAAACTTTGGCTTCGTGAAAATCTTTTTATCTAGGTATTTATAGCACTTAGATGTACATCTAGGATCAAACTTGAGCTTGAGCCTCCTACCGTCGTGCGTGGGTTGACTCAATATAGCTTGAGATCCATCTTGCAACTATTTTAAGCTATAGATTTCTAGCACTTAGACCTACATTTAGGCTCAATCTATGCTTTGGCATTGTAACTTAGGCACCATCTTGGACCTATTTTCAGCTTTAGATTTCTAGCACTTAGATGTACATTTAGGCTCAAACTTGAGCTCGAGCCTCCTACCATCCGCAATGGGTTGATTCAATATAACTCGAGATCCATCTTGTAACTTTTGTGAGCTGTATATTTCTAGCACTTGGATGTGCATAAAGGCTCCATCCTCCTATCAAATTCCATGGGTGCCTCTACAATGTAACATAGTCCCTATCTTGCAACTCTTGTTAGCTTTAGATTTCTAGCACGGATGTACATACAGGCTCAAACTTGAGCTCGAGCCCCCTACCATCCTCCATGAATTGACTCAGTGTAGATTTTCTTAATTGAATGGGATGCAAGCTTTTGCCAAAATTGCGAGTGTATCTTGGGAATGCATTAAATTTTGAGTTATATGTTCAGACATAAAATTTTATTGATATCTCTTGATTTTCTCAAAAATTACAAGGTCCAAAACAAGGTGATTCAGTGTTTCTTGTTGATTGTTCCACAAGGAAATCTCGTGGGGTTATTCATTCCACTGATGCATCTCAACGTTGTGGTTTTGAATTGATTGGCACAACATGTGTGGCGATACATGTACTAGAAAGTTTTGATGACACCTTTTTGATTCCATTCGTCACAATGGATGCAAGAACCATGTCTCAAGCAGTTGGAAGCATCATCAAATGGCCATTGCATAATATTGTTATGGAGAGAGGAAAATCTCATACAATAGATGATGATTTTCTTATTGGTCAAGAAGATGGCTTGATAGATAGAGCGAGTTGGAAAGAAAAAAGAGTCATCCTTTGGGCTGAAAATGGATCTACAAAACTTGGTAATGGAGTGGTATTGTTGGTCCACCCATATGAGGCTATAAATTGTACTGAACTAGGTGAGAGTAGCTTGGGTGTCATTGTGGAAGGGTCGATGCATCCACATCAAAGTGATATTTCAAGTTTGAATTTGGTAAGCTGGCCTATTAGGCAGCTCACATTTGAAATGGTGAGCCCTTGATCAAAGACACTGGATATTCTTCTGTCATTGAGGGTATTCAAGATTTCCTCATGGAAGAAACGGGAGATTCCCTTGACAGCTTATATGCTTCCAGTGATGACTATGAGGATGATGGCATAGATAACAACACTGAAACTAGTTTTGGAGAAGGTATCACCAGTACAGAACTAGGTCTTCTTCTTCATACTCAAAATGATAGAGAGCAGGATGCCATTGCCGGTGACTATGATATAAGAGATGGGACAGGTAAGAAAAGGAGTTATGTACAGAGTTAGGCCTAGAAAAAAAAAGGTAATGCTCATGCTTTCAACAAACAATGTGATGTTGCAAACATTCACAAAGTTGCAACAATTGATTGTTGTGAGATGCAATGCTGCCAGATTGGAAACATATCCAAAATCATGCAAGCGAGGGCATACTATTGGGGACAAAGCTACACTAGCCGATGCACATTTGTATTGGATTGTATGAGCATGGCTCATAGAAAATATCAAGAAGAGGAATTCTTTGAGTTTACTTTTGATGGAAAGAAGGTATGTAGTAAAGCATGGTATGTAATGCATGGAATAGGAAAGTCAACATTTTACAAGCTGCGTAAAAAATTCTTGGATGGAGCATGCAATGGCAATCATGGAAACACTGGAATAATAAGGAAGAGCTTGACACATGTTGAGATGGGAAAAGCACTCATACAAGGCTTCATAGATAATAATGCAGATCAAATGCCACATAAGTCAAGGACAACCATGCATGGCACTCAGGAAACTGAACGTGTTCTACCAACGATGTACAAACAAGTGGAAATTTTACGAGAAGTAAATGACACACTTGTCACAATGGAATACAAAACGTTGTCACTGTCAACATTCTCAAGTTTGTGGAACACAGTCTTCAAGACAATCACTTTATCAAAATCAAGCACATTCTCTAAATGTGACATTTGCACATCAATAAAGGTCAAGCTGGAGTCTACCAAAAATCAGGTGGAGCGTGCTAGATACATGACACAGAGGAAATCACACATGTTGCAACAAATGAGCTGTAGAAATTTGTACTATGCTTGGAGGAGCTCTTCAAAAATGAATCCAACCAACTTCTTGTGCATTATACATGACAAGATGGACCAGAGTAAGACTGCTATACCACAAATTAAACCAGTTCCAAAATCTCTCAATGGAGTTGAGAGGCTTCCAGTATCCTTGACAGGAATGCTCACTCATGGACATCGACAAACAGCTTATGGTCACTTTGCATTGGGATTATGGCCGAGTGATCCCAACTTCACAATTGCATCTCTCTCAAAATGTCTAAGAAACTTGAAAGAAGAGATAAACATATGTTTGGTGACTTGAGCTTAGAAAAATCAAGTGTAGAACCACGAACAAATCTTTTTGATTGTTTTTTGTCTACAGCTTCTCTCTATCACCATATGAAAGTGCTTAAGGAGAAAAACCAGTACAACAAGGAACAGAGTGCTCAGAATGAAGAGGCAGACTGATCTAATCACAAATGTGAATGTGGACACTGAGAATTTTGCTTCTAGACAGGGAAATGATTGTCCAAGGATGCAATCAATCTTTGCTACTAATGCACATGTACAGGAGGATGGCAATGTAATTTGGGTTCAAGAGGTTGCCAAGAACATTGTTGTTGCAACTTGACAATTGTGGTTCAGAAAATAAGAATCGATATGTGTTTGCATACCTATCATTGTTGGTTGCACGAGGAGTATTTGACACTGTGCAACTTGGATTTCTTATGGTTGGTCACACTCATAAAGACATTGATGCATTGTTCAGTCGCTTTTCTGAGAAGCTTAGAAAACAAGCCATTTTTACATTTCCACATTTGATGAAGATCTTCAGTGAGTGTGTTAGCATGCATCCTGCACCTTTTCTCCTACAAAAGGTGGAAGACTTTAAAGGATTTGTAAAGGGGTTCTTACCATGATGGAGCAGATAGCTTAGTCGGTCATTCAAAGCCATTGCAATTTAGGTTCTATATGAGTGATGGAATACCTTTGATGCAGTACAAAGTACACCCTAAAAATGTGGATTGGTTACTCGAAAATGGTATAGAGTTATGGAAGACAAATGAACAAGGAGGAGACAAGCTTCCTGAAGGTGTTCCAAAAGTATTACCACCCTTTGAGTATGTTAAAGATAGTGAGAAAGTTATGGAAGGATTAAAGAAGTATGTTAGTTGGTGGAAAGATCACTTGCAAGAGAAAGGAGATGAAAGTGAGTATGCTAGGTGGATCAACCTAGTTCTTATGTCCTGGGAGAATCTCATGCAAGCTATGCAAAACCTTGGACAAAGTGAAAACACTTTATTTGATGACTTCTCGCCAAGGAGTATACATGAACAAGATCATCCTCTTGAAGTTCCATTGGAAGATGGTCAAGATGAAGCACTTGACATAAGCGAGGGCCACTATTGTGGTCCAATGCGCAACAAACCTGCTGAGGAGTCCAACCCAACTCTTGATGTGGAAAAGGGAGACTTTGTACTTGTGAAACCTTGTGATGAAAATTACCCAATTTGGTTAGGAGTGGCACCAACAGATATTGATCAGAACAATGACTCGACAACCTATCTTCAAGTGAAGATACAATATTGGGCACCAATTTCAAAGAAGAAGAATGCAAGTGATGTGGATGTTTACAAGGATTGTTGGAACAAGTATTGGAGAGAGAACATCAATGATCCTCAATGTTGGGAAGACACTAGCTGCATCATTTGGGCATGGAAGCCCAAGGGTGGACGAATTCCTGAAAAAATCAAGATTCCAAAGCCAATAATCCTCAAGGCCAAAGAGAGTCAGTTGAAACTTGATGAACATGAGGCACCATCAAATGTCAATGCAAATGAAGAGGAATGATCACTTAGCATTGGCCTTTCACCTTTGTAATCTTCTAGCAATGGTTCCAATTAGTCCACCCATAGCTAGGGTCATTATCAACATTGATAATGGCATCCCACCTTTGTAATCTTCAAGAAATATTATTCAATATGAATGGTGTTTTTTTTCACTTTAGTCACCCAAGTTTTTCTTGCAACTTACATTTTAATTGTTTTATCAAATGAAGCATGTGTGAAGAAAATTTTGTTTTGGGTGCATGAGCATGTGTGTGTGTGTGTGTGTGTATTGTAAAAACTAACATGTGCAAAAAACACTCTAGTGTATAGTATGGTTGTTGAAAACGGACCATATTGGATCTTGCAAACTCATAAGCATCCACTAAACATTGTATCTCAGTTTTCATATGTGCATCAGCTTAGTACAATACAACCTTACCTCAAGTCCATGAGACACAAAGAATCATCCCAAATGTGTGAATTTTTCCCTATTTTCCTAAATGTGTGTTTTAAGAAGAGTGATGAACTTTGTTGTGTTAGGTCTTTTGAAGAAAGAAGTTCTCTTGTATAAAGATTCATACAAATTATAGTACTTTTAGGGACTTTTAAAAAAATATCAGCTACTGATTGGTTGGATATGGATAAGGGGCTCAAACGAAAAAGTCTCTTTTGCAAATAAGGTGATAATACTAGGAAGGTTTGCTAGACAAAAGTACATGGGGTGACAATTGATAAAAGTTTTTTTGAATGGTTTAAAAGGACAATATTTTGTTCCTTATATACAAAAGGAGTAATGACCTTTGGTTAGCTTATAGTGTTTTACAAAAGAGGTTTCTTTTTTATCTAATGTGCTTTACATATGATAGAAATAGTTTCTAAGTTAATAAATTTTAAGTATGACATGGATAACACTTAATAGATTCCTTGGCACTTACCAATGACACATGCCAAACATAGCCAAATCTAACATAATATAATGTCTTGATGTAGGTGAAACTGTTATCTTTGCTTAAAGTGGTTACCTGAGCTATTGTCTCCTAAATGTGAAGATGAAGACCTATATTAATCTTAATTTCACCTACAAGTTTAGTCTTGATCATTAGAAGTATTGGAATAATTCCTCATTATGACCATATTGTACAAAATGAATCAAATATTGAGTCATTTTTTTGCGAATTACATTCCCGTTGTCTAAAGCCATTTGTCTTTTGAGCATAATGTTCTTGTGTGTGTGTGTGTGTGTGTGTGTGTGTGTGTGTGTGTGTGTGGTGTGAGAGAGAGAGAGAGAGAGAGAGAGGAAAGGATCTTATTTTTGCAAAATTCTTCCTTCTGTGACCTAGAGTTGAGGGAAATATTCAGTTGTTACAATGGATCTAGTTGAAAAAGCTTCCTATTCACACGTTGGCTATCATTTTAGTTAGTCTTTTATAACGCAAATATATCTAGAATAGGCTTTAAAGGCCTGAACTTGAAGAGAATAAGGGAATCTGCATTATTTTACTCTCTTTGGTTAGAGATGTGTGAAGAGTTATGAATTTTTATTAGCATTTGCTGAGATAGAACTCATTTGTAATGTTGTAACACATTCACAAGCTAGTAATACTAGATTCACTTTTGGGAAGGGTAAATTTGTTTTCCATAAGGTTTCTGTAAAACTCAATGGAGGCTTTTTTGGGTTTTGAAATTATTCATGCTTACCTCATCATTACTTTTTAACATGCTGGTCTAGCTGATGATGTCATAAAAGGTAGAAAGCTCTCATACTTACTAAGAAATATATACTCTGACCTTGAAAAAAAACAAGCTACGGGTTGATTGGATATGGATAGAGGACTCAACAAAACAAAGTCTCTCTTGCCAATAATTTGATAATACTAGGAAGGTTTTCCAAGCGGAAGTATATGGGGTGTCAAGTGATGAAAGTTTTATTGAATGGTTTAAAAGAACAATATTTTTTTCCTTACCTACAAAAGGAGTAATGAGCTTTTGTTAGGTTATAGTGTTTTAGAAAGAGGTTTTGTTTTTGACAAATGCATTTCTTATATCCATCATGGCATGTCCAAATATTAAATAGATTGTCCACACACACCTTACACACAATCATTATTCCAATTAAGGTAGGTTGAAGTGGTGGAGGTGGAGGTGGCATTGAGGTAACCTCTACCCCTTGATGAGGCCCTCCATTAGCCAGATTTTGTCTAAAAAGGGTAACAATCAAGTAAGGATCCCATGTAGGGACCAAAGGTGTTGGTGTTGGTCCATTATATACTCATTGGGGTTGGAAAAACTGTTGTCGCCCACAAGTGGTGGTGCATTTTTGATTGGGGTACCCTTATGGGAAAATCTACCCCATGATTTATGGCTTCGTATAAGAGAGCCTTGAGGAAGATGGTACCTTTCCCATGCTCAAATAGATGGCCCCATTTTCCTTTTACAACCACCAAGGGTGGAGGGAGTCAATGGTCACCTCCCCCTAGCCTTAGTGGTTTAGATTTATCATCAATTGTGTAGATATCTACATTGTAATCAATAGTATAGGAATACAATATAGATTCATAATAGATGTTTCTAGCCTCTTCAAGATCTTTGTCCATAGATGCCATCAAATAGTGTCCCATGAGGTAGTTTCCTTAGGACTGTACACTAATCACTCTTTCAATAGTCTCGAAAGGATCCTTGGAAGGCCTACTCAACTACTATGAGTAGAGGCCCTAGAGTGCGCAATGTGAGCGTCACATAATTACAAGAAAGACCACCAAGCCTCTTGATCAACTCATAAGGCCATCCATACCAAAAAGTAGGGTTTATATATCCAAAATTATTTGGGGAATCAATAAATAGTATGAACCAATTACTATCGCATAGTGGCTTGCGAGCAAAAAGGGTACAAAATTTGGTGCTCCCTTTTGACCTCTATCTTCCTCTGGAGCCCTTCTTCTTGCATGTTATATTAACGTCTTTGAAAAGACCAAGTTATCTTGCGGGATTGGAAATTTATAATGACTTATGCCATTTAAGAGTTACGAATTTAAAAAATTCTCGACTCTTATGCTGCTCAATTGTATCATGTAGTAGCTTGATTATACAGGGCTTTTAAGGAGAATTATTTCAGTGTTACGCTTCATTCGGCAAGCGCATTTTCACAGATTTGTGTCTTTCCATTTTTTAAGAATAAAAGGAATTATGGTTACTCATGAGAATTAAATCTCCTAAATGTGCAGTGCCTCTTGAGGGTAGAACAATATCAAATTCCTAATTTTTCATGTCAGTAACTCAAGCCAACCTGAATAATAGCCGCCATGTTAATGCCAAGCCTTTTCGTGATTAATATAACAATATCAAATTCCTAATTTTTCAGGTAACTAACTCAAGCCAACCTGATTAATAGCCGCTATGTTAATGCCGAGCCTTTTCGCGTTGAATGTACCCGTTCGTATTGTTTTTCTTGCGGTTCAATAGCCGTTCGTGTGCTTAACTTGTCTGTCCGGCCGTTGTAGCTCGGCAGGTGTTCAAAATTGCTTGGACTCCAAGTCCTTCGTGTGTGTGTGTGTGTGTGGTGTGTGTGTGTGTGTGTGTGTGTGTGTGTGTGTGTGTGTGTGTGTGTGAAGGTGTGTATGCTTCAAAGAGAGCAAGTAAGGTGATCAAGAGAGATTGTCCTGCTTGTGGAAACTAAGTAGATAGTGTATAATCTGTTGATCCAGGTTGATCTTAAATAGGCTACTGGCTATCAAAAAGAAGAAGAGAGAGAGAGAGAGAGAGAGAGAACGTGAGAGTAAGTGAGAGAGGAGGTTAGGTGTATCGCAGGAGAGGGAGAGAGAGAGAGAGAGAGAGAGAGAGAGAGAGAGAGAGAGAGAGAGTGAAGGTAATCGACAGAATTCAGTTTGCAAGGCTCCAAATTCGATTGCAAGGCTACAAATTCTGTTGCGCATGAGGTGTCCCATGGAGAGAGAGAGAGAGAGAGAGAGAGAGAGAGAGAGAGAGTGTAATGTAATTTTTGTAATTAATGGTGAAAAGAGAGAGAGAGAGAGTGAGAGACGTAAAGTGAAAAATAGGAGAGAGAGAGAGAGAGAGAAGAAATGAAATGAAATGTTAATAACGTCTTCAGAATGCAAAATGACGTATACGATCAAAAGGTATCAATGTGGTGGATCTGAACATATTAGATAAATATGCTACGGAATACTCCACTACTCGATATGATCTAAGCAGTTGGTTGAGATAGAGAGGGAGGAAGATAGAACCCTAAAATGGATAGAGAATTTTAACATCGTAGGGGATTATCTCAAGAGACCTAAAAGCTCTATCTGACGAGAGTAAAGCTTAAGACCTGTCAAGAGAGAACCAGAAACGAAATGAACCGTCTTTAAAAGACCAAGTTAACTTTTGGGATTGCAAAGTTACAATGAATTGGTCGTTATGCAAACAACATAAAAATTACTCTGGAATCTTAAGCTACTCAATTGTATCAAGTAGTAGCTTGATTTGACAGTGCTTTTAAGAAGAAACATTGCGTTTTTACTCATTCCCTCAGCAAGCTCATTCTCACACAGTGGTGTCGTCATCAAGGTGGGTAATCTGCATTAGTCCTAAAAAAGCAGTTACGTTGAGGAGTCTTAGACATTATACTGTTCGTGATTTTGATGACTTTAATAAGTACTTGTATTCTGAGTGTGTTTGTCTGTCACTGTATTTCTATAATGTGTGTGTGTGTGTGTGTGTGTGTCCACGTGCATGCGTGAACAAGAAAAGAAAGAGGTGGAAACAAAAAGAGACTATATAACACCAAATATTCACTATAAATCCAAATAAAATATACATAAAAGTATCTTTGATGTACCACAACCAATTTAAAGGCTTTTCATGAGGTAAGGATGCTTAATGAAGAATGGATTGGCATGTAAACTTTCATGACAAGTTTCTTACAATGTGTAGATATTTGAGTATTAGACAATGGATTAGACTAGAATATAAAAATACGGAGTAGTATATGATGACATGGGTAAAATGAGGGGAACTAGATGATAGGGTTGGAGAGGTAGAGGCCGAGGCTATCAATATTAGTGCCTTTTCTACCAAAAAGCCAAGGACTTGTGGGCGAATGATAGTGCCCGTCGTGCCATCTGGGAGAGATGGAGGTGTAGTTGATGATCCGATTCCAAGAGACAATACACCTATGCCATTGGGATCCCCTGTGAAGTGGCTGGCGTCACTTCCCACGGTGAGAGAAATGTCCATAGAACTAGGTGAAGGGGAGGTAAAAATGAACTGAAACACATGAAAACTATTTTAGCAAATTGTCGGCAGTTATTTAGGAGAGAGCAAAGAGAACAATGAACATAGTGTGACCCTACAATGTTTAAGTAAGGATTTAAAAAATTAATTACTAAAATGATTTAAAACAATAATTACTAATTATTTGTATGATGATCTGAGGAAACAATAGTTCATCTCACATTTCCAATCCATTTAATACAGGGACAATATATAGATCAAAAGCTTAATGAGAAGAATTAGAATAAATGCCAAGGGGGATGCCTCTCAATTGCAAAGCTTATCATTAAGTGCATGTGGAGTGATGCTTCAATATGGGAAGAGAAAGGATGAAAAATACCTCACGAGAATCTCCCTTTGCAGAGCCATGGAGCTTGGTGGTGCCATTGCCATACAAAACTTGAATACCATTGAGAATATCACTATAGTAAACCAAAAGTTGTACCACGCCGCCATTGCTCCACCCATCATCAAAGGCACCACCACCAACACCACCCCACGGTCCGACTATGGCTGCCGACATTTTCTAGGATAATCAAGTAGAATGTGTATGATGTAAAGAGGCAAAAAGCTTTGGAAATTTGCAACTCACAAAAGTATGGCTACAGGAGATCAGACGTCCCCCCCTTTTATAAGAAGGGGAGTGGACTAGTTCTAGGCCGGGCAGCTCGTGCAAATGCCAAATCGCCCTTAGTTTGAATTGGTCAACCGTGCATGCATATTGTAGGCTTGCGGTTCGAATGGCCATGTGATTGCAGACTAGTCAGTGCAACAACGCAGGAGAACCATGCCGAGAGAGAGAGAGAGAGAGAGAGAGAGAGAGAGAGCCTGATAGAGAGCGAGCGAGAGCCTTGTCAGCTACATCGGCGGATAAGCCACTCCATCCCTCCCTCTCTCTGCGCCCGCCACCCCCTGCGTTGCACCCTCCTGAGAAGCGGCGGCTCCTGCGATGCCGAACTGGGTGGCAGAACTTTCGTTGACAGTTGGGTATAAATTATTATGTTACCGATATCATTTGTGATTTGACTTTCAAAAAAAAAACTAAGATTACGTAATAGAGATAAGGATGGGGTGCCTTCTTGGTGAACACCTAGAGCCTTCTTTATGAAAAACTAGATCTCTCTCTCTCTCTCTCTCTCTCTCTCTCTCTCTCAATTTGAATTCTAAACGAGAAGTCAAATCCATTTCGGCGAAAGGGCAGTAATTTTTGTGACTTCTATCCTTTCGTCTCCATCAAACCTAAGGAGGATTGTCATACCCTCTAGACTTGAGCACATGGCGCTTTGGGGACGATTCAAATTCAAGCCCATAAAATTGAGAAGTCAAATCCATTTCAACCAAAGGGAAGTCATTGACTTTCATCCAAGTTCTGCCTACACTTCACCCTAGGAGGAAAGGATATATTCTAGTTACACCATATTCATCAAGTGCCTAGTCTCATAGTGATTAAGGAACTAACTTTAGCCTTGGTGTCCTCTTCATGTAGACAATAGATATCTTGTAAGGCTTTGTACACTAGACTGGACACTATGGTAAGAAATTCCATTGTTTCACAATTGCTAGATAATCAACAATCAAACTATTCGTAGGAGCATTAGGTCTTCAATACCAAATTCATTTGCACATGGGCATAGAATCACATACTGTTGCTGATACCTTGCAAGCCTGGCCTCTAACTAAGCAATTATGGCATCTTTCTCTACCAACTCTCTTACAAACTTGCCACACTTTCTCCTTGGCCTGTTTCCATCTCCATTATCTACTGGTGATCCTTTGGTAGCTGTTACCATATACATGTGGTAGTGATGTGTATGAACACACTAGGACCGCCGGGGCATATTTTCCCTCTTTAGGAGGTTTTTCCCCCGTGCATTGTAAATACACCCATCACTCTAGGGCTATCAATCTTTCCATTGCACACTAAGTATACACTCTCTATTTTGTGCCTTGAGCTTCCTTTGTCTTCTCCAAGCTGTCTGCGTTTCTCTGCAACCCTAATTCCAATAATTGGTACCAGAGCAGTTGCGTCCTCCTGAGCTTAGTCGTCAGCAGCTCCAGCACACGCATGCTCATTTTCTTTTACTTCAGTGAGCTTTGGCGAGCGTTCGCAGGTTGAGAAAATTTTTGGGAGGGCTCGTAAAGCTTAGTTTGCTCAGATTTTTTATTCGGGCTCATTTCGGCCTCCGTTTCAACTACAGGCAATACTGCACAGGCTATTTTGTCATTTTGTACAGAATTTTTGTTAGTGTCGTTTTTTGCATAATAGGTCCTTACAGTCTTCTACGGTTTGTGCTATATAGCATGTGTTGTTCCCGCTTCGTTTCTCCTCTTTTCGGGCAGTTTTCACATCAGGTGCAGCATTTATCATGGCTGACAACAACACAAATGTGTTCAAGATGTTTGCTGTTGAGGACAGATTGGATGGGGACAATTATCCTATGTGGGCTTACATGATGCAACATGTTCTTGTATCAAAGGGCGTCTGGAATATTGTGCAGGGCATTGATGTACGTCCTAGTTCTGAGGATGTAGGTGATGTTGAGGATGTTGCAGGTCTAGCTGCAAGGATTGTTGTTATTAGAGTTGTTTTGCACAGGCAGAACAAGCTCGTTGGGATGTAAAGGATGCACAGGCTCATGCATTGATTGTGTTGTCTGTGAAGCGCACCATTGTTCCTCAAATTCGTTCAACAAAATCTGTAAAACGGGCTTGCAATATTCTAGCAGGTCTTTATGCAAGCCGCAATTAGGCTACAATTGCTTTGCTACGTAAAGAGATGAAATCGAAGATTATGCATGAGGAAGATGATATGGATACTTTCCTTGCTGGTGTCAAGGGTATCAATGAGAAACTTATTTCTCTACAGGTGAAGTCATTCATATAGTTCCCTTGTGCAGACTGTTATTGATACCTTACCAGATTCTTACCAGACTTTTGCTAGTACTTGGAGACTTATGACCCAAGGAAATCGTGAAGTTGTCAAGTTTGATGCATTATGCACATTGTTGTTCCAAGAGTCACTTTCTAGAAAAAACAGGACTCGGGCAGCGTGCAGTTGAACAGGCTTTTATTGCTTCTCAAAGAAAAGATGGTAATAGCAATGCAACCACTTTTTATGATTCTGCTGCGAGTGGAAAAACTTATGTTTCTAATGCTTCTGCTGGCAGCAATTCATCTGGAAATTCTGGTGATAAGGGAAAAAAGAAGATGCGTTGCCATTATTGTAAAGCTA
Organism: Adiantum capillus-veneris; assembly: GCF_014529385.1. NCBI lineage: Eukaryota > Viridiplantae > Streptophyta > Polypodiopsida > Polypodiales > Pteridaceae > Adiantum > Adiantum capillus-veneris. The sequence continues at coordinate 43,359,321 of NC_140933.1, read as the reverse complement.
ATGATCACTTGATCAAGCAGTGTCCTAATTTGAAGGCCAAAGAGGCTAAGAAGAAAGAGGGTGGTTCCACGGCAAATGCTTGTTCCACTACAAATACAACCATTGTGGAGTCTTTTGTGAAAGAAGACTGTGTTGCTGATGTTGATACAGAATGGGCTTTCAGCGCAGAGTGCACTTACAATCTTGCTGTCCATGATGCATGCATGTCAGTTGCTGCAGATTCACATGTGTGGTATTTTGACAGTGGTGCTACAAAGAACATTACATCACATCGTGAATTGTTCACCTCTCTTGAGTCTGTCCCTCATGGGAATTCAGTCACTTGTGCCAACAATGCCTCTTATACGGTTCAAAGAGTTGGAAAGTTTGTGCTTATTGCTGCAAATGGCAGTTCCTTTACACTTGTTGATGCACTTTATGTACCCGGGATCAAAAAGAATCTCTTGTCTGTAGCCATACTTGCTAGACTTGGACTTGTAGTCAAATTTGTGGATGACAAATATACAGTTCATGATCTCAGTTTTTGTGATGAAATTGTTGCATATATCTGGCCTTTTGTATCGTGGGCTGTATAAGCTCACTTCGTATGACAAGTGTGGATAAAATTTTACAAATGCAGTTGATAAGGGCTATTTCAGATGCAAAACTTTGGCATGCCCGTTTTGGTCATTTGAATTTTTCCAGTTTGTTGCGTTTGAAGAAATCTGATATGATTACTTCTTTGCCGCCTCTTGAAGCACTTGTCAAACATGTTTGTGAAGACTATACTTTGGGTAAGATGCAGCGTTCGAAGTTTCCAAAGGATGGTTCAATTAGGGACACATGCATGTTGCAGCTTGTGCATAGTGATGTTTGTGGGCCCATGCAAACTCCGTCCTTGGGCAATTACCTTTACTTCGTGACTTTCATTGATGATTACTCCAGGCATGCATGGGTATTTGCACTTAAAGCGAAGTCCAAAATTTTTATGTGCTTTAAACAATTTCTGGCTATGGCTGAAAATGTCTCGAAATGTACTATGGGGCACCCTCCGTTGCGATCGAGGGGGGAGTATATGTATGAATTTAATGCATTTTTGGCTAGTCATGGGATAAAACACCAATGTACAGTGCCTTATACACCTCAACAAAATGGTGTTGTTGAGAGGAAAAACAGATCACTTATGGAAATGGCACGATGTATGGTCAAAAGTCAAGCTTTGCCGCATTCTTTTTGGCTTGAGGCCATCAAGTGTGCCACTTATGTACTAAAAAAATGTCCTACGAAAGCTTTGTAGTCTATTACTCCATATGAAGTATGCCATGATAGCCTTCTATTGAGCACGTGCATGTTTTTGGCTGTTTGGCATATACTTTGGTGCCACAAACACAACGCAAAAAATTGGATATGATAAGGCTGTCAAATGTATTTTTGTTAAATATAGTGCTGAAAGCAAACATTACAGGTTGTATCATCCGCAAAGAAAACATATTCTGGTTTCACAGGATGTAGTTTGTGGAAGATTCTGTTCAGCCCTTGCTGTCATGTACTAGAGACAATAATGTAAGCTCACATGACATTCATGACACTTTGTTGCCTCTTTTTAGTGGTGGAAATATGAATGTAAATTCCAATGAGGCAAATGTACAACCTATGGGGGTTTGTAAAAATGTTATAGATCAGCCCCTAGATCATGCCTATGTACTGATGCAGGTGATACAGGCTAATGTACAGTGATGCAGAGGTGACGTAGAAATGAGAGATCAGCCTAACTGATGCAGTGTAATGATGAGCAAGGGCTAAAATGGCAGGCTAAGGTGCCAAAATGGCTGGTGCATACATTGCGTGATAGTAAATTGGATGCACCTTTGTCTAGTCGTACTCGTTCAGGCTCTCGCCATGCATCTTATGCATCAAATTGTTATGCTTTGGCTGTGTCTAGCTTACATGATGTAAGGAACCTCTGTCTTTTGATGAAGCACAGAATTCAGAAAATTGGATGGCTACCATGCAATCAGAATATGATGCACTTATAGAAAATGACACAAGGACTTTATGTGATTTGCCTCCTGGCAAAAAGGCCATTGATACGAAGTGGGTTTACAAGTTGAAACGCAAGCCGGATGGTGAGATTGATCGCCATAAGGCTTGACTTGTTGCAAAGGGTTATGCACAACAAAAAGGCATAGATTATGAAAGAGACTTTTGCTCCCACTTGTTATATGACTACTGTGCCTTTTCTATGTGCATTTGCAGCTCATTTTGGTTGGGATATACGTCAATTAGACATTGTTACTACTTTCTTGAATGGTGACATATTTGAGGAAGTTTATGTAACGCAGCCTCGCGGTTTTGTCAAGAAAGGACAAGAGGAAAAGTGTACAGATGTAAGAAGGATTTTTATGGGTTGAAGCAATCTCCTCGTGCTTGGTATGAGAAAGCTGACACTCATTTGGTCAAACAATGCTTTTCGTAACAGTCCAACCAAAAGCACATTGTATGTAAAGCGTGAGGGTGATGTACTTCTCATTGTGGTTCTTTATGTTGATGATTTGTTGATCATTGGACCAAATGAGAGACATATTGCTGAATTTAAGGCTGATTTGAATGCTACTTTCATGATGAAAGATTTGGGGTTGTTGCATCATCATTACTTGGGTATACAGTTTAAGCAGTATGATGGTGGTATTGCCTTGTGTCAGAAAAGTTACATAGAGACATTGTTATGTAAGTTTGTACTTGAGGATTGCAAACCTATTGACACTCCCATGGAAACAAGTTTGAAATTGAATCTTCATGATGTTGATGATCCTGCAGATGTCCCTCTCTATCAAACTGCTATTGGATGCCTCATTTATGTATGCAACATGAGGCCGGATATTCAGTTTGCAGTCTCACAGGTTAGCAGATTTATGCATAGCCTAGGGTCTAAGCATTGGCAGGCTGTCAAGAGGATTTTCCGCTACCTTAGTGGCACTTTACATCTTGTCTTGTTTTATCCCAAGGGGAGATCATTGCCGCCATACTTACATGCTTTTTCGGACTCAGATTGGGCTTGTTGTTTTGACACACAAGTGTCCACAAGTGGTTTTTGTCTCATGCTTAGCAGTTCATGTATATCATGGTTGAGCAAGAAGCAACCTACTGTGGCCACTTTGAGTTGTGAGGCTGAGTACAGGGCAGTCTTCACAGCTACGGTTGAGTGTGTATGGCTCAGACGCCTTAAGACTGATTTGGGTGTTGGACAGGACACTACCAACACTATCTACACTGACAGTCAGAGCGCATTGGCAGTTGCGAGGAACCCAGTTTTTCATGCTCGTGCAAAGCACATTGAGGTGCATTACCACTATGTCAGGGAGAGGCTCTCAGCAGGAGAGATCATCTTGGCTTATGTGCCAACACAGGACAACCTTGCAGATCTTTTCACAAAGGCATTGTCTCGTGAGAAGCTCGAAGCTTTCCGCAAAACTTTGGGCTTACTCCTTTTCGTGGACTCATCATTTCCTCAAGGCATGGAACTTCCCTTTACTCATGTGCCAGCTCTCGGTCACCGCATCACTCCAGGGGGATTTGTTACCATATCCATGTGGTAGTGATGTGTGTGAACACACTAGGACCAGCGGGGCATTTTTTCCCTCTTTAGGAGGTTTTTTCCCTCGTGCATTGTAAATACGCCCATCACTCTAGGGCTATCAATCTCTCAATTGCACACTAAGTAATACACTCTCTATTGTGTGCCTTGAGCTTACTTTGTCTTCTCCAAGCTGTGTGCGTTTCTCTACAACCCTAATTCCAACAGTAGCAGCAGAATGGACCTTTTTCCCGTGAACCATAAGTGGGACACACTCTAGAGTCATCATGCTACTACTCTTTCCCTAGGATGCCCAAATCTTGGGGGATTCACTATTAGTAATAGGGGCATGTCACCTGCGTGCATCAAAATTAGAGAAACCCCCTACGTACGTATCTTACATGCTAACCTACCCCCTACATACGGACAAGATACAGACGTTCTCGCAATGAGACATCCCCCCTCATACGGATTTTGTACGGAATGTAATGACCCACTATTTTATGTATACTAGTAACTTAACAATTTTAGAAGCACATGCTTTTGCAAAAATACATGTTGAACTGCAAATGAACAAAAGTGTAGTGACAAACCATGAAAAACAAAAAATATAATGAATAGTAAATTAAAATATACCAATCGATTCAATGTAATTTGTCGAAAAATGGACATCATTTCCCTTGTAAATTGATACAAACCTCAGTCTCAAAACAAATGATACTAGCCACCTACTCAATAGGCTTCTCATGTGGGATTTAAGGCACATATATGAAAAAGATTGTTCTCTAAATAACAAATAATGGCATGCTCATAAAAAACCATGGAAAACTTCACTTATTAATTTAAAACACGTTACGAAAAGTGTTAACTTATAATTTTTTCTCTGAATGTATATCTTTTTTATTAAAATCTCTCTCTCTCTCTCTCTCTCTCTCTCTCTCTCTCTCTCTCTCTCACACACACACACACACATATCATGTACCAAGCTGTTTCTATTCATTCTAAATTTTGCAAACAATGTGTAATAGAGTATTAGAACTATAAAATAAAGGTAAACTTAAAAGTCTCCTGGTTTTTGGTTTAAAATTTGAAGCTTTTGCTAAAAGCGTTTTTGGTTCACTTTAAGGCAAGCCTGCAATCAAGCTGGGTTATTAAAATTCAAAGGATTAAAGCCAAAACTCTTGAAGAGAAAATTGAATAAACAATCTAAGTAACTTTTGTTTAACAAAAGTACCAGAGTCTAGAGACCAATAGCAAGAAAAGAACACAACAAAAGTGACTTCATATGAAAAGAACCACTAACCAATGAATCGCAAAACCAATGATTGGGTAGAAGATTGTCCCAAGCTCTCTGAGGCTCATCATTTTCTTCCTCATCATCAAAGACATCATCAGAGGAAGGGGACTGTCAAATACAAGTAGCACTAATGTCACCAATGGAAACAAGTAACCAAGCCTCTTTCTTTGTGATAGCAACATTTTAGATAGAACTTACAAAGGAAAACATTTAGGATTGCAGAGCCTGCCAGACTGCGCTGAAGCTGCCACGATGGACAGGATAAGATAGGTCATCACCTAATAAAACATCAAAATAATCTCACATGAACACCATATACAATTCATATTACAGAGAAGAATTCTTCCACAACAATACACATACACACATACATTTTTTACTCACATGTCTACACATAAATATCATATATATGCACATGCACATGCATATATATCTATAAATACATGCATTTATAGACATTCATGTATGTCTCTATGTGTGTATGTAAATGTATGCACTCATTCAAATGAGGCCCTACAGAGAATACACCTTCTACCTTGCACTAAAGACATGATAGCTCACTGTACTCGGATTATAAACATACCACTGAAATCTCAATAAGAACTTGCGGAGACGATGCAAAACATGCAAATCAGATAGCACTTGAAATGTTTTTGGCATAGCTCACACCATTACTTGGGATTTTGTAGCTTCATGCATAGGTAGGCGTAAACTTAACAAGTTGTAGAGTTGTAAACTTAGACAAGAGCACCTGTGCATCAATGACTCCCACATCATTGCAGCCAATCAAGTGAGTTATAATTGTAACTTTCTTCCTCTGAAGAAAGAAAGTAATCAACCCAAAGGTACATTGATTATATAGTCAGTGCAGCAACTACAACAGAAAAGTTAAAATCCAATCCATTTCACCTGATTTCGCACAAGGATTTGTAGACGGCTCTAACGACCAATCTTCAATCCAACCTTAAATCTAGCTCTGATAGCTTTAGGTTAAGAATACCACCATTCAGACAATTCTTCAGTCTATCAGAAGGCTAAGATAGTCGCGATTTGGACATTTCACTCAATGCAAAGAGTTCAAAGCAAGCTTCCGATGGGTGGAGCTAGCTTTGCAACCCATAGAAGTCTACTTCTTGCTCAACATCTCGTCAATTGACTCAAAACTGACAGAAACCCTAAACAATAGCGTCGCAATAGTCCATACCACTATATGTAACATTCAAATAGAGCAGAGAAAGAGAGGTTTGCCAAACCTGATCAAGAAGAAAAAGTGTCCATGTCGTAGCAGAAGATGGGGAAATGCTCGTAGATGACGGTCCAAATAAGCAACGGACAATCTGGAGAACTGAATAGAAAGGCCACGATTCCAAGGGTGATGGAAGTGCTTTTGCAATCAATTGCAAAATAATTAGAGCATTATGAAACATTGACACAAAGTAGAAAATTAATTCTAACCTAAACATCAAGAAACGCAATAGCAACAAGCTTCTTACACAAGGGCTTTCATGTCACTAAACATCGCTTCTTGGATGACTGTAGAAGTGTAGATAGTGAAAGAGCGAGTTTGCTTGTCCATCACAAGGAATACAAGCGCTGAGATTGACGCTATGATGGCAACACACCACAGGGCAGGTTTTGAATGTTGCAACCAAGTTGCATCACATGATGAAGAGGATAAGGAGCAGGGGTCGCTCTTGGCACTGCCACTGGCCGCCGAAGGGCTTGCCATAGCTTGCTGCTACTCACCCTTCAACACTGGCATACAAAACAAGGGCTCGAGACCCACTCGAGAGATCAGTAAAGACCTCGAACAACTCGACACTCTGGCTCTCAATTAGTTCTGCCAAAGATCGAGAGGCTAATGATATTATTAATAGCGCGTTGCCTCCACTAAGGGAAGTCTCGCGGCCTACGCAACAATGACATCACACATCCCCCTATTGGGTCAGCTCGCAGCGAGCAGTATCCAATCTGCCAGAGCCCCTTTGAGCTCCCTATGAGTATCTGACTTACTGCCCCCTCCTGTATTCGGGAAGAGGCCTTAAACCACAGCCCCTTGTTGTCCATCTGACCTGCTGTAAATAGTAAGGTCCATAGCCCCCTTTGTGGGATAGCCGCTGGCACACACAAAGGGGGCAGTCTTTCCTTTGGACGAGAGAGAGAGAGAGAGAGAGAGAGAGAGAGAGAATGAGAAGAACTCCTTTCTCCTACGAGCTGCACCACAGAGGCGGAGAGAGAGAGAGAGAGAGAGAGAGAGAGAGAGAGAGAGGTACGAGCAAGTACACGCTCTTGCATGGAGAAAAGGCTTGCATTTAGAGGAGTCCAGTTGAAGGCCTTTTCTTAGGAAGGCGTCTCTCTCTGATCTCTATCCCTCTCTCACTTCAATATTCGTTACGGCTATGGTTGCACCTATTCTTTTGATCGTCTACATGCAGCCGGCTCTTGCGGCCTACTTTCAAGGCTCCCTTGCAACACCCATTTGTTGCAACCAATGTTCGCAAAAAAACATTGTCCTAGACATACATAATTTTTTTTTTTGAATTTTCTCTGAGGAAATTTTAGAAATTAGGTTGTTTTTTTATTTTTTACACTATTTTTCTTTATTATAGGGGGGAATCTCTCCATTTGCGCTTGGCCTCAACCGGCATTTTTGAAATAAAAAACGGCACGATATTAAGCTGAGACACATTTTTCTCGAACATTAGCTGCAACTCATCTAGGAAGAGCCGTATGCAATTGCTCCATGGCTGCGAACTCTGGGATGCACAAGTTGCCACAATAGCCCCCAAGTACATGCAGCAACAAGAAGTACCACCTCGCTATTTTGGGCCACTTGCACTTAATCAGCACTTAGCACTCACAGCCACCCAAACCACATGGTTTTCCTGGGTCTATACGCTGCAATGTTCGGGAAAAGACATTTTCCCAAACATGCAAAATTCCTTTTTCTGAATTTGCCACAAGGAAATTTTTAGAAATTAGGTTAGTTTTTTATTTTTACACTATTTTTCTCTATTTGAGGAGGGAGTTTTTCCTTTTGCGCTTGCCCTCAACCGGTAATAAAAAACAACATGATATTAAGCTAAGACACATTTTTCCCAAACACTCATATGCTAAAATGGAGGTTGTGGCCACCTTCCAGACTATTTATAAAACCTTTTAGCTATAAATTTTCAATCGATAAAAGGGATCCTTTTTCTATTCAATCTGTAAAAACTTTTTCAAGATCATTTTTTCAACACCCTTTCGTATGTGAAAATGTGAGAAAATATTGAATAAAATAATTCCTACATTTGAACTCACGTAATAGGCATTTTTTATTATAGTGATCCCTCTCGAGATCGGCACTCAGCACTCACAGCCACCAAAACCTTAAATTGAAGGCACATGGTTTTCCCTGGTCTATATGCTAGAATGTTTGAGAAAAGCCATTCTCCCAAACATGCAAAATTCCTTTTTGTAAATTTGCCACAAGGAAATTTTTAAAAATTAGGTTTTTTTTCAATATTTTTCTCTATTTTAGGGAAATTTTTTCCTTTTTCGCTTGCCCTCAACCGGAATTTTTGAATTAAAAATGGCACGATTTAAGATGAGACACATATTTCCCAAACACTGAAATGCTAAAATCGGGGTTGTGGCTGTACTGAATGATCATGGTCATGCCGAGCTCTACGCCTTCCACACACTTATCCGCACCAAAGATCTCCATTGATTGAGTTGTTTGTAGGCAGAGTTCTCTCTCTCTCTCTCTCTCTCTCTCTCTCTCTCTCTCTCTCTCTCGCTCTCTCTCTCTCTCTCTCTCTCTCTCTCTCTCTCTCTCTCTCTCTCTCTCTCTCTCCCTCCTATGATGTTAAAATCCTCTTCTTCTTCTTCTTCTATCTCATGGGCTCTCTGTAAGTTCAGGTTTTTTTAGCATTCAATAAATGGTCCCTCATTGCAACCTGTCTCTGATGCGCACGGCCCCTTGTGATGGATAGCTCGCAGCCATCATAGCCCCCTGCTGTGCCTGAATGAACATCCCCCTTGGGGAACTCTGTATCTCCCGGCGCGCGCACCCAAGACACCATGGCTGAGAACATGTGTTTCCTCCTCGTGTTCCCCCTACTGGAGCTTGGAACCTTGAAGGCTCGTTAATCCTCGCTTTTCCATGTCCGTAGAGTTTAATCCCATGGGCGCTCCCAATTCCCCTTCACAACTGGCCTTACCACCTACCCTTGTTAAAGCATCAAGGGGACGTGCCCACGCGGCATCCCCACTCAAGATCTCCGCGGTATCCTTTTCCACAAATGTGACTTCCCAACTCGGAGGAGGACTCTGGTCGGATCGGAGCCCTCGAGGCCTCAAGACACGAAGTCGTGTTAGTATCCATGGGCCGGGAGGTAGTGGAGGGTCCCGAAGTGTTCTCCAAAAAGGGGACCCGTAACAATAGACACCTACCAAAGAAGCAGCTAAACACTCATCTGAAGCAGCAAAATACTGAACTGTAGGTAAATGCAAAGCTAAATTGTTTTGATTTGGTGCCACCTCCCAAGACCTATGGATGAAGGAAAAAGACCATGATGTATTCCCACATCTTACCAATCGATGCATGACAGAATATCAAAATTTCCTAATTACTCACGGGCCATCGACCGTTTCACACTGGCCATGCAATGTGTGGACCACAAAGACCTCAAATAGGTCAGGTAATTTGAGCAGAAACACCCTATAGAAAATGACAAAAGCTCTCAACATCCCCCCCCCCACGGGGTAGGTCCCCCACTCTCTTATGCATATGATATGAGCATGAAATAATGGGGGGCTACCCCTATTGTATACACTTATGTCTAACCTCTAAAAACCCCCCTCTTGTACACTCACGTGATACCATACGGAAATCCATAGTGAATCCCCCTGGGGGCCCAATCCAACACCAACATTCATAGGATGGTCTACCTAGTTTACACAATGATGCAAAACCTCTTCTACAAATGTATGCTAGATAAAGTACATAGCCATCTGACTGTTGTGTCATTTTGGATAAAGTGCTTCAAGAGTACCCTTGCTAAATCCTTGTGTTGCAGACGTGAGAGCTTCAAAGGGTCAAGTTCTCCTTTGTGTTTCTAGAAATTTGAGATACTCTATCACACCCAAAGAATCTAGGACATAGCATTTTCACTTCCTTGTAGTATATGTGGCTACCCTCAAGGCCCTTTGTCTTATGGTCTGCTTCATTTGTGAGCTTCAATAAGTCTTGTCAACCATATAACAAAATCTCTTCTTGTAGAATGAACTATGATTCTGCATGGTCTATGTGTTCATCTATGCACATGTCGTTGCTCATACCTTGCAGGTTTTTCTCTAATAGCTTCCCTTGCAAACTGGCCACACTTTCTCCTTGCCTTTCTTAGTGATGCCCCTTGTGTTTCCCTCTCTATTATTAACTCATGATCCTTTGGTAGCATCACGTTGGGCCTTTTTCATATAAGTGGAGCGAACTCTCCTCGTCGTGCTACTGCTCTATCCTTGGGATTCCCCAATCCAATGCCAATGTTTATAGGACGGTCTACCTAGTCTACATGGCCATGTAGAACCTCTTCTATAAATGTATGATGGATGAAGTACATAGCAATTTGATTGTTGTGTGGATGTTTTCAATTGCTTTAGATAAAGTGCTTCAAGAGTACCCTTGCTAAATCTTTGTGTTGTAGAGTTGAGAGCTTCATAGGGGCACTCTCCTTGTGTTTCTAGAAGTCCAAGATAGCCTATTACACCCAAAGAAGCTAGGACATAGTCTATCCTAGACGAATCTGAAAGGGCAGTGAAGCAAGCTAAAGAAACTAAGAAATGGAAACAACGTAGATCTACCTGGAAGGCAAAGGGTAAGGAAAAGGTGGTTGATGAATGGTAGAAGCAAAGGAGTCTAGCTACAAAGATTATATAAGATCTAGCAAAGAAGATATCAGTACAATCGGAGTGCTTGGATGCCAAGACTGTCCAAAGGTTGCCGCCTCAATCTTTAGTGGATCAGGGGGAGAATCTTGTTAGAGGGTCTTGTGAGAAAGAGGTCCAAAATGGGATGGATGAGATAATGGCAGCATCAATTGAAGAAAATCTGGCTAAGAAAATAAGGAAAAGTTAGTACAGATGTGGCCAAAGTTGGAAATAATGACCTAGGGAGATGGAAAAAGTTGGAGAGTAATTTGAAATATCCATGAAAGGGTCAACCAACCATTAGATGCAAGAGGCCAACTGAGTGGCGTTGTGAAGTAGTAGTAAGTTAAAAGAAAGGTTTTTTGCTCATTTAGTAGTTTTGTAGTAACGACCAGGATGATATTTATGCTCAACTGTGTGATCAAATTGAGAAGCTCACAGTGGCATTGGATGATATCTAAAGAAGCTTACCAGAAGCTGCGAAGTCCATAAGAAAGAACAAAAAACAAGTAATAGAGGCCATGGCAGTGAATTTATGAGCCATAAGAGATAGTAAGGTCCCCACTATCCAAGTTGACTATAAGATCAAAAAGCAATGGGAACCCTTGTCAGGAGAGTTATACTAGATGGTGGGGCAGGGGTGAACATCCTGGGAGAGATTTTTTGACAGAAACTTGGTATCCAACAAAATGGCTAATTAAAGAGTGGTTCAAGCTACTAGCCTTATAAAGAACATGCAGATCAGAGTAGGAAAAGCATCTTCATAGAAGCCGTACATTCTCACCCCACAGACCAGGTGCAAAGAGTAATCCCCCCTCATCCTCATCCCCCCCCCCGTACCTGCAACCCCTTGTTTGTGGCCTCTCGAGAAGCTGCGGCTCCTATGAAGCTGAACTGGTGGTAGAAGTTTCATCAATTATGTTACCTCTATCATTTGTGATTCACTTTTAAAAACTAAGAGACATCTAGCAAGAATCCTTTATGTAAAAGAGATAAGGATGGGGGAGGTGCCTTCTTGGTGAGCACCTAGAACCTTCTTAATAAAAAAATTAGCTCTCTCTCTCTCTCTCTCTCTCTCTCTCTCTCTCTCTCTCTATATATATATATATATATATATATATATATATATATATATATATATATATATATATATATATATATATATATATATATATATATATATATATAGATATATATATATAGATATATGGACGATTTGAATTCTAGCTCATATAAACAAGAACTAAAATCCATTTTGATGAAAGGGCAGTAACGTTTTGTTACTTCTACCCTTCCGTCTACATTGGACCCTAGGAGGATTGGCATACCTTGTGGACTTGAGCACATAGAACTTTGGGGATGATCTGAATTTAAGCGCATATAACTGAGAAGTCAAATCCATTTCAGCAAAAGGATATTCACTTTTGTGACTTTTATCCTTGTGCCTACGCTTGACCCTAAGAGGAAAGGTTACATTGTGTGATTCAGTTACACCATATTCATCAGGTGACTCGTCCCATAGTGATTAAGGAACTAGCGTGAGCCTTGATGTCCTCTTCATGTAGAGGTTTGGTTGGCACTGCATTTTGCTAGAAAGCGAGGCATTTTCTAGCCCATGTATTGGGGGAAACTTTACAATTTTGTGTTTTATGGCTCAGGCAAAAATTATAAAATTTTGGCTTGTTGACTTTCTTTGACAACCAAACTCAACAATCCAATGTTGTTTGTGTGTAGCTCAACCTTGATGAGCTCAAAGGTCAAACTAATTTTCTTTGTGCATAGGTCAGGATTAGTGAGCTTAGAGGTCAAAGTTGCATAATTTTGCAAGTTGGCTCTCTCTCTCTCTCTCTCTCTCTCTCTCTCTCTCTCTCTCTCTCTCTCTCTCTCTCTCTCTCTCTCTCTCTTATCGGAGTACCAGAGTTTGAGCTTGTCAACATCTACTGGATTGGGAGCATGGCCAAGGTCTTTTTCACGCAGATTTTTTTCAGCTAGCAAAAGGCAACATGTATCCCCCATTACAGCAAAGTTTTCTGTGCCTTGCAGTCTACTATCTTCTTGATCTTTTCTCTAGCATTTTCCCTTTCCTCTCTCCTATGAAAATACTTTTAGAGGCCCGTCATGCAGGCATAGGGAGTGAAAAAACAGTCTTGGACTCTATTATGATTGAGTCGCCTTCATCTTTCCTTCTTCTTCTTGATTTTTGGTTCCATAGGGAGAATACTCTCTGGATTAAATTATGTTACTTCGTTGAATGGAGACGTCCTATGTTCCAACATGAGAAAAATGTATTTCATCTATTGGGAAGTTTTTACTTGGTGGTTGAATTGTTTCCAGTGTTTGTGTCTTGGAATGTTTGAAGAAGATGATGGTGTGCTATAAAAAGTTATGTTATCAATATCATTTGTGATTTTCTTTCAAAAACTAAAAGACACCCAGAGAGGATCTTTTATGTAAAAGAGCCTTAAGGATGGGGGAGGTGCCTTCTTGGTGAACACCTAGAGCCTTGTTTATAAAAAAATTAGTGTGTGTGTGTGTGTGGAAAATTTGAATTCTAAACGAGAAGTCAAATCCATTTCAGCAAAAGGGCAGTAGATTTTGTGACTTCTATCCTTTCATCTGCGTTGGACCCTGAGCACATAACGCTTTGGGGATGATTCAAATTCAGTCCCAATTAATTGAGAAGTCAAATCCATTTCAACAAAAGGGAAGTCACTTTTGTGACTTTTATCCTTCTGCCTACACTTGACCCTAGGAGGAAAGGTTATATTCTATTTACATTGTGCTATTGAGCTACACCATATTTCATCATGACTAGTCTCATAGTGATTAAGGAATGAACCTTAGCCTTGATGTCCTCTTCATGTCGATGGTAGATGTCTTGTAAGGCTTTGCTTCACATGACCTGACAATACACTAGACTGGACACTTTGGTTAAAAAGTCCATTTTTTTCACTTACTAGATGCTCAACAATCAAAATATCATAGAAGCAATAGGTCTTCAATAATAATTTTATATGCATATGGGCATAGAGGCACATATTTTTGCTCATACCTTGCAACCTTGGTCTCTAACTAAGAAATTCTGGCATCTTTCTCTACCAACTCCTCTTAAAAACTTGCCACACTTTCTGCTTGGCTTGCTAAGTATGCCCCTTGTGTTTCCATCTCCATTATCTACTTGTGATCCTCTGGTAGTAGCAGCATGATGGGCATTTTTATCAAAAGTGGGCACACTCTCCTCGTTGTGATATTGCTCTTTCCATGGGCACCCCAATCCAATTCCAACATTCATATGATGGTCTACCTAGTTTACACGATGATGCAAAATGTCTTCTACAAATGTAAGCTAGATGAAGTACATAGCCACTGACTGTTGTGTGGCTAGGTGCACTCGTTTTGGATAAAATGCTTCAAGAATACCCTTGCTAAATCTTTGTGTTGTAGATCTGAGAGCTTCAAAGGGGCACTCTCCTTTGTGTTTCTAGAAATTTGAGATAGTCTATCACACCCAAAGAATCTAGGACATAGCTTTTTCACTTCCTTGTAGAATAAGTTCTAATTACCCTTAAGGCCCTTTGGCTTGTGGTCCGCTGCATTTGTGAGCTGCAATAATTCTTGTCCGACCATATAAGAGACTCTCCTCTTGTAGAATGCACTATGGTTCTGCATGGTCTATTTCTTCACCCATGTTTGGCATAGCACATTTTGTTGCTCATACCTTGCAAGCATGGCCTCTAGCTCAACAATTTTGGCATCTTTCTCTACTAGCTTCTCTTGAAAACTTGCCACACTTTCTCCTTGGCCTATTGTTAGTGATGCCCCTTTTGTTTCCCTCTACATTTGAAGAAGTCTTGCTTCACAAAGGACCATTGTCTTCGTCAATTTAAGTGCAAAAAGACTTTGCCTAGGAGCCATGCTCTAGCAAAAATTCAAACCCCAAACTCAAAGATGAAGAAAAATAGACTCATGTTGGCTTCTTCCTGCCATGCCGAGAATCTTTGCCTCCCTCATCAAGTAAAGGCATGATAGAAAAATCTCTCACTTGCTAGCAACAAGCCTTGCCTTACCTTGCCTTACTAAAACTGGATAACTTACCTTCAACAAGCCTTTCCTTACATGACACAGGTTAGAACAAATTTTGATTTTGTAGCCCAACTTTGGGTGCTAGTGCCATTGTGAGGCATCCATGCATGTTCAACCTGTAGAATTTAATCTATCGGGATCCTTACTTCCCATCTCAAGAAAGCCCCAATGTTTAATTGAATGCAAAATTTAAAACTCTACTGGGATGCTTACTTCTTGTCTCAAGAAAGCCCCAATGTTTAATCAAATGCAAAATTTAAAACTCTACTGGGATACTTACTTCCAGTCTCAAGAAATCCCCAATGTTGTAGATATTTTGCTTGTACGACATTGATTTGATCACATCAATTTCTCCAAGAAGGCTACACTTTTTCCAAGCTTGAGCCCTTGTACATGCTAATTCTAATGTCGGAAAGCTAATATAGGGGTATGATTGTTTTCTTCATTGATTGTCGTATAAGCGTAGAAAGAGGTGTAATATTTCCTAATATGATTCGTATATAGGGGTTTTATCAAAGTTGTCTGCTCGCAGGTGGCATCCCGTTTTGTATATAGAGTGAATCCCCCGGGTCTCCGTCCAAGAGAGGGTCATTCTTCAACCATCGGTCAGAGTTGAAAGACCTTGAAAAAATGAGAGAGATGGGTAAGCGAAGGAAAGACCTCAAAATATTGGTCGAAAAGAGAGAGAAAAAGAAAACAATTGATGAACGAGTTGAGGAAACAGATCCAAAATACCATCCAAAATAGAAATAAGCAGAGATAGACTGGAAGGGTTTAACAATTTAATAGCAGAGAACATTTTTAGAGATCGCATAGTTGAGGAGTGTCATCTTTAGTTGTGTAGAGGTGTTTTAGGAGTAGTTATTGAGGACCTTTTAGACATAGATTAGGTTGTTTTTAAGTGGTTGACAAGGTAGTCTATGTCAAATTTGAAAAGTTGACACTCATTTTATAAGAAAAACAAAGAAAAAACCAATGTTTTTGGACACTTTCCACTACCTTCTTAGTAATTGGACTAGGAGTAGGACTAGGAGTAGGCTAAGTAGATACCAAGGTGCATTTCCAACCCATCCCACACCTTGAATTTTCATTTGTGAGCTACTTCTTGAAATTTTAGAGTTTTCAAGTTTTGAACTTATAAGACAAGCTTGCTAGACCATTAAACAACATTTTTGGTCAAGATAGGTCTTGGAAAAGCTATGGAAACTTATTGTAAATCAAAACCAGCTTTTGAGAAAAATTTCAAGTTGGTGAAAAAAGAGATTATCGTCTCTTTAGTGATTCGTGCATCAAAAACCAATAGATAAGTGAAGGTAAGTATACCCAAAGTTGCTTCAAATTGGGTAAAACCTATTGACAGGCCTTAAGAAACCTTGTACTAATTGTGTGAGTTGCAAAAAGTTGAAAAACTTGCAAATCATGACCTCAAGATAATAAGCATAGTTATTGTCTATCTATACTATAGATAAAAGGGGGAGGGATTCCGGCTCCCTCCCCTGATGCGTGTCAGTTGCAGCTTTGTCCAATGGCACAGTACGCACACAGAGAGTAGGAGGGCACGTGGCAGCTCTTGGAAAATTCAAGGACGTCCTTCTTTGCGTCATTTTGTAGAATATATTCAGCATGTATTTTTATAGGCTTCTTTTGATTCTCCATGAGCACCTCACAGCTCTTCCTACACACTCAATCACTTGCATTGCTCATGGAATTGCCTCTCGGCCCCCCATCCGCTTTCTATGTGTCCAACACCCACGTATGCCCAACACCCCTCCTCCTAGTGTGAAACAGAGCCACGCCTCCTACTATAGAACAACGGATAAGTGCTCTCTCTCTCTCGCTCTCTCTCTCTCTCTCTCTCATGCGTCAACTTGCTGAGGGCAAATGTTGCCAACAACCCACACCTCTCGACGACCTACAATGGAGGTGATCTTTTTCATCCACCAAGGAGAGAGAGCAGGCAGAAATCAAACAGGGGTAGAGCGAAGATTTTAGCTTAGCATTGTAAGGGGAGAGTTATTCCGTGGCAGTACTTGGGTGTGGGCATGTGAGCAGTGGACAATCAAGATTGGAAGAAAGGCACCAAAAAGATTGGCTTTTGAGCTTCCCTGGCGAGTGGCCAAAAATATGGAAGATTAAGGATGTAGGAGCTTGGCTTTAATCCAAAGTATGCCGGTGCGTCAGCCTTTGCCCAAAATATAACTTGATGATACCATCACCCATGAAAATTAGTTGATATAAACGCCTTGATCTCACAGTGTGTTGTCCCAATCTTGCAAGCATGTCAAATTGGGGCGAATCTCGCTAGATGCTGTAATGCGTCCGATGAGAAAAAGGCTGGAGCCAGCACGTGGAGGGGAGAGGGGAGAGCGAAGAGAGAGGGATGCCGCATGCCAAGGCGAATCTATAGATTTTTTTTTGCTGTTGCGATGCCGGATCGTGGGGGAGGCAGGCCTCACAGCGGAGGGAGCAGGAGTGTGATATGTTGAGCGTTCGCGCTCTCTCTCTGCCAGTCTCTGTCTCTCTTGTCCAGAGCAGGCTCGGAGTGGGGCGTATGCCCTCTGTCTCCCTCTTCTTGTAGCAGGGCACTCTCCGAGGATGATCAGAATGCAGTGGCTACGTTGACCAAGGATGAAAAAACGCAGAGCACGATGCTCAAGATGCACAGCAGAGAGAGCTCTACGATCGAGTTGTAAGGGTGTAGGACCTGCGCATGGTGCAGGAGAGGAGCTGGACGGCGAGCAACAGAGGAGCTGGGCATGCTGCGGAAGGAGCTGCACGCGGGAAACAGAGCCAACAACAGTTTTCCTTCTAGCGACAATTTCGGGGGCAAATATAGCGAGCTAATAAATTAATGTATGGGCACTTAGACCCAGTATGTCAACGCCTTGATCTCATAATTTGCCTCTAGAAATTTTTGTGTGGATCCTGGAAGAGGTACATGTAATGGTGCATTCATTTAATTACCTTGCAAGTGTGAAATTCCTATTTCTTGGAAGATAACTATATAACGTCCAGCTCATGTATGTAACATTGTAACTCAATTTATGGAGTAACTCAAAGTCTGTAATGCAACTGAACCTTCTTTTTAAAAAAAAGGAACGTGGTGCAATTTGATCTACATTCGATTAATAAGGGTGTTTAAGTTTCAAGCATGCTTTAATTTTCTCTAGCCAAGTGCAATGGATTTCTTTCTGTAGGAGTTATTTCATTAGCATTCAATTATGGTATTTAACAAAGCCTCAAGTGATACAATCTTATCTATCTATCTATACAATTATAATGGGGGAAGGGATTCCGGCCCCTCCCCCTGGACACGTGTCAATAGCTGCAACCTCTGAGAGGTTTCGATGAGTGTTCACTGAGCGCCAGGCAACACAGTAAGCTGAGAGAGAGAGGTGCAGCTTTTGTGCGACGAAATTGTTTTTGAGCTTGGTTGCGCCCCTGGCCAGTTGTACGGCTCCCGCACGACCTTCGTGCCTTCCAACTCCAGTGTGGGAGTTGCAAATCATACGCATGCGTAGGGAACAGGAAGACGCAGGATTCCAACTCCTCCCCCCGGACACATGTCAATAGCTGCAACCTCCGAGAGGTTCCGATGAGTGTCCACTGAGCGCCAGGCGACACAGTGAGCTGAGAGAGAGAGAGAGAGAGGTGCAGCTTTTGTGCGATGAAATCGTTTTTGAGCTTGTTTGCGTCCCTGGCCAGTTGTACAGCTCCCGCACGACCTTTGTGCCCTCCAACTCCAGTGTGGGAGTTGCAAATCATACGCATGCGTAGGGAACAGGAAGACGCAGGATTCCGGCCCCTCCCCCTGGACACGTGTCAATAGCTGCAACCTCCGAGAGGTTCCGATAAGTGTCCACTGAGTGCCAGGCGACACAGTGCGCTCAGAGAGAGAGAGAGAGAGAGAGAGAGAGAGAGAGAGAGAGAGAGAGAGAGAGAGAGAGAGAGAGAGAGAGAGAGAGAGAGAGAGTGCAGCTTTTGTGCGACGAAATTGCTTTTGAGCTTGGTTGCGTCCCTGGCCATTTGTACAGCTCCCGCACGACCTTCGTGCCCTCCAACTCCAGTGTGGGAGTTGCAAATCATACGCATGCGTAGGGAACAGGATGACGCGATAATGATGATATCCAGGAGTGTGGGAGCTGCAGCCGGTGGTCAAGCTTAGCATAGTAGACTCGAGGTCCATGGTGCAGGCAGTAGTGTCCAAGAGAAAGGAGCAGCAAAAATTCAGTTGGGCCAATTGAATGAAGCTGGGGGGGGAGGGGGGGGGGGGGAGATCTCAGCTATGCAGTGTATATATATATATATATATATATTTATATATATATAGATAGATAGATAGATAGATAGATAGATAGATAGATAGATAGATAGATAGATAGAGAGAGAGAGAGCAGCAGCAGGCGGCTCAGGAGCGCCATGCTATGCGAGAGAGAGAGAGAGAGAGAGAGAGAGAGAGAGAGAGAGAGAGAGAGAGAGAGAGAGAGAGAGAGAGAGAGAGAGAGAGAGAGAGAGAGAGAGATAGAGAGAGAGAGAGAGAGAGCGCAACAGTAGGCGGCTCAGTGGTTGTTTTGGGGGGGGGGGAGGGAGAGAGAGATCTCAGCTATGCAGTAGAGAGAGAGAGAAAGAGAACAGCAGAGCAAGCGGCTCAGGAGCGCCATGCTATGTAGAGAGAGAGAGAGAGAGAGAGAGAGAGAGAGAGAGAGAGAGAGAGAGAGAGAGAGAGAGAGAGAGAGAGAGAGAGAGAGAGAGAGAGAGAGAGAGAGAGAGAGAGAGAGAGAGAGAGCAGCAGTAAGCGGCTGAACACTATGCAGAGGAGAGAGAGAGAGAGAGAGAGAGAGAGAGAGAGAGAGAGAGAGAGAGAGAGAGAGAGAGAGAGAGAGAGAGAGAGAGAGAGAGAGCGGCTGAACACTATGCAGAGGAGAGAGAGAGAGAGAGAGAGAGAGAGAGAGAGAGAGAGAGAGAGAGAGAGAGAGAGAGAGAGAGAGAGAGAGAGAGCTTCCGGCCCTGCCTCACCGCCTCCAATTTAGTGTGTGTGTGTGTGTGTGTGTGTGTGTGTGTGTGTGTGTGTGTGAGAGAGAGAGAGAGAGAGAGAGAGAGAGAGAGAGAGAGAGAGAGAGAGTAGCGCCAAGAAACCAACAATATCTGTTACATAAGCATACATTGAGTGTGTGTGTGTGTGTGTGAGAGAGAGAGAGAGAGAGAGAGAGAGAGAGAGAGTAGCGCCAAGAAACCAACAATATCCGTTACATAAGCATACATGGAGGGAAGAGAGAATAGTTTTTTTTTTTTTTGTGAGCCCACTTAAAGACTGTGCTAAGAAGAAGGCTTTGTACAAAGGAGTAAGATATATGCTGATTTCGTGATAGTGGGTTACTCGAAAAGAACACATACTTAGGCAACACATTAATCATCATGTATGTCAAGTGCATTGCACTTCTCGGACTAAACAGGTCCGAGATAGGCTTCCTATGCTATTTCCACTAGATATAGAGAGAGGGTGGTGCGTGCACCAGCGCAATAGTTCCTCGATGATCTTCATGTTCGCAGTGTTGTCTCATGAAGTGCATTGATTGCAGGGTGGACAATATGTATGTCAATTGAGCTTCATGTCTGCAATAATGTCTCATGATGTGCATTGATTGCAAGATATGTTGGGTCAGGGTCAGTGTGAGGGTCAGGAAGCTCTGGGCTATTTTCAATAGATGCAAAGAGATGACATCTTTCCAAATCCAATCATGCTCACTTGCACCTTGAAGGCACGTGGCATTACACGAGATGCTGATCTGGGAAAAAGAATTCACGGTGATATTGTTAGTCAACGATTGTTAAAAGAAAACGTCGCGCTTGGCACTACCTTAGTCAACATGTATGCCAAATGTCGGTTCACTTCATAAAGCACAAAAGAGCTTCCTATCCAAGATGTCGTCTCTTGGAATGCACTGATTGTGGGATATGCCCAACTTGGGCAGGGCCAAGAAGTTGTGGACTGTTTTGGCGGATGCGAAACAAGGGTCCACGATGAGCTTCATGTCTGCAATGTTGTCTCATAACATGCATTGATTGCAAGATATATCCAACAGGGTTAGGGTCAGGGTCAAGAAGCTCTAGATTGTTTTTAGCAGATGCAAAGAGAGTGCATCTTTCCAAATCCAATCACCTTCACTTGCACCTTGAAGGCATGTGGAATTAGACGAGATGTTGATATGGGCAAAATAATTGACAATGATCTTGTTAGTCAAGGGTTGTTCAACATGTATGCCAAATGTCAATGCACTTCATAAAGCACAAAAGAGCTCCAAGATGTTGTCTCTTTGAATGCATTGATTGCGGGATATGCCCAACTTGGGCATAGGCATGGCCAAGAAGCCATGGGCAGTTTTTGGCGGATGCGAAGCAAGGGTGTTTGAGATGCTTGCATCTTGACAGGGCAAATCAAGGGTGTCTCTTCAGATGCAATCGCATAGGCTTGAATCTTGAAGGCAAGGATTGGGGTTAAGAAGCATATGGGTTGTTTCAGCAGATGCTGAGAAAGGGCATCTCTCCTAATGCAATCACATACACCTCCACCTTGAAGACATGTGGCATTATACAAAATGTTGATGTGGGCAAAAGAATTCACAATGATATTATTAGTCACAGATTGTTTGAATGAAAATTTCGTGCTTGGCACTGCCTTTGCCGACATGTATGCCTAATGTGGCGCCAAAGACACTGATTACATCTATACTATCTATAATGGAGAAAGGGATTGTGGCCCCTCCCTCGAACACATGTCGCAAGGAGCTCACTCCGGGGAGTGTGGCCTACAGCTGGCAATGTAGGCGGACAATGAGATAGAGAGAGAGGCCGCCGAAGGTGGCCGGCCATACTAGTTGATTTTAAAATGAATTTTTTATATATTTGGAAACATTACAAGATAGAACATAGTGTATTGTGACATTGAGTCATCTGGAGTTGTAAAGTGTCAATTAGGCTTAGATTTCATTGAAGACCGCTAGCATATATAAAATTGGGTCAAGAAACTTGAAAACTAAACCAAACTTCATAAAACTTGAGTGACTTGTTTATAGTGTGAATATCTAATGCACGTCAAAAAAGTGAAAAGAAACCTTCATTTTAACATGAGAGACAATAAGCACTCTTATTATCTACTATTTGAAAATATCTTAAAAGGGGATTAGATCTTTGGTAGTAATAGAGTGCATGTGTAAAATTTCAAGTGATTTGAAAATTTTTGACTTGGATATCCACTTGAATTGCATCAAAACCTTCCATACATGAAAATTACTAAAAATTTGTGCTAAACTTGCCTAAAAATTGAAAAACTTGATTCACCCTTAACAAGTGGAAATCAGCAAAAGTGCAAAATGGTATTTTTTTGAGTGAGTAGATATTAAGTGAGCTTATTATCTCCTCCTAGCCAAAGAGGTCATTTTTGCAAAAAACAAATCAAGGGTAAAAGACCTATCATACAGATAGCCTGAAAAACTTGAAGTCATTTGGACATAGTTTGCTACTAGAAATTGAGCTTTGAGAATTCTAGTTGTAAATTGGTCCTTTGGCTACTTTTACAAAATTGATACTAAAAATTTAACAAGGAGTCATTGTACATACTTGCGGATAATAGACTAGTTTATACAATGTTGATTTTACAAGATTGATCAAAATCAAGCTTGAATTCAAAGACAGTTTGGAATTGTAATAGGTGAAACACGTTGTATTGGTTCTAAAGACCAGGTAGTCAATATCATTCAGAAATATTGATCTTTATGTGTCTTAGAATAGGCCATGTACTAGGAAGCTAGAGATTTAATAGAAAAACCAAGAGCAGAGTGTCAATCAAGGAGAGTGTAAACCAAAGGGGATCGTTAGAGACCATAGTTGAAGAAGTCCCAAACACTTACTCCAACTCAAGTTCAAAAAAAAAAAATCCTTTTCCACTCAATTGGGCATTGGAACCTCACTCAGGTTCAAGTATATGTTGACCTTCTACAAGACCAACAAGCATGGGCTCAGATTTATCTGGATCCTAATGAAGAGTATGTGATTAGAGTCGATTTACCTGTTTCCATGGGAGTGGCAATAGGTTTGCAATCCTCAAGTCCAAACTTACATAGCAATGTCTCTATGTAACTTTTCTGACACAAGGCAATACCACCATCACACTGCTTAAACTGTATACCCAAGTAATGATGCAACAGCCCCAAATCTTTCATCTTGAAAGTAGCATTCAAATCAGCCTTAAATTCAGCAATATGTCTCTCATTTGGTCAGTGATCAACAAATCATCGACATAAAGAACCACAATGAGAAGTACATCACCCTCACGCTTTACATACAATGTGCTTTCTGTTGGACTGTTACGAAAGCCTCGTTTAACCAAATGAGTGTCAGCTTTCTCATACCAAGCATGAGGAGATTGCTTCAACCCATAAAAAGCCTTCTTACATCTGCACACTTTGTCCTCTTGTCCTTTTATGACAAAACCGCAAGGCTGCATTACATAAACTTCCTCAAATATGTCACCATTCAAGAAAGCAGTAACAATGTCTGATTGATGTACATCCCAACCAAAATGAGCTGCCAATGCACATAGAAAATGCACAGTAGTTATACGACAAGTGGGAGCAAAAGTCTCTTCATAATCTTTGCCTTTTTGTTGTGCATAACCCTTTGCAACAAGTCGAGCCTTATGGAGATTGATCTCACCATCCAGCTTGCATTTCAACTTGTAAACCCATTTTGTACCAATGGCCTTTTTGCCAGGAGGCAAATCACATAAAGTCCATGTGTCATTTTCTATAAGTGCATCATATTCTGATTGCATGGCAGCCATCCAATTTTCTGAATTTTGTGCTTCATTAAAAGACAGAGGCTCCTCAACATCATGTAAGCTAGACATAGCCAAAGCATAACAATCTGATGCGTAAGATGCATGGCAAGAGCCTGAACGAGTACGACTAGACAAAGGTGCATCCAATTTACTGTCACGCAAAGTGTGCACCATCCATTTTGGCATACCTCTAGCCTGCTCATTTTCAGCCCTTTCCTCATCAAGTACATCATCTACATCTGCATCAGTAATAGGCTGATCTGTAACATTTTTAGAAATCCCCATAGGCTGTACATTTGTATTTCCACCACTGGAACTTACATTGGAACTTACATTCGTATTTCCACCACTCAAAATAGGCAACAAAGTGTCATAAATGTCCTGTGAGCTTACATTCAATGTCTCTAGTACATGACTGCAAGGGCTGAACAGAATCTTCCACAAACACTACATCACGTGAAACCAGAATTCATTTTGTTTGCGGATGATACAACCTGTAACCTTTGCTTTCAGCACTATGACCTGTAGACATGTAGTAGTGTTAGTGTGTATACGCGCTTCACCAGGGGCACTTTTCTCCCACTGGGTTTTTCCCCCTGGACATCTGGTGTGAAAGGACACCTTATCTCTTAGGGTTTCATATAAGCTTTGTAGCTCTGAGTTTGTACACACAATTATTATTATTATTCCAATACAGAGAGAGAGACTACAGAGATCTCGTACACAAGCTCTGTGTCTTCTCCTTCTCCATCTTCTTCCTACTCTGAGTTGCTGTCTTCCTTCTGTTTCCTGTTTCATCATCTTCAACAATTGGTATCAGAGCAAGGTGATTTCCAGAGCCTCTACTTGCGTTTTCGCGTCCGCGCGCGCAATCGCAGTTTTCAGGCAGTTTTCGGAAAATTTGTTCGTGGGAGCATCCTCGACGTTCCGGGAGTATTCTGAGCAGGCAACCTGGGGTTTTACCCCCCTTTCGAAGCCGTTCGAGCCCTCAGAATTTCGTTCTGAGCAGCGTAGCAGAAGTTACTTTTCCGAGGCGTTTAGATCAAGAGGGTGTGCTTTCTGACAGATTTTCTTCAGGTAAACAGTTCTTTTGGGAAGCAGCTTGTCTTAGCTTTGTGCTGAGATTTTGTGTAGAGTTTTGCTTGGATTGGAGAGGAGATTTGTGAATCTCTTGGAGGTTCTTTTGCTCTCTTGTGTGCATCTACAGTATGGCTCAATCTACGGAGAAAGAGATTTTTGGTGCGTTTACATCCGAAGACAAATTGGATGGTACCAACTATTCTCTTTGGTCTTTTATGGCCAAAAATGTTTTGGTTGGTAAAGGATTGTGGGATTATGTATCTGGAGATGAAGTTCGTCCAGGTAGCATTGCACCTGCCACGCCTGGTCGTGGTGCAGCTGTTGGTGCAGGACCCTCACAAGTCACTCCAGAGCAAAAGAGATGGGATACTAAAGATGCACAGGCTATGGCTGTGATTGCCTTAACCATAAAGAGGACAATCACACCACATATCAGATCTTGCAGAACTTCTGAGGATGCTTGGAACACTCTGCAAGCTATGTTTGGAGGAAGAAACGCTGCCAGAATAGAGTTTTTGAAGAAACAACTTGACAAAATACAGATGGACGAAGGTGACGATATTGTCGAGCATCTTACAAAAATCAGGGATCTTAAAGAGCAATTGCTTAGCATTGATGAAGTGATTCCAGAGAAGGACTTGGTTTCCAAAACACTCAATTCACTACCACCATCTTATTTGACTTTTCAGACTTCTTTGACTCTGTCTTTGCGAGCTAATCCTGACCCTCTTCATTTTGAAGAGTTAGTGGCTTTGCTATTGCAGGAGGATCAATCACGTAAGAACAAGTCTTTACAGGTGGATGGTATGGATCATGCTCTTGTTGTACAGAACAAAAACAGGGGTAAAGAGAGTGCTCATTACTCCAAGTCTAGTGCAGGACAATCTTCAGAGAAGTCTAAAGGTGATTCCGACAAGTCCAAGAAGAAAGGTAAATGTCACTACTGCAAGAAACCTGGTCACTACATTAGTGAGTGTAAAAAGCGAATTGCTAAAGAAAAGAAGAAAGAGTCAAGTTTGGTTGTTTCAGCTTCTGGTGATTCTTCTACAGCTAAAGAAGAGTCTGCAAACTTTGTGCAGGATTCTTATGCTTTTGTAGTATGTTCAAATTTTTCTGCTTACAGTGTTGACAAGACACAAATGATTTGGTACTTTGATAGTGGTGCATCCAGGCATATTACTTCAAGGAAGGATTTGTTTTGTTCATTGGATGCAGCTCCAGCAGGAAAGAAGGTGACATGTGCAAATAATGCTTCTTATCCAATCAAAGGCGTTGGTAAGATTTTGATTACCATTTCAGATGGTTCAGATTTATGCTTGCCAGATGTCTTATATGTTCCAGGGATCAAGAAGAATTTGTTGTCTGTATCCTCTCTTGCAAAAAATGGTCTTCGGGTCATTTTTGAGGATGACAGATGTGCTGTACGAGATCGAGAGAATGGTTATTCTCTTATCACTACAGGTACGCTGGAAAATGGACTATTTGTGCTAGATCGTTATGAAAAGCAGATTCAGGTATGTATTGCAGAAACAAAGACTCAGGCCATGCAGGATGCTGAGTTGTGGCATGCTAGATTTGGGCATGTTAGTTATGGCAGTTTGATGACTTTACAACGTCATAATATGGTGCATGATTTGTCTTTATTGGAGATGCCACCAAGACATGTATGTGAAGGTTGCGTTCTTGGAAAGATGCACAGATTTGCATTTTCGCAGGATGGTTCAGTTAGAGCGACACGAAAGTTGCAACTTGTACACAGTGATGTATGTGGTCCTATGAGGACGCCATCTATAGGAAACAGCCTTTATTTTGTGACCTTCATTGATGACTTTTCCAGGTTTTGTTGGGTGTATCCACTCAAAGCAAAGTCAGATGTGTTTGCAGTTTTTCAACATTATGTCGCCATGGTTGAAAATGAAACAGGTTGCAAAGTACAGACTCTTCGTACCGATCGAGGAGGTGAATACATGTCAGGTGCATTTAAGGATTTTTTGGGAAAGAAAGGCATTAAACACCAATGCACTATGCCATACACACCACAACAGAATGGTGTTGCAGAAAGGAAGAACAGGTCTTTAATGGAGACGGCTAGATGTATGCTCAAGGCTAAGAGTTTGCCTCATAAACTATGGATGGAGGCAGTTGCTTGTGCAGCACATGTTTTGAACAGGTGTCCTACTCGTGCCTTGAAGACCATTACTGCATATGAATGTTGGTATGACAAAAAACCTTCAGTCAGTTATCTTCGTGTTTTTGGTTGTCTTGCTTATGCTCACATCCCTCAGCAGTTACGTGGGAAGCTTGATGATAAGGCAATCAAATGTATATTTGTGGGGTACAGTAGTGGAAGTAAAGGTTATAGACTTTACAATCCTGCTACAAACAAGATTTTTGAAAGTCGTGATGTAATTTTTGCAGAAACTACTGCTCAACCTATGGTTGCTTTTGATGTACCTCATATGCAGACACATGATGTATTTGAAGGTTTGCTTCCTTCTTTTGTGGAGAATCAAGAATCACAACAGGTTGATAATCTTGATCAATCTTTTGATCAGCATGTGACACCTCATGATGTAGAGGAAATTGTGCGTGAAGAGCAAGAAGTTCTCAGGGAAGAAAGAACCTTGCCTAAATGGGTTCAGAAAACTTTGCAGGATAGCAAGTTGGATGCACCGTTGCCACGAAAAACACGTGCTGGTACTACTTTTGGCAGAGAGCAAGTAGATTTGGCTTGCTTTAGCACTCTTTGTGATGCAGATGAGCCTGATTCATTTGAACAAGCTTTAGAGTGTGTTCAGTGGAAAGATGCTATGCAGCAAGAAATTGATTCTATTCATAAGAATCATACATGGGATCTAGTGGACTTGCCTACAGGTAAAAAGCCTATTGGTACAAAGTGGGTTTTTAAGGTAAAAAGGAAACAAGATGGTACTGTTGACAGGTACAAAGCAAGGCTTGTGGCAAAAGGCTATGCGCAACAGAAAGGCATAGATTATGATGAAACCTTTGCTCCTACTTCTCGTGCGTCCACAGTTAGATCACTAGTTGCAATTGCTGCTCATCATGGTTGGAAAGTGCATCAGTTGGATATCAAAACTGCTTTTTTGAATGGTGATTTGCAGGAAGAAGTTTATGTAAGTCAACCAAGTGGTTTTGTTGTAAAAGGTCAAGAGCAAAAGGTATGTAGATTGCGTAAAGCTTTGTATGGTCTCAAACAGGCTCCAAGAGCATGGTATGAGAAGATACATACTTATTTGATTGGCCAGGGATTTCAGAATAGTCCAACAGAAAGTACTTTGTATGTCAAAAAGAGAGATGGAGTTCTCATTATGCTAACACTTTATGTGGATGATATGCTTCTTACAGGCAATACTGCAGATGAAATTGAAGCGTTTAAAGATGCTTTGAGAAAAACCTTTGAGATGTCTGATCTTGGTTTGCTACATTATTACTTGGGTATTCAGTTTGTGCAATCAGAGGATGGCATATACATGTTGCAGGCAAAATATTTGCATAAAATTTTGGACAAGTTTGGTATGCAAAATTGTAAGCCAATCTCTACACCCGTAGAAACTGGATCAAAGTTGAGCATGCATGATGCTGGAGAAACTTTTGATGTACATACTTATGCAGCAGCGGTTGGTTGCTTGATATATTTGGCAGGCAACACTCGTCCAGACATTCAATTTGGGGTTTCACAAGCAAGCAGATTTATGCACAGCCCAGGTATGCATCATTGGCAGGCTGTGAAGCGCATACTTCGTTACCTTTCAGGTACCCCTAATCTTGCCATGTTCTTTCCAAGGGGGGATATGTATGGAAAGCACAGTTCTATGCAGCTTCTTGGTTACAGCGATTCAGATTGGGCTGGTGATTTTGACACACGACATTCCACAAGTGGCAATTGTTTTTTCTTGGGAAATGCATGTATATCTTGGCTAAGCAAGAAGCAACCCACAGTGGCTACATCAACTTGTGAAGCTGAGTACAGGGCAGCTTTCACGGCAACAGTTGATTGTGTATGGATACGCAGGTTATTGGCAGATCTTTGTGAGTGTCAACAGGCACCCACTACCATTTTCACTGACAGTCAGAGTGCTATGGCAGTTGCAAGGAATCCAGTATTTCATGCAAGAACAAAGCACATAGAGGTTCACTACCACTATGTCAGGGAAAGGCTACATGCAGGGGAGATCACACTAACTTACTGTCCTACACAGGATAACATTGCAGATCTATTTACGAAGGCGTTATCACGAGAAAAGTTTGAAGCTTTCCGAAAAGCTTTGGGCTTACTCTCATACACATGATGATCTGCTACCTTGTACGGATTCACACTATCACTACAGGGGGGATTTGTAGACATGTAGTAGTGTTAGTGTGTATACGCGCTTCACCAGGGGCACTTTTCTCCCACTGGGTTTTTCCCCCTGGACATCTGGTGTGAAAGGACACCTTATCTCTTAGGGTTTCATATAAGCTTTGTAGCTCTGAGTTTGTACACACAATTATTATTATTATTCCAATACAGAGAGAGAGACTACAGAGATCTCGTACACAAGCTCTGTGTCTTCTCCTTCTCCATCTTCTTCCTACTCTGAGTTGCTGTCTTCCTTCTGTTTCCTGTTTCATCATCTTCAACATGACCAACAAAAATACATTTGACAGCCTTATCATCCAATTTTCTCTGTTGCACTTGTGGCACCAAAGCATATGCCAAACAACCAAAAACACGCATGTGCTCAATAGAAGGCTTTCTATCATGCCATGCTTCATATGGAGTAATAGACTGCAAAGCTTTCGTAGGACACCTGTTTAGTACATAAGTGTCACACATGATGGCCTCAAGCCAAAAAGAATGCGGCAAAGCTTGACTTTTGACCATACTTCATGCCATTTCCGCTAGTGACCTGTTTTTCCTCTCAGCAACACCATTCTGTTTAGGTGTATAAGGCACTGTACATTGGTGTTTTATCCCACAACTAGCCAGAAATGCATTAAATTCATGAGACATATACTCCCCCCCTCGATCGGAACGGAGGATGCCCATAGTACATTTCGAGACATTTTCAGCCATAGCTAGAAATTGTTTGAAGCACATAAAAACTTCCGACTTCGCTTTAAGAGAAAATACCCATGCATGCCTGGAGTAATCATCAATGAAAGTCACAAAGTATAGGTAATTTCCCAAGGACGGAGTTTGCATGGGCCCACAAACATCACTATGCACAGGCTGCAACCTGCATGTGGCTCGAACTGAACCATCCTTTGGAAACTTAGAACGCTGCATCTTGCCCAAAATACAGCCTTCACAAACATGTTTGATAGGTGCTTCAAGAGGCGGCAAAGAAGCAACCATATCAGATTTCTGCAAAATGCAGCAAACTGGCAAACTTCAGATGACCAAAGCGTGCATGCCAAAGTTTTGCATCTGAAATAGCCCTTGAATCTGCAACAACATTTGCAAAATTTTGTCCACACTTTTCATACAAAGTGAGCTTATACAACCCACGGCACAAAAGGCCAAATGCAACAATTTCATCACCAAAACTGAGATCACGAACTGTACATCTGTTATCCACAAATTTGACTACAAGTCCAAGTCTAGCAAGTGCGGATACAGACAAGAGATTCTTCTTGATCCCAGGTATGTAAAGTGCATCAACAAGTGTGAAGGAACTGCCATTAGCAGCAGTAAGCACAATCTTTCTAACTCTTTGAACTGGATAAGAGGCATTGTTGGCACAAGTGTTAGAATTCCCATGAGGGACAGACTCGAGAGAGGTGAACAATTCACGATGTGAGGTAATGTGCTTTGTAGCACCACTGTCGAAATACCACACGTGTGAATCTGCAACAACTGACAAGCATGCATCATGGACAGCAGGATTGTAAGTGCACTCTGCGCTAAAAGCCCATTCTACATCAACATCAGCATTACAGTCTCCTTTTACAGAAGAATCAACAATGGCTGCATTTGTAGTGGAATCAGCATTTGCAGTGGAACCACGCTCTTTCTTCTTAGCCTCTTTGGCCTTCAACTTAGGACACGACTTGATCAAGTGATCATTAGCTTTACAATAATGGCAATGCATCTTCTTTTTGCCCTTATCACCAGAATTGTCAAACCAAGTGCTGCCAGCAAAAGCATTAGGAACAAAAGTTTTGTCACTCGCTGCAGAACCATAAGAAGTGGTTGCATTACTGTTACCACCCTTTCTTTGAGAAGCAATAAAAGCCTGTTCAACTGCACGCTGCCTAGTCCTTTTTTTTTTGGAAAGTGACTCTTGCAACAGCAATGTGCATAATGCATCAAACTTGACAACTTCAAGATTTCCTTGGGTCATCAGTCTCCAAGTACTAGAAAAAGTCTGGTAAGAATCTGGTAAGGCATCAAGAACAGTCTGCACAAGGGAGCTGTCTGAAATGACTTCACCTGCAGAAATAAGTTGCTCATTGATATCCTTGACACTAGCAAGGAAAGTGTCCATATCATCTTCCTCATGCATAATCTTCGACTCCAGTTCTTTACGCAGCAAAGCAATTTTAGCCTCATTGCGACTTGCATAAAGACCAGCCAAAATATCCCAAGCCTGTTTTGCAGATTTTGCTGAACGGATGTGAGGAACAATGGTGTGCTTCACAGACAACGCAATCAATGCATGAGCCTGTGCATCCTTTACATCCCAACGATCTTGTTCTGTCGTAGGCAAAACAACTGTAATAGCAGCAATCCTTGCAGCAAGACTTGCAACATCCTCAACATTGCCTACATCCTCAAAACCAGGACGTACATCAATGCCCTGCACAATGTTCAAGACGCCCTTTGACACAAGAACATGTTGCATCATATAAGCCCACATAGGGTAATTGTCCCTATCCAACCTGTCCTCAGCAGCAAACATCTTGAACACATCTGGGTCGTTGTTGTCAGCCATGGTAAATGCTGCACGTGATGTGGAAACTGCCCGAAAATAGGAGAAACGGAGCGGGAACAACACGTGCTATACAGCACAAACCGTAGAAGACTATAAGGCACCTATTATGCAGAAAATGGCACTGACAAAAACTCTGCACAAAATGATGAAATAGCCTGTGTAGCACTGCCTGTATTTGAAACGGCGACCAAAATGAGCCCTAATCAGAAATCTGAGCGGACTGAGATGTACGAGCATACCCAATATATTTGTCGACCTGCGAACACTCGTCAAAGCTCACTGAAATCGGAGAAAGTGAGCAGGCATGTACTGGAGCTGCTAGCGACTAAGCCCAGAAGGACGCAACCTGCCCTGATACCAATTGTTGGAATTAGGGTTGCAGAGAAACGCACACAGCTTGGAGAAGATGAAGGAAGCTCTAGGAACACAATGGAGAGTGTGTTACTTAGTATGCAATGGAAAGATATATAGCCCTAGAGTGATGGGCGTATATACAATGGTCGGGGGAAAAAAACCTCCTAAAGAGGGAAAAAATGCCCCGGCGGTCCTAGTGTGTTCACACACATCACTACCACATGTATATGGTAACATATCATTATACTAACGTAGTCACTTATGTATTCTCGTTGTTTTGGCTTGAAGCTATAGATTTATGCCACTAGATTGTGCTTGATTCCCTCAAGTTTTGAGCAAGCAGCAACACATCTTTTATCCAATGATGATACAACTATAATGGGTCCATATCACGACCCATTCCCATGATCATATCTCTAATCAAGGAGCCCTAATTTTTGTTTTTTTCAATCTCTTTTGGAGTCATCGTACAAAGCTATTTTTATAGCAATCCCTAAAGAGGTGTACGAGAAGATTTGTTGCACCTTTTTCCATAACCTTAAAGATATACATAATTTTCAAGGGCGTTTAATGCCCTCATTTTACATGATCTATCCACAAAAATTGCTACATCATTTCTCTTCCAACAATAAACTTCTAAGATTGCATTATCAGTTGGTATGTGCTTTAGAGATTTGACATCTACTTGGTCAGAACTTTTTATCTTTAACACTAGTGGTAGCTCTTTTGGTGGTCATGTTTGGAATCAATGTATTGACTCCGAGCCTCCATTTCTCCAGAGTATTAGGATTTGCAATTGTTAAGTATTGCACTCTGTTTTGATCCATGTAGAAGATTTTTTGCTTATTTTCTCTAACCTCCTCTTTGTGGCTCTAACCTCCTCTTTGTGGTTAGAGTCGATAACCCTAATTCCAACATGAGACAATATATTGGCAGATGTATAGAGTTGGGAATTCCAAGCAAGGAGAGGCTTCTCTCATTGTTCCTTGAAGGCTTACTCAACTAGAAGTTTCATGCTATACTATATAGCAAGAAACACACTACCTTGGAAGCATGCAATTTGGATGCTATAAACTTGGGAGAATCGCAAAACTTTTAGTGAAGAAAGCATTGTGAAAGATATGCAATGTGAGCGTACTACATCTACTGTTCCAACACAAGTAGGACCCACTATGGCAGCTTGAATGCATGTCATAGAGGATATGCTCAAGCACATAAATGACATGATCAGAAATATTCAAAGGATGTCAAATGAGACGGTCAAGACAAAGGTCCGCCACAAGGGAAACTCATGGGACAAATGAGCCCATCCAAATGGTGTTCCATTTAAGGAAAATTCACAAACCATGACACAAAAATGAGTTCTATTACGGATTGAAGTACGATGGAAATGTCAAATACTTGCCTATGAGATAGTGGGTAAAACCTATGTATAGGTATCCATGTAACATGGGACAAATGCAAAACCCACCCATGGCTATGGAGAGACCACAACCAGTGTTGCTAGGTCAACAACCATCTTTGCCAAGAAGTAATGCACTACCAGTCAAGTACATGCATCATGAAGAAAAAGTTGGGGAGCATGTCATAGTACCAACCATGCCTTATAATGAGGCTAGTTCATCAACTGTATTAGCAAAGAATGCTAATCCAATTGATGCTTATTGCATGCAATGTGATAGAAAAGGTGGACATTATTGTGAGGATTGTCCTAGGAATCCTACAAACAAAGGGAAAATGGCAATCAACATAGTGAATATCATGCCAATTAGCTTCTTTGATAGTGAACCTATTGTTCGAGTCGGGGATTTAATATTTACGTAATTACCAAAAAATTTGTGTGATCACAAGGTCTTGTTGACATATTTACATAATCACAGTTAACATGATCACAAGCAGGTTCAGAGCAACCTAGAAACCCACAAAAAGCCCGCCGGGCTTTTGCGTTTTCCCGAGGGCCCCGCCGGGCTTATGCATTTTCCCTACGGGCCCTCCGGGAAAACCCTAAATCCAGGCGGGCTGCACCTTAATATCATAGAGGGCCCAAATCGGGCACATTCGGGGTTTCTTATTGAGACACACACACACACACACACACACACACATAGAGAGAGAGAGAGATGACCATCTTTGTAGGTACGTCGAGAGGAGAGAGGGGGTCGTGAGAGAGAGAGACAGAGAGAGAGAGAGAGAGAGAGATCAATCACTATCTTCGTTGTGGAGCTACGTAGTGTCGCCACAATTATAATGACTACTTGCACGCAAAAAGCAGACATCATTTGATACACTTTCAACCACAAATAGCTCGTAGATGCGTTAGCACATGTGCTCCAATTTGCAAGGAATGCTTGGCATTGTTGTGTAGCTCTCTCCGAGCCAATTGTGATGGTGCATTTGAATCTCCAATGCAACGAGGAGGCAAGAAGTAGCGTTAGGATGAAGTGCCATTGCACCCTGGCTTCTACAAGTAGAATAACTACTCATTATAAATGATGTTTTTAACCATAATCCGCATCATATCATAACTGTCAAAAAATAAGACTTTGATATGGGAAATTGAGTTATGTCGTGTTGTTGACCCATGGGTCAACACTCCCCCCCTCCGAATTCATGTCCTCTCTGACATCACCTCATTGTCAATGTCGGTGTGGTCTTTGTTGTTGTTTTTCTTTCTTGTGATTTATGTCCTTCATATCCATCTATTGTTGTCATTATAGGGCTATTGCTAGATCTAAATTAAAAAAGAAGACAATCTCGTTCAGCTTGACTCTTATCATCATGGATAGATAAAGCTTCAAATTCATCCATTGGAAGTTGTTTAGTAATTTGATCACAACCTCTTTTTGTTTCCATAAATATGATCACTTTACTTCCATCCATCATTCACTTTAGTAAATCTGGCAATTTTGAGTATTTCTCATTCTAAAGCGAATGATGGATGGAAGTAAAGTGATCATATTTATGGAAACAAAAGAGGTTTTGATCAAGTTACTAAAAAACTTCCAATGGATGAAATACAATCGTTTTGGTTTGAGATTCAAAACCATGTTTGCTAGGGGCTTTTCAATTCTTTGCCTTCTTCGTATCATTGGTGCCGACATTTTTCTCCATTGCTTTCAATTGAATACTGCAGACATAAGAACTAGATGTTCAGTTAAAATAAATAAAAAAACTTTTCAATATATTAGAAAAACAATCACTAAGAAAGCAATCAAATCTACACAATATGAGATTTGCAATGCACTCTAGTCAATTCCACATATCGACCACATATGTTCTGAGAGAACTTACACATTGCAATGCACTCTCTACATGACATTATGGAAACAAAAATAATATGAAATTGTCAATGCAATTATAAATATAATGATTAGTTATATATCCTCTGCCATCTGAAAACAATAAGACACAACTATTTTCCCATGCTACAAAGAATCATCAACATTTACATTGAAATGATGATAATTATTTGCAAAACACACATGAAAGAAATAATATCGATGATTGACCATCTCATGCACTAACAATCTTTTAAATATAATAGATAATTCACTCCCTATATAAACCAATGCATAAAACAAGGCAATGAAATATTCAATACAATTACACAATTGAGGACTACTTGTACCCAATCAAGGATTGTAGCCCCCTTATGCATCCAATTCAATATATAAAAGCTATTTTCACCCAATTTATAGCTCTCATATTGTGTAGTGGAAATGTATATCAATTCAAATCTATGATGGTGAAAAATGCAAGACTTCAAGGATCTTTGCATACCCAATACACTAGTACAAGGCATCCGACCCTTGACTATCAACTCGTTATTTAAATATGCTCATCTTCTAAAACCACTACAGCCCTTTTATGGACCAATGGCTTCGTCACAATGAGCATGACTCTCCAAATTCTCAATTGTTTTGGTTTAGTACCTTTATGTTCGGTGAAGGATTTAAATATTTTTAGAAGTGGTTACCGAATTAAGAATCACGTTCGGCCCAAGAAAAGGACCTGTGACTCTGTAACCTTAGGTCGATTCACAAGGAGATGACTATACCCGGAGCTCGGATATACTCCCCAGGGATTTGCCTAGTTAAAATTCCAAAGTAAGAAGAGGTTTACTATATACAGTCTAGCCCGCCGGGCTTTCCAATTTCCCCGGCGGGCCCGCCGGTAAAACACTACAGCCCGGCGGGCCCCACCGGGAAAATGAAAAAGCTACCCGATGGGCCTACTGGCTCTATTGGTTTTTGCAGGTCACCATCAAGATCACGTTAACAATTAACGTGATCACGTGATTTTCTTGTGTAAATACTAGAGTTATTAACGTAATCACACGATCGTGATTACGCCAATGAAATCCCTGGTTTGAGTCAAAGTAGTGACAAGGGTACAAGTGAAGAAAAACAAACAAAACATTGATAGTGAGTCAAAAGCAGTAATAAGTTTTCTAAGGACTCAAAAAAAGAGACGACAATGCTATGGGTTCAGGAGACAAAAAACAAGAAAGAGAAATAAAAGAAAACTCTCAAAGGTTGTTCGAGGAAAGAACAAATTCCATGTCAACTAAGTTCAATCCATCAATGTAGCTTTGGAATATTTCAAAGTAGGCCTAAAAGCAGTTCAAATAATAAAAACAAAATGGAAAAACTATCCAACTAAGACCATATTAGGTATTATGATAAAAATCCCTCATTATGGGAATCTCCAAATTGACTAAATTCATGTAATTTGGGAATTTTTCATTCAAAGTGGAAAAAATGTTGATATACTTGTTGATGGGGTAGAGTGAAATCTCAAAGAATTGTGGTGTTGATAAACACCAAAATTTGAGGATGCACAAAGTATGAATTTGAATAAATACTAGTAATAAAATAAAAGAAAGAAAGATCATTACAATCAAAGGTCTTGTTTACAATCATTATAGTAGCAATAGAAGCTCCATATAATCTACTCCAAATTGGATGCCATGTCCAAACTTTGATCCAAGTGTGGTTGACGATGTACACGAGCAAGGCCAGTTTTATCTTTTAGAGCATGCCTTTTTGGAATCTTAATCCTTGAAAATGGACCTTCTTTGTTGGGTCTCCAAGACCAAACAGTCGCATCTACAGATTCCCACAATTGCGGGTCCTTATAGTTGACAGCCTAAAAACCCTTCCAACAATTAGTGTAAGCTTGAGTATCTGTCATCCCACTCTTTCTTGCACAAGGTGCCCAATATTGAATCAAAACCTTTCTGTAGTTTGGTAATGTAGGCTCGTTGTCAATGTTTGATAAAGCCATTGCAAGACAAACTAGATAGATATCCATGTCACTTGGAAGTAGCATAACAAAGTCACCTTGGTGCACATCAGATAGAGGGTCAAACTCTTCCCTTGGTCTATCTTGTTGAGGACCACAAAAATGATTATTTAGCTCTTCAAGACCTAGGAATCTTTTGGCTCCTTGTTGTAAGCTCATTGTGATGCACTGTTTGTGACAAGATTCTTGCGTTTTTTGCCAAAATTGTTCGTACAAGACTCCCTCTAATATGATTTCTCTTCCAAGCTTGTCAATTACTGTTAGTCCAGTAATCTATCACAGGCCTATAATATTGTGGCACACTTGAACCATTTCCTAAATTTTGCTAAAACTTGATATAATTCTTCAACTCTAAAATCACTTCCTCATGGGCCTTGACATACTCTACCATTGGTACCAAAGGTAAATCTCCATGTGGTAACATTGGATTTCCTTCTATGTAAGTTTTTCAAAGGAAAATACTTCCACTCCAATTTGATACACCTACATGTGCCTTATATTGAATCATGGGTGTCTCATCTTGCATAAAAAACCTAAATTGAAGAGGTTTGGAATGGCCAACAAGTATGTCTTGTCCATCACAAAGATAGCCATCACAATATTGCTTGAAATTAGGGACCTTTGTGAGCATAAATGGAGTTGGAGATGAAGATGAGCTATTCCTTAGTGTATCCACCAAATTAGGGAAAGTATAAGTTTATGTAACTCTCAACTTTTCTAAAAACTTACTGAACATTGCATCTATGTCCTCATGTGTATGCCCAACCATTAAAAAAAATTCCTAGTTGAATGGTTTTGAAAACGCCCCTTGCAACAAGCATGGACAACTAGGAAAATAAGTATCAATTTTTGTTCTCCCCTGCACAATTATCTAACTGTAGCAACAAGTTCTCCGGTAACTTGCAAAATGATGGACCCAATTCCTCTTCTATAGTTTTTGATGTCTGCACAATGGGCTCTTTGCCTT
Organism: Adiantum capillus-veneris; assembly: GCF_014529385.1. Classification (NCBI taxonomy): domain Eukaryota; kingdom Viridiplantae; phylum Streptophyta; class Polypodiopsida; order Polypodiales; family Pteridaceae; genus Adiantum; species Adiantum capillus-veneris. Next base: position 43,320,996 of record NC_140933.1, on the reverse strand, counting down.
CACTCAAGTTGTGGTAGTCCAAAGCATCCCTTGAGTTCAAAGAATTTAGTAGTGAGTCCAAAGCATCCCTTGAGTTCAAAGCATTTAGTATTGGTTGCTAGATCACTAAGAGGATGCTTATCTATCCTCTCTAGGTTATGTAAACAATAAGCAATTGAGCCAATTGTAAGATTTGGATCAGCTGGCCACAAACCATTCAAGACAAAGTAACCGCAATGACCTTGTCCGTGTCCATGAGTGATCATACCTTTCAATGCCACTTGAAAATTGTATCCGGAGTCCACACCCTTAGGAACAACATGTAATCTAGGAATTGAAGTCTTCTTTTGATCCATCTTTTTATGAATTATGCATACATACTTTTGTGGTTGAGTTTTTGAATATGTGCACCATGTATAATATAGGCTCTTGCAACTCTTTTGTTGTGCCATGTGAACCTCTCTCTCTCTCTCTCTCTCTCTCTCTCTCTCTCTCTCTCTCTCTCTCTCTCTAGAGAAGACATCTTTCATCAAGAGAATGTTTAGCTTCTAGCCTTGCCTTGATTGATCATAAACATTGCACTTAAGAGAACTCACTTGTGTTTGTTAAAGTGACATGTGGGTTCCACATTCTACCAAAATAAGATTGAGATAACTTCTTCTCATAACCTATTTCGTCAAGTGTCATGTTGATTTTGCTGAAAATGTCAACCTGTTTGTACATTGATGGAATCACTAATTGAGTGTCTCTTGAGCCATCTAATAGTGTTCTACTTTTGTGTGGCATCTTCTCGGAGTTTTTATCCACAAACTCATTTAGCAATGCTCTTGCTAAATTAGTATGTTGAAGTCCTCGTCTCAATGTGCATGTGTTACCATGCACATAATGGCGCACACCATTTTCAATTTTTTCCTTCTAGTGGTACAATGATGTCTTTGGTATTCCATGTAGCCCATACCATGCTCTACAACAAACAATAGAGCCATTTATCTTGAATTGGTATCGCATCTTTTCCTCTTTCTGATAGCATATAGATAGGACATCATAAACATAATTAGTGCGTGCTTTTTGAGACTCTCCCCAAAATTCTTACCGTCCGTAACCTTGTCACCATATCTTGATCTGCAAACTAATAGCACTTTTCTCCACAACAATCAATACATGAAACCCTTTGAATTGACTCAGTTGTGCAAGATAAAAAGTAGAAGCTGGTGCTGCTCTTGTTTTCCGAGATCTGTTGATAAAAGTGTAGTGCCGCTTCATTAACGATGTAGCAATGGTATTCCCATCACCATAATTTCTAGCATTATCATCATTGAATACATCAAATTTTTCACATCTAGAATGCATCCCATTAATAGGAACAAAGCGTTGTAATGGGATCCCATCCAACATGGTTGTCTGCTTGATGGGCCACTTTACCAAAGTGATGCTAGCCACGTTAGACATGTTCTCACTAATTTCATTCTCCCTTTCAATACTCATACCCACAAAAATCATCACCAAGTACATGGAAGTTAACATAATTGTTTGGAAATACATATAAGATGGTCCCTTCTTCTACAATCTGCATCATTGTGTCATCCTTTAAAAGTACCCTTTGATTTTTCCAAGATTCTCATATCAATGTTTCAAACTCTGGGCTTATTCTAGGTGTTGCATTTGTAAGTAGAGGATCACGTATTCACCTTGTTCATCACCACTTTAGCTTTCATTTGTGTCAATTGGGTTGTCATTTATCATGATAGACTGCAAAAGAAGCTTGGGCCATCGAACGGCACTCCATAATGAACTTTGGAGAGATGTGGTATCCATTGTTAGAAACGGGATCACCACATCCTTCAAACATTCCTCCACTAGTATAGATACATTTCCTTGCCCTATCTTTGTACCACCACATGTGAAATCTACATCTGTTCTACACACACAACCAATGCCAACAATTTCATTATCAAGATTCAAATGTGCTTTCTCCTCCCCAGATTTGAAGTCCATCTTGCAAGTGAAAAAAATATGATGTCAAGTTCATACTCATGGGTACTTCTCTTTGAGCAAAATTTTATAATTTCCATTATAAAAGACTTGAGGGTTATGAATGTTAATAGTCTGACAACTTTCAATTTAAGGAGTCCCAATAAAAGTGGATAAATGGTGACCCACCTACTATATTACAACATAGCTTGGACAAGTGGTGGACCTAGTTCTAATGTCATCACTAAATGACTATAGAACTTGCATATCAATGTCCAAGTAATCTTTAATTATTTCAATGGGAGCAACATTTGAGAAGTGGTGCATATTGGCTCAAGAACCCCCTCCCTATTTAATTGGCATAGCTTGGACAAGCGGTGGACCTATTTTTAAAGCTCAACATCCAAGGTGAACTAGTGCATGACCCTGCTTCCTAGTGTCCAAGTAGTCATTGCCCCAAACCATCCATGGTAGTAAACATAGTACCTCCACCCCATTCAGCTATTGACCTTGAAACAATAGTGATAGCTTCTTTCAATAGAGCTAGCTTGGACAAGTGGTGGAACATAAAACCACCTTGGGCTAAAACCTTCATAACACAATGGTTAGTAGGTTAGACAAGTGATGGACCACTTCCCAAACCATCCCTGATAGTAAACATAGTAGATACACTCCATTCACACATTGATCTTCAAACAATAGACATAGGTTTTTTCAATAGAGCTAGCTTGGACAGGTGGTGGATCTTCAAACCACCTTGGGCTAAAACCTCTATAACACAATGGTTAGTAGGTTGGAAAAGTGGTGGACCTCTACCCCAAACCATCCATGGTAGTAAACATAGTAGCTACACTCCATTCACACATTGACATTCAAACAATAGAGGTAGGAATTTTCAATAGATCTAGCTTGAACAGGAATGGATAATAGGTTGGACAAGTGGTGGACCTCTACCCCAAACCATCCATGGTAGTAAATGTAAAGAAAGAGGATGCAAGAGAGCTACACAAGACAAGCACAAAGCACACAGAGATGGAAAGCTTCTTCTTCGTCTCACAGAAAAGAGAGTACAAAATGACTAAGTGCTAAAACTGAAAAGTAGCACATATGTACATGTGGTCACTAAGTGTGAACTCGCTAGAAGCGTACTAGGCTGGCACTATAAGTGTAGTCCAGCTGTAGAATCACTCGCAGAGATCCTTCGTGTCGGTCACCTAATGCGCCAGTGAGTAAATGTCGTAAGCGGCCAAGACCCGTAGTGGATGCTAGCTCAAGATGTAGAGCTCGACATCTCAACACTCCCCCTTGAGCTGTGCATGTCGCAGAGTCCAAGCATAGTTCAGAAACGTTGAAGCTTCTCAGCTCTGAGGGCCTTGGTAAAGATATCCGCTATTGGCTCCTCTGTGCTGACGTAGACCAAGTCGATGTCGCCCGCCAACACTCGCTGTCGAACGTAGTGGTAATGGACCTCTATGTGCTTGGTCGGCCTGGCATGGAACACACGGTTCCTAGCCAGCTGCATGCTACTGAGGTTGTCACAATGGATGACAATTTGTTGGTCCACCTGCACTCCCAAGTCCTCAAGTAATGTGCGTAGCCAAGCTACCTCGCACGCCGCAATTGTTGCACCTCTGTACTCGGCCTCTGTGCTCGATAAAGCAACCGTAGGCTGCTTTTTGCTGCTCCAAGTAACAACAGCACTCCCAAACGAGAACATGAAGCCACTCATAGATCTCCTATCAACAATGCTACCTGCCCAATCTGCATTTGTATACCCATACAATGCTAATGGGGCATCTGCTGCATAGAACAATGCGTAGTCAAGAGTCCCTTGCACATACCGAAGTGTGCGTCATACTCCATCCAAATGTGGCTTCCTCGGAAACTGCATTGTGCGCGTATGTCGCATGTGTCAATGCAAGGAACTTGCCGATACACCATGTGCGAGCCACAAATGGCTCCAAGCACACAACAAGCCTCAACTAGTAAGCTCAAAGAAGGCGATGGTGTGTCACTCACCGCTCTACGCTTGCTTCGTGGAGGATTCCTCGCCGCGAAGAAGAAGGAGACACTGCTACGCCGCGCTCAATCGCCTCACCGCCGCCGTGCCGCTGCAATGCTCGATCTTACACTCTCTCTCTTTGTCTCTCTCTCTCTCTCTCTCTCTCTCTTACATACACACACACACACACACAAGGAGGTGAAGAAGAAGAAGATGGAGATGGAGATGGAGCAAGAGCACTCTTCTATTGCACAAATGAGAGAATGGGTCAATTTTAGGTTTAGGTGACTTTTATATGAGCTCGCCCCATTCACATTTGGGCGCCCATGCTTAGCCAACTAACCCTTGCGTGTTCCAGTTAGAGTGCGCCTCTCATCGACGATCACTCTACCCTTTTCCTATTGGATCGACAAGTCCGGTGCCTGACTCTACTAAATAAATAATACGGCGTCCGTCGTAGGCGATAGGGTGTCTATGAGCCACGAGGGTTAACATGCCCCCCTTCCTGATGTAGATTCCATCCTTGGAAGCTATTGAGTTGAAGCTTGTTACGTCCATGTTGTAGAGCGCCCACATTGGGAACCTCTAGGGCTCTAGTACCATAGACAATACATGTGAGTAAAGTACCAAATCAAGCCAGGATTTCTCTTCCAGCATTAGATTTTTCATTTGTGGCACTTATGTCTTTTGCTTCCATTTCCTTTGTATTCTCACTAGTGTTTTTGTTGTTGAAGTGAGCAAGCTTCTCTATGCCTTAAACATTCCTAAGGTCTCAAATAGTCAGATAATTTTATCAGTTAGGCCTAGTGGTAAAGTAATGAGTCAACATAAAGTCACGGTCTCCTAATCTCAAGGCTCGTCCATAAGATTAAACTCTAGTTCCATCAACTTAAGCAAAGACAAATTTATACATCTATAATGGCAGATAATAAACATAACTATTGCACTCAAACAAACCATGAAAAATCATTATAGCAATTATACATATCCACCAACATGAATCATGGAAAGTAATACACCTGGAGGTATGGAGTTGCTCATTTCGTCGAAGCAGATGTCCTCGGCCATGTGGATGGAAATCCATATAAGTCCTACCTAACACATCCAAAAAACAAGCACTATACCTCTAGGAGGCATGCCAGTGTGAAAAAATTAAAACTCCTAGAAAACAAACTCAAAACACAATCCAGACCCCTAACCTACCTATCTGTCATCCCTTTTAGAATCAAGGAACGAGGATGTTATATAAACCGGGTGGCCACCCTAAGGCTAGGCCTCTATCCTCATCATCTACATAAACGAAATCATTTTCTGTGAGGCCATAGTCTTCCTCGGTCTTTATTATTTCTTCTTCATCATCCTCTTGCGCAAGCGTGTTAATCAAGAACCTCGCGATGCGTGGATACTCATCTTGTGCAAAAGAATAAGCATGTGCCACCAGAGAAACATTCGCTACTGGGTAGGGATCACTAGTTATCCATAGACGTATCAACCATTCTAACTCCTCAAAATTTTTCTCGCGGGCAAGTCTCTCTACCAAATCCCATTCGCAAGAAAGTACAGGGTAGCAGATGTGAAACACTTGAGAAAAGGAAAAAGGGTACCTTTCATAAAAAATAGAAGCGCATGCCTCTGGTGAACTAGCCATTTCTGAGAATACAGATAGATTTGGTTAGGTCTTTAAAACATGAGTTGTTTTTGTGTGTTTCTTGATGTGACATGGTGAATTTAGACTTATGTGTAGGATCTGATAGAGTACTCTCTCGTTGCTAGTCGCTCTTGCTCTTTTACTTTTTTTAAAAAATTCTTCTTTTTTTTTTTTGCTAGAACTAGTATAAGGCTTTATATATACATTCCCTAGGATTGGAGATTGAGAGGTCGGGGAGGAAGGTTGAGAGGGGAGCAAGTGAATGATGGATGTCAACAAACACTCCCCCCTTCCTTGGGTAGATCATACCTTTTGGAATGATGTCGTCACCTTTTGAAACCAATTGTTCCAAGTTGTTATGGGTGAAGGCTTTAACACTAGGTTGGTAACCTAACAAGACATAAAAGTGTCCTTTCAGGGTTTTGAAAAAAACCTCCAAAACCATAGTAGATCCACTCATTTTGTAGAATCCTTTCATGAGGTTATAGTTCAAGGCCTACTACACATGGAAAAAATAAGAAACTTGTAAAATTTCTCATCTTTTGGTCACACCAAGCCTCCAAAATTGATGGACCAGTACATTTTCATCAAAACAGTCATTTCTTACATTTTGTTGCATAAAAATAAGATTAGGGATTTTTTTAGGACTTGAGATAAATTCCCTGGTTAACTTAAATGGTTGGTGATCAGAACATATGATTGTTTCACACTCACTATTTTTTGTTTTGCCAAAAGAAATAGGTACAAAAAATTTGAATTTTTTCCATTCTGCAAACCTATCATCAAAGTTTCTATAGCCACACTCAATACAAATAATATATGCATGTTTTCTTAGTTGCCTGTTGTCCTTTAGGTTCATAAGGAGCCATGGAGCATGTCAAAAGAATAATACATCTCTTACCAAGGAGAATCTTGGGGACAAAGATGAAGTGCTAAATACAGCAAACATGAAAAAACTGGGTTCAACATTATGAGTTGTAGAATCCCATAGAAATTATTCAATATCTAGCCAAATTTGATGCTTATGACTAGATATGGTTACTACCTACAAAATGCATATAGTTCTCACAAGAAACTAGTAATATTGAAAAAGCTATACTTGATATACTAGAATGTTTCGTTTTCTTTTATAATTGAAAAAATCAACCATCGTTGTGTACTATGCAAAATAGGGTATTAGGTGCCCCAAAACTTAAGGAATATTAGTTTTATGTTACAATATGCGACATACAAAATCAAAACTGCATTTGGATATCATGAAAGCCACCAAAAAAATCATAGAAGAGCTAAAATTGGCTAAAAAACAAGATTTGACAATTTTTGTAATTTGGTCATAACTTACAACTTTAACATTTATTTCTCCCTAGAAGCACCAAGACACGTTGAGGACTACTAAAGATATTTTTCTAGCATTATAGACCTCACAAACATGAATTCTAGAGTTGTATAGTTGCAAAAAGTTGAAAAAAGCCAAAAACAGGACTCATTTTTTCACACAGTTTAGGTTGTGAAATGTTGTGCAAGGACAAGGTTAAAGATGGAATTGATATTTCAAAAAAATGTCAAGTTTTTTTTCAGCTCATGAGACAACTTTCTAGATAGATCACACCTCAAAATCCATTTTGAAACTCTTGACATAATTCAAGGAAAATGGTCACTTAACAGGACATAAAAGTGTCCCAGGACATAAAAGTGTCCCATTACCAACCTAGTGTTAACCAATAGTTTTCGATCGCCCTATGTGTTTCATCTAGTTGCAAGGGTGGTAAGGTACTCTCCCATGATTTTATTTGCAACATTGTTGTAGGTGGTGAACCTACAACGAGAGGTGCAAACTCTTTCTTGCTTGTATGGATATGTACAATGGTAGGTGGAGGTTGTTTCGAAGCTTCTATTTCCGTATACGAACTACAGGAAGAGCAAGACGCTTCATTTACTTTCCCTGTTCATGGAAGTTTCATTCTGTGATTTTTTCCTTTCCACGATCTTCGATTTGTTTTGGAGCCACCGGATTGAGCTCACATGGACCCGGTGACAAGTAAGAGCACAATTTACGTTTTGGCACCCAGATTTGATCATTTCCTTCATAGTAGCCTCGGGCTTCCAATAGTTTTTTAGGAATCCAACGCAACATTTCTTGGGGCGAATGGGACGTCTGTTACCAGGCTGATGTCTTTTAGCATTGGCTATGGTTGCTAAAGAAGCTTTAGGGACCCACTTGTATGTTTTCTTTGTTACATTGGGATGGGTCTTGTGTGTCTCAAGCTTTATTTCAGTTACATCAGTTGAAGCTCTAGAGACTTGGGCTATGGGGACATATCGTTCAACCTCTTGGGCATGCAATGTTTTGGGTTTTATTTCCTTAAGAGGCAATATCTCAGGGACTATGGCTTGTGTGGCAGGGCTAAGAGTTGGTTTTTGCGTTGTGACACCCCCAGTCCCCCAATCAATAGTGCATTTGGTGGCTATCATCCACGTGCGTCCTAGGTTTATATTACCCTCCATAGTTCCAGTAGGCATGACCAAAAAGTCTTGAGCTACAACCCCATTGTCATAACTGATAGAAGTGTGCCAGATTCCAAAAATCGTAGTTTTTTTCTTGTTGACACCCTTGACTTGGATAATACTCTCAGATAGAGGTGGCTTCCCTAACTGACACCACACCCCATATGATAGCAGATTATATTTAGCACCCGTGTCCAATAAGGCGTTATATAGCACTTTTCCATAGGCACTATTTAACTCAATAGGGTATCGTAGAGGCGTGTCAGAGTCCAACCAATCATCCTCTGTTTCAACGTGGAATGCATGTGTAACTCCAAGGTTAGCCTCTCATTTTTGTCTTTTACGTTGTTGTCGCTCCTTAGCCTCAGCTTGAGCTTGTATCTTCTTCAATTCTATTTGTGCCTAAACTGCCTTTTTTGTATAGATGGCACGCAACTCCTCTTGGCTTAAAGAATCATAGTATCTTTTAAATTTGCTCCCACTGAGGAATCCAATGGTTTCAACTCCATCAAGAGTCTCCACACGAATGGTTCCTTGTGGGGTGATTTCACATACTCTACATGGTCCTTTTCCCGCATATTTCAACTTTTTCTTTTCGTTACGCACTCCATACATAAGGACTTTATCACCAACATTGATATCTTTGTTCTTTAGATGATGGTCAAACCATTTCTTCCTCTTATCTTTCTCCACAAGTGCATTTTGCATAGCTAATTGCCTCTCTTCATCTAGCCTCTCAAGGATATATAATCGCTCAACTAAGGGGTTACCATCCCAACCTTCTTGAGAAGCTACTCGAAGACTAGGAACGACAAACTCTCATGGCATAACCGCTTCTTGGCCGTACACTATCTTGAATGGTGTGCAGTTAATGGAAACTTTATACGCAGTACGATAAGCCCATAGAGTTGATGTAAGCTTTAAATCCCAATCTATGCGATGAGCTTCCATCGTTTTGGTTAAGATAGAGATTAGGCTCTTATTGGTGCTCTCAGCTTGGCCATTTGCTTGTGGATAATAAGGTGTGGATTTATGGTGAGCTATCATAAAGTTGGTAGTTAGTTCTTTTATTACTCCATTTATAAAGTGAGTACCATTGTCACTCACAATCTCAAAGGGACAACCAAATCTTGTAATAATGTTCTCAAAGAGAAACTTGGCAGTTGACCTTGTGAGAGGCGGAAGTGAAAAAAATAGACCCGGTGGCCTCTGTTGGAATTAGGGTTGCAGAGAAACACACACAGCTTGGAGAAGACGAAGGGAGCTCAAGGCACACAATAGAGAGTGTGTTACTCAGTGTGCAATGGAAAGATAGATAGCCCTAGAGTGATGGGCGTATATACAATGCACGGGGGAAAAAACCTCCTAAAGAGGGAAAAAATGCCCCGGCGGTCCTAGTGTGTTCACACACATCACTACCACATGTATATGGTAACAAATCCCCCCTGGAGTGATGCGGTGAACGAGAGCTGGCACATGAGTAAAGGGAAGTGCCATGCCCTGAGGACAGGATCAGTCCACAAAGGGGAGTAAGCCCAAAGCTTTGCGGAAAGCGTCAAGCTTCTCACGAGACAATGCCTTTGTGAAAAGATCTGCAAGGTTGTCCTGTGTTGGCACATAAGCCAAGCTGATCTCTCCTGCTGAGAGCCTCTCCCTGACATAGTGGTTATGCACCTCAATGTGCTTTGTGCGAGCATGAAAAACTGGGTTCCTCGCAACTGCCAATGCGCTCTGACTGTCAGTGTAGATAGTGTTGGCAGTGTCCTGTCCAACACCCAAATCAGCCATAAGGCGTCTGAGCCATACACACTCAACCGTAGCTGTGAAGACTGCCCTGTACTCAGTCTCAGAACTCGAAGTGGCCACAGTAGGTTGCTTCTTGCTCAACCATGATATACATGAACTGCCAAGCATGAAACAAAAACCACTTGTGGACACTCGCGTGTCAAAACAACCAGTCGAGTCCGAAAAAGCATGTAAGTCTGGCGGCAATGGTTCCCCCTTGGGATAAAACAAGCCAAGATGTAAAGTGCCACTAAGGTAGCGGAAAATCCTCTTGACAGCCTGCCAATGCTTAGACCCTGGGCTATGCATAAATCTGCTGACCTGCGAGACTGCAAACTGAATATCTGGCCTCGTGTTGCATACATAAATGAGGCAGCCAACAGCAGTTTGGTAAAGAGTGACATCAGCAGGATCGCCAGCATCATGTAGACTCAACTTCAAACCTGTTTCCATGGGAGTGGCAATAGGTTTGCAATCCTCAAGTCCAAATTTACATAGCAATGTCTCTATGTAACTTTTCTGACACAAGGCAATACCACCATCACACTGCTTAAACTGTATACCCAAGTAATGATGCAACAGCCCCAAATCTTTCATCTTGAAAGTAGCATTCAAATCAGCCTTAAATTCAGCAATATGTCTCTCATTTGGTCCAGTGATCAGCAAATCATCAACATAAAGAACTACAATGAGAAATACATCATCCTCACGCTTTACATACAATGTGCTTTCTGTTGGACTGTTACGAAAGCCTCGTTTAACCAAATGAGTGTCAGCTTTCTCATACCAAGCACGAGGAGATTGCTTCAACCCATACAAAGCCTTCTTACATTTGCACACTTTGTCCTCTTGTCCTTTTATGACAAAACCGCGAGGCTACGTTACATAAACTTCCTCAAATATGTCACCATTCAAGAAAGCAGTAACAATGTCTGATTGATGTACATCCCAACCAAAATGAGCTGCCAATGCACATAGAAAATGCACAGTAGTCATACGACAAGTGGGAGCAAAAGTCTCTTCATAATCTATGCCTTTTTGTTGTGCATAACCCTTTGCAACAAGTCGAGCCTTATGGCGATCGATCTCACCATCCGGCTTGCGTTTCAACTTGTAAACCCACTTCGTACCAATGGCCTTTTTGCCAGGAGGCAAATCACATAAAGTCCATGTGTCATTTTCTATAAGTGCATCATATTCTGATTTCATGGCAGCAATCCAATTTTCTGAATTTTGTGCTTCATCAAAAGACAGAGGCTCCTCAACATCATGTAAACTAGACACAGCCAAAGCATAACAATCTGATGCATAAGATGCATGGCGAGAGCCTGAACGAGTACGACTAGATAAAGGTGCATCCAATTTACTGTCACGCAAAGTGTGCACCAGCCATTTTGGCATACCTCTAGCCTCCTCATTTTCAGCCCTTTCCTCATCAAGTACATCATGTACATCTGCATCAGTAATAGGCTGTTCTAAAACATTTTCAGAAACCCCCATAGGCTGTACATTTGCCTCATTGGAACTTACATTCGTATTTCCACCACTGAAAAGAGGCAACAAAGTGTCATAAATGTCCTGTGAGCTTACATTACTGTCTCTAGTACATGACAGCAAGGGCTGAACAGAATCTTCCACAAACACTACATCCCGTGAAACCAGAATACGTTTTGTTTGCGGATGATACAACCTGTAACCTTTGCTTTCAGCACTATAACCAACAAAAATACATTTGACAGCCTTATCATCCAATTTTCTGCGCTGCACTTGTGGCACCAAAGCATATGCCAAACAGCCAAAAACACGCATGTGCTCAATAGAAGACTTTCTATCATGCCATGCTTCATATGGAGTAATAGACTGCAAAGCTTTCGTAGGACACTTGTTAAGTACATAAGTGGCACACATGATGGCCTCAAGCCAAAAAGAATGCGGCAAAGCTTGACTTTTGACCATACATCGTGCCATTTCCGTTAGTGACCTGTTTTTCCTCTCAGCAACACCATTTTGCTGAGGTGTATAAGGCACTGTACATTGGTGTTTTATCCCACGACTAGCCAGAAATGCATTAAATTCATGAGACATATACTCCCCCCCTCGATCGGAACGGAGGGTGCCCATAGTACATTTTGAGACATTTTCAGCCATAGCCAAAAATTGTTTGAAGCACATAAAAACTTCGGACTTCGCTTTAAGCGGAAATACCCATGCATGCCTGGAGTAATCATCAATGAAAGTCACGAAGTACAGGTAATTGCCCAAGGACGGAGTTTGCATGGGCCCACAAACATCGCTATGCACAAGTTGCAACCTGCATGTGGCCCTAACTGAACCATCCTTTGGAAACTTAGAACGCTGCATTTTACCCAGAATACAGCCTTCACAAACATGTTTGATAGGTGCTTCAAGAGGCGGCAAAGAAGCAACCATATCAGATTTCTGCAAACGCAGCAAACTGGCAAAATTCAGATGACCAAAACGTGCATGCCAAAGTTTTGCATCTGAAATAGCCCTTGAATCTGCAACAGCATTTGCAAAATTTTGTCCACACTTGTCATACAAAGTGAGCTTATACAGCCCACGGCACAAAAGCCCAGATGCAACAATTTCATCACCAAAACTGAGATCATGAACTGTACATCTGTCATCCACAAATTTGACTACAAGTCCAAGTCTAGCAAGTGCGGATACAGACAAGAGATTCTTCTTGATCCCAGGTACATAAAGTGCATCAACAAGTGTGAAGGAACTGCCATTAGCAATAGTGAGCACAATCTTTCCAACTCCCTGAACTGGATAAGAGGCGTTGTTGGCACAAGTGACTGAATTCCCATGAGGGACAGACTCGAGAGGTAAACAATTCACGATGTGAGGTAATGTGCTTTGTAGCACCACTGTCGAAATACCACACATGTGAATCTGCAACAACTGACAAGCATGCATCATGGACAGCAGGATTGTAAGTGCACTCTGCGCTAAAAGCCCATTCTGCATCAACATCAGCATCACAATCTCCTTTCACAGAAGACTCAACAATGGCTGCATTTGTAGTGGACCCAGCATTTGCAGTGGAACCACCCTCTTTCTTCTTAGCCTCTTTGGCCTTCAACTTAGGACACGACTTGATCAAGTGATCATTGGCTTTACAATAATGGCAACGCATCTTCTTTTTGCCCTTATCACCAGAATTGCCAGACGAAGTGCTACCAGCAGAAGCATTAGGAACAGAATTTTTGCCACTCGCAGCAGAACCATAAGAAGTGGCTGCATTACTGTTACCACCCTTTCTTTGAGAAGCAATAAAAGCCTGTTCAACTGCACGCTGCCTAGTCCTGTTTTTTCTAGAAAGTGACTCTTGCAACAGCAATGTGCATAATGCATCAAACTTGACAACTTCAGGATTTCCTTGGGTCATCAGTCTCCAAGTACTAGCAAAAGTCTGGTAGGAATCTGGTAAGGCATCAAGAACAGTCTGCACAAGGGAACTGTCAGAAATGACTTCACCTGCAGAAATGAGTTGCTCATTGATATCCTTGACACTAGCAAGGAAAGTGTCCATATCATCTTCCTCATGCATAATCTTCGACTCTAGCTCTTTACGCAGCAAAGCAATTTTAGCCTCATTGCGGCTTGCATAAAGACCTGCTAGAATATCCCAAGCCTGTTTTGCAGATTTTGCTGAACGGATGTGAGGAATAATGGTGCGCTTCACAGACAACGCAATCAATGCATGAGCCTGCGCATCCTTAACATCCCAACGAGCTTGTTCTGTCGTAGGCAAAACAACTCTAACAGCTGCAATCCTTGCAGCAAGACCTGCAACATCCTCAATATCGCCTACATCTTCAGAACCAGGACGTACATCAATGCCCTGCACAATGTTCCAGACACCTTTTGACACAAGAACATGTTGCATCATATAAGCCCACATAGGGTAGTTGTCCCCATCCAACCTGTCCTCAGCAGCAAACATCTTGAACACATCTGTGTTGTTGTTGTCAGCCATGGTAAATGATGCACCTGATGTGAAAACTGCCCAAAAATAGGAGAAATGGAGCGGGAACAACTTGTGCTATATAGCACAAACCGTAGAAGACTATAAGGCACCTGTTATGCAGAAAACGGCACTGACAGAAAATCTGCACAAAATTACAAAATAGCCTATGCAGTACTGTCCGTAGTGGAAACGGAGGCCGAAATGAGCCCAAATCAATATTTGTCGACCTGCGAACGCTCGCCAAAGCTCACTGAAATCGGAGAAAGTGAGCAGGCGTCTGCTGGAGCAGCTGGCGACTAAGCCCGGGAAGACGTGACCTGCTCTAATACCAATTGTTGGAATTAGGGTTGCAGAGAAACACACACAGCTTGGAGAAGACGAAGGGAGCTCAAGGCACACAATAGAGAGTGTGTTACTTAGTGTGCAATGGAAAGATAGATAGCCCTAGAGTGATGGGCGTATATACAATGCACGGGGGAAAAAACCTCCTAAAGAGGGAAAAAATGCCCCGGCGGTCCTAGTGTGTTCACACACATCACTACCACATGTATATGGTAACAGCCTCTACGCCAAGACTATGCACAATGGCCTCATCATGGGGAATACGCAATAGGGGCACCACCTAGCAAGATATGCGGCTAGGAGGCATACATATACACAATGAAACATGCCATGGAAAACAGTTTCAAGATCCACACCCAAATGTGGAATGGGGTGGTCGGAGAATAAGGTGAGAGGAGTGGTGAGTGAGTGAGAATGGGCTCGCTACTTGTGCATGTAGTAAGGAAGATAACGAGGCCAGGGATACATGCAAGTATGCTTACTTCTCATACAAAAGGTGGCGAATCCGCACACCTCAAGATGGAAGTAGCAAGATGATAGGAATATGAGAGGGAGAGAGTGTGTGTGTGTATGGTGACGAATACGCACACCTTAACATAAGCAGAAATTTTTTTTGGCAAGGAACCATCATATACCATACTCACAATGAGATGTATCCAAAGAGACACAAAGTATGGCACCAAGATGGAGTGTATTGATTGCTTGCAAAAGATGAATACATTAGGTAGCGTATGGCAGGAAAATGAGAAGGGAACAAGATCATAGGAGGCATAATGGAGAGATGGGAGTTGATGGCGAGGAATATCATGAGTGTGTCCACCCTTCTTCTTCTTGAAATTGTGCCTTCAACCCTTAATTACAAGTGGTGTGGAGGTGTGGTGCTCATCTTTTGTGCATGGTGATGGTGATGATGATGGTGTTGTGATTATGTGATTAGGGTTCATGCTACAAGCATGTAGCACAAGAGTGTGTATGGATAGGTGTGTGTGTATGTGTGTATGTGTGTGTGTGTGTGTGTATTTTAGTGAGCTCTCATGGCCTCCTTATATAGGGAAGGAGGGGAGGATTTAGCAATATTTCTGTTTGAGGTGAGTGTCCCACTTTGGTGACTAGGAAAATGGGGTGCATGTGACTGTGGCTCCCATCTTGTCTCCTCATTATTTAAAATACCAGAGTCAATAGAGAGAGAAGATGAGAGAATGTGGGTAGGATGTAGAGGATAGGAGATATTTACAATAGTCTAGCTTTGGCTAGACAGAAGCTTATTAGGGAGAGAAGAGAGAGGTAAGAAATTTACAAGAGAGATTGTCAAAGGTGGATAGTTTTTGATGAGGATGGATCCTCCAAAAATGGTGATAGAATCACTCTAGACTTGCCAAGACCTCGTTAAAAGAGCCTTGTCTCTTGTAATCATGCTTGAAGACTTGTAGAACCATAGCCATTCTGGAGGGAAGAAAATTGGGGATGGCCTGTGTCACCATTACACGAGAAAACTGGGGTCCACTACAAAAATCATATCTCCGTGTTCATAACTCCAAAAATTCTGAAAAAAATTGAGCTAAAAGTTGAGATCACGAGCTACATCTTTCATGTTGAACGCTCCTTCAGATTCGGGGTTCTTCTCTACTTAAAAAATTGAGCCAAATAATGTATTATTTGTGGCTGCAAAGGTCTTTTGGTGGTCCCCTTTGAGTGGACTTCTCTCTTGCCTTCAAGTGTAAGATCCTTCATGTGTATGAAAACGTGACCTAGAGTTTTGAAAAGATTGGCAATCATCTAGATGGAGGTATTATTGAAATTTGAAAGTGGGGTTGAGGTTTGAAAATGAAAACTAGTGAATAAAATATTTGGTAAGGTGGAATAATATATATACATGAAAAATATATTAGAAAATACTAAACTATATAATGTAATTTATATATATTTAATATTTAAGGTCAAAAGAGATATCAACAAAGAAAGCTTACTTATTTATGCTACATCGTGATTGATTAGCATAAGTCTTATTTATTTAATAAAGGCTAAAACTTTTGTGAAAAAGGGAAGAAAAATCAAAAGTAACTTATATAATAGGAAATATTTTGGTAAAAGGGTAAAGATATATGGGGGGTTCCCATGCATGGAAAAGCTTGCCTCATTAGCCCTCCCCCGAAGGCTAGAGGTATTCATGCCTCTAGCGTTGTACTTGATTCTTCTTCAATTGAGGTGGAGGGGTCTCCCTCCTCGGGGATTTCCATCATAGGTGCTTGATCAAACCTCAAAACGTACTGCTCCAACCTCCATCCATTGACATGTGTTTTGTGGAGCCTACCATCTGCATCCATCAATTAGTAACTGCCATTGGCGTAGCGCTTTCTAATGACAAATGACCCCTCGCATCTGGGCGAAAACTTTTTATCCTTCCTAGTGTCAAATATGTTATCATACCGTAGGACCAACATACCTTTCTTGAGACCTTTTGCCCGATGTCCCTTGCTGAAGGTAAGTCGACGTTGCTCTGCCTGTGCTGCATAATAGTTGATAGCATCTTGTCTGTCTAGTTGAAGCCTCTCTAGATCAAGAATGTGGTTGTGAAGATGAGCATTAGGACGTTCCACCTGCCCAGCTAGCACCCTGAGACTAGCCAATTGTACTTCAATGGGTAAAATGGCTTCCTTACCAAACACCAAGTGATATGGTGTGAACCCAAGGGATGTGCGAAATGAAGTGCGATAAGCCCAAAGTGCAGCCATAAGATGCTTGTCCCAATCACTTTTGTGATTGTTTACATGTTTAGTGATGATCTTGCAGATCATACCATTTACCTTTTCCACCAAACCATTGCATTGTGGGTAGTAGGGAGTTGAGTGTCGTCGTGAGATACCTAACTTCTCCATTAGCTCTCCTACAAGGTCTCCTCTAAAACCTGGTCCCTTGTCAGAAATTATTTCAAGAGGAGTGCCAAAACGGCAACAAATGTTTTCAAATACGAACTTAGCCACTTCCTTAGCTGTAATCCGGGTGGTGGCAACTGCTTCAGCCCACCTGGTCATGTAGTCCACACCCATGATGATATAAAATTTACCTGATTGGCTCCTTGGCAAAGGTTTAATAGCATCAATTCCCCATTTCTCAAAGGGTCCATATGAGATTATAGGAGTCTGTGGCTCATATGTGAGCCTCCTATCCTCTGCCTTTTGACATTCCTTGCATGTTTTACACCAATGATGCACATCCCTATGTAGACTAGGCCATACAAACCCGGCTTGTAGAATCTTTCTACTAGTGATGTCAAGTGCAAAGTGTCCTCCGCAAACACCATCATGGCAACTTGAAATGATTTCAGTGATCTCTCTAGAGAGAGGTACACGCCTAAGAATTTGATCCTTACCCTTGCAGTAGAGGTCGTCATTGATAAGGCGGTATTTTGTTGCCTTGCGCACAAGGGCCATACAAACCCGGCTTGTAGAATCTTTCTACTAGTGATGTCAAGTGCAAAGTGTCCTCCGTAAACACCATCATGGCAACTTGAAATGATTTCAGTGATCTCTCTAGAGAGAGGTACACGCCTAATAATTTGATCCTTACCCTTGTAGTAGAGGTCGTCATTGATAAGGCGGTATTTTGTTGCCTTGCGCACAAGCCACTGATTTTGGCCCTTAGTAAGATCCTTAGGACACTCTTCTGTGTCCAAGAAACTCATGATGTCAGGCATAGCATCGCTACCTTGGAAGAGAGGCAACTTCAATTTGATAGCACCCACCACTGAAACATCTTGCAGCTTCTCTCTAGCTAGAGCATCTGCTTCTTGATTTTCTGCTCGAGGGGCATGACGTAATTGTACAACTTGAAATTTTCCTAAAAGTTCCTTGAATTTGCACAAATGGCCTAGCAAGCTATGATTTTTACAAGCCCAAGTTCCTTGTATTTGTTTTATTAAAAGCATGGCATCACCAAATACATTTAACCGTTGAATGCCCTGTGTCACACACCACGCTAACCCAAGAGTTAAGGCTACATATTCTGCCTCGTTGTTAGAGTGAGAATCCAAGAGATTCCCAATGGAGAAAACCTTATCCCCTTGCTCGTTGAAGATGACAATGCCTGTTGCAGCTTTGTCCACTTTCCTCTTGTAGGCTCCATCAAAGAAAAGAGAGTGAGCCTCCTCTACCTTAGGGACTTCCAGCACAGGTGTAATATCTTGATCATTTGGCTTTATCTTTAGCTTCTTTTCATAGTTGCGATGAGTGAGAATACCTCCTAGACTGGCCCTTGTGGAGTTCTCCACTTGCATTGTGTAGTCAAACTCTTGTAGCCTTGTGAGCCATTTGGAAATCCTAGAAGAAACATCCATGTGCTGCATTACATAAGGAAATACGTCTTCCATTGTTAAGATTATGAATGGTCTAGACAATAAATAAGAGCGAAATTTGGTGGTAGCAAACATTAATGCAAGCACCATGTGCTCCACTGTCGTGTATCCCTTTTCTGATGGAGTCATCATTTGACTAGAGAAGTAGATAGGACGCATGAAAAAAGTTTGAGGATCCTTTTGCATCAATACAGCCCCAAGTGTGTCATTGCCCACAATAGGGTTTACATAAAATGGCTCGTCCCACTTTGGAGGTGATATGGTGGGAAGTGAAGCTAGAATTTGTTTTACCTCATTGAATTGTTGTTCATTTTCTTCACTCTAAGTGAAGATCTCTTGATGGGTAACTTGTTGTAAAGGGAGAACCACTTGGGAGAGCAAGTGAATGAACCTACTCAAATACCTCACCTTTTGAAGAAAAGAGACCAACTGCTTTGTTGTGGTGGGAGAGGTCAAAGCCACCAAGGCTTGAACCTTGCTTGGGTCAGCTTCAATGCCATTGGGCGAGATCACATGGCCAAGAAGAGTAACCTTGCTTTCACCAATGTGGCATTTCTCCACATTGAGTTGGCCCCCCAAAGCTTGTAGCCTAGCTAGACCTTCATAAACTTTCTCCAAATGAAGAGAGCGAGAGCTATAGATACAAAAGTCATCAATAAAAACACGGATTGATTTTCCAAAGAATGGCTGAAAAACAAATGTCACATATAGCTGAAAAGTGGCTGGAGCATTAGTGAGACCAAAAGGCATAACTCTGTAAGCAAAACATCCCCATGGTGTGATGAAGGTTGTCTTCTTTTGATCTTCTTCAGCGATGCTAATTTAGAAGTAGCCGGAGTAGCCATCACATACCGTGTAGCGCTCATGTCCTGCTACCTCATTGAGTATTTCGTCTTGAAAAGGAAGAGGAAAATGGTCCCTCTTTGTGGCTACATTAAGAGGCTTGTAATCAACACAAACCCTCCACTTACCATTCTTCTTTGGTGTGACTACCACTGGAGAAACCCACTCTGAGTCTTCAACAGGATAGATAAAACCGGCTTCTAGCAATTTCCTCACCTCTTTGAGTAGGGCGTCTTGTTGAATTACTCCTAGCCGCCTGAGCTTCTGCACTACATGTTTACTTACCTCCTTGAGCTTAATGTGATGTTGAACTACTGTAATACCAGTTATTTTATCATATTCATCAATGAACAATGTGGTAAAATTACTTAGCATCAAAATATAATCTTCACGCTCCTTCCCACACAACTCACTAGAGAGCATTTGATGTAGCTTACGTGCTTCTACTAGAGGTTGTATACCTGGTGTCTCCCCTTGGTTTGATGATGAGAAATTAGGTTGCTCCATCTTCTTAGGGTCCTTGAGAATGATCCTCATCACCTCAATGCTACTGTCTCTTTCTTCACTCACTGTTGACTCCTCCTCTGAAGAGGTTGAAGAGTCACCACTAGAAAACTCATCCATAGAGGTTTCTAGATCCATGTCGCATTGCCAACCTATCTTCATGTCGTAAAGTATTGGCCTCCCTTTTGCATCCTTCATCTAGATTATGCCGGTGTCCCAGTCCTGCTTAGCTCTCATAGCCATAATCCAAGGCCTCCCTAGAATGATAGGATAGCCCTCCCCTTTGTGTGGCATGACAAAGACGCCCACATCTACCTCGGTGTTGAATGCCTTTATCCTAACTGCATTTATGACACCAACACATTGAACTTTTAAATTATTTGCCATTTTGGCTCGGCATGGTTCCGGCCGACTCACCTCTAAACCCAAACGGTGCATCATTTTTTCACTCATGACGCGTATTTGTGCGCCACCATCGATGTAGATATTGGAGATGTGTTGCCCTTTGATGTAAGCATCCATCACTGGTAGTATGTCATCTAGATTCCTCCCAGAGATAGCCCCAGCTATCTTTGGCTTTGGTCGTCTAGTGCTAACCATATTTGTCCATTGTCTCCTCACCCTAGGTGCTAGGTGGAGTAACTGGGGCCAGGTGATTTTTGGGCCCTGCACAGAAACATCTTGAACCAAATCATATGGTTTAGAACATTCACCCAAAGAGAAATCTACAATGTCAATTTTACGTCGTGACTTGGACGGCTTTTTGCTAGATTCCCCTTTAGTCTTCATCTTTTCTTCCTTTTGGGAAGATTCACCTTGCCTAGCGCATTTTACCCCTATGGCATCTACTCCTTTAAACTTGGTCTTACCTTTTGCTACTCCCTTGATATCCTCCTCCACTTTCTCCTTTCCTTTACCTTCAAGACTAATAACGCTTACTATTTGATTGCCAACTAGTGGTGGGGGTAAGGGTGGAATGAGAGGTTGTGGTGGTGGTGGTGGTGGTGGTTGTGGTTGAATGGGTGGTTGTAGGATTTGCATGGGTGGTGCTTGTTGTGGTGCCCTCGGTGGTGGTGGTCTTGCTCTCAGTGGTGAAACCTGGTTTTGCCTGGCTCCTCTGTTGAAATTCTGCCTCCTTGGGTGTGGACAGTAGTACATGCCATGACCATCCTCCCCACAATTGTAGCAGTGGTATTCTTGGTTTTGCCTTCGTTGTCCCCTCCCTTGCTCTTGGTTGCGATTGTGTGCATGCCCTTGTTGTATCAAATGGACTGAGAGATTCTCAAGTTGATTGGTGATTCGGTTGAGCAGGTCTTGCTGATCTTCAATTGGTTCTTGTGGTTGAATCCTCTGGGCGGCTGTTGTAGGTGGTGCTAGAGGTGGTCGGGTCCTAACGGCTTCCTCTTCATCGATATTCCTGGCTTGTAGGCGCAAATTCTTATCTTTAAGGTGGGCCACTTCAACTGCTAGCTCATACGTAGCAGGAAACCTTCCCTTCACCTTCTCTTTAAGAGTTGGCCATAACCCAGCCACAAACCGACCCTTCTTTAGGAAATCAGGTGCCCCCTCATCCTCTCTTAGCGATGCAACCCATCGCCCCCATAAATCTACAAACTTTGACTCATATGATGCGTATTCCAGCATACTGCCCTACTTCAACTTTGTGAACAATTGCCATAGCTTCTCTGATGTTGTGCCCTCTCCAAAACGCTTAACAAAGGCTGCTATAAATAAGTCCCACCGTTCCTTGGTTGCTTGTGCCAAGGCATTGTACCATGATCTTGCTTCCACCTTCATTAGAAGTGGGAAGATGCGCAAGCGCAAAGCATCATCATCTCTCGCAGAGATGACATATGCTATTTCCAAGTTGTCTAGAAAGTCTGCAGCATCCTCACCCACGTTACCAGTAAATGTTGGAAATGCTACACTTGCCATTGTGAGAGTGAGAAAATTAACTCGACTTAGATTTTTTTTTTATATTTTATTTTATTTTATAGAGATTCAATACATGGGTGCTCGGTGGATGGAAAACATACTATACAAGGATGAAAATAACTACATCAAAAGACACTTCATGATTAATCATAGGGAGGATAAAGGGTAGACAAGAGGTGTTTATCTCTTGCAATCGTTCTCTACCAAACATGGTTGTAATGATCTGCTGATAAAACATCTTACGGTCCAAGATTACTTTGATTGATTGAATTCGTTGTGGTGCATAAGTTTGGTTCCCTGCAAAAGGTTGATGTGCTGGGTCCATCACATGATAATTCGGAAAGGCTCTCTCCTTTGTGGTGGAAGGTTATAGTCAGCGGTGTAGAGCTCTTGGTAGTCGATGTCAAATTTATAGTACCACAGGACAAGGTTGTCTTCGTCTTCTAGCTCTAGGACTGCCCCTCTAGCAAGCTCTTGGAAAATCTTGAACTCTCTGTCTTTGAGCAACTTCACTTTCCTGCAAGATAGAGTGCCATCTAGTGTATACACAGGTGTGATGAGGTAGGTGGTGAGTCTTACCACTTGTATTAATCCAAGTTGGATGGATACATAGCAAGCTGTAAAGTCGTCATCATAGCCTTGATCCACAAGAAACACCCCTTGAAGGTGGAGGGTCTTGTCTTTCCGCCAAGCAAAACCAGTGTCAAAGACCTTGTCGATGACAAGCTCCGCCACTTCACTTGGTAGACGACGTAGAATCCATGCTGCTGTTTCTAGTTCCTGGCTCATGAGATGAGAGTGAGGTATAGAAAGACTTTGGAGGATTTACCCTTTTGTTTTGGAGACGGAGTGATTGTCGGCGCTGGAAAATGTTACCCTTGAATCTTTTGGTGCAAGGGAGAGGGAGGGACCACGTGTTCGTAGTAGCCTCCTCAAGTTGTGAAGGCTTGTTATGGGCGTAGGTGGAATAGGTGGCAAAGATGTGGACATAGATGTAGAGAAGCCTGATGCTATTTGAAAGCCTACTAATGTGAGAACGCCTGTGCGGATGTCGAGGGAGAAAATGATGGCTTTTTCTTCACTTTGGGTTGCACTCATGTCGAAGGTGCGGTTTTTGGCTACAATGTGAGCATGATGCAGCTTGTGCCTTGCTTTTACGCTTGCGGGGATGATGAGAAATGTAAACAATTTGAGTAGGGAAAGAGGGTCTTATCACCTCTTCTATGCTAACAATACAACACCCTAGCAAGAGTGTCTTGATGACTTGAGTCAAACCTTCTTGAAGCTCCTCCTCTTCAGTGGTCCAATTAGAGAATTCAAGAAGCCACTCGTCCATGAAGAGAAGTAAACATGTTAGCCTTGTAAACTGAAGGTTTCAAGAGGCCTCCTCAGTGGGGGCACCAAATGAGAGGCGGAAGTGAAAAAAATAGACCCGGTGGCCTCTACACCAAGACTATGCACAATGGCCTCATCATGGGGAATACGCAATAGGGGCACCACCTAGCAAGATATGCGGCTAGGACGCATACATATACACAATGAAACATTCCATGGAAAACAGTTTCAAAATCCACACCCAAATGTGGAATGGGGTGGTCGGAGAATAAGGTGAGAGGAGTGGTGAGTGAGTGAGAATGGGCTCGCTACTCGTGCATGTAGTAAGGAAGATAACGAGGTCATGGATACATGCAAGTATGCTCACTTCTCATACAAAAGGTGGCGAATCCGCACACCTCAAGATGGAAGTAGCAAGATGATAGGAATATAAGAGGGAGAGAGAGTGTGTGTGTATGGTGGCAAATCCGCACACCTTAACATAAGCAGAAAAAAAAAATGGCAAGGAACAAGCATATACCATACTCACAATGAGATGTATCCAAAGCGACACAAAGTATGGCACCAAGATGGAGTGTGTTGATTGCTTGCAAAAGATGAATACAATACGTAGCGTATGACAGGAAAATGAGAAGGGAACAAGATCGTAGGAGGCATAATGCAGAGATGGGAGTTGATGGCGAGGAATATCATGAGTGTGTCCACCCTTCTTCTTCTTGAAATTGTGCCTTCAACCCTTAACACTAGAATGGTAACCGTACAGAACATAAAAGTGTCCTTTCAGGGTTTTGGGAAAAAATTCCAAAACCATAGTAGATCCACTCATTTTGAAAAATTCTTTCATGAGCTTGTAGTTCAATAACTACTACATATGGAAAAAATGAGAAACTTGTAATTTTTCTCATCCCTTGGTCACTACAAGCCTCCAAAGTTGATGGACCAGTGCATTTTGCCCAAAACAGCAATTTCTTACGGTTGATTGCATATAAATAAGAGTGGAGATTTTTGTAGGACATGAGATAAAATGCCCCGTTAACTTCAATGGGTTGGTGACCAAAACATATGGTTGCTTTTACCTCACTAATTTTTTTTTGGGCAAAAAAAATAGGTACAAAAAAGTTGCATTTTTGCCATTTTGCGGACCTATCATCAAAGTTTCTATAGTCACGCTACATACAGATACTATATACATGTTTTCTTAGTTCCCTTTGGGCCTCTGGATTCAAAAGGAGCCATGAAGCATGTCAAAAGGATAATGGATCTCTTACAATTGGAACCTTGGGGGCAATGATAAAGTGCTAAATACAGCAAACATGAAAAAATTGGGTTTAGCATTATGACCTCTAGAAACCCATAGAAACTACTGAATATCTAGCCAAGTTTTTCGTCTATGATTAGATATGGTTACTACCTACAAAATACACACAATTGGCCTAAGAAACTAGCAATATTGAGAAAGTTATACTTGCTACTCTAAAATGTATCATATTCTTCAGCAATCAAAAAACTCAACCATCATCATATACTATGCTATATATCATATTAGGTCCCCCAAAACTCAAGGAAGATTAGATTTATGTTATACATTACACTTACACAATCAAAATTGAATTTGGATATCAAGAAAGCCACCAAAAAAATCATAAAAGTGCTAATTTTGGCTACAAAACAGGATTATGCAATTCTTGTAAATTGGTCATAACTTTCAATTTTAACACTTGGCTCTCCCTACAAGCATCAAAACATGTTGATAACTATGAGGGCCTAACCTCTAGCCATCTAAACCTCACAAACATGAAGTTTAGAGTGGTATAGTTGCCAAAAATTGAAAAAAAGCCAAAAATAGGACCCGTTTTTTCACACAGTTTAGGTTCAAAAATGTTGTGCAAGAGTAAGGTTAATGGTGAGATCGATACTATAAAAAAAATGCTAAGTTTTCTTCAGATCATAAGGCAACTTTGTGGATATATAGCACCTAATAATTCATTTTCATACTCTTCAAATAATTCAAGCAAAATGGTCACTTAACAGGACACAAAAGTGTCCAAGGACATAAAAGTGTCCTGTTACCATTCTAGTGTTAATTACAAGTGGTGTGGAGGTGTGGTGCTCATCTTTTGTGCATGGTGATGGTGATGATGATGGTGTTGTGATTATGTGATTAGGGTTCATGCTACAAGCATGTAGCACAAGAGTGTGTATGGATAGGTGTGTGTGTGTGTGTGTGTGTGTGTGTATTTTAGTGAGCTCTCATGGCCTCCTTATATAGGGAAGGAGGGGAGGATTTAGCAATATTTCTATTTGAGGTGAGTGTCCCACTTTGGTGAGTAGGAAAATGGGGTGCATGTGACTGTGGCTCCCATCTTGTCTCCTCATTATTTAAAATACCAGAGTCAATAGAGAGAGAAGATGAGAGAATGTGGGTAGGATGTAGAGGATAGGAGATATTTACAGTAGTCTAGCTTTGGCTAGACATAAGCTTATTAGGGAGAGAAGAGAGAGGTAAGAAATTTACAAGAGAGATTGTCAAAGGTGGATAGTTGTTGATGAGGATGGATCCTCCAAAAATGGTGATAGAATCACTCTATACTTGCCAAGATCTCATTAAAAGAGCCTTGTCTCTTGTAATCATGCTTGAAGACTTGTAGAACCATAGCCATTCTAGAGGGAAGAAAATTGGGGATGGCCTGTTTCACCATTACACGAGAAAACTCGGGTCCACTACAAAAATCATATCTCCGTGTTCATAACTCAAAAAATTCTGAAAAAAATTGAGCTAAAAGTTGAGATCACGAGCTACATCTTTCATGTTGAACGCTCCTTCAGATTCGGGGTTCTTCTCTACTTAAAAAATTGAGCCAAATAATGTATTATTTGTGGCTGCAAAGGTCTTTTGGTGGTCCCCTTTGAGTGGACTTCTCTCTTGCCTTCAAGTGTAAGCTCCTTCATGTGTATGAAAACATGACCTAGAGTTTTGAAAAGATTGGCAATCATCTAGATAGAGGTATTATTGAAATTTGAAAGTGGGGTTGAGGTTTGAAAATGAAAACTAGTGAATAAAATATTTGGTAGGGTGGAATAATATATATACATGAAAAATATATTAGAAAATACTAAACTATATAATGTAATTTATATATATTTAATATTTAAGGTCAAAAGAGATATCAACAAAGAAAGCTTACTTATTTATGCTACATCGTGATTGATTAGCATAAGTCTTATTTATTTAATAAAGGCTAAAACTTTTGTGAAAAAGGGAAGAAAAATCAAAAGTAACTTATATAATAGGAAATATTTTGGTAAAAGGGTAAAGATATATGGGGGGGTTCCCATGCATGGAAAAGCTTGCCTCACTTGCATCGGCCTTACGTGTCTCCCTGGCTTCCACCCACTTTGTTACATAGTCAGTCGCAACGATAATATATCGAGATTGAGTGCTACGAGCTGCCGGACTAGTTGGGCCTACAAAATCCAAACCCCATTTTTCAAATGGTTGAGTCACTTTAACAGGATGTAAGGGCATCCTATCCTTTCGTTGAGTGATCTTGTAACGTTGGCATTCATCACATCCTTTTGCAAAAAGTGATGCATCCTTAAATAAGGTTGGCCACCAATAGCCTGATTGCAACACCTTTCTAGCTATTAGTTCCCCTGAGAAATGTCCTCCGGCTATACCCATGTGGGCTTCTTGCAGTATGTACAAATACTCATCCTCACGGGCACAACGTCTCAGAATATCGTCCTTCCCTAGCCTATAGAGAGTTCCTGCAATGAGAGAGTAAGGTTCACATTCTTTTAACAGTTTTAGAGCTATGTCCTTATGAAGCTCTTTGGGTGGAAAACCATTAATTAGAAAGTTCACAATCTTCTCACTCCATTCAGGTATGGTTTCGACTAGGAATAGAGAAGTATCGGGTAATTCATCATCGACTCCAGTAGGGGCTTCACCATTGGGTATGCGAGACAAATGATCCACCATGACATGTCTTTTACCAGGTCTCACCACAATGGTAAAATCAAACTCAAGGAGAATTAGCAACCATCGTGTAATTCTTCCCATGGAACAAGGTTTATTTACGAGATACAACAAGGCTTGATGATCAACATAGAAAACAAACTTGTTGGCCAGAAGGTAGTAGCGAAATTTCTTCACTGCATAAGTCATACCTAAACCTTCTCGCTCTGTAGTGGTGTAGTTTCTCTCGGCATCATTCAATTGACGACTTGCAAAGCTGTTGGGGTAGTCCAATTTATGTTCTCCTGGTTGAGCTAGAACACACCCAATAGCAAAGTTTGAGGCATCAATATGCACATGGAAAATTACATTCCAATCGGGCACTCATAGAATAGGAGCGCTAGTCAAGGTCTTTTTCAATGACTCATAAGCATAGTCACACTCCGCAGTCCAGTGGAACTCAATAAGAAGCCTATACAAAGGACGAGCTATCTCGGCAAAGTTTAAAATAACCGTCGGTAATAACCAACATGGCCCATGAATCTTTGAACTCCCTTATAGTTTGTAGGTGGTGGCAATTCAGCGATGGCTTTAATTTTGCTCTCATTTGTGGAAATCCCATTTTTGGACACTTTATGCCCTAAAATGACTCCATGTTTAACCCAAAATTGTCATTTGAAAGGATTTAAGGAGATGTGATACAATCTGCACTTCTCAAACACTTTTCGGAAGCATGATAGATGTTCTTTCCAAGAGGAATAAACACAAAGGTCATCTAAGAAAGCTTCGCAAAACTCCCGCAAATATTCTCTAAAAGCAGTGTTTCTTAATCTTTGAAAGGTAGCAGGGGCATTGGTTAAGCCAAAGGCCATAACACGGAACGCAAACACTCCAGATTCGGTTATAAAGGTTGTTTTAGCTTGGTCCTCTAGCGCAATTGTGATTTGATTGTAGACAAAGTACCCATCTAAAAAGCTATAAGCTTCCTTCCCTGCAACTCTTTCAAGCACATGTTCCGAATATGGCAAGGGGTAATGGTCCTTGTTAAGAAAATAAGACATAGCTAAATAGATTTTTGAGTAGATTACTTAATGGAGAGAGATAGATTTCACACACAAGAGATTATAGAGTAGAGAGAGAGAGAGAGAGAGAGAGAGAGAGAGAGTATACATGATATACGTGGTTCACTCAATGTGGGCTACGTCCACGGGAAAGTAGCCATTCAATGGCTTTAGCACTTCAAAAAAAGAAGTAGTTTACAAAGGGATTAAACCCTTGATAGAGCTCCCGCCTTGCTTCACTCTCACCACCTCACACTCACCTTGTTGCATCAACTTCACACTATGAAATGTGTGTAGAAATGGCCTCCTTTTATAGGCCAAAAGGGCTGCCCTCTCTTATGAGAGACAGCCATGTGTAACCACCCTTGTGCGAATAACTCCAAATCGGACCCTCCAATCTGCCCATGTGTGGCCGCCCTTGAGAAGACAAGTCCGCTTTTGAATTCGGCCACCAGCCATTGAATTCGGCCACCGGCCATCGGCCATTGACTTCCTACCACCGGCCACCGGCCATTGACTTCCGACCACCGGCCACCGGCCATTGACTACCGGCCATCGGCCAACCGACCGATTGTTTTCCGACCACTTTCCGGCCGCCGTCCGGCCATAATATTCCGGCGAAAAGAAAGTCTCGGGGGCCTCCGGCCTTGAGGCCTCTAAAGTTGCCCCTGATTCTTGTCCGTGAAAATTTTGGTTTCCGGTGAGTGATTTTCCTTCACGCACGCTGGCTCTCCTCATAATGGGGGCCTTACAAATGTGCGCTTTTACCATAGAAAATTACAAGGGTAAATCAGGCTCCATACTTAGCAATCTCCCACTTGGAGACTGATCTCCAAACCAAACCTGTGACTGCTTTCCATTCTGGCTTCTTATCCTTGAATGCCGATTGAAGATGAGAAAAAGCTCAACTTCTCCTTGTTGACCACCTTTGTAAACATGTCTGCAGGATTTTCACTTGTATGCACCTTTCCTAGCTTTAGCTGTCCCTCTTCCAAAAGAGTGCGTATGAAGTGATATCTCACCTCAATGTGCTTTGTCCTTGAATGAAAGGTTGAGTTCTTCGCAAGATGGATAGCGCTTTGGCTATCACTGTACAAGACACAATTGTCTTGTTTGAATCCAAGCTCTTCTAAGAATCTGTGAAGCCACATAATTTCTTTGCTTGCCTTCGTCATTGCTACATACTCTGCTTCCGTGGTAGAAAGTGAAACCACTTTCTGCAGCTTTGAAGCCTAGCTTACTGCTGTGCCTCCAACCGTGAACACATAGCCAGTAGTGCTCCTTCGAGTATCTTTGTCACCTGCCATATCTGCATCAGCATACCCTTCTAGAAAAATATCAGTTCCTCCAAAATACAAAGCATTTGTTGTTGTCCCTTTTAGATACCTAAGTATCCACTTCACAGCTTGCCAATGCTCTTTACCTGGGTTGTCCATGAACCTACTCACAACTCCCACTGCATGTGCAATGTCTGGCCTTGTCTAGACCATAGCATACATTAGAGAACCTACCGCTGTAGCATATGGAACTTTAGACATATAGGCTATCTCCTCTTGTGCTTTGGACACATATCCTTCGTTAGTTTAAAATGACCAGCCAAAGGTGTAGAAATTGGTTTTTCGTTTTGCATTGCAAACCTTTCTAGTACCTTATTGATGTAATCTTCTTGAGATAGCTTTATTGTCTTCTTCGTCCTGTCCCTTGATATTTTCATACCAAGTATCCTCTTTGCAGCACCTAAATCTTTCATTGAAAAAGATTTGGACAGCTCTTCTTTTAGGTCTTTGATGTCCTGCATGTTAGCACTTGCAATCAACATGTCATCAACATACAACATTAGGATGATGAATTTCCCATCTCCCAAATTCTTCGTGTAGACGCAGTGATCCGAGTTGCATCTTGTGAATCCATGATCCAACATCCATCGATCAAACTTCAAGTACCATTGTCTTGATGCTTGCTTTAAACCATACAAGCTCTTCTTTAATCTGCAAACCATTTTCTCCTTACCTTTTACTTCATACCCCTTTGGTTGAAGCATGTAGATTTCCTCCTCTAAGTCACCGTGAGGGAATGCCATATTTACATCCATTTGCTCAAGATCTAGATCATGAGCAGCCACAAGGCTTAAGACAAGCCTAATTGAGTTTATTTTTACAACAGGAGAAAATATTTCATTGAAGTCAATACCTTTCTTTTGAGAAAACCCTTTTACCACAAGCCTAGACTTGTACCTTTTCTTCCCACCTTCTTCTTCCTTCACCTTGTACACCCATTTGTTTTGAAGTGCCCGCTTACCTTTAGGAAACTCAACCAACTCCCATGTTTGGTTGCGATGTAGTGAGTCCATCTCCACTTGCATGCTCTTCGTCCATTCTTCTTTGGATTCATGTTGCATAGCTTCTTAGTATGATTCCGGCTCTCCAAAATCTGAGATCAAGAGATGGTTGAAGGAACAAACCTTTCTGGAGGTCTACTTGCTCTTGTAGATCTTCGGAGAATAGGTTGAGGCTCCTCATTTGGTTGACGTTGTTGCACATTGTCACCGTTTGCAGTCCTTGAGTCTTCACCGTCCTCAAGCTCCATGTACTCATCACCTTTTTCTTTTGTTTGTTTTCTTTCCAAGTAATCTTTGTACATATTTTGTTTGTTAAAAATTACATCCCTACTCCTTAAGATTTTACCATCTTCAGGATTCCATAGGCGATACCCAAAGTCACCTTCTCCATAGCCAATGAAGAAACACTTTTTGGACTTTGCATCTAGCTTTGATCTTAGGCTTCTATCTATGTGCATGAAAGACTCACACCCAAACACTTTGAGAAATGCATAATTCACCGGTTTACCTGTCCATGCCTCTTCTGGAACTCCCCCATCCAATGCCGTTGAGGGTGACCGGTTGATTAAGTACACAGACGTACTTACAGCTTTCGCCCAAAGCTCAAGCGGTAGGCCTGCATGTAGCCGCATGCTTCGTGCTCGCTCCATGATTGTCCTGTTCATCCTTTCCGAAATACCATTTTGTTGAGGTGTCCTTGGGGTTGTCCTTTGCCTCCGAATGCCATTGCTAGCACAAAAGCTTTCAAAATCTTGGCTGCAATATTCACCTCCATTGTCGGATCTGAGGCATTTAACCTTGGTACATGTTTCATTCTCCACAAAGGCTTTCCACCTTTGAAATATGGAAAATACATCGGATTTATTCTTCATGACATAAACCCATGTTTTTCTAGTCGCATCGTCTATGAATGTTACATAGTACAATGAGCCACCAAGTGATGGTATACTTGCTGGACCCCAAACATCAGAATGAACCAACTCAAGTTTTTTTATTTTTCTTTCATTTCCTGATTTTTGAAATTTTACCCTCTTTTGTTTACCATAAACACAATCTTCACAGAACTCTAAGTCCACTTCTTTCAAACCTGGTAGAAGCTTCTTTGTTTGAAGGATTTGCATTCCTTTGGCACTCATATGCCCAAGCCGGTAGTGCCACACTGCACTGCCAACTTCTGTAGTTGCTGCACAAGCTGAAGGTTGCGTGCTAACAGTACACAAGTAAAGTGTACCGAACTTTTCTCCCTTGGCAACCACCAAAGATCCCTTTGAGATCTTCCACTGTTTGTTTCCGAATGCAATGTTGTGACCTTCATCGTCCAATTGTCCTGTAGAGATTAAATTTTTGCGAAGAGAAGGAACATGCCTAACATCTTTAAGCTTCCATTCATTTCCGTTAGCAGTTTTGACAGAAACTGTACCTTTGTCGACAATCTCACAAGCTTCATCATCTCCCAAGTATACATACCCAAAATTACCTTTGGTGTAGTCTTGGAAATGTTGCTTGTGTGGTGTCGTATGGAATGAAGCCCCGAAATCTACTATCCAAGAATTAGACACATTGTCTAATGAGATAATTAGAGCATCTTGCTCTACTTTACCTGCCACATTGGCCTCCGATGTTGGCTGGTTGTCTTGAGACTCTGTCTCCTTCTTCTTCTTGGACCAGCAATCCTTCTTGACGTGGCCCTTATTGCCGCAGTTCCAACATTCAAGAACTAACTTTGGGCGTGACTTGCTCCGTCTTGAGTGATCACGACCCTTTTGGCTTTTGAACCTCTCCTTAGGCCTTCCTCTTGTTTCCACTGACAATGCAGCACTTGATGATTCTCCTGTGCTTATCCTTCGTATTTCCTCGCTTAGGAGAACACCCACAACATCATCAAACTTAAGAGTATTTGTACCAGAGATAGAATTACTTACAGCCATCACAAGGCTGTCCCAACTAGCCGGTAGAGATGATAGTATAAGGAGAGCTCGCACTTCGTCATTGAAATTGATTTTTACCGATCGAAGTTGACTTATGTTTGTGTTAAAGTCATTTAGGTGTTCTGCAACTGAACCATTCTCTGCCATCTTTAGATTGAACAAGCGCTTCATAAGAAATACCTTATTGGATGCCGATGGTTTCTCGTAGAAGTCGTCAAGTGACTTCATCAAGTCCTCCATGGTCTTCATCTCTGAAACATTGAAGGCCACCGTTGACGCCAAGCTTAACCGGATTGTTCCCAGTGCCTTTCGATCAAGGACAATCCATGCTTCATCTGCCATTGTTGCGGGATTCTTTGCAAGACCACCTAGTGGCAAATAGAGGTCCTTCTGGTAGAGATAGTCTTCAATCTGCATCTTCCAATGTTGGTAGTTTTTGTCGTTGAGCTTCTCAATCTTGAGCTTCCCTTCCTCCGCCATAACTCCCACTCAATTCAAGGAATCCTTTCCTTGAGATAATTTAGCTATGAGCAAACCTTGCTCTGATACCAGTTGTTAAGAAAATAAGACGTAGCTAAATAGATTTTTGAGTAGATTACTTAATGGAGAGAGATAGATTTCACACACAAGAGATTATAGAGTAGAGAGAGAGAGAGAGAGAGAGAGAGAGAGAGAGTACACACGATATACGTGGTTCACCCAATGTGGGCTACGTCCACGGGAAAGCAGCCATTCAATGGCTTTAGCACTTCAAAAAAAGTAGTTTACAAAGGGATTAAACCCTTGATAGAGCTCCCGCCTTGCTTCACTCTCACCACCTCACACTCACCTTGTTGCATCAACTTCACACTATGAAATGTGTGTAGAAATGGCCTCCTTTTATAGGCTAAAAGGGCTGCCCTCTCTTATGAGAGACAGCCATGTGTAGCTGCCCTTGTGCGAATAACTCCAAATTGGACCCTCCAATCCGCCCATGTGTGGCCGCCCTTGAGAAGACAAGTCCGCTTTTGAATTCGGCCAGCGGCCATTGAATTTGGCCACCGGCCATTGACTTCCGACCACCGGCCATCGGCCATTGACTACCGGCCACCAGCCAACCGACCGATTGTTTTCCGACCACTTTTCGGTCGCCGGCCGGCCATAATATTCCGGCGAAAGGAATATTCCAGCGAAAAGAAAGTCGCGGGGGCCTTCGGCCTTGAGGCCTCTAAAGTTGCCCCTGATTCTTGTCCGTGAAAATTTTGGTTTCCGGTGAGTGATTTTCCTTCACGCACGCTGGCTCTCCTCATAATGGGGGCCTTACAAATGTGCGCTTTTACCACAGAAAATTACAAGGGTAAATCAGGTTCCACACTTAACAGTCCCTTCTAGTGGCGGCATTGACCTTCTTGAGATCTACGCACACTCTGAGTTTCCCATTCTTTTTTGGCACAATCACTATTGGAGACACCCATTCTGCGTGCTCAATAGGGTATATGAATCCACATTCCACAAGATTTTCAATCTCTTCTTGAACGATCTTTGCATATTTAGGATTCATTGGGTAGGGTCGTTCCTGAACTGGTTTAGCCATGCTATTCATAGGGATTGTGTGTTGCACTACGAAAGCTGGAACACCTTTCATATCATGATAAGTCCAGGCAAATATATCCATGAATTCCTTGAGAAGTTCTTTAAGTACACACTCCTCAGTCTCGGTCAGATCTTGGGCAATGAAAACAGGTTTAGACTCTTCTCCTGGGTAACTCTATTTCCTTAACTATAGCGGGACCATCATAGACTCCATTGCTTCCATCGATAGGTTTTCTTTGAACCTTTGTATACACAACCTTTCGTTCCTCTGTGGTATAGGATTTGAAATGTTCAGGTGCAGGGTGTAAGTATGAGGGGTCCTGTTGTTCTGTGGACTATGATTTAACTTCTGATTCCTTTTGTTGTTGAGCTAACTCTCGATTTTGTCATCTCCTTACGATACGGCTCAACCTTGGCTTCTCTGTAGCCTCTAGTTGTGCGATGTCAATGGGTTGTGGACTACACCACATAATGCTTTGAAGGTATTCACCCCAATTATCTACCAACTTTCGATGAGCATCACATGCCCCTATATAATTAAGCCATTCTGCGATAGATTTCTTTTCATTTATTCTAGCACGCACATTTGCTCGATATTGTCGCCTCTTATATCTCTTACTCTTCTTGTTTAATTCTTGATTACGGTCAATTTCTAGTGAAGACTCACTAGATGAATCACTACTTGTGTCTTCTGCTCCCTTGGATAGATTATCATCTAGGTTACCACTGGGCCCTGAATGGTTTGTCCCCACATTTGCACTAAAATTTAACTCAGATTCTTTTTCGTGAGAGTCAATTTCAATTGATGATTCTGACCCCAAATCGTGTGGGCTATAGTCTTGTGAGGCGCTACTGGTTTCAATGCCAGTCAAACTATCATCTTGTAGATCATCAGAAGATATATGCATTGCTTCTAGCATGTTTAAGGGTACAAGTGGTGGTATTTCATCCCCCTCAGGTGTTACCCAGGTCGTCCCCCTATTTCCCCAGGTGTCTATGGTTGCTGCTAGGTGGACCCAATCCACATTGTCCGACTCAGTCATCCCAGGTAGTACATCCATATAAGGAGAATCTTTCCCAACATTAGTGTCCGCTTTACACGTGTAACAATACTGCAATGGGGCCGAGTGAACTGTGGTGTCAGATCTATGATCAATTATAAACCTGTTTCCTAGAGGATGTGCTCGACCCGTCACAAGATCCACTTGAATGACAGAATCTTGGAACTGCAAGTAGACATGGTTTTTAGACCAGTCATGCACCATTTTTGCTTCCCTCATGAAAGGATGTCCTAAGATCATCTCCGATACCATAGTGTGTTTGGAGAAATCCATAACAATAAAGGTAATCCTTATTTTATGTCCAAAGACCTTGATCTTGAGATCTTCTAGCATCCCAATAGGTTTAACAATAGATCCATTGGCCATCTTCACTACTATGGTTGTGGTCGCAAGGTGAGGTCTTCCCATAGTTTCCCAGCAATTTTTAGTCACAATGCTAACCCCAATGCCACCATCAAGGATTCCCTTCATAGTTAATCCCTTAGTAGTGATTGGTATGGTTGCATTGGATTCATCACCCTCAAAGTATTTTCCCAACTTGTTAACAGGTATTTCTATAACAAGGTTCTCATCTAGGTTGGGTTGTGGATCTAAGTGTTCCTCCTCTATTGGCATCTCTGCAGCTCCATCCATCTGTGCAAATTGTGGTATTCCAAACTTCAGTTCTCCATTGAGGAAGGCTCGAAGAGCTGAGACTAGCTCGGGGTCTTTATATAGTTTGGACATGATGGTGGTTCTGACTTCTGAAGACATGAAATCCATCAATTTGGCAATGTTTAACGGCACCTTTTGGCCTTGAGTCCCTTGACGTGGGGAAGATGGGATCTCCATTTCTTCGATAGGATCAGGTAGTCTCTCTGTAAACATTCTTTCCATCAAGAAGTGAGTACGCCCACTTTCCCATGACTTTAAGTCACTTTCTTCTTGGATGACACTAGGTATGTCCAAGGATCTATGGACTTGGTGAGGTTGTTGTTGCTTAGGGAACACGGTGTCTGTAATCTGGATCTTCCTAGGTGTTGGTTCTAGATCCCTTTGGGTATCTTTTACCAAACTCCTTAATTGCTTGGTTTGCTCAATCTCCTCTATAGGGTTTGGGTAAGTTCCTATCTTCTTTTTGGATCCTAGCCATTGTGGCTCATGAAGATCTTCCTTGTTGGTTTCTATGTTAGTGGTCGTTTTGGTCTCCATGGTTTCACCTGAATCAGAATCTTCTTCAGCGTCATTCATATATACGGGGTCGTCACCAGTCCCTATGTTGTTCTTTGAACCGGGGTCTGACTTCGGTGCTTTTTGCGATCTCTTTCTTCGTGTTTTCTTCTTTTTTTGAGATTGGGCAATCAATGCCGTGTCTCTTTCCTCAAGAATATAATTTTGTTTTGGAGCATCGATCGTGTGAGTACGTTTATTGGTACCACAGGTGTACTTGGTGATGGCTCCTCGGTAACTTCAATCAAGTTTAATGGCGTGATCTTCGGTGCATTTGGATTATTTGGACATTGGGCAATCAAATGATCTATGCCACATCGATTACACATGAGTGCTGGCATTGTAGACGTGCTCGCTTGATTGGTTTGCATTAGTGTGGCGTTCTTTTGTAGCCTAATAGGACACTCGGCTACACGATGTGGGCCTCCACACTCATAGCATTGAAGAGGTGGTCTCTTAGCAGTGTAGTTGATATTTTGACCTCTTGCCGCAAGAGCAGCTACTTGATATACAGGTTTGACTTGTCCCCAATAGTCCTCCATGTAGTATTGTGGAATTTCTTCAAGCACATCCATCCCATAGGCAATATTAGGATCTATATCTTCCTCACAGCCTTCCAAACAAGCAATAGATGACTCACAACCCACTTGATTCACAGAAGTGATTCTCGGATGTGGTGGTTGCGGTCCTAGCATTGGAGGTGGTAAGGGTGTTGTTTGAACAACACTTTGGGCCCTAGGGACCATATGTTGTGATGTTTGTTCAAGAGGTGGGGCCGGCATCAATGCAGGCACTCGAGGTGTGTCCGTCCATGCTAAGGTTGGTCTATTGGCCATCGTACGCTTAAAATACTATGCAATCCTTAGCTTGATGACCATACCTTCCACATGCATTGCAGTTCCCATTGAATTTTACTCTAAAAGTAGGGCATTCACTGGTACTATGTGGTCCATAGCATACTGAGCACCATTGCTGCTCCCTTCTTGGATACATATGATTGTTTTGCGGAGCACGATTGTCTCTAAGACTCTCTTGAATAGCCTTGGTGAGATCTGCTAAAGTCATATCAGATATCTTTGGCTCCGTAGCAATAGGCTTTAGGGTCATTGGCCGATGCCCTGATGCTTGCGAGCTAATAGATTTAGTCTCAACACACACTCTTTCTCCTTGAATCATTAGATTATCCTCCAATTGGATCGCATTGGTGGTGACTGCTTCCCAAGTGGTGATACCTCTAATGACTAGGCCATTGTAGATATCCTCATGTCGTAATCCCCTAATGAATCTATCAAGAAATTGGTTATTGTTGAAGTGCTCATTTGGATTACAACGAGAATTCAAATGCTTCAAGCGACTTATAAAGTCTCTCACTGACTGTCCTTTCTCTCGTTGGGCTTTCTGGAGTTGAGAGGCTACACCCCAAAGTACTCCCTCTCGTATGTATTCTTTTAAGAACAGTCTCCTAAGAGTAGGGTAAATCGTTTTTTCTTCCACCCTTAGGGTTCTATACCAATCCCTAGCCTTCCCACTTAAGGTTAGGCTTAAAGCATTGCTCTTATGTAGGTCATTGTGTTCTCCTAGAGAATCGCATATTTGTTCAAACACTTCAATATGCTTTCTCACATCCCTGTCTCCACTAAATTTTTGTGTGAGCTTGGCTATTTGTACTGCCTTACTTCTAGGCTCTCTATCAGGCACGTTACTCATATTCTCAGCAATAGATCGACCAATAGCTTGAGCAAATGTTGCCAAGTCACCTAAATGAGCAGGCACCGTGGGTGAAGGTGCTCCAGAGACTACATGTGGAGTAGGTATTGGCATTGGGCTTGGCGCATAGGAAGCCCTTGGGTTCCACGTTGGGTATGATGTTGTACCATGTGGTGGTCCATAGTTCATATGAGTGGCCCTAGGCATAGCAGACGTCGGATGTGACATGCTAATGCTAGCCGGTATAGTCCCATGGAAATAAGAACTTGTGTATTGTGGTTGTGGAGCATAGGTAGTTGAAACAATGGGAGGGGTAGGGATTACATGAGTACATGGACCCATAGGTGCATATGATTGGTACACACTTGTAGGTATTATTGCAGGCATTGAGCTTCCATGTAGTGGTGCTTTACTAACAAATGAGGTCCATGGTGTGTTTCTTGGCATGCCCATCATTGGGGTAGGCATGGTATCCGTGGTGTCATCCAGGGAAAGATGAGCTAGACTTGGAAAAGTGAAGCTATCACTTGTGGGCTCAGATTGCATTGAGATCCCTGGCGAAACAACATATGTGGGATCGATGGGACTCACTGGGAGAGTCTCCATTTGTGATAGAGTGGGTTGTTTCCCTTTGCCCGTGTCTAAAAATTGCATAGGACCCGTCGAAGGTATGTCCATTCCTCGATTTTGCCTCTCGAACTGGATAATCCTATGGATGACATTGCAGATCATGTGTTGTTGTTCCTCTAGACTAGTGGCACTAGATGTGGATTGTACAGCGTCTAACCAACCCACATGGTATGTGTAGCCCATGCATAGGTCGGTCAAAGTCTCCGTGTGTAGGTCATATTCCCAATTTTCATTGAGAAATACCCTCTCCAAACTTGGTGTACTAGAGGGTTGCCGTGAGGTGGATGCAAGGTTGCTTCCCGTGTTTTCACTTTTAGTCACCGCTACCTTAGAGGTGACTTTGGAAGGTGGTAGCTCGGTAGGGCCCTCATTAAATGAGGTAGTTAGAATGTCCACGTGGACACTCTGAGGGAGTGTGGGGTCTACAGGAGATGTGAATGGTGATTCTACTTCCCCACCCCCTTCGTTTACTTCACTAGCTGTAGGTTCAGAGCGCGCAGCTCTACTAAAAGTTTCCATCAAACGGCTAAAAACACTAGTTCCAGGTTGTTGGGCCCAACTAGGTATGGTTTCATTTGTTCCCCCGGGGCTTTGTGTAAGATGCTCTTCCATAATATCGTAGTCAGAGGAAGAGTCGCTAGCCACTATATTTGGGTCTTGGGTTGCACTCCCTTGGGTCCCTGCCGAGGGCGTAGACCCTAGCGTGGAAGGATAGTGGGTACCCCCGTAAATCGAAGCACTAGCTAGTTGTTCGGACTCTAGCACATGACCAGAGCATAGATACATGTGCTTTGGGCGCCCTACAAGTGTCAGCAAGTACCCTCAAAGGTTACTTGCTTTGTTTTGTGGGTGTTTTGCACCTCGTTTTCTACTTGATTTTTTCTTGTTTTTGATGTTTTTTGAGGTTCAAAAAATGGATTGGGACGTGCGATAGCTCGAAACAAGCATATCGCTTAGGAGATCTAGGCGCACTTTACAGAACACTGTTTGACTATCAGAAGCTCCCAAAGTCCCTAAAACAGTCAATTTCTCCTAGTTTCTACTTGGGCACATGGCTTAAAATAGAAAGTTGAAGGGTGACTTGTGGAGGGAAAGGTGAAGGCTTTGCCCCACATGCTTTCTCCTTTCACTTGAGCACTAGCCTATATATAGTGAATAGCATTTACCTTATATCATAAGACCAAGACAAAGACCAAGCCCAAGCTCAAGCTCATCAACCGATCCCGATCTATCTTTTTGGGACAAACTTACAACCAAATTTTTGGGTGGAAATAAATATTCCCCTCACAAGAGAGCCTTGCGCATGAAACCTCACCCAGATTTTTATTTTTAATTTTTTACGTTTTTTTTACAATTGCTTTTTTTTTGTTTTTTTTAAAATGATAATGTTGGCGAAAACGTGCTGATCTGTGGTCCGTGAGACTGTTGCGCACTGAGCTGAACT
Organism: Adiantum capillus-veneris; assembly: GCF_014529385.1. Classification (NCBI taxonomy): domain Eukaryota; kingdom Viridiplantae; phylum Streptophyta; class Polypodiopsida; order Polypodiales; family Pteridaceae; genus Adiantum; species Adiantum capillus-veneris. The sequence continues at coordinate 43,280,891 of NC_140933.1, read as the reverse complement.
AAGTGCGGATAACAAGATCGTGCAAACCAGATCTGAGCCGTTCCGACTGTGCAGAATACAAATTGAACTAGATGTACCAAAAACGAACTGAATTGACTGTGTTGAACCGAACTGTAAGCAGAAATCGAAATGTGCAAACTTGCTGTGAGCTCAAACAGAACTGTGTGAGCTGCAGCAAAACTGTAAATAAACAGACCTTTCATATACTAACCCACAACACAAAACTCTTGCAAATCTACACCAGATCTGCGCACATAGTTGCCAGGCTTCTCTTTCTTCCTTCCTACTTAAGCTTAGTGACTCCACGGGGCAGCACAGAGTGCTTCCGGGAGCTTGGTGCAGGGCAACTCTCCGGCAGCGGCGCCAAAAATGTGCGCGTATGTCGCATGTGTCAATGCAAGGAACTTGCCGATACACCGTGTGCGAGCCACAAATGGCTCCAAGCACACAACAAGCCTAAACTAGTAATCTCAAAGAAGGCGATGGTGTGTCACTCACCGCTCTACGCTTGCTTCGTGGAGGATTCCTCGTCGCGAAGAAGAAGGAGACGCCAGTACGCCGCGCTCAACCGCCTCACCGCCGTCGTGCCGCCGCAATGCTCGATCGCACACCCTCTCTCTCTCTCTCTCTCTCTCTCTCTCACACACACACACACACACACACACACACACACACACACACACACACACACACACATACACACACACACACACACACACACACAAGGAGGTGAAGAAGAAGAAGATGGAGATGGAGATGGAGCAAGAGCACTCTTCTATTGCACAAATGAGAGAATGGGTCAATTTTAGGTTTAGGTGACTTTTATATGAGCTCGCCCCATTCACATTTGGGCGCCCATGCTTAGCCAACTAACCCTTGCGTGTTCCAGTTAGAGTGCGCCTCTCATCGGCGATCACTCTACCCTTTTCCTATTGGACCGACAAGCCCGGTGCCTGACTCTACTAAATAAATAATACGGCGTCCGTCGTAGGCGATAGGGTGTCCGTGAGCCACGAGGGTTAACATGCATGAGCTAACTCCAAGCCTACTGTGTAGCTCAAGTCTGGCCTCGTGATAGTCAAGTAGATTAGACTACCCACAATCTTTTTGTACATCTTGACATCCTCAACAACATCACCCTTCTCTGCACTCAGCTTTGCATTCACATCCAAGGGAATAGAAATTGGCTTACAATCAGCCATACCATACTTTGACAACATGTCCAAAGCATATTGTCTCTGTGACAGCCATACACCCTCTGGAGTCTTGATCACCTCAATGCCAAGAAAGTAGCGCAACTCGCCCAAATATTTCATTTCAAACTGTTGTTTGAGAAGACCTTTCACATGGTCAATCTCCATAGCATTGTCACCCACAATAATAAGGTCATCTACATATATGGTAATGACCACAATCCCCACATCACTCTCACGTACATAGAGTGAATGATCAACATGAGCTCTCCTAAACCCAATATTGACAAGATACTTGGCAATCCTGTCATACCATGCTCTAGAGTCCTGCTTCAAACTATACAAAGCTTTGAGAAGTCTGCATACATAATCTGGGTAACCTGGATCGACATAACCAGGTGATTGATACATATACACTTCCTCTTGCAACTCACCATTCAAGAAGGCATTCTTTACATCCATTTGATGCATAATCCATCCTCTAGATGCAGCCACTGCTATGACAGCTCTCACAGTCGTCATCTTTGCCACTGGAGAAAATGTCTCCTCATAGTCTATGCCATACGTCTGTGCATAACCCTTTGCGACCAGCCTTGCCTTGTGACGCTCAATGTTACCATCAGCCTTATGCTTGGTTTTATACACCCATTTACAGCCAATAGCTTTCTTGCCACTTGGCAATGGCACCAACTCCCATGTGTCGTTTGCTTCCAATGCAGCCATCTCTTCATTCATTGCATCATCCCAATGCACATTTCCAACTGCATCCTCAAAACATGTGGACTCCATATCCTGTATCACCTTAGCCATGTAGGCTTGGTGATGCGCTAGATACCCATCATAAGTCAATTTCTGAACTAGATTTCTGACTCTGTTAGATCTGCGCGGTCCTGGGTCACTCCTTTGCCCTCTAGCATCTTCTTGTACTTTCCTTACACTAGGTGTCCTAACAGCCGAAATTCCAAATTCCTCATCAAGACTTTGTTCAGAACCATCTGAATCCATGTCTACATGTGAAAACCCTGATGATGCATCAGCCATAAAGGGAGGTTCATCTACCTTTTCCTTTCCTTTTCGTGATACATTCCCTGTACCTGTTGGTGGAGTAACCTGCGTACGTAGTCTACCATTCCATGGCTTCTCAACAGAGCCACGAGAAGAGGACTCTTGTGGTCCACTCAAAACCTGTGACTGTGGCCTCACATTTTGTACAACCACATCATCTTTTACATCAGCCCCAATAGTGCCATGTGCATTACTATACCACCTGCTCATCTCATCAAAGACTACATCTCTGCTCGCTCGTAATTCTCGTGTAGTAGGATTGTAGCACCTTTACCCCTTTTGTTTAAGGGAATATCCCACAAGAATACATTTCTATGCTTTAGGATCCAATTTCCTATGCAACTCGTTTGGTACATGCACATAAGCTATGCATCCAAACACTTTCAAGTGTGCCAAATCAGGCTTTGTACCTGTAAACTTTTCCTCAGGTGTTACATCATGCACCGCAGTTGTAGGTGTCCTGTTCATAATGTACACAGCATTATTTACAGCTTCAGCCCAGAAATGATGAGGCATGTTCTTCTCATTCATCAATGCACGTGCAACCTCTGCAATGTGCCTGTTTTTCCTTTCTGCGACCCCATTCTACTGTGGAGTATATCTGCATGTAAACTGCCTGCGTATACCATGCATTTGCAGAAAATCTGAAAAATCATTGGAGAAGTACTCTCCCCCTCCATCTGACCTCAATGTCTTGATTTGCATATCTGTCTCCTTCTCAATCATGACTTTGAAGTCCTGAAAGTGACCAAACACTTCACTTTTGTTACGCATGAAGTAGACCCATACTTTCCTTGTATGGTCATCAATGAAAGAGACATAATACCTGCAACCATGTATACTTGCAGTATCGGTTGGACCCCAAACATCTGTGTGCACCACCTCAAGTAGCTTTTTACATACATTGCGCTCATGTGGAATTGAGCCCTTTGACTGTTTTCCAAACTGGCATGCTGCACACACTTTATGCATACCATCAACCTTGAATTTGGGCAAACCTTTTACAATCTGTTTTGATTGCATGCTGCGCAATCTTTGCTCATTGACATAGCCAATGCGTTTGTTCCAAATTTCAACATCAGCCACAACACCTGTGCCCTGTGCAAATAATGCAGCTTTCACCTCAGGCATGTCTACATTCAGCGTAAACATTCTGCCCACACATTTTCCCTCTGTGATCAGCTTACAGCCATTCTGGAAATCTTCTACATAACAGCCATTTGGATTGAAGCGAACCTCCAAACCCTGCTCAACCATTTGTCCAACAGAAACAAGATTCTTTGTAATGTTTGGGACATGAAGTACATCTGCTAAGTACTTTGATTTCTCACTCTTTGTATTTAGAGGTATGTCCCCTACATGAGCAATGGGGTGAGCTGTGTCATCTCCTATCTGCACATAGCCTGACACATCTGGTTTGCGCATATCTCTCAACCACTCTCCACGAGACATCATGTGATTAGAGGCACCTGAATCCACATACCAAAGATCATCTTGGGTGGAATTCTTTCAGTCATTGTATTCATTACATGCTACATAACAAACATGCGCTCGCTTTTGCTCTCATCTGCATATCTGCTAGTAGATGCATAGTTGCCCTATTCTCTCTTTCCACTTGCTTTTCCCTTTGGACAGTCACGTGACATGTGACCTCTTTCACCACAAGTCCAACATTCTCTGCTATCTGCAGTATGTTGCTGCCTGCTTGATCCTGCACCACGTCCTCTTTGACTCCCCCTGCCTTGAGACTGGTTTCCCTTGCCACCTGTATTGTTTTGATTTGATTGACCTTCTTGAAATTGTCCCCTACAACCCCTTGGTCCTCGACCACGACCTCTACCTCTACCTCTGTTGGAGTTATAATAGAAGGCCTATTCAGAATTATTTATGCTATGAGAAGAAGATGTGTCAAGGTTCTTCTCCTCAAAAATAAGCATAGAAATCAAATCTTGGAACATGGGGATGTCGTCTCTTGTATTCATGGAAGACCTGAAATGTACATACTCATCTCCTAGACCATCCAAGCATGCACAGACAATGTCATCGTCTTCCACTGAGACTTTAATAGATCCAAGAGCCCTGATGATACTCTTGATCTTCAAAGCATAATCATTGATGGAGAGGTTGTTCCTCTTAACCTGATTTAGCTCCGACTTTAGTTGAAGCTTCCTGGCCTTGGTGTTCACCTCGAACACTCTGCCTAAGTTTTTCCATGCAATGGCGGGGGTTTCAGCATCCTGTAGATAGCCCATCATGCCATCTGTGATGCTCATAGAAAGCCAATACATCACTTTGCTCTGGCCTTGTTGCCAGTCCCTCAAAGCTTTCCTTTGTTCTATTGTAGCATTTGCCTCGGGAATATCTGGTTCCTTTTCATTGTCTCCTTCTACATATTCCCCATAACCTTTTCCTTTTAGGAAATTTGTTATTCTGAACTTCCATGCAGGGTAGTTATTTTTCTCAAGCTTCTCAGTGACAATCTAACTGAAACCGTCAGACATCTTTAAGCACTAAGACAAAATAGCTGCAATCTGCAAAAACCTGCAAATCTGTTGAACCTGCTATCGTGGTACCTGTAACGCTTTCTACACTCAAAGAGTGTTCACAATCAAGCGTACATACAACCACTGTACTTGTACAATAAATCTCTGTGTACTGCACTTTGGAGACCTGTTCAGAAACTTGTACGAAAACACCCAAAAAATTTTGCGCTACGCGGGGCGCTTTCGGCATCTGGTCGTGGATTGCGAACGAAGGGATTGTGATGCTCTTGCTCTCTTAGCCTCTCTTGCCTGCACCAGGCTCTGATACCATGTAAAGAAAGAGGATGCAAGAGAGCTACACAAGACAAGCACAAAGCACACAGAGATGGAAAGCTTCTTCTTCTTCTCACAGAAAAGAGAGTACAAAATGACTAAGTGCTAAAATTGAAAAATAGCACATATGTACATGCGGTCACTAAGTGTGAACTCGTTAGAAGCGTACTAGGCTGGCACTATAAGTGTAGTCCAGATGTAGAATCACTGGCAGAGATCCTCTGTGTCGGTCACCTAACGCGCCAGTGAGTAAATGTCGTAAGCGACCAAGACCCGTAGTGGATGCCATCTCAAGATGTAGAGCTCGACATCTCAACAATAAACAAAGTAGCTACACTCCATTCAAACTTTGACCTTCCAACAATAGAGAAAGGATTATTCAATAGAGCTAGCTTGGGCAGGTGGTGGACCTTCCAACCACCATGGGCTAAAACCTCCATAACATAATGATTAGTAGGTTGAGAAAGTGGTGGACCTCTACCCCAAACCATCCATGGTAGTAAACATAGTAGCTCAGCTCCATTCACACATTGACCTTGAAACAATAGAAATTTCTTCTTTCAAAAGATAGGTGGAGGGCCTTCAAACCACCTTGGGTTAAAACCTCCATAACACAATGTTTAGTAGGTTGGACAAGTGGTGGACCTCTACTTCAAACCATCCATGGTAGTAAACATAGTAGCTCCACTCCATTTTTTTACTGACCTTGAAATAATAGAGATAACTTCTTTTAATATATCTAGCTTGGACATGTGTGGACCTTCAATAAACCACCTTGGGTTAAATACTCCATAACATAATGGATAGTAGGTTGGATAAGTGGTGGACCTCTGTCCCAAATCTTCCATGCTAATAGACATAGTAGCTACACTCCATTTACACATTTACCTTGAAACAATGGAGATAGCTTGTTTGAGTAGAGTTAGCTTAGAGAGGTGGTGGACCTTCAATGGATAGTAGGTTGGATAAGTAGTGGACCTCTTCCCCAAACCTTCCATGCTAATAGACATAGTATTTTGGAGAACACAATGGATAGTAGGTTGGATAAGTGATGGACCTCTTCTTCCCCAAACCCTCCATGCTAATAGACATAGTAGCTACACTTTATTTACACATTGACCTTGAAACAATAGAGATAGCTTGTTCCAATAGAGCTAGCTTGGAGAGATGGTGGACCTTCAAACCACCTTGGGCTAAAGCGTCCATGACACAGTGGATAGTAGGTTGGACAAGTGGTGGACCTCTGCTTCAAACCATCCATGGTAGTAAACATAGTCGGTACACTCCATTCACACATTGACCTTGAAACAATAGAGATAGCCTATTCCAGTAGAGCTAGCTTGGAGAGGTGGTGGACCTTCAAACCACCTTGGGCTAAAGCTTCTATGACACAGTGGATAGTAGGTTGGACAAGTGGTGGACCTCTGCTTCAAACCATCCATGATAGTAAACATAGTAGGTACACTCCATTCACACATTGACCTTGAAACAATAGATATAGCTTGTTTTAGTAGAGTTAGCTTGGACAGGTGTTGGAACTTCAAACCACCTTGTGCTAAAGCCTCCATCACACAATTCATAGTAGGTTGGGCAGCTGGTGGACCTCTGTCCTAAACCATTCATGGTAGTAAACATAGTAGCTACACTCCATTGACACATTGACCTTGAAACAATAGATAGCTTCTTTCAATAGAGCTAGCTTGGAGAGGTGGTGGACCTTAAAACCACCTAGGGCTAAAGACTCCATAAAATAATGGGTAGTAGGTTGGATAAGTGGTGGACCTAGTTCTAATGTCATCACTAAACTACTATAGAACTTACATCTCAATGTCCAAGTAGGCCTTTCAATGGAGGCAAGGTTTGAGAAGTGGTGGATATTGGCTCAAGAACCCCCTCCCTATTTTAGTGATGTAGCTTGGACAGGTGGTGGACCCAGTTTTAAAGTTCAATGTCCAAGGTGAACTAGTGCAAGACCCTACTTCATAGTGTCCAAGTAGTCATTGCTTTTGAAAATGTAAGCAAGGTTGGACTGAAGTGGTGTACCTACTTTTAATGACCAATTTCAATTTCCAATCTCCAAGTAGCCCTTGTTGAAGCTGACCTACTAATGCAAGAACAAAGTGGTTGGTGGTGGATAGTGGACGAGGGTTACTATGTTCAAGCATAGCTTGGACAAGTGGTCGACCTAAGGCTTAAATGGCCAATGACTAAGGTGAAATATTAATGCAAACGCAAAATGGTTGGCAGGAAGACCAAGTGGTGGAAAGTGTATGAGGCCTACTAAGAGTATAACCTAGACAAGTGGTAGACTAGTTATAATGGCCAATACCAATGTAAACTACAAATGCAAGAAGGATTTGGTTGGTGGACCAAGCGGTGGATAGTGGACCAGGTTTACTATCTAGTTTTAATGGCCAATTCTAAAAGTGAAATATTAATGCAAGAACAAAGTGGTTGGACAATTGGCAGTGGAACCCAGTCGCGACGGATAGTGCTATTTTAGAGTATTACAACTTGGACAAGTAACGGGCCTAGTTTTAATTGCCCATGACTAAGGTGAACTACTAATGCAAAAACAAAGTGGTAGGCAAGCAGAACAAGTGGTGGAAGTGGACGAGGCCTACTAGAAGTATAGATTGGACAAGTGGTGGACCTGATTTTAATGGCCAATGTCGAAGGTGAAATATTAATGCAAGAACAAAATGGTTGGACAATTGGCAATGGAACCTAGTGGCCGATAGTGCTATGTTAGAGTAGCACAACTTGGACAAGTGGTGGACCTAGTTTAATGGTCCATGACTAAGGTGAACTACTAATGCAAAAACAAAGTGGTTGGCGGGCGGAACAAGTGGTGGCAATGGATACGGCATTGCCACAATATAGGTTGGACAAGTGATGGACTTAGTTTTAATGGCCAGTGTGATGAAGGTGAAATACTAATGCAATAACAAACTGGCTGGACAATTGATGATGTGTCCCGCTGGCAGATAGTGGACTAGGCCTACTATGTTAGATGACATGTTGAACAAGTGAGTCATGTAGGTAAGATCTTTCTTCCCAATGTGAAGGTCTCGAAAAGCAACATAAGCAGTCATGTAAGTGTCTAAGACCGGTTTAATAACATGATTCATCTTTATTTTGATTACCCTTTTGGCCAAGAAGTTATATGCTATAGGAAGGTCTAACAGCAGTGCTGCTTCCACCAATTCCCTGACCATTCATCCTTTCATTACATCGTTACTAGATTGGTTTTCAAGTGAATCCATGTGATAGCTTTTGGGAATATGAACAACTTAATTGTCCCTTTTTGTGCTTTAATTCTATGCAGGTGGCCATTGAAACTAATATGAAACTTCTGTCTCTCTAGACTTTTTAGGGTTAGGATGCTTAAGTTGGATACCCCAAAAGTATTAACTTGGAAAAGGTATAAACACCTTTAAAACCAAAACCCTATCTCTAAAGGTGTGTACATTATCTTGCAAGATTTCATCCTAGCCCTTGGTTACTATATTCTGAGTTCCCAGTAAAAAGTTATGACAAAACAAGCAACTTGGACTTAAAATAGGATAATAAAACTCAAAACAGGCTATATTTGAAGTTTAGGTCCCATATGTGCCATGAGACACAAACCACGATTTAGGTCATAATCTTAAAGGCCACATTTGCTGCTTACGTGGCATTTGCACACAAAAAGCACAAACCTAGGGTCGCTTTCATGCACAACACGAAATAGGTATTGTTGCAGAGTAGGTTGGACAAGTATTAAACCTCTACCTAAAACCATCCATGCTATCAGGAACGAGATAGGACTATTCAATAGAGCTATCTTGGACAAGTGGTGGACCTTCAAACCACCTTGGGCTAAAACCTCCACAACACAATGGTTAGTAGGTTGGCAAGTGTTGGACATCTACCCCAAACCATTTATGGTAGTAAACCTAGTAGATATATTCCATTCACACATTGACCTTCAAACAATAGAGGTAGGAATTTTCAAAAGAGATAGCTTGGACAGGTGGTGGACCTTTAAACCACTTAGTGCTAAAACCTCCATAACACAATGGATAGCAGGTTGGACAAGTGGTTGACCTCCACCCCAAACCATCCATGGTAGTAAACATAGTAGCTATACTCCATTCACACTTTGACCTTCAAACAATAGAGATAGGACTATTCAATAGAGCTAACTTGGACAAGTGGTGGACCTTCAAGCCACCTTGGGCTAAAACCTCCATAACACAATGGATGGTAGGTTCGACAAGTGTTGGACCTCTACCCAAAACCATCCATGCTATCATAGTAGAGATAGGACTATTCAATAGAGCTAGCTTGGACAAGTGGTGGACCTTCAAACCACCTTGGGCTAAAACCTCCACAACACAATGGTTAGTAGGTTGGCAAGTGGTGGACCTCTACCCCAAACCATCCATGGTAGTAAACCTAGTAGCTACACTCCATTCACATATTGACCTTGAAACAATAGATGTAGGAATTTTCAATAGAGCTAGCTTGGACAGGTGGTAGAGCTTCAAAACCACCTAGGGCTAAAACCTCCATAACACAATGGATAGCAGGTTGGACGAGTGGTGGACCTCTGCACTAAACCATCCATGGTAGTAAACATAGTAGCTATAATCCATTCACACTTTGACCTTCAAACAATAGAGATAGGACTATTCAATAGAGCTAGCATGGACAGGCGATGGACCTTCAAACCACCATGGGCTAAAACCTCCATAACACAATGGTTAGTAGGTTGGACAAGTGGTGGACTACTATCCCAAACCATCCATGCTAGTAAACATAGTAGCTACACTCCATTCACACATTGACCTTCAAACAATAGAGGTAGGACTTTTCAATAGAGCTAGCTTGGACAGGAATGGATAGCAGGTTGGAAAAGTGGTGGACCTCTACCCCAAACCATCCATGGTAGTAAATATAGTAGCTACACTCCATTCAAACTTTGACCTTCAAACAATAGAGATAGGATTATTCAATAGAGCTAGCTTGGATAGGTGGTGCACCTTCAAACCACCATGGGCTAAATCCTCCATAACACAATGCTTAATAGGTTGGGAAAGTGGTGGACCTCTAGCCCAAACCATCGATGGTAGTAAACATAGTATCTTGGCTCCATTCACACATTGACCTTGAAACAATAGAGATAGCTTCTTTTAATAGACAGATGGGGACCTTCAAACCACCTTGGGCTAAAACCTCCTTAACACAATGCTTAGTAAGTTGTACAAGTGGTGGACCTCTACTCCAAAGCATCCATGGTAGTAAAATTTTTTAAGTATGGAGCCTGATTTACCCCTTGTAATTTTATGTGGTAAAATCGCACATTTGTAAGGCCCCCATTATGATGAGAAGCCATCATGCGTGAAGGAAAATCACTTGCCGGAAACCAAAATTTTCACGGCCAAAAATTTTCACCCCGAGACTTTTTTTTTTCCTCGTCGGAATATTATGGCCGGACGGCGGCCGGAAAGTGGTCGGAAATCGACCGGTCGGTTGGCTGGTGGTGGCCGGTGATCGGAAGTCAATGGCCGGTGGGTCGGTGGCCGAATTCAAAAGCGGATTTGTCTACACAAGGGCGGCCACACATGGGCGGATTGGAGGGTCCGATTTGGACATATTCACACAAGGATGGCTACAGATGGCTGCCTCTCATGAGAGAGGGCAGCCCTTTTGGCCTATAAAAGGAGGCCATTTATACACCCATTTCATAGTGTGAAGTTGATGCAACAAGGTGAGTGTGAGGTGGTGAGAGTGAAGCAAGGCGGGAGCTCCATTAAGGGTATAATCCCTTTGTAAACTACTTCTTGTTTTGAAGTACTAAAGCCATTGAGTGGCTGCTTTCCCGTGGACGTAGCCCACATTGGGTGAACCACGTATATCGTGTGTACTCTCTCTCTCTCTCTACTCTATAATCTCTTGTGTGTGAAATCTATCTCTCTCCATTAAGTAATCTACTCAAATATCTATTTAGCTACGTCTTATTTCCTAACAAATTTAGTAGCTCCACTCCATTCTTTCACTGACCTTGAAACAATAGAGATAGCTTCTTTCAATATATCTAGCCATTAGGAAAAATATGGACTCTCCATGGGCCTTGTAAGAATCCCTAATTTTAAGGAAGTATGTTGTGATTAAGGGAGACAAAGGAAATGATGGGGGCTATTTGGTAGGTCATTTTCTATCCTTCAAGCCTAGAAAAGATGGGGTAAGTAGTGACTAAGAGGCTACCTTATCTCTCTAGCTTTTCAGCATCTCCTAGAGAAAAGGGGGTGTCATAAAGAGGGAGAGGGACCCTTGTACAAAAAGAGAACCCCACCTTTCATGTTTTTTTAAAAACGCGGCCAAAAATAAACCCTAAAAATTTGAAATTTATTGAAAATTTCAAAAGTAGTCATTTCCCCCCAAAAAGTGACCCCAAACCTATTCTAATATCAAAACATCATTTTTTGCCTCCAAAATCTCTTTCTCTCTCTCCATGTCTCCTCTTTGTCTCTCTCACTCCCCTTCCTCAAAGTAGCCATTCCCACCATAGCCAGGACCTTCTGCATCTCCCTCTTCATCTAAATGCTAAATCCTCCTTCTCACTCTTACAGAATTTTGCATCTCCCTTTCCATCTACCTGCTAAACCCTCCCTCTCTTTCTCACACACTCCTGGATCTGCCTCTTCATCTACTTGCTAAACCCTTCATCTCACTGTCACATTCCTCTCTCCTCTCTTCTTTCTATCCATGTACCCTCTTCCATTGTTCACTGTCCTCCCTCAAAAATACCAAGTCTACCGTAAGCCAAGATCTACAGCAACTACCTCTTCATCTACCTCCTCAATATTCCATTTCAATGTCAACGTCCCCTCCCCTGACCCTACCCCTTCCCTCATACTCAACTTCCCCTATCAACCAAGCCCACCATGATTACAAGCTAATGTAGTTGTCTTCACATCCACCTTTGCCCTCTATTGCATCCCACAACACTAATACACAACCGTCACACAAGATATGGAAAAGACTCTAGCATACCCAACTTCTTGCAAGCTATGGAACAGAATATTTCTTTTTCATGTAAGGTGGAGTCACATCATAAACTTTCTAGTTGGAAGGACACAGAAGGGTGCCCCTGCACCACAGGTGGAAACTCCATAGCCATGAGACAGAGATGGATCCCAAGCATAGGAAGGTCAAGTATGTCAAGCAATGGTGATGTTACTTTACACAAGGGCACTGGTTTCAAACCTGAGTGTATTTGAGGCAACATTTGAAGAATTTAGATTTGTACTCTATACATGTTGAACATGTATCCATAATGCCCAAAGCTATCAACATAGCTTTTACTTTGTAATCTCAATCATGTTTGAGGTGGTCTACAATGGACATGGTTTTGTAACAACAAGCACTATGGCTTTAATATATGAAATCTTTGATCTTGCAAATTATTTTCCATGTAGCAATTTCTTTAAATATTTGATTCTTACTGAAGGGTTTGATGCTTATACAAGTGTGTCACATGAATACGATAAATTCTTGGTGAATTCTAGGGGTTCATAACTAATATAGAAAGTGTTGAACCAATGTTGAGAATTATGCTAGTGGGGAGGATTACCCATCACTCATAATCCTACATCAAGATGGGCCATGTAATTGCATCATGGTAGCATTTTTGAGGATGCAAAACTATATCAACCAATGCTTCAAAGGTAAGGGCTATTTGGTTAGTTTAGGAGAGGAGGCAAGGGTGCCTATTCATGCATTGGATGGAAAAGAGGCATGGGATGGGTTTAGAAAACCTTTATTATCTCTCTCTCTCTCTCTCTCTCTCTCTCTCTCTCTCCGCCCCCCCCCCCCCCCCCCAATATCTCTTTGCTTGCAGCTAGCTAGCCATGTATGATCAATTATTTTTTGCATAAACTTATAGAGCAGTGTTTTGTACTAATAGAATATTGGCTCCTTTATGGGTAGCTTCTTTAAGAATCAATTATCTCTCTCTGTATCTCTCCTTTTGTGGATGTTATGGCCATTTGCTTCAGCTCTGTTTCACTAGTAGGCCTTTGTGAGACTAAAAAGTGTCTTGTACAACCAAGCAAAGCACCCCTTTTTTCTTTCGAGACCAAAACTAGAGCATACACACTATGGGGCACTATCCTGAAAATCAAAGGGGGGCTTGCAACGTGCCATGGTATGAGATAGCTATTATTGCATGGTTGAGTGAAGTTTGAACATCCTACAGGACCATGTCAACCATGCCAAAGCAAGCTGGCACAAATAGAAGGCAAGGCAAGGGATGCATAGTCCTTGGGAGGCCCAAAGAAAGCCTGCCACAAGGGAGCACATTTGGGCCTTCCATAGACCTATGGAAGGCCCAAATGCGCTCCCTTGTGGCAGGCTTTCTTTGGGCCTCCCAAGGCCTATGCACCCCCTGCCTTGCCTCCTACTCTTTGTGCTTGCTTAGTTTTGGGCATGGTGGCCTTGGGCCTACAAGATAACCATGAACATCCATCCAAAGAAGCATTTTGCAAGGCAAGGGATGCATAGTCCTTGGGAGGCCCAAAGAAATCCTGCCACAAGGGAGCACATTTGGGCCTTCCATAGACCTATGGAAGGCCCAAATGTGCTCCCTTGTGGCAGGATTTCTTTGGGCCTCCCAAGGCCTATGCACCCCCTGGCTTGCCTCCTACTCTTTGTGCTTGCTTAGTTTTGGGCATGGTGGCCTTGGGCCTACAAGATAACCATGAACATCCATCCAAAGAAGCATTTTACAAAACTATAGCTCATATGATATATCTAGAAAAAGCAAACTCATCCTCTACTACAAATGGCTATAGATGGCTCACCATGTGCATGATGCATTCTCTACTCATTCTCTGCTACAGATGGCTCACCATGTGCATGATGCATTCTCTGCTACAGATGGCTCAAAGTATGCATGATGCATACTCAATTAGCAATCAATACAAGGAATAACTTGTCTTGGGTTTGATCCATGTATCATGTCATTTGTCCATCATAAAAGTGTATCCTCAATAAAGGGGCAATGCCCTTGAGTTCCAAAAGGGTCTCTCTCTCTCTCTCTCTCTCTCTCTCTCTCTCTCTCTCTCTCTCTCCCTAGTTATCTATCTTTGTGTTTTTTATTTGCATGTGTATCTATCTATGTATTTATGTATCTATCTATCGAATTATCTATCCATCTATCTATCTATCTATTTATCTATTAATGTATTTATCTATATCTGTCTGTCTGTCTGTCTGTTTATCCTCCATCTATCTATGTACAATATATATATATATATACCCTATCTCTATCTTGTTTGTTCGTTCTCTTTTCTTTATTTTGATTTCATAATCTGTTTTCCTTGGGGATTTCAAAGAACACAAACTTATGGTTGAACTTACACAAACTCATATCAAATACAACATATCAAACTCATTTCATACTCTGTTTTCCTTGGGGATTTCAAAGAACACAAACTTATGGTTGAACTTATACAAACTCATATCAAATACAACATAATAGCATGCCATTGCATTATTGCCAAGAGGGGATTCATGTGTGTGCTTGCAAATATGAGGGAATATGATTGCTCTATCTTTCTTGATTAGGTTTGAGTGTATTGTTTCAAAAATTTGAAGCCTGCCAAATATATTGAGATAAACTTTGAGTGCTCATGAACTAAATGTTTGTTCAATGCCTGCAACACAAGGAAATATGATTGCTCTATCTTGCTTAGATTAGTCTTGAGTATGGGATTCTTCTAAGAATTTAAAGCTTGCCACCATTTTGAGATAAACTCTAAGTGCTCATACAACAAAAAATGAATCAAACCTGACCTTTGAGGTTAGATGGCTTACTAGATCTACATGCAAGCACATTGCAAAGGGGTACTTGCTACCAAAAAATCAATTTACTTGATCAATTCACTTATGAGCACCAAAAATTTGGCTGGAAGCACAATACACATACAAGATTAGATGAAACAAAAATTGATCACAAGCACAACATCATATAGTTGAAGATTAACTAGAGTGGACAAAAATGTAATCAAACAAGAGTGCTTTCTATTCAAGTAGTTTCATTACAAAGTTTGTAGCTTGTCTACAATAATAGCTTGGGATGTTATGTACTGGATCAAATACATTGAATGGAATATAGACTGAGGAAATTGCTATGCTCTTAGCAAGGCTTGTCTCATCATTGATAACTCCATGGACCTCCATATCCACAAGTATACACACCAAACAAAGACTGTTTAGAATGAGCTTCTGATTGGAGACGTCGCACTTTCCACTTGACACCAAACCAAGTTGAGCCCAAGCATCCACTACAATAACATCCTGTAATACAACAAATATGGTGTTAGCTACTATATTTTAAATTAGTATACATTGTTGAGTTATATAGATTAGTTCTTATCTATAGCATGCACAACCATAAAGGTACCCGAGAGGCATTCAAGCGGTTGCTTTGCAAGTAAGCTGAATAAAAAAATACGTTCACAAATACCGTTGTCAAAAAATATGAACACATGAAAATTAAAGAGGACATATCCACAAGATGACTTAGCATTAGACTTACAATGAGGTGCAAATTGGTTTGAAGCTCTCTGCAAGTGGATCTCATGTACACTATACACATGTTGAGTGATGGACACCATTCCAGATTTTGTTTTGAAAGCCATCAGTCTTCACTTCCAATGGCGTTCCGGTATGCCTCGACATTGTACTCCATGAGGACCAACACTGAACGGTTGCATGTAGACCCATGAGCCTTGCTAAATACCTGTGGGATCCATTCCACCTTCGAGCTCTTTGTGTTGTGCAGTATGACCTTTTGTATCTCCAACTTGGGCCGTCTATGCGTGGTATGGGTGGACATGCTTGAGAAGAGGTCGGGTGGCCACACAGTAGAGAGAGATTGGGAAGGGGGAGGGGGGTGAGGGTTGGAGAGAAGGATAGTGAGGTCTACACAGTAGAGAGAGAATGAAGGGGAGAAAGGGAGAGATAGAGAGGATGGAGGGTGAGCTTTTGGCTATGGTGGGATAGTGATGAGCTTTGGGCTATGGTGGGCTGCATTGTGGAGAATGGAGGGGTGAGGGGAGGGAGAGCTAGAGAGGATGGAGAGTGAGCATTTGGCTATGGTGGGGTTGAATGTAGAGAGAGTGAGGAGAGGGAGGGGGGACAACTGAAGAGGAGGATAGTGATGAGCTTTGGGCTATGGTGGGCTGCACAGCACAGAGAGAATGGAGGGGGGAGGGGAGGGAGAGCTAGAGAAGATGGAGAGTGAGATTTTGGCTATGGTGGGGTTGACTGCAGAGAGGAAGTGAGGGGAGGGGAGGGGAGGGGGGGGACAGGGGAGAGAAGATTGTGGGAGAGAGGGAATTTGGAGAGAAAAAGTGACTTTTTGATGTTTGGTTATGTTTTGGGCAATTTTGGAGGGGAAACGATCATTTTTGAGACTTTTCAAAAATTTCAAAATTTTAGGGTTTTTTGACCTGCGCAATTTTTCTTTTGGGGTCCCTTTTTGTCAAGGGTCCCTCTCTAGGCTTTATGACACCTCTTTCCCCCTTTTTACCCCCCCCCCCCTAGTCCACCTCCCCTTTCTCTTTAGGAATCAAGCATTGAAGAGGGGGACAAATAGGCTACCCCCTGTCTCTCCTTAGGCTATAGGTGATATCCCAAGAGGCCTCTCATTGGTCCTCCACTAACCCTTCCCTAATCAAAAGGGCCCTAGGAGAGTCTATATTTTTCCTAATGCTTGGACATGTGGTGGACCTTCAATAAACCACCTTGGGTTAAATACTCCATAACACAAAGTGGTAGTAGGCTGAAGAAGTGGTGGACCTTTGCCCCAAACCTTCCATGCTAATAGACATAATAGCTACACTCCATTTACACATTGACCTTGAAACAATAGAGGTAGCTTGTTCCAGTAGAGCTAGCTTGGAGAGGTGGTGGACCTTCAAACCACCTTGGGCTAAAGCGTCCATGACACAGTGGATAGTAGGTTGGACAAGCGGTGGACCTTTGCTTCAAACCATCCATGGTAGTAAACATAGTAGATACACTCCATTCACACATTGACCTTGAAACAATAGAAATAGCTTGTTTCAGTAGAGCTAGCTTGGATACGTGTTGGAAATTCAAACCACCTTGTGCTAAAGCCTCCATGACACAATGGATAGAAGGTTGGACAAGTGATGGACTTCTGCAACAAACCATCCATGGTAGTAAGCATAGTAGATACACTCCATTCACACACTGTCTTCAAACAATAGAGATGGCTTCTTTAAATAGAGCTATCTTGCACACATGGTTGACCTTCAAGCAACCTTGGGCTAAAACCTTCATAACACATTGGTTAGTAGGTTGGCAGCTGGTGGACCTCTGCCCCAAACCATCCCTGGTAGTAAACATAGTAGACACTCCAGTCAAACATTGACCTTTAGACAATAGAGATAGCTTCTTTCAGTAGATCTAGCTTGTACAGGTGGTGGACCTTCAAACCACCTTGGGCTAAAACCTTTATAGCACAAGGGATAGTAGGTTGGAGAAGTTGTGGACCTCTGTCACAGACCATCCATGGTAGTAAACTTAGTAGCTACACTCCATTCACACATTGACCTTCAAATAATAGAGATAGGACTATTGAATAGAGCTAGCTTGGACATGTGGTGGACCTTCAAAACACCTTGGGCTAAAACCTCCATAGCACAATGGATAGTAGATTGGACAAGGGTTAGACTTTTACCCAAAACCATTCATGCTATCACAATAGAGATATCACAGGTTGGAAAGTAGTGGACCTTTAAACCACCTTGAGCTAAAGCCTCCATAACACAATGGGTTAGTAGGTTGGACAAGTGATGGACCTATGCCCCAAACCATCTACGGTAGTAAACATGGTATCTACACTCCATTCACACATTGACCTTTAAACAATAGAGATTGGACTATCGAATAAAGCTAGCTTGGACAAGTGCTGGACCTTCAAACCACCTTGGGCTAAGACCTACATAACACAATGGATAGTAGGTTGGACAAGTGTTGAACCTCTACCTGAAACCATTCATGCTATCACAGTAGAGATGGGACTATTCAATAGATCTAGGTTGGACAAGTGGTGGACCTTCAAACCACCTTGGGCTAAAACCTCAATAACACAATGGTTAGTAGGTTGGACAAGTGGTGAACCTCTACCACTGTCATATAATCAATATCCAATTCTCCTAAATGATTTTCTCATGTTAAACTGATCATTTAATATGGGGAAGTGCCAGGGGAGAAAAGGCTAGAATATTGGTTAAGCTAGCAGACCGGCCACAGTAGGGATCCAAAGGAGGGAAAATAGGGATCCAAAGGGGGGGCCATCTGCAAAAGATCCATGTGAAACAATGGGCTTAAAAGACCCTAAGGTTCAGCCCATTAAGACTTCCAAAATGCTAAGGTTCCAAAATTCAAAGGTTGTGTCCAAAGGTCAAGCACAGGGGAAATTGGATGCTTTGTGTGTGTCCCAAAAGTCTTTATCAATCCCTACATAAGAGGGGGAAAGCCTTGGGAGTAGGGGATGAGAGAGAAACTCACACACACACACACAAGCTCCCTTTACACAAAAGGAATGAGGGACACATGTCAGCTCCCTAGCCCAGATGCCCACAAGGTGTACCCAATTCCTATTGGATGGCCTTGGAGGTGGAACAATGAGAATTAGGCTAGAGTAAATCTAGTTTAATCAATATAAAAACACTTAATAAAAGAACCAATGAGAATTAAGCTCTCTAGAAGACTATTGGACAGTCTCCCAACCTATGCTTACACTACCGGATCTCTCAAAACCATTTGAGGTCCAATGTGATGCTTGTGGTGATTGCCTTGGAGCTGTTTTGCTTCAAGAAGGGCATGCCATAGGCTATGAAAGTCGAAGGCTCGACCCTGTTGAGCAAGCTCTAGGCATATATGAAAAGGAAATCCTTGCAGTTCTACATGCCTAGACTCATGGAAGCACTATTTATTGGGGAATCCTTTCATTCTGCGAACGGATCACCAAAGTCTTAAGTACTTCATGACGTATACCAAGATCTCCGACAAACCAATGAGGTGGGAAAATTTCCTTTCGTAATTTCATTTTCATATTGCTCACATTGCTGGTAAGCATAATCAAGTAGCAGATGCACTCTCAAGACGGACGAGAGTGAATGGTTTCCATAGCAACTCACAATGATCTATCTTCAATGATAGATGAGTATGCTATTGATCCCGATTTTAGAGATGTGATTTCATCCCTTGCATTAGGGAAGAAAGAAGAACCATATACTTTAGAAGATGGTTATCTTCTCTATGGCAATAGACTATGCGTTACTAACTCACTACATGAGAAAGTAATGTATGAATCTCATGCTCCTCCTTACGCGGGGCATAGAGGGATTCAGTCTACCCTGAAGGGAATTGAAACATATTCCTATTGGGCTACCATGAAAGTGAACATACAAGAGTATGTTTCTAAATGTGTGGTATGCCAAAAGACAAAATTTGATAAAAGAGGGAAGCAACCTGGATTGCTTCAACCCTTGCCAATCCCTAATTCACCATGGGAGAGCATATCCATTGATTTTATCTTTAGATTGCCTAAGTCGATCCATGGGAATACGGGAATATGGACGATAGTAGACAGGTTCAGTAAACAAGCTCATTTTATACCTGTCAAAAAGACTATCAAAGCCCATCAAATGGAAACCCTCTTCATTTCACAAATTTTGAAGTATCATGGCTTGCCAATGTCCATGGTGTCGGATAGAGATCCTAGAATGACCAGTAATTTCTGGAAGGGTCTCTTTGAGAATCTAGGGACAAGGCAAAACTTCTCTTCGGCCTATCATCCACAAACGGATGGTCAAAGTGAAATAGCTAACCTAATAATTCTCGATCTACTAAAAGCGTATGTAACGGAAGTAGATCAAATATCCCAATGGGAGAAGTACTTACCCTTAGTGGAGTATGCTTACAATAACATTGTACATACTTCCACAGGAAAAGCACCTTTTGAGGTAATTGAGGGAAGATCAAAAAGTCCCTTGCTACTTAAGGTACATGGGAAGATCTTCGCTGCAGATGAGTATAGCCGAGACCTACAAGAATCTTTTCAAAAGATTAAGGATGTTATCTCTATCTCACAACAAAGGCAAAAGGCTGCTGCTGACTAGCACAAAAGAGCCCAAGCCTTTAAAGAAAATGATTGGGTCTTATTAAAATTTCCCAAGGCTCGATTAAGGCACACGATGAGCAAGAATCCTACGGGACACCAAAAGTACTATGCTAAACTAGCAAAAAGGTACTATGGTCCCTTCCAGATTCTTAGGCCAATCAATGAGATGGCCTTTCAACTCAAGTTTCCCAATCATTGGCTCATACACAATGCTTTCCATGTTAGCCTTTTAAAGCCTTACAAAGGAGAGCCACCTCAAGAACCAACTACTAAAGACCCACCGGAGATCGAGGACCAAGAAGAGGTGTTGTAGCCCGATTCCATTCTCCGACATGAAGACAAGGTACTAAGAGGCGGTAAGACTATCCGACGATATCTTATTAAGTTTAATAATTATCCTTTTGAAGATGCTAGATGGACGCAAGGCATAGAATTAAAGGATAACCTAAACCTTGTCAATGCTTACAATGCTTCCCAAGAGCAAGAAAATGTACAAAATGTTAAAAATGAACAAAGTTTTTGTCTTATAAGACTCTCTTTTTCTTTATTGTGCACAAAAATGAAGTAGTATGCATCCTTAGATCAAGTTTGTGGAGACGACTTCTCCCAAACACCAAGTAGAGATTGTCACTCTACTAAGGAAGATTGATAGGACTAATGTGCAGACATGCTTGCCGTAGCCTCAGGCTCTCAAGTGCCAAATGGACTAGTCATCCATTGTGGAATGATGTCGTAGGGTAACATAGGGATCCTCTACCCGCTAAGAAAAGGACTAATGAATATGCTTTATTTTCTCTAACCCATAGTCGAGGAGGACTATGATTTCAAGACAGAGGTAATGTCATAATAATCAAAATCTAATTCTCCTAAATGATTTTCTCATGTTAAACGGATCATTTAATATGGGAAAGTGCCAGGGGAGAAAAAGCTAGAATATTGATTAAGCTAGCAAAGCGGCCATAGTAGGGATCCAAAGGAGGGAAAATAGGGATCCAAAGGGGGGGGCATCTACAAAAGAGCCAAGTGCAACAATGGGCTTAAAAGACCCTAAGGTTCAGCCCATTAAGACTTCCAAAATGCTAAGGTTCCAAAATTCAAAGGTTGTGTCCTAAGGTCAAGCATGGGGGGAATTGGATGCTTTGTGTGTGTCCCAAAAGTCTTTATCAATCCCTACATAGGAGGGGGTGAGCCTTGGGAGTAGGGGATGATAGAGAAACTCACACACACACACACACACACACACACAAGCTCTCTTTACACAAAGGGAATGAGGGACACATGTCAGCTCCCTAGCCCAGATGCCCACAAGGTGTACCCAGTTCTTATTGGATGGCCTTGGAGGTGGAACAATGAGAATTAGGCTAGAGTAAATCTAGTTTAATTAATTTAAAAACACTTAATAAAAGAACCAATGAGAATTAAGCTCTCTAGAAGACTATTGGACAGTCTCCCAAGGGGTCCAATGAGCATTCAACAGCCCAATGGCTTTCCTGATTCCTATTGGCCAGGAGGCAAAGGGGTCCAATGAGAGTTTAGTTGCATTTATTAATTACATAAATCTCTCACAAAAGGGGAAAGGGGGACACATGTCAGAAGGCTATCACGTATACTGCTTAATTATCATTGGCTAGCCCTAGGGAGGTCCAATGAGACTATATCATGAGCAAATAGCAAGAGGGGTCGACCAAGAGAGAGAGAGGGGCTGGTTTTTGCAAGGCATTATCACACATACACTCACACAATCTCATGTGTGAAGTAAAGAAGACTCTCTCTCCTTCTCATGCTTTAATGGAAAGCTTACCACCTACTCCAAGCTTGTGAGAAGGGAGGCCTACACCAACAACTCTTGGCTTTGTGATGCAAATCCAACCAAGAGCCAAGCTTCAATGCATGCTCATCTCCTCTACCATGCTAATTACTAAGCTAAGCTATGCTTATATGAGTGATTATGTGAGGAGATGTACATATTTCTCGTAAGAATACTCCTTCCTCTCAATCTACTCTCATACCCCGCTAGCTCTCACCATCTTTGAAGGTGTGTGAGGTCTTGGGTCTGAGACCGGAGAGAATTGATGTTGTGCTTGATAAGTGTTTTTCTTAGTGCATGAAGCTTTCATCTTCATTGCACTAGCTAGTCTTGAAGGAACACAAAGAATTGTATTGTACAATGTCTCTCTTGATGGGAGAAACCATAATACAAAACCTTTTGGAGGGGGTACCGTCTCCATGTAAATCCGGTCCTCAATTGTTGTCAATAGCTTAATTTCTCTCTATTTTGAAAGTATTGTTCATGCTATCTAAGTAGGTGTTATGCTTTTTGTTGCTCTCTCCACCCAAGCACTCTTGTAATTCTCATTAGGAATCGATTCTAATGAAATGCCCACTATGTTCATGCTAATTTCCGCTACACACAAGTTTTTAGGCCATTAAATGTTACATTGGTATCAAAGCACAAGGTTTCTCTTTTCTTGCTCAAGAAGGGAGGTCCTCAAGCTAGCTATAAATGGTTGGTATTATTAATTGCCTGTGAGTAAGTAGAATAGGGATTTTTCAACCTTGCAGTGGGCCTGCCTTCGTGCAACTAACGGGGCATCACCATCAAGAGCTATGGTCTTAATAGTGGACTCCTACGGGGCTTGCCTACGGCTTAACCACTATTGAGCTATTAGAAGCTTGACAGGAGTCGGTGATGTTTTGGTGTTGAACGATCCTCTCTTCTATTCCTTGCAATTAATGGTATTCGAGCCACAGGTACAGTAGATTGAGTGCTTTTTCTAAAGGGGTAAAGAGGAGTAGCAACTAGGGCTTGAAGTGCCAAAGTACACCTAAAAAGTTTACACCTAAAAGTTGTTAGAATGGCTGACAATAGTAAACAGAGTGAAATTAATGTTGATAACTTTGATTTTGCTAATGAGCAAGCTACTAATGATGCCCCGATGCTTGTTAATTATCTTGTTTCTAGGCTTCAACAATCCATGGGCAATCCATCTCTCCAAAGTGAAGTGCAACGGCAGCTCCGTGCTCATGGGATTCTCCAAGCTCACCACCATGATGAGAGAACACCTAGGAAGCCTCTTTGTGAGACTTCCAAAAGAGGTCTCTCTCCGATTCGGGAAGAAGAAGAGAATCCATACAAAGGGCTCAAGAATTTACTTCTTGATGATGCATCTCCTTCTCAAAGGATAACTTAAGAGCCTCCACGGAAGGAACAAGAAAGAAGTGAGTCTCGCGCCACCTCGGCGGAGATGGCTCCACGAAGACGGCGGGCTAAACGCTCTCCATCACCTCCAAAATGGAGAAGACCATCGTACCCTTCTCCACACCATAATTCAAAGAGGGATGACAAAAAGCAAGAGAAGAAAAAGGCGAGAAAGAGGACACCCTCTTCTCCATCTTCTTCCTCCTCTTCCTCTTATGAAAGTGATGGTGAAGACGATGAAGATCAAGACAAGAAAAAGGCAAGAAAGAGGTCACCCTCTTCTCCACCTTCCTCAAATTCTTCACCTTCTGAAGAAAGTGATGGTGCAACCTTTGAACCATCAAAAAGAAGAGGCCATAGGAAATCCTATGCCGCATGGAAGAGGTCGTCCAAGTTGAAGAAGTTCAAAGAGGGAGGGAAGAGCATCTCTTTCCTTACCTATGATGGCACCTTTGGTGCTATGGACAAAGTCTTGGCCTTTATCCAACAATTTGATGCGGCGTTCGGAGATGAGGGCTTCACGGAGTCCTCTAAGCTACGTCATGTAGCTATGCACTTTCAAAGTTCCGCTAGGCAATGGTGGTCTAGCCTACGAGCCAACGGTGAATCTCCACGAACCTGGAAAGCTTAAAGAGCTTCCATTATGAAGCATTTTTTGGCCACTGATGCCAAAGACAAAGTACTCACTGAATGCGAAGCTTAAGCTCTCTCCCTATGAATCCATCCACAAATATGTAGACAAGTTTTGGGACCTACTACTCAAATCCACTGTCTTAAAAAAGTTGGATTTTGGAGAGCAAAAGCAAAAATTATGTGTGGGGTTAACCGAAGGAATGGCGGAGTATGTCAACTCCCAAAGGCCATGTACCATATTGGCGGTAATACACCATACTATGGTGGCCTCTCAAATCAATTTCCAAACGGGGGCTAAAAGAAGTAATAAGCCCACGGAAAACAAGGGTTCCAAAGAGCCTAAGGGGAAGGAAAATGTCCAAAAGTCTCCTAAGGGAAACTCCAACAAAGCTAAAGAGAAGGGAGTTTACAAAGGTAAAAACAAACTCTCTCCTGAAGAGCTTGAGCATTATCGCAAGGATAACCGGTGTTTCAAGTGCGGCGAACAAGGGCATGTGTACCTCACTTGTCCCCAAAAGAACACCCGCCATGATCCTCCTAGAGCTACCTTGGTTGAAATCCACGAGGAGGAGACTCACGAAACTCACCACAAAGGATCTCCTCTATGCCATGCTTGGGAAAAGGTAAGAGAACATGATGCTTTTATTCTCTTTGACCCTGGTTCTACTCACAATTTTATATCTATAGAGTTGGCCAACAAGCTAGGCATACAAGCCTACGAGATGGGAGATGTTCTACCCACAAACAGTGCTTTTAAGGGGCAAGAAGCTTCAGTCACTCCCTTAATCAGGAAATTGAGGCTCCATGTCCAAAGCTATGTGGACAAAGAGGACTTATTTATCTCTCCTCTCAAGCATGAGGATGTAATCCTAGGGGCACCATGGTTTGTGATCGCCTAGCTGCCAATGTTAAATTCCCTGAAAGGAGAATCTCCTTTAAGTTCAGGGAAAAAGACATGTATATAGATGCTAAGGAAATGGGTAACACTATCCCCATTGTACATACACAAGCTTTCAACAAGTCAATAAAGAGCTCTATTTCCGTGTACAAGATTTTTGTTACAGATTCTCAAAATGAACCTAATGCTTTAGCAAAAGAAAATAAAAGCAACCTAAAGGAATTGGAGTTATCCAATTTTCTCAAGGGGTTTCAAGATGTTTTTATTGACGATATCCCTTGTGAGCTACCTCCTAAACGAGGTAATGATGACCATGCAATTGAACTTCTTCCAGGAAGTTCACCGCCTAACAAACCTCCTTATAGTGTTTTCCAAGCTCAACAAGAGGAGATTATGCACCAAGTGCATGAGTTAGTTGAGAAGGGCATGGTTAGGCCTAGCTCATCTACATTATGCTCACCTGTGCTATTAGTGCAAAAGAAAGACGACACATATCGTATGTGTGTCGACTATAGAGCACTAAATAGGATCACTATCAAGAATAGGTTTCCCGTTCCACGGGTAGAAGACCTATTTCATAAGCTACAAGGATCGACCTACTTCAGTAGGATTGACCTAAAAAGTGGCTATCATCAAATAAGGATAGTTGATCAAGACATTGTAAAGACCGCATTTCGCACCACATTTGGTCTTTACGAATACATTGTCATGCTTTTTGGCTTGACCAATGCACCAGCCACATTCAACCGCTTGATAGAGAAGCTGTTTAGGCCTCATCGAACCTTCACTTGAGTGTTCTTTGATGATATTATCATCTACTCTAATTCATTAGACGAACACAAGCAACACCTCCATGTAATATTTCAAGTTTTAAGAGAGAATAAACTTTATGTTAATCGAAAGAAGAGTGAATTTTTCTTGCAAGAGATTCAGTATTTAGGTCACATTATCTCTCAAGATGGCATCCAAATGGATCCATCAAAGTTAGAGGTAATAAAAGGATGGCCTAAACCAAAGAATCTTCATGAACTAAGAAGCTTTATAGGTATGTGTGCATACTATAAACGCTTCATAGAAAAGTTCTCACAAATTGCGAGACCATTACATGACCTAACAAAGAAAAGCGTTAGGTATACATGGTCTTCTAAGGAGAACAATGCTTTTGAAAATCTTAAAGAAAAGCTTATCTCTCAACCTATGCTTACACTTTCCTCAAAACCATTTGAGGTCCAATGTGATGCTTGTGGTGATTGCCTTGGAGCTATTTTGCTTCAAGAAGGGCACGCCATAGGCTATGAAAGTCGAAGGCTCGACCCTGTTGAGAAAGCTCTAGGTATATATGAAAAGGAACTCCATGCAGTTCTACATGCCTTAGACTCATGGAAGCACTATTTATTGGGGACTCCTTTCATTCTGCGAACGGATCACCAAAGTCTTAAGTACTTCATGACGTAGACCGAGCTATCCAACAAACAAATGAGGTGGAAAAATTTCCTTTCGCAATTTCATTTTCATATTGCTCACATTGCTGGAAAGAATAATCAAGTAGCAGATGCACTCTCAAGAGGTTTCCATAGCAACTCACAATGATCTATCTTCAATGATAGATGAGTATGCTATTGATCCCGATTTTAGAGATGTGATTTCAGCCCTTGCATTAGGGAAGAAAGAAGAACCATTTACTTTACAAGATGGTTATCTTCTCTATGGCGATAGACTATGCGTTACTAACTCACTACGTGAGAAAGTAATGTATGAATCTCATGCCACCTCCTTACGCGGGGCATAGAGGGATTAAGTCTACCATAAAGGGAATTGAAACATATTTCTATTGTCCTACCATGAAAGTGAACATACAAGAGTATGTTTCTAAATGTGTGGTATGCCAAAAGACAAAATTTGATAGAGGGAAGAACCCTTGCCAATCCCTAATTCACCATGGGAGAGCATATCCATTGATTTTATCTTTAGATTGCCTAAGACGATCCATGGGAATACGGGAATATGGACGATAGTAGACAGGTTCAGTAAACAAGCTCATTTTATACCTGTCAAAAAGACTATCAAAGCCCATCAAATGGAAACCCTCTTCATTTCACAAATTTTCAAGTATCATGGCTTGCCAATGTCCATGGTGTCGGATAGAGATCCTAGAATGACTAGTAATTTCTGGAAGGGTCTCTTTGAGAATCTAGGGACAAGGCAAAACTTCTCTTCGGCCTATCATCCACAAACGGATGGCCAAAGTGAAATAGCTAACCTAATAATTCTCGATCTACTAAAAGTGTATGTAACGGAAGTAGATCAAAGATCCCAATGGGAGAAGTACTTACCCTTAGTGGAGCATGCTTACAATAACATTGTACATACTTCCATAGGAAAAGCACCTTTCGAGGTAATTGAGGGAAGATCAAAAAGTCCCTTTCTACTTAAGGTACATGGGAAGATCTTCACTACAGATGAGTATAGCCGAGACCTACAAGAATCTTTTCAAAAGATTAAGGATGCTATCTCTATCTCACAACAAAGGCAAAAGGCTGCTGCTGAGAAGCACAGAAGAGCCCAAGCCTTTAAAGAAAATGATTGGGTCTTATTAAAATTTTCCAAGGCTCGATTAAGGCACACGACTATTCAATAGAGCTAGCCTGGATAGGTGGTGGACCTTCAAACAACCTTGAGCTAAAACCTCCATAACACAATAGATAGTAGGTTGGACAAGTGGTGGACCTCTGTCCCAAACCATCCATGGTAGTAAAAAAAGTAGCTACACTCCATTCTCACACTAACCTTGAAAAATAGAGATAGCTTCTTTCAAAGAAGCTAGCTTGGAGAGGTGGTGGACCCTTAAACAATCTTGGGCTAAAACCTCCAGAACACAATGGATAGTAGGTTGGACAAGTGGTGGACCTTTGCCCCAAACCATCCATGGTAGTAAACAAAGTAGCTAAACTCCATTCACACACTGACTTTGACACAATATAAATAGCTCTGTTCAATAGATCTAGCTTGGATAGGTGGTGGACCTTCAAACCAGCCTAGGCTAAAACCTCCAGAACACAATGGAAAGTAGGTTGGACAAGTGGTGGACCTCTGCCCCAAACCATCCATGATAGTAAATCTAGTAGCTACACTCCATTCACAAATTGACCTTCAAACAATAGAGATAGGACTATTCAATAGAGCTAGCTTGGACTGATGGTAGACCTTTAAGCCACCTTGGGCTAACACCTCCATAACACAATGACTAGTAGGTTGGACAAGGGGTGGACTTCTGTACCAATCCATCCATGGTAGTAGAAAAAGTAGCTACACTCTATTCACACACTAACCTTGAAAGAGTAGAGATAGCTTCTTTCAATAGATCTAGCTTGGACAGGTGGTGGACCTTCAAACCACCTTGGGCTAGAACCTTAATGGATAGTAGGTTGTACAAGTTTTAGACCTCTTCCCCAAACCATGCACTCTATTAGAGTAGAGATAGGACTATTCAATAGAGCTAGCTTGGATAGGTGGTGGACCTTCAAACCACCTTGGACTAAAACTTCCATAACACAATGGTTAGTAGGTTGGACAAGTGATGAACCTCTTTCCCAAACCCTTCATGGTAGTAAACATAGTAGCTAGACTCCATTCACACTTTAACCTTCGAACAATAGTGATAGATTCTTTCAATGGAGCTAGCTTGGATAGGTGGTGGACCTTCAAACCACCTTGTGCTAAAACCTCAATGACACAATGGATAGTAGGTTGGAAAAGTGTTGGACCTCTATCCCAAACCATCCACGTCATTAGACTAGAGATAGGACTATTCAATAGAGCTAGCTTAAACAAGTGATGGACCTTCAAACCACCATGGGCTAAAACCTCCATAACACAATGGTTAGTAGGTTGGACAAGTGGTGGACCTCTACCCCAAACCATTCACATGATCAGACTAGAGATAGGACTATTCAATAGAGCTAGCTTGGATAGGTGGTGGACCTTCAAACAAACTTGGGCTAAAACCTCAATAACACAATAGATAGTAGGTTGTACAAGTGTTGGACCTCTACCTCAAACCATCCATGGTAGTAAAAAAAGTAGCTACACTCCATTCACACATTGACCTTGAAACAATAGAGATAGCTTCTTTCAAAGGAGCTAGCTTGGACAGATGGTGGACCTTCAAACAATCTTGGGCTAAAACCTCCAAAATACAATGGATAGTAAGTTGGAAAAGTGGTGGATCTTTGCCCCAAACCATCCATGGTAGGAAACAAAGTAGTTACACTCCATTCACACGCTGACTTTGAATAATAGAGATAAACTTATTCAATAAATCTAGCTTGGATAGGTGGTGGATCTTCAAACCAACCTGGGCTAAAACCTCTAGAACACAATGGAAAGTAGGCTAGAAAAGTGGTGGACCTCTACCCCAAACTATCCATGGTAGTAAACATAGTAGCTACACTCCATTAACAAATTGACCTTCAAACAATTAAGATAGATTTTTGCAATAGAACTAGCTTGGACAGGTGGTGGACCTTCAAACCACCTTGGACTTAAACCTCCATAACACAATGGATGGTAGGTTGGACAAGTGGTGGATATCTACCCCAAATTATCCATGGTAGTAAACATAGTAGCTACACTCCATTCACACATTGACCTTCAAACAATAGAGATAGATTTTTTCAATAGATCTATCTTGGATAGGTGGTGGACCTTCAAACCGCCTTGGGCTAAAACCTCCATAACGCAATGGATAGTAAGTTGGACAAGTGTTGGACCTCTAGCCAAAACCATCCACTCTATCAGAGTAGAGATAGGACTATTCAATAGAGCGAGCTTGGATATGTGGTGGACCTTTAAACCACATAGGACTAAAACATGCATAACACAATGGCTAGTAGGTTGGAGAAGTGATGGTCCTCTGCCCAAACCATCCATGGTAGTAAACATAGTAGCTACACTCCATTCACACAATGACCTTCAAACAATAGAGATAGATTCTTTCAATAGAGCTAGCTTGGACATGTGGTGGACCTTCAAACCACCTTGGGCTAAAACCTCAATAACACAATGGATAGTAGGTTGGACAAGTGCTAAACCTCTATCCCAAACCATCCACGCTATTAGAGTAGAGATAGGATTATTCAATAGAGATAGCTTGGACAGGTGGTGGACCTTCAAACCACCTTGGTCTAAAACCTCCATAACACAATGGTTAGTAGGTTGGACAAGTGATGGACCTCTATCCCAAACCCTCCATGGTAGTAAACATAGTAGCTAGACTCCATTCACACTAAAACCTTCAAACAATAGTGATAGATTCTTTCAATAGATCTAGCTTGAAAAAGTAGTGGATCTTCAAACAACCTTGGGTTAAAACCTCCACAAAGCAATGGTTAGTAGGTTGGACAAGTGGTGGACATCTTTCCCAACCCATCAATGGTAGTAAACATAGTAGATCTACTCCATTCACACATTGACCTTCAAACAATAGAGATAGATTCTTTCAATAGATCTAGCTTGGACAGATGGTGGACCTTCAAACCCTGGGGCTAAAACCTTATTAACACAATGGATAGTAGGTTGGAAAAGTGTTGGATCTCTACCCCAAACCATCCACGTGATCAGACTAGAGATAGGACTATTCAATAAAGCTAGCTTGGACAGGTGGTGGACCTTCAAACCAACTTGGGCTAAAACCTTCATTACACGATGGTTAGTAGGTTGGACAAGTGGTGGACCTGTGCCACAAACCATCCATGGTAGTAAACATTATAGCTACACTCCATTCACAGATTGACCTTCAAACCACATAGGGCTAAAACCTGCATAACACAATGGATAGTAGGTTGGACAAGCGGTGGACCTCTACCTCAAACCATCCATGGTAGTAAACATAGTAGCTACACTCCATTCACACATTGACCTTCAAAGAATAGAGACAACTTCTTTCAATAGAGCTAGCTTAGACAGGTGGTGGACCTTCAAACCACCTTGGGCTAAAAAATTTATAACACAAGGAATAGTAGGTTGGACAAGTAGTGGACGTCTGTCCCAGACCATCCATGGTAGTAAACATAATAGCTACACTGCATTCACACATTGATCTTAAAAAAATAGAGATAGGACTATTAAACAGAGCTAGCTTGGACAGGTGGTGGACCTTCAAACCACGTTGGGCTAAACCCACCATAACACAAGGGATAGTGGGTTGGACAAGTTGTGGACCTATACCCCAAACCATCCATGGTATAGAGATAGTAGCTACACTCCATTCACTCATTGACCTTGAAACATTAGAGATAGCTTGAACGGGTGGTCCACCTTCAAACCACCTTGGGCTAAAAACCTCGATAACACAATGGATAGTAGGTTGGACAAGTGGTGGATCTCTACCCCGTACTATCCATGGTAATAAACATAGTAGTTACACTCCATTCACACATTGACCTTCAAATAGTAGAGATAGATTCTTTCAATAGAGCTAGCTTGAAGAGGTGGTGGACCTTCAAATAGCCTTGGTTTAAAACCTCCATAACTCAATGGATAGTAGGTTGGACAAGTGGTGGACCTCTACCCCAAACCATCCATGTTAGTAAACAAAGTAGCCACACTCCATTCACACATTGACCTTGAAATAATAGAGATAGATTCTTTCAATGGAGCTAGCTTGAACAGGTGATGGACCCTAAAAAAATCTTGGGCTAAAACCTCCATAACACAATGGATAATAGGTTGGACAAGTGGTGGAGCTTTGCCCCAAACCATCCATGGTAGTAAACAAAGTAGCTACATCCCATTCACACATTGAATTTTGTGCGCGTATGTCGCACGTGTCAATGCAAGGAACTTGTTGATACATCGTGTGCGAGCCACAAATGGCTCTAAGCACACAACAAGCCTAAACTAGTAAGCTCAAAGAAGGCGATGGTGTGTCACTCACCGCTCTACGCTTGCTTCGTAGAGGATTCCTCGCCGCGCAAAGAAGAAGGAGCCGCCGCTTCGCCGTCGCCGTGCCGTCATCGTAATTCTCGATTGCACTCTCTCTCTCTCTCTCTCTCTCTCTCTCTCTCTCTCTCTCTCTCTCTCTCTCTCTCTCTCTCTCTCACGCATACACACACACAAGGAGATGAAGAAGAAGAAGATGGAGATGGAGCAAGAGCACTCTTCTATTGCACAAATGAGAGAATGAGTGAATTTTAGGTTTAGTTGACTTTTATATGAGCTCGCCCCATTCCCACTTGGGCGCCCATGCTTATCCAACTAATCCCTTGAATGTTCCAGTTAGAGTGCGCCTCTCATCGGCGATCACTCTTACCCTTTTCCTATTGGACCGACAAGCCCGGTACCTGACTCTACCAAGTAAATAATACAACGTCCGTCGTAGGTGATATGGTGTCCGTGAGCCGTGAGGGTCAACATGCCCCCCTTCCTGATGTAGATTCCGTCATCGGAAGCTATTGAGTTGAAGCTCGTTCGTCGAGGTGGAAGAGCATTTGATATGAATGTCCTTAGCCTTCTTCAGTCACTGCAAAATCAAACAACATTGGCACAGTAATTGCATTCTCATATACAATCAAAAATCATATGCAGTTTTAGGCAGACAAATTGATTGTAGCATAAATCCAAACCATTTGTCAGCAATAAACATTAAATTGCAATATAATCAAATGCATGAACAGTTGAGAAGGTAAAAAACTAAACAAGTTCGGGGTCGCTAATTCAACGGTCGAAAGGCACTAAAGATCGACTATTAATACCATGGGTGAGCTTCTTAATTTTCTCTGGTCAATTAAGTTGTTTAATCGCGAGAGCCAAGTATTTCATGTTCGAGGGCTGACTAGAGGCTATACCTAGAAGACCTTGTAGTTAAGCCATAATAAAAGGAATTTCTCATGAAATCATCACCTCACTGATTACCTTTTCTTTGACCCCCCAAAGTCTTTTCACAGTGATTCAATTTCGATGTGTGTGCTTATTTTGTATGCCTTGGGTTTTTTGCTTTTCAAGGAAAAGCGCCCACACTGGGAACCTCTAGGGCTCTAGTACCATAGGCGATACATGTGAGTGAAGTACCCAATCAAGCTGAGATTTCTCTTCCAGCTTAAGATTTTACAATGTGGCACTTTGATTTTTTGTTTGTTCATTTTCAGCATTTTAATTTTGTAACTTTGGGGGGTCATATAACACTGATACACCTCCCCAAGCTTATCACACAAGTAAACTCCCTTTATAATACTTAAGCTAAAGGTCAATAGGGTCAAGCCCACTAGAAAGTCCTGGTACATTTCACACAATTCTGCCTAAATCGGATTAAGAACCTAAGTAGCCATTGATTATTAGGAAGGCATTCCCCATGGTATTAAAAGAAGATCTCTAACACCTAACTTGGTCAAACTAGCTTAGTCGGACTGCTTGATTTTTAAATCTAGACACGTGATTATGATAAAAAATTCATTGAATTAATGTTTGGTACTAAGCAAATGCGTTGAATATTATGCTACCAATCACAATCAAAGCAGACAAACATGGATGCAAAAAGATAAGGGGCAATGCTAATGGACAAGAAACACCTGTTTGCCATCTCGAATGTTTTTTTTTTTATAGAAGCCTATGCTACTGCAATCTCTCTTTCTCTAAATCCCTCTCTCTCTCTCTCTCACACACACACACACGCATGAAGTTTATACACAAATACTATTATTATCATAGTAAAGCGCATGTGTATGTGTGTGTGTGTGCACGCGCATGTGTGTGCACTACACGTGCACACACATAGACACACACAGATCCACGTGACGATAGGACAATGATGATGGTAGAGAAAGAAATAGACTAGAGGCAAGGGGAAGCTCGCCGAAGAAGCATCCGTAGTGAAGAGGGAAACAACGGATCTTGGACACATTGGTGAGGCTTTTGCGCTCATATTCATGTGCTTCTTTGAATTATGCTTCCATCTAACCTAGATTATGTATGTTTTGTATGCTCGCCTGCATGACAAGGTATTGCTTCCAAGATCGACAATGACAGCGTGTCTTTTAATGGAAATGTTGTCGTTCAAACTTCTCTCTCTCGCTTAAGTGGTATAGCTTTTCTATCACCCAAGTGTGGTAAATTGGCTATGCCATTTCCCTCTTGAATAATAGGTCTTGAGTTCAGCTTAATTGGATAGTTTAAGGGTCTCTTGGAATAGTTTCCTACGGCAAAACGATGCTCTCTCTCTCTCTCTCTCTCTCTCTCTCTCTCTCTCTCTCTCTCTCTCTCTCTCTCTCTCTCTCTCTCTCTCTCTCTCTCTCTCTCTCTCTCTCTCTCTCTCTCTCCCCCTTCTGATTTCAATGCATACTTGATGAATATATTGTTGCGTGCGTTAAAGTGGTCTTAATGAGTCCCAAAAGAGCACCGACGATTTTCTCTTAATGAAGCCCCAACCTTCAGATAGTGCAACTCTCATTCGCTTGCCCTTAATCAGGCTTCCATAAAAGGGAGCACAGAGTCGCAGATAATCTCTCTCTCTCTCTCTCTCTCTCTCTCTCTCTCTCTC
Source organism: Adiantum capillus-veneris (assembly GCF_014529385.1). Lineage (NCBI taxonomy): Eukaryota > Viridiplantae > Streptophyta > Polypodiopsida > Polypodiales > Pteridaceae > Adiantum > Adiantum capillus-veneris. Next base: position 43,246,344 of record NC_140933.1, on the reverse strand, counting down.
TCTCTCTCTCTCTCTCTCTCTCTCCTCCCCACTCTCTCGTTCTCTCTACATACGGTCCGTGACTATCCTACATATCTACTCACCATCACAGCTTCTCCATGTGGCATTGTCTTTTTGCGTTCGGGTTCCGGCTTTCTTGTTAACTGCTCTGTGCAACTAGAGAGACTGATCATTGCGTGCGCATGCCACTGTATGTGCGCCACAACATGACCACTTACGAAAGAGGTAGAGCAGCTCGTAGCTGGAGAGGCATGGCCAGAAAATAGAGGACGCATTAATGAGACTCTCTCTCTCTCTCTCTCTCTCTCTCTCTCTCTCTCTCTCTCTCTCTCTCTCTCTCTCTCTCTCTCTCTCTCTCTCTCTCTCTCTTATTTCACCCACTGTGAGCCTAGTCGAGGTGGAGAGAGAGAGAGAGAGAGAGGGAGAGAGAGAGCTACGATTATCACTAAAGACTGATTCGCTATCACTATTGCACCATACTCCAAACCATTTTGAAAACAAAAGAATTTGTTAAACATCAGAGGTAAACGTCAAACCATTGTTCTTTATGCACAACAGAAAAAGGCATGCGAGTTTATAGCCTGGAGTTGGAAGAAAAGAGCACGAAAGATGTTTGTAGACATTTGCAGCCTAGGCGCGAATTCATGGAGACACTCGAAAAAGACCTTTTGCATCAATGGCAAGCTCGCCATCACCATCGCATGTTGAAAAGGCAACCAAGAAAACCCTGTATCCCTTCAGGCTGTCCTGCGTGCGTCTGATCTCTCTCTCTTTTTTTTTCTTTAAGCACATCTCAAGCATATCAATTGATTGATCTCAGAAGAACAAGTATGAATAAGTTATACTCAAAACTTCGCCTTGCTAACCACATGCTGGAAGATGGTAGACAATTCACGCAAGAAGGGTCGGACCTTCACCAGCATGATGCTTGACGTTCCTTTGAACTCAAACAAGTAATCTTCAACCCTTCAATATACCCAAAATCTCCTTGGAAGATTACAAACTCTTCATCCCCACGCTTGAGTTGACTGCCGCCGTACTCCGGTAACAAGACAGTGTCACCTTCTCTCACAACAACGTCTAGAATGGTGCTCCGATCCTTGGCCCTCCCACCAGGCCCCACTGCCATGACTTTCTCAGAAATCACCTTGGAGGCTGCAGTCTCGGGTAGCAAAACCTTGCACCGGACTTAGTCGGGGCAACGATCTTCTGCACGAGAACTCTATTGAGTAGAGCAATCAACTTCTTCGCCATCGCATACAGCCTCTCTCTCTCTCTCTCTCTCTCTCACGTGCACGCCAAATCCCTGATATTGAATCTTGATCATACTCGGAGAAGGCGAGGAAATTAGTGGTGACCGTGGGAGCTCGCTGACCGTCCGCGCACACGCAGACGATCACCGAGCTAATGTTATGGGCTTTTCTATTGCTTAGCAAAGTCATTTTTCTTATAATTCTAAGCCCACACAACTTCAAAAATTGAGATCAAGAGCTAATAAACCGTCTGCGTGCTCTCATGGGCTCTTCTTTTTATCAGCAAAAAGGGTCTTTTTCCTAGATATTTTTCTTAAGCCAAAAATTAAGGACGGTCGCCTATGTGTGCGGAATATCATGCTAGAAAGATACATGTTTGGCTAATTTAACCTCTCCTTGTTGATGTCTTCAAGAGCTCACAATCCCTCTGCGTGCCCGTTTTGACGGAATGTGACCTCTTGAAGACATGAACATAATTTTGACTTCGCACTATTTATATATATTTCCATTGTAATAAGCCCCATAATTTTTATTAAAAAAAAACAGTTTCACTAATTGTGTCCTCTTGTAGTAAGCCCCGTAACAACAATATTGTTTTTACTCATTATGTCTTTTAAAGCTCGTAGCGTGTCCGTGCGCACGTGGATGAACTGCGAGCTCTTTCCCTTTAACTTTATGGTTGATATATTAGATAATGTTGGTCAGTTTGTGTGTGTGAGCTCTTCTCCTACAATTTTAAGGTTGATATGTTAGATAATGATAGCCCGTCTCGGTGTGTGAGCTCTTCTCTTACAATTATAAGCCTAATATGTTAGATAATGATTTGACCAAATTTAGGACAATCCTATTGTTTTTAACTTTAAAACCTTCAAGAAAAGTATTGCTACTTGCGAGTGGAAGGATTTGAAGTTGGATAATAGGTTTGGAAGCCAAGATAGTGAGAAGCAATTGAGTATGGAGTTGGTGATACACAACCGATAGACAAATGAATCTGATGAAGCTACACAATAGCAAAGAATATAGCACAATCATGGTAGGTTTGGACACACCACTAAATGAGTATCCAATGACATCATGAATGAACACAAATGTAGAGGCTCCTAGTTAACATACTTTCATTGTAATCAAAGCCTTTATTATTATATCTTGACTCATAGAATCAAAACATTTTGACCCAAGTCTTTACTATTATTTCTTGTTCAACATTTATGCAATATATTTTTGAGGTCTCTTGGAAGTGCTCTTAGAATGTAAAAATTGTTATTTCTATAAGAGTACTTGTTATGTAGAGACCACTTGATTTGTACTTGTTTAAATGATTTTAGGATTGTTTTGACCAAACTTCTCTACACTTGCCGACAACAAGGCTATTCTTATGCTTGCCCAATATGTGCATTTCAAGTATAACCAATTACCCTTTTGTAAACAATGTGATGAGAGGTATGAGGTCTATATTGCATCAAATTATGTTGATAACATGTGTTACACTCTCGAGGGATCCATTATTTAACACCAACTTGCTATATAGTATCTTCTCTAAATTGTTTGAAATTTGAAAAACAGAAAACCCTTTCTACAAAATTCACTTGGTAGATTAACATGAATTTACAGTGGACCCACCAAGGTCACACTAGGTAATGCTTTAAATTAGGTGTGACACTAGATAGTGCTCCTATATATACGTGTACCTTTTTTTATGCCTCTAGTACCTTAGGAGAATTTTTTTGTTATTACAATGTTGTTTTTTAGAATGCATTACATCTGTAGGGTATGCACTAGGAGGTATTTATTTCTTTGAGCTAAGATAGCATATGTACAATGTATTTTTAAATGTATAAATATCCTCTAGAGTGTTGTAGGCCGTGACTCATGACCTTTATATACACTCAACATTTAGTAAAATTTTCTTCTATTTATTTTGATTTTGTTGTACGTAAAGAGGAGATTGCTCAACCCCCAAACTGTGCACACTTGCCAATAGTCAAACCCTACACTCAACCCCCAAGGGAACGTGCTTGATGATAGTACATTTCTACTATATTTTTGTGCAACATAGCTTCACAATTTTTATTTATTCAAGGCTTGGGCTGCTGCTACATCACATGGGAAAATACGAAGCTTATTGATATCACATGTACTAAGATTCTACAAAAGCATTTCTAAGATTTTACTTTCCAAACCATGTTCTCTATGCACTCTTTTTAATCCATATGGTTTAAGGAAAATATATGTTGTTCAATGGTTTTGATCATATCAGATAGGTAAAGTCTTTCTCTACATCCTAAAATAGGCTAAAATAGACTACTATCAATTTGGTACCTCCCTAGGATAATGGTGTCAAAAGTGCCTAATCTCCTTATTGAAATGAATGTTGAGTCATATATGAGAGATGGAATAAAATGAATAATTAAAGGTAGTAAACAATAAAGGGGCTCCCATTTTTGTTAAGGGTTGTGATTTTTCCTCACTGTGTTCACCACTTTGTAGGAAACTTGAATTAATTGAGTAGATTTATTAAGGGTATGTAGCATCAAGACAAGTCTCCACCTATTATGTATGGTAAGACTTGTTGTTGAGAGGAGAGAGCTCACATTTGTGCATCTTGCTAGAGGAGAGTCAAGAGAAATAAAGAGTGTAGATAGAGATGAAGGTAGAAGCACCACAAAATATTGCATGCACATTATCTCTTATAGTGAACAAAACTTGCTCCCATATCTCAATTTTGGGTCCTATCTCCAAAGCCACTAGATTCCCTTTATGTAATAGTTCCTAACAATTTGGCTTTATTTAGTACACTCACAACCTAGTGCATAGCATGGAGAACATAGAGTGAATTTCCATGGTATACAAGAAGGGATAGCTTGGTTGTGAATGACACAATAGAGGTGATTTTTGTATGCTCAAAGTTGACTGTAAAAAGTTTTGTTATAGGAATAATAATAAAGATTAGATTAGCTTTTTTGACTTGAATCTTATTGTATCTGTGTATAGTGATTACCACTCCATTGAGTGAATTTTTTTTAAGGTATCATAAGAACTTCTTTGCCGTGAAATTTTCTATTTTGAATAGCATTCCTTATGGATGCAGGTAATTGTCTATACATGGTCTAAAATGGATTCTACAAAGGTGTGCTTTTTTTGCAAGTGAAATCTCAAAAATTAATGGGTGCTATAATGGAAAATAAGCATCTCACAAAAAAATCTCTAAATTCTCCTAAAAAGCTTTAAATTAGAAGCTTGAAAAAAATAGGTACTCATTCTATCCCAGATAGGGTTATTTGGAATAGAGATAGCTCCGAGAAAAGATTTTCGGCTAAGTCCATCTGCAACTGCATTTTTCTTCCCTGATCTATACTTTATGTCAAGGTCATATTCCTGTAATAGCTCTATCCATCGCCGTTGTCGCATGTTGAGAATAGGTTGAGTAAAAATCCATTTTAAGCTCTTGTGGTCTATAACCAGTTGAAACTTGCGTCCAAGAAGATAATGTCTCCATAACTTCAGCGCATGTATAACTGCTAAAATTTCCAAATCATGAGTAGGATAATTCTTCTCATGATCCCTCAGCTTTCGCGAAGTATATGCCACTGGTCTTCCTTCTTGAGTAAGAACTCTGCCTTAAGCAAATTTGCTAGCATCGGTCGCTACTTCAAATTCTTTACTAAAGTCTGGAAGCTTTAAAATAGGAGCTGAGACCAAAAATTCTTTTAGCTTAGCAAAGCTAGACTCATGCTCGGTCTTCCATTCGATCCTCATTCATTTTTTCAGAAGTTCCGTCAAAGGTGCAGCAATACGTGCATAATCCTTGACAAAAATCTTGTACCATCCCGTTATTCCAAGAAATCTTCTTACTTCACTGACGGTGGATGGTTGAGGCCAATCAACGATGTCCTTGACTTTGTCTGGGTCCACTGAAATCCCTTCAGCCAATATGACAAATCCAAGATAATTGACCTTAGGTGAGCAAAAGGTGCACTTGCTCTCTTTAGCGTAAAGTTGGTGTTCCCGAAGAAGATCAAGTACTTTACGAACATGTTCTTCGTGATCTACCTCGTTCTTAGAATAGATCAGAATGTCATCAAAGAAAACCAAAACGAAATCATCCAGGGAAGGTCTGAAAATATCCTGCATAAGTTGATTGAAGCTTGTAGGAGCATTTGTTAAACCAAAAGACATTACTGTGAATTCGTAGTGTCCATACCTAGTGTTGAAAGCTTTCTTTGGAATATCTGATTCCTTGATCCTGATTTGGTAATATCCTGACCTTAGATCAATCTTTGTAAACATTTTGGCACCGTGGAGCCTGTCCAAGAGTTCGTCGATCCTTGGGATTGGATACTTGTTCTTGACAGTTACCTGGTTCAGTCCACGGTAATCTATTCATAGCCTTAAGGTTCCATCCTTCTTCTTCTAAAAAAGAACTGGTGCACCCCAAGGAGAAGTACTGGGTCGAATGAATCCTTGCTCAATGAGTTGCCTAAGTTGTTCCTTGAGTTCGATGGCCTCTGGAAGTGACATTTTATAAGGTCTTTTTGAGATAGGTTCACATCCAGGGATAGTCTCAATCTCATGATCAACCTCTCTATGTGGCGGAAGATTCGTAAGGTCTTCAGGGAATACATCATCATACTCCCTCAACTAGTTTGGTCGAAGTGAGGTATCTGATTGGTCCACCTTATTGAGCTTTACCGCATAAATTTGCTGCCCCTTTTTCAATCCCTTCAAAAGCCTGCTGGCCTTAACTAGAGTAGCCCTAGGTCTCCCATTTTCCCCCTGGATTAAGGCTTCATTACCCAAGCTATCTGTAAAGGTAAAGTTCCCTTGTGCACAATGGATGTGGGCCTTGTTTTGCTTTAACCAGTCCATCCCTAGTATCCCATCAAAGAATCCTAAAGGTAGGGTTCAAAATTGGGCAGAAGTTGGGTGTCCCCCTAAATCAAAGTCGATTTTTCCTGCAGAATGTTGAGATACTACTTCCTTGCCGTTTGTTAACTCTACAACTAGCTTGCTTGTTGGATACTTATCTACCTTAAGCTTCCTCATGCATCTAGGTGAAAGAAATGAAAGAGTCCTACCACAATCTATAAGGAAGTTAACTTGTTCATCTCTGAGAGATCTTGGCGTATGAATGACTGCATATTTCTCGCAACCATTGGGGTTGTCAATTGCAGCATGCAGGGTTGATCTCTCCATTGCTTCATCACCCACAGTTGGTTGTACCACTGCGGCATTCACTCTGGCGGTGGCTCCACGCCCTCACCCTCTGTTCATCCTTCCTCGTCCTCCTCTTCCATTAGCTTGGCCACGCCCATGGGTATTCAAGGGTATGGCATTGGTGTTGGTTGCTTGAATGTTCCTGGGGCACTTGGATCTGTAATGTCCATACTCGCCGCAACCATAGCATCGAACATCTGGGAACTCCATGGTTGTGGTGGTAGCCACAATAGGACGTTGGTCATATGCTTGGTTGGCTGGTCTGTTATTCCAAGCAATTGTCCTTGCCCTTTTTGCCCAATGATTCCTCCTGTTCTAATTAACCTTTTGTACTTCAAGAGCTAGAGGTTTGGCCCTCAACAAGGTATCCTGTAGTGTCATTGGTCTGAGAGCTTCCAACCGCGTATTCAAAGGATCAATTAGCCCTTGGCAGAACCTCGCCACCTGTTGTTCCAAGGTCATCTTAGGAGCATATCTCCGAAGAGTGACAAACTTTGCATAATATTCTTCGACAGATGAATTTAGCTGCGCCGAAGTGAAAAGAATTCATTCATCTTCAAGGTTCTATAGGCAGGTGGTAAATAACGCTCCATTATCGCAGATTTGATGTCTTCCCAGGATTGGGAAGATCCCTTAATATCCAGGTCCTTGCAATGTTGTTTCCACCATATCTTGGCATCGCCAGTCAAGCGGAACATCGCAAGCATGGTCTGATTTACGGGTTGGGTCCCCGCAGCTTCAAAGTAATCATCCATGGCTTCCATCCACACTTCTGCATCTCTCTCCACATTTGCCCCCTTGCCCTTAAAGAGTGGAGGTTGGGCTTGCTTAAGGAGGAGCTTCTTCTCTTGCGCTGCCGAGTATAGAGCAACAGGCGGTGCCTACATGGGTTATACGAGATTCTTGATACCATTACTTGGATTTCAAAATAGACACGAGACTTTAAATAAAATTCAAGATTCCACTCTATCAAGAGACAGAGATTCAGAGACAAAAAGCACTTTATTGATGAAAATTTATTACAATCAAAACCCCTCAAGGTTTAGGATAACTGATGATCAACTTATTACATGCTTTTTGGATTGCGTATAAAATACGCCTAGGAGATGGTGTTCACATGATGCACTACTTTGTTCGTGAAGTAGTTCCTGTACTCATCCTTGAGTGGATAATAAACTAAGATATCAAGCCGGGATTCCTCTTTTGGTACTCCAAACGTTCTGACTCTGTTCGCGCTCGGATCACCTCGGTGACCTTTTCCAAGAGCCAGTCATTGATGGTTTGATTAGAGTCGCCTAAAACAGTCAGGTCCAATCGGGTAGGCAGCAAGTATAATAACTCCACCACCCTCAACTCTTCTCCCCAACGTATCTTCTTCAAATCGGTAGCCAGGCATCCTAGCTTCCGAGCGTTGATATAGTGAACCCCTCCTTCAAGTGTCCAATCAAGTCCCCATCCTCTATCGATGCGAGTGGAGCGTGGCGTATGAGCGTTCATCAATATCTCCATGACATCTCGCCTGAATTGGTAAACTGGGGATCGTTGAGCTTGCTCATAAATGAGCTCAAACACTTGGAACTTCCGATATTCTAGCACGGGGTCTTCCTGCAACACCAATGCAAGGAATTCGGATCAGCTACCTATATTCTTTCAGTTCCTTATAAATATTCAAACAATACGACTTTATTTCTCAGCCTAACCTAGGCTCTAATACCAGGTGTGAGGTCCCCACCCCGCCATATCAAGATGCCGGATCTGATGGTGAACCTGGTGGCCACTAGATCTATAACACAAGCAAAAAAAGTGGTTCAGGGTTCAACTAGCGGACGATCTCTCATCACAAAGTGAGTCGAGTTCGAGCCTACTAGGAAGAGATCTAGCTCCACCTCACAGGGGAAGCGTACTTATCCTATCTAGCGATCCTAAGACCCACCTTCCAAGAGGAGAGAAAACCTCGAGTTCCTTTTTTCCCATGTTTCAGAGGCACGTACACTTGAGACTTCGCCGCTCTAGGGGCAATGAGTATTACTAGTATCGATTTAAACACTATGGGGACAGAGAGTTCCTGACCAATCGGGACCACCCTTCTCATAGGCATTGGCAACCTGAGCCAAGCCCCCACTTTCCACCCCCACACTCACACTTCCTTGTGTGTCCTATTTTACTACCACAATGATTGTTCAACATAAACATTCCTTGATTAAATTCCGAATCACAATGTTCGTTAAGACAGCCCTTCAATCAGTATTGCAAAGCGGCACCAAGACAGTATTCTAGTAAAAATTCTACTCAAAATTATTCATTAAAATTCCAATGTTTTGGAGGTACAACATCTCCCCTCTAGCGAGAGTTTACTGCTCCCGTTGTCGCCTAGCTGCCCATACAACTAGGTATGTCCACCGCATAGAAAGCACGACATGGACATTCTCACCGCATAGAAAGCAAGACGTGGGTTCCCACCGCATAGAAAGCAAGTCGTGGGTAAGACCCTAAGCTAGTAACTCTAGCTACTGCAAAATCATCGCGAGCCGCTCCTTGTGATCAGTAGGGGGATCAGGACTGATTCAACATTGGAAATAGAATGAACATGTTGAGCTAAATTTTTCCTAGCATACATTCTTTCCTATTGCAAACAGCATACCCATAAATCATTTTTTTCCTACTTTAGACTTTAATGTACAAATGAATTCAATGCCGAGGTTTCCGTCGGATTTCTCCAACATGTTTGGGGATATGTTCTTTCCTAGTTAAACATGTGCAATGTTAACTTAAACAACTTGAATGAAATTATGACCTACTTCTTCCATTTCTTCGTCAATGGCCCGTGAGATGGCCGGTGCTTGTTCGTCCATGGGAGCTTTTCGCTTTCCGTTCACATTGCTCGTTCCTGCCTCGCGATCGTGGGCACCACCGAAAAGAGTTCTCTTAACCGGGGCCATTTTATACTCACTACTTTAAGTGATAAACTTGAAGAAAAGAGCTAAGGTTCGAGAGCATCATAACAACCAATTTGGTAGATTAGAATCATTAAAGAATCCTCCTTATGCAAGAGGGATTAGATTTCTCCTTCGAGACCTAGCAATTTATGGTTAATACTTTGCTTACCCTATGGGAACTGCCTCTAAAGTTAATCACTTGGCTTAGATGATTAATAATTTAGAATTTTACTAATTGACTTACAATAGAGATGAAGTAAGCAAGCTCTATCACTTTCTTGGTGCAATTTGAAGATGCAGAATTATCGCATGCATATGTGCTAGAAAATTCCCCTCTTATTGGCCTAATGATAGATTAATTTTTACCTTAATCACATCTTAATGTGAGATAATATTTTTGAATCTAATTAATTACATTACTATTGAATGGTAAAAGGGTGAATTTCATCAAATCTACATTATTACCTACTGACAATTTATTAACTATGCTACCTAGAGAGAGAATCTCTCCTAATCATGTATTAATCATTGATTAAGCATGATGAATGGCTGCATAAATTAGCTAATTGAATGATGATTATGTAATGGAGTATAGTTATGTAAACTTAGAGAGCAGCTATTGGGAATTATAGCTAAGATTAAGCATAGTAGACGAGGAATTTGGAGAATAATGATGAGAATTAAGAAGAGCAGGAATTAAACCGTGATTACCGTGATTAGGGGCTGAGAATCCTCTTGATTTTCTGATCCAATGAATCCTCAAGATGAGAATTTTGGCAGCACATCCCTCCTTGCTTCTCCTACAAAAACTGTGTGTGTTCCGGCAGCACCTCCCCAAGGTGTGTGTTTTGTGGCCGATAGCACTTTTCAAGCAAAAGATGATAATACATGTCCAAAACTCTTTGAAATACTCTAAAGATTCTAGGTCTGTGGCTTCAGTTGGTGTTTGCCTATTCATTGTTTTGTGCACATTTTTAAAGAGTTTGGATTTGTGGAGACTACCACAATGCTTGTATGTAAAGATGTGCATTATGAGGAATTAGGAAGGCTTTTAGAAGAGGACTGTGGTTTTGTGGAGGGTATGTACAATGGGGATCGGTACGGTTGTAAGGTTGGAGCTTCAGGTATTGGAATGCGCTATTTGAAATCCTACACCTCCTGGTACATACGATTCCACTATGATCGTTGGATGTGCAAGCTTGGAGTGTGGACTCCATTACAGAGTGTAGATGGCGCTATTGCAAGCTTTGACATTGCAGTGAGGATGCCCAACGATGCTTTGGAGGCAGTCCAAGTGAACAAGAATTGGACTCTCAGTAATGTGCAAGAACATTTGCTTATTATGGGTTTTGAGCCCCTTCAACAAGTGCAATTTTGTTTACAAGGTCACAAGGTGAGAATCCTTCCACCACATTTTCAATACATCATAGTTTGTTGATCATTGGATGCTTATTGTAATGAATGTTTGCAGATTGGGAAGAGAATGGAAGACAAATTGAAGGTCGAGGAGGACTGGGGCATGGATGGAACTATGCTATCACTCTTATAACTTTGTAACTCTTGCAATTTTGAAAACAATTTGCCGATGTAATCAACATGATTTGCTTCGGCAAATCATATCTTTGAATATAATTTTTCGCATTGAGATGAGAGATCATTTTTTGGTGAAAGTGCCTTTTTATTTTAAATGTCTTTAAAAAAGGGACCATTATAAAAGGGGAGACCGCATAACTCATTCACACTTTTCACTTTCGCAACTCTTGAGCTCCTCCACTCTCTATCTACACCCTAGGCTAGACATGGACGCCTCCACAGCCTCTACATCTGCACCCACATCCACCCCTTTGTCACGCTTCATCCTCTTCCTCGAGGACACCAAATACAAAGGGAAGTTGGACCTCCACACTTTCTTTACTCTTCTCCCTGACCTTGACGCCACAATTGTCCTTCACATGGATGCATTTTCTGAGATTTCTGCGTTCATGGAGGAGCACATCATAAAATATTCCGTATTTATCTCCCCACATGCTAGGATCTGGGTGCCTTGTGATCTTTTGTGCTACATACACAAAGGTGATCACCCATTCTCCAAGCGTTTGCAACGATTCCAAGAAATTGCCACCAACGCAGGCCATTTCTTGGACGAGCAAGCCAAGGGGTGTCAGCACTCAAGAAGCGCAAGTTGGGGGTTGAGTACCTTTCTCGGTTAGCAAAATTCATCTTCTTGTTGAGAGAGGAACCTGAATTGGAGGAGCTCCACCTACCACACCTTCAGGTTGGGTCCTTCATCAAGGACACCAAGGAGCAGGTGGTTGACCCCATGAATCTTGCAGCAGAAGGACAAACACTTCAGCTTGAGTAGCCCAGGGGGCTCGAGGAGGTGGTAGAGAAATCCATCATCGTGGCTGGCCCTAGTGACATTATAGTTCCACTACCATCGACTGATGAGGCTATCCCAGAGGTGGAAATAAGACACTTCTCTTCAGTGATAGTGGATGGGGAGGAGTATGTGTTTATGCATGATTTGGAGAAAGCATTTGGCCTGTGCATGGATGAATGCTTGAGCGCGCTATGCAACAACACCAAATGTCCCTTGGATAATACACCAGATTCCCTTGAAAGCAAGATCTTGCCACTTGGGGACTCTATTGCTGACACTATTGCAGTTGTGTGTGCGGAGGTCCTGGCAACAGAGCAGCTGCACGTGGTTGAGTAAGAATTCCAAGCCATGCAAGCCAAGGTTGAGACCGCTAGGATGCTTATGCCACTACGCAACCCCCCATATGATGATCCAACGCTCGTAGCTATGGTGCATGGGAGCATTGACTTGGATGGAAAGGGAAACAGGGAAGAGGATGACAAGGTGCAGGAGGTAGACTCTATCCTAAATTTCATTCTATTATTTTATCCTTCATTGTCTTTTTTCTCAACCTTGATTGGTTTATGACAGGACGTCGTGGAGGTTGATGATTTTGCAGCAAGGACGGGTGGTAAGCCGATGGGCTTTGGACCTCAGTCTTCCCTTGTGCATTACCTAGGACAACTCCCCTCTAGCGATGTGGCCATTGTCCATAATGAATTTACTCCCCAAGCCCATTTTATGAATTGGTTGTTGAAAGCTTTGAGCAAGGTTTTGTGTTTGAGCACCATTGCTCAAACTGCGCATCTTGTGTTCCTAGTGCATAGATCCCTTGTATGCACAGCATTTGGCACTGGCTTCCGTGGTAAAGTGCTTGCCCAGATAGGGATACATGCTTCCATTGGCTCAACTGACCCAAAGGCCATAGCATAGTCCCTCTTGACTAGGGAGTTGCCTTACGCACAAGAGAGGCGCCAGGAAATGGTCAAGAAAATTATGAACTCCTCAGATACATGATGTAAAATCAACTTTTTGGAAGTAATAAAAAATATTTTGAATTGTCTCTCTATTTGTACATTCTTCTAAATGTGATCTGTCAATGTTGTAGTTGGTGATATGTTTCAATAAGCTATGTCTTTTTTGCTTGAAGTAACAACACAGTGGAATTTGGATGCACGTGATACTTCTTTCAACTTACCTTAATTCTAGGGAAAGTATAAAACACATCTGAGTGAAAAGAAGTGGTTTCTCTAAAGTAATGCTGCAAAAACAATTGCTTTCTCTTTTTTAAGTATCCTGGGGGTAGAGAAACCTACCAAGTGCAAAAAAACGGGTGGACCACAAGGGCGCGCAAATGGCCCATCCATCAATTTTGGATGGCCAATTTGGTTGCCCTTGTGGCCACCCTTTTTTTTGCATATTGAACCTATGTTTGGACTCAAGGACACTAGAAAAGGTGAGATCAACTCATAATTTAAGATTTCAAGCGTACTATCACCTCCTTCAGCTGTAACTAATACTTCCCTGCACCAAAAGGTTTCCAATGTCCAATTACATTGGACATTGGAAAATCATAATTATTTGTTTCATAGACACTTGGTTTCATAATATGTTAACTTTTCTAGTATCCTATGGGGTAATCAAAGCTTGAAAGTGCAAAAAAAATGGTGGCCACAACGGCGCGCAAATAGGTCACCCAAAACTGATGGATGGGCCATTTGCGCGCCCTTGTGGCCACCCTTTTTTTGCAATTGGAACCTATGTTTGCACTCAAGGACACTAGAAAAGGTGAGATAAAAATCAAAATTCAAGTTTTCAAGCACACTATCACCTCCTTCAGCTCTATCTAATACTTCCCTGCACCAAAAGGCCCAATTACATTGGACATTTGAAGAATCTAATTTAATGTTGCATGGACACTTGGTTTCACAATATGTTAACTTTTTTGGTATCCTACGAGGTAAACAAAGCTTGAAAGTGCAAAAAAAATGGTGACCACAAGGGCGCACAAATAGGACATCCAAAACTAATGGATGGGCTATTTGCGCACCCTTGTGGCCACCATTTTTTTGCACTTTGTAACATTTATGGTGTAGTAACTTGTGTGTAGCGGAAAATAGCATGAACATAGTGAGCATTTCATTAGAATAGATTCCTAATGAGAATAACAAGAGTGCTTGGGTGGAGAGAGCAACAAAAAGTATAACACCTAGTCAGATAGCATGAACAATACTTCAAAAAAGAGAGAAATTAAGCAATTGACAACAGTTGAGGACTGGAAAGTTTGCATGGAGCTACGGTCCCCCCTCCAAAAATCTTTGCATTATGGTTTCTCTCATCAAGAGAGACATTTTACAATATAGTTCTTTGTGTTCCTTCAATACTACCTAGTGCAATGAAGATGGAAACTTCAAGCATTAATCAAAACACTTATCAAACACAACATCACTTCCCTCACGGTCTCAGACCCAAGACCTCACACACTTCAAAGATGGTGAGAGCTAGCGGGGTATGAGAGTAGATTGAGAGGAAGAAGGAGTAGTCTTACGAGAAAGATGTGCATCTCCTCACATAATCACTCATATTAGCATATCTTAGCTTAGTAACTAGCATGGTAGAGGAGATGAGCATGCTTTGAAGCTTGGCTCTTGGTTGGATTTGCATCGCAAAGCTAAGAGTTGTTGGTGTAGGTCTCCCTTCTCACAGGCTTGGAGTAGGTGATAAGCTTTTCATTAAAGATTGAGAAGGAGAGAGAGAGTCTTCTTGCTTCACACATGAGTTGTGTGAGTGTGTGTGGATAATTCCTTGAGAAAACCAGCCCCCTCTCTCTCTTGGTCGACCCCTCTTGCTATTTGCTCATGCTGCCACCCTATTGGCCCTTTCCAGGCTTAGACAATGAGTATTAAGAATCATAAGAGATAGCCTTCTGACATGGGTTCCCCTTTCCCCTTTTGTGAGAGCTTTAGGTAATTAATAAATGCAACTAAACTCTCATTGGACCGCTTTGCCTCCTAGCCAATAGGAATCAGACAAGCCATTGGGCTGCTGAATGCTCATAGGACCCCTTGGGAGACTGTCCAATAGTCTTCTAGAGAGCTTAATTCTTATTGGTAAGTGTTTTTAAATCAACTAAACTAGATTTACTCTAGCCTAATTCTCATTGGTCCACCTCCATGGCCATCCAATAGGATTTGAGTACACCTTGTGGGCATCTGGGCTAGGGAGCTGACATGTGTCCCTCATTCCCTTTGTATAAAGGGAGCTTGTGTGTGTGTGTGTGTGTGTGTGTGTGTGTGTGTGTGTGTGTGTGTGTGTGTGTGTGTGTGTGTGTGTGTGTGTGTGTGTGTGTGTGTGTGTGTGTGTGTGTGTTCCTCTCTCATACCCTACTTGCAAGGCTTGCCCCCTCCTATGTAGGGATTATGAAGACTTTTTGGGACACACACAAAGAATCCAATTTCCCTAGTGTTTGGCCTTTGGACACAACCTTTAAATTTTGGAACCTTAGCATTTTGGAAGTCTTAATGGGCTGAACCTTAGGGTCTTTTTAGCCCATTGTTGCACCTTTCTCTTTTTTCGATGCCCCCCCCCCCCCCCCCCCCCCCCCTTAGGATCGCTATTTTTCTTCCTTTGGATCCCTATTGTGGCTGGTCTGCCAGCTTAACCAATATTCTAGCTTTTTCTCCCTTGGCACTTCCCCATATTAAATGATCAGTTTAACATGAGAAAATCATTTAGGAGAATTAGATATTAGTTATTATGACATTACCTCTCTCTTGAAATCATAGTCGGTCCTTTTCCTAGCAAGTAGAGGATCCCTATGTTACCCTACGACATTGTTCCAAAATAGATGACTAGTCCATTTGGCGCTTGCGAGCCTAAGCTGCCGCAAGCCTGTTTTCACATTAGTCCTATCAATCTTCCATAGTAGAGTGATAAGCTCTACTTGGTGTTCAGGAGACGTCGTCTCTGCAAACTTGATCTAAGCATGCATACTACTTCATTTTTGTGCACAATAAAGAAAAAGAGAGTCTTATACGACAAAAACTTTGTTCATTTTTAACATTTGTACATTTGCTTACTCTTGGGAAGCATTGTAAGCATTGACAAGGTTTAGGTTATCCTTTAATTTTTATGCCTTGCATACATCTAGCATCTTCAAAAGGATAATTCTTAAACTTAATACGATATCGGATAGTCTTATCGCCTCTTAGTACCTTGTCTTCATGTAGGAGGATGGACTGGGCTGCAACACCTCTTCTTGGTCCTCAATCTCCGTAGCTCACAAGGATGTCGTCAATAATGACATCTTCAAACCCCTTGAGAAAATTGGATAACTCTAATTCCTTGTGAGTGTGTTTTTTTTTTGGTCAAAACATTAGGTTCATTTTGAGAATCTTTAACAAAAATCATGTACACGGAAATAGAGCTCTTTATTGACTTATTGAAAGCTTGCGTATGTACAACAGGTATGGTGTTACCCATTTGCTTGGCATCTATGTACATATCTTTTTCCATGAACCTAAAGTAGATTCTTCTTTTAGGGAATTTAACATTGGCAGCCATGAAATCAAACCATGGTGCCCCTAGGATTACATCCACGTGCTTGAGAGGAGAGATAAAGAAGTCCTCTTTGTCCACATAGCTTTGGACATGGAGCCTCAATTTCCTGATTAAGGGAGTGACTGCATCTTCTTGCCCCTTGAAAGCACTGTCTGTGGGGGTAGGACATCTCCCATCTCGTAAGCTTGTATGCCTAGCTTGGTGGCCAACTCTATGGATATGAAATTGTGAGTAGAACAAGGGTCAAAGAGAATAAAAGCATCATGTTCTCTTACCTTTCCCCAAGCATGGCATAGAGGAGATACTTTGTGGTGAGTTTCCTGAGTCTTGGATTTTGACCAAGGTAGCTCTAGGAGGTTCATGGTGGGTGTTCTTTTGGGGACAAGCGCGGTACGCATGCTCTTGCTCGCCGCACTTGAAATAGAGGTTATCCTTGCGATAACGCTCAAGCTCTTCAGGAGAGAGTTTGTTTTTGCCTTTGTAAACTCCCTTCTACTTAGCTTTGTTGGAATTGCCCTTAGTAGACTTTTGGACATTGTCCTTCCCCTTAGGCTCATTGGAACCCTTGTTTTCCATGGGCTTAGAATTTCTCTTAGCCCCTGTTTTGAAATTGATTCGAGGAGCCACCATAGTATGGTGTATAACCGCCAACATGGTGCGTGGCCTTTGGGAGTTGACATACTCCGCCATTTCTTAAGTTAAGCCCGCACAAAATTGTCGCTTTTGCTCTTCAAAGATCCAACTTTTTGAAGACAGTGGCTTTGAGTTGTAAGTCCCAAAACTTGTCTTCATATTTGTGAATGGATTCGTAGGGAGAGATTTTCAAGCTTCGCCTTTCGATGAGTACTTTGTCTTTGCATCGGTGGCCAAAAATTTCTTCATAATAAAAGCTGTGGAGCTTCATCGTTGGCCTGTAGGTTATACCACAATTGTTTGGCATACTTTTGAAAGTGCATAGCTACATGGCATAGCTTAGAGGACTCCATGAAGCCCTCATCTCCAAACGCCGCATCAAAATGTTGGATAAAGGCCAAGACTTTTTCCGTCACACCAAAGGTACCATCATAGGTAAGGAAAGAGATGCTCTTCCCTCCCTCTTTGAACTTCTTGAGCATGGATGACCTCTTCCATGTGGCATAGGATTTCCTATGGCCTCTTCTTTTTTATGGTTCAAAAGTTGCACCATCAAAAGATGGAGAATTTGAGGAAGATGGAGAAGAGGATGACCTCTTTCTTGCCTTGATCTTCTTTGTCTTCACCATCACTTTCATAAGAGGAAGAGGATGAAGAAGATGGAGAAGAGAGTGTCCTCTTTCTTGCCTTTTTCTTCTCTTGTTTTTGTCATCCCTCTTTGAATTATGGTGTGGAGAAGCATGCGACGGTCTTCTCCGTTTTGGAGGTGATGGAGAGCGTTTAGCCCGCCGTCTTCGTGGAGCCATCTCTACCGAGGTGGAAGGAGACTCACTTCTTTCTCATTCCTTCGGTGGAGGCTTTTGAATTCTCCTTTGGGAAGGAGATGCATCATCAAGAAGCAATTTTTTGAGCCTTTCATATGGATCCTCTTCTTATTCCCGAATCGAAGAGAGGCCTCTTTTGGAAGTCCCGCAAGGAGGTTTCCTAGGTGCTTTCTCGTCATGGTGGGTAGCTTGGAGAATGCCATGAGCACGAAGTTGCCGTTGCACTTCACTTTGGAGGGATGGATTGCCCATGGCTTGTTGAAGCCTAGAAACAAGATAGTTAACAAGCATAGGGGCATCATTAGTAGCCTGCTTATTAGCAAAATAAAAGTTATCAACATTAATTTCACTCTCTTTACTATTGTCAGCCATTCTAAAAACTTTTAGGTGTAAACTTTTTAGGTGTACTTTGGCACTTCAAGCCCTAGTTGCTACTCCTCTTTACCCCTTTAGAAAAAGCACTAAAGCTATTGTACCCGTGGCTCAAATACCATTAATTCCAAGGAATAGAAGAGAGGGTCGTTCAACACCAAAACAACACCGGTTCCTGTCAAGCTTCTAATAGCTCAATAGTGGTTAAGCCGTAGGCAAGCCCTATAGGACTCCACTATTAAGACCATAGCTCTCAACGGTGATGCCCCGTTAACTGCACAAAGACAGGCGCATTGCAAGGCTAAAAAATCATAAGTCTACTTACTCACATGCAATTAATAATACCAACCATTTATAGCTAGCTTGAGGACCTCCCTTCTTGAGCAAGAAAAGAGAAACCTTGTGCTCTAATACCAGTGTAACATTTAATGCTCTAGTAACTTGTGTGTAGCGGAAAATAGCATGAACATAGTGAGCATTTCATTAGAATAGATTCCTAATGAGAATAACAAGAGTGCTTGGGTGGAGAGAGCAACAAAAGGTATAACACCTAGTTAGATAGCATGAACAATACTTCAAAAGAGAGAGAAATTAAGTGTGCGCTCCTTGCCGCACTGTCGAAGCAAGGGACTTGCCAATACACCGTGTGCGAGCCACAAACGGCTCCAAGCACACAACAAGCCTAAACTAGCAAGCTCAAGGAAACAAAGGGTGTGTCACTCACCGCTCTACGCTCGCCTTTGTGGTGGATTCCTCGCCGCGATGAAGAAGAAGCTGCAGTCGTGCTGCGCTCAACCGCTTCGCCGCCGTCGTGCCTTCGTAATGCTCGATCGCACACACACTCTCCCTCTCTCTCCCTCTCACACACACACACACAAGGAGGTGAAGAAGAAGAAGATGGAGATGGAGCAAGAGCACTCTTCAATTGCACAAATGAGAGAATGAGTAAAAATTAGGTTTAGTTGGCTTTTATAGGAGCTCACCCCATTCACACTTGGGCGCCCATGCTTAACCAACTAATCCCTTGAATGTCCAAGTTAAAGTGCGCCTCTCATCGGCGATCACTCTACCTTTCCCTATTGGTCCGACAAGCCCGGTACCTGACTCTACCAAATACATAATACGCGTCCATCGTAGGTGATAGGGTGTTCGTGTGCCGTGAGGGTTAACATGCCCTCCTTCCTGATGTAGATTCCGTCCTCGGAAGCTATTGAGTTGAAGCTGGTTCGTCGAGGTGGAAGAGCATTTGAGATGAATGTCCTTAGCCTTCTTCAGTCACTGCAAAATCAAACAACATTGGCACAGTAATTGCATTCTCTTAAAAAGCATATGCAGTTTTAGGTAGACACATTGATTGGTAAAAGAATTTCAAACAATTTGTCAACAATGAACATTAAATTTCAATGTAATCAAATGCATAAACAGATGTAAAGGTAAAAAATTAAACAAGTCTGGGGTCGCTAATTTGACGGTCGAAAAGCACTAGAGATCGAATATTAATACCATGGGTAAGCTTCTTAACTTTCTGTGGTCAATTAAGTTGTTTAATCGCGAGAGCCAAGTATTCATGTTCGAGGGCTGACTAGAGGCTATATCTAGAAAACCTTGTAGTTAAGCTACCATAAAAGGAATTTTTCATGAAATCATCGCCTGACTGATTACTTTTTCTTTGACCCCCCCCAAGTCTTTTCACATTGATTCAATTATGATGTGTGTGCTTATTTTGTATGCCTTGGGTTTTTTGCTTCTCAAGGAAAAGCGCCCACACTGGGAACCTCTAGGGCTCTAGTACCATAGGCGATACATGTGAGTGAAGTACCAAATCAAGCTGAGATTTCTCTTCCAGCTTAAAATTTTACATTGTGGCACTTTGATTTTTTGCTTGTTCATTTTCAGCATTTTAATTTTGTAACTTTGGGGGGTCATATAACACTGTTACATTCCCCAAGCTCATCACATTAGTAAACTCCCTTTATAATACTTAAGCTAAAGGTCGATAGGGTTAAGCCCACTAGAAAGCCCTAGTACATTTCATACAATGCTGCCTAAATCGGATTAAGAACCTAAGTAACCATTGTTTATTAGGAAGGCATTCCCCATGGTATTAAGAGAAGATCTCTAACACCTAGCTTGGTCAAACTAGCTTAGTCGGACTGCTTGATTTTTACACCTAAACAAGTGATTATGACAAAACATTACATTGAATTAAATGTTTGATACTAAGCCAATGCGCTGAATATTATGCTACCAATCACAATCAAAGCAAACAAACATGGATGCAAAAAGATAACGGCAATGCTAATGGATAAGAAACACCTGTTTGTGTTGATGGTCGCGCTTGATTTGAAGGTTCCATGAAGGTCCAAATCCTATCAATAGCAACACGCTCCTGTACACACTAGGAAACAAAAGGAATACCTCCAGGAGGCACATTAGTGGGAAAAGAGAACTTTGCTAATCACTCAACTCTAAAATAGAAACACTCCTATCGTACTAATCTTACCTACCCTCCATCACTCAAGTGATGAGGATCAAAGGTGTTTTATGGCATCTGTTTCACTGTAACAAATGTGACATGTGTAGGTCTGAGTCAATGTTTTGACTTTTATTGTGCATACTCGTTTGCTAATTGCTCTTGCTCTTTTTTTTTTTTTTTGTGAGTATAAAGCTTTATATGTACATTCCCTAAGATCGGAGATTGAGAGGTTAGGGAAAAAGGTTGAGAGGGAAGCAAGTGAATGATGACTGTCAGCAAACACTCCCCCCTTCCTTGGGTAGATCATACCGTTTGAAATGAGCTTGTCACCCTTTGAAACCAATTGTTCCAGTTGGTAATAGGTGAGGATTTTTGCCATTAGTTTTCTATTACCCTAGGTGCCTCGTCAAGTTGCAACGGTGGTAAGGTACTCTCCCAGGATCGAACTTGAAGTGGTTCATTAGGTGATTCTTGAACACTGGGAGGTGCGGATTCTTTTGTAGCTTCATGGAGGTCCACTACTATAGATGGAGGCGGTGTAGAAGCTTTTACCTCTATGGATGTATTACATGAGGAGCTAAAAGCTTCATGGGACTCCCCCCTTCCTGAGCTAGGTGGATCAATTTGTTCTTTCTTTGGTACCCAAACTAGCTCGGGAGCGGGTGTGTAGCATTTTGTGATTTTTTTCTTTCCACGATCATTGATTCGTTTTGGAACTACGGGATTGGGCTCACTTGGTTCAGGTGATAGGTAAGAGCACAATCTACGTTTTGGCACCCAGATTTGATCATTTCCTTGATAGTAGCCTTGGGCTTCCAATAGTCGTTTAGGGATCCATCGCAACATTTTCTTACTTTTCTTGGAGCGAGTGGTACGTTTCTTACAAGGCTTCTGTTTTTTAGCACTAGATATGGTCACTAAAGAAGCTTTAGGGACCCACTTGTATGTTTTCTTCGTTACATTAGGATGAGTCTTGTCAGAAGCGATATGCATTGCTTGTAGCATATTTAAGGGTATAGGCATTTCATCCCCCTCAGGTGTTACCCAGGTCGTCCCCCTATTTCCCCAAGTGTCTATGGTTGATGCTAGGTGGACCCAGTCTACATTGTCCGACTCAGTCATCCCAGGTAGGATATCCATATAACGAGAATCTTGGCCAATGTCTGTATCCTTCTTACAAGTGTAACAATATTGTAGTGGGGCCGAGTGAACTGTGGTGTCAGAGCGATGATCAATAATGGTTTTACTCCCTAAGGGGTGTACCTTACCAGTCACCAAATCCACTCTAAGGACAGAGTCTTGGAATTGCAAATAGACATGATTTTTAGACCAATCATGAACCATTTGTGCTTCCCTCATGAATGGTCGTCCTAAAATCATTTCATATGACATAAGGTGTTTAGAGAAATCCATTACAATGAACGTATGTCGTACCTTGTGTCCTAGAACTTTGATCTTAAGATCCTTGAGCATCCCCATAGGTTTGGCTATGGTACCATTTGCCATCTTTACCACAATGTTAGTAACACTGAGGCGGGGTTTTCCCATGGATTCCCAACAATCTTTTGTAACGATGCTAACTCCCGCACCACCATCAAGAATTCCCTTTATAGTTAATCCCTTGGTAGTGATGGGTAGGGTCGCATTAGACTCGTCGCCTTCAAAATACTGCCCTAATTCGTTAATGGGTACCTCGATCACAGACTCGTGTCCATCTAAGTCAAGTGATTGCACATGATTTTCCTCATCAATCATAATCGAGTCAGGCCTATTTGGTTGCGCAAACTGCGGTAATCCCGTTCGTAGCTCTCCGTTAAGGAATGCTCGAAGTGCAAGGAATAACTCAGGATCTCCATACAGCTTTGCTATGATCGTGGTTCGGACCTCAGAAGACATGAAGTCCACTAGTTTGGCAACATTCATTGGCGTTTTGCAGGGTGTAGGTCCTTGACTAGGAACTGGTGAGGATGGAATCTCATATTCCTCAATGGGATCAGGTATTCCTTCGTTAAACATCCTTTCCAACAAGAAGGGTGTATGCTCACTTTCTGATGTCCTGTCCTCACTCCCTTCTTGGATGATACTAGATATGGCTAACGGTCTATGGTTCATGTGGGGTGGATGAACTTGCGTGGGAAACACTGTGTCATGAATTTTGACCTGCATGGGTTCTGGTTCTAGTTTCCTTTGAGTCTCCTCCACTAAACCTCTTAGATGTTTCACCTGCTTAATCTCGTCTACTGGGTTTGGGTACGTCCCAATCTTCTTTTTACGATTCTTCCCTTTTTGCCCCTGCGGTTTATCTTGGGGGTCTTGGATTGGATTTGGAAACACTTGTGGTGTTTTCAGAGGCTCTTTATGGTTTTCTCTTATTCGGTTTTCATTTGGTTCCATGTTACGGTTTTCTTTGTCGGTCTTTCTCTTTGTGGTATTGGTTCTAGTCTCCATTGTCTCGACTGAATCTGAATCATCCTCGAGGTCATTCATATACACGGGGTCATCTCCTGTTCCTATGTTTGTTTTGGAACTTGGCTTTGAATTTTCCGTATTCTGCGACTTCTTCCTTCGTGTCTTCTTTTTCTTTGCTTGGATAACTGACGCGGTATCTCTCTCTTCGAGGATATGTCCTGGCCCTTGAAGCATGGACCGTGTAATCGCATAAGCGGGTGCGACGGGTGGTATTGGCGACGTCACACTAGCAATTTCGACCAAATTCAGGGGTGTGATTTTAGGCGCATTTGGGTTATAGGGGCATTGGGCAATCAAGTGATCTATGCCACAACGATTACATGTGAGTATTGGCATTGCAGACGTGCTCCCTTGATTCACTTGCATCTGTGCAGCATTCTTTTGCAGCCTAATAGGGCACTCCGCTGCTCGATGTGGTCCACCACACTCGTAGCATTGAAGAGGTAGCCTCCTAGCCTGGGTGTTGATATTTTGACCTCTGGATGCGAGAGCAGCAGCTTGATAAACCGGCTTGACTTGTCCCCAACAATCTTCCATGTAGTATATAGGACACTCTTCCAATGTATCAAGTCCGTAGGCAATACTAGTGTCTATTTCCTCCTCACAGCCATCTGGATAAGCATTTGATGGCTCGCAACCCACTTGGTTCATAGGGGCGACTCTTGGATGCGGGGGCTGCGGTCCTAGCACAGGAGGTGGTAGCGGTGTAGCTTGTACAACATTTTGAAATCTAGGGACCATGTGTTGAGGTAGTTGCTCAACAGGTGGAGTAGGCATCAATACAGGAGCTCAAGGCGCATCCGTCCAGGCTACAGGTGGTCTATTTGCCATCATACGTTTGATCATTAAACAATCCTTAGCTTGGTGACCATACCTACCACATGCGTTGCAAGTTCCATTAAATTTTACTCTAAACGTAGGGCACTCACTAGTGCTATGTGGGCCTAAGCAAATGGAACACCATTGTTGCTCCCTTCTTGGATACATGTGACTATTTTGAGGGGGTCGATTATCCTTAAAAGACTCTTGGATTGCCTTGGTGAGGTCTGTCAAGAATGTCTCAAATACCTTTGGCTCATTGGCAATGGGCTTTGCAGTCATGGGTTCATACTCAATGGCTTGTGAGCTAGTGGATCTCGTGTCAGTAGACACCCTCATGCCTGCTATCATCAAGTTGTCCTCTAATTGGATTGCATTGGCAGTGACATCTTCCCAGGTTGTGATACCTCTAATCACTAGTCCATTATAGATTCCTTCATTCCTTAACCCTCGAATGAATCGATCAAGCAGTTGGTTATTGTTGAAGCGCTCATTTACAGGGCAGCGAGAGTTTAAGTGCTTTAGACGACTAATGAAGTCCCTTACTGACTCTCCTTCCTTACGTTCGGCCTTCTGTAGCTGAGATGCTACACCCCAAAGCACACCTTCTCGTATGTACTCCTTTAGAAACAACCTTCGAAGGGTAGGGTAGATTGTTCTCTCGTCCACCCTTAGGGTTCTATACCAATCTCCAGCCTTCCCACTTAATGTCAAGCTTAAGGCATTGCACTTATGTAGTTCGTTGCGTTCCCCTAAGGAATCACATACTTGTTCAAACACTTCAATGTGTTTTCTAGCATCTTCGTCCCCATTGAATTTTTGCGTGAGTTTGGAAATTTGTACTACCTTACTTCTAGGCTCTCTATCAGATGCGTGACGCATATTTTCCGCGATAGATCGACCTATGGTTTGAGCAAACGCTGCCAAGTCACCTATGTGAGGAGGCAGGGCCGGTGGAGGTACTCTTGGAATCATATGTGGGAGAGGAACGAGTACCGGTCTTGGCATATGTGTGGATGATGCAGGATATGGAACATAACCGGGCATAGGTCCACTTGGATAAGAGCTAGGGAGCGGCACTCGAGGAGCATAAGCAAGTGGTACAATTGGAGGTGTGGGGGCCATGTGTGCATAAGGGGCTAGAGGCACATATGGTCGAGGCCCCATATTAGGTACTACGACACTAGGTAGTGGCACTGCGCTAACCGTAGATGTCATCGGTACATTCTCTGTCAGGCTTATCCCTGGAGTGAGCACTGTGTTTTCCTTGATAGAGGGTTGAGCCAAGTTAGGGAAGCTAAAGTTTTCGCTCGGAGGCTCAGATTGCATAGAGACCCCAGGTGAAATGACGTAAGATGGGTCCATGGGACTCATTAGAGGAGTCTCCATTTGTGATAGAGTAGGTTGTTGAGCCTTGCTCGTATCCAGAAATCTCATGGGGCCAGTTGAGAGTATATTTATCCCTCGGTTTTGCCTTTCTGATTGAATAATGCCATGGATAACATTACAGATCATTTTCTGTTGATCTTCGATGCTCGTGGCACTAGAGGTGGATTGTACAATCTCTATCCATCCTACATGGTAGGCGTGGCCAGAGTGTAGATCCGTCAACACCTCAGTGTGGAGGTCGTATGTCCAATGATCATTAATGAACAATCCTTCTAGAGTCGACGTGTTAACGGTTTCTTTTGAGGTAGAAGCAATGTTGCTCCCCGTGGTTTTACTTGTCACCAACGGTACTCTAGAGGGAACTTCTGAAGGAGGCAGCTCAACAGGGCCTTCTTGGTAAGAAGTTGGCAGGATATCCACATGGACACTCCTTGGGGGTGTGGGGTCCACGCGCGATGTGAAAGGAGAGTCCACTTCCCCACCCCCTTCGTGTGCTTCATTTGCATCAGGTTCCGAGCGAGTAGCTCTACCTAATGTTTCCATGAAACGGCTAAACATACTAGTACTAGGCTGTGGAGCTTCGGGAGGTGCATGGCCTTCTCTCTCAGTGTTTTGGGTAGGGTATGCTTCCATGATTTCTGAGTCGGAGGAGGAATCACTAGCGGCTATTTTAGGGTCTTGGGTGGTGCTACCTTGTGTCCCCGCTGAGGGTCTAGAGCTTATCGTGGATGGGTAATGGGTGTCCG
Organism: Adiantum capillus-veneris; assembly: GCF_014529385.1. Lineage (NCBI taxonomy): Eukaryota > Viridiplantae > Streptophyta > Polypodiopsida > Polypodiales > Pteridaceae > Adiantum > Adiantum capillus-veneris. The sequence goes on along the minus strand of NC_140933.1, from coordinate 43,220,294 downwards.
TATGAACAGAGGCACCCTCAATATGCTCGTGTTCTAGCACCCGCCCAGAGCGTAAGTGCATGTGCTTTTGATACCCTAAGGTGTCAAAAAGCTGCTCTAGGAGGCCTTGTGACTAGTTTTTAGCGTGTTTTTTGTTTGTTTTTTTGCTAGATTTTTTAGAGCGTGTCGTGGAATGGGCCGTGTGATAGCTCGAAACGAGCGTATCGGTCAGAGGGTCGTGCCGTGCTTTACAGCCCTCCGTTTGGTCACTCTATGCCCTCGGAATCCCTAAAACTGTCAATTTCCAGTAGGGAACTAGGCCCAAACTAGAAAGTCTAAGGGTGCAAGTGGGAAGAGAAAGGAGGAGAGTGGAGGACTTGTCCCACATGCTCTCATTCTCTCTTGAGGGAGTAGGGTATATATATAAGAGTGAGTCTAGTATATATCATAAGACTGAGGACTGAGGCCTGGGCCTGGGCTTGGGCTTGGGCTTGGGCTTGGGATCCCGATCTATCTTTTATACAAACCAACCCGTCAGTTTTAAGAGTCACGTTTTTTATTTTCGAAAAAATTAGCCACCCGCTCGCTCGCGTTTTTAATTTTCGATTTTTTTTTTTTTAATACAGAAATTGAAAAAACGCAGAAATTGCAGAAATTGCAGAAAATTAAAAAAACGCAGAAATGCAGAAAAGTGCAGAAATTGAAAACGCCGAACTTGAAAATGCAGAAATTGCGGAAATTGAAAAAACGCAGACAATAGCAGAAATTGAAACTTGACAGCAAATGCAGAAAACGCAAAAAACAAAAATCTCCACACACTCCTTCCCTGCCTTTCCTATGATAGAAATTGCACCACAAGGAAGCGTAAAGTGCTAACCGAGCTTAGTGTAGGGCATATCCCCGGCAACGGCGCCAAAAATGTGCGCTCCTTGCCGCACTGTCGAAGCAAGGGACTTGCCAATACACCGTGTGCGAGCCACAAACGGCTCCAAGCACACAACAAGCCTAAACTAGCAAGCTCAAGGAAACAAAGGGTGTGTCACTCACCGCTCTACGCTCGCCTTCGTGGTGGATTCCTCGCCGCGATGAAGAAGAAGCTGTAGTCGTGCCGCGCTCAACCGCTTCGCCGCCGTCATGCCTTCGTAATGCTCGATCGCACACACACTCTCCCTCTCTCTCCCTCTCACACACACACACACAAGGAGGTGAAGAAGAAGAAGATGGAGATGGAGCAAGAGCACTCTTCAATTGCACAAATGAGAGAATGAGTAAAAATTAAGTTTAGTTGGCTTTTATAGGAGCTCACCCCATTCACACTTGGGCGCCCATGCTTAACCAACTAATCCCTTGAATGTCCAAGTTAAAGTGCGCCTCTCATCGGCGATCACTCTACCTTTCCCTATTGGTCCGACAAGCCCGGTACCTGACTCTACCAAATACATAATACGCGTCCATCGTAGGTGATAGGGTGTCCGTGTGCCGTGAGGGTTAACATTAAGCAATTGACACAGTTGAGGACCGGATTTGCATGGAGCCGGTCCCCCCTCCACGATCCCCCCTCCAAAAGTCTTTGTATTATGGTTTCTCCCATCAAGAGAGACATTTTACAATACAATTCATTGTGTTCCTTCAATACTAGCTAGTGCAATGAAGATGAAAACTTTAAGCACTAAGCAAAACACTTATCAAACACAAAATCAATTCCCTCACGGTCTCAGACCCAAGACCTCACACACCTTCAAAGATGGTGAGAGCTAGGGGTGTATGAGAGTAGATTGAGAGGAAGAAGGAGTACTCTTACAAGAAAGATGTACATCTCCTCACATAATCACTCATATTAGCTTAGCTTAGATTAGTAATTAGCATGGTAGAGGAGATGAGCATGCTTTGAAGCTTGGCTCTTGGTTGGATTCTCAACACAAGTCCAAGAGTTGTTGGTGTAGGCCTCCCTTCTCACAAGCTTGGAGTAGGTGATAAGGTTTCCATTAAAGCTTGAGAAGGAGAGAGAGAGTCTTCTTGCTTCCCACATGAGTTGTGTGAGTGTGTGTGGATAATGCCTTGAGAAAACCAGGCCCCTCTCTCTCTTGGTTGACCCCTCTTGCTATTTGCTCATGTTGCAACCCTATTGGCCTTTTCTAGCCTTTTGACATGTGTCCCCCTTTCCCCTTTTGTGAGAGCTTTAGGTAATTAATAAATGCAATTGAACTTTCATTGGACCCCTTGAGAGCTTAATTCTTATTGGTTATTTTATTAAGTGTTTTTAAATTAATTAAACTAGATTTACGCTAGCCTAATTCTCATTGGTCCACCTCCATGGCCATCCAATAGGATTTGAGTACATCTTGTGGGCATCTTGGCTAGGGAACTGACATGTGTCCCTCATTCCCTTTGTGTAAAGGGAGCTTGTGTGTGTGTGTGTGTGTGTGTGTGTGTGTGTGTGTGTGTGTGTGTGTGTGTGTGTGTGTGTGTGTGTGTGTGTGTGTGTGTGTGTGTGTTTCTCTCTCATCCCCTACTTGCAAGGCTCGCCCCCTCATATGTAGGGATTATGAAGACTTTTTGGGACACACACAAAGCATCCAATTTCCCTAGTGTTTGGCCTTTGGACACAACCTTTGAATTTTGGAACCTTAGCATTTCGGAAGTCTTAATGGGCTGAACCTTAGGGTCTTTTTAGTCCATTGGTGCACCTTGATCTTTTGTAGATGGCCCCCCCCTTAGGATCCCTATTTTCCCTCCTTTGAATCCCTACTATGGCCGGTCTGCCAGCTTAATCAATATTCTAGCTTTTTCTCCCCTAGCACTTCCCCATATTAAATGATCAGTTTAACATGAGAAAATCATTTAGGAGAACTAGATATTAGTTATTATGACACATTTCATAGGCTAGTCTGCCACATAGGATACCCAAAAAGATAATGTTTGATTTATATTAACTCTTCATGTTCAGAAACAATAAACTCAAAACACATGGATAATAGACACAGTAGACACAACTGTTAATCACATTGTCATTGCAAAGTCATCTCATTCTTTTGTGAAAGCATTGTAAGTAAAAAGATATTGGCTACAATGGGTATACCATAGTGACATTCATTACTTGAGTATAATGAGATTAGAGACTTACACAAACTTCATCAAATACATGTACCAAGAGAGAGATTAAACACAAAATAAATCTTGATCATTGGACTAAATGAAGGTTATATGATATAACCTTTAATTAAAGTGTAGTACGAATGCATAAGGGTTCAAGAACACCCCTACGTCAACCCAACAAAGTAGGATTTAACCCTAGACTATAGGGAGATCATATTTCACTCATGGACTCATATACACATGATTCCAATCACATGGACTCATAAACACATCATTGTCCTCTAGTCCACCTAGGACTAGGCACATGACTCCATGTTGATTGGGATCCAAGTAGATCAATAGGTGTACACACCAAAAGGTATATAGGCCAAAGATTACACAAGCTAACAATATTCCCCGTAAGGTTTGGACTATAGTAAGTGACATAATGAAAGAGAAACTCCAATCTAAGAGTAAAATAACATCCCTAATCCATGAGACAAGAAACATCTCTCATCCAAGAGACAATCCGCAAAATACCTCCCCTCAAACAAATGTATGCAAGACCAAGACCATGGTACTCCAAGCAATATCCAATAAGATACATTGAAAGAGGAAAAAGCTAAAAGAAAGGTAAAGAATGTCACACTTTCATAGTCGCAAGAAACATGAAGGTTGTTACTGAATTCTTCTTCTTGTCCTTGGTCTTCTTCTGCTACATAGACCGTTCCTTTGGACTTTGAATTGCTATTGGTACTATCTTCATCCTTCTTGAAGCACTTGGAAGGAGGATGGGCCTACTTCCCACAAATGGTATAAGCTTTGGACATATTTGATCAACACATGTACCAAGAGAGAGTATAAACACAAAGTGAAGCTTGATTATTGCACTAGATGAAAATCTACATGATAACATTTAAGTAGGCTAGACATGGTAGTACAAATGCATAAGGTTCCAAGAACACCCCAAATCAACACTACAAAGTAGGATTCTCCCTAGTACATAGGGATCTCTCAACATGACATTTAAGTTGAGAAGATTGACCTTCTCATGTGGGGTGTCATATTTTGCGCTAGACATGTTCCTCCATAGATCACACTTCTTCCTTGCCTAGTTGTTTTTTTTCTTTATCATTGTCTCTCCCAAATCCCACAAATCCTTTTGCAACTTGCCATCCCCTTCATCAAGAAAACCTAGATTGGCATGCTATTTTTCGTCATTATGTATCCTCTTTTGGAGCATTACCAACACCATTGGACACTCTATCTAGTACATATTTGACCCCACACTTCTCGGTTAGCATCTCTTGAGGCCATTCCTTGATGCTCCAAAGAGGCCCTTGCAAGCAAAACCTGTCGTGGAGCCCTTTGTTGGATTAGCCACACTCGCAACAACACCAGCCTCCATAGGTAGCAAGAAAAGAAACGGCTCCTTGAACATACTACTTAAAGCTCATTTCATGAATGAATAAACAACAACTCCATTTTGCACTACATGCTTGTCTATGGTGAGCTTGTGCTAAGCTAATTCAATACTCAAGATTGTGTTTATGAGTCCAAGCTAATTCTATCTTGGAACCTAATTCACTTGAGTGATAACCTTGCTTACACACACTCACACACTTGCACCATGTTTCTCTTTCATCCACCATAGCTAGCACGATCCAATTCCTAACATTTGGTATCAGAGCCATGGTGTGATAGCTAGGATTATTGTTATGCATTTGTGTGTTAGTACAATTAGCATTACTCTATCATCATTAGATAAATCCATTTGATTTGCTCTTTTATTACATAATGCATACCTAATTAGTATTCCATTGGCTAGCATGAGCATGTTCTTGAGCTAAAGACTCTTGAGCCACTACTCACTGGCTTATTGGAAGCTTAATTAGAGTCAAAGTTCATTAGTTTTCCATTAGGAACTTGCATTTTGTATCCAAAATCTGCTCCTTATTTTAGTAAAACGATTGGTGTGTGTGCGTAGCCAGTCTCAAGAGCTGTCTATCGACTATTTCCATGCTCAAATTGCACTTCATATGCACATTCTAGAGCTTGATTAATTTCCTCTTGAACGCTCTCACCCTCTGGATTTTCTGCAGAAAAACTCTCATCAGCTTTGTTTAGTGTGTGTGTATGTGTGTGTGCGGTGCATTTAATGCCAAAGAGGAATTTCCCTTTTCCTCTTTTGCCTTGAGGAAACAAATCTGCCAAAAAGGTCGTGGGAACCTCCTATTTTTAGGAGGATTGACCTTTCTTTAAAGGCAAAGGGCCACCCCAAATTGGGCGCCCATTGGCGGACGTGAAAGCAGTGCTCAATCCTTTTAAATTCCACTTTCAGGTCTGAACGGACCCCGGCCGGCCGATCGCACTATTCTCTAACTGCCTGCGTCGGCGCCCGCGCCTGTTCGATTGTCGTGACGCCCGAATGGCTGACCTATTGCAGTCGACCGGTGCCCATGCCCGGGAGCGCTGCTCGCAGCCCGGCCTTCCCCCGCCTGCCCGGTGTCACTGCCCGATTGCCCGAGCTGCCCGGACCACAAAGGAGAACTTGCCTACGCGCTTAAGCATTTTCAAAGAAACTTTCGGTTCCGCCCTTGTTGGGCCCCCCTTCTCGCGCTGCCTCAAGATTCTGAGGGATTTTTAAGCCCCTGCTCCCACCAAACTGCAACAAGACACTTAAGCCCAAGGCATGCTACCGCAGCTAGCGAGCTACAGAAATCTAAGAAAAGCTAAGGGCTCTTTCTCGCAGTTGATGAGCCTCGAATTCATCCTTTCCAAAAGCTGTCAAGGCTAGTCAAAGAAAATCTTCAAAGTATCACCAAGCATCCAAAGGAACACTACTTCATTGTGAAGAGGGGCTTCACCGACAATGAAGAGAAGCTTCACATTGAAAGGAAGATCCAAAGTACAAATTGAAATCTTGCAGCCAAACACAACAATTTCTTGCAATGTATGTAATCATATTTGTCTACATGGATGACATTATGTGCTTTTGTGATGGGATAGACATTGGCATTGGAGAGTCTCCAAATTGCTAAAAATCTCTCCATGTGTGAAGATTTTGTGACAAAGTGTATGAGAAACACCGCATGCTTGGGCTCTCGGAGTATGACCAAGATGGAAGAGAGCATTAATTTTTACATAAACCTTTTCATAGGATATTTTAGCATAATATTGCATGTCATTATGATGCATGGAATAAAGCCTGATTGCACAACAGAAAGGGGGACATAAGCACTCGTTTGAGGGGAGGATACGAAGTTAGACCATGAAGCAGTTGAAAGAAACAGCAGAAGCAACGAAGGCAAGAGACCTGACAGAGGATCAACTCACATAGTAGAAGAAAAAAAGGACGAAGATGAGAGCAGCGTTTTCTTTTATGAAGACCCATTTTGAAGATGCAGACTCTCTACTTGTGGGGGAGGACCTTTTCCTGTGTGGATACCAGCTTATCATCCTGTGTGGACATCACCATCCTTTGTGGATTTTTCTTGTGTGGATTTTACCATCCTGTGTGGACTTTATTTTCCTATAGGGATATCACCATCCTATGTGGATTTTGTTAGCCTGTGTGGATCATGCATCTTCAGTATCTTGTCTTAGTCCAAACCTCAAGGGGAGGATTGTAAAGTGTGAGCTTTGTCCTAAGGTGTGAGTCAAGGAGAGGAGAGTGGATATATCCCACATACTGTGGAGCAAGGCTATAGAGCTACTTAAAGCTCATTTCATGAATGAGAAACAACAACTCCATTTTGCACTACATGCTTGTCTATGGTGAGCTTGTGCTAAGCTAATTCAATACTCAAGATTGTGTTTATGAGTCCAAGATAAATCTATTTTGGAATCTAATTCACTTGAGTGATAACCTTGCTTACACACACTCACACACTTGCACCATGTTTCTCTTTCATCCACCACAGCTAGCACGATCCAATTCCTAACAGGAGTATCAAATATGGCAGGAGCATCGACAAGTGAGACACCCAGACTTTTGAACCTTGAAAAGTATGAGGTAAGCTTCTATACCCACCTTGTCATGTAATTAAGCTATTTATTTCAAAATAAGTTTGATATCTTTTTTTAAACATGTGATGATAGTTTCATCATGTATATTGTCAAGTATATTTTCAAGTATATTAATCATTGATTTAAGATCTTTGATTTATGTCTCAAAAGTATCATGTCATGAACCTTTTTTTAATAGTATAAAATCATAGGAAATATAAATCACTACTTATTACATTAATAACTAGAAGTAACATATCTACTTAAAAAAATTCAATGTAAATTGGCATACAAAAAATTTATTCTTTACTATGTTGAATTGATACTTCATGACATAAAAAACTTAACTAAAACATATAGTCTACAACGTTTGACATTTTTTTAACCAAAATATGTTAAACATTCTTTTATTATAGACTCAAAAATGATAAGTGATATTAAAAGACAATGTATTTCACATTATGTGTGGCATGATGATCCTCTTGGTTTACAAACTTTTCCCACTCCAAAGGATAAAGTTGGGAGAGTATACCACCCCTCTCATGCTTGGTCCACACCTCTCTCTCTCTCTCGTATTATTTGATTATTTCATTTGGACATGTGTCCTCTTTTTCCTCTTTGAGAGAAAGAACTTAATTATTTATTCTTATGTCTCTCATTAGACCCCTTTAAAACCTAACCAATAGCATTCAAACACAGCATGAGGGCCACATGTGGAGGATCGTTTGAACATGTGTCTTTTGTGCTTATTAAGTCATTTGGTTGAATGGAATACTTCAAGAACTTAATCAATCAAGCATGGCACGTTCATGTCTCTTGAGAGTTATCTTTGAATTGAATACTTCAAGAAATTTAATCATTTAAGCATGTAGAAACACCTCAAGATTTTGGGTAAAGTTCCCACTAAAACTTAGCAAGCCAACAAGCACCTCATGCTTGGGTAGGATTCCCACCTCAAGGTCAGCCCTAGCTTGCCTAAGGTCAAAGGACTTTTGATCACTAAATTTTGGAGGTCTTTAATGAAGCTAACCCTACGGTCTCTTAGCTCCATTAGGTAGCATTGCTCTTTGACAGACCATCTCTCATTGGACCCCGTTACCATTGGTCCCGTGTTGAGATAGATCCGTAAGCACATGTCTATATTCTAGCCCTTGTTCCCATTTATTATCCCACATTAAATGCTCAGTTTGATATGAGAAAATTATTTGGGTTGGTTAGATATTAGATTTTATGACAAGCAACATTCTGCAGATCTTATAAAGCATTGCACATGAGAGGTCAGGGAGGCTCTTGAAGAAGGTCAGGACACCCGTGAGGGTTTTCACCATGTATTCTTCAGTTGCTGGTCCCTACTCTAGTGCTGGTAGTCGTGGGTAATTTAGCCATGTTGGCCTCTTCTTCTTTAGTGCATCGTGTGCCTGTCATGTCCTTATCCTTGGTACAAAACAAATAGTTGGGTCCTTTTGTAGGACTGTAGGTTCTCTTTGAACAGAATTAGGTATCTGAAGTTGTTGTTCAACTAGTTTTTTCTCCATTTTGTGTGGATATCATATGAGCCTTCTGCCTGCATATCCTTGTAAAGTCTTTCTTTAACCTGCAGTAGCTCCACCTTTATCAATGGGTAGGGCAGTGATTGCTGATGCCATTGAGTATTGATTTGGTTGGGCGTGAGCTGAGTTACATTTACTGTGTGGAGAACTCTCAACTCCCAATCCAATGTTGCTTTCCATTTAGCATCTACTTCTTGGACAATCTGCTCTTTTAGTGCATCTTCCTCAGCTTTAGACAAATGGACCATTAGCACTTGCTCGGCTTCAATGATTGGTACTTGAAAATCTGACTCTCTTGCTAACCCTTCTGACGGCTGTGTTTCCATATCAACAAAAGAAACGGATGGTATGTCAATGGTTGGCTGTTCAGAGGTTCCTGCCTCATCTTGAGTTTCTGTTTGTCCCTCTCTTAGCAGCTTCTTGACTCGCTTTAATTCCTCTATATCCTTGAGGAATTGATCTTCTCTTTGGACCTGTGTCAATGCAAGGTCTCGTCTTTGCGTTTGTTTTAGCTTCAACTCAAGTTCAAGGTCCTTATTCCTATTTTCTAAAGTCTTGTAGACTTCATCTGTTTCCTTGATTGAGGCTACAACTGGGTTTTCTCTTATCTGTCTTAGAAATGCCGCTCGATCATTGATCCGCTGCTCGGAGTACTCAAAAGAGTCATTAGCTACATCGAGCTGCACTTGGATCTTTTGTACTGACAAAGTTGTGGTTAAAAGTTTATTGGTTACTTCTGTCACTTGTTGATCTTTGCTTTGCATGCATCAGATAACTTTGTCAAGAGCTCTCCCAGCTCTTCCATCTCTTTCTGTTATTTCTTCTTTGCAATCTGACGTATTGCTGCTTCATTTTTCAGCGCTTTAATATGTCTTTAAAGATCTGCAATGGTGTTCATTCTGTCATCTAGCTCTCCTTGTAGAGCATCAATGACTAGTTCTAGCTCTTTAGCCTTGGCACTGCGGCTAAGTGCTGTTGTTCTCATCTTGTCTGTCATCAGCTGCATTTGCCTTGCATACTCATTTACCTGCATGATGAATTCATCATTGGTTTCCCAGTCTTCAGGTTCTACCTAGGGTTGTTTAGAAGTTTGGACTGTGTCGGTTTGTGGCTCTTTTGTTGGGGTAGTGGCTTCTACTTGTGGCCATGGAGGTGGTTCTACTTCTCCTCCTTGAGGCTTTGTGGATGCCTCAACTACTTTTGCTTCTTGAGTTGTTGTAGAGGAAGGTTCTGCTGCAGTTGTTTCACCTTCCTTGGGTTTATCCGTTGAATGCTTGCACTCGGCATAGGCCGATCTTCTTATTTCGTAGTTGGTGAAGAGGGTCGTGGAGACATCTCCTCATGGTCATGATGTGACTCACTTTGTTCAGCAGTTTTTGCTTGTCTCTGTTGCTCAGCCTCTTCTTTCGTTGCTTTTCTTTGAACTTCTAGAGCTTCCTTCAGCTTCCGCATACATCCACTCAAGCAAATCTTTTGGTTCCTCTGGAACCTTCTTTGCAGGGTTCTTAGTTCTTGGTCCCTTTACCTCCCTTGGACTCCATTTTTTGGGGTCTTCACCTGCAGCTTGGAGGCTCCTTTCGTATGTTTGCTTTTATCTTTCAATTCTAGCCTTCTTTTGTTGTGGCTCCTCTTGGTGAGCTACCATTGCTTTCTTTTTCATTGCTTCTCTCCTTGCCCTGGTTTCTTCATTGTCAGAGATTTCACGGCTATGAGCTTCAGGGGAACTTTCTGCAGATTTCTCATCATCTGATTTGTATACTCTCTTTGTTGATCGGGTGGTCCTTGGAGAGGGTTGATGTAATATGATCCAGGTGTTCTGATCTGGGGTTGGCGGCAAATTGTCGGCCATTCCAATAGCATGATATGCTAGTCTTGTTAGCACTTTTGGAGCCTGGGGGATTCACTCTATATACGAAACGGGACGCCACCTACGAGCGGACAACTTTGATAAAACCCCTATTTACAACTCATATTAGGGAATATGAACCCCCTTTCTACGCTTATAGGACAATTAATGAAGAAAAATATCATACCCCTATCTTACATATAAAATTTAGGTCTCACATGATCTAACTGAGTAAATTTCAAACTATGTGCCATATCAGCCTGAACTCTGGCTACTTGTCCAATTCTAACACATCCAAAGCTTGTATAAAGCAACCCTTGGCCCTACTCCAAATCAGCCCTTATCTATAACTGGCTTGATGCAAAATTTGATGTATGACCTGATAAAAACTTCCCCAAAATTCATCCGAGTTTTAGTGCACACCCCCCCCCCCCCCCCCCCCCCCCTAAATATGATACCCCCCTCCCTTATTTTTAAGCTTGGGAGATAAATTATTGGGGGCCTGCCCCTAACTTATACGCTTATGTAACTTGTTTAAAAAAACCCCTCCCTTGCACTTACGTGGTGTGGTAAGTTTTCCATGGTGAATCCCCCGGGTTTTGGAGCGCCCAGATATGTGATCTTTCCCTCCTTCTTTGTGCCCTTCAATGTTGTAAGCACTACTGCACGTGATCTATTGCTTGCTTGGTTATTGACATTAATACTTGAGTGAAAGTAGTCACAATCGCATGGTTTGGGGTTAGTACTGTGCGGTCTCTTTGATAGGAACTGGAAATGTTGATGATAGAGGCGAGCTGGTTCCTCCACTTGCCTTTGGATGAGATAAAAAAGTGTGGCAGCAGCAATAGCTTTGCTAAAAGTACCTGCTATCTTTCTATCTCTTGCCTGCATAGTCATACCTTCTATTGGCAGCTTCAGTGCCTCAACCGCTATTTCCTTAGTGATCACCACTTCAACCTTTTTCTCTTGTTGATACGTGTTTTGGGCCGATCCATCTTCTTTGATCATGGATAGCAGTTCATATGCTTTGTGGAAAGCCACTCCACATGGTTCCTCGTCATAGAAATCTTGAAGCCCCAGCCTTCTGTTGGCTTCTTTTGTGTCTGGCTTTGCCGCTACATCATAAACCTCCTTAGGTAGCATTTACAATTCTACCTAATGTCCTTCTTCGCTCTTGAATCTGCCAGTGAAAACCGTTGTGTTGTTTTCTTCGAGCCGTTCTTTAGACAAGAAGGTTGCTTTTGTTGTCTTCATTGAGCTTGGATCTAACGTGGCAACTCCTGCAACTTATTTTTCTGAGACACCCTTTTCTTTGCCTTCTCAGCCGCTTGCATTGCTCGTGGAGTGAATATAGTGTCAAAGTTTGAAAATTTTGCAACTTCCACTCTGAAATGGCCTGAGTCTGGATTGCTGGCAAATGATGTTCATTTTTCTTCAGATCAATTTTGGAGCATGCATAGATGCATAAAAACATGTAGAGATCAGAATCATGAAGTCCTGGCAAAAATTGCAACAAAAGTAAATAATCGTGATTATTAATAGTTGGGGATTTTTCCCAACTTTTTGCATTTTCGACATCATAGGCTTGAAACATATGGCATTTAGGTACTCTGAGTGAAGTGTGGGCTCATTTGAGTGCACTGGGTGGAAATGGTGCCAGATTTAGGCGTTTAGACTCTGAAACAATAGATATAAAGAGATTTTGAGTTTTTAAGATCCAAACTTGCTCAAACTTGATTTGTGGGCTTGGGACATCATGTCTTTGGTGCCATAAGGTCAAAGTTGCAAATTGCATCCACTTTGACAAAAAAAGTTGTAAGGTCTCTGACTCGACCCAAAAAGAGCACCATTGTACCATGAAATGAGCATAATGAAAAAGTTACTATTTTTAGTAGTTTTTCGAATTCTGTCAGTGCCATGATGTTTAGAATTTTTTCAAGCTTTGAAATGTGAATTAAAATAATTTTTGTAAAAAAATTCCAAAAATAGTAAGTTTTTGGTCACCTGACCCGTCCAGTTTTTTGACCGTCTCGAAAAATTGCACGTGCACCCCGAATTTCAAAAAATGCATTTTCGGACCCCGGGGGCTGCTAAATATGGCAGGTACTTGGACCAGTACGCCTTAGTTAGGGCTTGGTATAGCAATTTTCGGCATCAAATTCCGACTCGTATGACCCGTTTTAGCCTAAAACCAAATTTTCCCAAAATTGTCCGGGGAGGCACCGGGGCTCGAGGCTGTGTGGGAGCATGTTCCAGGCCACTCTGAGCCAACTTTAGCAGCTAGGGGGCGCCCTCTTGCCTTGTGGGAGTTGTAGGAGTGTTTCCATGCTAGAGAGTGGGTGTGAGAGCCAGTTAAACTGACCAACTGGACACTTGGTGGGTAGGCAACTAGACTTGCCAATGCATTCACTGAGTGCTCACCCAGTTGCTTATAGCAACCCAGATCGATTTTCATCATGGAGGAGTCTATTTAAAGGTGTGCTCACACACACACACACACACACACACATGCTCACACATACACCCAGTACACACACACACACACCTCAATGAGGGACAATAGCAGATAATTGCATGTATATCCAAGCACCTTTGGTGAACTCTTGTGTCACCCACTCATCATCTACACCTCTTTTGTTGTGGCATTGAAGTGTTGTGACCTCATCCTTTGTCCGTCTTTGCGAAGTAGAGCTAGCCATGGTTGAACAAAGAAAATTAGGAGGAGGAGTAGGACCTTGCTTGTTGCTACAATGTAGGTGAGATAAAGTGATAGGAGAAGGTGGTTAACCCTTGCTTGGTGTGGCAATGGAAGGTGGTAGAGGAGGAGAGAGGAGCTTCCTTGCTGCAGCAATGGAGATGGTGTAGAGAGAGAGTGTTGGAGTAGAGGATAAGTGTGACGGTTGCAACCAAGGAGGGATTGGAAAAGGGGTTCTAGAGAGAGAAAATCACTTTTTGCCTAAGGAATACTTTTGGGGGGGCTTTGGATAGTAAAAAAAGATTTTTCAAAAGTTTTTAGAATTTTTTGAATTGTAGAGTTTTTGGGTGCACGTTTTGACTTTTTCAGGTCAAAAAATGCTTTTTTGACCATAAAATAGATTTAGCGGGTTTTTAACAAGATAAGATTTGAGTTTTGAAAATTTTGGGATTTTTTCAAAATCGGATAAAAAAGGAGGGAAGTTGGAGGTTCCGTAAACCCCCCCCCCCCCCCCCCCACCTTATCACTAAGTAAAAGCCCATTAAGAAGTGTAAGACTACTTTGTCCCCCTACATTTTTGAGGGCATAGAGTGTGTCCACCACCCTCTTCTCATTGGCTGGCCTCTAATTAACCTTAATCCCAAAGGGCCCCTAGAGGGTTCATATTTTTCCTAATGTTCACAAGCTTCATCATCTCCCAAGTATACATATCCAAAATTACCTTTGGTGTAATCTTGGAAATGTTGCTTGTGTGGTGTCCTATGGAATGAAGCCGTGGAATCTACTATCCACGAATTAGATACATTGTCTTATGAGAGAATTAGAGCGTCTTGCTCTACTTTACCTGCCACATTGGCCTCTGATGTTGGCTTGTTGTCTTAAGACTCTAACTTCTTCTTCTTCTTGGGCCACCGATCCTTCTTGCCATAAGTCCAACATTCAAGAACTGATTTGTGTGTGACTTGCTCCGCCTTGAGCGATCACGAACCTTTTGGTTTTTGAATCTATCCTTAGGCATTCCTCTTGTTTCCACTAAGAGTGCAGCACTTGATGATTTATATGTGCTTCTCCTTCACATTTCTTCGCTTAGGAGAACACCCACAACATCATCAAACTTAAGAGTATTTGTGCCAGAGATAGAATTACTTATAGCCATTACAAGGCTATCCCAACTATTCGGTAGAGATGATAGTATGAATGACTTATGTTGGTGTTAAAGTCATTTAGGTGTTCTACAACTGAACCATTCTCTACCATCTTTAGATTAAACAAGCGCTGAGAAATACCTTATTGGATGCTGATGGTTTCTTGTAGAGGCCGTCAAGTTACTTCATTAAATCCTCCGTGGTCTTCATCTCCGAAACATTGAAGGCCACCATTGACGCCAAGCTTAGCCAGCTTTTTCCTAATGCCTTTCAGTCAAGGAAAATCCATACTTCATCTACCATTGTTGCGGACTTCTGTGCAAGATTGCCTGATGGCAAATAAAGGTCCTTCTAGTAGAGATAGTCTTCAATCTGTATCTTCCAATGTTGGTAATTTTTGCCGTTGAACTTATCAATCTTGAGCTTCCCTTCCTCCGCCATTACTCCCACTCAATTCAAGGAATTTTTTCCTTGAGAAACTTTAGCTACAAGAAAACCTTGCTCGCATACCAGTTGTTAGGGAATATGACGTAGCTAAGTACATATTTGAGTAGTTTACTTGATGGAGAGAGTTAATTTTTACACAAGAGAGATTATATAGTAGAGAGAGAGAGAGCACACGATATATGTGATTCACCCAATGTGGGTTATGTCCATGAGAAAGCAGCCACTCAATGGCTTTAGTACTTCAAAACAAGAAGTAGATTACAAAGGGATTATACCCTTTTGGAGCTCCCACCTTGATTCACTCTCACCAGCTCATGTCCACCTTGTTGCATCAACTTCACAATGCATCACAATGCTTCACCTCTTCAATTCATTTTTGTGTGTAAAAAAGGCCTCCTTTTATAGTTCAAAAGGGTTTCCCTCTCTCATGAGAGGCAGTCGTGTGTAGCCGCCCTTGTGTAGACAACTCCGAGTTGAATTCTCCCATGCGCCCATGTGTGGCCGCCCTTGAGAAGACAAGTTTAATTTGAATTCGGCCACCAGCCAACCAATTGGCCGTTTTTCGACCACTTTTCGGCCACTGTTTGGCCATAATATTCCGGCAAAGTGGCCGTGAAAATTTTGGTTTTTGGAGAGTGACTTTTCTTCAATCACAATGGCTTCTCCTCATAACGGGAGTCTTACAAATGTGCAACGGGTAAATCAGGCTCCATACTTAACAGTGCAGCACTCAAAGAAGAGAGAGAGAGAGAGAGAGAGAGAGAGAGAGAGGTGGCCAAAGGCCGTTATAACAAAGAGAGAGAGAGAGAGAGAGAGGTGTCCAAAGGCCGTTAGCCAACTACTTAATTATAATAAGTGATGATAAACACAATCAAGATAAGCAAAATTAAACATTGACTCAATGTAGCCTGGGTCGAATTTTCTAAAGCTCAACTCCTTTCAGAAGGACTTTTCCATTATGGATAGAGATTACAAGTACATACATGAAGAAACTTTAATCTATGAAGCTCTTTGTTAATTACCACACACTAACAAGACAAAGGTAGGACCAAGGAGGCTAGGAACCTATAAGAGGAGTATGGTTGGGTGAAGAAATGCATGCAATGAGTTCCCTATCTTGTCAATGGTATTAGATCATCACGGTCTTGGGGAGAGGAAGAGAGGAGAGATTTAAAGATTTTTTGCATGTGGATGCACTCTTTCTCTGTCTGTTAAAGCTTTCCATGGTGGGGTCCAACAAATCATGATCCGTGTGTGATAAGGAGCTAGCACACACAAAGGGAGAGAGGTCGCCAACACAAAACAAGAAGGTTAGGCATACAAATATATTTGCCATGGCCTTTTAAGTGAGCCTGCATCTAGGAAATAGCACGTCCACTACGAGTTCTTTTTCTACTTCCTACGCTTTTGAGCATGGTTTACATGCCATACTTGAGTTGTCAAGCTCCTTTTACACATGACTGGCCTCTGTAGGGGTTAATTAGGTGTTTTTTTCTTTGGTCATTCCTTCCAAGATGGTAGATTCCCACACAGGAGCAAAGTAGAATAATCTCAAGATTGAAGCAATTGAGGACTTTAAGCATTGCTTTTAAGCAGCGTTTCAAACTTGTAAATTATGAATTGATGAGTGAATTCCTAGTTCTGTTGAGCTATTTGCAAAAATTAAGGACGAGCCAATATTGTCGAGAAAGAGCGACTAACTCATTATTTTGAGATTCCAAGGGCTACTGTAATGATTAAGATTGTATCGAGGTAAAGAGATATTAAAGATTTCTTCTGAAATTCCAGAGGCTATCTGCTAGGATTATGTGGCACGGGTGTCTAACCTCACTCCTATCTTATTGCAGACATAGCGAGAACCACGAATATAATTGTCAATCCATGGGACGAAGCAGACTCGACTAGTGCATAGAGGCTACAAGAGGTTGTCAATCTCTTGGAAAACAACAAAAAACTTGCATCTAACTCAAGCTACACTCAAGTGACAGAAATCACCAAAAGCTGATCACTCATCGGCAAACAAATCACATCCGTTACAGCATCAAACGACATCCAAACCTTACAAAACTTCAAGGATAGCTTTACATGTCCTAGCACACATGCTTATGGTTTCAAATCTCACTTTAGGTCAAGTGCAAAAATTGTGATTATTAACAGCAGTGAGTTTTTTACCTAATTGTTTTCAAACGAGAATGCATCTAAATGTTTAGCAATGATGTCCCAATACCCCGCCTATACTTATTTTATGATTTTAAAGCTTAATTTCCTACTTATGATGAAATTAGGCCATAGATTGGCGACACCAAAAGCTATACATACCATGAAATGCTTACGTCAATGCGTAGAGCGCTTACCCGCGGTTGCAACGCAATAGACGACACTGCAATGTGACAACCGAGAAGGGAGTAGGAAGCACAAGAAGGAGAGAAGTGGGCGCCGTTAGCTCACGCTGTGTTTTCATTATCCAAAACTTAATAGTAAACTTTACAAAACTTAATAGTAAACTTTACAAAGTTGGCTTTTATACCTTAGCCAAGGTCTAAAATGTGTAATGTCCAACTCACAAGACCTTTGAGGCTCCACACTTATTGTATCTGCACTCCAGGTATGCTAAGTGACCTATGCTTTACATCTTGGAACTCTTATTGATCCCATAACACATTAACAATATTATAATGGCTTGCAATAAATCGGGAATTTACAATACATGACCATTTTAGAAAAATGTGGAAAATGTGTAGCTCCAATCTTTACTGCTTCTTCACTTTGATCTTCGATGTGCCTTCGTACGTTTGTGGTCTTTAGCAGCTTCTGTAAACTGACGTTGACTCAGTTAACATTCCCCCCTTCCCACTTTAGTGCCCGTCCTCGGGCACTGTTGAGAAGTTTCCGTGGAGGCTGTGGAAGTTTTTTGATTGGATGTTTATGGGCTGATTGTCTTCATTTGTTGTTGAATTTGTTGATGAGGTTCAATTTGCTGCAACATCTTGATTGGTCTGAATATGTATGATGTGAGAGATGATGTTGCATTGATCCGTTATAACAGCATAATGATGAGGCTGCTATTTATTTATGAAACTGGATGACCAAAGGGAAAAAACCCAGTGGGAAAAAAATGCCTTTGAGATATACACATTATTGGAGTACTTATTAGCATGGGAAATAATAATAAAGTACTCAAGGGATTATTTGTTGATATATATGGAATTAAAAAGGCAGCAAATATAAGAGGGTAGCATGATGGAACATTGGTTTTCCTGTTGTAGTCCACTCAAGGTGCATAGGTGGAAGCAAAAAAAGTGTCTAATCCATATGTCCAATGGTGGGACATCCTATTTATGCATACACAGAAATGCATAGAAAATAATATGATGTGCAAGAAAGATGGTGTAGCTATAAAATTATTTGACATGGCTTTGCAAGCTGGCACCCCTTTAAGAATGGTTTTCATTGTCGAGTATATGTGCTCTCATGTTACTGTGCACTATGCATGAGTGTTGGACTCTACGACACTCCACCAATTGCAAGTTAACAGACTTTGACTCTTATGCTCATCTCGTCCAGCATGAGCGACATGACATAGATATGCTCAACTCTTCTAGCTTGAGCGTAAGCCTAATAACTATGACTCTTAGCACAAAGTTTAATATGACTTGAAGCGTTGGGACTAATGCTTTGCTCATTTTATGGTTCAGTAGCCCGGCCGACTCTAACTATGCCAAAGAGTGTTTTTTACACCTTGGCGACTTGACTTTTTACATTCTTGTGCTTACTACAAGCATTTCTTCAGGTAAAAGTAAGCTTCAATCCTCAAAAATAGGATTAGTGAAGGACCAATTTGGCATTGAAGGTTTCTTTTGCCATACCTGTTTTATCATCTTTCAATATGCATTCACGTTGGTTGGGTTGCCCTTCTTTGTCTTTGAAGACTCCACTATCCGTTTGATTCCCCGAGTAGGCCTGTTGATAGGAGTCTTTGATGTTGTTGTAGGCCTATGTTGGCTGTTGGCATCTGGCTTTTGACTCGGAGCATTGGAAGATTTAGGAATCCAAATCTTTTGATGACCTTTGTATCTCTTCTGTTGACTTTGTTGAGTTCTAGGTCTAGTTGAGCTCTTGAGATCTTCATGCAGGTCTAGTGTAGTTGTAGTTGGCTTGTGGTTGATTGGTAGCCAAATCTTTGTATAACCTGTGTAGAATCCTTTTCTAAGAGGAAGATTCTTTGAGATCTGTCTCTATTATGTATCCTCTTGAGAGTTGTGGTAGACTTTAGCATTATTTGATGTTGTTCTGTTGTATACCTGCTTCTTAGCTATCCTAGGATATTGCCGAGGTTGATACCTTGTGGGCCTTCTTTCTTGGAAGGGACTTGAAGTTACTTCATATGCTCTAACCTCAGGTTTGGGTACCCATATTTGTTTGTTACATCCATAGTACTCGTGTTCTTTTAAGCTCCATTGTGATGTTATCCATCCCATGTGTTTGTCTTCATGTGTCAATTTCATGTCATTAATCCAAATTGGATCATTGACTTTAACTAAACTGCTTGGAACAAACACTTGCTTGACTTTCCTTTGCTTTCTTGAGTACTTTACCTAATATATCTTTGATTTTTTGGGTGTCTCCTTAGAGGGTTCAGTTGCATTTGACTTGAAGTTTTAAAAGCCTAATTTGCTTGAAGAGGCATATGATTTCACACCTTCTTTGCCAGTCGGTGGAGGTTTCACTTTGGCCTTACCTTTGTTTGCAAGATTAGTCTTTAACTCTAGTACCTTTTGCAACTCTAAATCTAGCATTATCGGTACCTATAACTGTTGTTGGCTATCTCTTGGAGAAGAGAGTATTAGCATTGTATCTTCTTTGTAGGCCCTATGTTGGTCTAACCATTGATGTCCAATGATGACATCTGCCAAAATTTCCTTTGAAAGCTTCACCTGAAACATTACCTACTCTTTATGATTTTGGATGCTAAGGGTAGCAACCATTTCTTTTTTACTTGTATGAAAACCTCGCATTGTTTTGCTATTATGTTCGCATGTAGTAATCTCTAGAATGCTTTGAATGTTGTCTACAACCATATTGCAATTTTCTACTTTATCTAGTAGAGCATTGCATCTGACACTTGCTCCTTTTGTAATGCTAAGAACTACAACTATTCTCATTGGAGGTTCTATTGAAGATCTTTGTCCTGATTTTTCCATGGTCTCATCTTGATCTAGCTGTGTCTCTATGGAGAGTGACTTGAGACTTTGCTTTTCAATTTGACTTACATTAGCTGCTTTAGCTAGCAATGTTTGGAACTTTGGAATTCCTATTGCTTCCTGGTTATCTGCAACCTCATTCTTCTTAACTTCTGGCTTTGATGGCATTCTCTGCTCAATAGCTTCCGTGGTTGTTCTTTGCTCTGTTTGATTTGAACTTGTTATTGCCTGATTAGCTTTAAGCTCTTTTGAAGTTCTCATCAATGGAGATGATTCAACCATAATAAGGTTTGCTTTGATATAAGTCTCCATTTTTATTGTGCTTGAGGACCTTGTGCTGTCGTCCGCGGGTGACCAGTCTTGGTCTTCATTCTTGGTTGTATCTGAAGACTCTATCTTCATTGAAATATGTATCTCTACGACCTTTTGGGCCATTGGCATTCCCACTATGATGTCATCTGGCATATCTTTTGTTGTGATCACGTGTAATTGAGCTATGGTGATTTGTGAACTTACTTCAATGGTGGTGGAGATGATTCCCCATCATTCTGCTCATTTGTCTCCAGATATACTCGCAAATCCAAAAGCATCTTCCAGTTGTGGTAATTCTTACCAAATTTGATATGAGTGCTCATTATAGCATGATAAAATTGGTGGTATGCTTAATTGATCAAAAAAGTTGAAACATATGGCAAAAGTAAATAATCACGATTATTTACTTTTGGTAAATTTTTGGTGAGTTGAGCATATACACATGTTTAACACTTCAATCTAAGCCTCTGAGTCAGGTTTTACTAAATTTGAGCAAGATTTACCAAGTCACGCGAGAATCATTATAAATTTTAGTTTTTATCAAGGTTTTGGTCAGTTTGGTGATCAAAATTCTATGAGCCTTCACAAAAGATGTTTCCAACCATGCATAGATTCTATGGTATCAACCTTGATCCATTTTGAGCCAAATGCAAAAAATATGATTATTTACTTTTGACCTAAAATGAACACTTTTTGCAATTTTTTCACTGGGCAGTCTTTTTATGACTTGTTTTAAGCCTTTGAGTCAAGTCAAAACTTAATTTGAACAAGATCCATCAAGTCAGACACAATTTCTCGACAATTAGTATGGATTTCAGTTTTTGTTCTGTTTTGTAATCCAAACTCTCTGAGCCTTCACAAAAGATGTTTGTAATCATGCGTAGAGTCTTTGGTATCAACCTTGATCCATTTTTGAGCCAAATCCAAAAAAGGCGATTATTTACTTTTGGTTTAAAATGAACACTTTTTGCAAATTTTTCACTGAACGGTCTTTTTATGATCTGTTTTAAGCCCTTGAATCAAGTCAAAACTTAATTTGAACAAGATTCATCAAGTCAGACACAATTTCTTGAGAATTAGTACGGATTTTAGATTTTGCTAAGTTTTCGGTCTATTTTGTGATCCAAACTCTATGAGCCTTCACAAAAGATGTTTGTTATCATGCATAGAGTCTGTGGTATCAACCTTGATCCATTTTGAGCCAAATGCAAAAAAATATGATTATCTACTTTTGGCCCAAAATGAAAACTTTTTTCAACTTTTTCAGTGGGACAATGTTTTTATGATTTATTTTAAGCCTCTGAGTCAACTCAAAACTTAATTTGGCCTAAAATATCAAGGAAAAGTAAATAATTTGAGTTTTTACAAACTTTTGAAAATTTACCTCAAATGCATCCTTAAGCTTCCCCACTGGTTCATACAACTTCTTTGAGCATAATCTCTAGCCGGTTCGATGATTGACAATCTTTTGGTGTTGTTTCAAGCCATAAACCTGAAACTCTGCAACTTCACATACACAACTCACAGATGATTTCTTTGGAGTGAGCAATGGTTTGAGATCTCACCTCGGATTCTACTTACCCTACTCCTAGGTTCTACTACACTAGGTTGTGGAAAGTGTTCACAAACACTTGTTTTCTTGTTTTTTATCGTTTCTTGACCATTGATCTTAATACTTTTCTTGTCCATCAATCATTCTCAAAATCTCAACCTAATCCTACAATCCAACAATCTTACAATTCTATAAGGTACTTAGCAAGTATAATCTACTCTCAAGCTACCTCTACACAGCAAAAGACAACACTCTTAAGCTATGCGATTTTTAAGAGAAAGTTTAACTCCATGTAAACCGAGAGGAAGTTAATGAACAACTACACAAGACGCTCATGTTTTCTCTAGTTTAGGTCTCGTCGATCCTCGGCAACGTGCCAAATGTGGGCCGGGTGTCTAACCTCACTCTTATCTTATTGCAGACATAGCGAGAACCACGAATATAATTGTCAATCCATGGGACGAAGCTGACTCGACTAGTGCATAGACACTACAAGAAGTTGTCAATCTCTTGGAAAACAACAAACAACTCGCATCTAACTCAAGCAACCAAAATCACCAAAAGCTAATCGCTCATCGACAAACAAATAACATCCGTTACAGCATCAAACAACATCCAAACGTTAAGAAACTTCTAGGACAGGTTTATAAGACCTAAGCACACATGCTTATGGTCTAAAATCTCACTTTAGGTCAAGTGCAAAAATTGTGATTATTAACAGCAGTGAGTTTTTGACCTAGTTGTACGTTTTTGACCCAGAATGCATCTAAATGCTTAGCAATGATGCCCCAATTGTTGGATATAGGGTTGCAGAGAACACACACAGCTTGGAGAAGACGAATGAAGCTCAAGGCACACAATAGAGAGTGTGTTACTTAGTGTGCAATGGAAAGATAGATAGCCCTAGAGTGATGGGCGTATATACAATGCACGGGGGAAAAACCTCCTAAAGAGGGAAAAAATGACCCGGCAGTCCTAGTGTGTTCTCACACATCACTACCACATGTATATGGTAACAAATCCCCCCTGGAGTGATGCGGTGAACGAGAGCTGGCACATGAGTAAAGGGAAGTGCCATGCCCTAAGGACATGATCAGTCCACAAAGGGGAGTAAGCCCAAAGCTTTGTGGAAAGCTTCAAGCTTCTCATGAGACAATGCCTTTGTGAAAAGATCTGCAAGGTTGTCCTGTGCTGGCACATAAGCCAAGCTGATCTCTCCTGCTGAGAGCCTCTCCCTGACATAGTGGTAATGCACCTCAATGTGCTTTGTGCGAGCATGAAAAGCTGGGTTCCTCGCAATTGCCAATGCACTCTGACTGTCAGTGTAGATAGTGTTGGCAGTGTCCTGTCCAACACCCAAATCAGCCATAAGGTGTCTAAGCCATACACACTCAACCGTATATTTGAAGACTGCCCTGTACTCAACCTCACAACTCAAAGTGTCCACAGTAGGTTGCTTCTTGCTCAACCATGATATACATGAACTGCCAAGCATGAAACAAAAACCACTTCTGGACACTCTCGTGTCAAAACAACCAGCCCAATCTGAGTCCGAAAAAGCATGTAAGTTTGGTGGCAATGATCCCCCCTTGATATAAAACAAGCCAAGATGTAAAGTGCCACTAAGGTAGCGGAAAATCCTCTTGACAGCCTGCCAATTCTTAGACCATGGGCTATGCATAAATCTGCTGACCTGTGAGACTGCAAACTGAATATCCGACCTCGTGTTGCATACATAAATGAGGCAGTCAACAGTAGTTTGATAAAGAGTGACATCGTCAGGATCGCCAGCATCATGTAGACTCAACTTCAAACCTATTTCCATGGGGTGGCAATAGGTTTGCAATCCTCAAGTCCAACTTACATAGCAATGTCTCTATGTAACTTTTCTGACACAAGGCAATACCACCATCACACTGCTTAAACTGTATACCCAAG
The DNA here is from genome assembly GCF_014529385.1 of Adiantum capillus-veneris. Classification (NCBI taxonomy): domain Eukaryota; kingdom Viridiplantae; phylum Streptophyta; class Polypodiopsida; order Polypodiales; family Pteridaceae; genus Adiantum; species Adiantum capillus-veneris. The sequence continues at coordinate 43,196,546 of NC_140933.1, read as the reverse complement.
TAATGATGCAACAGCCCCAAATCTTTCATCTTGAAAGTAGCATTCAAATCAGCCTTAAATTCAGCAATATGTCTCTCATTTGGTCCAGTGATCAGCAAATCATCAACATAAAGAACCACAATGAGAAGTACATCACCCTCACGCTTTACATACAATGTGCTTTCTGTTGGACTGTTACGAAATCCTTGTTTGACCAAATGAGTGTCAGCTTTCTCATACCAAGCACGAGGAGATTGCTTCAACCCATACAAAGCCTTGTTACATTTGCACACTTTGTCCTCTTGTCCTTCTATGACAAAACCGCGAGGCTACGTTACATAAACTTCCTCAAATATGTCACCATTCAAGAAATCAGTAACAATGTCTAATTAATGTACATCCCAACCAAAATGAGTTGCCAATGCACATAGAAAACGCACAGTAGTCATACGACAAGTGGGAGCAAAAGTCTCTTCATAATCTATGCCTTTTTGCTGTGCATAACCCTTGCAACAAGTCGAGCCTTACGGCAATCAATCTCACCATCCGGCTTGCGTTTCAACTTGTAAACCCACTTTGTACCAATGGCCTTTTTTCCAAGAGGCAAATCACATAAATTCTATGTGTCATTTTCTATGAGTGCATCATATTCTGATTGCATGGCAACCATCCAATTTTCTGAATTCTGTGCTTCATCAAAAGACAGAGGCTCCTCAACATCATGTAAGCTAGACACAGCCAAAGCATAACAATCTAATGCATAAGATGCATGCCGAGAGCCTGAACGAGTACGACTAGACAAAGGTGCATCCAATTTACTGTCACGCAAAGTGTGCACCAACCATTTTGGCATACCTCTAGCCTGCTCATTTTCAACCCTTTCCTCATCAAGTACATCATGTACATTTGCATCAGTAATAGGCTGATCTAAAAAAAATTCAGAAACCCCCATAGGCTGTACATTTTCCTCATTGGAACTTACATTCGTATTTCCACCACTTAAAAGAGGCAACAAAGTGTCATAAATGTCCTGTGAGCTTACATTACTATCTCTAGTACATGACAGCAAGGGCTGAACAAAATCTTCCACAAACACTACATCCCAAGAAACCAGAATACATTTTGTTTGCAGATGATACAACCTGTAACCTTTGCTTTCAGCACTATAACCAACAAAAATACATTTGACATCCTTATCATCCAATTTTCTGCGCTGCACTTGTGGCACCAAAGCATATGCCAAATAGCCAAAAACACGCATGTGCTCAATAGAAGGCTTTCTATCATGCCATGCTTCATATGGCATGATAATAGACTGCAAAGCTTTCGTAGGACACCTGTTAAGTACATAAGTGGCACACATGATGGCCTTAAGCCAAAAAGAATGCGGCAAAGCTTGACTTTTGACCATACATCGTGCCATTTCTGTCAGTGACATGTTTTTCCTCTCAGCAACACCATTTTTCTGAGGTGTATAAGGCACTGTATATTGGTGTTGTATCTCACCACTATCCATAAATGCATTAAATTCATGAGACATATACTCCCCCCCTCGATCGGAATGGAGGGTGCCCATAGTACATTTCAAGACATTTTCAGCCATAGCCAGAAATTGTTTGAAGCACATAAAAACTTCGGACGCCCTTTGACACAAGAACATGTTGCATCATATAAGCCCACATAGGGTAGTTGTCCCCATCCAAACTGTCCTCAGCAGCAAACATCTTGAACACATCTGTGTTGTTGTTGTCAGCCATGGTAAATGTTGCACCTGATGTGAAAACTACCCGAAAATAGGAGAAACGGAGCGGGAACAACACATGCTCTATAGCACAAACCATAGAAGACTATAAGGCACATGTTATGCAGAAAACGGCACTGACAAAAATTCTGCACAAAATGATGAAATAGCCTGTGCAGTACTGCCTGTAGTGGAAACGGAGGCCGAAATGAGTCTAAATCGAAATTCTGAGCAGACCGCGCTCTAGGAGCTTCCCAAAATATTTTTCGACCTGCAAACGCTTGCCAAAGCTCAGTGAAATCGGAGAAAGTGAGCAAGCGTGTGCTAGAGCAGCTCGCGACTAAGCCCCGGAGGACGTGACCTGCTATGATACCAATTGTTGGAAATAGGGTTGCAGAGAAACACACAGAGCTTGGAGAAGAAGAAGGAAGCTCAAGGCACACAATAGAGAGTGTGTTACTTAGTGTGCAATGGGAAGATAGATAGCCCTAGAGTGATGGGCGTATATACAATGCACAGGGGAAAAAACTTCCTAAAGAGGGAAAAAATGCCCCGGTTGTCCTAGTGTGTTCACACACATCACTACCACATGTATATGGTAACACCAATACCCCACCTATACTTATTTTATGATTTTGAAGCTTAAATTCCTACTTATGATGAAATTAGGCCATGGGTTGGCGACGCCAAAAGCTACGAATTACCATGAAATGCTTACGTCAATGCGTAGACCTCTTACCTGTGGTTGCAACATGCAACAAACGGCACTGCAATGTGACAACCGGGAAGAGAGTAGGAAGCGCGAGAAGGAGAGAAGCGAGCGCCGTTAGCTCACACTGTGTTTTCATTATCTAAAACTTAATAATAGACTTTACAAAGTTGCCTTTTATACCTTAACCAAGGTCTAAAATGTGTAATGTCTATCGCCCAAGACCTTTGAGGCTCCACACATATTGTATCTGCACCCCAGGTACGCTAAGTGCCCTATGCTTTACATCTTGAAACTCTTATTGAGCCCGTAACACATTAACAATATTACAATAGCTTGAAATAAATTGGGAATTTACAATACATTACCATTTTAGAAAAATGTGAAAAATATGTAACTCCAATCTTTACTACTTCTTCACTTTGATATTGACGTGCATTCATACGTCTACGGTCTTTAGGAGCTTCTGTTAACTGACGTTGACTCAGTTAACATTTCCCCCTTTCCATTTTAGTGCCCGTCCTCGAGCACTGTTGAGAAGTGTCCATGGAGGCTGTGGAAGTTTTTTGATTGGTTGTTCATGGGCTGATTGTCTTCATTTGTCGTTGAATTTGTTGATGCGGTTCAATTTGCTGCAACATCTTGATTGGTCTGAATATGTCTGATGTGAGAGATGATGTTGCATTTGTCCGTTATAACAGCATAATGATGAGGCTGCTATTTATTTACAAAAAGTATGTACAAGAGAAGTAAAATGATGAGGATCTAACTTAGGGTCTAATACGTGGATGACCAAAGGAAAAATCCCCAGTGGGAAAAAAGTGCCTTTGGGATACACACATTATTGGAGTACTTATTAGCATGGGAAATATTAATAAAGTACTCAAGGGATCATTTGTTGATAAATATGGAGGATAGCATGATGGAAAATTGGTTTGCCTATTGTAGTCCACTCAAGGTGCATAGGTGGAAGCAAAAAAGTGTCTAGTGTATATGTCCAATGGTGGGACATCCTATTTATGCATACATAGAAATGCATGGAAAATAATATGTTGTGCAAGAAAGATTTTGAGGGGTTCTTCAAAAAGATGGTGTAGCTATAAAAGTATTTGACATGGCTTTGCAAGCTGGCACCCATTTAAGAATGGTTTTCATTGTCGAGGATATGTGCTCTCATCTTACTTTGCACTGTGCATGAATGTTGGACTCTACAGCACTCCACCAATTGTAAGTTAATAGACTTTGACTCTTATGCTCATTTTGTCCAGCATGAGCGACATGACATAGATATGCTCAACTCTTCCAGCTTGAACATAATCCTAATAATTATGACTCTTAGCACAAAGTTTAATATGACTTGAAGCTTTGGGACTAATGCTTTGCTTATTTTATGGTTCAGCAGCCCGGCTCTAACTATGCCAAAGAGTGTTTTTTTCACCCTGGCGACTTGACCTTTTACATTCTTGTGCTTACTACAAACATTTCTTCAAGTAAAAGTAAGCTTGAATCTTCAAAAAGAGGATTAGTGAAGAACCAAGTTGGCAGTGAAGGTTTCTTTTACCATACCTATTTTATCATCTTTGAATATTCATTCACATTGGTTGGGTTGTCCTTCTTTGACTGTGAAGACTCCACTATCCGTTTGATTCCCTGAGTAGGCCTGTTGATAGGAGTCTTTGATGTTGTTGTAGGCCTCTGTTGGTTGTTGGCATCTGGATTTTGACTCGGAGCATTGGAAGACTTAGGAATCCAAATCTCTTGATGACCTTTGTATCTCCTTTGTTGACTTTGTTGAGCTCTAGGTCTTCTTGATCTCTTGAGATCTTCATGCAGGTCTGATGTAGTTGTATTTGGCTTGTGGTTGACTGGTAGCCAAATCTTTGTATAACCAATGTAGAATCCTTGTCTAAGAGGAAGATTCTTTGAGATCTATCTTTGTTTTGTATCCTCTTGAGTGTTGTGGTAGACTTTAACATCTTTTGATGTTGTTTTGTTGTATACCTGCTTCTTAGGTATCCTAGGATATTGCCAAGGTTGATACCTTGTGGGCCCTATTTCTTGGGAGGGACTTGAAGCTACTTCATATGCTCTAACCTGCAGTTTTGGTACCCATATCTGTCTGCTACCTCCATAGTACTTAAGCTCCATTGTTATGCTATCCATCCCATGTGTTGTTGAGATGTCTGCTACCTCCATAGTACTTAAGCTCCATTGTTATGCTATCCATCCCATGTGTTGTTGAGATGTCGAGCTCTCCATGAGCTGGCACTCTTGGTAGGCCTTGGTGACCGTTGGCCACATTTACATCACCGACATGGTTGGTGATCGACATGGCGTATCCTCGGAAGGGATTCTACAATTGGCATATCTATCTAGCCAGCATAGCTACTTAGCGGGTTCACATTATGGAACGCATCTCTCTTTTGGTCCTACTACTTATGTAGTCAGTTTTTCATTATGTAAATACACACTCATTTTGTGAAGTAGATAAAAGAAGAAAGTTCACCCCTCTACCGTGTGTATCTTCTTCTCTGTGTGTGTCTGTGTGTAGCTTGGGAGAAGGTCTCTCTCTTCTCTCCTCTCTCTTTTCATGGTATTAGAGCCAAGTTAGAGCTACTGAAACGCTGATCTTCAACAGTCTATAAATTTTTGGGCTAATTCTCACAAAGTTTGGTACTATGCTCAATTTAGGCTCTATCTGAGAGATAGAGTTCTGGTACAGGTAATCAAACAAGGATGACCAGATTTGCAGGTTTCTGGTTTCTGTGCAGGTTGCAAATTTGCATGCAAAATTGTGTGCAAACAGAGTTGGTACATGTATTCCTGATTGTGGATACATGTATATGAGTTTTGGTCACTCTTGTTGAGTGTTTAGTAGATCACAGGTACCAGTACATCAAGGTTGCAGGTTTTGTGCAAGTTGCAAATGTTTGGAGCTGTGTAGGAATATGGTAGACAAGCTCAACCAAATTGTTAGTGAGAAGTTGGACAATAATAATTTCCCTACATGGAGGTTTCGGATGACAAACTTCCTACAAGGAAAGGGCTATTGGGATTACATTGAAGGTGAAAATGATGAAGCTCCAATGGTGTCCCGAAGAGAACGCTACTCCAGAAGAGAATAAATCCTTGAAAGATTGGAAGCAACGCAAACTAAAGTCATGTATTGTCTATGTATGAGTGTCTCAACTAGTATGATGTGTTACTTAGAGAGTGCACCCTCTCCTGCCATAGCATGGAAGAGCTTAAAAAAGCTCATTGAACATACCAGATTCAGGAAATTGCAGCTCAAAACAGAGCTAAATACAGTGAAGCGAGGCAACATGTCTATCAATGACTATGCCTCAAAGATCAAGACAATAAAACATTCTCTTGGATCTATTGGTGTCACAGTTGATGACGATGATGTTGTCGCTGCGACATTAGAAGGGCTTGGAATAGAATACAAAAACTTCAAGTCCTCTTTGAATACTAGAGTAGATGTTCCTAACTTTACAGAATTGACAACCATCTTAATTTATGAAGAGAAGAGTCTTGGTCTTGGTGCATCCTCTTTTAAGTGCAATATCAGTTCTGATCAGCAAGCCTTCTATTCAAATAGAGGCAGAGGCAGAGGTCGTGCACAGGTGGTGATCGCGGCGGTAAATATCAAAATTGGCAGCAAAATCTGAGTCAAGGTCGTGGAAGAGGAAGACAAAATTATAGAGGCAGGGGGAGAGGTGGAAATCAGAATGCAAACAGAGATAAAAATAATGCATCTGATGTTGAATTTTGTGTCCAAGAAGTTATTTGTTATGCAGCATATGGTAAATGCTATGACTGTAGATGTACATGCCACTGACAGTGTGTGGTATCAGGTGCTCCTAACCACATGACATCCCATGGTGAGTGCTTCAAAGAGATGAAGCAACTAGATGGACCAGGTTATGTAGAAACAGGTGATGATTCAGCTCATCCTATTGCACATGTTGGAAAAGTTCCCTTGCAAATGCGAAGTACTTGGCTGATGTGCTTCATGTTCCAAATATTACAAAGAATCTTGTTTCAGTTGGGCAAATGATAGAACAGGGATTGCAGGTCCGGTTTAATCCAGATGGTTGCTATGTGGAAGACTACAAGAATGACTACAAGTAGATTACAGAAGGAAGACGTGTTGGCAGGATGTTTACTTTGGATGTGGATATGCCTGCAGTAAAAGATTCTATGTTTGCACAAGGTGCAGCTATTGTGGCCAATGTAGATATATGGCATAAACGCATTGGTCAGGTAAATGAGCAGTGATTGCGCTCTACGCAATCAAAACATATTGTTGCAGGTTTGCCAAAGTTTAAGGTTGATGGCATGCATAAAGTATGCGATGCATCAATTTGGAAAGCAGTCATGTAATTCCTTTCCACAAGAACGTAATGTATGTAAGAGGCCACTTGAGGTGGTACATACAGATGTATGGGGCCCAACAAAGACTGCCAACATTCATGGAAGCAGGTATTATGTGTCGTTCATTGATGACCATACTAGAAAAGTGTGGGTCTATTTTATGAAGCAGAAGAGCGAAGTATTTGATCATTTCAAAAGCTTCAAAGCTTCTGTTCAAAAGGAAACGGGTGAACAGGTAAAGACACTAAGATCAGATGGAGGGGAAGAATACTTCTCCAAAGAGCTTTTTGATTTTTTGCAGAAAAATGGTATCACGCAGGCAGTTCTCATTCGATACACTCCATAGCAAAATGGAGTTGCTGAGCGGAAGAACAGACATATTGCAGAGGTAGCAAGAGCCTTGATGGCTGAAAAGGATATGCCTCATCATTTTTGGGTGAGGCAGTAAATACAGGTGTTTACATTATGAACATGACTCCTATTGCTACTGTGCACGGAGTCACTCCTTAGGAAAAGTACAGTGGCAAGAAACTAGATTTGTCACATTTAAAAGTGTTTGGGTGCATTGCGTATGTGCACATTCCAGATGAGTTTCACACAAAGCTAGATCCCAGGGCTGAAAAATGTATTTTTATGGGTTACTCAAATGAGCAAAAAGGGTACAGGTGTTACAATCCTGGTACTCATAAATTACGTGTAAGTAGGGATGTTGTCTTTTATGAGATGGCGGGCTAGTACACTGATGTAAAGGACAATATTGGGGCTGATGTAAAAGAGCCTGTGGATGCTTCAAGTGGGAAGCAAGAGTCACATACTTTAAGTGGACCAAGAGAGTCCTCTTCTAGTGGTTCTATTGATAGGCCATGGAGTGGCAGATTACGCACGCAAGTTACACTGCAAAGTGCACCACAGTTCTCTCGTAAAGGAAAAGAGAAGGTAGGTGAGCCCCCATGTATGACTAGTGTGTCTTTAGGTTGCTCACACATTGATGCAGATTCTGATGGTTCAGATCAGAGCCTTGATGAGGAGCTTGGTATACCAGCAGTCAGGACCTCAGGTGTTAGAGAACAAATTACAAGGACACCTGGTAGTGATTCAGGACCACGTAGGTCTAATAGGGTCAGATTTCCTGGTGGACAGGTTGACTTATGATGGGTATGTTACTCATCATTATGCTTACATGGAAAAGGTTGTTCAAGATGTAGAACCCACATGTTTTGAGGATGCAATTGGCAATGAGAATTGGGAAAATGCCATGGATGAAGAAATGGTTGCGCTTGATGTAAATCAAACTTGGGAGTTAGTGCCATTACCAAAGGGCAAGAAAGCCCTTGGGTGCAAATCAGTGTATAAAGTAAAGAATAAGGTTGATGGTACAATTGAATGATATAAGGCAAGGCTGGTTGCAAAAGGATATGCACAGACTTATGGTATAGATTATGAGGAAACCTTTTCTCCATTAGCAAAGATGGCTACAGTACGCACTGTCATTGCGATGGCTGCAGCAGCAAAAGGGTGGTTTATGCATCAAATGGATGTTAAGAATGCCTTTTTGCAGGGAAAGCTACAAGAAGAAGTGTATGTAGAGCGGCCACCTGGTTATGAAGATGGTAAGCATCTAGACTATTTTTGTCGTCTTAGTAAGGCCTTGTATAGGCTGAAGCAAGCACCTAGAGTGTGACATGATAGAATCATAGAATTTCTTTTGTGCATTGGATTTTGTATGTCACATGCTGATCACTCACTCTATGTACGTCAGAGTGATGCTGGATTTGTGCTTATTACCATCTATGTAGATGACTTGATTATTGTGGGTGACAATGAGACAGAGATTGAGCATGTTAAGGGTCTTCTCAAGAAGGAGTTTGACATGAAGGATTTGGGAGAGCTGTGCTACTTTCTTGGACTTGAGGTGATTCGTACAACAAAGGGCATATGGCTGTGTCAACAACAGTATGCATTGGATATGTTATCCAAATATGGTATGGCTAATTGCAAGTCGATTTCTATGCCCTTGGATGTCAATACAAAGCTGAGTGCACATGATGGTGATGTACTCGAGGATCTGACTACGTATCGCAGGATTGTGGGCAGTCTCATTTACTTGACTATCACGTGGACAAATTTGAGCTATACAGTGGGACTTCAGAGTCAGTTTATGCAGCTCCCACGGAAGCCGCACTTGGATGCAGTGCGCCGTACATTACGTTATGTGAGGGCTACATTGGACCATGCACTATTTTATGTTGCAGATGTTCCAGTGGACTTGCATGGTTACACAGATGCAGATTGGGTTGGTAGCACCACTGATCGACGGTCTACTAGTGGGTTTATGTTTACACTTGGGAGTGCTGCCCTCACTTGGAGCAGTAAGAAGCAGCCCACTGTTGCCTTGTCTAGTACAAAGGCTGAGTATAGAAGTGCTGCAGTTGCAGCATGTGAGGTAGGCTGGTTACACAAGCTACTTATGGATTTGAGGCTGCAGGTGGACAGAGAGTTTGTCATTTACTGTGACAACCTTAGCAGTATTCACTTGGCCAAGAACCCAATATTTCATGCGTGGACCAAACACATAGAGGTCCATTACCATTTTGTTCGAGATCGGGTTCTAGCGGGTGAAATCGACTTGGTTTACGTCATCACAGAGGAGCAGGTAGCGGATATCTTCACCAAGGCCGTGGGAGCTGAAAAGCTCTGTCGTTTTTGGACTATGCTTGGAGTCCTTCAGTTGGCGTTGAGCTCAAGGGGGAGTGTTGAGATGTTGATCTCTCCATGAGCTGGCACTCTTGGTAGGCCTTGGTGACCGTTGGCCACATTTACATCACCGTCACGGTTGGTGACCGACATGGCATATCCTCGGCAGGGATTCTACAGCTGGCATATCTATCTAGCCAGCATAGCTACTTAGCGGGTTCACATTATGGAACGCATCTCTCTTTTGGTTGTACTACTTATGTAGTCAGTTTTTCAGTATGTAAATACACATTCATTTTGTGAAGTAGATAAAAGAAGAAAGTTCACCCCTCTACCGTATGTATCTTCTTCTCTGTGTGTGTCTGTGTGTAGCTTGGGAGAAGGTCTCTCTCTTCTCTCCTCTTTATTTTCATTTTTTTGTCTTCATGTGTTGATTTCCTGTCATTAATCCAAACTGGATCATTGACATTAACTAAACTGCTCGGAACGAACACTTGCTTGACTTTCCTTTGCTTTTTTGAGTACTTTGACTGATATATCTTTTCTTTTTTGGGTGTCTCCTTAGAGGGTTCAGTTGGGTCAACATTTGACTTGAAGTTTTGAAAGCCTGATTTGCTTAAAGAGGCATATGATTTCACACCTTCTTTGCCAGTTGGTGGAGGTTCCACTTTGGCCTTACCGTTGTTTGCAAGACTAGTCTTTGACTCTTGTGACTTTTGCAACTCTGAATCTAGCATTATCAGTACTTGTAAATGTTGTTGGCTACCTCTTGGAGAAGAGAGTATTAGCATTGTATCTTCTTTGTAGGCCTTCTAACCACTGATATCCAATGATGACATCTGCAAGCATTTCCTTTGAAAGCTTCACCTAAAACATTACCTACTCTTCATGATTTTGGATGCTAAGGGTAGCAACCATTTCTTTTTGACTTGTATGCAAAGCTCGCATTGTTTCGCTATCATGTTTATATAGAGTAATCTCTAGAATTCTTTGAATTTTGTCTACAACCATATTGCAATTTGCTTCTTTATCTGGTAGAGCATTGCATCTAACGCTTGCTTCTTTTGTACTGCTGAGAACTACAGCTATTCTCATTTGAAGATCTTTGTCCTGATTTTTCCATGGTCTCATCTTGATCTAGTTGTGTCTCTATGGAGAGTGACTTGAGACTTTGTTTTTCAATCTGACTTACATTAGATACTTTAGCTGGCAATGTTTGGAATTTTGGACTTCCTAGTTGTCTATAACCTCATTCTTCTTAACTTCTGGCTTTGATGGCATTCTCCGCTCAATAGCTTCCGTGGTTGTTCTTTGCTCTGTTTTATTTGAACTTGCTATTGCTTGATTAGCTTTAAACTCTTCTAAAATTTTAATCGATGGAGATGAATCATCTTCAGTAAGATTTTCTTTGATATAAGTCTCCATTTTAACTGTGCTTGAGGACCTTGTGTTGTCGTCCGCGGGTGACCAGTCTTGGTCTTCATTCTTGGTTGCCTCTAAAGACTGCACTTCCATTGAACTCTGTATCTCTAGGACCTTTTGGGCCATTGGCATTCCCACTACGATGTTGTCTAGCATATCTTTTGTTGATCACATGGAATTGAGCTATGGTGATCTATGAACTTACTTCAATGGTGGTGGAGATGAATGCCCAGCATTCTGCTCATTTGTCTCCAGATATGCTCACAAACTCAGGAGCATCTTCCAGTTGTGGTTGGCCACATCTTTTCCAAGTGCGAAAGGACATGAGGTTTTTTTCTAGTTGAAAATCTAGCTTTACTTCCCCTGACAGCTTTTCTTCATTTTCACCAACAATGTTGCACTTGATCTTCTCAGGATTTCTCTTTGTATTGTGTGCTTTTGTGGTGGCGGTGTCCATGGGTTGAACTTTTTCTACATTGGCTTTCGTTGGTGTTGGCTCATTTTGATGTAATACTGCACCTTTTTCTTGCAATTGTTGAGCATTGGCTTTTGATCTTAAAAGCTCCACTGTACTTTCTAGTAGAATTTGTCTTTTTGGAGGAGATTTTGGTGGTGACCTTTTTTTTAGGACTTTAGCTTTCATTGACTTTGACTTTTTTGCCACCTGTTTTGGTAGCTTGAGGCTTTGCATCATCTTCGGATAGTCCTTGACTTCAGGTTTAGCAACCCTAGGGGCTTGTACATGGTCATGAACCTGATGAGAATCATTTCCATTTGCATCTCAATATACATATGCGAGCTTGGTCTCATGTAATTGTTTGAACACTATGGGATTTGCTGGCTTTTGACTTTGACTCGTGGAGATCAACTAAAACTTTTAACCCTGATGATCTTCATAGAAGAATTTTTTTGCAGATTTTGATGGTTTGTGGGTTAGTGGAAAACTTCCAACAACCATATGATCTTCCAACGGTTTTTCTTTTGAAGGTTTCTACTCGCTAGAAATTCTTGGGCTTCTATCTGGTGTAGCATTTCCTAGTACTAGAGTTGAGCTTGATAGATTTACAGCTCCCCCCTTTCTAAGGTGATCACTATAGCCTTCTCCATTATGATAATTTAAATTTGTTTGGCTCTCGTTTAGTCTCACCTTTTGGGACTGTGAAGGTACACTTTGTTGGGATTAAAGCCCAAGTGGCCTCTTATGCGGATATGGCCGGCCGCCCGCCTAACTCACTTACCTCTAACTCTTTGTATATACTAACTTATACTTTGTGAATACTAAGGTATTGGAGATAACCCTTCTAACAGTTCTCTGCGTACTGTACTGTGTAAGCTCACTGTGTGTGTGTGTGAGAGAGTCGACCCACGCTCGGCTCCGCGACTTCAATTGGTATCAGAGCCTTGGTTCAGTGCGGATTTGCGCAATCGCGCGCGCGCACTTCTCCGGCAGATTCTGGATCCGGAGTTCGAAAATTCACACTCGGCGTTCCGGGAGCGTTTCCAGCAGGTGACCTGCGGTTTTACCCCCTTTTCGAAGCCGTTTATGCCCTCAGAATTTCGTTCTGAGCACTACAGCAGAAGATAGATTTCAGCCGCAAAGAAATCCGTCTTGTGTAGATTGGCAAGCAGGAGGTGGTCGACATCAATATCGACATCGACATACATCACTTATTCGTCTTCAGAGCATCATCTATAGACCAGGTACACATATATATCATCAGATATATATATTGCAGTCTGCATTGCTACTTCTTGTGCTTGCCAGGTTCCAGGGGAGGTGTGGCCATACGACGGCTTGACACCACTGGCATGTATTGCAGATTGATGTACTGTGATTGTGGGTCTGCTAGTTGTGAGTCAAGCTAGCAGACAGACCGCTGCAGTGGTCATAGGACAGTGATTGGTCTGATATAGGATGTATGCTAGTTCTGGGCAGTTTGCTGAGCCATCTGAGAGGGTTGTGTGTGAGGTTTTTTGAAGCCAAGCACTGGGGGCTGGGTTACCCAGTGTGAGGTGGATTAGGTTGCTGGAGTTCCCCTCTACACGCATCCTCTTCGGCGACTTTTATCCCTTAGGATGTATGACTTTGTGTAGACACTGGATTGCATCTTATGCGTCAGGCCGTTGAGGCATTGTTCAGGGTTCAGTCTTGAGACAGATACAGGTTCTGTCATCGCCCAGAGAGGAGACAGTGTATGCTTACAGGATTTGTCACTGGTCAGCTATTTATGATTGTTTTTGAGCTATCTTTTGGTTCCCAGAGCTCAGTTTACAGGGGAGACTCTGTCAAAAATTTTCAAAATACTGACAGTTCCTGAGGAGAGGTGTTCAGCTTGTTGATAACAGCTTGTTTACTGTGTACAGAGGCCAGTTTACAGGGGAAACTCTGCCGGATTTTTCTCAGGAGTAAACAGTTTGGCAAATATGGCATCTTCTCAAAGTGAGACTCTTTACAACATAAAGAAGCTGGATGGCACAAACTTTCCATTCTGGAAGAAGCAGATTTGGCAGGTTTTGGTGCAGAAAAAACAAGTGAAGCCACTGAAGCTCAAAGGGGAGAGACCAGAAGGTATGGCTGAAGATGAGTGGGAAGAGCTTGACGAGTTAGCTTGTTCCACAATCATGCTGACACTGGCAGAAAATGTTTACTTCAACGTAGCAGAAGAGACTACAGCGTATGGCGTATGGCAAAAGCTATGTGGTATGTACGAGAAACAAAGTGCTGCTTCTCAGATTTACTGGCTCAAAAAATTGGTGGATTTGAAGATGAAGGAAGGGACAGCCATGTCAAATCATCTGAATGAATTTCACACAATTTTCAGCCAGTTAACAGCACAGGAGATAGTCTTTCCAGATTCAGTGAAGGCTATGTTTCTCTTAATCACTTTGCCAGACAGTTGGGATACTTTTCGTACAGCGTTAAGTAATTCTGTCGCGCAAGAAAGTCTTACAAGTGCCAATGTAGAAGGCAGCTTGCTCACAGAGGAAGTGAACAGGAAGAACATTGACAAAGGCAAAGGCAATAGCGCTTTGATCGTTCGAGGGAGACAACAGTTTAAAGAGAAGAAGGGTAAGAAGGCACAAAACCGAAGTAAGTCTCGTGATTCGAAGTCAAAGGATGACATAGAATGCTACCATTGTGGCAAGAAGGGTCACATGAAGCGAGACTGTACGAAGTGGAAACAAGAAAAAGGAAAAACAAAGAGTTCTGAGCAAGATGAAAAGAAGAGTTCAGTGAAGATTGAAGAGGTGAATGTCACAGGATCTGGTTCAGACAGTGATTCTGGTATAGCAGTTGGTGACATCTTCCTTACAAGCAATCTTGATTCTGTTTTCTTGACTGTAGAGGATGGACATGCTATGAGTGATTGGATTATCGACTCAGGGGCATCTTTACATGTTTCTCCGCACAAAGAGTGGTTTACATCATATGTGGCTACTAAAGATTATGTCAGACTTGGCAATGAGCAGGTTTGTGACATACTTGGAGTGGGAGATGTGCAGTTGAAGTTTCAGAATGGCTCTTCTTTATGGCTCAAGAATGTCAGACATGTTCCAGCAATCCGAAAGAGCTTGATTAGTACAGGGAAGTTGGATGATGCGGGTTATGTCACAGTTTTTGGGAACAGCGCTTGGAAGATCTCCAAAGGTTCGATGACTGTAGCACATGGCAGCAAGTCAGGAACTCTGTACACTTTACATGTTTCAGAGGTTAAAAACCATGTAATTAATGTGATTGAGCAGCCAAGTGTGTCACTGTGGCATCGTAGGTTGGGACATATGTCAAAAAGAGGAATGGAAATACTTTCTCATTATGATTATTTGCCTGGCTTTTCATTTCAAGATTTTGAGTTTTGTGAGCATTGTGTTTATGGTAAGCAAACACAGGAACCGCACAGATCAAAGAGGAATCGTAGGGACGAACGGTTAGCTCTTGTACACAGTGACCTATGCGGACCAATGCCTAGTTTGTCACTAGGGGGAGCAGCGTACTTTTGTACATTCATAGATGACTATTCTCGCAAAGTATGGGTTTACTTCTTGAAGCACAAGGATGAGGTGCTCAAGGTCTTTAAGACATTCTTGCAGCTGGTGGAGAATCAGAGTGGTCAGAAGCTGAAGTGCTTGAGAACTGACAATGGTGGAGAGTACGTTTCCAAAGCTTTTCAAGACTTTTGTGAAGCAAAAGGGATTAAGCGGGAACTTACTGCACCATATAATCCTTCACAGAATGGGGTTGCAGAACGTATGAATAGGACCATACAAGAGAAGGTCAGAAGCATGTTGTCAAATGCTGAGTTGCCTGATGGATTTTGGGCGGAAGCAGTGGCTACAGCAGTCCATTTGATCAACAGGTCTCCTAGTAGGGTTCTGGATAAGAGTGCAGTGGCCGAGATGCTATGGACAGGCAAGGCACCTTCGTATAAGCATCTCAGAGTCTTTGGTTGTGAAGCTTATAGCCATATTCCTAAGGAGTTCAGAAATAAGTTAGAACCAAAGAGCAAGAAGTGTATATTTCTTGGCTACGGAGAATCGGGCGAGATGGGTTACCGGCTTTGGGATCCTGAGTCCAAAAAGCTTATTCGTAGCAATGATGTGCATTTCAATGAAGCCAAGTTTCACGCTAAGCCAGAGAAGACAAAGGAGATCAGAAGAGTTGTCTTCAGGGAAGATGGACCTAGTGCTAGCACATCAAGACAGCATAGTCAGGCTCAGGAACAGCCTATAGTGGCTAGAGAGGCAGAATCAGTTGTGGTGAGACGTTCTGAGCGTGTCTCCAAACCACCTGATCGTTATGTGCCATCTCTAAATTATGTCATGCTCACAGATTGCGGAGAACCATCTTGTTACAAGGAAGCATTACAAGTGGTTGACTCGAAAAAATGGCAGTTGGCCATGCAGTCAGAGATGACAGCTCTGCATAAAAACCAGACATGGAAGTTGGTTAAATTACCACAGGGCAAAAAGGCTCTACCTTGTAAATGGGTTTACAGGTATAAGATCACCGCTCATGATAGTCAGCCAAAGTACAAAGCAAGGCTTGTTGCCAAGGGATTTAAGCAAGAACAAGGCATTGACTTTGATGAAGTCTTCTCTCCAGTGGTCAAGATGACTACATTGAGATGCTTTCTTGCATTGGTTGCTATATTGGATTTGGTGTTGCACCAAATGGATGTCAAGACAGCGTTCTTGCATGGTGATTTAGATGTGGAAATTTACATGCAGCAGCCAGAAGGGTTTGTTGAGAAAGGCATGGAACATTTGGTATGCCAGTTGTTAAAGAGTCTTTATGGCTTAAAACAATCACCGAGGGCATGGTACCATAAGTTCCACCAGTTTATGCTTTCTCAAGGCTACAAACGTAGTGAGTTCGATCACTGTCTATATACAAAGAAGGCTAAGGATGGCAGTTGGCTGATCCTTATTTTGTATGTGGATGACATGTTGATTGCTGGCAAACACTTGGAAGAAATTTCAGCTTTGAAGTCAAAGATGGCAAAATCATTTGACATGAAAGACATGGGTGAGGCAAGTCATATACTTGGTATGCGCATTGAGAGAGACAGATCAAAGAAGTTGATTTGGTTATCTCAAACAGAGTATATTGACAAGGTTTTGCAACGTTTCAATATGGAGAAGGGAAAGGCATTGAGTGTTCCATTGCCACCATATGTGAAACTTAGCAAACAAGATTGTCATGTGTCTGAGGAAGAAAAGGCTGAAATGGATAAGATTCCATATGCGTCCGCAGTGGGTAGTTTGATGTATGCAATGATTGCTACACGTCCGGATATTGCATTTGCAGTGGGAGTGGTTAGCAGATATATGTCAAATCCCGGCAAGAAACATTGGGAGGCAGTGAAAGGTATCATGAGATACTTAAAACATACAAAGAGTATGCGCATATGCTATGGTAGTCAGGATTTGAGTGTCAGAGGATACACTGACTCAGATTATGCAGGAGACTTGGATAAGAGGAGATCTACATCAGGCTATGTCTTTACATTGGCTGGAGGTGCCATATCATGGCGATCTCGATTACAAGATTGTGTTACACAGTCTACTACTGAAGCTGAGTATGTTGCAGCAAATGAGGCATGCAAAGAAGCTATTTGGCTTGGTAGATTGGTTGCAGACTTGGGAATCAAAGTAGATATGCCAGAGTTATATTGTGATAGTCAAAGTGCTATACAATTGGCAAAGAATTCAGTGTTCCATTCGAAGACTAAGCATATTGATGTGAAATATCACTTCATTAGGGAAGTACTTGAAGACAAGCAGATACAACTGCTGAAGATCCACACCAAGGACAATCCTGCTGATCTACTCACAAAGGGATTTCCAGGAGAGGGCTTTGTGCATTGTCGTGAGTTATTGGGCATTGGATAGATGGCAGCCATGTAAATCTTTGTACATTTATGTTCATAGATTTACAGTTACTTAAAGTGCCACATTGGACTTTAAGTGGGAGGTTGTTGGGATTAAAGCCCAAGTGGCCTCTTATGCGGATATGGCCGGCCGCCCGCCTAACTCACTTACCTCTAACTCTTTGTATATACTAACTTATACTTTGTGAATACTAAGGTATTGGAGATAACCCTTCTAACAGTTCTCTGCGTACTGTACTGTGTAAGCTCACTGTGTGTGTGTGTGAGAGAGTCGACCCACGCTCCGCTCCGCGACTTCACACTTTGGGTAGCACTGTTGATGTTTGGCATCTGTAAGTCTTCTGCATAGTTTCCTATGTATCTTCGTGAAACATGAAAAATTATTCCCCAACGCAAGCTATAGATAGCATTATCTTTGCCCTGGTATTGTCTATCCCATGGGTCTTGTATAATATAAGCTTATGTGGTTTCAGGACCCATGGCATCATAGATCTTAGAATTTCGTCTATATCTATGACTGTTTTGGTCAAAGTATATGCTCATTTGGTCACAACATCGAAGCTTGATTTCTGATGGAGGAGAGTTGGCTCTGAACAAATTTTTGGGTTCAACTCTATTAATATCCTTCAGCTCTAGAGAGGATGGACTATAATAGATTCTTTCCTCTAAAATGAACCATCCTTTCTAATCTATCACTGAACACACTTCTATGAGCTGATATGTGGGCCGTTCAAACACTAGTTGATCCTTTTTGTATAGTTTCCCTTTTTGTTCTACATAGTGTGCATATGAATTATGTGTTCCATACAATGCTAACAACATTTTGTTTGATGTGTCCCTTAGACTCATGAATGATTGCACACTTGTGGTAGTGGATGCAGAACTACTTGCAAACCTAGCAGTCTTTTCAACCTTCGGTGATATCTGGACATCTTGACCAAATTCATGCACGAATTTGTTGTTCAAAGAATCAATTTTAAGCTTTTCAGGTGCCCAAGCATCTTTATGGTGATTTTGAACTTGCATTGCTTTTACTGGTGCTTCTAATGGTAATCCAAAATCATCTAAATTGCATTAAAAGTGACGAGTTAGATGCACTGACATCGAGATTCACATTTTCAATTTTCTTTGTACCTTTCTTGGGAGTTGATGTGTCCATGTTATCTGGGTTTCTTGGACAATCTTCAAAAAAATGTATACCTTTTCGTCCACAATCTGAGAAATACGCCATGACTGGTGGTATTTCATTTGGTTATGTCATGTCAAGCTCTAGTTGAGAAGTTTCTGCTTCTATGTTGGCCAAGTTGTCAGAATCTTCTTTTAAATTAAAACACTAAGCATCAAGATGTAGACTGTCCCGTCTTGATTGTAGATGTACTCAATTGTGCAAAATTTATCAATTCAGGAGCAAATGTAAATAATCGCGATTATTAACTATTGGGAACTTTTTATTTTTTGTTTTTTGCCAAAATGTTGATACTAGCTAGTTAAGAAACTAAACTTAAGCTCCCTAGCCAAGTTTCACCAAGTTCGGATAATTAGTGCTCAATTTGTCAACATTTTTTTGTTCGTAGACTGACTTTAGAAATCTAGCCACAATTTTCACTTATTAAGAGATCCAAATCTTACCAAATTTGATATGAGTGCTCAATATAACATGATAGAACTAGTGGTATGCTTAATTGATCAAAAAAATTAAAAAATCTAGCAAAAGTAAATAATCACGATTATTTACTTTTGATAATTTTTTGCAAATTTTGGTCGGCTGAGCATATACACATGTTTGACACTTCAATCTAAGCCTTTGAGTCAAGTTTCACTAAATTTGAGTAAGATTTACCAATCACACTCAAGTTCTTGAATATTAGTATAGATTTAAGTTTTTATCAATGTTTTGGTCAGTTTGGTGATCCAAATTCTATGAGCCTTCACAAAAGATGTTTCCAATCATGCATAGATTCTATGGTATCCACCTTGATCCATTTTGAGCCAAATGCAAAAAATATGATTATTTACTTTTGACCTAAAATGAACACTTTTTGCAATTTTTTCATTGGACAATCTTTTTATGACTTGTTTTAAACCTTTGAGTCAAGTCAAAACTTAATTTGAAAAAAATCCATCAAGTCAGACACAATTCCTCGACAATTAGTACGGATTTCAGTTTTTGCCAAGTTTTTGGTCTGTTTTGTAATCCAAACTCTCTGGGCCTTCACAAAAGATGTTTGTAATCATGCATAGAGTCTTTGGTATCAACCTTGATCCCTTTTGAGCCAAATGCAAAAAAAAAAAAAAAGATTATTTACTTTTAACCTAAAATGAACACTTTTTGCAATTTTTTCACTAGACAATCTTTTTATGACCTGTTTTAAGCCTTTAAGTCAGGTCAAAACTTAATTTGAACAAGATTCATCAACTTAGAAACAATTTCTCGACAATTAGTATGGATTTCAGTTTTTGGTATGTTTTGTGATTCAAACTCTATGAGCCTTCACAAAAGATGTTTGTAATCATGCATAGAGTCTTTGGTATCAACCTTGATCCATTTTGAGCTAAATGCAAAAAATGCGATTATTTACTTTTGACCTAAAATGAACGCTTTTTGCAAATTTTTCACTAAAGAGTCTTTTTATGGCCTGTTTTAAGCCTTTGAATCAAGTCAAAACTTAATTTGAACAAGATTCATCAAGTCAGACACAATTTCTTGACAAATAGTACAGATTTTAGTTTTTGCCAAGTTTTTGGACTGTTTCGTGGTCCAAACTCTATGAGCCTTCACAAAAGATGTTTGTAATCATGCATAGAGTCTTTGGTATCAACCTTGATCCCTTTTGAGCTAAATGCAAAAAATACGATTATTTACTTTTGACCTAAAATGAACACTTTTTGCAAATTTTTCACTAAATAGTCTTTTTATGACTTGTTTTAAGCCTTTGAATCAAAGCAAAACTTAATTCCAACAAGATTCATCAAGTCAGAAACAATTTCTTGACAAATAGTACGGATTTTAGTTTTTGCCAAGTTTTTGGTATGTTTTGTGATCCAAACTCTATGAGCCTTCACAAAAGATGTTTGTACTCATACATAGAGTCTGTGGTATCAACCTTGATCCACTTTGAGCCAAATGCAAAAAGTACGATTATTTACTTTTGGCTCAAAATGAAAACTTTTTTTCAGCTTTATAAGTGGACAGTCTTTTATGTTTATTTTAAGCCTTTGAGTCAAGTCAAAACTTAATTTGGCCTAAAATCTCAAGGAAAAGTAAATAATTTGAGTTTTTACAAACTTTTGAAAATTTATTTCAAATGCATCCTTAAGCTTACCCACTGTTTCATACAACTTCTTTGAGCATAATCTCGAGTTGGTTCAATGATTGACAATCTTTTTGTGTTGTTTCAAGCCGTAGACCTGAAACTCTGCAACTTCACAGGGAGTGAGCAATAGTTTGAGATCTCACCTCGGATTCTACTTACCCTACTCTTAGGCTCTACTACACTAGGTTGTGGAAAGTGTCCGCAAGCACTTGTTTTCTTGTTATTTATGATTTCTTGAGCATTGATCTTAAGGCTTGTCTTGTCCATCAATTATTATCAAAATCCTAGCCTAATCCTACAATCCGACAGTTAGAATCTACCCTTCAAGCTCTTTCTATTGATATATAGCACGCCATGAGATTCCTCATATTTTGAAAGATTCTTTTTTTTATTCTCTTGTGATGTGACAACTCCGTTTAGAACCTAGAGAATCAAAAATAGAATCTTTCAAAATATGAGGAATCTTGTGGTGTGCTATATATCAATAGAAAGAGCTTGAAGAGTAGATTTTAACTGCCAAACCTCCGCCAAGTTTAGAGTTGATTTGCAAAAAAAACTGCACGCCCGTTTTGGACATGAGAGAGGAAGTCAAACTCCTTATAAGGCCCCTTTGTGAGTCCAAATTTTCCCTAATGTCAGTTAGCAGATTACTAGATGTAAAAAGTTTCTATTATTTCGAAGTTCTAGCATAAGGGCTTAAGAAGCGAAATTTGATGTTAGAGAAGCAAGCACGGTCTTGCCTGGATTGTTTTTCAGTTTAAGGTTTCATTGATTTTCTCAAGGAGCAAAATTTTACAGGATTTTTCCATCATGTCATTGGGAAATGGTATCCCCAATTATCATACGTTTGATTTTGAAGATCCTCCCCAACCGGGGCCAGATACGGTTACACGAAACATGCAAGCAGTAGAGAACAATTCTTTGTCAATTCAGCATGGCTTAGTTGATTTGCATGACTTCAACACACTCTTACACAAACTCAACAGACTGCGATGAGTTTGGTCGCCACAAATACAAACTTTGTGTGCCATTTTCTCGTAAGTTTAATCCCAAACTTGATTACCCCGCTCATTTGCTTTCATTTATACATAAAATATGAATCAACTTGTTTGAACGCAATCGTTGAAACACTAAAAATTGCACTTTTATCTCACGCTCAAGCCAAGAGGGTAGTTTGTAAACAAAAAAAACATACTAAGTGCTTGTTAGTGAAGTAACTACATATGAAACACCCACATGTGATGAACCACACAAGGTATTCCCCACACAATTTAAAGAATATTTTATGAATGAAATGCCATCTGCTTTACCACCATCTAGACCTAAAATCCATAAAATTGACATCATTCTTGCAAGTGAACCACCATCTTATCGTGTAAATCCACTTACACACAAAGGTATAGAGGCCAAAATCCAAGAATTGTTAGATAGGATACTTATCATACTTAGCCATTCACCATATGAAGCACTTGTTCTTTTTGTCAATAAGAAGAATGGTATTTTTTGTATGTGTATAGACTACCGATCTTTGAATAAGATCACAATAAATAACAGATTCTCTATTCCTCAAGTAGATGATGTTAGATAAATTGAGAGGATCTAGTAAACTTGACCTCAAATTGGGATATCACCAAGTCAAAATATCATAGAAGGACATTTAGAAAAGTGTCTTAGAAATCAAAGTGGACACTATGAATTTCTTGTTATGCCATTTGGGTTAACTAACGCACTGACAACTTTCACACATATCATAAACTGCATGTTCATTAATCACCAAGATTTGTAATTGCTTCTTTGATGATATACAATTTTCAGTAAGTTTGTGGATGAACTGAAAGAGCATCTTACACATGTTTTTGATTTGTTGTGTTATAATGCATTGTAGTTGAACCCTAAAAAAAAACTCTTGCTTTCAATTAGAAATTGAGTATTTAAGACATATAGACTCTAAGGATGGTATTCATTTAAACCCTTAGAGTCTATATAGACATATAGACTCCAAGGATGGTATTCATTTAAACCCTTAAAAAATTAAAGCTATCAATTTATCAAATCGTGGCCAATTCTTAGAAATTGCATGAGTTGAGATCATTTCTTGGCTTATCTAGTTATTATGTGAAATTTGTTAGGATTGTTGTGTACAAGACACATTAGCTCACATTGCTTTTGAAGAAAACCACACCTTGTGTTTAAACTCAACTACATGATCAAACCTTTCAAGCCTATTTTTTCATGTCCATTCTTTGGAGTGGTCATGGGATGCGAGTGGTAGAGGCATAGGCGTTTCATAAATTGCTTTTGACAATCACCCATAGGTGTTTCACTTCTGCAAGACAATCACGAATGTGAGTGATAGAGGCATAGCTGTTCCACTTATGCAAGACAATCACTTAAATGCTCTTGAAAATCAAAATTCAAACCTTTTGAAACAAAATACAACACTTATGACAAAGATCTCAAGCTGTCGTGCATGCACCCAAAATGCTGCTTTAATTATTTAACTTTCCTCATACACACACACACACTCCCATCAAACCTCTCATGTTCTCTCCCAAAACTAAGTACACATAAATAGACAAGGACACCACACACACACACACACACACACACACACACACACAAAAAGAGAATAGGTATAATAGTGATTGCAGGTAACAGAAAGAGATAGAGACACAATTTCTACACACACAGCTTAGTATAAGAGATGAGAGAGGGGAATCTTGCGACGAGAGAATGGCCTAAAATTGTATCCCCCAAACTCCACGGCACCTCTTCTAGAATTGAATATTTACATTTAGTATTGACCTATTTTGGTGCCAAAAATTTCATGTGAGGCCATGCCAAGGATAGCTAGGTGCACCATCTCCATATGGATACACCGCAATTCCTGACATCCCTCTCGCTAGAGACCAACACCAAGAAAGGCCTCCTCCTACTCTTTGATGCCAGCCCAAGGGGGTGAATTCGTATTCCCCACAAAAATCCCTTAAACCCAAGAAAATACTTCTTTATCAGATTGACCTTTTAGTTAGAAGTCATTAGATTAAATTGAACTCAAACTTTCCAGGGTCAACTGGCGAGAGTTCTCTAATTAACCCTTAATTCAAGGTCATCGATTCTTTTTTCTCGAGCATGGCTTCGAGCACAACCATCAATGTGTTCCCCTAAGGTGAGGGCTGTTACCAACTACTCATTCCTTACGTGGAGTTTGGGTAGTTGGTAACAGCCCTCACCTTAGGGAAACCTTTGCTTTGATTCTCAGAATATTCAAGTTAACCTCATCTTGGGTGAATCCCATTTGTTTTCTTTGCATCATTTGCCATCCATAGGGAATCTCCATGGAAGCAGTGGGAGTTTTATGTTCAAGCAACATGATCATCACGTCCGTGAAGCTATCCCCTTAATCTCCCTCCACCCCCCCTTGTGATAGCAAAAGAAATTTGAAAGTAGATAAACTTGAAATGAACAATGCGTATGCTCTCTACAATGACCTTTGCTTTAGTGTGAACCATGAAATGTAGTATAAAACTTTAGAGTACACCAACTTATAATCTTAAGACTAATAATCATAAAACTTCCTTTGATTGATTATGCAAGAGTATAACCCTTCAATGAATGATACTATAAGAGTAAAATGTGAAATTCATAAGAGTGGACATCCTAGTGTAGTGAAAAATGCAAATGCAATGGAGTATGAATGATTAATAAACTCTTCTTTAAGATGAGATTTGGGCATACCTTTGCTACTATGGAGAGGATTAATCAAGTAGCTAAGAGAGGCAAAAAGATTTGGGGCTTTCCAAATGACAAGAGGGGGACTAGCCTTACTTGGAATGGAGATCCTCTCTTTTTTTTTAAAGAAGGATAAAATTAACCTTCAAAACTCAACTTCCTCTTAAGAGAATTAGATATTAACTTAATTATATCACTAAAATCTTACACACATACTTTGTATAGAGGAAAAAATGATTGTATTTCTTCATTTAACTTGAATACATAATCAAAGAAAAAGTTGTGAGCCTTTCATGAGAGCATTTCTTTTGGAGAAATTATAAGGTCTCTTTTGAAAAATAAGGTTAGCTCCAAGTTTAACACACAAAAATGTCATAATAATCAATATCTAATTCTCTTAAATGATTTTCTCATATTAAACTGATCATTTAATGTGGGGAAGTGCTAGGGGAGAAAAAGCTAGAATATTGGTTAAGCTAGCAGACCGGCCACAGTAGGGATCCAAAGGAGGGAAAATAGGGATCCAAAGGGGGGGCCATCTGCAAAAGAGCCATGTGCAACAATGGGCTGAAAAGACCCTAAGGTTCAGCCCATTAAGACTTCCAAAATGCTAAGGTTCCAAAATTCAAAGGTTGTGTCCAAAGGTCAACCCTAGGGGAAATTGGATGCTTTGTGTGTGACTAAAAAGTCTTTGCATATCCCTACATGGGAGGGGGCGAGCCCTTCTTCTAGGGGATGAGAGAGAAAGTCACACACACACACACACACAGGCTCCCTTTACACAAAGGGAATTAGGGACACATGTCAGCTCCCTAGCCCAGATGCCCGCAAGGTGTGCCCAATTCCTATTGGATGGCCTTGGAGGTGGACCAATGAGAATTAGGCTAGAGTAAATCTAGTTTCATTAATTTAAAAACACTTAATAAAAGAACCAATGAGAATTAAGTCTCCTAGAAGACTATTGGACAGTCTCCCAAGGGGTCCAATGAGCATTCAGGAGCCCAATGGCTTGCCTGATTCCTATTGGCCAGGAGGCAAAGGGGTCCAATGAGAGTTTAGTTTAATTATTAAATTACATAAAGCTCTCACAA
The DNA here is from genome assembly GCF_014529385.1 of Adiantum capillus-veneris. Taxonomy (NCBI): domain Eukaryota; kingdom Viridiplantae; phylum Streptophyta; class Polypodiopsida; order Polypodiales; family Pteridaceae; genus Adiantum; species Adiantum capillus-veneris. The sequence goes on along the minus strand of NC_140933.1, from coordinate 43,171,098 downwards.
AAGGGGGAAAGGGGGACACATGTCAGAAGGCTATCACTTATGCTGCTTAATAGCCATTGGCTTGACTTGGGGAGGTCCAATGGGGAGCCTGCAAGAGCAATTAGCAAGAGGGCTCACCCAAGAGAGAGAGAGGGGGCTGATTTTTGCAAGGCATTATCACACACACACTCACACAATCTCATGTGTGAAGAAAGAGAAGACTATCTCTTCCCAAGCTTTAATGGAGAACTCATCACCTACTCCAAGCTTGTGAGATAGAAGCGTGCATCGACACACTCTTGGCTTGTGGATGCAAATCCAACCAAGAGCCAAGCTTCAATGCATGCTCATCTCCTCTATCAAGATAATTACTAAGCTAAAGCTATGCTAATTTGAGTGATTATGTGAGGAGATGTACATCTTTCTCGTAAGGTACTCCTTCTTCCTCTCAATCTACTCTCATACCCTGCTACCTCTCACCATCTTCGAAGGTATGTGAGGTCTTGGGTCTGAGAACGGGGATAATTCAAGTTTTGTTTACTAAGTGTTTTGTTTAGTGCATGAAGCTTTCATCTTCATATATTGCACTAGCTAGTCTTGAAGGAACACAAAGAATTGTATTGTACAATGTCTCTCTTGATGGGAGAAACCATAATACAAAGCTTTTTGGAGGGGGGATCGGCTCCATGCAAATCCGGTCCTCAACTGTTGTCAATAGCTTAATTTCTCTCTCTTTTGAAAGTATTGTTGATGCTGTCTAACTAGGTGTTATGCTTTTTGTTGCTCTCTCCACCCAAGCACTCTCGTAATTCTCATTAGGAATCTATTCTAATGAAATACTCATTATGTTCATGCTAATTTCCGCTACACACACAAGTTACTAGGCCATTAAATGTTACAAAAAAATCAATACTTATTTTCCTTTTATTTATGGCATTTATCTCTATTAAGTAATTTTGGTAAAAGAAAAAGAGTAACTCAAAATTCGATAAGATTTTTTGCGAGGGTAAGTATAGATATTAGTCACCATTCATCATGCATACTATTTGGATACGTATGATCTCTAGGAACCTATGGATAAAGAGAGTTTCAACAACGTATGGTATTCATGTTTGGTGCCCAAAGAGTAGGAGAAATTCTCGCGTCACCAAACCCTATCATTCTACCTCTTATTGATTATCATAGGTCATTTGATGTGAATATTTTTATTTTGTTGTAGAATAGATTGCAATTTAGAAAATATTATGGTGTAAATCTTTTAAAGAAAGAAAAAACAAAAACGTGTCACTTTGAAATCAATTCAATGGAGAGCCAATGCCAAATGTCTGGATATCCTCTTTTCTTTGGAGAGCCTGGAGAGGATGCCGAATTATTTCTAGCGAATTTCAAGATGTCTTGCCGTATCAAGAGGATAGTAACTGATCAAGAACGTGTAGAAATGTTTGAGGTGGTCCTTAGGAAAGATGCTAGCACTTGGTTTGACTCTTTGCCTGAGGAAGTTCAAGGGAATTACACGGAAGTTTTAAATCGTTTCAAGAAATACTTCTTTGATCCCCAAAACACTCAGAAATTATGGCAAGACATTGTTTCTCATAAGCAAAAAGACTTAGATGACTACTACTTGTACAAGCAAGAGTTTCTACGTCTTTGGGCTCTATGGATACGAAATGTTGCTAACCCTGGTGATTGTGCAGAATTTCTAAAGAAGGAGAGGTTCATAGCCGGCGGACTCTTTCCTAACCTTAAGGTAAAAGTTGAGGCGGGTGCACCTGCTACCTTTGATGCAGCTGAAACTAGGGCTGCTGAGAAATATAGGAAACTCAAGTGCTTAAGGGGAGAGGTTCCAATAGAAGGTCTTAGACCCAAAGGTAAGTCACAAGCATCAACATCGAGGGAGCTTCCTGAGGTAACGGCGGAAGTAATTGAGAAGTTAAACGAATCTTTAAGCAGCCTGTCAATTCACCTTGCACAAGCTGTAGGTCCAAAGGGACAAGCAAAGAAGTCTGAAGAGCGAGATCCACGACCTAGGAGAGTCTTGCAATGTTGGAATTGCGGAGAGTCTGGACATGGGATGTATAATTGTCCTTGGCCCCGTGGGGTGCCAGGGAGACCTAACTTGAATTACCCAGTGATGAATGCAAGTGAAGGAACTGGTCAACAACCAAGGCTTCTACAAAGACCAAATGGACCAAGACCACCTCCACAAAGGATAGAAGGAGTTCCACCTTTGCCAGATCCAAATGTGCATGTGGTAGAGGTGACAAACTCAAATGAGGTTGACATGGAAGCAAATGGCATTAAGCGTGGCCGAGGAAAAGGTAAAGAGAAAGAGGGTGTCCCATCACAGAGTGACCATGGACAAGGCAAGAAGGCAAAGGAGACCAAGGAAGCTAAGAGGACTCGACGTCGTATCAATCTCCAAGACTTCCCTCTTGGACATGGTATGGCTCCATACAACCTGTTGGAAGACATGCGAGGTAAGGGTCCAGATATCTCATGGCCTCAGTTTCTTGCATTATGCCCACAAGTTAGGAGGGATTTAACAAAGGCAGTTAGCACTAGGAGAAAGGTAAAAGATAGTTTTCCTGTTGTAAAAATTGCACATGCTGAAATGAACGAGGATATTACACCTGTGCTAGATTGTTACATAAAAGGAAGATTGGTTAGGAAAGGTCTAGTGGATGGGGGTGCACAAATTTGCATCATGACAGAAGGGCTCATGCAAAGACTAGGCATGCACATCCATGAGACACCTGAAATCAAAGTGAAAATGGCAAACAATAGCAAGGCTAGGTGCGTAGGCATTTGTAAAAATGTTTTTGTGGAGGCCTTTGGCATTAAGAAGGCAGTGGATTTCTATGTCATGTCTACCAAGGGAAATGGTTACCCATTTATCCTAGGAAGACCATGGCTAATGAAAATGCGAGCTTTGCAGGATTGGGAGAGTGGGAAATTAATTTGCAAGAATGACAATCATAAGAAGGTTGTCTTTGACATCAAGGAGCAACGCCAAGAGGAGCTCCATGAAGAATCATCTCAAAGTGAGACGGAAGAAGGTTGGACCGATAGCACGTCAGAAGAAGAAAGTAGCGGCAGCATTACTGAAGAGGAGTCTTCCATCGAAGTCATGGGGGTAAGGTTTAAGCCAAGCAACCAAGAGACCTCTTGTCAACGCTTGGAGGAGGTAGGTCCTCAAGAGAACCAAAAGGTGGAAGATGAAGGAATGTTAGAAGGTATGTTGTCTACAACACTTACAAAGGATGAAAGAGAGGAGTTCAAATGTGTGCTAAGGAAATTTCCGAGGCTTTTTGCTAAAGACTACACCGATGTGCGTGGAGTAGATGTTGTTCAACACAAGATTGAGTTGAAGCCAGAGGCCACACCTAAAGCTCAGAAGCTACGAAGGCTAGGAGTTATAAAGGAACAGGCTCTACTCAAGGAGGTAAGAAAGCTTCTAGCAGCAGGTTTCATTTATCCAGTGGAGAATTCAGAGTGGGTCTCTCCCGTTGTTGTCACTCCTAAGAAAAACGGAAAGTGGAGGGTGTGTGTGGATTACCGTCCACTCAATGAGGCAACAAAAAGAGATCACTTTCCCCTCCCATTCCAGGATGAGATACTAAATGAGGTAGCTGGTCATGAGAAGTACACTGTGTGCGATGGTTACTCAGGTTACTTTCAAATAGGGATTGCATTGGAGGATCAATTGAAAACAACCTTTATCACTCCTGGGGGTTGTTATGCTTTTAGAGTCATGCCATTTGGTCTGACAAATGCTCCTGCAACATTCCAACGTTTCATGAATATGGTGTTTCAAGCATTCTTTGGAAAGTCAATTAGGGTGTTCATTGATGATTTCTGTATTTATAGCTCAAAATCATTGCATCTACAAAGGGTAGAAGAAGGTTTAAAGAAGCTCTACGACATGGCAGGTCAACTCAACCCCGACAAGTGCCACATAGGTGAGGATGAAGTGATCTTGCTCGGTCACAAGGTTTCCTATAAAGGCATTGAGGTGGATCCTTCAAAGGCAAAGGCTCTTATTGAGCTCCCATCACCGAAGAGTCTTAAGGAGGTCATCTCTTTCATTCAGAAGGTGAAGTATATGTCACGCTTCATTCACTTAGCCTCGGAGTTACTTCATCCTTTGCAAAAGTTAACACAACAAGTAGAATTTGCATGGTCTGATGAGATTGAAAAGTATTTTTGTAACATTAAAGTCATTTTGTCAGAGCTACCAACACTCATGCCTCCTTGTTGGGAGTACACATTCTTTGTTAGCTCTAGTGTTGGAAGGGAAACAATTGGTGCTGTGTTGCTACAACAAGATCCCCACAGTACAAAGATGCGACCCATCTACTTTGCTAGTAGGGTCATGAATGCTTTGGAGAGAGACTACACAGAAGCAGAACTCATGATGCTTTCTCTCATGTTTGTGGTGAGAAAGTTTAGATCCTACCTACTACCAAAACCTTTTGTAATTCTCACTGCAGAAAATTCGTTCCCTTGGGTGTCATCTCAAATGAATCTTAGTACTAGGATCTCAAAGTGGATTATGGAGTTGCAAGAGTTTCAATACTCTTTCAAGGTAGAAGATAGTGTGCGTGCACAATTGGCAGGGATTCTCACTTATAGGGTACATGAGAAGGAGATTAAGGTGCCTGAAGTAAAGACCCTACCATTGCCACCACCAAAAATTATTCCTAATGCTTTTACCTTGTTCTTTGATGGAGCTTTTCGTCGAGCCACAGGAAAAGCAGGGGGAGGGCTAGTGTTGCTCAACCCAAGTGGAGAGGTGGTCATGAAAGAGAAGTTCAATCTACCAAGTTCAGCTAGCAACAATGAAGCAGAATACGACACACTAATTCATGGTTTGAAGATGTGCATTGGCCAAGGGATACAACGCCTCATGGTAAAGGGAGATGCACTTCTCATTGTTAAACAGATTTTAGGTATTTGGGCATGCAAGAATGAAAGCTTACGGACAAAATTTCATGCCATTCGTAGATTGTTTAATCAATTTGAAGAAGTGCAACTATATCATATTCCTAGGAAACAGAATGAAGATGCCGATTTACTTGCACAGCAAGTAGTTACATGTGTTGAGAAAGAAGTGCAGGTCATCATGGTGGCAGCAACTGTCAAGCAACCGAGATACCAGGGATTGGAGTCATTGACTCCCATTATTAGCTACATTTTGGAGGGCGAGTTTCCACAAGACTTCACGAAGGCTCAGAAGAGGAGACTCATGAACAAGGCAAGCGCATATCTCTTCCTAGAAGGCTCCCTCTATCAAAGAGGGAGGGATCAAGTATGCAGAAGAGTACCAGCTATTGAGGAAATTCAAGCCATTCTAAAAGGTTTGTATGAAGAAGCATGTGGTGGTCATTTTGCCCAAGAATTAACTGTGAAAAAGATTTTGCTTGCAGGGTATGTTTGGCCAAGTCTGCATGTGGATGTCCAACATTGGTGTAAAAGTTGTCACAATTGTCAGGTAAATGGGAATAGAAGATTGGTTTATGGTCCAAGGCAAATCGTGCTTGCAAATGGATCCTTTGAAAAGTGGGGCATTGATGCTATGGGTCCTCTGCCTAGGACAAAAAATGGTAAACTCTACATTCTAGTGGCTGTAGACTATATGACTAGGTGGGTGGAAGCACAGAGTGTGGCAAAGGTAAATGAGAAGACAGTGAGCAAATTTGTCTACACTCACATTTGTTGTAGATTTGGCACACCTTTGGAGATTGTTTCTGATAATGGTCCAGGGTTTAGAAAGGGATTGCTCACAGAAGTCTGTGAAGAACTTCACATTCTACATCGTCACAGTACACCCTACTATCCCCAATCAAATGGTTTGGTAGAAAAAGCTAATGGTGTCATTGCAGGCATCATTAGAAAGATGGTGAAAAACAAGACAAAGTTGTGGGATGACTTCTTGGATGGTGCCTTCTGGGCGTATCGAACCACATATAGGGAAGCCACGGAGTTCACACCATTTCACTTGGTCTATGGTCAAGAGGCTTTACAGCCAATTGAGCTAAACATTCCAACAATGCGACTTCATGGCAAATCAGCACAAGATGATCAAGAAGCATGGATGGATCGACTTCTTACCTTAGCTGAGCTTGAGTGGAAAAGAGAAGCAGCATACGAGTGCTATAAGAGGAAAGCTACGCAGGCGAAGGAGAAGCTTGACAAGAAACTAAAGGACAAAGGCATCAATGAAGGAGATCTGGTGTTAAGGTATGACAATCGACTCGATAATCGTTTTGATGCCAAATTTGAAACAAGATGGCAGGGGCCATACATAGTCAAGAAGGCTTTCAATTCAAGTTACTATCAACTTATGGACTTGAATGGGAAAGAGCACTCCAGAAAGGTAAACGGCTATCGCTTGAAGCCTTACTTGAGTCGCCTTCTACCAAAGGATCTACCAGAGCAAAAGGCAACTATCCCATGTAAGTATTGTTCCATGAAGCATGAGTGTAACACAAACCAAAATTCCAAGGGGCCAAACAATGAAGATCTTGTCAAGGATTCTGAAGCACTCTCTTTGGAAAAGATTCTTTATGATGGTACATGAATATACCATCATCCAGGGGGAGGGCTAATGATAGCCGTTTTTTCGGCTCTTTGTAATTGCCACAGTGAGTTACCTCACCCTACCAAAATCACCCAAACACTGTGGCTATCCCTACCATTTCACTGTACATAGGAGTGCGTGAGTCACGGGACTTTTCCCATATCTTCTTAAAAAACCCTCAATTAGCTAGCCATTGGGCTAGTTGAGCCAAAAAAATAAAATAATAAAATAAAAAATATAAGTATATTATGGTCCATGCGTATGTAAATATTTCTTTGTATATAGGGCCTAAATAAAAGATTTTTTCATAATTATTTTGGTATTTATTTTAATATTTCTACCTAGGTGTGTGATATTTATGCTCTGTACATTGCCTCACCATTACCACAATTTTTCTTACCATTTTTCATATTCTTTATTCCATATAGAAATATTTTCATGTAAGCTTCTCTTATATTTGGTGTAACTCCATCCCAACAAAAATCCAAAAAAACTAGTTCTATTTATGTGTATATTTTTTTCACTATTGTGATTTTTTCCTTCCTACATATATTCTCTATTACTCTCATAAATTAGACCACCAAAAATATTCATCTTTTTATGGTAGACTTATAATGAAAGAGATTTATTTTGACCCCTTTATATTTTTCCACCTATATTATTTATATTTGACATGTACATATTTTTTAGACCCCTCAATATTTGATTTTCTTAGTTGTACTATTCACTTATATCATGATCTCAACAATATCTTCAATTATAGACCTACCAAATAAGGTCAAGGGTAGGTGGCATGCATACATGCACTATGGAGGGCTCACTCTTGGAGGTATTCAAAAGAATCATCCAAAGAAGGACCCCACAAGGACCTTGTGCAGTGGAAACAAACGGTCGGTTTTGCTGAATTTTTAAAGTTCACTTGCTCTCCAAATTTGAAAAGGTGATACAAACAAAAGTTGTAGCTCGTTGGCTGAACTTTTGCCTCAAATTTTTTCATATTTTTTTCAGCTACGAGCTGTGAGCTATGATTTTATTAGTGGACCCCAGTTTTCCCATGCTATGCAGCCACACTCTCTCTTCCACTTTATCATTCTCCTCTTTCACACACACTTCTCCACTCATCATCCCCACCTCTCTCACCACTCCTCTCTGCACCCTACTCACCTTCTCCTCAACCTTGAAGAATAAGAGAAACCATGGTGAACTCATACCTCCCACACACAATTCCATTCCAAAATTGACCACCTAGTCTCATTTTTCCTCCTCCAATTTATCCATATCTATCAAAAAAACCACAAAATTCAGCCTCTTCTCTTAAAAGACAGCATCATGGTGGTTGATTACTCAGCTTCAATTACCTTGTCTCTCAAGGAAGGTCAAGAGTAGAGAAAAAATGTACCGTCAAAGCTAGTGGACCGTCAACAAGCGTCAAAATTGGCCCTACTCAAGACACTTGGAGCATCAACCTTGTAAGAAATCCACCTTTTCTTACCTCTTAAGAGTTTTTCTTCCTTATTTGTATCCTACATGGATACTCCCATTGTAAATATCCAATTCCATTTGTAAATTAATACTAACTCTACTAACACTAACCCACTATGAAAAGTCCTATCACCTCCATTTCTCTCCTCTCTCTTTCCCCACCAACTTCTTGATAATTCCAAGCAAAAGAAATTAAATAAATTGCTGAAAATATAACCCAACCATGGTTAGAGGAGTAACCCTAGCCTTCAAAATTGCTATAAAAGGAGGGTGTAGCTAGCACAAAAAGGGGAGCCATAAGCAAGAGCACTATGCTATAGCTTGAGAAGCCAAGCTCAACCTCTCTAGAAGGAGCTCTTGAGTGGAAGCTCATTGTCTTATGCATGTGCATGTGTTGTAATAGGGGATTAGCAAGGGAACTCTATGCCATTGTAAGAGAGAGAGTGATCATTCAATTGAGAGTAGGAAATCTATCATTTCTCCTACTAGTGTAAGCCCAACATTTGCTGAATCAAGGAGGGTGGATTTGGACTAAGCTTGGATACTTTGTCTCCCTTCCAACGTGAAGTAATGGACAACAATGATGCGTAAGTGTCTTGGTGTTTTTGTTAAGTTCTTGATAGCTTGTCTCTGGTGTTGTCATCAATCTAGCCATAAATCCCACATACTGTAAGAGGGCGACATGGTGGAGAGGACTCCCCTGGCTCTAAGACAGTGATTGGGGTGGCTTTTCTTGTGATGTGTTGTGGTGAAATTTACGCAAGCTATGTTGAACAAATACTAATCTCACTTTGATTTTTCATGACAGATTTGTAAGAAGGTATTAATGCAACAAGCACCCCCTCCCCCTTTCTCTCTCTTTCTTAAATATATAGTTGTGTTTGCTTGATCATTGCCGATACGTTTCAAAGCAACCCGAGCACTATCTCTCTCTCTCTCTCTCTCTCTCTCTCTCTCTCTCTCTCTCTCTCTCTCTCTCTCTCTCTCTCTCTCTCTCTCGTGTTTTAGTGTGTGAGAGTGTTCCATTGGTGTTAGGGTAAGTGTAATTTCCTTGCTTGTTTGTGGGTTGCTCTAACGATTCTCCTCTTTTGCATCCTAGTTCGCTCTTAAACTAGGTGGTGCCCCTTGTGTAGTTGGGATTTGGCTGTGGGTTTGTTGTTTTGGTTTGTGTTGTGTTGTGCCCCAGCCCCATTGAGCAGCACGGGAGCCTTGAAGGGTGTCTAGAGGTTGCTCTTCTTGTTGCCAGCCCCTGACCGCCTCACTAGTTAACAAGAAAAAATAATAATTTGTTCTTCTAAGTAAAATGAAAGATTGCTTATGAAAAAATGAGAGCTTACGCATGAATTAACTTAGAATGAAAAGTAACCCAATTTTTTAAGATGTGCAATAGCATGAATATGACAAGAAAACATTACCTTGGTGTATGTATAGTATAATCTGCTCCTTGCTTTGAGAATTTTTGAAGAAGATTGGTGATGTGGTCTGCCCTCTTCCTCTTCATCTTCACTTGAAGACCACAAATGAGCTACTTGGAATGAGAGAATGGAATGACACAATGGAGATTCAAGCTATGGAAAGCTAGAGGTTAAGAGAGAGGAGAGTGTAATGAGAAGAAGAAGATCAAGTTATGGCAAGCTTGATTATAGTTTTGGTCGTGGATTTTCTTAAAGAGGACGTGTGTATAGAAATAGAAAAACTACCTCATATCTCATCCAATCTTGAAGTCTCATCAATAGATGAAGATCTTTCATCTTCACATTAATATGTTAGTGCTAGGCCAAGGGCCAGGACACACATGTACTAAAGGGACCCATATATAAATAGGGCCAAGGGCCTATATATAGGATGGTTGGGTAGAGATAAGCATGTAGCCTTCCCTATGTTCTTACATTGGTGTCAGAGCTCAAGGCTCTCTCTCTCTCTCTCTCTCTCTCTCTCTCTCTCTCTCTCTCTCTCTCTCTCTCTCTCTCTCTCTCTCTCTCTCTCTCTCAACAATTTCCATGTAGGGCCAAGAGAGGATAGGTCCGCGGGAGAAGCCCCTTGCATGGAAAATTCCCATGGAAAGTCTATGAAGAAATGCAAGAAAGGTCCGTTGGATGCACAAAGCGGGGATCCTCTACATGCACAAACCCACCCTCAAGTGGTAAAGGAGGGGGTGCCCTCCCCTCAAAAGAACAGTTTGACACTGCAACTAATCTTGAAAATGAAAGCAGTAGAGGATCCTTGTGTTTTTTATTCCCCTTACATTTCTTGCACATTGTCGAGTTGTGGCCTTGTTGTTTTTCACAACCTTTGGGGCAAAGATTAAAAAAAGAGCACCCTATTTTGGGAACCCTCCTCTATGAAGGGCCAAAACCCATGCAGGTTTGTCTTGCATGTGAGCCAAGATGTATGTAGTAGCTTCAAGAGACCATGACAACCTGCATGTGGAGATAGTGTAGTGGAATGTAATTTTTTTAGTTACGACAAAGAATTATATGTGTGTATCAAGACACAACTGATCAACAACATGTAATTCAATATTGACATGGGCATGCAGCATCATCTCATCTTTAGGTTTGAACGAATTCAAGGAAACCATTGCGGGACTTTATGGAGCCATCCACATCATATGGAGCAAAGCGAACAGTGGATTGACCATGCTCAATAACCATTGAATATCGGAGGGTAACAACCCCAATTGGTTTATACGGTCAAGAGTAAGAAATCTATTTCTTTTTTACTTGATTTTGAGTTTTTTTTTTTACAAAGATGTACCCAAGATTGACAAAACCAGTACGACTATCTTTCCCGCGACTCTGAGGTTTGGTCATATTTGGACAAAGGAGCAAGGATCCATATGAGGCGACTCTCAAGCAAGCCTTGTGTAGTCAAACTAAAGCATTAAAGATCTCAAAACTTTAAAGTTTGTGCTTGGGTTAGAAAAATAAAGGAAGTCACGTTCATTGTCCTATGGCTATTATAGCTTGCCCTTGCAATTTTTATCATGTAGAGCATGTGCCTCAAGAAGCTCATTAAGTTGATCAAGACACAATTGTACATGGTGAAGTATGGCTTCTACACATGTGAGGCATCCTATATACGCAAATTACACCACAATGTGATACAAATTTTTGATGCCAAGGGTGGTGATTTAAGCAAGTTGGTACGCAAGTTAAATCTAAGGTTTACAATTTTGAAAAAATTCAATCTTGCAGTTTTTTTACAACATTAGCTTGGCAAGAAAAGGTTGCTTCTACCAAGACAGGTTCGGCAATCTAAGGTACTTTTATGATTATCAATACGATGTAGAATTAGACAAGATCAATTATTTGTAGATGATTGACAAGGTTGATTCTCCTTTGACATCACATTTTTATGTTTGCAAGAGCATTCATTAGCTATGAGCACAAAGCCTTCATCATGTTTTATCTTTTTGTTGTACTGATGTGAATCAAGGATTCAAGTTAAGCATTAATTCATAAAGGCTTCCAAAGTTTGGAATATGATAGCAACATAAAAAATTAGGGGGGACTTTGTATAGTGTCTGGATGGTATTTCATTGGGTGTCAATATGACGCATGCCAAGAGGGCAAACATGGTACATACAGTAGCTCTCAACCTATCAACACAGATGGATATGGGCAAAATTCTAGCCAAGACAAAAAAATCAGCATGAAATTCACTCTCAAGTGAGCCTTTACTTCTAAATTTTGAGACGAATGACCATAGAAGGGAGACAAAGTTAGAAAATTTCAAGTTCTTCTTGTTTTTTTGTATTTTAACCTTTACTTTGGAAAATATTTCCTACTCTACAGAGAAAAGTTCTTTGAATGACTAAATGAGAAGCAAGGCTTTGAACCAATGCCAAGGTATTACTTTAGATCACAGGTAATGACACACAAGGTTGGAGAATTGGCAAAAAATGGATATAAGCTCGCATTTATGTTGCCTTGTGATGTATCCATGCCAGTATATATTTTGCAAGGCACTTATGGTATTCGATCAAACTATGGAGGCTGTCATTGTTGACAAGGGTTCAACACTTTAGTTTTTTGGTTTGTAACACCAGCTACTATATCAAGTACATCATTTATTAGCCTACTGATCATCGTGGATTCAACTTGACGTAGTCTTCACATGCATTGGAGTTTCACAATTCTTTAAGACAAGAGACAATGTTATTTTTTCCATTCATTTTTGTTGATGATTCTCCTATGGATTTATTGCATTGATTACCCATAGTTGTAACCTTTTCGTCAATAACAATGGAGGATGATATTTTTGTTTGTATTCATTGTATATGACTGCAGTGGTAGGCACTATGTATCATTGGCTATATGCACAAGGTGCATGCACTACAGATGATGGTTTTTGTCGATCGCAATGTCAAGCATGGCCTTGCTATCAAGCAAATATTCTGAATTTGCTAAGAGATCCTTAAGGAAAATAATCTCTTGTTTAAAACAAACAAAGAAAATCTAGTATCACTACCTTCTTCTTGGTGTTGACAATCTTTCTCTTCTTTTCATGGGGAGATATGATTGTTTCAAGATCCTTTGGTAACTAGGATTCCACCTTGAGAGGATATTTAGCTTATTTTGATCCAATTGTGAATAAGATTCCAACTTGAGAAGATCTTCTACTTAGTTTATCACATTGTTGGTGTCTATAAGAGTAGTATTTTCAGCTCCACCTAATGAAAACATCAGTCCTTAAGTGCCGAGGGTCATTGATTGAACTCTTAATAGTTGTCCTTTCAAGGAAGAATTTCTCAATCTGCCAAGGGGTAGTAGATAAGTTCAACTTACCAAGTTTCTTATAATCATTATAGAACATTATAAAATGTGTTGGTCACAATCAACTGATAGTTTAAGATATTTCTTTGTAGTGTCTAACCACACAATTTGGATTCATAAGGCAACACCCACAGTTATCAGTTCAAATTTTTTTTTTCACTAATCTCTACTTCAATGTTTAACAGGTAAAAGGGCTTTTGATAATGTATCTTTTAGGTTTGAAAATTGCACTTGCCCTCTAAGAAAGTATAGGCATATGTTGGAATTCTTTCATCCACTTTTCTCTTTAGACACATGATAAGGTCATGTAGGAGCTTTTTTTTTGGGAGTAGTGTATCAGGTATCATTTTGACAACCTGTAACTTTCTCTCTTAGCTATTCACATCCATCACATTGTCAAGAAAATCATGATAGTTCACTAAGATACCAATCTCCAATCTATATCAAACTTATAGGATAGGTAGGTAGGGTCTGGATGTACATGTCTAAGGCCTAAAATTCAACTTTGACCACTTGCAAAAAAAAAGAATATTATCAAAACGGAAAATTTGACCCAGTCTCAATTTGAGTTTAAAATGAACATAAAAGCTTAGCCTTGAAGCCCCAATATCCCTTCTATAGTGAAAATGTAGTTTTTATGCTTAGATATTGAATTATGAGATGATTAGAAAGAGAATTGGCAACAAACAATTTACAGAACCATCGCAAGAGACTTGCATTGTTATGTAGAGCTTTCACCTATGGATATATACAAGCAAAGGACAATTCAAGCAGGCATCCACAAGAGAGGGCTGAAAGCAGGGTTTGGTGGCATAAAAATTATACCCATTTGGTTGTTTGCCACTTTGGTAGCTATAGGGTTCTTGGAGGAGGGAACTTGCATTTGGACTTTTTAAAGGTTACTTTTTAAAAGGTACAATTCAAAGATTATAAGACCAAGTGCAATCATGGTTTAGCAAGGTATAGTATGTGATTGTGGTCACACGTTTGAGACTGATTTGAACTCTCACTCTCTCTCTCCCTACCGCGTGCGAGAGCACTTTGAACTCTCTCTCCCCCTACCGTGAACGAGAGCACTCTGCAGGTTTTTCACAAACACCTTTGCCATAGCTCCCCTTGTGACCTTTCGTTCCTCCATTTCCCTCTGCCAACATGAGGACACCAGCCTAAAAATTGCCACACCCAAATCTTCTAAAGAGAAGTAGTCTAGGATGAAGGGGAGTTCATTCAAAACTCCTAGTAGCAGTCGCAATGAGCCTCATACTAGCAAGAACAAACGTCGCAGCAACAGTGGTACTATAGCCCCCAAAGAGAGATTCAAAATATTGATCAATTAGAGATTATAGAGAGCATGGAAAAATCCTCTGTTGCACAAGTGAACAGATCCACAACAAAGAAGAGGGGTAAATACTGTTACTTTACATGGTTGGCAATGTACCATTTGGTTTGGTTGCATGCTAATTAAGGTATTGTAAGACATCATCTGCATGTTGGCTGCATGAATATGGTTGCATGTTAAGTACTTTATACATTTGGCACTATAGTGGCATGTCTAATTATTTCCTCTTGCTGTATTTTAGGGAAAAACAGAATGGATGAGTACCCAAACTCAACAAATTCTGCTATACTGCAGAAAGAATTACATGAGGAGTATGGTTTGAGTATAGAAGGAAAGGTTGCTAAGGACTTATCTGACTATGATCTGCCAAATGATCATTGGCTTACTATTTTCCAGCATTGGTATCAGAAGAATGCAAGGTCTACCTTCACCATTTGCAACCTTCTTTCATTGATGATTGCAGACTTCTTTTTATAAGGTGTACTAGGGTCCCCCATCATATGGGGAGATTACAGCTAAGTCTACTAGGTGCTATGATTTTGAGAAGTGCCATGCTGCTAAAAATGACCCAGCAAGACATAAAATTGCATGGGCAAGGTTTGGGGAGAGTGTGTTGAGCATGTGCAGTAGTAAACCTTGAGGATTGGAGAGGAATGTGGAAAATTGGAAGAGGGCTAATGGAGCATTTTATGGTGGGCTATTAGGGTCCAACAAGAAGAGGCATTACACACAGGGTGCCAGCAATATGTGTAATATTGAAGAGGACAACAATGGCAGTAGATTACATTTCTGATTTGGATGCCATTGTTCGTGGAGTTTCGACAAGTTCTATGCAAAAATTGAACAGGTTATCTTAGTTGAGGGCAAGTTCCCAACAAATTAAAGAGATTTTACTGAGGTTTGAGGGCTCAAATGCTGTCACAAAGAAAATTAAGGAGGATATTGTTTTGTTCGAGCAACGCCTCGATGAACTACATCGGCAAGTTCCTTGCGACGTTGTTGAGATAAAAGATGTGGAAACTGATATAAATGCATCAAAATGCATGCTATATTGACTTGAAGACACTACGGAGATGAAGAATCCCGCTCTAGAATGGAAATTGAACAGGTATTTTTACATATGGTACCTCTTGTTCTTCATGTTATTTTTCTCTAATTGTGCTTGTATGTAGTGCCATATTCTCGCATGTAGTTGTATGCACTTTTATGTAGTGGCATATTCTTGATAGGAACTCTTGCTACTTGTCCTGGTTTATATCTCATACTTTTTGTACAATGTCTTGAACAAACATAGGTATTGTTTGAACTGTTTTGATACTTTTGGTATATAGCTAGTTCTTCAAGTGTCCTTTGGTACATCCTAAATATTTCTTATGTAAGTTTGGTACATCTTGTAGGAGAATTTGGTACTTCTTTAGGAACATTTGGTACTTTACATTTGGTGCTTTCTGTTGGAATATAATATTTATACTTGTGTATTGACATGTACATATTAGGTACTTTTAAGTACCTTGGTTTGACCACGAGTACTTTCATTTGGTACTTCTTGAAAAAATCAATATTTTTGGGTACTTTGGAGTCCTTTTGTACTTTCTGTAGGAACATCATATGTATATCTATGTGCTATGAATCATGATGTACATATTAGGTCTTTAAGTACCATGTTTTGACCTGACGTACTTTACTTTTGCTACTTCAATATTTTTGGGAGCTTTGGAGACCTCATTTTGTATTTTTTGGTAATTTAGATTTTTAATGTTGTGCTTTGGGTACTTAGCATCTGGTAATTTTATTGTTTGGAACTTTTCATACTAATTATTTGGTACTATTTACTGTGTACTAGACTGTTGTGCTTTGGTAGGAGCATGATATACTTAACAGGTACTTTAAGTATTGTCTTCTAGTTTTGCTACTTACCGTATTGGTTACAGTTTTCTATTTGGTACTATTCAGTGCTTATTAGATTATTGTCCTTTGGTACTAGTTGGTCCTTTAGGTACTCTGAACATTTGGTACAATTTACTATTTGTTACATTTGGTATTGTCTGCTATTTAGTACTAGTAACTGTCATGACATTTACAATTGTTACTGTTTACTTTTCTCTAGGACACTACTTTGGTAATATTCACTGTCATGACATTTCCATATGTGACCTGCAGAGGGAATGTGATGTCCTCGAGACTGAGTGTGAAGAGGCTCAAATCCAGAGTGAATTTGTTAGAATGTGATTGCAAAAATCAACGAAGGAAGAAGCTTCACATTATTTCCAAGGCCCCATATCAAGGGTGAAGACAACACAAACTATGCTTTAGGATCTTGTGTTGCTTGGTGGGAGTGCTTGGGCTCCGCCCATGTGGTTGGTTCTTTCATGCTGGCGTGCAGGCACCAGTACCACCCTATCTATTTTGTTGCCACTCTAATGAAAAAAGACATTTGTGAGAAAGTTGGATGCAACGAGCGCATCTCCAAAGTGGCCAAGACTTGGGCTCACAAGGGACATGAGCAATTATCCTGCTTCTTTTTTTGAACACAATTTTGGTTTTCCTTATCGTAAAAATGCCTTTTTGTTGTTGAACTATGTAGAATACGAGGTCAAAGAGGAGTATACAGACAACCCTATATTGCAGACAAGCACTCCAAGGCTGGACATATGTTTGATGAGGAAATGGCAAATGGTGGTAAGTTCTGTGAAGTGGAGATGCAGAAGGCAACTACACGCACATTTCAAGGCATGTCTAATGAAGTGCAATCAGACAAGCTAGATGAAGACAAGGACACCACCACAAGGGCCCATCAGGGAGTAAATGACCGCAAGGAAGAGCCGGACCATGAGGTGCTACCAGACTAGTAGGATGTAGACAAGGACCAGCAAGATGGGGGCAAGGACCAGAAGGCGGAAGTAGATGATGACAAGTCGCTACCAGAGAAGAAGGATGGAGACAAGGATCCCATTATAGAGGACACTAAGGTGGACAAAGGTGGGAGTAAAGTGTTAAAGGAAGAGGACCCAAAGTTGGATGATACTGGTGTGAGCACGAGCTACTTGAGGAATGCTTACCTCTTGATGATGCAGTGCACAAGGCCTAGTTTCTAGGAGACAAGGACCCCCCTATAGGGATTGATGTTAATGAGCATACAATAGGTGATGATGACACTGGACTCTAGTAGATATATTTTGTATCAAAAAGAAGCTCTCTCGAGTGCATGTGCCTAAGACCCGTGCGTGAAAGATGTAATGCATGTGTTGTGCCACATTGTATTACCAACCTTATTTCAGCCATTTGTTCTGAGCCAAATATGCCTATTACTTTCTGGTGTTTAATGAGAAATTATATGTTTTCAGCCTCTTTTGCCTACTCTTGTTTGTTAGGGTTCAAGTCCTAGTGGTTAGATGAGCCTACTATTATAGAGCGTAATGCTCCAAAGGATCTTCCTGCATCAAAGGGCAGATTGATTATTCTTGATGTCAATGGGGTGGTCTTGAAGAGTTGGTTTAGGTTACCAAAAGATGAATGGGAACTCAAGAAAGAGTTACAAGGAATATGTTTCAATAATTTATGTTTTTGTAAGTTGAGGCCAGGTTCCCAATATTTCTTGGAAGTACTGGCAGCTCGAGCAAGCGTAATGATTTTGGAGTTGTTGCATGAAGCCTAAGCTGATGCAAATCTTGATCCTACTGTTATAGAGCGTAATGCTCCAAAGGATCTTCCTGCATCAAAGGGCAGATTCATTATTCTTGATGTCAATGGGGTGGTCTTGAAGAGTTGGTCTAGGTTACCAAAAGATGAATGGGAACTCAAGCAAGCGTTACAAGGAATATGTTTCAATAATTTATGTTTTTGTAAGTTGAGGCCAGGTTTCCAAGATTTCTTGGAAGTACTGGCAGCTCGAGAAAGCGTTATAATTTTGGAGTTGTTGCATGAAGCCTAAGCTGATGAAAATCTTGAATACTTACCTCCCAAAAGTTATGAAGAACCCAAAATTCATAAAAGGTAATGTAACTTGGAGTAAGTGAGTAATAATCTGATGTGCAGCCTTGTTTTGATTAAGTCTTATATGATTTCTTTTGTATGAGTAGACATATTTTCTCAGGAGGATTGTGAGATTTGGTAGGATAGTCTTAAGTGTGTTCCGTACGTTGACAAGAAATTCTGGCAAAAGCCTATTTTCCTAAAGAAGTTGCGAACAGTGTGGGAAAAACACCCACAATTCAATGCTGGCAACACGATCCTTCTTGAAGACACCCTCTACAAGTCTTTGAAGAATGATTACAACAATTGCTTGCCGATCCGTTCTTTTGAGCTAGGAGTGGAGCCCGAGATTTCCTCGTATCTCGCCGATATAGTAGAGCCTTGGTTACTTGAGTGGATCAGAGATCCCTGCCCACTTGCCTAGTGTAGAAAACACCCATTGTTTGATGTTGAAGATGATTTGTCCCCACTGGTTGCTTATTATTTTGTAGAGATGGAAGGCTATTCGTATTGGTTTGACCCCCCAAATATATGATGTATCCCAACTGGCTACTAATGTTCAATATCTAGCTGTTAATATTACTACCATTTATGGTAATTTTGTTATTTCCAACTACTTGCAATGTATATTATTTTAACTTGTTAACTTCAATTTGGTCTTCTTGGGTACTATTTTGGTACTATACATGTTTGGCACTGCAACATTTATTTGGTACTGTACAATAGAAATATACAATACCAATTTGGTACTGTACAATAGAAATATACAATACCAATTTGGTACTTATTAAGTACCAAATTTGGTACTTCATAGTTTCAATTTTGGTACTGTGAACACTAGCCATCAAGAGAGGATGCACTAAAATATCATGCAAGTGGGTTACAGTTGGTGCAGTACTAGTTTTGGTACTAGGTAATATTCATCTTTGGTATTACAACATTGGTTCAGTAACTATTTGGGATTGTCCAGTACCAATTTTGTTACTGTAGAGTGCCATGTTTGAAACTATATATTAGGCAATGAAAAGAACATGGTTGGTTTTTTGGTAATTATTCTAAGTTATTGGGATAGGATGATCAACCCAAGTTATTCTTTGGTACCTGCTATTAGAACACAAGAATAGAAAGAGAGGAAACTCAAGAGAGAAACAAAAATACATTAGGCTATCAAAATAAGTACATGGTTGAATTTTTGGTAATTAACCCAAGTATTGTCAGAGATGTAAAAGTGATCTATTGGTACTTTCTGCCTTTGTGTTTGGTATTGTTTGTTACATGATTAGTGCATCTTGATCAATCTCATCATCATATGGCATGCTATTGTATATGTTTTCATAAATTTTAGTAGATAACCTGAATCTAATTTGGCATCCAGGGATAGGCTCCATGGGAAACCGTATTGCTCTTACAAGGTGTGAGTACATCATAATTAGAGGTGTATGATCTAGAAGGCTGTATGTATCAAAATTGCCTTCAACTTGGCCATAGTACAAGCCTTCAACTACTTTCCCCCCTCTAACAATTTTGTTGTGCCATGCATCCTTTTGTGCCTTCATTATCTAGTATATCTTTTTGGTGCATTTGATCAGATAGAA
Source organism: Adiantum capillus-veneris (assembly GCF_014529385.1). NCBI lineage: Eukaryota > Viridiplantae > Streptophyta > Polypodiopsida > Polypodiales > Pteridaceae > Adiantum > Adiantum capillus-veneris. Next base: position 43,151,373 of record NC_140933.1, on the reverse strand, counting down.
ATAATGTCCTTTCTCTACTGCCTTGACTGCAAAGTTGTCACCAATTGACAACAATTCACACAAACAGTTAAGGTTCCCTTCATACATGGGGAGGTTAGAGACATTATGCATTGGAAAATTGAAATCAAAACTGTTATTTTCTTCGGCATCGTCGTCTTCATCACTACAAGGATTGACTGATTCCAGTATGTGGGCTTCTGTCACACATATCGAAGCAAGGGACTTGCCTAACAATGTGTGCGAGCCACAGATGGCTCAAGCACGTAACTAGCCTAAACTAGTAAGCTCAAATATGACAATGGTGTGTCACTCACCACTCTACGCTTGCTATCGTGCGGGATTCATCGACGTGAAAAAGAGGGAGCCGCCACAGCGCCGCGCTCAACCGCCTTGCCACCGCAATGCTCTCTCTCTCTCTCTCTCTCTCTCTCTCTCTCTCTCTCTCTCTCTCTCTCTCTCTCTCTCTCTCTCTCTCTCTCTCTCTCTCTCAAGCACACACACACACACACTAGCACACAAAGGAGACGGAGAAGGAGATGGAGCAAGAGTACTCTTGTTGTATGGCACAAATGAGAGAATGCCATTATTGTGATAAGTTTGGTCACATAAAGAAGGATTGTTATGCTTGGAAGTGTGACAAAGAGAAGGGCAAAGGTAAAGGCAAAGATCATGATGATAAAGAGGAGAAACCAAAGAGTTCGGCAGATATTGAAGAACTGAACATAGTTCAGGATGACAGTGATGCGCAAGAAATTAATATGTTGACTAAAAATAATGATGTCTTTTATGATGCACAAGAAACTCTATCTTTGCAGAGTTTTATGCCAGTTGAACTCCTTGTTAGTGGTGAAGTATCCCATACATGGATTCTTGATTCAGGTGCTTTGTCGCATGTCACACCTCATAGGCATTGGTTTACTACATACAAGGAAACCATTGGCTCTGTAACACTTGGTGACAATTACTCTTGTGACATTGTTGGCGTAGGTGATATTGCCATGGTTATGGCAAATGGGGTGAAGTTTATCATCCATAATGTGCATCATGTTCCAGCCTTGACATGCAATCTGATTTCGTTTGGACATCTTGATGACTTGGGTTACAAAGTCACTTTTCATCAACAATCTTGGCGTGTTGCGAAGGGTCGTCTTATTATAGCCCATGGTTCTAAAGCAGGTTTTCTTTATTCTCTTTATGTATCTAATAAAAAAAGTGTTCTTTCTGTAACCGAGCTGCCAACCGTTGCTTTGTGGCATAGCCGGTTAGGACATATGTCAAAGAAGGGAATGGAGACACTCTCTTGTTTGGGCTACTTACCATCTTTGTCATTATTTGATTTTCCCTTTTGTGAGCACTGTCAATATGGAAAGCAAACATGGACACATCGTACACATTCTTTTGACAAAGAAAGAAAAGCCTTAGAGCTTGTGTACAATGATTTATGTGAGCCTATGCCATCTAAATCCCATGGTGGTGCATCCTATTATGTTACATTCATTGACGATGCAACACGACATGTTTGGGTCTACGCCATGAAGTCTAAATATGAGACCTTTTCTTGCTTCAAGAAGTTCTTATCTAGTGTTGAGACTCAGTCTAAACATAAGCTGAAAGTTGTGCGCCCATACAATGGTGGAGAATATGTCTCCAAAGAGTTTACATACTTTTTTTTCAAGTAGGGGAATTAAGCATGAGCTTACAACTCCTTATACCCCTGCACAAAATGGTGTTGTGGAACAAATGAATAGGACCATCAAAGAGTGGATTATGTCTATGCTATCACAAGATAATTTACCGAAGTGTTTTGGGTTGAAGCATGATACACAGTCATGTGCTTGATCATCACCACATGCTTCATTACAGTTTCGTGTACCTTTGGAGTTATGGCCAGGACATAAACTGTCTTATGAAAAACTCCGCACATTTGGTTGTGAAGCCTATGCACATGTACCCAAGGAGTTGCGTGCTAAGCTAGATCCTAAGTCCAAGAAACGCATCTTCATTGGCTATGGTGTAGATGGTAAATTTGGCTATCATTTGTGGGATCCGAAAAGTCGATCAGTGATCCGTAGCAGTGATGTTGTCTTTAATGAGACTAAGATGCATAGACAACCAGTGAAAGAGGTTGAATTCCAAAAAGTGATGTTTTTCAATGTATCACCTCCTGTGTAGACAGCTCCCGAGCCACTTGCTACACAAGCTAGTACAAGTTCCGATCAACCGCAGGGATCTCAAAGAGTCTCACATCCACCACCAGAACGTTTTTTTCCAGGCGTGGATTTTGTTTTGCTCATAGTGGTGAACCTTCTTGTTACAAAGAGGATATGCTAGCAATGACAAGGTTCAATGGGAACATGCTATGAAGAGGGAGTTGTCTAGTATTGCAAAGAACAAAACATGGGAACTTGTTCCGTTGCCAAAAGGTAGGAAAGGATTGCCTTGTAAATGGGTTTACAAGAAGAAGGTTGACAATTACAAAGCTCATTTAATGGCCAAAATTTTCAAGCAAAAATATAGTGTCAATTTCCAGGAAATCTTTTCTCCAGTGGTCAAGATGACCACATTGAGAATTTTGCTTGCTTTGGTTGCCACTCAAGATATGGAGCTTGATCAAATGGATGTCATTACAACTTTCTTACATGGTGAACTCGAGGAAGAGAATTATATGCAGCAATCTCAAGGGTTTGTGCTAAAGGGTAAGGAACATTTGGTCTGTAAGATTTTGAAAAGTCTCTATGGCTTGAAGCAATCATCCAGACAATGGTATCAAAAGTTTTATGCATTTACGCGTTCCCCAGGCTATAAGCACAGTAGTGAGGATCCATGTATTTACGTGAAAAGACAACCTAATGGAAAGTTTATTATGATTATCCTTTATGTAGATGACATGCTTATTGCTGGTCATTCCAAGAAGGACGTTGCTGACTTGAAAACCAAGCTAAAAATTCAACTTGACATGAAAGATTTAAGCAAAGCCAGTCACATTTTGGGTATGCGCATTACTCATGACCGTAAGAAGAGGTTGTTGTACCTTTCTCAAAAAGAGTATGTGCACAAGGTTCTTGATCGTTTCAACATGCAGAAGGGGAAGGCTTTGAGTACTCCATTGCCTGCATATTTGAAACTTAGCAAGAACGACTGTCCCAAATATGCTGAGGAAAAAGATGCGATGGCTAAGGTTCCTTATGCTTCACCTTGTGGTAGTCTCATGTATTCCATGGTGGCTACAAGACCTGACATTGCACATGCAGTGGGAGTTGTCAGCAGATTTATATCTAACCCTGGTAAAAAGCATTGGGATGCTCTCAAGTCAATTCTCAGATACTTGAGTGGCACCATAGATAGACAGTTATGCTATGGTCGTGGAGAGTCATCCATTTAGGGATTTGTAGATAGTGATGAATTATAGACAGTGGGTCCATTATATCTCTATAGTCCCAATTTTTTCTAAAGCCAGTGTCCCAATCTTCTAGAAACTGGAAAAACCTTATGCTTAGGACATATGTGTTGTTGTTTTTAAACTAATACATATACACAAAAAGCATATCAATTCATATTACAATTGGCTTTAGACAAAAGACAAGGAATAGCACAAAAACAACTCAGTTTTTGATCATTTTTGTACATTAGAGTAAGAATGAGATATCATTCCAGTGTTTTTATACAGAGGATAATCAGGACTACTTGATTAAAGGATTGAAAGAGGATAGGTAAATCAATGACGGACAGTAGCTAAGCCAAAAAAGATCTTAAGTAAAGATAGAGTCTTCACCTACATCCATGTAAACATGACAAGAGAATTGTTAGCCTTGAATACGTATCACACGTGTCGGCCAACCCTATCAGTTGTCATCCATGTCCTACTTACAACCTTTTTAAACTTAAACTACTATCCAAGTAATTTGTTAATATCCAAAGGAACCACTGGTATGAAGTTGTTGCATGTCTTTTTTCAATTACAAAGCCAATGCCAAATAGCCTAAGTGTAAGGTGTGTTTCTTTTATTTCTTTTTAGATTTGTTTATAACTTGAGATCAAAAAGGTTGTCACTCCTTTTTAGCTCCGAGTGAGTTTAATAGGTTATATATAAGGTTATTAATTACCCTAATTTTTTAAGGATTTTTTAATACCTATTTACTTAGATTAAGTTCTGATCAGTAGAAGGCCAATACCCATTCTCACCCAAGTGTCTTATCCCTATTTTTGTCCCATATACTTTTGGGTTTTGTAAATCCACTTCAGAGGTATATGTTTAAAAACCATATATGATCTCCCCAACTAGTCAACAAGGTACCTTATGATCTTGAGTGCTCCATGTCTATCAAAATAAGTACTTTCTTTAATCAAATACTATATTAATGTATAGTTTTAGACTCTCAACTCAAGGTATTTTTGGACTTCAAACCAAGAAAACAAGCTGCCAACTATGATTTGAAAAAGAACCAGAGTTTGTATAAACTAAAGTGGTTTTTTTTGTAAGAAATCTTTCCACATTTTTTTAAGAAATCTTTCCTAAACCTTTCATTGGTTACCAACACAACATCTTGCAAGTTAAGAACCATATGTCCCAAGAAACTGTGTACCGGTGGTTGTCTCAGTTTGAGATAAAAGACCCTTTATAACCCCAAAGGAAAAATGTGCACACTTTTAAAGTGAAACAACAAAACAAAATCAAGTAAGAGATCTTAATAGCTCCATATTATCTAAGCAATGTGTGCCGGCAAATGACCAATCATCACCTAGAAAAAGATCATTATAATAGAGTAGGAGGTTACAATTGCTCAATCAATCTCAAGACTATTCAAATGATATAGCCCATGAAACTAATCACCTTATGAAACCGTTATCATGTAAAGAAAAAAGCAGGACGCATTCTTCTTCGGAGTGTTTCAAACATTTTTGTAGTTAACCAATCACGATAGCAAACCATAAACATTCAGTGCTTAAAGAGAGAGACATGAGTGTAGCAATAAAAAGTATAACGACAGGTAATCACCCACAATTTTAAACAAAAGTTTTGGAGTATCTAAGGTAACTGTGAATAAACCAGAGGATTAAACTATAGTTTTTTTTTTTAAATTAAGAAATCCTGCACGATAAAGTATCAACCTGAGAATCATAGCCCTGGTCAACTAACTCCATGATGCAAAGAATGCTAATCAATAGTATTGCTCGACAAAGAGAAGCACTCAAAACTCACTTTCCAAAAACACACATGACACAATCAAGGCTAAGTGAGGAGAAGAGCTTCCCTCACCTTTAAATAGGGGAGCCACACAGCTATAGACGGACATAGATGCTCGCATATCATGCTGACAAGATCCACATAGAGTCCAAGAAGGCAGGCTATTGTAAGCCCACAATAATGCACACGAGCCAATGTATGGCAATGGTAGAACCATGAGAGTAGGAGAGAGTGCATGAGAGAGGGTGTGCATGCAGAGGCAACAAGGGTTGTCATCGAGCCTCAAGGGCAAGGGTGGGATTGAAAACCATTAGATCGAGAGAAGAGACCTAATGAAATGTCACATATGAAATGTCACATAAAGAAATGTATTGGGGTAATAATTCCCCCTTTTTTCCAAAAAAAAATCCTTTAGGGACAGTTCCGACTCATAATCTCAATAGAGTCCAATATGGTATAATTAAACCCAAAGGTGTTGCTAAGTGTGTGTGTGTAGGTTTGCAAACCATAGTATGGGTTTCCTAGTCAAACTAAGTTAGGGTTAGGTTTTATCTAGGAAAATATTTTAAAGCCTATAAGTAGAGGGGGTGTGTTTATTGTTAACACGGTTGGGTTTAAAATTTGAGTAGTAAGTTTTTTAAGGTGTAGAAAAAAAACAATCGATAAATCCTAGGTGACAAGAGTGAGTGTGTGTGTGTGTGTGTGTGTGTGTGTGCGCGCGCGCGCGCGGGCGCGCACGCACATGTATGTGTATACCCACCCTATCCCAGGCACCAAACACAATGGGTCGATAGTAGGCCCATTGTGAATGGGCCTACTACCTTATTAGAGAGATAATAATATCATGGTTGAATTGTAACGCACGCCAATCATGCTGAGTAAGTGATAGTATAATTTTATCAATTATGTTGCATCTTTTGAATCCATTAAGGCAATACTTTTGTATAAGTAACTTAATATCTTCCCAAGCAAGGAGGTAGTTGGAGAAGGAGTAAATAATTAAGGAAAGCACGCTAATACAAGTCATAAGAGACACTTTGTGGGGTCTATTACTATTTCTTTTTATGAACTCAAAAGGTGAAAGGTTCACGAGATCTCTTTTCCGCAAAATTTTTTGGTCATACTCTCCAACACAAGGTATATAAAGAGAAACAAAAAAGTTAGATCCATTCAATTTTCAAGAAGTTAGGATATATATGATTGATCTCTTGTGAAAAAGACCTATTGTTGATTCTTAGTATGTCATCCATATACCTGTAAGTGTGTCTAAATAGTGAAAGTTTATCATTTTTAACTCCCACGGTTCTGAGAAACCATTTGTACTCAAAGAAGGCAAGGTATATATTATACATAAGCGGGGAGCAAGAGAAGCCCATGGGGATGCCTAGGCTTTGGTTAAAACAGTTTCCTCCACAGAGAATGGTCCAGTTATCAAGTAGCCATGATATGTTTAGACACAACTTCTCTTCATTGAAGTGCAAGGGGTGGGATGAGTGTGTCTTTTTTATTCAACTAGGTTTTTTAGAAAGAGAAATGTAGAAGAAACCCTTCTTCCTCGCATTAATTAAAGCTAGTTTGATAACCGTGATAGTACATCTTTAAGCCCAAGATCTCTTTCTACTAGGAATATTCCCATAACACTGAGAAATATCTATTGTAAAAAGATGAAATTTTTATTTAGGGAGGTTAAGAGAAACCTATGTAGAGTTTTTTGTTATCCGGAAGGGGTTGTAGTGTATCTACAAAAAGTTATAGCATTTTTTTTTAAAGAGGCACAGACTATTTCAAACTCTGCTAATATAAGGTCCAAACAAAGAGTGATATCTTTGGTGACATCTGTAAAGATGACATTCAAGGCATCAGATATCCATTTGAATTTATGTTTATGAATATTATAGGTGGGAAAAAGTACTGGTAGTTTAGGATCCTGAAGAGAATAACCCAGATTTTCTAAGTGTCTTGAGATGTTATTGGTAACCTCTTGTAGGGATGTGTCAATTTTTGTGAATTCCTTTCCAGATACCCGAAAATGTGCTGCTTTCCAAGCTAAGTTTTTGCAAATTAGAGTGGGAGAATTAGAGATTTTATCCAAACCTACTATAAACCAACTTTTTGATAATCTTTGAAATTCATGAGCCAATTATGGTGTTATCCAAGAGATATCTGTAGATAACCATTTTCTAGGTACGTGTGAGATTTTTTTGAAAATTCTTCCACCATTTTAATCAAATCCAGTAGGACTAACTTCTTCAGTCGGAGAGAACTGAGAAGGTCAATTAAGCAGTTAAGTAAAGCTGATAAAGCGAGATATGGGTTTTTGCGAAAGTTAGGTGTGTGATTAAGCCCATTAGCCAGGATTTTCTCAACTTTAATATTTTCAATGATTTTAAGATCACAAGTACAAACATGCATACCATATGTATCAAAGTCTTTACAAAATGTGATAAACTGATTATAGATACATTCAGGAATGGAGTTATGTATAAGAAAATCATTATTGTAGACCAAATTTTTAATAGGTTGTTGATACTTCCAGCCAATAAGTACATTGTCAAGTAATTTGTGGTTACCAAAAAGTAAGTTAAAGCACTCACAAAAAAGTGTCTTAGGGTGTATCCAATCAAGAAGCTCATTCTGAAAGAGACAGTGCATGTAACTATAATCTTTGCATGGAGTTTTTTTGTTAAGAAACCACCTTCCACATGGGCTCACACCAACCTACATGTTCATTAATGATTATAAATCAAGAAGGTTCTTGATTGGGGTGTTTTTTCCTCTTCCTCTAGAGTAGCTACGAGATTTTCCTCGATTAGAGGAAGAGCTAGGCGTCAGAAAAGAAGCAAAAGAGTTGGGAGTAGCAAGAGAATTGGGTCTTTTTAGTGAAGGGGGGTTATCTTCATCAATACAAGGCTTGAGTAAGCTAGTGATTATCTTTACTCCTTTGTAATTAGCATAAGTGGTTAGATAAAGCCCAAGTTAATAAGACTTTAATTCCCTCAAGATACCCAGCATTAGCCCATGAAAGATGTTGAAAGCAATTTGAGCAATTACTATCTATTTAGCTTGGCCACCCAACCAAGAAGAAATAAGGGAGATATGAAATTCCACCGGTTTTTCGGGGAAGAGTAGGTCTAGATGGTTGAGAATAAACCAAATGGCATGGTTGAGAATAAACCAAATGGCGTGATCAAACCACCTGATGTTGGACTCGCATGAAGCTTTAGGGTCAAGAAACTTGCAGGCACATTTGGCATAGGGTCGAAAAACATTCCAAATGGATTCTGTGTAAAAATTTGGATTACTTTTGGCAAACTCCATGTTCCCCTTTGTACGAACATAGAGGCTTGTACTGGAAGGGCATTTGGAATGGTCGATGAGGTTGAGGTTGAAGGGGGCTTTTATGAGTTCCCCTTTGTCAAGGAACTGTCCATCTTTCAAAATTTTGAGCCTGCAGTCTTCAACAGTAGAGGTAGGGAGATTATCTAGGTAACCCAGGTTTCACTAAGAATTGGTGCTAGAAAGGCTTTGTTAGGTAGGACCTAGAGCTGATGGTCCACCCCAAAAGATTCAATTTCAATCTACCTAACAGGTAGGAAAGGAAAAACCTTGGAGATTTTTGGTACCATTTCTAAGAGGTTAGAGTCATTGAGGGAGCAAAGATTACTCTAAAATTCTTTGACTGTTTCTAGAGCCGCACTATCTCTACAAAAGATGCCACCCGTCACTACAAGAGGTTGTGTGCTCTTGTGACGCTGTTAGCGACGGAAATACACTGGGTTTTTATAACCCCCGGCGTCGCTAAAACCGTCGCTAATAGCGTCGCTATATGCGACGCTATAGGCGTCGCTATAAGCGTCGCTATATAGAGACGCTCATAGCGACGCTCATAGCGACGTTTACACAAAAGTCTATAGCGACGCTCCAGAGCCATAAATAGCGACGGTTATAGTGACGCCCGAGAGAAACTTTTTTTGGTGACAGGGCATTGAATGCCCTGCCACCCATCAACCATATTGTACTTGATTCACTTTTTTAAAAAAAGTGCAAGGTCATCGCACCCGGACTGACGTGAAAGACCACGTAGTAAGTCTCACATCGTGTCATGCAATGAACACAAAGACCTGTTGGCGGTGCTATTCTCAGTCTCTCGGGAGGGGGGTGCGGGGGGCGGGTCGTCTCTCTCCTCTTGCGTCGCTCTCCTCCTCTCTCTCTCTCTTCTCTCTCTCTCTCTCTCTCTCTCTCTCTCTCTCTCTCTCTCATCTCTCTCTCTCTCTCAACACTCTCATTCGCAATAGCATTCACTTTGTTTGTGATCATTACACTCTCTCTCTCTTCTCTCTCTCTCCTCCTCTCTCTCTCTCTCTCCTCTCTCTCTCTCTCTCTCTCTTAAAGGAACGAAAGGCTCTCCCTTCCGCAAGTAAAAGGAACCCTTGAGCACAGTTCGGAGCACTCATCTTGAGCACTATCAACATTCACTTCCGCTGCACCTTACATCGGATGAGGAAACTTCCGATCTGTTGCAAAGACGCGAATGACGAGTTCTTACATGGTTCATAAGTTTTGAATGAATGGGATATCTTCGAGGTACTAGAGGAAGGACATGAACTGGTAAGGTAAGTACTGAATTATTGAATTTTTGTCTAATTAAAATTATAAGTTCTCTTTTGAAAGAGGGCCCAGTTCAACTCACCATTGAGCAAGATTTTGAAATTTTCCGGTTTCTCCCAGTAATGTGAAGGTTTTCTCGCTTGGAACACCAAGAAAAGAATAATTTTAAATGGATTACTGGAAATTAAGGGAGAGGGTTTTTCTCATTGGAGACATCCGAGTATAGATATTTCTAGTGCATCATTCAGAGTAATGATGGAGCATTGTGAAAGGGAATATCTGTAAGACCACCATGGACGTTTACTCCTGATGCGTCATATCGGATGGTGACGGGAAGCATCGGGAAAAAGTATTCAACCATTCGGGAACGGACATCTCTAATGCATCATAGAATGGGTGACATAGAGCATCGTGAAGGAGATTGTACCGTAAGTTCGGTAGGAAAGGACTAGGTGATGGGTATTCTTGATGCGTCACAAGGTGGGTGACGGGTGCATCGGAAAGGAATATCCATAGTAGGAGGAAATACCAAACTGTGTTAGAATTGTGCACAAGGAAAAAGCAAGCACTTGAATGAAGATGGGTTTAAAGGAAACTTTGAGGAAATACAATTGCTTTTTGAGAAAGCAGTTTGCTTTTGGGAAAGCAGATTCTTCCCGCGAGGAAGTCTATGTTGCATTGCAACTGTGCATGTGATTGCATCCAGGGACGCCTGGGAAGTGCTGTGAAAGCATTGTTTTAATTTACAGGGTTTTATTGAGTTATTGGGAAGATTCGTACCATCTTTAAAAGTGACCGGGGCCGGCCACTTAATAAGTGGCAACCACCTGGAAAATAAAGCAACAAAAATCAGCCAGCGATTTCCTCTCTCTCTCTTTCTGGCAGAAGACCCAAAAAAAAAAAAATGGCCGCGATCTCTACGCGGGAAGCCAAGGCTTCCAGGAACCATCAAGTCTTATTCTAGAATAAACGTGGTAATACGTTCGGTTCAAGTGCTTGTATAGACTCTCCTTAGTAATAAAGATACTATTACGGGGGGGGGGGACGAGCCCCATCTTCGTGTCCCCAGTACTGTCGATCTTCTCTCTCTCTCTCTCTCTCTCTCTCTCTTCTCTCTCTCTCTCTCTCTCTCTCACACACACACACACACACACACACTCGTTTTTTGACCTAGTAGACAGCAGTTCACTCTTTTGACCATAACTTGCTCATCCGAACTCCGATTTAGGTATCTATAGCCTCAATCGAAGAGCACGAAGCCCTCTTACCATTGATGTAAAGACAGAATTTTTCTGGTAATGGAAGGCTTTGCTGTAACAGCATCTCAGAACTGAAAAAACTGTCAAAACTTTGCGTTTTTGTTGCCGACTTGAAGGCAATGTCAGACAAAACTCGCAAGGGTGGAAAGCCACACTCGCCATGGAGAATGATGCAAAATCTCCAAGAATTTGGATGCTAATCCAACCACATCGTCTACAACAACGGAAGCAATGATCATGGCTTACTTGATCTCGTTACAAGAAACCGTCAACAAGCAAGGTGAAGAGTTGCGCACACTTGCAATGGAGAAGGGTACTTTAAGAGTTCTCGTTGTGGAGAATGAGCACCTCAAGAAGGTTCTTGAAATGCAAACAACACGCTTGATGCATCTTGAGAATGAAGTTCAAGAATGTAAACGCTCTCTTGTGGACATGAATGTAGTGAAAGAGCGCTTGAGCAAAGTTGAGAGTGATCATGTATTGAAAGAGGAAACGATAGATACAATACGACATGATGTATGTGAGATGAGAAATGCATCCAATCATGGGCTGATATATGTAAGGATAATGTGGTTTCTACATCTCCTATCACGCAAGCCGTTGTCCAAGCAAAGAATGTAGAGAATGTGGACACTCAAGAATTGCAAGAACGACAAAAACGCTCAAAGAACATCGTCATTCGTGGAATCAAGGAGGAAAGCATGGAAACACCCCAATCTCTTGCGGTTGCTATTGAAGAGTTTTTTGCTACACACTTTGGCATGTCAGGAATCATGGCTTATGGTGCACATCGAGTTGGAAAACAAGGAGTCCCTCGCTCGGGAGAAAGACCTATTGTATGTACCATGGCTGATGAGGTAAAGAGAAAGATCATCCTTGACAATGGTTGGATCTACCTCAAGGAACGGGTTGTAATGTATATGAGGATCGCACTCTTATGCAACAAAATGTACGTCGCAAAGCATACAAGGAAAGAAGCAAGAAGGTTAAGGTATCATCTCAAGAAAAAAGGCACTTGAGGAGGATGCAAGTCCACCCAACAAATAGGGACACATGATCTATGAAACCAACTCACGCTTGCGAATAAGCTTTTGGAATTGTAACGGGTATCCATGGAATGCGGGAATTGGCATTGATGAGCTTACCAATGACTCCGATGTGATACTTCTTGTCGAAACATGGGAGCATGATGCGCAAACGAATTCTTAGATTTGACAAATACGATGTACATTCTTTGATGTGGGCCAAAAATGCAAAGCAACGAAGAGCCAAGGAGGCGTCGCATGTAGACCAAAAAGGGTTTGAAAGATGTTTCCATTGTCAAAGAAGATAAGTATAAACGCTACTTATGGCTGAAAATCAGCCCACCAAATGGTCAAGTCATGTTTGTGGCCGGCTGCTACATTCCTCACTATGACTCCAACTTTTATGCTCGCTTGAATATGGATAGAGATCAGCCCTTTGTTGAACTAGAGGAAGACATTGCTCATTACAATGATCAAGGTGAAGTCATTGTTTTTTGGAGACATGAATGCTCGCACAAATATGTTACAACACGACACACAACAAGTCGACATGTCGCATGTATCAAGAAGAGTGGATGACTCATACATGTATAATCGAAGTTCTAATGATGCAAAAGAAGTGGCACTAACTTGGAAAGTCACTTCTACATATGTGCAATAGTACCGAATGCTCATTGCAAATGGTGTATCTCTATGGCAAGGCACCAATGACTTTACATGTAGAAAACACAATGGTGCTAGCGTGATTGACTATATGTTGTTCTCAGAAGCCACTCTAGAATGCATACAAAGCTTTACACTTGGTGAATGGATCCGGAATCGGATCATAGGATGTTATGTATTGACCTCAAGTGTGGTAAACGGCCCGAGCATGTAGCCTCCAATCATGATGTGAATCATTTGTACCTACGTCTAGACTTCAAACGAGCACTTATATATGCTGATATGGTGGACCAAATGTTAAGCATGATAGAGCATCAAGGGAGCCCAACATTAGAATGCAAGTGGAAAGTTTTCAAAGAAGTATTTTCTCTTGTGCGAAGGAATGCTTTTCGGCGAAACACATGTTTTGCAAAAGGTCTAAGAAGGATAGCACCAAGAAGAAATGGTTTGACATGGAATGTAGTCAAGCCCGAAAACACTTGCTAAGATTGGATGCAATCAAAGACAAGGAAGTTTACTTGGAATGTTCACACACATACAAAGCACTTGTTCAAAAGAAGAGGAGAAGGTGGGAAGTCGAAAAACAACTTCTTTTAGCACAAGAGAAAGCACATGCATGTGGCAAGTTTTGGCAAAATCTAAAAGACAAGCACGTTGAGAGCTTTGGTGACTTGACTCTTGAGGATATGTATATGCATTGTAAGAACCTCTATGAGCAACCCAATGTTGATAAGATGGAGGTTGTAGCTCCCTTCCATTTATGTCTCCCTTCTTTACCATTGAAGATGTATGCCGCGCGCTTGAGAAACTTGCTACTCGCAAGGCAGGTGACCTTCAAGGTGTCAAGGCTGAAATGATTAAATGGACAAGCAAGAAACACGATATTGGATATGCGATATGTTTTAACCTTGCACTTCAGTATGGCATGCCTCATGATTGGAGTGCAAATTGGATCAAACCTTTGCACAAAGCAGGAGATGTAAACAATGTGAACAACTATCGCACTATAATGGTTGGTTCTTTGATGGCAAAGTTATTTGGATGTATCATGGAGATGAAGATAAGTGAATGGGCTGAAAAGAATGGCAAACGTGCGCTTGCCAAGCAGGTTTTCGAAAGCATCATAGCACTATTGATCACCTTGTCACTCTTCGAGTTCTTATGGAAGCGTCTCGATTGAAAGAAAAAAGTTGTATTGTTGCTTTGTGGATTTCAAGAAAGCTTTTGACATGGTACCGCAAGGAAATCTTTGGAGACGTATGCAAAGCCTTCAAGTGCCGAGAGAATTTATGCATGCAGTCTTTCGCATCTACCAAAAAGTGATATGTCGATTACGTATGGGAGATGGAATTTCAGAATTTTTTGCAAGCACTATCGGTGTCAAACAAGGATGCCCACTTTCCCCAACCCTCTTTGGGCTACTCATTGATGAATTGGAATACATGGTTCTTGATTTTATGCAGCAAGAAGGCATAGAAGAGGTTAAGATTGGAAATGCGGTGATCATGCTTTTGCTTTATACCGATGATGTAGTGCTCTTGGCACATACCTTAGAAGATGCACAAAAGCTTATGAGTGTCTTGGAACGCTTTTACCTACATAGCCGGCTGATCGTGAATGGATCCAAAACCAAGGTTATGCTTGTAAAGACCCTCAATGACGAAAATCCATGCATTGTATACAACAATGAGAAACTTGAAGTGGTAGATCACTTCAAGTACCTTGGCCTTGAGGTTCCATCCAATCATAAATGGAAGGATTGTGCAATGCGTCGCTTGGAAGCCGGAAAGAGAGCTTATTATGCATTGAGAACATGTGCAATGCAGGAGAGATCAAGTGTTGGGCTCTCAAAAAGTACCTCTTTGACACATTGGTGACACCGGTGCTTCTTTATGGAGTGGAGGTATGGGGTGGAAGCATCGGGAAGTCTACTTGGAAAGAGTTTGAGAATGTCCAAAAGTGTTTTCTCACCAACTTTCTCTCCAAGTCAAGACACAAACACCCTACATGCTCTTACTTCTTGAGTCCGGATCGCTTCCCATTGAGGTCTTGGACATGGAAAGGGTTGTGGAGTACATGCGTAAGACACAACGTAGCCCTTTGCATCGACTTCCTAGAATCTCATATGAAGCAAGTCAAAAGGTTCAAAAGACATGCAAGAGCAAAATACTAAGTTCGGGGTGGATGCTTGATATCAAGAAATGGTTTGGAAGATGGGATGCATGTCACTTGGTCAAGGATGCGTCGATCGACTCCCAAGTTAATGAGGCTTCTTACAACGCCAATGTATCATGGCTTGGGAGAAATCCGGAGGTTCTCGCTTCAGCCATTACACCACACACGTTGCCCCAAACTACAAATCTCTCTTCTTCTCTCGAACGAGGTAACCGAACCCATTCCTACATCCTTGAGCCCATCCCGTTGAGTGCGATCCACACCATTGCCTCCATTCGTCTTAGCTCCCATTCTCTACGCTGCGAACAGGACGTTGGGGCACTGGCGAGGAGTGTCATCGACTTTGCACCTTATGCCCTCGTCAAGTGCGAGAGAGTGAGTACCACACACTACTTGAGTGCTCAGCTTTTGACCACATTAGGTCCTCTTTTCCCCATATATTCAGCCATGAGCTCTCCCTACATACCTTCCTCTCCCAACCACGATGTGGACTCTCTATTACGACGCTCATTTCAGCCATTTTTGAGCATCGAGAGTCACTTATGAACTCCACTCACACCACGTGACATGTTCATTTGGTCCCATAGGTCATATTTGACCTCCCAGGACGATAATAGAACTCTCTCTCTCTCTCTCTCTCTCTCTCTCTCTCTCTCTCTCTCTCTCTCTCTCTCTCTCTCTCTCTCTCTCTCTCTCTCTCTCTCTCTCTGTGTGTGTGTAAGCAGCCGAAGGCGCAGGTTACACCAGCCAGATTAAGGAGCAAGCACCACGTTCGGAGGGGGGGGGGGGGGGGGGGGGGGGGGGGGGGGGGGGTGGGGGGGGGGGGGGGGGGGGGGATATATATATCCTCTAGCTTCAGTATTAAGTGATAGCTTCTATTTATCCGAGTATATTTTATATTCTATGCGCTCCCGTTTGTGACACAAACCTGTGTATATATAGTATTATAAAAGGGGGAGGGATTCTCCCCCCGCCCCTGCCCCCCCGAACGTGGTGCTTGCTCCTTAATCTGGCTGGTGTAACCTGCGCCTTCGGCTGCACAGTGATCGAGAAAGAGAAAGAGAGAGAGAGGCAGCCGAAGGCCACCGGCCGCACTAGTAAGTTTGAAATAATTTGCTATCCAAGGGTGTTCTCTCATTCATTAGCAGAGTTTCCATGTAATCTGCATGATGGTGACCGCAGTAAGTTAACCCTTTTCCACGTGGTGCTCAGTTTATCGCTAAGATGGATAAGCTAAACTTACCCCAACACCAACAGCAAGAGTTCTCAAGGCTTTAAAGCTGTTTATGGCATATAGGCTAATTCTAAATTCTCACCAAGCTCTAAATTTGAGACAGCCGTTACTATACAGAATTTAGCTCCTAAACATGCTTATTTGTGCAAGTGAAATCCATGAGACTTGGACGGCTTCATGCAATTCAGGATGATCTTAAAGAGCCAAATGTTATTCATGATGAATCATGCAATGTAGTCGTCTTCAGTCCCCTCTTCTTGGGGAGTGGATCTATTTATAGTGATAAATATAAGCAAGCAATGCATGAAAATTTCAACCATTGGAGGTGTATTTCCTTGATGGCAGTGGTATAAAAATCACTTGTTAGCTGTCCAGGTGAGATGGCTTGACTCCCAGTTTTTTCTTGGAGTACTGGGACTTGCTTTGGCCCAGATCTCTGTAGTGCTTTCCAATACATCTTGCACACAGAGAGATGCCTGACAGCATGAGTGAGGGTCTGATCTACCTCATTCCCAAGGAGGGTGGCTCCTTGGATGAGATTCGACAATGGCGCCCCATCACCATCCTCAACTCAGCCTACAAAATTCTTGCCAAGGCTCTAAGTTTGAGGATCCAGCCACTTCTAGAGAGCCTTATACATAGGACTCAGACTGGTTTTGTCAAGGAGCGTAGTATCCTTGACAACATCTTTACTTTTTGGGAGGCTTCTGGCCTAGCGAGGCTCCGGTGGTGACGGTTCTTCTTCTCGATTTGAGAAGGCCTACAACAGAGTTGACTGGGACTTTCTAGAGGGCACTCTACGCAGGATTGGCTTTTCAGATGCTTGGATCAGAGGGTGTCAGCTTTGTACAGACGAGCACACAGTCAAGTACTTTTGTCAGGAGGTAGAGGCGATCATTTCATGCTCACGTTCGGTCAGAGAGGGCTGCCCTCTTGCCCCCTTTCTCTTCTTGTTCTATGCTGAGGCGATGAGCAGGTTTTTGATGTCGCAGCAGGTTGGTTTGCGGGGCTTAGCACTTCCTATTCGGGGAGATGAGCTACTTGACGCTGAGTTTGATGACGACTCAGCCTTGTACTGGGATGGCCACGAGGCCAACCTTCACAGGTGTGAGCAGGCTCTTGAGACCTTTTGTTGTGCATCTGGCGCACTGATCAACTGGAGAAAGATAGTGGCTTTCTTGGTTGGTAGTGCTCTTGTGCCCGATTGAATGCCAAGTGAGGGTTTCAGGTGGATTCCCCCAAGGACTGCAGTTCGGTACTTGGGCTGTCAGGTTGGTTTGGACTTGTCTCCCGAGCAGCAGATTGCTCCCCCTCTGTCTATCAGGAGGAAGTTGTTACACTGGAGCTCAGCACGACTTTCTTTGGCGGGCAGAGTAGTAGTAGCCAACCAGGTGTTTGGGCGACTATGTGGTACATCACGTCTTGCTGGATCTTCTCGAGTTCTTGTATCAGCCAGGTAGAGAGGCTGATCAGGAACTTCCTTTGGTCAGGACGTGACACTCAGATAGCCCGAGCCAAAGTGGCTTGGCAGGTCATCACTCTTCCTTATTCACAGGGAAGGCTTGGGATCATTGACCCAGCACAGCAAAGCAGAGCCCTTTCTTGGAAGTTCAAAGTCAGAGGACTTCTTCCAAGTGAGGAGCCCTGGCAGGAGTTCTTGCTACAGTGGCTTCGTGCTAGGGTGCCTCGGGCGGGAGGCCCTGGCGACCCTTGACCAAATGGATCTTCACAGAGATGCGCACAGTTGGTTTGAGCAGGAGACTGGAGGCGCTTCGCTATGAGTTTGCTTCGATCTTGGGAGCATTTGCGGCGAGGCCTGGAGTAGCGACAGCCTACTTGCACGGAGGAGCGCCTACGACAGCCCCTTGTTTGGAACCCCATGGTTGGCACTCAAAGAGGCCACATGGTTGGTAGTCGGCCTCATGTTTCCTGGGGTCCCATGGCAACGGGTCCAACACGCTCTTTAGCTGACTGGTTAGAGTTTTCATTGGGAAATCTCCCCATCATGGATGTTTTAGCCCTCTCTCGCAGAGGTGGTTGTAGCCCTATGGGCAGTTTCATTAACTAATAGAAGGATCTTTTTCTCGGAAAAAAAAAACACTTGTTAAACTAATAGTTGATCATAGAAGAGACCAACTTCAAGATGAATTGCACATCTCTCGATATGACTTTATTCCAAGAAGGGCGAATGCATATTTGGGCAATTGAACATGCAAAATATGCATGTCAAGATATGTTAATCATGCATGTAGACATTGAGGAAGCAAGTAACACTGTTCAATGGGACTGTTAACAGAATTCACATGTAACATTTTGGCTATGGTTCTGACCTATCTTCCCTGGTTCATTGGCTGTATGCACCAATGTCACATGAAAACGTGTTTCGTCCCTTCGAAACAAAACAAAACATGAAGCGCTTGAAACATTTCGAAACAAACTCAAAACAGGAGGATGAAACACATTCCTCAGCCTCAAAAAGAAAAGTCCAATTTTCAATTTCAAATTTCAGAATTAGCCATATAGTGTATGATGTGCAACATATTTTACCACTTGTGTGACCATGCATATAGGATGTATCCACCTACTAGACTCCTAGATATTAGATTTCCTATAACCTCCAAAAAACACCTGTTTAGGATTGTGTTTCGGCTTGGCATTTTCAAAACAAAGCGAGACAAAACGCCTTGAAACGACGAAACACATGAAATGTTTCTTGTTACACTGGTTCAATGTATGCACATAGTAAACTTCTGGCTTTTTTGACACTGGCCTCACTAAACCTTGGGTACTTGGAACCACCAAGGAGGCAAGGATGTTTGGACCATTGTTTCCCAACATATCTAATCAAAGAAACCTAATAAACTCTTGACTGTTTAAAAATTGACTTGACCTTAAAATGAATCTGTCATGAAAAGGTATGAATTGATGGCTACAAAGCAAGCTCAATTTTTGCTGTAAATCGGGAGTTAATGGTGACAAGGTCAAGTAATCAGCACCTTGATGGAACTAATCATTTCTTCTTACAATTATAGGCAGCTTTACCATGCCCGATACATGTCCTTTTTACATGTTAGACCATTTTAACCTAAACTCACAAGCTTTCAGGACACTTCAAACCACTAATTTGCAATGAAAGAAAGAACATTTTGCTTTGCTGAAGCAAAATTGACAACGCTTGTAATCTGAGAAAAGAGTTGCTCAGGAAGGACAACAAAATTCAAAACTTACTGTCGAAATATATCTTGGGCAAAGTTCCCACCACCACCACCACCTCGAGCGCTGCTTTGCTTTAAACCTTCCTCACCATATTGGTCATAAATATTTCTTTTCTCTCGATCTATCAACACTTCGTAAGCTGCACATGTAACCACCACACAAAACACTCCAATATCATAAATGCACATCTGCATGCTAAACAACATATACAACACGAAAGATGTTCCTTCTTCACCCCCTTTTTACATGTTAAACGCCGCCCATTTTCTAAACATATTCGAATGATGCACTTCGCAGCATAACCAAAGTTGTTGGGAGTATAAAAATTACAAAAAAAACAAGCACTTTTGAGTCCAGAATGAGATGAGTTAAAACTACCCCAGTTGCCGCTTCAATGAACAAAGTTACACATACATACAATCTAGTACTCCCCGTTTGTAATCACGGCACAACAATAACCAAAGTTGTTGGGAGCATAAAAATTATGAAAAAACAAGCACTAAAAGTCCAGAATGAGATAAGTTAAACTACCCCAATTGCCGATTCAATGAACAAAGTTACACATACATACAATCTAGTACTCCCCATTTGAATCACGGCAATACAAATTGCAGAGTCTTCTCGAATGTGCAAATGCCTGTTCTTCCGAAATTTCACTCACACACAACCAAGGACTCCACAAAATGGTCTCCATACCAGATATTAACCATGAAACACAGTCACACACATGCCATCCAGCAAGAACAACAGTGATGAATTCTCAATGACACTATGATGGGTTGAGAGCTAATCAAAGGCATCAACAAACAATCTGACTTTTTAACAACCTATGGGAGTACCCATTCCCCAATGCTTGTAATCTAACTTAAACGGCAAATAAGGCAGCTACCAGGCACACACTTACAAGTAGCTTCTTGAGGTGACAAAATGAAATTCATCACAAATATACCATCTTGGTGATCACATGGGACCAGACATTCTTTCAAGATTCTTTCTTTATGTCACTTGATGAGCACACAAGATTCTATGTTTACCAAAGAATACATACCATTGTTTATCTCTGCAAATCTCTTTGTTGCCTCTTCGTTTCCAGGATTCTTATCTGGGTGATACTTAAGAGCTAATTTCCTGAATGCTTTTTTGATCTGATCTTCAGATGCACTTTTGGGAACTTGCAGTATGTCGTAGTAGCTCTTACTGCACAACAAGTGGATGGGAAAGGACATTGTCATATAGAGAGGAAACAAACAGACGAGAAAGTTCAGAGAAGAGGAGGAGAAAGGAGACTAACCCAGAGGAAACATCCAGTACGAAAGCAATGCAGAAGATGAGTGCAACAAGGAGAGGCTTCAAAGAAACCATAGCGACTGCTGGTCGTATTTTTCTGTCAAAACATAGCTTGATCGAGCTGCAACCGAGACCCAAAATGCGACACTCAGAATCTATTCTGCTTTCGACCTCCTCGACGAAGGGGGCCTTCTTCTCTGCTTGATTTGACTATGGCCAAGCTACTCTGCTTGGCTGTAACACGAACGCAACTCCTCTCTGCCGCGGGTGCAAAGAAACGCTGCCACTTCGCTCTGTTGTTTCAAAACTCAAAAAAAGTGTTTGTCAACACGATCCACCAATCAGACTCATTCTCTCTTTGCTCTGGCCAATCAGCGCTCTTGAAACAACAAATATGTGGCGTTGGACGTGAACGCCTCGAGATCAAACCCTATGGGAAGCTGAACGTCGGCCTTTAAACATTTGTAAGCTCCACAAAAGAAATTTCTTTGACACACACACCCTTCTCACTATAATTATTCCGGTTATCTTCAACACATCACCCAGAATTTTGGAATTTCTACGGTGAAAAGTACACAAAAGCCAACTTTACATACACTTTGACTTTTCACCTTCGATGTGATTTGTTGTAATTCTTTAAGTCAACAATGAGATTGTTTTTGGTTGGGAGGTGCACTATGTGCTCATGTTAATGGATAAAGTGGGTTTGATACTAAGGGTTTTTAAATGCAAAATTTTGAAACAATTTAATAAATACATTAAAATAAAAAGTTTTTATATTCAATTTTGTAAAAAAAATAAAATAAGGGATCATTTTATTCATTCAAACATGTTAAAAGAAGGGTTTTTTACTACTCCGTAAACCAATACATCATTTGAGGAATCATGTAGCTCAAAAATAGTAGGAGGCATAGGAGACTCGACAATAAGGGCCATAGAAGACTCAACAACATTGGCCTTATCAGTCTCGTCCTTACATTCAGAGATAAGTGTCAAACCTCTTCTAATTCTGAGACTTTTTCTTGTCTTTTTGCCATGATCTACAATCCTTCTTCATGTGCCCTTCTTATGGCAATGATATCACTCAACATTGTGCATAGAACCCCTGCATTTACTGCGTGAGTTCCTGCAATCTTTAAGCCTGGGGCATGATCATGAGTGTGACCTCGTTTCTTTTGTGAGCTAGCAACATATGCATCACCACTCTTGGTAGGTTCAATATATTTCTTGCAAATCTCTTCAATGAGAAAACTGCATCATTGTAGGCCAACTTGCCATTGGGCACATACTTACTTATGTCTTCTTACTTAGAGAGCATAACAAGAAGATAGATTGCACCTCTACATCGACATTGAGTCCTTATGATGTCAAGTGACTGAAGATAGCATTGAGCTTATTTAAGTGTTCATAAATGGTGCTACCTTCTTTCAAATGAAGCTCAAATAACTTCTTCATCATGTAAATCTTAATACTATTGGGAATGCAAGCCCAGTTGTGGGAATGTCCACTGTCCGGTGTCTAGCTCATCATTGTTCGGTGTCTAGCTCGTGGGTACAAGCCATATAGCATGCAGGTCAGTTTTAGTTGTAAGTCAAGTTATGCATGACAAGTTTTTCTATTCATACATTGTAAGGCTTTTTACACAAAATGAATATCATACATAGCGTGTTGGTTTTTAGCTTGCTGAGTACCGTGTCGACTCTTTCTCTCTTGCTCTCGTTCAATATCGCTTCTGCACCTTCTCTTTCTCGTTATGCCCCCTTATGCCTGCAACCCCTTTACTTGGTATCAAAGCGACGAGGGCATGCGGTTGAAGATCCTCGCAAGAACCGTCGCTTGCAAAGGAGAGAAAAATCGTCAACCTGCTGAATATTGAGCAACATCTACAGGACGAGTAATGCCTTGCTTGAAAATTAACCCTTGACACAGTAACCCTTTTCTGTCTTCATCTCCAGCTAAAAGGACAATCGACAAGGTGCAGATTTGAGCAATCGTTTATGGAAGAGGAAATGCTTGAAACCAATCACAATCAAGCTCTAACCTAGCTTGACATGAATTCTTCAACATTGGACAATTGTGGCGCTATTGGCTACAAAAGCAAAGGTGGTTCTTCTTGTTGTCGACGTTGCCTGCAAAGCTCGCCATCGACAGTTTGATTTTTTTTAGTTTCGTTTTCATCCAGTTTCACACTTTAATAAAGTGGCCTGTCAAGCAAGGATTCCCACCCTTGGGTACCCTTCGATTCCGCATTCGGTGATCGGATAGCAAATTGGTACTTTCTTGACGGTTTACACAATTTTTTTTTGACACAACAAGCTTTTTCCTTTTTGATGGTGAAGTTGGCCGTTCAATGCCTTACCCAAGCGGGTATTCACACCAGTAGTTAGTCACATCTTTACTCGGTGCTCATAGTAGATAAGCAAGTTGCGGCCACCTCTTTAGAGCGGTGCTAAAATTCTATAACCAAGATCGACGGACATTACTTACCTTCGCCAGCATAGCGAAAGGACCAAGCTATCCTTGGCATATCAAATATGGCCTCCAAGGTGGATAAAATTCAACGGATCTGGCTTCCACACCTGGCAAATAAAAGTCAAAGGTTATCTGATGCGAAAAAACCTATGGAAAGTGGTCAAGCCTCTCGCAACCAACGAAGCAGGCACTACAGCTGTAGTAACTCGAGCCCTCTCTTCCAAGCAACAGAGGAAAGACAAACAAGCTTTTGGTATCATTCTAACTTCCTTAGAAGACGACTTTATTCAATATTTGAATGATGTTGATTCTTCAAGTGCTGCCTGGATAGAGTTAGAGAAGCTTTTTGGTGCCAAAGCTAAGTATTCAAGAATGAGTTTAAAAATGGAATTATATTCTCTTCGCATGCGTGAAGATGAAAACATTGCATCTTTAGCTAATAGGTTGAAGAGTATCAAAAATCAACTTGTTTATGTCGAAGCCCCAGTACCAGATGAAGATCTTATAGCCGTTTTTCTGAATAGCCTCCCTGTAAAAGTTCATCAAATTGTCAATATTTTAAAAGAGAAGGATCCTCTGCCTTCTTTGGATGGTATTGTTAACTCTTTGCAGGAAGAAGAGAAACGAGTACCACATATTAGCTCTTTCGTCCTGACTGCATATGTAGCCCGTGGTTGCACTTCAACTGCAAATTCAACCAGGCCTACTACCAGCACTCGACCTTGTGCGATATGTGGACGCAACAATCATCAAACCAATGATTGTTTTAGCAAAAATCCTTGCACCCATTATGGAAAGACTAATCATCCTTCACACAAATGCTTTAAGAAGAATAAGCAACATATCAATATGGTTGAAGGTGATGAAGATGGTGAAGCGCCAATGATTTTCGTAGAAAGTGATGTCCTGTAGTTTTTTTAGTTTGTCTTTATGTTTCCTTTATGTCAGTCATTTATCAATAATTGTACGGGTTATAGACACTGCCACATAAAAAGTGGTAAGACCACCCTTTTGTTGTTTGGTTGAGTTCTGGTATGTCTCACACTGATGGTTGTTTGAGGGAAGTACACACACACACACACACACACACACACCTATGCTATAGTCAAGGGGGGAACTTCTACTCATGGTTTTGGGTGATTGGACTCTGCCATGGTCTGTCTTGAGTCCATTGTCAGTGGTTTGGGCTTGAGGGGGAGGTTGTTGGGAATGCAAGCCCCCAGTTGTGGGAATGTCCACTGTCCGGTGTCTAGCTCGTCAGTGTCCGGTGTCTAGCTCATGGGTACAAGTCATATAGCATGCAGGTCAGTTTTAGTTGTAAGTCAAGTTATGCATGACAAGTTTTGCTATTCATACATTGTAAGGCTTTTTACACAAAATGAATATCATACATAGCGTATTGGTTTTTAGCCTTCGGTACCGTGTCGACTCTCTCTCTCTCTCTTGCTCTCGTTCAATCTCGCTTCTATACCTTCTCTTTCTCGTCATGCCCCCTTAGGCCTGCAACCCCTTCAAATACTTGCACTCTTGTTCTCATATATATTGCACAACTTATCCCATAAGGCTTTATAAGTGGATTCACTAACAATAATGAAGTATGCTAACTCTACAAGATGAATAGTGGATCTAGCTTTAGCATCAAGTGATTTCCACTGGGCATTTGTGTAACCATCACCCTCTTAGCGCTCAAACAATGGCTCCAATTGACCTCTTTGGATCAAAACATCTTGAACAAAGTTCGTTCCATCAAACTTTCGGAGGTTAAAGATGTCCTTATCAAACCAGAAGCCATAACTACCAAGTGTCAAACTATGACAAGAGTGTTAAGTATGGAGCCTGATTTACCCTCGTAATTTTCTGTGGTAAAATCGCACATTTGTAAGGCCCCCATTATGAGGAGAAGCCATTGTGCATGAAGGAAAATCACTCACCGGAAACCAAAATTTTCACGGACAAGAATCAGAGGCAACTTTAAAGGCCTCGGGGGCGGAGGCCCCCAAGACTTTTTTTCGCCGGAATATTCTTTTTCGCCGGAATATTATGGCCGGACGGCGGCCGGAAAGTGGTCGGAAAACAACCGGTCGGTTGGCCGGTGGCCGGTAGTCAATGGCCGATGGCCGGTGGTCGGAAGTCAATGGCCGATGGCCGGTGGTCGGAAGTCAATGGCCGGTGGCCGGTGGCCGAATTCAATGGCCGTGGCCGAATTCAAAAGCGGACTGTCTTCTCAAGGGCGGCCACACATGGGCGGATTGGAGGGTCCGATTTGGACTTATTCGCACAAGGGCAGCTACACATGGCTGTCTCTCATAAGAGAGGGCAGCCCTTTTGGCCTATAAAAGGAGGCCATTTCTACACACATTTCATAGTGTGAAGTTGATGCAACAAGGTGAGTGTGAGGTGGTGAGAGTGAAGCAAGGCGGGAGCTCCATTAAGGGTATAATCCCTTTGTAAACTACTTCTTGTTTTGAAGTACTAAAGCCATTGAGTGGCTGCTTTCCCGTGGACGTAGCCCACATTGGGTGAACCACGTATATCGTGTGTACTCTCTCTCTCTCTCTCTCTACTCTATAATCTCGTGTATGTAAATCTATCTCTCTCCATTAAGTAATCTACTCAATTATCTATTTAGCTACGTCTTATTTCCTAACAACGGTATCAGAGCAAGGTTTGCTCGTAGCTAAATTATCTCAAGGAAAGGATTCCTTGAATTGAGTGGGAGTTATGGCGGAGGAAGGGAAGCTCAAGATTGAGAAGTTCAACGGCAAAAACTACCAACATTGGAAGATGCAGATTGAAGACTATCTCTACCAGAAGGACCTCTATTTTCCACTAGGCGGTCTTGCGAAGAAGCCCGCAACAATGGCAGATGAAGCATGGATTGTCCTTGATCGAAAGGCACTGGGAACAATCCGGTTAAGCTTGGCGTCAACGGTGGCCTTCAATGTTTCGGAGATGAAGACCACGGAGGACTTGATGAAGTCACTTGATGACTTCTACGAGAAACCATCGGCATCCAATAAGGTATTTCTTATGAAGCGCTTGTTCAATCTAAAGATGGCAGAGAATGGTTCAGTTGCAGAACACCTAAATGACTTTAACACAAACATAAGTCAACTTCGATCAGTGAAAATCAATTTCGATGACGAAGTGCGAGCTCTCCTTATACTATCATCTCTACCGGATAGTTGGGACAGCCTTGTGATGGCTGTAAGTAATTCTATCTCTGGCACAAATACTCTTAAGTTTGATGATGTTGTGGGTGTTCTCCTAAGCGAGGAAATGCGAAGGAGAAGCACAGGAGAATCATCAAGTGCTGCACTATCAGTGGAAACAAGAGGAAGGCTTAAGGAGAGGTTCAAAAACCAAAAGGGTCGTGATCGCTCAAGGCGGAGCAAGTCACGCACAAAGTCAGTTCTTGAATGTTGGAACTGCGGCAAGAAGGGCCACGTCAAGAAGGATTGCTGGTCCAAGAAGAAGAAGGAGACAGAGTCTCAAGACAACAAGCCAACATCGGAGGCCAATGTGGCAGGTAAAGTAGAGCAAGATGCTCTAATTCTCTCATTAGACAATGTGTCTAATTCCTGGATAGTAGATTCTGGGGCTTCATTCCATGCGACACCACACAAGCAACATTTCCAAGACTACAACAAAGGTAATTTTGGGTATGTATACTTGGGAGATGATGAAGCTTGTGAGATTGTCGGCAAAGGTACAGTTTCTGTCAAAACTGCTAATGGAAATGAATGGAAGCTTAAAGATGTTAGGCATGTTCCTTCTCTCGCAAAAATTGATCTCTACAGGACAATTGGACGATGAAGGTCACAACATTGCATTCGGAAACAAACGGTGGAAGATCTCAAAGGGATCTTTGGTGGTTGCCAAGGGTGAAAAGTCGGTACACTTTACTTGTGTACTGTTAGCACGCAACCTTCAGCTTGTGCAGCAACTACAGAAGTTGACAGTGCGGTGTGGCACTACCGACTTGGGCATATGAGTGCCAAAGGAATGCAAATCCTTCAAACAAAGAAGCTTCTACCAGGTTTGAAAGAAGTGGACTTAAGTTCTGTGAAGATTGTGTTTATGGTAAACAAAAGAGGGTAAAATTTCAAAAATCAGGAAATGAAAGAAAAAATAAAAAACTTGAGTTGGTTCATTCTGATGTTTGGGGTCCTGCAAGTACACCATCACTTGGTGGCTCATTGTACTATGTAACATTCATAGACGATGCAACTAGAAAAACATGGGTTTATGTCATGAAGAATAAATCCGATGTATTTTCCATATTTCAAAGGTGGAAAGCCTTTGTGGAGAATGAAACAGGTACCAAGGTTAAATGCCTCAGATCCGACAATGGAGGCGAATATTGCAGCCAAGCTTTTGAAAGCTTTTGTGCTAGCAATGGCATTCGGAGGCAAAGGACAACCCCAAGGACACCTCAACAAAATGGGATTTCGGAAAGGATGAACAGGACAATCATGGAACGAGCACGAAGCATGCGGCTACATGCAGGCCTACTGCTTGAGCTTTGGGCGGAAGCTGTAAGTACGTCTGTGTACTTAATCAATCGGTCACCCTCAACGGCATTGGATGGGGAGTTCCAGAAGAGGCATGGACAGGTAAACCGGTGAATTATGCATTTCTCAAAGTGTTTGGGTGTGAGGCTTTCATGCACATAGATAGAAGCCTAAGATCAAAGTTAGATGCAAAGTCCAAAAAGTGTTTCTTCATTGGCTATGGAGAGAGACTTTGGGTATCGCCTATGGAATCCTGAAGATGGTAAAATCTTAAGGAGTAGGGATGTAATTTTTAACGAACAAAATATGTACAAAGATTACTTGGAAAGAAAACAAACAAAAGAAACAGGTGATGAGTACATGGAGCTTGAGGACGGTGAAGACTCAAGGACTGCAAACGGTGACAATGTGCAACAACGTCAACCAAATGAGGAGCCTCAGCCTATTCCCCGAAGATCTACAAGAGCAAGTAGACCTCCAGAAAGGTTGTTTGTTCCTTCCTTCAACCATCTCTTGATCTCAGATTCTGAGAGAGCCAGAATCATATGAAGAAGCTATGCAACATGAATCCAAAGAAGAATGGACGAAGAGCATGCAAGTGGAGATGGACTCACTACATCGCAACCAAACATGGGAGTTGGTTGAGTTGCCTAAAGGTAAGCGGGCACTTCAAAACAAATGGGTGTACAAGCTAAAGGAAGAAGAAGGTGGGAAGAAAAGGTACAAGTCTAGGCTTGTGGTAAAAGGTTTTTCTCAAAAGAAAGGTATTGACTTCAATGAAATATTTTCTCCTGTTGTAAAAATGAACTCAATTAGGCTTGTCTTAAGCCTTGTGGCTGCTCATGATCTAAATCTCGAGCAAATGGATGTAAATACGGCATTCCCTCACGGTGACTTAGAGGAGGAAATCTACATGCTTCAACCAAAGGGGTATGAAGTTAAAGGTAAGGAGAAAATGGTTTGCAGATTAAAGAAGAGCTTGTATGGTTTAAAGCAAGCATCAAGACAATGGTACTTGAAGTTTGATCGATGGATGTTGGATCATGGATTCACAAGATGCAACTCGGATCACTGCGTCTACACGGAGAATTTGGGAGATGGAAAATTCATCATCCTAATGTTGTATGTTGATGACATGTTGATTGCAAGTGCTAACATGCAGGACATCAAAGACCTAAAAGAGGAGCTGCCCAAATCTTTTTCAATGAAAGATTTAGGTGCTGCAAAGAGGATACTTGGTATGAAAATATCAAGGGACAGGACGAAGAAGACAATAAAGCTATCTCAAGAAGATTACATCAAGAAGGTACTAGAAAGGTTTGCAATGCAAAATGCAAAACCAGTTTCTACACCTTTGGCTGCTCATTTTAAACTAACGAAGGATATGTGTCCAAAGACACAAGAGGAGATAGCCTATATGTCTAAAGTTCCATATGCTGCAGCGGTAGGTTCTCTAATGTATGCTATGGTCTGGACAAGGCCAGACATTGCACATGCAGTGGGAGTTGTGAGTAGGTTCATGGACAACCCAGGTAAAGAGCATTGGCAAGGTGTGAAGTGGATACTTAGGTATCTAAAAGGGACAACAACAAATGCTTTGTATTTTGGAGGAACTGATATTTTTTTAGAAGGGTATGCTGATGCAGATATGGCAGGTGACAAAGATACTCGAAGGAGCACTACTGGCTATGTGTTCACGGTTGGAGGCACAGCAGTAAGCTGGGCTTCAAAGCTGCAGAAAGTGGTTTCACTTTCTACCACGGAAGCAGAGTATGTAGCAATGACGGAGGCAAGCAAAGAAATTCTGTGGCTTCACAGATTCTTAGAAGAGCTTGGATTCAAACAAGACAATTGTGTCTTGTACAGTGATAGCCAAAGCGTTATCCATCTTGCGAAGAATTCAGCCTTTCATTCAAGGACAAAGCACATTGAGGTGAGATATCACTTCATACGCACTCTTTTGGAAGAGGGACAACTAAAGCTAGGAAAGGTGCATACAAGTGAAAATCCTGCAGACATGTTTACAAAGGTGGTCAACAAGGAGAAGTTGAGCTTTTGCTCATCTTCAATCGGTATTCAAGGATAAGAAGCCAGAATGGAAAGCAGTCACCGGTTTGGTTTGGAGATCAGTCTCCAAGTGGGAGACTTGTTAAGTATGGAGCCTGATTTACCCTCGTAATTTTCTGTGGTAAAATCGCACATTTGTAAGGCCCCCATTATGAGGAGAAGCCATTGTGCATGAAGGAAAATCACTCACCGGAAACCAAAATTTTCACGGACAAGAATCAGAGGCAACTTTAAAGGCCTCGGGGGCGGAGGCCCCCGAGACTTTTTTTCGCCGGAATATTCTTTTTCGCCGGAATATTATGGCCGGACAGCGGCCGGAAAGTGGTCGGAAAACAACCGGTCGGTTGGCCGGTGGCCGGTAGTCAATGGCCGATGGCCGGTGGTCGGAAGTCAATGGCCGGTGGCCGGTGATCGGAAGTCAATGGCCGGTGGCCGGTGGCCGAATTCAATGGCCGGTGGCCGAATTCAAAAGCGGACTTGTCTTCTCAAGGGCGGCCACACATGGGCGGATTGGAGGGTCCGATTTGGACTTATTCGCACAAGGGCAGCTACACATGGCTGTCTCTCATAAGAGAGGGCAGCCCTTTTGGCCTATAAAAGGAGGCCATTTCTACACACATTTCATAGTGTGAAGTTGATGCAACAAGGTGAGTGTGAGGTGGTGAGAGTGAAGCAAGGCGGGAGCTCCATTAAGGGTATAATCCCTTTGTAAACTACTTCTTGTTTTGAAGTACTAAAGCCATTGAGTGGCTGCTTTCCCGTGGACGTAGCCCACATTGGGTGAACCACGTATATCGTGTGTACTCTCTCTCTCTCTCTCTACTCTATAATCTCGTGTATGTAAGTCTATCTCTCTCCATTAAGTAATCTACTCAATTATCTATTTAGCTACGTCTTATTTCCTAACAAAGAGAACCAAAACTATGCCGAGAATTTTGGGGAAATTTTGTAGAGTCTCTCCCATAACTGGAGCACACATCTCAAACTGAGATGAGAAAAAATGTTATCCAAAGCATAAACAAATGCATAAAGAATGTCGACTAATTATAAGCGCATCTACCACTAATCACAAATGATCCAAAAGATTGCCAACATGCATCAAAAGCACCTAGCCCTTTCTATACATGTTCTATAGAGAGGCCTTGTAAAATAGGGTACTTCAGCAACCTATATCACCAAAAGGATCTCAACAATTGAGAATCCCCCAACTCAATAAAACCTCACCATGACCCTCCAAAAGCTTAGTAAATAATGTGGACTACAATCAAGCTTAGCACTGACTACCTTCTGGGCCAATTCTCAGAAATGGCTTGGATCGCATGGAATGCCAAGAAATAGTTCCACAAACGTTGCTAAACAACATACATGAAACAGATAGTTACTACTATCTGTAGTAGGACTTGCACAAAACAAGCACCAAAGAATGCAAGCAGTATACAAAAATCCCGCGGGAATATTGCTTTCAAAAGAGCACACAACACTCAACAGTGCACACTATACGCATAGTAAGCACATAACTCCTAAACTAAAGCAAAAAATTAGTGCCAAAGTAAACTTGTAACTTGTACCTAGCAGTACTTGTCTAATAAACAATGTCCAAGTAGCTAACTAGGCTATGCATAGGAATCTAGAGACTTGGTCTCTTTGAAAGATATCCTTAGATGTCATACAGAGAGCCAGAATGCATATGGGTATCATAAACCTCTTTGAAGAAATGCTTAGAGAGACAAAATACACTTGTAGCAAAACAATGTACATGCACGGAGCAAAAGTATGATGTCCACCCCTAGATATGAAACCTATAACTCCACATGTAGAATCACTGTCGAATCTATGCCTCAACGCGATGTGATATCCAATGGTATACTCCACCTATCAATGTTGGTGTTGATGCCTCCACCACTCAGCAACCACTACCTCCAAGATGAAGTAATGGGACTTGGAAAATCGATCAAATTTGGAGCACAATCTTCTGTCTCTCCGAATTTGGTGCTCTCTCCAATGTGTGTGATCTGGGATATGCAATCGTGTGCGGCTATCCCCCATTGCAATCGTTCACTACCTATAAAATCAATGAAGTCAAGAGACGAGCTCAAAGCCGCAAAGTGAATATATAAAGACAAAGAGGAGACTGAACAAAAATGGGATCAAAATGGGATGATTTCAGGTTGAAAGAGCTCCGTGAAGACTGAGAACAAAAGCTCAAAACAACATGTAATCTTCACACCTCTCTCTAGACTAATTTGTTGTTGTTGTAAATGCTGCAATTTTGTGAAAATTTCTAGAAATATAACATTTCCATCGCATCTAGAGCATTTCAAAATGGTAGCATAGAATATTAGATCATATAGATCTGAGTCCAAGTGTGAAAGATATGCCAAAAACAATTATTTCTGAGATAAAAAACAAAACAAAATTGTATAGCCACAATTTTTAGCTATCTAATGCGTTCAATAATCTCTCTAAGCTTGGTTGCAAGCTATTCCCCTTGCTCAACACCTCTTGAATGAAGATCTACACTCCCTGAGCTCTCTAATTCGAGTTCCAAGCTCTTCTCTTCTCTCCTATGAGCTCCAGCTATCAAATATTGATACACAAATCTCAATGCCATCGAGTAGCTCTCGCTAAAGCTGCAAGCTCTCCCTGATGCTTTGATACCACTTGTAGAGTGTGTGGGTAAAGATGCGTGCATAGTGTGGTGGAGGAGAAGGGAGAACAAAGTGTGGGTGGACCCGTGATATAGTGGCAATGACCACATACTCCTTATTGTATTATGATAAGGAAGAAAAAATGTTAGAGTTAGTATGGGTGTGGTTCTTTGGCCGATAACTTGGCTATTACCCCAACTCTTTGTGGACAACGACTACCAAGGGTCCATAAGTAGACAATTCTACTCCATGTGATCTCTCTTCATAGGCATCATCCTATTATGACCTTGCTCCAAGTGGTTCAATACAGCTCGAGCATTAGTCATGCTCCAAACATGACCACTGCCTGTTGTGTACAATTGAGGAAGATAAAAGATCGCATCCTCGCATTAAGGTTAAACCAAGCCTATTGAATCTCTACAAGCTTCTCCAACTCCTTGCAAGAAAGTGACCTGTCTGTAGGAGCCTTTGGCCGCTCAATCTCATCCCAATAAGTTTCCCAATATTTTCTTGAGAACAAAAACTTTTTTTTTTTTTTTGGGGGGGGGGGGGGGGGGGGGGGGGTCAACTTAGCTTGTAAAGGTGCTCGTAGATTACCCATAAGTGGTTGTAAACCTCGATTGCACAACATTGAGACTAGGCCAGTGGAGAGTGGATGCTCAAAGAGTTCAATGAAGGCGCCCGAGGTTGTAGTGCCCATGGGTGATCCACGGGCTAGCACAGATAGGTGGGCCATCACTAGTGACTGCATTAGGCACTCACTAGCACGAATCCTCCCCACTGGCCGTACTTCCCAATAGTTTTTCAAGGAAAAAACCTTCTTCTAGAGGGGGGGGTGGGGGGGGAGGGGATGCCAACATGGCCATCATCCGTAGTCGTGGTAGAGCTTGACTAGGCAACATTTAGAGTAGGCCACTATAGAGTGGTTGCCCAAAGAGTTCAGAGTCTAGGGGTGAGGGCGCCCAGGGTTATAGTGACCATGGCAGGCTAGCGTGGATAGGTAGGGCACCACTATATGTAGTTAAACTTGCTATCCTCATTATGCTTATCATGTGTGGTCCATTAGGCACTCACCTGCTCTCCAAGGTCAGGTCATGAACCTGAGATCCTTCCCTCCTCTCCCTTGGCCTTGGCATAGAGGCATTGAATTGGAATAATACTATGTGTGCCTTCAGATGCACACTTGGTGTTAAGTGTCCATGGGGATCGACGAGCTAGTGTGGATAGGTAGGCCACCACTATATATGGTTAAACCTATTATCCTCATTATGCTTATCATGTGTGGTCCATTGTGCACTCACTAGCCCTCCAAGGTGTCATAATAATCAAAATTTAATCCTCCTAAATGATTTTCTCATGTTAAATTGATCATTTAATATGGGGAAGTGCCAGGGGAGAAAAAGCTAGAAAATTGGTTAAGCTAGCAGACTGGCCACAGCAGGGATCCAAAGGAGGGAAAATAGGGATCCAAAGGGGGGGCCATCTGCATGTGCAATAATGGGCTAAAAAGACCCTAAGGTTCAGCCCATTAAGACTTCCAAAATGCTAAGGTTCCAAAATTCAAAGGTTGTGTCCAAAGGTCAACCATAGGGGAATTGGATGCTTTGTGTGTGTACAAAAAAGTCTTTGCAATCCCTACTTAGGAGGGGGTGAGCCTTGCATGTAGGGGATGAGAGAGAAAGCCACACACACACACACAAGCTCCCTTTACACAAAGGGAATGAGGGACACATGTCAGCTCCCTAGCCCAAATGCCCACAAGGTGTACCCAATTCCTATTGGATGGCCTGGGAGGTGGACCAATGAGAATTAGGCTAGAGTAAATCTAGTTTAATTTAAAAACACTTAACAAAATAACCAATGAGAATTAAGTCCTCTAGAAGACTATTGGACAGTCTCCCAAGGGGTCCAATGAGCATTCAGCAGCCCAATGGCTTGCCTGATTCCTATTGGCCAGGAGGCAAAGGGGTCCAATGAGAGTTTAGTTGAATTATTAAATTACCTAAAGCTCTCACAAAAGGGGAAAGGGGGACACATGTCAGAAGGCTATCACTTATACTGCTTAATTACCATTGGCTAGGCCTGGGGAGGTCCAATGAGGGTGGAGCAAGAGCAAATAGCAAGAGGGTTCATCCAAGAGAGAGAGAGAGAGAGAGGGGGCTGATTTTTGCAAGGCATTATCACACACACACTCTCACACAGTCTATGTGAGAAGCAAGAAAAAGACTATCTCTTCCCAAGCTTTAATGGAGAGCTCATCACCTACTTCAAGCTTGTGAGATAGAAGCCTACATCGACACACTCTTGGCATGTGGATGCAAATCCAACCAAGATCCAAGATCCAATGCATGCTCATCTCCTCTATCAAGCTAATTACTAAGCTAAGCTATGCTAATATGAGTGATATGTGAGGAGATGTACATCTTTCTCGTAAGACTACTCCTTCTTCCTCTCAATCTACTCTCATACCCTGCTAGCTCTCACCATCTTCGAAGGTGTGTGAGGTCTTGGGTCTGAGACCGGGGATAATTGATGTTGTGTTTGTTAAGTGTTTTGCTTAGTGAATGAAGCTTTCATCTTCATTGCACTAGCTAGTCTTGAAGGAACACAAAGAATTGTATTGTACAATGTCTCTCTTGATGGGAGAACCATAATACAAAGCCTTTTGGAGGGGGGACCGGCTCCATGCAAATCCGGTCCTCAATTGTTGTCAATAGCTTAATTTCTCTCTCTTTTGAAAGTATTGTTCATGCTATCTAACTAGGTGTTATGCTTTTTGTTGCTCTCTCCACCCAAGCACTCTCGTAATTCTCATTAGGAATCTATTATAATGAAATGCCCACTATGTTCATGCTAATTTCCGCTACACACAAGTTTTTAGGCCATTCAATGTTACACAAGGTTTGAAGGGCTAGTGAGGACAAGTAGTCCACCTCTATACATAGTTAAACCTACTATCCTCATTTTTAGGCCATTAAATGTTACACAAGGTTTGAAGGGCTAGTGAGGACAAGTAGTCCACCTCTATACATAGTTAAACCTACTATCCTCATTATGCTTATCATGTGTGGTCCATTATGCACTCACTAGCCCTAAAAGGTTCGGTCATTAACCCAAGCTCCTTTCCTCCTCTCCCTTGCGAATGGCATAGACTATGGTGGTGCTAAATTGGAGCAACACTAAGTGTGCCTTAAGATGCACTAAGCGTGTGTGTACCGTAAGTTGCACACACACACACACATTTTTTTTTGTAAATCATATTTGATTAATTTACCTGTGGGAAACCTCAAAGCGAGGAAAACCCACCAAAAAGATCAGATACAAAGAGAAGAACACAAAAGTGTTCTGTGATGTGAAAGCGCTAAAAGCACTCACGCGTGTGCACACACACACACACACACACACACACACACACACACACACACACACACACACACACTTTGATCGTCAATCCTTTCTATTATCGCTCATAAATTGCACACATTACCTTTTTCTGTCAAGTTTCTTTTAATTGTCTAGTGTAGAGCGGAGTAGGGGTTGATAATGGCACCCCACTCCCTAGATGCAAATACAGTAATCATTGGCTCTACTAGCTCCTATGACACATATAGGTGGGTTCATTATTTTATTACCTGCGAATCTTGCCAGATATGTTTGTCGATTGTCTCTAGCAGTAGCACATAGAGCAAAAAAACCCCTACATTGGATTCTTATTCGAACCCGAGATCAATCCCATCAGAAGTCCTCGCGCTAACCACCTCAGCAGTCTACTTTTGTAGTTGCCATCTTCTGCCTTTAATCTCAAAAAAAGATGTTGCACCCTCCTCCGAGCATGTGATCCACCTATGGTTGCCACGTGCTAACCGCCTTGATTCTCACAACATCCCCTTCAATTATGAACGCCATCCCCTCAGGATCGTCGCCCTTTTTTCTATTTCAGCTTCATCATTGAAATCTGTTCAACATTCGCCACCTACTTTCTTTTGTGAAAAGTGTAGGTACATACTAGATCATACTCATTTTATATTAGGGAAAATCTTTGCAGATCCTTTCATAGAGTGAACTCCAGGCAGCAAAGCCACATTAAAAAAGGTGTTCAATAGTAAGAATCGAACACGAACGCTGCGAGGAGATTGACAAACTCTTGGCATAGTCCATGCCATAGTAGTGAGTTCATTGTCTTCTTTTCAACATATTTAAGTAAAAAAATTTGCATACATGTCAGCTTTGCAACCCATGTGCGCTTGTGTTGCACTCGTCTGCCTTGTTGTCTCACACAGGTGCTGTCTCGATCTTCGCTAATGTCGTTTACAGGTCCTCTTCTCGATGTTGAGTGTAGCGTTTGCCCCTGTGTGCCGTGTGCCACTCACTTGCAAGCATACTTGCTTTTCACTTTGAACGCAAAGGGGGATCTTTAGAGATTCTATTTAATTTTGTAGGGACATATTACTATACTGGTTTGACTTTAAAGAAAATCCAACACTTCCCAAGATCCCCCCCCCCCCCCCCCCTATATATATATATATAAAAGTCTCCCCCATGAGTCTCCCCTCTCTCGACCACCTCCTCCGTGTCTGCAGCTTCTCCCTCACGCACACCAGAGCTCACCTTCCCTATAAACTGCCCTACTGCGACAAACTCCTTTGGTCAGTTGAGGACTCTGTCACCCTCACGAACATAGTGCAGCCTCCACCGCCCTCTATTCTCTCGCCCTGCTTCTCCGACTCGCAGGTTGCAGCCATGCCAACCTAAGGCTCTGTGTCAGCGGTGTAGAGAGAGAGAGAGAGAGAGAGAGAGAGAGAGAGAGAGAGAGAGAGAGAGAGAGAGAGAGAGCCAAAGAGCGACCTATTACCCTACAACTCATCGCCTCGTTGTCCAACTCTATCTACCCTGCCTCCTCCCCCCAAATGCTCTGCAGGTAAGATTGCACTTGCGTGGAGCATTGTAGGAACGATAGAGGCATTGAAGACACTTACAAAACTGCACGAGAGACACTGGAGCCACCTATGAGAGAGAGAGAGAGAGAGAGAGAGAGAGAGAGAGAGAGAGAGAGAGAGAGAGAGAGAGAGAGAGAACCAACTTACCACCTTTTTGCATGTCCACAAGCTTCAACACTCGTCACTCCACCTTCATCTGCATCTAGACAGAAAGATCCAAAATGGCCCCTTTCTTTCCGCCTCCTTTTCTCTCTCGTCGACACATCTTTGCTTATTCCCTTCAATTGGGGGGCAATTGGTGATTAGTGCGCGTGTGTGCAGATGCGTGCGTACGTGCGCGGAAGGGGAGAAGCACAAGCCGGTGTGGGTGGAGCAGCCTCACAAGACTAAAGATGAGGAGCTCCTTATTCTCATTTATAATGAAGAATAAGGTTATGTATACACGTGGGCGGGCGGTCGGCGGACACTGGACGTCTGGGCGGGCAAAAGACGGAGCGCCTTTACCCCAACAATAGTGCACATGTGTGCGGATGCGTGCGTATGGGGAAGGGGAGAAGCACAAGCCGATGTGGGTGGAGCTACCTCACAAGAGTAAAGATGAGGAGCTCCTTATTCTCATATGTAATGAAGAATAAGGGTATGTACATACGTGGGCAGGCGACCGGACACTGGAAGTCCGGGCGGGCAAAAGGCGGAGCGCCTTTACCCCAACAATCTACCCACTTAAAGGTGATGAGCCAATAAGTGAGGCCTACTAGCTAAACTACTAGTATGTACAAGAAACTAGGTGAGAGACTCTTTCAACCTACGCCCACTGGCTCACTCTATCGATCTACACGTAGTTGTATCAGCTCTGGTGGTAGGCGAGTGTGCGTACCCACGCTAGAGCCTGCATGCAATTCCCGCAGACAACTCTGTATGGTCTGCAAAGCTCCACGAAGCATCATTCTAGTGTCAGCCATGGTACGATTGACAATCCCTGCTGCAAATGCTCCCATTGCAGCTACTAGGTCGGGCCTCGACAGTAACAAGTCGAAGATGAGACGCCCGAACGCTGATGAAATTTGCGCAAGACTGACTGTACTCGCCTCCCTTGCGCTGTCTGCAAAAGCTGCATCATCAGGATTACTCACCGCGTATGGATGTGTCAACACTGACACTAGGGAAGCTACATCCCTCTCACCCATAGGCAAAACTGTGCATCCTGGCACCAACTCATCAGCCTCTAACATGAAAATATAAAAAAAATCCATATTTGTCAGCTCTGTCTGTGTCTCTAAGGAGCAGACTTGCTCTACCTCTGCTTGCACAAAGTCTGACAACACCTGCTGTGTCTCACTAGAGCACTGCCACTCTATCTCTGTCTCTATAGAGTCTACTAGCACGTCCTGCACAACTAAATGCTCTGTCTCCTGGAGCATGATGGAGATCACTGGCGAAAAAGACACGTCTCGTCTCTCGCTCAAGGCATGCTAGCACAAAACCGAGACTACGCCATCTCGAACCTCAAACACATGCATAGGATATACCGGGCCGTTGCGGGCTCCTCTGGCAATCACTAGTGAACTGCAATGCATTGGAAAGACTACTCTCTAAGCAGTACCTAACAACCAAAAGCTGCCAACTGTTTCACTGAGATCAAGCTCTGTCTCAGCTGAGGAACATAGCGCACATGTCGTAGCATGTATGATGCACCACCGGGCAATGACAAACAAACATCTCCTGCACCCTCTATGTCAAACGCCGAACCATCGGCCAAGTGCACACAACCAAGTCTCTCACTAGAAAATGTGCTAAACCACTCACGACATGATGTGAGGTGGAAAACTGCATCGCTATCTAGTAACCACTGTGGAGAAAGTGTGCTAACCATAGACAAATCTGCAAGAGGTACACTCGAGGCAAGCATGACATCATCGTCACTGGTATAGACTGCCACTGAAACTGCCTCTCTAACATTTGTCAAAGCCGTATCTTTATCTCACATACATCTCCGCTGCTGTCTCATACGCCTGAAACAACGACGCCTAATGTGCCATGTGTGACCACAATGCCTACAATGCAAGTATCAGCAAGTACGAGACCACCGTCTCTTAATGTCACACATGTCTACTACCATAAGTGAACGCCAAAATGGCAACAAAGTGGGAGATCACTCAACCACTACGCTAATCAAGCATAAACCATCCTGTAGCTCAATAGTGAAAACCTGTAATCTACATGCTGTAGTCTCACGCTCGGAATATGCGTCGATGTGAGAACATGAAGCAAAATCAAAGGAAACCTGTAACCACTATGAGCATACCATAAATGTATCGCTAAGAACCAAAGTATGGCGAGAAATCCGAGAAAATCTGACAGAATCTCCCCTGTAAACTGAGCAAAACCTCAAGTACTATCTCAACCATAAACCATGCCAAACTGGCAACAAAGTGGGAGGTCACTCGACCACTACACAATGCTCAAAAGCATGATCAATCGCATTAAAATTGACGCTCACATATGTCTAAAAGCAACTCCACAATCTGCAAACTCTACAAGCATAAACTGGGACAAACTGCTCAACTGAGCGTAAAGCACATAACCATATGCGCAAGTAGAGAGCAAACTAACTCAAAACGCATCCCACGAGAGAAACTGCCTGCAAAATATCAGCAAAAACCTGTGAAACGTGTGACTGTCTATCTGTAGCCACACAAGCATATACAATCACAATCCTCACTCCTACGAGAGTGGGTACAAGAACACCAAACATGTCCAAACTGACAAAACCTGTCAAAGTGAGAGTAAGCACTCGATCACAGTCAAAGTGGGAATATCTTGACCACTGTAGAAGATGGCATAACACTGAGAACTTTTATGGCGAGAAGACGGGGAAAAATGAACATAATTTCCTTTGCAAAATGAGTCAAAACTCAATGCAAACCGCAAGACAAAAAATTACAGACGATTGCCAAAGTGGGAGTCAACTCGACCACTATACCATCACAGAGCAAACTGTAAATATGTGCAAACCATGGCGAAATCTGGGAAAACTCCGGCAAAGTTTCCCGTGGAAACTGAGTAAAAACTCAAAAAATCTCACCAAATCGCATGAAAACTAGACACATAATGTCTCAGTAAACAAATCCACAAATGGTCTACATACACTGCCAAAAGCCTAGCAAGCTGGCTCACTCCTGACCGAGTGACTCTATGGACGTGTACCTATCTGAAGACACCTGTAAACTTGTAAATCTGCTACCTACGAGCTATACCTAGCTCAAGCTGTATCCACATAAGCATACATAGCCTGAAACTACACCAAACTGTGCGGAAAATGCTCTCTAGTGCTTCACACAAGCTGCTCGCAACCTGTAAGCAAAACCGTTGAAGAGTTGGCAACTACTACCTCATCGATGGATAAAAACGTCGATCGAAAAAACCTGTCAGAGCTGTGTGCGCTCTGTCGAAGCCAAAACTGGAGATGACCTTCGAAGTTGTAAAGCTGGGGATGGCCGTCGGAGCTGTCTTTCATCGCCGGGTGGAAGTGCCAATGCTATGGCTTCCTGTGCTCGAAGTCGAGAAAAAGCTTGATGTCGGCTTTCGCCGCCGGGCGAAAGCGCGCTAGTCAAATAACCGCAAATCAGTGTCGAAACCAATGCGCCAAGCCGAGCCGTCAATGCTTGACGCCGTAGACGATGCTAGAAGATCGAACTCGGGCCCATGCCGGATAACGTCGGGCTTACTCGCCCGCACGTGGCCAGTGCGTTCTCACATAGTTTGCTTTCTCTCAATCTCCTTCCACTCTCCAAGCAGTTGTACACCAAACAGTCTTGAAAAACATAGTCTTTGTGTTTTGGATTTTCGACCCACCTGCACTCCGAATCAAAAAACAATTTCTTCTACAAAGTTGTAGATCTTGAACTTTTGAAATCGGAGCTTCATAGCTCAAGTTATGACCAAAATACTGAACAGTTATCAAGCTGTTAAACCTGAGCGACCTGCTTCTCAGTGTCCCTAGCTCATAGAAAACTTGATCTCTCTCTCGCTCCCCTTTTGCCTGGTGGAGTGTAAGCTCTTGTTACCTTGATCTCTGAAATCTACTTTTCGAATCCGTGTCGAACTGCCTCCGATCTGACACCGCTAAGCATCGAACTCCGTCGCCATCGAGAGATCGCCGCGTCGCCTAGCCGTAGCTTTGATACCAATTGATGAGTGCGCGAATGCGTGCACGGTGCGGTGTGTGCGGGAAAGGGGAGAAGCACAAGCCGGTGTGGGTTGAGCAGCCTCACAAGACTAAAGATGAGGAGCTCCTTATTCTGATATGTAATGAAGAATAAGGGTATGTACACACATGAGCGGGCGATCGAACACTGAACGTCGGACGGACAAAAGGCAGAGCGCCTTTACCCCAACAATTGGGAATAAATAAAAAATTGAGCACGCATACTAGTAGGTATTGTTTTTTCAAAAACCTCGGAGGTTCACTGTTCAGTACCCTCCTGTATAACATATGTTCACGGAGTAGTAAAAAACCCTTCTTTTAACATGTTTGAATGAATAAAATGATCCCTTATTTTATTTTTTTTACAAAATTGAATATAAAAACTTTTTATTTTAATGTATTTATTAAATTGTTTCAAAATTTTGCATTTAAAAACCCTTAGTATCAAACCCACTTTATCCATTAACATGAGCACATAGTGCACCTCCCAACCAAAAACAATCTCATTGTTGACTTAAAGAATTACAACAAATCACATCGAAGGTGAAAAGTCAAAGTGTTTATGTAAAGTTGGCTTTTGTGTACTTTTCACCGGTAGAAATTCCAAAATTCTGGGTGATGTGTTGAAGATAACCGGAATAATTATAGTGAGAAGGGACTGTGTGTGTCAAAGAAATTTCTTTTGTGGAGCTTACAAATGTTTAAAGGCCGACGTTCAGCTTCCCATAGGGTTTGATCTCGAGGCGTTCACGTCCAACGCCACATATTTGTTGTTTCAAGAGCGCTGATTGGCCAGAGCAAAGAGAGAATGAGTCTGATTGGTGGATCGTGTTGACAAACACTTTTTTTGAGTTTTGAAACAACAGAGCGAAGTGGCAGCGTTTCTTTGCACCCGCGGCAGAGAGGAGTTGCGTTCGTGTTACAGCCAAGCAGAGTAGCTTGGCCATAGTCAAATCAAGCAGAGAAGAAGGCCCCCTTCGTCGAGGAGGTCGAAAGCAGAATAGATTCTGAGTGTCGCATTTTGGGTCTCGGTTGCAGCTCGATCAAGCTATGTTTTGACAGAAAAATACGACCAGCAGTCGCTATGGTTTCTTTGAAGCCTCTCCTTGTTGCACTCATCTTCTGCATTGCTTTCGTACTGGATGTTTCCTCTGGGTTAGTCTCCTTTCTCCTCCTCTTCTCTGAACTTTCTCGTCTGTTTGTTTCCTCTCTATATGACAATGTCCTTTCCCATCCACTTGTTGTGCAGTAAGAGCTACTACGACATACTGCAAGTTCCCAAAAGTGCATCTGAAGATCAGATCAAAAAAGCATTCAGGAAATTAGCTCTTAAGTATCACCCAGATAAGAATCCTGGAAACGAAGAGGCAACAAAGAGATTTGCAGAGATAAACAATGGTATGTATTCTTTGGTAAACATAGAATCTTGTGTGCTCATCAAGTGACATAAAGAAAGAATCTTGAAAGAATGTCTGGTCCCATGTGATCACCAAGATGGTATATTTGTGATGAATTTCATTTTGTCACCTCAAGAAGCTACTTGTAAGTGTGTGCCTGGTAGCTGCCTTATTTGCCGTTTAAGTTAGATTACAAGCATTGGGGAATGGGTACTCCCATAGGTTGTTAAAAAGTCAGATTGTTTGTTTTGATGCCTTTGATTAGCTCTCAACCCATCATAGTGTCATTGAGAATTCATCACTGTTGTTCTTGCTGGATGGCATGTGTGTGACTGTGTTTCATGGTTAATATCTGGTATGGAGACCATTTTGTGGAGTCCTTGGTTGTGTGTGAGTGAAATTTCGGAAGAACAGGCATTTGCACATTCGAGAAGACTCTGCAATTTGTATTGCCGTGATTCAAATGGGGAGTACTAGATTGTATGTATGTGTAACTTTGTTCATTGAATCGGCAATTGGGGTAGTTTAACTTATCTCATTCTGGACTTTTAGTGCTTGTTTTTTCATAATTTTTATGCTCCCAACAACTTTGGTTATTGTTGTGCCGTGATTACAAACGGGGAGTACTAGATTGTATGTATGTGTAACTTTGTTCATTGAAGCGGCAACTGGGGTAGTTTTAACTCATCTCATTCTGGACTCAAAAGTGCTTGTTTTTTTTGTAATTTTTATACTCCCAACAACTTTGGTTATGCTGCGAAGTGCATCATTCGAAT
Source organism: Adiantum capillus-veneris (assembly GCF_014529385.1). NCBI lineage: Eukaryota > Viridiplantae > Streptophyta > Polypodiopsida > Polypodiales > Pteridaceae > Adiantum > Adiantum capillus-veneris. The sequence goes on along the minus strand of NC_140933.1, from coordinate 43,107,703 downwards.
ATGTTTAGAAAATGGGCGGCGTTTAACATGTAAAAAGGGGGTGAAGAAGGAACATCTTTCGTGTTGTATATGTTGTTTAGCATGCAGATGTGCATTTATGATATTGGAGTGTTTTGTGTGGTGGTTACATGTGCAGCTTACGAAGTGTTGATAGATCGAGAGAAAAGAAATATTTATGACCAATATGGTGAGGAAGGTTTAAAGCAAAGCAGCGCTCGAGGTGGTGGTGGTGGTGGGAACTTTGCCCAAGATATATTTCGACAGTAAGTTTTGAATTTTGTTGTCCTTCCTGAGCAACTCTTTTCTCAGATTACAAGCGTTGTCAATTTTGCTTCAGCAAAGCAAAATGTTCTTTCTTTCATTGCAAATTAGTGGTTTGAAGTGTCCTGAAAGCTTGTGAGTTTAGGTTAAAATGGTCTAACATGTAAAAAGGACATGTATCGGGCATGGTAAAGCTGCCTATAATTGTAAGAAGAAATGATTAGTTCCATCAAGGTGCTGATTACTTGACCTTGTCACCATTAACTCCCGATTTACAGCAAAAATTGAGCTTGCTTTGTAGCCATCAATTCATACCTTTTCATGACAGATTCATTTTAAGGTCAAGTCAATTTTTAAACAGTCAAGAGTTTATTAGGTTTCTTTGATTAGATATGTTGGGAAACAATGGTCCAAACATCCTTGCCTCCTTGGTGGTTCCAAGTACCCAAGGTTTAGTGAGGCCAGTGTCAAAAAAGCCAGAAGTTTACTATGTGCATACATTGAACCAGTGTAACAAGAAACATTTCATGTGTTTCGTCGTTTCAAGGCGTTTTGTCTCGCTTTGTTTTGAAAATGCCAAGCCGAAACACAATCCTAAACAGGTGTTTTTTGGAGGTTATAGGAAATCTAATATCTAGGAGTCTAGTAGGTGGATACATCCTATATGCATGGTCACACAAGTGGTAAAATATGTTGCACATCATACACTATATGGCTAATTCTGAAATTTGAAAATTGGACTTTTCTTTTTGAGGCTGAGGAATGTGTTTCATCCTCCTGTTTTGAGTTTGTTTCGAAATGTTTCAAGCGCTTCATGTTTTGTTTTGTTTCGAAGGGACGAAACACGTTTTCATGTGACATTGGTGCATACAGCCAATGAACCAGGGAAGATAGGTCAGAACCATAGCCAAAATGTTACATGTGAATTCTGTTAACAGTCCCATTGAACAGTGTTACTTGCTTCCTCAATGTCTACATGCATGATTAACATATCTTGACATGCATATTTTGCATGTTCAATTGCCCAAATATGCATTCGCCCTTCTTGGAATAAAGTCATATCGAGAGATGTGCAATTCATCTTGAAGTTGGTCTCTTCTATGATCAACTATTAGTTTAACAAGTGTTTTTTTTTTCCCGAGAAAAAGATCCTTCTATTAGTTAATGAAACTGCCCATAGGGCTACAACCACCTCTGCGAGAGAGGGCTAAAACATCCATGATGGGGAGATTCTCCCAATGAAAACTCTAACCAGTCAGCTAAAGAGCGTGTTGGACCCGTTGCCATGGGACCCCAGGAAACATGAGGCCGACTACCAACCATGTGGCCTCTTTGAGTGCCAACCATGGGGTTCCAAACAAGGGGCTGTCGTAGGCGCTCCTCCGTGCAAGTAGGCTGTCGCTACTCCAGGCCTCGCCGCAAATGCTCCCAAGATCGAAGCAAACTCATAGCGAAGCGGTCCTCCAGTCTCCTGCTCAAACCAACTGTGCGCATCTCTGTGAAGATCCATTTGGTCAAGGGTCGCCAGGGGCCTCCCGCCCGAGGCACCCTAGCACGAAGCCACTGTAGCAAGAACTCCTGCCAGGGCTCCTCACTTGGAAGAAGTCCTCTGACTTTGAACTTCCCAAGAAGGGCTCTGCTTTGCTGTGCTGGGTCAATGATCCCAAGCCTTCCCTGTGAATAAGGAAGAGTGATGACCTGCCAAGCCACTTTGGCTCGGGCTATCTGAGTGTCACGTCCTGACCAAAGGAAGTTCCTGATCAGCCTCTCTACCTGGCTGATACAAGAACTCGAGAAGATCCAGCAAGACGTGATGTACCACATAGTCGCCAACAACACCTGGTTGGCTACTACTACTCTGCCCGCCAAAGAAAGTCGTGCTGAGCTCCAGTGTAACAACTTCCTCCTGATAGACAGAGGAGGGGAGCAATCTGCTGCTCGGGAGACAAGTCCAAACCAACCTGACAGCCCAAGTACCGAACTGCAGTCCTTGGGGGAATCCACCTGAAACCCTCACTTGGCATTCAATCGGGCACAAGAGCACTACCAACCAAGAAAGCCACTATCTTTCTCCAGTTGATCAGTGCGCCAGATGCACAACAAAAGGTCTCAAGAGCCTGCTCACACCTGTGAAGGTTGGCCTCGTGGCCATCCCAGTACAAGGCTGAGTCGTCATCAAACTCAGCGTCAAGTAGCTCATCTCCCCGAATAGGAAGTGCTAAGCCCCGCAAACCAACCTGCTGCGACATCAAAAACCTGCTCATCGCCTCAGCATAGAACAAGAAGAGAAAGGGGGCAAGAGGGCAGCCCTCTCTGACCGAACGTGAGCATGAAATGATCGCCTCTACCTCCTGACAAAAGTACTTGACTGTGTGCTCGTCTGTACAAAGCTGACACCCCTCTGATCCAAGCATCTGAAAAGCCAATCCTGCGTAGAGTGCCCTCTAGAAAGTCCCAGTCAACTCTGTTGTAGGCCTTCTCAAAATCGAGAAGAAGAACCGTCACCACCGGAGCCTCGCTAGGCCAGAAGCCTCCCAAAAAGTAAAGATGTTGTCAAGGATACTACGCTCCTTGACAAAACCAGTCTGAGTCCTATGTATAAGGCTCTCTAGAAGTGGCTGGATCCTCAAACTTAGAGCCTTGGCAAGAATTTTGTAGGCTGAGTTGAGGATGGTGATGGGGCGCCATTGTCGAATCTCATCCAAGGAGCCACCCTCCTTGGGAATGAGGTAGATCAGACCCTCACTCATGCTGTCAGGCATCTCTCTTGTGTGCAAGATGTATTGGAAAGCACTACAGAGATCTGGGCCAAGCAAGTCCCAGTACTCCAAGAAAAAACTGGGAGTCAAGCCATCCTCACCTGGACAGCTAACAAGTGATTTTTATACCACTGCCATCAAGGAAATACACCTCCAATGGTTGAAATTTTCATGCATTGCTTGCTTATATTTATCACTATAAATAGATCCACTCCCCAAGAAGAGGGGACTGAAGACGACTACATTGCATGATTCATCATGAATAACATTTGGCTCTTTAAGATCATCCTGAATTGCATGAAGCCGTCCAAGTCTCATGGATTTCACTTGCACAAATAAGCATGTTTAGGAGCTAAATTCTGTATAGTAACGGCTGTCTCAAATTTAGAGCTTGGTGAGAATTTAGAATTAGCCTATATGCCATAAACAGCTTTAAAGCCTTGAGAACTCTTGCTGTTGGTGTTGGGGTAAGTTTAGCTTATCCATCTTAGCGATAAACTGAGCACCACGTGGAAAAAGGGTTTAACTTACTGCGGTCACCATCATGCAGATTACATGGAAACTCTGCTAATGAATGAGAGAACACCCTTGGATAGCAAATTATTTCAAACTTACTAGTGCGGCCGGTGGCCTTCGGCTGCCTCTCTCTCTCTTTCTCTTTCTCGATCACTGTGCAGCCGAAGGCGCAGGTTACACCAGCCAGATTAAGGAGCAAGCACCACGTTCGGGGGGGCAGGGGCGGGGGGAGAATCCCTCCCCCTTTTATAATACTATATATACACAGGTTTGTGTCACAAACGGGAGCGCATAGAAATATAAAATATACTCGGATAAATAGAAGCTATCACTTAATACTGAAGCTAGAGGATATATATATCCCTCCCCCCCCCCCCCCCCCCCCCCCCCCCCCCCCCCCCCCCTCCGAACGTGGTGCTTGCTCCTTAATCTGGCTGGTGTAACCTGCGCCTTCGGCTGCTTACACACACACAGAGAGAGAGAGAGAGAGAGAGAGAGAGAGAGAGAGAGAGAGAGAGAGAGAGAGAGAGAGAGAGAGAGAGAGAGAGAGAGAGAGAGAGAGAGAGTTCTATTATCGTCCTGGGAGGTCAAATATGACCTATGGGACCAAATGAACATGTCACGTGGTGTGAGTGGAGTTCATAAGTGACTCTCGATGCTCAAAAATGGCTGAAATGAGCGTCGTAATAGAGAGTCCACATCGTGGTTGGGAGAGGAAGGTATGTAGGGAGAGCTCATGGCTGAATATATGGGGAAAAGAGGACCTAATGTGGTCAAAAGCTGAGCACTCAAGTAGTGTGTGGTACTCACTCTCTCGCACTTGACGAGGGCATAAGGTGCAAAGTCGATGACACTCCTCGCCAGTGCCCCAACGTCCTGTCTCGCAGCGTAGAGAATGGGAGCTAAGACGAATGGAGGCAATGGTGTGGATCGCACTCAACGGGATGGGCTCAAGGATGTAGGAATGGGTTCGGTTACCTCGTTCCGAGAAGAAGAGAGATTTGTAGTTTGGGGCAACGTGTGTGGTGTAATGGCTGAAGCGAGAACCTCCGGATTTCTCCCAAGCCATGATACATTGGCGTTGTAAGAAGGCCTCATTAACTTGGGAGTCGATCGACGCATCCTTGACCAAGTGACATGCATCCCATCTTCCAAACCATTTCTTGATATCAAGCATCCACCCCGAACTTAGTATTTTGCTCTTGCATGTCTTTTGAACCTTTTGACTTGCTTCATATGAGATTCTAGGAAGTCGATGCAAAGGGCTACGTTGTGTCTTACGCATGTACTCCACAACCCTTTCCATGTCCAAGACCTCAATGGGAAGCGATCCGGACTCAAGAAGTAAGAGCATGTAGGGTGTTTGTGTCTTGACTTGGAGAAAGTTGGTGAGAAAACACTTTTGGACATTCTCAAACTCTTTCCAAGTAGACTTCCCGATGCTTCCACCCCATACCTCCACTCCATAAAGAAGCACCGGTGTCACCAATGTGTCAAAGAGGTACTTTTTGAGAGCCCAACACTTGATCTCTCCTGCATTGCACATGTTCTCAAATGCATAATAAGCTCTCTTTCCGGCTTCCAAGCGACGCATTGCACAATCCTTCCATTTATGATTGGATGGAACCTCAAGGCCAAGGTACTTGAAGTGATCTACCACTTCAAGTTTCTCATTGTTGTATACAATGCATGGATTTTCGTCATTGAGGGTCTTTACAAGCATAACCTTGGTTTTGGATCCATTCACGATCAGCCGGCTATGTAGGTAAAAGCGTTCCAAGACACTCATAAGCTTTTGTGCATCTTCTAAGGTATGTGCCAAGAGCACTACATCATCGGTATAAAGCAAAAGCATGATCACCGCATTTCCAATCTTAACCTCTTCTATGCCTTCTTGCTGCATAAAATCAAGAACCATGTATTCCAATTCATCAATGAGTAGCCCAAAGAGGGTTGGGGAAAGTGGGCATCCTTGTTTGACACCGATAGTGCTTGCAAAAAATTCTGAAATTCCATCTCCCATACGTAATCGACATATCACTTTTTGGTAGATGCGAAAGACTGCATGCATAAATTCTCTCGGCACTTGAAGGCTTTGCATACGTCTCCAAAGATTTCCTTGCGGTACCATGTCAAAAGCTTTCTTGAAATCCACAAAGCAACAATACAACTTTTTTCCTTTCAATCGAGACGCTTCCATAAGAACTCGAAGAGTGACAAGGTGATCAATAGTGCTATGATGCTTTCGAAAACCTGCTTGGCCAAGCGCACGTTTGCCATTCTTTTCAGCCCATTCACTTATCTTCATCTCCATGATACATCCAAATAACTTTGCCATCAAAGAACCAACCATTATAGTGCGATAGTTGTTCACATTGTTTACATCTCCTGCTTTGTGCAAAGGTTTGATCCAATTTGCACTCCAATCATGAGGCATGCCATACTGAAGTGCAAGGTTAAACATATCGCATATCCAATATCGTGTTTTCTTGCTTGTCCATTTAATCATTTCAGCCTTGACACCTTGAAGGTCACCTGCCTTGCGAGTAGCAAGTTTCTCAAGCGCGCGGCATACATCTTCAATGGTAAAGAAGGGAGACATAAATGGAAGGGAGCTACAACCCTCCATCTTATCAACATTGGGTTGCTCATAGAGGTTCTTACAATGCATATACATATCCTCAAGAGTCAAGTCACCAAAGCTCTCAACGTGCTTGTCTTTTAGATTTTGCCAAAACTTGCCACATGCATGTGCTTTCTCTTGTGCTAAAAGAAGTTGTTTTTCGACTTCCCACCTTCTCCTCTTCTTTTGAACAAGTGCTTTGTATGTGTGTGAACATTCCAAGTAAACTTCCTTGTCTTTGATTGCATCCAATCTTAGCAAGTGTTTTCGGGCTTGACTACATTCCATGTCAAACCATTTCTTCTTGGTGCTATCCTTCTTAGACCTTTTGCAAAACATGTGTTTCGCCGAAAAGCATTCCTTCGCACAAGAGAAAATTACTTCTTTGAAAACTTTCCACTTGCATTCTAATGTTGGGCTCCCTTGATGCTCTATCATGCTTAACATTTGGTCCACCATATCAGCATATATAAGTGCTCGTTTGAAGTCTAGACGTAGGTACAAATGATTCACATCATGATTGGAGGCTACATGCTCGGGCCGTTTACCACACTTGAGGTCAATACATAACATCCTATGATCCGATTCCGGATTCCATTCACCAAGTGTAAAGCTTTGTATGCATTCTAGAGTGGCTTCTGAGAACAACATATAGTCAATCACGCTAGCACCATTGTGTTTTCTACATGTAAAGTCATTGGTGCCTTGCCATAGAGATACACCATTTGCAATGAGCATTCCGGTACTATTGCACATATGTAGAAGTGACTTTCCATAGTGATCCACTTCTTTTGCATCATTAGAACTTCGATTATACATGTATGAGTCATCCACTCTTCTTGATACATGCGACATGTCGATTTGTTGTGTGTCGTGTTGTAACATATTTGTGCGAGCATTCATGTCTCCAAAAACAATGACTTCACCTTGATCATTGTAATGAGCAATGTCTTCCTCTAGTTCAACAAAGGGCTGATCTCTATCCATATTCAAGCGAGCATAAAAGTTGGAGTCATAGTGAGGAATGTAGCAGCCGGCCACAAACATGACTTGACCATTTGGTGGGCTGATTTTCAGCCATAAGTAGCGTTTATACTTATCTTCTTTGACAATGGAAACATCTTTCAAACCCTTTTTGGTCATACATGCGACGCCTCCTTGGCCTCTTCGTTGCTTTGCATTTTTGGCCCACATCAAAGAATGTACATCGTATTTGTCAAATCTAAGAATTCGTTGCGCATCATGCTCCCATGTTTCGACAAGAAGTATCACATCGGAGTCATTGGTAAGCTCATCAATGCCAATTCCCGCATTCCATGGATACCCGTTACAATTCCAAAAGCTTATTCGCAAGCGTGAGTTGGTTTCATAGATCATGTGTCCCTATTTGTTGGGTGGACTTGCATCCTCCTCAAGTGCCTTTTCTTCTTGAGATGATACCTTAACCTTCTTGCTTCTTTCCTTGTATGCTTTGCGACGTACATTTTGTTGCATAAGAGTGCGATCCTCATATACATTACAACCCGTTCCTTTGAGGTAGATCCAACCATTGTCAAGGATGATCTTTCTCTTTACCTCATCAGCCATGGTACATACAATAGGTCTTTCTCCCGAGCGAGGGACTCCTTGTTTTCCAACTCGATGTGCACCATAAGCCATGATTCCTGACATGCCAAAGTGTGTAGCAAAAAACTCTTCAATAGCAACCGCAAGAGATTGGGGTGTTTCCATGCTTTCCTCCTTGATTCCACGAATGACGATGTTCTTTGAGCGTTTTTGTCGTTCTTGCAATTCTTGAGTGTCCACATTCTCTACATTCTTTGCTTGGACAACGGCTTGCGTGATAGGAGATGTAGAAACCACATTATCCTTACATATATCAGCCCATGATTTGGATGCATTTCTCATCTCACATACATCATGTCGTATTGTATCTATCGTTTCCTCTTTCAATACATGATCACTCTCAACTTTGCTCAAGCGCTCTTTCACTACATTCATGTCCACAAGAGAGCGTTTACATTCTTGAACTTCATTCTCAAGATGCATCAAGCGTGTTGTTTGCATTTCAAGAACCTTCTTGAGGTGCTCATTCTCCACAACGAGAACTCTTAAAGTACCATTCTCCATTGCAAGTGTGCGCAACTCTTCACCTTGCTTGTTGACGGTTTCTTGTAACGAGATCAAGTAAGCCATGATCATTGCTTCCGTTGTTGTAGACGATGTGGTTGGATTAGCATCCAAATTCCTTGGAGATTTTGCATCATTCTCCATGGCGAGTGTGGCTTTTCCACCCTTGCGAGTTTTGTCTGACATTGCCTTCAAGTCGGCAACAAAAACGCAAAGTTTTGACAGTTTTTTCAGTTCTGAGATGCTGTTACAGCAAAGCCTTCCATTACACAGAAAAATTCTGTCTTTACATCAATGCGTAGAGGGCTTCGTGCTCTTCGATTGAGGCTATAGATCACCTAAATCGGAGTTCGGATGAGCAAGTTATGGTCAAAAGAGTGAACTGCTGTCTACTAGGTCAAAAAACGAGTGTGTGTGTGTGTGTGTGTGTGAGAGAGAGAGAGAGAGAGAGAGAGAGAGAGAGAGAGAGAGAGAGAGAAGATCGACATAGTACTGGGGACACGAAGATGGGCTCGTCCCCCCCCCCCGTAATAGTATCTTTATTACTAAGGAGAAGTCTATACAAGCACTTGAACCGAACGTATTACCACGTTTATTCTAGAATAAGACTTGATGGTTCCTGGAAGCCTTGGCTTCCCGCGTAGAGATCGCGGCCATTTTTTTTTTTTGGGTCTTCTGCCAGAAAGAGAGAGAGAGAGAAATCGCTGGCTGATTTTTGTTGCTTTATTTTCCAGGTGGTTGCCCACTTATTAAGTGGCCGGCCGGTCACTTTTAAAGATGGTACGAATCTTCCCAATAACTCAATAAAACCCTGTAAATTAAAAACAATGCTTTCACAGCACTTCCCAGGCGTCCCTGGATGCAATCACATGCACAGTTGCAATGCAGACATAGACTTCCTCGCGGGAAAGCATCTGCTTTCCCAAAAGCAAACTGCTTTCTCAAAAAGCAATTGTATTTCCTCAAAGTTTCCTTTAAACCCATCTTCATTCAAGTGCTTGCTTTTACCTTGTGCACAATTCTAACACAGTTTGGTATTTCCTCCTACTATGGATATTCCCTTTCCGATGCACCCGTCACCCACCTTGTGACGCATCAAGAATACCCATCACCTAGTCCTTTCCTACCGAACTTACGGTACAATCTCCTTCACGATGCTCTATGTCACCCATTCTATGATGCATTAGAGATGTCCGTTCCCGAATGGTTGAATACTTTTTCCCGATGCTTCCCGTCACCCATCCGATATGACGCATCAGGAGTAACCGTCCATGGTGGTCTTACAGATATTCCCTTTCACAATGCTCCCATCATTACTCTGAATGATGCACTAGAAATATCTATACTCGGATGTCTCCAATGAGAAAAACCCTCTCCCTTAATTCCAGTAATCCATTTAAAATTATTCTTTTCTTGGTGTTCCAAGCGAGAAAACCTTCTCACTTACTGGGGAGAAACCGGAAAATTTCAAAATCTTGCTCAATGGTGAGTTGAACTGGGCCCTCTTTCAAAAGAGAACTTATAATTTTAATTAGACAAAAATTCAATAATTCAGTACTTACCTTACCAGTTCATGTCCTTCCTCTAGTACCTCGAAGATATCCCCATTCATCAAACTTATGAACCATGTAAGAACTCGTCATTCGCGTCTTTGCAACAGATCGGAAGTTTCCTCATCCGATGTAAGGTGCAGCGGAAGTGAATGTTGATAGTGCTCAAGATGAGTGCTCCGAACTGTGCTCAAGGGTTCCTTTTACTTGCGGAAGGGAGAGCCTTTCGTTCCTTTAAGAGAGAGAGAGAGAGAGAGAGAGAGAGAGAGAGAGAGAGAGAGAGAGAGAGAGAGAGAGAGAGTGTAATGATCACAAACAAAGTGAATGCTATTGCGAATGAGAGTGTTGAGAGAGAGAGAGAGAGAGAGAGAGAGAGAGAGAGAGAGAGAGAGAGAGAGAGAGAGAGAGAGAGAGAGAGAGAGAGAGACGACACCAAGCGGTTCTCAAACCTCCTCCAAGGGCCCCCCTCTCTATGGCGAGAGAGGTCTATGCTATAGATTGCACAAATCTGGTACAATGGTCTAGATGATGTGGTACTTGATGATGACTATGTTGACGATGACGATGGAGACTATGACAGTGACGACGATGGTGTTGTCGTCAAGTCCGGGACTGCGATGACGATGTCGACGACGACGTCAAGGCTGAAAATTGACTACTGTGGATCGGCTGCTAGGGATCGGCTACTGTGGCAGCACTGCGGCTTGGATCTGCAACCGCCGAGTCGAACGATGGCTGGAAATGTTGGCTGGTCTGGCTGAATTGCAAAAACGCTAGGGCTGTTTTGGGCTGAAAACTGTCTACTGGCAGATCTGCAACAAGGTGGCACTTGCGGCAAGGATCTGCTACTGGATCGGGTCGGTGTAAGGTACAACGGAAGTGAATGTTGACTTTGCTCAAGATGAGTGCTCGGAACTGTGCTCAAGGGTTCCTTTTACTTATGGAAGGGAGAGCCTTCCGTTCCCTTAGTGAGAGAGTGCAATGACCACAAACAAAGTGAATGCTACTGTGAATGAAGAAAGTGCTGAGAGAGAGAGAGAGAGAGAGAGAGAGAGAGAGAGAGAGAGAAGAATACGACACCAGACGGTTCTCAAACCCTCCTCCAAGGGCCCCCCTCTCTATGGTGAGAGAGGTCTATGCTATTGATTGCACAAATGTGGTACAATGGTCTAGATGCAATGGACTTGCCAACGATGTCGACGACAATGATGACGACGACGAGGACGGGCTGAAATCTGAAAAATGCTTGGGTTGAAATATGAAAAAACGCAGACTTCTGTTGAATTTTGACACTGTGCCGACGAGGACTGCGATGGCGACGACGCGACGTTGATGCGCTGAAAACGCAGATGCTGAAATCTGCGGACAGCGGGCTGAAAAACGTTGGCTAATCTGATGGTATGGCGAGGATCTGCTGTGAGAAGGTGAGTTCTGCGAGGGTAGGGGCTGATCTGTTGTGTCTAAGTGCTGAAAACTGAAAACGCTGATGCACTGGGGCTGATCTGTCGCCGGAAACTCCAAAACGCTAGGCTAGATCTGCAACTGCAAAAACACCATATGGAAATCTGTTGTGGATGAAAAACGCTATGCTGTATCTGCTACTAGAAACGCTAGGGGAGGAAAATCCCAAAAACGCTGACAGTTCTTGTTGGCTGGAAAATGCTAGGCCTGTAACAAACTTGGACACCCCAAGTCAAGATTCTACCGCGACACAACAGAGATTCACTTCACAACAGTTCACAATTCACACTTGGGTCGCCACGGCCCGGCGGAGTTCCGTGCCTAGAGATATTGGCCCCAAAGATTGGCGCCCCTTTCGGTATTTCTTTTTGTATTAATCTGCGCTCAAAGTTCAAGAGAGTGGAAGGGTGCTCACTCTCAGACTTTGCATCCAGATGCTCTGAGAAGAGAGGGCCTAACCACTTATTTATTGGTTACAAGGGATGCCCAAAAGCAGAGCCCCAAAAGGAGTAATCCAAAAGCTTTTCAAAGATAAAGCAACTGAGCCCAAAAGCTGCCAATTCAGCCAGCATATTTTTCGGAAACCCGTACGCTTTGCCACGCCAGCAAGTCAGTGCAAAAAGTGGGATTTTTCGTACGGTAGTGCCACGTCAGCATGTTGCCGTGTTTTACGGGCTTGTACCTTGCTACCAGCCGGTGTGAGTGTGTCCGAGGGCAGTGCCACGTCGCCATTTTGTGACATACCCCCCTCTTGAAAGCATTGTGATCGCCCTCGATTATGCCTGCAAAACAGATAGAGACCATAAACTGTCTTAGCAGACACTGACTGTTAGTACCGACGCACTAGGTACAACACATCTAGCACATATACCAATCGACATGACATCCCAGGACATCACTTGACAAATCACATTCAAAAATCATTCCAAATCTCAGACCATGATTAATCGGTAACGTATTTAGCAATCGCATCTAGATTCAGTTGGGACCTCACAGATGCCCAATTAACTAATCCATATGGCAATCATGCCTATAGAGATTTATGAGACCGAAATGCTGCAGTCATTTCGTCTATCAGTTCTTGCACTTAAACAAGTCAAGTACAAATCAATCAGTATCATTTTCATTATCGGGAATTCCAGTTCATAAAGTCATACAACAGAATTGTTACAAACTGTTGACGTGTCAAAGCCCTAAAGAATGGAGCCAACTTGCAGATCCTGGCGGAGAGGCCTAAACCCTAGGAAGAACAAGTAACAAAAGAAGAAGTCCTACCAACTTATGGGGACCCCGTCCGATGGGGCCCCAATGACATAAAGGAATTAAAATAAAGCAAGACTTGCGCAAAAACTAATGACGTGGAAGCTGTACGGACGCTCCGTGTTTTGCGTTGACTGTTGATGTGGTAGTTGTATGGATTTCCGTGATTTACGTTGGCAGCTTTTTGGCATTGCTTTTTGGACCAAAAGCTTTTGAGTTTGAAGGCTTTTCATGTAAACTGCTTTTGGGGCCTAGAGCCTTTAAATATGAGGTTAGGGCTCATTCTTTGGCATGCTTCCTGGAGAAGGTGCAGAGTCTGGAGTACCGGCTTGTACTGTGTTGATACAATATAAAGAAATACCGAAAGGGACGCCAAGGTTTGGGGCCAATACTCTCGGGTGGAATTCCGCCACTCCGTGTCGCGTGTCGTCTCTCTCTCTCTCTCTCTCTCTCTCTCTCTCTCTCGCTCAGTTCAGTTGTTATTGAATTGCTAAAAGTCTGTTCAGTCTATTCTTTTCTATTGGCACGGGGTGCCCGTCTTGTGACAGTGGTATCAGAGCATCATACCGGTCCTACAAAAGAGCAAACACAGCAAACCAAAGACTACTGGGAAATTGTTATTTGAAGTATCTTCGAGTCCCGGCCCCGGACTCATTAGCCACTCCCACCCTTCATACATTGTGCATCGGGCGCGCTCCCGTCTTCACCGCTCATGTCTTACAAGGCATAAGCCATAAAGATCACTTGCAAGAGAAGGATCCAAAGACTATATATCAAAATATCGGGGCAATCTGTCGACAAAGGAGCGGAGTGACTCCCCTCTTGTGCAAACCCGTTGCACTAGATTCGCCCATGCTGAAATCGGGGGTCTATCAAAGTAGGCTATGCTAAATCGAATGCTTCAAGGTAAAGCTCCACTATCTGAGGAGTATCTGCTAGGTCCTCCTCCTCCATCCACTTTGCATCCAATGCAGGATAGTTCTTGAATTTAACCAAGAACCGCCTCATCACTTTATGTTTAATCTTTTTATCTTTATGTGCCAGTACCTGTTCTGGAACGAGTATCTCCTCGCTTTCCTCCACTTTGGGTTGCTCATCTGGCTCCCCATCATCGGGCACATCGTCTTTAAAAGGCTTCAAGAAACTCACATGAAAAGCATTGTGAATTCTCCAAGTATCGGGCAGCTTCAGTCTAAAGGAGACATCATTTATCTTTTCTTTTCTCTGGAGAGGTCCATAGTATCTCATGCTAAGCTTTGGAAAAAGCTGCTCCTTTCTCTTTTTCTTTCTCAGGCGTGCCTTCACAAAACGTAAGAGCACCCAATCGTCTTCCTTTAATTTCAAATCGCAACGATTCGATTTGCTGCCTTCTTGCGTCTTTCTTGAGATTTCTCTAAAGCCTCCCGGACCTTGGCAAAAGCAGTGTCCACGTCCCTCGTGTACTGGTCAGCTTCAAAAATCTTATCTTTCGTGCTAAGGAAGGGCGGAACCTTTATAGCACCTTCAATAATCTCAAATGGCGCCTTCCGCGTCCACCAAGGGCAAAAACTTTTCCCGTTGAGTCTTCTAATCTGAAATGTAAGACTTTGATAAAATCCAATTGTCACGTGACACATCCCAACCCTATGTGTCTGTGGACAAGCTATACCACAACAGGGTTCAGTCAGTCCAGTCAGTTTAGATTAGCAGTGATTTGGCACTTTTGTGAGTCTATTCGTAGACCGTGCATGCCGAGTCACTTAGCATAGATGCATATCCTCTGGTTGCACACAGCATGATCATCGGAATTCCCATCAGAATCCATTAGCATCAGTTAGGGGAATTTTCCAGTGCAATTAGCCTATTTTCTTATTTATTGGGATTTTCACTTATTATTTTTAAGTGACTTTCCTACAAAAGTAGGCAGGGCAATTTTGCTAAGTTAATATATAAGCAAACCCAAGTTAGCACTTTCTGGCAGAAGAGGCAGTTGGAGCACCTTGCTCAACATGCAACTTCTCAGCAAGACAAACCCCCGCGACTACTCTGGCGTTTTCTCACAACAGATCAGCCTAGCGTTTTTGCATTTGCAGAACCCCGGCGACAGAAGGACCAATTTCAGCCCCTGGCGTTTTTGGATTTCAGCAGCAAATTAAGACCGGCATTATTCACCTAAAGTGTAGCAGATTCAGCCCGTAAAGACCATCAGTTTTCAGCTCCAAGAAACCTCCTTTTTCAGCCAAGAAAACGTAGCCAAAACAGTCATTTTCAGCCACCGAAACAGTCTCGAAATTCAGCGATTAGAAGATCTCTGATTTCAGCCATCATCGTCGTCGTTGTCGTCATCGTCACCGTCGTCGTCGTCGGCATAGACCAAGTTGCATAGTCCATTGCATACGCATTGTACACCTTTGTGCAATCAAAGAATAGACTACTCTTGCCGACGAGAGTGGGGCCTTCGGAGGAGGGTTTTATAACCTCTCGGGTGTCGTATCTCTTCTCTCTCCTTCTCTCAGTCTCATTCACTTGCACGCACAATCCACTCACTTTGTTCGTGACCAAAGCACTCTACAAGACGGAAAGCTCTCTCTTTCCCTAAAGAACTAAAAAGGAACCTTGAGCAATAAAGATCACTAATCTTGAGAAAATACAACATTCATTCCGCATCACCTAACATTGGTCTCAGAGGTTTGGAAGTGTTCTGCATTACTCAAGGAAAGAACCACAAGAACCACAAGATTTTTTTTTGCTTGTTGCGATCGCACGAACCCAAGTTTACTTGGGCGTGGCGATTCCTAATCGTGTTTTGTTGAAGAGTGACAGGAATCCCAAGAAAGAAGGGCTTGTCCAGCCTCCCCTTGTGTCTCTTTTCACTCATTGAGAGCGGACCATGCACTTAGCGGCCGGCCAATCAACGTGAGTTGGGAAAAAGCAACCTTGGTGTGAGCGCAAGGCCGCCAAGGGGTGCACCCGCAGAAAGGAGTAGAACTCGAGTGAAGAGAAGATTCTTCTAAACTCGATTTGCAAGCGAAAGAAAACCTCAAGAACCCCAAGAACCCAAGACCCTCAAGACTCAAGAACCTCGAGAACCCAAGATTCTCACGAATCAAGGACCTCAAGAACCCAAGTTCCTCGTGAACTTAAGAACCCAAGACCCCCAAGAACCCAAGTTCTTCGTGAACTTAAAAACCCACAAGAACCTACGACTTCTGAATGATCATCACTCGAAGCGGAATGGATCCTTCGCTTGGAAGTGATGAGCATGAGAGAGGCGAAGAAGAATTTTCCCCACCAGGAGGTTTTTCTGACCCTTCCCCATCTACGACACCGATTGCACTAACTCCTATGGAGGCTTTCGACAAGAGGATGATTGACAAGAAGTTAGCAGACAAAGCAAGAGATGCCGAACGAAAAGCAGAAAGAGCGTGACTACGAAGAAAAGATGGCAGCCATAGAGCATCCGTCCCAAGAAAGAATGGCAGCCATAGCGCGTGCGAGCGAGCAAGCACGCTTGGAAGCCAAAGCAAGAGAAGCAGAAATGGATCGCAGACACGCAAAAGACAAAGCAGAAAGAAAAGCAATACAAGAACAAAGCGATCGACAAAACAAAGAGTTTTGGCTTCTCTATTCTCAAGTAGAGGCACAGATGCAAGAGATTTGGGGAAAGGAGACTCTCTCAGTCTCTTCTTCTCCAAAGCATGACCGACAGGATTTGCATGATTGTGTGAAGCTTGATGATGTTTTGATTGACAATGATTTGCATAATGATTTGGATGACAATGACAAGCATGCTGATTTGCATGATCAAGATGTGATTTCTCACAAGCATGATGAGTTGCATGAAGATGATGTGATTGTTCACAAGCATGATGTGTTAGTGGATGCTTTTACCAGTGAAGCTAACCTCGTTGTAGATTCGATCAATCACCAAGAATCAATCTTGGCTTTCGAGTCGAGGTCCACAGATCCTCCACAAGAAGATTCGATAGATCCCAAAAAAGCGATCTTGGCTCTCAAGCCTTGGTCCAAAGAACCATCACAGGAAGTATTATGTGTTCGCATGATTGATACGCACACATTGTTCGAGTGTTTCATGCGTGAAGGTTTCCTGTATTTTAATCAGCATTGTTATGTGATCCCTTTTCATAGGCATGACATATTGTATGTTGAGCACGTTTCTCTCATGGATGAGCACGAATGTATGCGGATTTTTCGTGAAAAGTTGAAAAGTTGTGTGTAAGGAAGTCACATTCCATGTCTCTTCCTTGGCATGACACAATTGTAGAAAGAGCACATGATAGTATGAGCACCAAGCATGGGCATTTCCATTGTGATTTGCCACAGTTGATTGATTTTGATCAACCAGAAAAGATTCGATCGCATTTTTTGCATGTGTTTGATGAACGGGTTGTCACTCCGTCTATTTGTTCATCTACATTGCATACACGGTCTTTAGAGAAGACAAGATTTTTTTCCTTCACTTTACATGGAATGGGTATGTTCATGGCTTTGTGTTGGAGATTGTTTCAGGAATTTTCAGCCATGAAGATTCTTGAAGACGAAACAAGCAGGACTCTAGACAAAGTTGAAGCAAGAATGGAGCCACAGAAGACTTTGTCGCTTTCGACGCGGCCCAAAGAAGCAAGCGTTGCAGACCTTTATGAAGTTCAAGTACCGCACGACCCACACATCCGAGTGGGCCGGCGAAGAGTCCCTTCCAGGATTCCGAATGCTGTTGGCGATCTCCCTCGACGCCATACAGTTCGGTACCAGTACCTCACTTTGAAAAGGAGGGGATGTCACGTAACACATCCCAACCCTATGTGTCCGTGGACAAGCTATACCACAACAGGGTTCAGTCAGTCCAGTCAGTTTAGATTAGCAGTGATCTGGCACTTTTGTGAGTCTATTCGTAGACTGTGCATGCCCAGTCACTTAGCATAGATGCATATCCTCTGGTTGCACACAGCATGATCATCAGAATTCCCATCAGAATCCATTAGAATCAGCTAGGGGAATTTTCCAGTGCAATTAGCCTATTTTCTTATTTATTGGGATTTTTACTTATTATTTTTAAGTGACTTTCCTACATAAGTAGGTAGGGCAATTTTGCTAAGTTAATATATAAGCAAACCCAAGTTAGCACTTTCTGGCAGAAGAGGCAGCAGGAGCACCTTGCTCAACAGGCAACTTCTCAGCAAGACAAACCCCCGCGACTACTCTGGCTTTTTCTCCACAGAAGACCTAGTGTTTTTGCATCAGATCAGCCTTGGCGATTTGTGCACAGCAGATCAGCCCTGGCGTCATCACGACACAGTAGATCAGCCTAGCGTTTTTGCATTTGCAGAACCCCGGCGACAGAAGGACCAATTTCAGCCCCTGGCGTTTTTGGATTTCAGCAGCAAATTAAGACCGGCATTATTCACCTAAAGTGTAGCAGATTCAGCCCGTTAGACCATCAGTTTTCAGCTCCAAGAAACCTCCTTTTTCAGCCAAGAAAACGCAGCCAAAACAGTCATTTTCAGCCACCGAAACAGTCCCGAAATTCAGCGATTAGAAGATCTCAGATTTCAGCCATCATCGTCGTCGTCGTCGTCATCGTCATCGTCGTCATCATCGTCATCGGCATAGACCAAGTTGCATAGTCCATTGCATACGCATTGTACACCTTTGTGCAATCAAAGAATAGACTACTCTTGCCGACGAGAGTGGGGCCTTCGGAGGAGGGTTTTACAACCTCTCGGGTGTCGTATCTCTTCTCTCTCCTTCTCTCAGTCTCATTCACTTGCACGCACAATCCACTCACTTTGTTCGTGACCAAAGCACTCTACAAGACGGAAAGCTCTCTCTTTCCCTAAAGAACTAAAAAGGAACCTTGAGCAATAAAGATCTTGAGAAAATACAACATTCATTCCGCTGCACCTAACACCAATACAACTGAATTTGCATTCTCAGATTGCCCATCTGTCTGCGGGTGGAAAGATGACGAGAACTGCAACCGTGTGCCAATGTTCTCCCAAATAGCCTTCCAAAACAAACTCGTGAATCGGGGATCTCTGTCAGAAACTATTGTCTCAGGCATGCCATGTAATTTGAATATCTTGGCAATGAACAGCCTCGCTAAATGATCCAGCTCGACTGTTTTCTTCATTGGAATGAAATGAGCTTGCTTGCTAAATTTGTCAATAACAGTTCAGATACCATCGTGCCCACTGTGTTTTCGGGAGATCAAAAATGAAATCCATAGCAATACTTTCCCAGGGGCGGGTGGGAATGGGTAAAGGCTGTAACAATCCTTGTGCTTTATGCCCGTCAAACTTGACCTTCTGGCATACCAAGCAACTTTGTTCAAAATCGTCCACGTCCTTGAGTCTCGTCCTTGATACTGTGACAAGATGTTAGCCCATCCCATCTGCTTTTCTGATAGCTGCTTTTGTGACAAGAAGTAGCGTAAACTCTGATGGTCAGTGAAGATCGTAAAATCGGCTCCGAGTAGGTAATGTCGCCACTGAGTAAGAGCATGGATAACCACCAAAAGCTCTTTCTCATATATCTGTGCTGTCAATTCCGGCATTGAAAACAATCGGCTCTCATAGGCAATGACATGGCCTTCTTGCATTGAGACAGCACTCAGACTACGACCACAAGCATCTGAATATACTTCGAATGACTTCGAATAGACTATGCTTGCAATCGGTGTTAGAGAAGGCTTTGCTCTTACCCGAGCTCGACTCTTCCCTGCGGGCGCGGCACCCCTTGGCGGCCTTGCGCTCACACCAAAGTTGCTTTTTCCCACCTCACGTCGATTGGCCGGCCGCTAAGTGCACGGTCCGCTCTCAATGAGTGAAAAGAGGAACAAGGGGAGGCCGGACAAGCCCTTCTTTCTTGGGTTACCTGTCACTCTTCAAAAACGCCCAGGTGGACTTGAGTTACGTGCGACCGCAACAAGCAAAACATTTCTTGTGGTTCTTTTCTTGAGTGATACAGAACACTGCCAAAGCTTTGATACCAATGTGAGGTGCAACGGAAGTGAATGTTGACTTTGCTCAAGACAAGTGCTCCGAACTGTGCTCAAGGGTTCCTTTTACTTACAGAAGGGAGAGCCTTCCGTTCCTTTAGTGAGAGAGTGCAATGATCACAAACAAAGTAATTGCTACTGTGAATGAAGGTGCTGAGAGAGAGAGAGAGAGAGAGAGAGAGAGAGAGAGAGAGAGAGAGAGAGAGAGAGTACGACACCAGACAGTTCTCAAACCCTCCTCTATGCTATTGATTGCACAAATCTGGTACAATGGTCTAAATGCAATGGACTTGCCGACGACGTCGACGACAATGAGGACAGGCTGAAATCTGAAAACGCTGACTTCTGCTGAATTCTGACAGTGTGTCGCAAGGACGGCGATGGTGACGACGCGACGACGATGCGCTGAAAACGCAGATGCTGAAATATGCGGACAGCGGGGTGAATCTGAAAAAACGTTGGCTGATCTGACGGTACAACAAGGATCTGCTGCGGGAAGGTGAGTTCTGTGAGGATAGGGGCTGATCTGCTGTGTCTAAGTGCTGAAAACTGAAAACGCTGATGCATTGGGGTTGATCTGTCGCCGGAAACTGCAAAACGCTAGGCTAGATCTGCAACTGCAAAAACACTAGATGAAATTTGCTGTGGATGAAAAGCGCTATGTTGTATCTGCTGCTGAAAACGCTAGGGGAGGAAGATCCCAAAAACGTTGACAGTTCTTGTTGGCTGGAAAATGCTAGGCCTCTTGCCGGTCTTGGTGAGAAGGTGCGCTGTAAGTCACTGAAACTTTTGCTGCCTCTTTTGCCAGAAAGTGCTAGCGCTAGGTTTCTTATATAGTCACTTAGCAAATTTGCCCTACCCTGTTTTCCAACAAAGTCACTTATTAAATAATAAGTGAAAAATGGATAAATAGGGAAAATTGGTTCTGTGCACTATAAAATGCTCCTGATGGGTACTGACTGTCATGCTAATGGTCATGCTGTGTGCAACCAGAGGATATGCAACTACTCTAAGTGCCTGGACATGCACGGCCTGTGCACATGCTCTCAAAGGTGCCATAACACTTCCTAAGCTGACCTGAACCCTAGACCTGAAGTAGCTTGTCCACATGCACATAGGGTTAGATGTGCACGTGAGTCGGAACTGACGAGGTTAAGGACTGAAAAGCAAAAACGTTCGGCTGAATCTGCAAACGCTAGACTGTCTGAAATCTGAAAACACCATGCTGATCTGCTGAAATATGGAAAAGCCAGGCTGATCTACTGAATCTGGAAACGCCAAGCTGATCTGCTAAATCTAGAAACGCGAGGCTGATCTGGGTCTTCTTCTTCTTCTTGAGAAAACGCTAGGGTTCTTGCTGAGGTGCTGTCTTACTGTTGGGTGCCTGCCTCCTCGTGTTCTTACTTCTTTTGCTTCTATTGAGTGACCACTGAGTTTCTTTTATATTTCTTTAGCAAATTGCCCTACTTACTTTTCTAACAAAAGTCACTTATTAATAAATAAGTGAAAATTGTGTATTTTGGCAAAAAGGGTTCTATGCTCTGGAAAATGCTCATGATGGGTATTGAATGTCGTGCTAATGATCATGCTGTGTGCAATCAGAGGATATGTAACTAATCTAAGTGCCTGGACATGCACAGCCTGCGCACAGGCTCACAAAGGTGCCAGAACACTTCCTAGGCTGACGTGAACCCTAGACCTGAGATAGCTTGTCCACATGCACATAGGGTTAGATGTGCACGTGACATCCCCTCCTTTTTAAAGTGAGGTATTGGTATCAAGCTGTATGGCGTCGAAGGAGTGCGCCAACAACTCCCTGATTCTTGCGAAGAACTCTTCGTCGGCCCACTCTAATGCGTGGGTCGTGCGATACTTGAAGTTCATGAAGGTCTGCAATGCTTGCTTCTTTGGGCTGTGTCGAGAGCAACACAAAATGATCTTTTGCGGCTTCAATGCTCCAACTTCGGCTATGGTCGTGGGTCTACCTTCTTCAAGAATCTTCGAGGAGGAAAATTACTGAAACCATGTCCAACACAAAACCATAAACATACCCATTCCATGTAGAGTAACTTGAAAAAATACTATACTTCCTAAATGACTGGGCATGCAATGCAGATGAACAAAGTGACGGAGTGCCAAACTGTTCACCAAACACAGCAAAAAGTGGGATCGAAACTTGACTTTTCGACCTAAACCTATCAACTGTGGCAAATCACAACGGAAATGTCACGTGACACATCCAACCCTATGTGTCTGTGGACAAGCTACAACATGACCAGGGTTCAGTTCCGTCAAGTCAAGTCTAGAACAGGAAGCGATCTGGCACTTTTGTGAGTCTGTTCGCAGACCGTGCATGTCCATACACTTAGTGTAGATGCATATCCTCTGGTTGCATACAGCATGATCATAAGCATTCCCATCAGAATCCATCAGAATCCTTCACGGGAATTTTCCAGTGTATTTGACCTATTTTCCCTATTTTTGACAATTTTTCACTTATTAATTTAAGTGACTTTTGTTGGAAAGTAGGTAGGGCAAATTGAGTAAGTTTGTATATAAGCAAACCTAGGCTAGCACTAATTGGTAGAAGAGGCAGCAGGAGCACAAGCTCAATAGGCAACTTCTCAATAGAACCCAAGAGGCCTAGCGTTTTTGCATCACTGCAGCAAGCTAGCGTTTTTTGGAACTCGGACCAGCTAGCGTTTTTGCATCTACAGCAAGGAACAAATCAGCCCTAGCGTTAGCAGTTTCCCACCGCAGAACCCCAACGTTTTTGCATCAGCACAAAGATCAGCCCTAGCGTTTTTGGATCTGCCAGACAAGCCAGTGTTTTTGTGGATCTTCGCGACGGAACCTCTTTAAGTACCAGCGTTTTCAGTTTTCAGCTGTCAGACATCGCAGATCAAGCCCTGAACCTCGCAGATCTCACCTTCCCGCTGCAGATCCTCACCGCACGGTCAGATCCCGCAAGGTTTACAGTTTCAGCTTGGAAAACGCAGATTTCAGCATCTGCGTTTTCAGCGCGTCGTCATTGCATCATCGTCATCGCCGTCGTCACTGACATAGAGTCAGAATTCAGCAGACAAAGATTTACAGATTTCAGCCCTTAGCATTCTCAGATTTCAGCCCGTCTCGTCGTCGTCGACATCCTGGGCAAGTCCAAGCATTGTAGAGATTTTGTGCAATCATAAGTAGACCGCTCTCGCCATAGAGAGTGGGGCCTTCGAAGGAGGGCTTGACAACGTCTCTAGTGTCGTATTCTCTTCTCTCTCTATCTCTCAGTCTCATACACTTGTACGCGCAGTGTCCATTCACTTTGTTTGTGTTCATTGCACTCTCTCATTAAGAACGGAAGGCTCTCCCTTCCATAAGAACAAAAGGAACCTTGAGCACAGGTCGGAGCACTCATCTTGAGCAAAGTTCAAACATTCATTCCGTTGCACCTTACTGGAAATGTTGATGCTTGATGGACAATCTTGCTCGTGCTCTTTTTGAGACCGTCTCATGCCAAGGAAGAAACATGTAAAAGCGATTGACAAAACAAACAATCGAGAAACAATGTGAATTCCTTAAATGCAAACTTTTTTTTTTTTCAAGAGTGATCCGCATACATCCGTGCTCATCCGTGAGTGAATCATGTGCATCGTACAATACGGCATGCCTGTGAAAAGGGAACACATAAAGACGATGACAAAAATACAAGAAACCATCACGAGTGAGAAACTCGAACAAAGCGTGCTGACTAATCATGCGAACACACACTACTTCGGAGTGGGTTCTTTGGACCTCGGCTCGAGAGCCAAGATCGGTCCTGCGTGACTGATCGTATTTGCAATGAGGTTAGCTTCACTAGCAAAATAATCATCATCCTTTCAAACAATCACATCACTATCATGCAAAAAATGTGTGTCGTGCCTCAGAGAAGAAAGGAATGAGAGAGTCTCCTTCTCTTGTTTCTTTTCAAGCTTCGCTTGTACATTAGAAATGAGAGGTAAAGAATGCATACCCTCCTCACCATGAATGATAATCGGAGAGTCACTTTTGGCATTTAAAGTGAGCGTATTGTCTGCCCAAGCAATGAGAGGGTTATGTTCACGAAACCATTGAATGCCCAAAATCATATCACATTCTTAGAGAGGAGACACAACAAATCTTCTACGGAAGGAAGCTTGCTGAATAGTGAATAACAAACACATCACGGCACTCGTGTAATGAGAGAGTTCATATCGGGAGCGAAGCTCGACACCTCGAGAGGAGTTGTCTGGCTAACGTCCAAGCGGGCTCTTTCTACAAGAGACTCAGTCACCCATCACATCATGCATACTACCAAAATCAAACAAGATCACCATGCTTTGACCATTCACATGACCATAACACTTCATGAGAGACTCATCAGCTAGATGATCATTAGAAACTTGGGACACACTAGTGTTCTCATTTATGGCATGAACAGAGGATGTGGGTTCTTTAGGTTCGTTGGATTCTTTCTTAGGACAATCTCTTTTTATATGACCTTTAGTGTGACTTTCAAAACATCTTCGATTGCGTGCATATTCAGCTCGTTCTTCAAGAGTTAACCAACCTCCTAAATTCCTTGAGCAGATTCGGGTTTTCTTGACTTTGAGCTTTTCCTTTTCCCTTAGTTTCATTGTGAGAGTTCTATGCTTGAGAAATAGAGGAAGATTTATTAGGAGAATGATTGTTGTTCCTACCATAGCTTCCATTAATTGGTTTAGGCTTCAAGCTTAGCGAAAGCTTTTACTCTGCTTGAAATTTTGGAACGTTTCCTTCCTTTCTGCCGTCCTACCCGCAATAGCATGTAATTTGTTGGAGAACTACCGGATACCAAATCCATTATTGACCTATTGGATGGTTAGCAAACCAGTTCATCTCATAGAACAATGTTCCAACTTGATCCGACTCTCATAAATACTCGAGAGTGATTGTCGGTTAGACACATGCATATCTTGGGCATAAAAGCAATATGGAGTTTATGAGTTCCTCAAAGATTTAACTTTGATTAAAGACCTGCCCTCTCACTTAAAGTTCTAGGGTCTTCTGTTCAAAATCTCAGGAGTCAGTTTGAATTCCCTTACTCCAAACTTTCTTCGGATAGCCACATATCCGTCGAGGAGGCCTAACAAAAATTTGATGTTTCTATGTTTAATGGTTCCCGTCCCATTGAGGTGTACACTTTCATCTTGTATTGCCTACTCCACCATCTGTTGCAAAGTATCTTGATGATGCGTCTACAAAATTCGGGCAAAAGTACTTCGTTGAATTTCTTCATCTTTCCTTCCTTAGAGAAGGGTCAAGAGTGGAGCTACCTTGGCAAGAGTGAACCACTACTTGCTTTGACTCGCTCGTGTTTCTATTGGGCACACCGATTCCAATCTTCTCGGATGCCTTCCTCAAAGCGTAGCGGAAAAAAATTTGTTGGAAAATTCAGCCTGGAATTGAATCCAAGTCTTGTTGTAAGTTCCTTGCAGAGCTTTGGTATACCACCAAGTACTTGCAATCCCTTACAGGTGTTTGGTCACATGCCTCACCTTCGACACTCCTCACAAATCGCCGTTTGCAAAGGCAACTTCAAACCGTCGAATGAAAGCGGTAGCTTTCGAGATATCTTCCCTTCCATCAAAAGTATCCCCGGAATGATGGGATTTCTTGGCTATGGTTCTGGATTGGTGTTCATGGATATTTTTTGGATTCTAAAGGATCTTTAAAATTCTGCTCCTTGGATTCTCTAGGTTCGTGAGCATCATGCTCTTGTCGCCTTCTTAGAGAATCCCAAGTCTTGTGTCGACTTCTTGCAGAGAGAAAAATTTTCCCAACTCTGCGAGCTTTTCCTGTAAGACTTAGGTTTCCGCCTGCTTACTTCTTCTCTCTTGGCTTGTCATGGCTTCTTCCCGTGTCTTCCCAGAGTCGTTCTCCTTTACAGAGAAAGAGAGGAGACCATGCTCTGATACCACTGTCACAAACGGCAACGCATAGCAATATAAAATATACTCGAATGAATAGAATTTATCACTTAATACTGAAGCCAGAGGATATATATAGAGAAATATATATATATATATATATATATATATATATATATATATATATATATATATATATATATATATATATATATATATATAGAGAGAGAGAGAGAGAGAGAGAGAGAGAGAGAGAGAGAGAGAGGATTGACTCAATACCGGGGACTAGAAGATGGGCTGGGTCCCCCCCCCCCGTAATAGTATCTTTATTACTGAGGAGAAGTCTATACAAGCACTTGAACCGAACGTATTACCACGTTCATTCTAGAATAAGACTTGATGGTTCCTAGAAGCCTCGGCTTCCTATTCCTAGGGCAAACCCCTATTCCAAGGAACTTCCGTTCCTTATTCCAAATCCTCGAGAACCAAGGTTCTCGCCTTTGGATCTCACCTTCGAGACTCAGGGCATGGCATCCCTGCAACTCTTTTCCGACTCTGTTTCTAGAGTCCTCTTCCTGCAGGATTTTGCTTTCCTGGACACGAAGTCCTTCCCTTGGGAATTTCAACTTCCGGATCACACCTCGAGAGTACCACTCTCGGATCCGTAGTTCTACTTCCCAAACTCGGGTACGAAACCCTTGGGTTGATCTCGCTCTAGTTCCTCAGAGAGCTTTCTCTTGTAGAGGCTCTTGCCTTCTTCTGCTCCTACTCCCTCACAAAGAGGAAGTACACCTGCAAACACACATAAACACGGGACAACAATTCGTATGGCGAATCCACAATTGATACCTCTCGCTCTCTGCGTGGGAAAAGAGACCTCTGTGCTTCGTAGTCTCGCTATCTCTTGCGTCTTCTGGCGGCAGGTTCTTCTCTTGCTGACGTTGGCAACTCCCTTCTCTGAGAGAGGGCGTGTGACGCTTTTACATCTCCCTGGCCACGACAAGAATAGCTAAGCGCTGGCTGCCCGCGTAGAGATTGCGTTCTTTTTTTTTTTTGGGTCTTCTGCTAGAAAGAGAGAGAGAGAGGTCATTGGTTGGTTTTTGGTGCTTTATTTTCCAGGTGGCTGCCCACTTATTAAGTGGCCGGCCGGTCACTTTAAAAAATGGTATGAATCTGCCCAAAAACTCAATAAAACCTTATAAGTTAAAAACTATGCTTTCACAACACTTCCCAGGTGTCCCTGGATGCAATCACATGCACAGTTGCAATGCAGACATAGACTTCCTCGCAGCAAAGCATCTGGTTTCCCGAAAAGCAATTGTATTTCCTCAAAGTTTCCTTTGAACCCATCTTCATTCGAGTGCTTGCTTTTCCTTGTGCACAATTGTAACCCAGTTCAGAATTTCCTCCTGACTATGGATATTCCCTTTCCGATGCACGCGTCACCCACCTTGTGACTCATAAGGAATACCCATCACGTAGTCCTTTCCTACCGAACTTACGATACAATCTCCTTCACGATGCGCTATGTCACCCATCCTATGACGCATCAGAGAGATGTCCGTTCCCGGATGGTGGAATACTTCTTCCTGATGCTCCCGGTCACCCATCCGATGTGACACATCAGAAGTACCCGTTCCTACCTGTTCCCGGTGGCCTTACAGATAGTCCCTTTCACAATGTTCCCGTCATTACTTTGAATGATGCACTAGAAATGTGTGTACTCGGATGTCTCCAGTGAGAAAAACCCTCTCACTTAAAATTCCAATAATTCATTTAAATTTAATCTTTTCTTGGTGTTCCAAGCGAGAAAACCCTCTCACTTATAAATCCAATAATTCATTTAGAATTATTTTCCTGTTAGATAAATCCAATTTAGCAACAGTTTGTTTCTTGGAACTTTAGCAAGAAACAGTGGACACCAAGAACAAGGAGTAGATACGGTCACTTAGTCATATTCATGTGTGTAATCACGTTGGGTACATACTTATAGACGAAGAAGTTAACATTTCGCAAGTTACCATAGAGTTCAGAAATTGGATACCGGTTTAATGCAAGTTAACACCTGGCATGGTGCATGCCCAAGGGAAAGTTGTTGGCTACTAAAAACAACATAGGATCCACCTCCTTTGATAAGAGCAATACATACCATTTTTGATACGCAATGGGAAATTTCGTTGTTCCTGTTTATCACGTAGTCCCCTTCATCTTGCTCCTCAACTTGCGGGTTTTTCTAGGGCATGGCTGTGTCTTCAATGATAGAGATAACTCCACAGAGATCAGCATATCCCTTTGACAATGTGCTTAACATTTTTTCCTATCTCAGGTTCAATTTCCTTGGCCTCCTGCAGCTCTTCCCCCGATGTCTTCCCCTTTTTTTTTTGTTGTGAAGAGAGAACATGCTTTGTTCTGATGTACTCGTTGAGAGACTATATTGCATCATCCCAATTCTCCTTGTGTCTTGGTATCATAGCCTGGGGCGTGGCTCCATGGGTTCCGTTTCCTTCAATCGTGTCACCGGAGTTTCCAGGCGATGTACCGTACTATTTAGTGCTACTCTTGTCTCTTTGTGGATTTCGTGTGCTAAAGCAAAAAAAACTTAACAAAGCCTAAGCATTGCTGTTAGGATCATGGAGAAAGCACGCTGTAAGGGCAACAGTAAGTTTTGCTTGGATCTAATCTTTGAAGTGGTGGTGCTTTGACATAGCATTGGAGTCATAGCATCTACGGTACGGGACGAGACGTTTTATACGCGGTGTACAATACGCGTACTAGACGTATTTTTGAGAATCTAAGATAAAATACATCCACTTTTTTGAGATATGATACTTTAATAAGGACAAATGAAGTGGTTCATGGACCTCTTCAATGACTCTTCAATACTTAACCATAGCATACATAAACAAGCACCATGAAGCTCTAAAACACAATTGATCAACTAGGAAAAGACATACGCTTTGAGCAAAAAAACGTTAGAATAGAAAACGTTATGAGACGTATTGTATGTTTCAATACGGGATGTCGTGTATTCTAAATAAAATACACGTATTTTAGTTGCTATGATTGGAGTTCCAATCTTGCTAAGTCTTGGAGTTTGTGGTGTAGTAGCGGCTTGTGATAGTACTTGTTCGGCAACTTTGAGAGAGGTTTGACGGGCTCGTGTTTGAGTTTCTATTACTCCTTGAATTTTATTGGAAGGGTACATACCATCAGGCGGGCAGGTACGATAAATACGGTATGAAAAAACATTAAAAAACATTGTACAGTTACCAGTACGAACAATACGTTAAGTACTGATTAGAGAGAGATGTACATGTCTACTCAGGCATGGTTGCATACATGTAAATATGCATGCATACACACACATACATGCACACGTATACATATATACATACATATGTCTACAACCTAATATACACACATGCATACACGCATGTATGTGCACTGATGAGTGTGTTTAAGTAACAACCAATATGTTGAGTACTAATACCAATACGTGTATTTATCGTACGGTATGGAGGAATGATAAATACGAGTTTGGAATGCAACCTTGATCACATCTGAGGAGTTAGTCAATATGGTGTTGGACCTAGGTACCTTCTCGAGGCTAGGGACCTGATTCAGAGAGGTGCTTATCTGATGGTGTTGTACCAGCTGCAATGGTTCTGAGTCTTTTCCATCCATCTTCTGCTTCCACTTATGGCACCTTCATATAGCGACACGTCCTTGAGGCAAAACAGACACACCATTTAGTGTAGACGCGCAACCATTTGCTAAAGGGTTCCAACGGTGTAACCTATGATGAAGAGTCGCACCCAGTCGAGGGCAAGTCCTTGGTTAGTGACTTTTCATGATAGATGTAAATAGTTTTTAGCAAAAATTTACCAAAATACCCTTTAAATCTGTGGAAATTCCCAAAATACCCCTCAAATCTTAAAAATTCCCAGTATGGCTCATATTTTACCGAAAGTTCCCAAAATGCCCTTCAATTTCTCCAATTCGTAATGGGAAGTTGGAACAGAAACGGGAAACAGAGACGTGAAAAACGGCCATTTCCTGTAACTATGGTCGAGACCATGTTTTGACCTAGTTTGACTTGCTTCCTCTCATGCTAGTTCATTTTGGTCTCTGCCTATACGTGCTACAACATCAGAAAAAAACAATTGTTATTATGGTACATAAGAAAATTGTTAGTACAATCTTAGATTCTCTTCAACGATTCGAAATCCCTCTTCAACACCAGTAAAAAGAAATTTGTTATTATGGTACCATTATGTCGACTGCACATAAGAAAATGCACTCCTCGGAGCCTACCTTGCTAGTGAGTGTCGAATTGGAGGCATGAAGACGAAGGTTTCTTTGTTGCTCAGTAGATTGCTGCAAGCACTTAACACTATTTTGCAACGTATTGATGTAGAGGCGGTAGACACAAAGGGTAGCATAAAAAAGTCATGGGATGGACTATCTTCAAAGCTCCATGGAGGGAAGCATGGCAGTATTTTAAGGCTGTCTTTTGTCAGAACTTCTTAGAAGCAATTTGTGTTTCTGAGGAGTAGCACATGTGTATGATCGAATTCAACATAAAATTACCTTGTGTGTGAATAGAAAACTCGGAAGGAGAAGCACTTGGTGGAGAAGTTGTGTAGCTTCATGCATGGGTACAAAAGTTTGAAGGTGACTCGAGTGCTTCTCCTTCAAGTGCTTCTTCTTTTGGCTCGAATGCTTTTGATACTCGCCCATTCGATGGTAATGCATGTATGGGGTATCCTAAAACATGCAATGGCAACTACTTGATCTGAGTAGCTGTTTTAAGAAAGTTGCATAATCTGTCTGACCAGTCCTTATGTGAGAGTGTAGGTAGTTCTAAATGGTGTCACATTTTTCAAAGCTGATGCATGCATGCAGGCTGGCTTGCACGCACGCGCACGCACACACATTTGGCATTTCTTGCATTCAAACATGATGTACACTGGCTGTTTTGCAGGTTTTTTGGTGGGGGCATGGGGGGTGAAGAAGAGGAAGAAGACAAGACTCCCAAAGGAGATGATGTTGTTGTGGAAATATTTGCAAGCTTGGAGGATATTTATTCTGGAAGTACAATGAAGGTGATCTCCTATATTGTGGCAATTTGGATTTGCAACTTCTGAGCTTTTCTCATAGCAAGCAAGCTTTCTCATTGATCAAACATTTGCAGATCTGGAGGGAGAAGAATGTGTTAAAGCCAGCCCCAGGTAAGCGTGATTGCAACTGTAAGAATGAGGTTTTCCACAAACAGATAGGGCCTGGCATGTTTCAACAGTTTACTCAACAGGTATCTTGAAAGTGTTATTTTGAGGTTAATTCCAATGCTTGTCATGTTAATGTTGCAAAAGCTAAATGATTTTGCCTTTTTTTAAGGTCTGTGACAAGTGTCCCAATGTGAAGTTTGAGCGGGAAGGCTACGATGTCACTCTGGATATAGAAAAGGGTACTCCAGATGGACACGTATGTTCAAAAAAGCGTCAAATGTAGAAATTGCATCTTGTAAATTTTTTGGTTTCTGACCATCTGAAGGTACATGCAGGAGGTAGTGTTTTATGAAGATGGGGAGCCTATTATAGATGGAGATCCAGGGGACTTGAAGGTACATAATTCCTTTTTCAAATTCAAGTACATAAAGTCGGATCTTGGCTTTGGCAAGTCGAATACGTGAAGGTGGTTGGGGTTTCGTACTTGTAGAGTGTCAATGCCGTGGAGTTTTGGTTTGCTTCTAATTATGTGCAATGTTTATTCAATATAAGTTTTGCAAGAGATAAAACATTTCCCGATAGCTAATCTTGGAACCTCTAGACCTCTAAAGTCTTTTGAAACCTTTCGAGTCCATTCAAAGCCATCTGCACTAAAAAAATGAAAATAGCAGGTGCTAAAGCAAGAGATGCTGAGGATGCAATAGCTACAGCTTGTAGTATATATAAGAGGCTAAAGATTGTGTATTAACCAGGAACCAGTGTGGTTGCCCATCCATTGTGATCATTCCTGCTCCAAGTGTGCAGGAATTTGTCCATCTCTTTTATTCTCAATCAGCAAACTGTCATTATATCTCTGAAATCTTGCTTCCTCAATCTATGGTATTCCTTCTTCTCAATCCCAGGACCCAGCTCGCGCTGGGTGTTAGTATGGTGGTGCAACCGTGGCTAGGAATAGAAAATTCCATGCAACTTTTATCAACACTTTATTTCATTGACTAATGGTTTCTTGCCCCAACTCTGAGAAGAGTAGTGGGTGTATCATGTTTCTTGTGAATGCTCTCAATGTTTTATCTACAATGATCAAAGAAATCTTTTGATGAAGATAACAGAGAAATTAGATCAAATCTGGAATTTATTTTTTCAGTTTAAGATCCTTTCTCGAAAGCATGACCGATTCAGAAGAGAAGGCAATAATCTCCATATCACCATTACAATTTCTCTGGTAAAACTTTGTGCTTCTTTGCTTGTTGATGGCTTGCCAGAATTTGGTGAAGGTTTTGAAAGAGGAATTTTACCTTCTTTTGTTTTTCTGTCTGTGCTTTCAGCTGGATGCATTGGTAGGATTTGAGAAGGACATCCCGCACTTGGACGGACACAAAGTCAGCATAGGCACACAGGTGAGTAACTTCTGTGGTTTTACGAGCTCTTAACGTGAGGTCCTTGGAAAATGCGGTTTGAATGCAGAAGGGTCAGTAGGTCAATCAGAAAAGTAGTGCCTGAGAAACATCTAAGAAGTTGTTTCGATTGTTTTTATTAAGAGGAAAGTTTTCTAGCTTGCTACCCTAATAGGACACACATTAATGCTGAAAAGGTGTGCATGTGCGCACGACTCGCATGCTCTCTCTTTCTCTCTCTCTCTCTCTCTCTCTCTCTCTCTCTCTCTCTCTCTCTCTCTCTCTCATCGATCGAGCTACCGAGCTAGGGAGATCCAGATGCCCACGACTGCGGAGGACTACACAACATCGACGGAGGCTGCATCAGAGGATTCGGATTACTTTGACTTGACATGCACGACGCCAGGTCAGACTATTGACCATGGAGGAGATTGATGATATCTGCTGGCGACCGATGATGGATCTCCTGTGATTTAGCTCTTTTTGAGGATACACCCACATTGTGTTGTATTACCCCTCATTCACTACTCTCACCCCCCTACTCATACCCTGCTTAGTTCACATCTAGCAGTTTAGGATCCTATAGTACCCTTTTTTTAAAATTTTGGTACTTTTTGGTAGTTAGATATTGTATCAGATTCATCCATTGTAACTTTTTGGTCTCATAGGTCATGTTGGCCTTTTGAAGACGTTAATACAACATTTCATTGCAGAGTTCTCAGAACTGTAGAAAGTGTGGAATAAACATGTATGCGTGATGTGGGTTCAGAATTGCAGAGATTGTCGACAAATATGGCATAAAAATGTATGCATAATGTGGAAATAACTATCTATGCATCTCTACCTGTGCTACTTGATGAATTGCCAACGTCCTTGATTGGCTCGGATTTCGAGGTGAGTACCTGTAGGACCAACTCTTGCATGCGTTGGTCTCTTTGCGCCTCACGCTCTAACTCCGTTACTCCATAGCCGTTCGCTTTTCTTCGGCCGCTATGAGTTGAGCTTCGCGCGCTTGCTCTCGCTCAAGCTCCATAGTTGCCCTTCGGTCTTTGACTGCCAAGCGCACTGGCTCACACTCACGCTCCATGGCTGCCCTTCTTTCTGCTAAGGCGGCACGTTGCACCTCTTGTTGTAGCATCATCTCCATCATCGACTTGACCAAAGCCTCCATAGAATTTGGTGCAATCCGTGGCATAGATGGGGATGGGGGAGGATCGGGAACAATCCTCTTGGTATAGAAACTTCTTTTCCTCCAACTCCACTCTCATCACCTTCACGCAAAGTATCCATTCCGCTTTGGGTGATGACCATACACTGAGATCTTGGGTACTTGGGTTCTAGGTTCTTGGAAGACTTGGGTTCTTAGCTTGCAATTGGTGTTTGAGAAGGCTTTTCTCTTACCCGAGCTCGACTCTTCCGTGCGGACGCACCCCTTGGCGGCCTTGCGCTCACACCAAAGTTGCTTTTTCCCACCCCACGTCGATTGGCCGGCCGCTAAGTGCACGGTCCGCTCTCAATGAGTGAAAAGAGGAACAAGGGGAGGTTGGACAAGCCCTTCTTTCTTGGGTTACCTGTCACTCTTCAAAAACACGTTTAGGAATCGGCACATCCAAGGGGACTTTGGTTACGTGCGACCGCAACAAGCAAACATTTTTCTGTGGTTCTTTCCTTGAGTGATACAGAACACTGCCAAAGAGCTCTGATACCAATGTAAGGTGCAACGCAAGTGAATGTTGATAGTGCTCAGGATGAGTGCTCGAACTTTACTCAAGGGGTTCTTTTTACTTACGGAAGGGAGAGCCTTCCGCTCTTCTCAGAGAGAGTGCAAGTGTAGTGACCACAAGCAAAGTGAATGCTACTGTGAAAGAGAGAGAGAGAGAGGAATACGACACAAGATGGGTTCTCAAACACCCCTCCAAGGGCCCCCTCTCTATGGCAAGAGAGGTCTATGCTTTAGATTGCACAAATTTGGTACAATGGTCTAGATGCAATAGACTTGCCGAGGATTCGACGACTATGATGACGATACGAGGACGGGCTGAAATTGCAAAAACGCTAATGCTGATCTGGCTGAAATCTGAATTTTGATATGAGGCTGATTCTGGGACTATGTCGGCGATGACGACGATGCGACGAAAACGTGGAGGGCTGATGGCTGAAAACTCTGCTGAAATTGAAAATGCTGGGCTGAAAACTGAGCGTGGGCTGATCTGGAATGTGTGGAGCGGATCTGCTACGGGACGGGGTGAATTCGTGAGGCTAAGGGACTGACCTGCTGCCGGCTATGGCTGAGAACCAAAACGCTGGCCTGATTGCTGTGCTTGAGGGCTGAATCCAAAAACGCTAGGCTGAATTTGCTGATGCTGATGGTTGAGGATCAAAACGCTAAGGGAAGGGCTCGTGGTGTGGGTATTGCTGAGAGAGAAGCTGCCTGCTTGGTGCGTTGCTTGGACACCTTCTTCTGTTGCCTCTTCTGCTTGTGAATGGCGCCCCCCTTCTCCTTATATAGTTGCCAGACACTGGGTCAAGCAGTTGCTTCCTAGCCCCCACGACCTTGAAAAAAGCTTTAATAAATTAATAAAAATGCCAAGTTTCACTGCTCAATTGGGTTTATGAAGTGGAAAATGCTCATGTTGGGTCCTACTGGGTTGTGCAATCAGAGGGCATGCAACTACTGTAAGGTGCAGCGGAATGAATGTTGAACTTTGCTCAAGATGAGTGCTCCGAATTGTGCTCAAGGTTTCCTTTTACTTACGGAAGGGAGAGCCTTCCGTTCCTTTAGTGAGAGAGTGCAATGGACACAAACAAAGTGAATGGACACTGTGAATGGAAGTGCATGAGACTGAGAGATAGAGAAGAGAATACGACACCAAAGACGTAAAACCCTCCTCCGAAGGCCCCACTCTCTATGGCGAGAGCGGTCTACTTATGATTGCACAAATCTTACAATGCTTGGACTTGCCGATGATGTCGACGACGACGAGACGGGCTGAAAACTGGAACTGAAATCTGCAAATCTTTATCTGCTGAATTCTGACTCTGTATCGGTGACGATGTCGATGACGACGATGCGTCGACGACGTGCTGAAAATGCAGATGCTGAAATATGCGTTTTTCGGGCTGAATCTGCAAATTGCGCAGGATTTGACCGTGCGGCGAGGAACTGTTGCGGGAAGGTGAGATCTGCGAGGTTCGGGACTTGATCTGCGGTGTCTAAGGGCTGAAAACTGAAAACGCTGGTGGTTCTTGATGTTCCGTCGCGGTGAATCTGCAAACCGCCGGGGTTGATCTGCAAACCAAAAACGCTAGGGCTGATTTGAAATCTTCTTGCAAAAGCTTTTGCTAGTTCTGTTGT
The DNA here is from genome assembly GCF_014529385.1 of Adiantum capillus-veneris. Lineage (NCBI taxonomy): Eukaryota > Viridiplantae > Streptophyta > Polypodiopsida > Polypodiales > Pteridaceae > Adiantum > Adiantum capillus-veneris. The sequence continues at coordinate 43,072,248 of NC_140933.1, read as the reverse complement.
TGTCGGATGTCTTGCAAATGCAAAACGCTAGGCTGATCTGTGGTTCTACTATCGCCGGGAATCTGCAAGTGCAAAAACGTTGGCTGATCTGGGTTCTTGATGCAAAACGCTAGCCTCGCTGCTCAAAAATGCTAGACCTTGCTGGGGGTTCCTACTGAGAAGGTGCCTGTTGAACCGAAGCTCCTACTGCCTCTTCTGCCAGAAAGTGCTAGCGCTAGGTTTGCTTATATACAAACTTAGCAAAATTGCCCTATCTACTTTCCAACAAAAGTCACTTAAAAATAATAAGTGAAAAATGTCAAAAATGCACTGTAAAAATGTTATTGATGGGATCTGATTGGAATCTGATGGTCATGCTGTGTGCAACCAGAGGATATACATCTAAATTAAGTGTCTGGACATGCATTGTCTGCGAAAAGACTCACAAAAGTACTAGATCACTTCCTATTCTAGATTGACTTGACTGAACTGAACCCTGATCATGCTGTAGCTTGTCCACCGATACACAGGGTTGGATGTGTCACTTGACAACTACTCTAAGCGCCTGGACATGCACGGCCTGTGCATAGGCTCACAAGGGTGCCGGAACACTTCCTAGGCTAACCTGAACCCTAGAACTGGGATAGCTTGTCCACATGCACATAGGGTTAGATCATAGATGTTCACGTGACAGTTAAGAAGGACACATACTTGCTATACATTTACATCAGAGACTGACCCTGTCTATATAGAGGAGATCTATGGTCATCTATGTATAGTAGCCAAGCCAGGACTCTTAGTGGAGGAGCTCATCCCTTTATTAATTGAGACATTGCATGATGCAGCAGCAGAGGCATACCCAAACACTCAGCCTGATCAGAGACGCCGTCTTGGGAGCATGCCTCAAAACAGTTGGTATGACGAGGAATGTAAAGAGACGAGAGCACAACTGTAGAGGGATCTTCTCCTAGGGGTCATTGATCACAGACAGGCTCGGATAGCCTTCCGACGCCTTGTGCGACGGAAGAAGCGAGCGTTCCTAGCTCGGATGGAGCGAGACTTATACCAGTTGTTCTTGAGCAGAGACTAAGGAGAGGCAAGATGTCTCTTTCATGAGTACTTCCCTCCCCCAGTGATTACTTTCCCTAATTTATGGGGTCAATATGCAACATCCTTATATACGGTCCCTGGACATACACCCTTTCTAGATCCTCTTGAGCCATGCCCATCTACAAGTATCTTCTTTACCACTGAGATGGTAAAGATGGCCATTAACAGGATGAGGACTAGGAGGGCATATGATCATGATGGTCTAGCAGTAAATCACTTTATACATGCTAAAGATATGCTGGTAGAGGTTCTTGCAGTTCTGTTCAATCGTGTCATTTGTGATGGTCTACGTGAGACTCGGAGATTGTCTACTATTGTGCTTATCTTCAAGGCAAGTGATCCTTCAGAGCCTAGCAACTACCGTACGATTATGATTGGACACACATTGGCACATTTGTATGCATCTATCCTTTAACAACAGATGAGCAGATGGGAAGAGAGTGAGGGTGTGTGGGCAGCGGGCCAAGCCGGTTTAAGGAGAGGCTTCTTCACTCTTGACCGTATTGTGACACTCAGAGTCATCATGGAAGAGGGTAGAGTACATGGAAGACGGATTTATTGTAGCTTTGTGGATTTCCAAAAAGCATTTGACATGGTGCCCAGAGCCAGATTGATGCGCAGACTACAGGAGATGGGAGTGCCCAAGGAGTTGATTTGGGGGATCATGGCTCTATACACATCAGTTTGTACGCACTTCAGAGGGGATATCTGATTTAATGCACTCCACTACTGGAGAGAAACAAGGTTGCCCACTGTCCCCTACTCTATTTGGTATGTATGTATATGGGGTTTCTGATTACATTGATAGAGAGGGTGACAGAGGTGCCCAACTGGCAGGGACATGGATTCCATTGTTGCTATATGTTGATGATATTGTGTTGATATCCGACTCACCGGAGGGCATCCAAGGCATCACCCTCCTTGGGGATAAGGTAAAATCAAACCGAGGGATCCCAAGCCTCGAGCAAATATTTCCGAGCAGGTAATAATCCGAGCCAACAGACAAAAAAAATAAGGATATGCGTTCTTGATCATCATTAAGAAAACCAACCCTTTCCTTGTCAATTTTGGATCAATTGATATCCAACCTAGCACTTAAATCCACAGCTCTAATCCTCTAAAGTCTCCTAAGCATATCTAGTCAACCATATAGATTAGCACAACTCTTATAAGGCAAAGCCAAGAGTTAAGATATGAATCTTATACTCTCAAACTTTGCAATTCAAAATATGGCGAATCTTATTTTAAATATTTTATTGTTTAGCAATTCTTTTACAATGCAAAGCCCAAACGACATAGTCGATAAGGGCATGGTAAACTGCAAGCCTTGGTAGGTTCTGACCACGATAGGTACAGAGGCTCAAAGCATCACAGGCAGCAACAAGTAGTGAGAGGGAGAGCGAGGCACAGAGAGGAGAGAAAAGGAGAATTGACCGGCAAGGGATTGGCATAATTTGAAAATTGTGTCTTTTTAGGCATAGTAACAAAAATCTGCCTTTTTAAGCATAGTAACACAACTATGCCGATGGACAGTTCTCTATTGTCAGAGATGGTTAGGTGATATAAGTGGGATCTAAGCCTCACTTGACCATCGCCTAAACTCTTAGAAACAAGGCCACCTACAATCTAAATACTATTCCAAGATACCTTAACACAAGCTTCCGACCATGGTAAGGTTCATAGACATCAACCTAATACCCCGTACGTACAATAGTTATAGCTTACAACATACAAAATGGCATATCTAGGGTTTTGCATGAGAATATTGAAGAAGGTCCACATAAATAATTTTTTGGGTTTCATTTTGTTTTGGAATTGTCTTGTCATAGAGAAGGCAATGCCATGAGGCACCAATAAACGTGGAGGAAAGACGACGAGGGGCTACGAGGTGCCAGGTAATGCTAAGAGTTGGGCGTAGGTGAGCTACGAGTGAGCATGCAGTTGAGCTGGCTACTGCGAGGGCAGATCACGTTCATACTTTTATTTTAATGTATGGGTTGCCATGTGCAACAAGATCACGTGGACGAGAGCCATCATTGAGCGTATCTTTTCAAAGCCATGCACGATCAAATCTTACATCTGTCCTTTTAGATAGAGAGAAATACAAATATGAAAGCTAGCAGTGGGAAGTAAGGCTGACATTGGGAGGAATCTTTGAAAGAATGAATAAAACACCGAAGGAGCCACAATGTGTGTCCCACAACAAAAAAAAGAAAATGGAAGGTTTATTAAAGAAGGAAAATGGAAGCTTTATTTGTTTGCAGATTCTCTCTCTCTCTCTCTCTCTCTCTCTCTCGTGTCTACCTTCTCTCTCCGTTTGTCTCTCTCGTGTATCCATGTTGGACCAATGAAAAGTCAGGTTCACAAACATGCAAAATTCTCTTTAAGGGAGATTCAAAGAGGAATTTTTTCAAAATAATCATTATTTTTGCAATTTTACTCTATTTTCTTAAATTTTCTAAGCGGATTTTCTCCTTTTGTCCCTCCCTTCAACTAATTTTTCAACTGGCTCAAGGCTAAGCTGAGGCACACTTTTCCTGCTATGTCCATAGGGTTCTCTCTCTCTCTCTCTCTCTCTCTCTCTCTCTCTCTCTCTCTCTCTCAACATGATGCTTACTTTACATTTGCCACCATATGTGACGAATAGCTGCCATAAGTGATTGTTCCATCTATGTCTACAGCATTATATGTAAAAACACCTATTGCACACAATTGGCATGCTTTACGCTTGTCGACCGGCATCCACGATCCCCTATTCGGAATGTCAACATTTTTGTACCCACTTCTATCACAATGCCCACAATCTCATGCTTGCATAAACCGAGTCCCATCATCAAGTGACCTGCCAATGCACAAGAGGGGCTCTAGAGATGCGCACTAGCCCCACCCTAACCGAACGCTTCCACTCATTTTGAATCTAATGCAAGTCGGTGTGGCAGATTCCACAATGTGTTACTTTGAAAGCTACATCATCTTGCCAGTAGCCCTGCGGACAAAGGATAAGGGAGAGAGCATGCAAGGTTTCCCATGCATGCATCCGTCGCAGAAGACGGAGCCATGTGCAAGCTGTGAACAATGTTCTCTCCGCTCTCTGTGTGCCTCCTCTCTCTCTCTCTCTCTCTCATCACTACGAGTGCAGTTGATGCAGCCCCACGACGCAAATTAGAATGGGAGCCTTGATGTGTAGGTTGCAGCTAGCCCTTGACGGCCTGTGACGAGTGTAGTCTCTGGCCCTTGACGACCTTCGCGCGACACAACCACGGGAGAAAGCTGCTCGAAGAGGAGCGCATTACTTGCTACTAGCGCGAGGGATGCGGGGAGGGTATCTCGAGGAGGGTGAGGGGTGGGCAAGCACAGCAGGCAGCGAGCAATCCTCCTCTCTCTGCCTCTCTCTTTCATTGTGTTCAGTTCTTTCAATTGAAGTAACCTTGTGTTTGCACCAAGTACTAGATCTGAGTTAAAATACTTGAACCCTTCCGTTGCACTTGACACCATCCTCCAAAGACTGAATAGATCCTTTAGCCTCTACCAAGGAAGTGGGAGCCAACGCGAGCCTTGTGATAAAAAAGGACTCTAATAAGAATGCCCTCATGACGATGTATGTAAGAGGCTTGGACACCCAAGCGAGAAATCAATAGCAACACACAAACAATGCACCAACTAAACGTGAATAGGGGAATCCACTTTTGAAAGTTGAAAATTCGCAACTTGCCGAGAAGAGATGACAGCAGACGGGTCCCAACCACCCTCAAGAGCCCCCTTACTTTGTTGCCAGAGAAAGTACTTGCTTTAGATTACTTGCACAAATGTTGATACAATGGGTAAAATGCTGAAAACTGATTGCTATGCCGATGCTGATGCAAAATCGCTAGGGCTGATCTGATGCTGTAGGCCGAAAGCGTTGATATGGGTACTTGGCGTGGGACTGGGTAGTATTGAACTTTTGATGCTCCAAATGGTGACCAATGGGTTGCTTATATAGATTCTTTAGCCATTTGCCCTACCTTATTATAAATGTCATGTCAAAGTCACTTATTAATAAATGACTTAAGTGACTGCTCATATGTCTACATGCTCAAGTGACTAAACTGTGCAAGTGAGGGTATGCAACTATGACCTGCCTGATCATGCACGTCTTCTAGAGGCTCACAAAGTGCCAAGCTAGATCCTAAGCTAACTAAGACTAATGCTAACCTGTAGCAGTAGCTTGTCCACGTGGCTCAGGTGTGCTGCGATGTAAAGACCGAACTACCGAGTTACTAGGTAGCCTTACTACTGTCGCAGAATATCACTCGTAATGCTTACTCTCCCTTGCAAGTAAAAGCTACCATTTAGTTTTGTCATGAAAACATTACGGGTGAAGATGGAAGGTAAGGGTGCTTGAAGGTATTTCCAATGGTTCCAACAAAAGTGGATGCACGCTACATTCAAATGCAGATGAGGGCTAGGGATCGTTTCTCCAACTCCTTCCATATCCGCATACGAGGCAAATAGATCTTGGTACTTAGATTTTGAGTACCAAGATCTGGATCTTCGTGTATCCAATGCCGATCTTTGTTCAAAGACATAGTGATGACGGGAGCGTGCCTGATGCGCAATGGACTAAGAGTGGGATTGGCTAGTAAGTCTGTGACAGGGATGTGAAAAAAAAATGAGAGTTGTTCTTTGGGTTCTTGGTTCTTGATTCTTCCCTCCAGTTCGCGAAGCCGATGCACGTCCAGAGCTCTGATTCTAATGTCAGGTGCAACGGAAGGTTTTAAGGATTTTAACTTAGATGTAGTACTTCACACAAACACAAGGTTACTCTACTTCAATTGAAAGAACTGAACTTGATGAAAGAGAGAGGCAGAGAGAGAGGAGAGATGACACCAGATGCCGGGTCCCAACAACCCTCAAGGGCCCCCTTGCTTTGTTGCCAAAGCCTTAAGTGACTATATTGTGCAAGTGAGGGCTCTACTAGTGTCACGTGACACATCCAACCCTATGTGTCCGTGGACAAGCTACACCATGATCAGGGTTCAGTGAGTCCAGTCAAGTCTAGATTAGAAGTGATCTGGCACTTTTGTGAGTCTATTCGTAGACCGTGCATGCCTAGTCACTTAGCATAGATGCATATCCTCTGGTTGCACACAGCATGATCATCAATATTCCCTTCAGAATCCATCAGATTCAATCAGGGGAATTTTGCAGTGCATTTAGCCTATTTTCCCTATTTTTGACATTTTTCACTTATTATTTTTAAGTGACTTTCCAACAAAAGTAGGTAGAGCAATTTTGCTAAGTTAATATATAAGCAAACCCAAGTTAGCACTTTCTGGCAGAAGAGGCAGCAGGAGCACATGCTCAACAGGCACCTTCTCAGCAGGACCCCAAGGACTTCTAGCGTTTTTGCTCCACAGCAACTTGGCTAGCGTTTTTGGACAAGACTCCACAGATCAGCCAGCGTTTTGCATTTGTAGAATCCCAGCGACATAAGACAAATTTCAGCCCCTAGCGTTTTTGCATCTGTAGCCAACCCTAGCGTTTTGCAGATTCTTCGCGACGGAAACTCAAGAACACATGAGCCCCCCTTATCGCAGCAGATGCAGCAGCGTTTTCAGCCTTGAAGATGGTAGCAGATTCAGTCCGAGTTGGTTGTAGAAGACCTCCATTTTCAGCCATAAAAACGCAGCCAAAACAGTCATTTTTAGCCACCCAAAACAGCCCAAAGATTTGCAGATTTTCAGCAGTTAGAAGACCACATATTTCAGCTCTAAAGTCGTCGTCGTCATCTCCGTCGTTGTCATTGGCATAGTCTAAGGTTGCATCAGTCCATTGCATTGTCATTGTACCACTTTGTGCAATCATAAGTAGACCTCGCCGACGAGAGTGGGGCCCTCGGAGGAGGGTTTTACAACGTCTCTGGTGTCGTATCTCTCTTCTCTCTCTATCTCTTAGTCTCATACACTTACACGCACAGTGTCCATTCACCGATCATAGCACTTTCCATAAAGAACGGAAGGCTCTCCTTTCCATAAGAACTAAAAGGAACCTTGAGCACTTTCGGAGCACTCATCTTGAGCAAAGCGCAAACAATCATTCCGTTGCACCTAACAACTAGGTTACTGCAAAAGGATTTCACATTGTCGTTGTCATCAGAGCCTTGGAGTTCCCTCCCCAACTTTGGTCTTCAAGACATAGTCACAAGGGACGCGTCAGGGGATGGGGCTCAAATGGATTTTTAGTGTAAAAAAGAGGGCGGGACGGCAATTGGGACGGGAAGCCCAAAAATGGGCGTCCCTTGTGACTATGCTTCAAGAGCCACCTTCAGCTATCGTGGCTCATAGCTCCTTGTCTGCTGTAGTGCAGCGCTTTGTTCCTCAACCTGTGTCAACCTCCTGCCGTCTCTTTGGTGATGTCAGATGTCTCTTATCTATCATCCTTGTCGTTGAGTGCTCTCTCCCTTGTGTTTGTTCATTGGTTAGATCATACTAGTTGGTGGGCATATTCCCGATGTCCGAAGTTCCTTGTCCTTTTCACGGCTGGTGGCCTTTGGTGGTTGTGGTTTTTGATTTACAGCTGCAGAGTGCGCATATCTTTCAGATCCTCTCTCCACCTAGCTTGCTAGGGCACTTTCTACTCTATTTAGGAGAGGTTTTTTACCTTGGCTTTCAGTTTCTACAATTTCCCCTTGTGGCTAGTTGTATCTAGTTTTTACAGTTTCGGTTTATTGCCTTTGGGCCTGCCTTTAAGCAGTGATGTACTTGCCCTCAGAATTGGCACCGTCCGGAGGACTTTTCAAGTAATAGAAATCAGCCTTATTTCTCTCTCTTGCGCGCGCGCGCACACACACACACACACACACACACACACACACACACAGAGAGAGAGAGAGAGAGAGAGAGAGAGAGAGAGAGAGAGAGAGAGAGAGAGAGAGAGAGAGAGGAGAGAGAGAGAGGATGAAATGATATATTAACGTCTTCAAAGGCCAAAATGACCTACAAGACGAAGCTGTTACAACATAGTGAATCTGATACCATGTCCGGAATAAAAAAGAACTGAAACAAAAAATACAACTACTCCAAGCTGGGACTGTGTGGATGTGCCAGCTAATACAAAAGGTGCCCAGTACAATGTGTAGAGCAATGAGAGAAGAGGTGCGAATGGGGTGGGGGGTGAGGTATGGTAGAGATCCATCCTCATCTGCACTCTGGACATCGAGAAAGTATGGCTTGAATCCTCTGCTGTAGTCTCCGTCGATATTGTGTAGCTCCTCTCCTCAATTGCGGTCGTCTAGATCTCCCTAGCTCCATTGCTCGGTCTATGAGAATGCAGAGAGAGAGAGAGAGAGAGAGAGAGAGAGAGAGAGAGAGAGAGAGAGAGAGAGAGAGTTTGAGTTTGAACTGGAATTGCAGGGTGTGACAAAGCCCAAGTCTGTCAAAAGATTTCGAGGGGAAGGAATGCCTGCGTTTGAGAGTATAAAGAAGGGTGACTTAATAGTTACCTTCGAAGTAGCTTTTCCGGAGTCACTGTCAGACAGCCAAAAATCTGCTATCACTGCAGTGTTCAAGAGTTGAGTATGCACAAAAATGCATGGATAAAGAAAGAGAAACCTAGCTGTTGAACATGGACGGAGCCAACAGTTTTGAGAAATAGGACATTGAGATTGAGTACTGTGGCTGTGTTGGAGGCAATCCTAAAGATAGTTTTGTTGTTCAAATTCCACCAAAACTGGTAATCTTTACTCTGGATTATCAGAAGCAGTTTTGAAAGCTTCTCTCTTTGTCCATTTATAGCACCATGTTTTCATCATGACCCAGGCACATTGACCATTGCATAAATAACACATCCTTGGATGGTTTCATTGCCTTAAGGAGGCAATGCTTAGTGGATGAGATTCCATCCGCGGAGTTACTTATGTATTCTCCCTACCGAGATGCACGACGTGAGGGACTTTGTGATGGGCTAGCCCCTTCAGCTATATGCAAACATTAAATTGTGTTCTAAAATTTGGCTTTCTATTCCACCTTTGATTTTATAGCAGTATTTTCTGTGTGTATTGTATTTAGCAACATTTTTTGGAGAACTATGTGCACATCAAGATGCCTCCTAGTTTTGGTGGTATAGAGGTTAATGGAGAAGGTCTAAAAATTGGCAATCTTCCTACCTTTGATTAGGGCAACAATTTGGTCTCTCTCAATCAACCCCCCCCCCCCCCCCCCCCCCCCCCCCCCCCCCCCCCCCCTCTCTTTCCCCCTTTTCTAGTATTACAGTCTCTTGACTATTCATCATGTTTTTTGTCATCATGGGCTACAATGCTTTTTCATGTAGTGTTGGTAATTGCTATTCCCTGGAGAGCATTCCATTTGGGCTTATTGAATCAACCTCGGTGCTTCAAAGAGCTCTGTATCTCTACCTTTCCAATTTATCCACCTCTTTACCTGTAAACTGGAGTCCTCGAGAAAGTTGTTATACTGATGACATTTGTGCCAGACAAGCTTTTCTTCGTACAATCGGGTCACTTTCTTTGGAATAGTCTTTATTTGTTTCCTTTCCATAGGTTTTTTGCAAGCCTTTGTTGTTGATGTTTTGATGAAGGCCCTTGTTGGATGTTTGGTCCTCGAACATCTTGGTGTGATTAAACCACTTTTCCTAGAACATGTACTCATTAAAATGAGACTTGTTTTTTTAAGCTCAAGAACTTAGTATTTGTTGAGATTGCACTTTATATGGCCCTCGTTGTTTTGACTCATTTAGCACCGTAGAATAGAGGGAGCGTTCTCGGGAATAGATTTTTTGAAAGGATGAGAAAGAGATGAACAGTTTAAGTGAGTAAAAGTTTTTGCCCTTTATGGAACATGTTTTACTGGCTTGAAAGTTGGAGGTGTAGCTCTTAATTTGCATGAGAGGTGCCTACCACTGACATGATACCCAGGTGCTAGAATACAAATAGATTTCATGGCTCTAGGCACAATCATACCTGAAGACATTTCTTTTTTCTAACATAATTATCGTTTTCACACAATCAAATCTATAATGGAAGATATTCTCCCAAGAATACATTACAAGTCATGCGAGGACGGATAAAACTCCTCCTCTACACAATGAGCTCGTGGCCAACATTGTTGTGGTGCGTGCTCTACTGATGGACCCATTAATTAGCTTATGACTGTGAAGTGGCTTTGCTTGTAGTGTGGTGTTGTGAGTGCATCATGAGACCTAATTATCCTTGCTGAAGATTGCAATGAATCTAAGACAATGGTATACGTAAAGAGAAGTGGAGCCATTATGTCATGATGCTAAGACTAGATACAACATGCACATCGAATTCTAATTGTAAGCATCATCATCCTCATTTCCTACCAAATGCAATAGAGAATGCCTAATAGTTTAAGAACATTCTTATGGCAAGAATTTCCTAATAGTTTGAGAACATTCTTATGGCAAGAATTTCCTACCAAATGCAATAGTTTAAGAACATTCTTATGGCAAGAATTTCCTACCAAATGCAATAGAGAATGCCTTCATAGATATTGTCTTTTTGTTAGTAGAGATTTTTTTTGAAAAAAGGACCTCGTAAGGAAGAGAAATGATTAATTTGCTAATTTGCCTCCAAAAATAGGCATTTTCACAACATTCGGGTATATCTTTTGCCTTTACCGATTCGTTTCATCCATCGTCGCTTTCCTTGGAACTACAAATTTGTTCCTCACCTATGCTTCGTGCAGGGTATTTTAAAATATTTGTTCTTTTATTCAATGTCCACATCCCATTTAACACACTTTGAACCCACATTTGTATTTATGGTAATCTCTAATCACTTTCGAATCATTCCACTCCACTCTCTTTTTCTTCAACACACTTCTATATCCTTGCACAAGGTATGTTTCTAGGTAGTCTCTACATGCACATGAGAAAATATCTTCTATTTGGACCCTACAAAGTGTGCTTCTTGACATGCCAACAAGCATTGTAAGTATGCAAGTTTCATTTTAATGAGATAAAATCTAACATAAGAGATTCTAGACACTCTAAATGAGCCCTGTTTTGTTGTTCTAATGTTTTCTTTGACATGGTATAAAGGGTAGCCAATTTTCCACTTCATAGAATTCTTCTGGCTATTAAAAAAAAAAGGAATTGTCATCCATCTTTTGTGGAGATTTGTGCAAAGATTTAAAAGCAAAAAAAAAAAAAAAGCGAGCGAATTTTGCTTCGGCAACATGCTGGAATGGTAGAGATCCATCCTCATCTGCACTCTGGACATCGAGAAAGTATGGCTTGAATCCTCTGTTGTAGTCTTAGTCGATATTGTGTAGCTCCTCTCCTCAATTGCGGTCGTCTAGATCTCCCTAGCTCCATTGCTCGGTCTATGAGAATGCAGAGAGAGAGAGAGAGAGAGAGAGAGAGAGAGAGAGAGAGAGAGAGAGAGAGAGAGAGAGAGAGTTTGAGTTTGAACTGGAATTGCAGGGTGTGACAAAGCCCAAGTCTGTCAAAAGATTTCGAGGGGAAGGAATGCCTGCGTTTGAGAGTATAAAGAAGGGTGACTTAATAGTTACCTTCGAAGTAGCTTTTCCGGAGTCACTGTCAGACAGCCAAAAATCTGCTATCACTGCAGTGTTCAAGAGTTGAGTATGCACAAAAATGCATGGATAAAGAAAGAGAAACCTAGCTGTTGAACATGGACGGAGCCAACAGTTTTGAGAAATAGGACATTGAGATTGAGTACTGTGGCTGTGTTGGAGGCAATCCTAAAGATAGTTTTGCTTTTCAAATTCCACCAAAACTGGTAATCTTTACTCTGGATTGATCAGAAAGCATTTTTGAAAGCTTTGTCCATTTATTAGCAACATTGTTTTCATCATGACCCAGGCACATTGACCATTGCATTACTATCACATCCTTGGATGGTTTCATTGCCTTAAGGTGAGGCAATGCTTATGTGGATGAGATTCCATCCGCGGAGTTACTTATGTATTCTCCCTACCGAGATGCACGACGTGAGGGACTTTGTGATGGGGCTAGCCCTTCAGCTATATGGCAAACATTAAATTGTGTTCTAAACTTGGCTTTCTATTCCACCTTTGATTTTATAGCAGTATTTTTCTGTGGTTATTGTAGTTTAGCAACATTTTGGAGAACTATGTGCACATCAAGATGCTCCTAGTTTTGGTGGTATAGAGGTTATGGTTGAGAAGGTCTAAAAATTTGCAATCTTCCTACCTTTGATTAGGGCAACAATTTGGTCTCTCTCAATCAACCCCCCCCCCCCCCCCCCCCCCCCCCCCCCCCCCCCCCCCCCCCTCTCTTCCCCCTTTTCTAGTATTACAGTCTCTTGACTATTCATCATGTTTTTTGTCATCATGGGCTACAATGCTTTTTCATGTAGTGTTGGTAATTGCTATTCCCTGGAGAGCATTCCATTTGGGCTTATTGAATCAACCTCGGTGCTTCAAGGAGCTCAGTATCTCTACCTTTCCAATTTCTCCACCTCTTTACCTGTAAACTGGAGTCCTCGAGAAAGTTGCTATATTGATGACATTTGTGCCAGACAAGCTTTTCTTCGTACAATCGGGTCACTTTCTTTGGAATAGTCTTTATTTGTTTCCTTTCCATAGGTTTTTTGCAAGCCTTTGTTGTTGATGTTTTGATGAAGGCCCTTGTTGGATGTTTGGTCCTCGAACATCTTGGTGTGATTAAACCACTTTTCCTAGAACATGTACTCATTAAAATGAGACTTGTTTTTTTAAGCTCAAGAACTTAGTATTTGTTGAGATTGCACTTTATATGGCCCTCCTTGTTTTGACTCATTTAGCACCGTAGAATAGAGGGAGCGTTCTCCGGGAATAGATTTTTTGAAAGGATGAGAAAGAGATGAACAGTTAAGTGAGTAAAAGTTTTTGCCCTTTATGGAACACGTTTTACTGGCTTGAAAGTTGGAGGTGTAGCTCTTAATTTGCATGAGAGGTGCCTACCACTGACATGATACCCAGGTGCTAGAATACAAATAGATTTCATGGCTCTAGGCACAATCATACCTGAAGACATTTCTTTTTTCTAACATAATTATCGTTTTCACACAATCAAATCTATAATGGAAGATATTCTCCCAAGAATACATTACAAGTCATGCGAGGACGGATAAAACTCCTCCTCTACACAATGAGCTCGTGGCCAACATTGTTGTGGTGCGTGCTCTACTGATGGACCCATTAATTAGCTTATGACTCTGAAGTGGCTTTGCTTGTAGTGTGGTGTTGTGAGTGCATCATGAGACCTAATTATCCTTGCTGAAGATTGCAATGAATCTAAGACAATGGTATACGTCAAGAGAAGTGGAGCCATTATGTCATGATGCTAAGACTAGATACAACATGCGCATCGAATTCTAATTGTAAGCATCATCATCCTCATTTCCTACCAAATGCAATAGAGAATGCCTAATAGTTTAAGAACATTCTTATGGCAAGAATTTCCTAATAGTTTAAGAACATTCTTATGGCAAGAATTTCCTACCAAATGCAATAGTTTAAGAACATTCTTATGGCAAGAATTTCCTACCAAATGCAATAGTTTAAGAACATTCTTATGGCAAGAATTTCCTACCAAATGCAATAGAGAATGCCTTCATAGATATTGTCTTTTTGTTAGTAGAGATTTTTTTTGAAAAAAGGACCTCGTAAGGAAGAGAAATGATTAATTTGCTAATTTGCCTCCAAAAATAGGCATTTTCACAACATTCGGGTATATCTTTTGCCTTTACCGATTCGTTTCATCCATCGTCGCTTTCCTTGGAACTACAAATTTGTTCCTCACCTATGCTTCGTGCAGAATATTTTAAAATATTTGTTCTTTTATTCAATGTCCACATCCCATTTAACAAACTTTGAACCCACATTTGTATTTATGGTAATCTCTAATCACTTTCGAATCATTCCACTCCACTCTCTTTTTCTTCAACACACTTCTATATCCTTGCACAAGGTATGTTTCTAGGTAGTCTCTACATGCACATGAGAAAATATCTTCTATTTGGACCCTACAAAGTGTGCTTCTTGACATGCCAACAAGCATTGTAAGTATGCAAGTTTCATTTTAATGAGATAAAATCTAACATAAGAGATTCTAGACACTCTAAATGAGCCCTGTTTTGTTGTTCTAATGTTTTCTTTGACATGGTATAAAGGGTAGCCAATTTTCCACTTCATAGAATTCTTCTGGCTATTAAAAAAAAAAGGAATTGTCATCCATCTTTTGTGGAGATTTGTGCAAAGATTTAAAAGCAAAAATAAATAAATTACCGAGCGAATTTTGCTTCGGCAACATGCTGGAATGGTAGAGATCCATCCTCATCTGCACTCTGGACATCGAGAAAGTATGGCTTGAATCCTCTGCTGTAGTCTCCGTCGATATTGTGTAGCTCCTCTCCTCAATTGCGGTCGTCTAGATCTCCCTAGCTCCATTGCTCGGTCTATGAGAATGCAGAGAGAGAGAGAGAGAGAGAGAGAGAGAGAGAGAGAGAGAGAGAGAGAGAGAGAGAGAGAGAGAGAGAGAGTTTGAGTTTGAACTGGAATTGCAGGGTGTGACAAAGCCCAAGTCTGTCAAAAGATTTCGAGGGGAAGGAATGCCTGCGTTTGAGAGTATAAAGAAGGGTGACTTAATAGTTACCTTCGAAGTAGCTTTTCCGGAGTCACTGTCAGACAGCCAAAAATCTGCTATCACTGCAGTGTTCAAGAGTTGAGTATGCACAAAAATGCATGGATAAAGAAAGAGAAACCTAGCTGTTGAACATGGACGGAGCCAACAGTTTTGAGAAATAGGACATTGAGATTGAGTACTGTGGCTGTGTTGGAGGCAATCCTAAAGATAGTTTTGTTGTTCAAATTCCACCAAAACTGGTAATCTTTACTCTGGATTGATCAGAAAGCAGTTTTGAAAGCTTCAGGTCTACTCTTTGTCCATTTATTAGCAGCATTGTTTTCATCATGACCCAGGCACATTGACCATTGCATTACTATCACATCCTTGGATGGTTTCATTGCCTTAAGGTGAGGCAATGCTTATGTGGATGAGATTCCATCCGCGGAGTTACTTATGTATTCTCCCTACCGAGATGCACGACGTGAGGGACTTTGTGATGGGGCTAGCCCTTCAGCTATATGGCAAACATTAAATTGTGTTCTAAACTTGGCTTTCTATTCCACCTTTGATTTTATAGCAGTATTTTTCTGTGGTTATTGTAGTTTAGCAACATTTTGGAGAACTATGTGCACATCAAGATGCTCCTAGTTTTGGTGGTATAGAGGTTATGGTTGAGAAGGTCTAAAAATTGGCAATCTTCCTACCTTTGATTAGGGCAACAATTTGGTCTCTCTCAATCAACCACCCCCCCCCCCCCCCCCCCCTCTTCCCCCTTTTCTAGTATTACAGTCTCTTGACTATTCATCATGTTTTTTGTCATCATGGGCTACAATGCTTTTTCATGTAGTGTTGGTAATTGCTATTCCCTGGAGAGCATTCCATTTGGGCTTATTGAATCAACCTCGGTGCTTCAAAGAGCTCAGTATCTCTACCTTTCCAATTTCTCCACCTCTTTACCTGTAAACTGGAGTCCTCGAGAAAGTTGCTATACTTATGACATTTGTGCCAGACAAGCTTTTCTTCGTACAATCGGGTCACTTTCTTTGGAATAGTCTTTATTTGTTTCCTTTCCATAGGTTTTTTGCAAGCCTTTGTTGTTGATGTTTTGATGAAGGCCCTTGTTGGATGTTTGGTCCTCGAACATCTTGGTGTGATTAAACCACTTTTCCTAGAACATGTACTCATTAAAATGAGACTTGTTTTTTTAAGCTCAAGAACTTAGTATTTGTTGAGATTGCACTTTATATGGCCCTCCTTGTTTTGACTCATTTAGCACCGTAGAATAGAGGGAGTGTTCTTCGGGAATAGATTTTTTGAAAGGATGAGAAAGAGATGAACAGTTAAGTGAGTAAAAGTTTTTGCCCTTTATGGAACACGTTTTACTGGCTTGAAAGTTGGAGGTGTAGCTCTTAATTTGCATGAGAGGTGCCTACCACTGACATGATACCCAGGTGCTAGAATACAAATAGATTTCATGGCTCTAGGCACAATCATACCTGAAGACATTTCTTTTTTCGAACATAATTATCGTTTTCACACAATCAAATCTATAATGGAAGATATTCTCCCAAGAATACATTACAAGTCATGCGAGAACGGATAAAACTCCTCCTCTACACAATGAGCTCGTGGCCAACATTGTTGTGGTGCGTGCTCTACTGATGGACCCATTAATTAGCTTCTGACTGTGAAGTGGCTTTGCTTGTAGTGTGGTGTTGTGAGTGCATCATGAGACCTAATTATCCTTGCTGAAGATTGCAATGAATCTAAGACAGTGGTATACGTCAAGAGAAGTGGAGCCATTATGTCATGATGCTAAGACTAGATACAACATGCGCATCGAATTCTAATTGTAAGCATCATCATCCTCATTTCCTACCAAATGCAATAGAGAATGCCTAATAGTTTAAGAACATTCTTATGGCAAGAATTTCCTAATAGTTTAAGAACATTCTTATGGCAAGAATTTCCTACCAAATGCAATAGTTTAAGAACATTCTTATGGCAAGAATTTCCTACCAAATGCAATAGTTTAAGAACATTCTTATGGCAAGAATTTCCTACCAAATGCAATAGAGAATGCCTTCATAGATATTGTCTTTTTGTTAGTAGAGATTTTTTTTGAAAAAAGGACCTCGTAAGGAAGAGAAATGATTAATTTGCTAATTTGCCTCCAAAAATAGGCATTTTCACAACATTCGGGTATATCTTTTGCCTTTACCGATTCGTTTCATCCATCGTCGCTTTCCTTGGAACTACAAATTTGTTCCTCACCTATGCTTCGTGCAGAGTATTTTACAATATTTGTTCTTTTATTCAATGTCCACATCCCATTTAACACACTTTGAACCCACATTTGTATTTATGGTAATCTCTAATCACTTTCGAATCATTCCACTCCACTCCCTTTTTCTTCAACACACTTCTATATCCTTGCACAAGGTATGTTTCTAGGTAGTCTCTACATGCACATGAGAAAATATCTTCTATTTGGACCCTACAAAGTGTGCTTCTTGACATGCCAACAAGCATTGTAAGTATGCAAGTTTCATTTTAATGAGATAAAATCTAACAGAAGAGATTCTAGACACTCTAAATGAGCCCTGTTTTGTTGTTCTAATGTTTTCTTTGACATGGTATAAAGGGTAGCCAATTTTCCACTTCATAGAATTCTTCTGGCTATTAAAAAAAAAAGGAATTGTCATCCATCTTTTGTGGAGATTTGTGCAAAGATTTAAAAGCAAAAATAAATAAATTAGCGAGCGAATTTTGCTTCGGCAACATGCTGGAATGGTAGAGATCCATCCTCATCTGCACTCTGGACATCGAGAAAGTATGGCTTGAATCCTCTGCTGTAGTCTCCGTCGATATTGTGTAGCTCCTCTCCTCAATTGCGGTCGTCTAGATCTCCCTAGCTCCATTGCTCGGTCTATGAGAATGCAGAGAGAGAGAGAGAGAGAGAGAGAGAGAGAGAGAGAGAGAGAGAGAGAGAGAGAGAGAGAGAGAGAGAGAGAGAGAGAGAGAGTTTGAGTTTGAACTGGAATTGCAGGGTGTGACAAAGCCCAAGTCTGTCAAAAGATTTGGAGGGGAAGGAATGCCTGCGTTTGAGAGTATAAAGAAGGGTGACTTAATAGTTACCTTCGAAGTAGCTTTTCCGGAGTCACTGTCAGACAGCCAAAAATCTGCTATCACTGCAGTGTTCAAGAGTTGAGTATGCACAAAAATGCATGGATAAAGAAAGAGAAACCTAGCTGTTGAACATGGACGGAGCCAACAGTTTTGAGAAATAGGACATTGAGATTGAGTACTGTGGCTGTGTTGGAGGCAATCCTAAAGATAGTTTTGTTGTTCAAATTCCACCAAAACTGGTAATCTTTACTCTGGATTGATCAGAAAGCAGTTTTGAAAGCTTCAGGTCTACTCTTTGTCCATTTATTAGCAGCATTGTTTTCATCATGACCCAGGCACATTGACCATTGCATTACTATCACATCCTTGGATGGTTTCATTGCCTTAAGTTGAGGCAATGCTTATGTGGATGAGATTCCATCCGCGGAGTTACTTATGTATTCTCCCTACCGAGATGCACGACGTGAGGGACTTTGTGATGGGGCTAGCCCTTCAGCTATATGGCAAACATTAAATTGTGTTCTAAACTTGGCTTTCTATTCCACCTTTGATTTTATAGCAGTATTTTTCTGTGGTTATTGTAGTTTAGCAACATTTTGGAGAACTATGTGCACATCAAGATGCTCCTAGTTTTGGTGGTATAGAGGTTATGGTTGAGAAGGTCTAAAAATTGGCAATCTTCCTACCTTTGATTAGGGCAACAATTTGGTCTCTCTCAATCAACCACCCCCCCCCCTCTCTTCCCCCTTTTCTAGTATTACAGTCTCTTGACTATTCATCATGTTTTTTGTCATCATGGGCTACAATGCTTTTTCATGTAGTGTTGGTAATTGCTATTCCCTGGAGAGCATTCCATTTGGGCTTATTGAATCAACCTCGGTGCTTCAAAGAGCTCAGTATCTCTACCTTTCCAATTTCTCCACCTCTTTACCTGTAAATTGGAGTCCTCGAGAAAGTTGCTATATTGATGACATTTGTGCCAGACAAGCTTTTCTTCGTACAATCGGGTCACTTTCTTTGGAATAGTCTTTATTTGTTTCCTTTCCATAGGTTTTTTGCAAGCCTTTGTTGTTGATGTTTTGATGAAGGCCCTTGTTGGATGTTTGGTCCTCGAACATCTTGGTGTGATTAAACCACTTTTCCTAGAACATGTACTCATTAAAACGAGACTTGTTTTTTTAAGCTCAAGAACTTAGTATTTGTTGAGATTGCACTTTATATGGCCCTCCTTGTTTTGACTCATTTAGCACCGTAGAATAGAGGGAGCGTTCTCCGGGAATAGATTTTTTGAAAGGATGAGAAAGAGATGAACAGTTAAGCGAGTAAAAGTTTTTGCCCTTTATGGAACACGTTTTACTGGCTTGAAAGTTGGAGGTGTAGCTCTTAATTTGCATGAGAGGTGCCTACCACTGACATGATACCCAGGTGCTAGAATACAAATAGATTTCATGGCTCTAGGCACAATCATACCTGAAGACATTTCTTTTTTCTAACATAATTATCGTTTTCACACAATCAAATCTATAATGGAAGATATTCTCCCAAGAATACATTACAAGTCATGCGAGGACGGATAAAACTCCTCCTCTACACAATGAGCTCGTGGCCAACATTGTTGTGGTGCGTGCTCTACTGATGGACCCATTAATTAGCTTCTGACTGTGAAGTGGCTTTGCTTGTAGTGTGGTGTTGTGAGTGCATCATGAGACCTAATTATCCTTGCTGAAGATTGCAATGAATCTAAGACAATGGTATACGTCAAGAGAAGTGGAGCCATTATGTCATGATGCTAAGACTAGATACAACATGCGCATCGAATTCTAATTGTAAGCATCATCATCCTCATTTCCTACCAAATGCAATAGAGAATGCCTAATAGTTTAAGAACATTCTTATGGCAAGAATTTCCTAATAGTTTAAGAACATTCTTATGGCAAGAATTTCCTACCAAATGCAATAGTTTAAGAACATTCTTATGGCAAGAATTTCCTACCAAATGCAATAGAGAATGCCTTCATAGATATTGTCTTTTTGTTAGTAGAGATTTTTTTTGAAAAAAGGACCTCGTAAGGAAGAGAAATGATTAATTTGCTAATTTGCCTCCAAAAATAGGTATTTCACAACATTCGGGTATATCTTTTGCCTTTACCGATTCGTTTCATCCATCGTCGCTTTCCTTGGAACTACAAATTTGTTCCTCACCTATGCTTCGTGCAGAGTATTTTAAAATATTTGTTCTTTTATTCAATGTCCACATCCCATTTAACACACTTTGAACCCACATTTGTATTCATGGTAATCTCTAATCACTTTCGAATCATTCCACTCCACTCCCTTTTTCTTCAACACACTTCTATATCCTTGCACAAGGTATGTTTCTAGGTAGTCTCTACATGCACATGAGAAAATATCTTCTATTTGGACCCTACAAAGTGTGCTTCTTGACATGCCAACAAGCATTGTAAGTATGCAAGTTTCATTTTAATGAGATAAAATCTAACAGAAGAGATTCTAGACACTCTAAATGAGCCCTGTTTTGTTGTTCTAATGTTTTCTTTGACATGGTATAAAGGGTAGCCAATTTTCCACTTCATAGAATTCTTCTGGCTATTAAAAAAAAAAGGAATTGTCATCCATCTTTTGTGGAGATTTGTGCAAAGATTTAAAAGCAAAAATAAATAAATTAGCGAGCGAATTTTGCTTCGGCAACATGCTGGAATGGTAGAGATCCATCCTCATCTGCACTCTGGACATCGAGAAAGTATGGCTTGAATCCTCTGCTGTAGTCTCCGTCGATATTGTGTAGCTCCTCTCCTCAATTGCGGTCGTCTAGATCTCCCTAGCTCCATTGCTCGGTCTATGAGAATGCAGAGAGAGAGAGAGAGAGAGAGAGAGAGAGAGAGAGAGAGAGAGAGAGAGAGTTTGAGTTTGAACTGGAATTGCAGGGTGTGACAAAGCCCAAGTCTGTCAAAAGATTTCGAGGGGAAGGAATGCCTGCGTTTGAGAGTATAAAGAAGGGTGACTTAATAGTTACCTTCGAAGTAGCTTTTCCGGAGTCACTGTCAGACAGCCAAAAATTTGCTATCACTGCAGTGTTCAAGAGTTGAGTATGCACAAAAATGCATGGATAAAGAAAGAGAAACCTAGCTGTTGAACATGGACGGAGCCAACAGTTTTGAGAAATAGGACATTGAGATTGAGTACTGTGGCTGTGTTGGAGGCAATCCTAAAGATAGTTTTGTTGTTCAAATTCCACCAAAATTGGTAATCTTTACTCTGGATTGATCAGAAAGCAGTTTTGAAAGCTTCCGGTCTACTCTTTGTCCATTTATTAGCAGCATTGTTTTCATCATGACCCAGGCACATTGACCATTGCATTACTATCACATCCTTGGATGGTTTCATTGCCTTAAGTTGAGGCAATGCTTATGTGGATGAGATTCCATCCGCCGAGTTACTTATGTATTCTCCCTACCGAGATGCACGACGTGAGGGACTTTGTGATGGGGCTAGCCCTTCAGCTATATGGCAAACATTAAATTGTGTTCTAAACTTGGCTTTCTATTCCACCTTTGATTTTATAGCAGTATTTTTCTGTGGTTATTGTAGTTTAGCAACATTTTGGAGAACTATGTGCACATCAAGATGCTCCTAGTTTTGGTGGTATAGAGGTTATGGTTGAGAAGGTCTAAAAATTGGCAATCTTCCTACCTTTGATTAGGGCAACAATTTGGTCTCTCTCAATCAACCACCCCCCCCCCTCTCTTCCCCCTTTTCTAGTATTACAGTCTCTTGACTATTCATCATGTTTTTTGTCATCATGGGCTACAATGCTTTTTCATGTAGTGTTGGTAATTGCTATTCCCTGGAGAGCATTCCATTTGGGCTTATTGAATCAACCTCGGTGCTTCAAAGAGCTCAGTATCTCTACCTTTCCAATTTCTCCACCTCTTTACCTGTAAATTGGAGTCCTCGAGAAAGTTGCTATATTGATGACATTTGTGCCAGACAAGCTTTTCTTCGTACAATCGGGTCACTTTCTTTGGAATAGTCTTTATTTGTTTCCTTTCCATAGGTTTTTTGCAAGCCTTTGTTGTTGATGTTTTGATGAAGGCCCTTGTTGGATGTTTGGTCCTCGAACATCTTGGTGTGATTAAACCACTTTTCCTAGAACATGTACTCATTAAAACGAGACTTGTTTTTTTAAGCTCAAGAACTTAGTATTTGTTGAGATTGCACTTTATATGGCCCTCCTTGTTTTGACTCATTTAGCACCGTAGAATAGAGGGAGCGTTCTCCGGGAATAGATTTTTTGAAAGGATGAGAAAGAGATGAACAGTTAAGTGAGTAAAAGTTTTTGCCCTTTATGGAACACGTTTTACTGGCTTGAAAGTTGGAGGTGTAGCTCTTAATTTGCATGAGAGGTGCCTACCACTGACATGATACCCAGGTGCTAGAATACAAATAGATTTCATGGCTCTAGGCACAATCATACCTGAAGACATTTCTTTTTTCTAACATAATTATCGTTTTCACACAATCAAATCTATAATGGAAGATATTCTCCCAAGAATACATTACAAGTCATGCGAGGACGGATAAAACTCCTCCTCTACACAATGAGCTCGTGGCCAACATTGTTGTGGTGCGTGCTCTACTGATGGACCCATTAATTAGCTTCTGACTGTGAAGTGGCTTTGCTTGTAGTGTGGTGTTGTGAGTGCATCATGAGACCTAATTATCCTTGCTGAAGATTGCAATGAATCTAAGACAATGGTATACGTCAAGAGAAGTGGAGCCATTATGTCATGATGCTAAGACTAGATACAACATGCGCATCGAATTCTAATTGTAAGCATCATCATCCTCATTTCCTACCAAATGCAATAGAGAATGCCTAATAGTTTAAGAACATTCTTATGGCAAGAATTTCCTAATAGTTTAAGAACATTCTTATGGCAAGAATTTCCTACCAAATGCAATAGTTTAAGAACATTCTTATGGCAAGAATTTCCTACCAAATGCAATAGAGAATGCCTTCATAGATATTGTCTTTTTGTTAGTAGAGATTTTTTTTGAAAAAAGGACCTCGTAAGGAAGAGAAATGATTAATTTGCTAATTTGCCTCCAAAAATAGGTATTTCACAACATTCGGGTATATCTTTTGCCTTTACCGATTCGTTTCATCCATCGTCGCTTTCCTTGGAACTACAAATTTGTTCCTCACCTATGCTTCGTGCAGAGTATTTTAAAATATTTGTTCTTTTATTCAATGTCCACATCCCATTTAACACACTTTGAACCCACATTTGTATTTATGGTAATCTCTAATCACTTTCGAATCATTCCACTCCACTCTCTTTTTCTTCAACACACTTCTATATCCTTGCACAAGGTATGTTTCTAGGTAGTCTCTACATGCACATGAGAAAATATCTTCTATTTGGACCCTACAAAGTGTGCTTCTTGACATGCCAACAAGCATTGTAAGTATGCAAGTTTCATTTTAATGAGATAAAATCTAACAGAAGAGATTCTAGACACTCTAAATGAGCCCTGTTTTGTTGTTCTAATGTTTTCTTTGACATGGTATAAAGGGTAGCCAATTTTCCACTTCATAGAATTCTTCTGGCTATTAAAAAAAAAAGGAATTGTCATCCATCTTTTGTGGAGATTTGTGCAAAGATTTAAAAGCAAAAATAAAAAAATTAGCGAGCGAATTTTGCTTCGGCAACATGCTGGAATGGTAGAGATCCATCCTCATTTGCACTCGGACATCGAGAAAGTATGGCTTGAATCCTCTGCTGTAGTCTCCGTCGATATTGTGTAGCTCCTCTCCTCAATTGCGGTCGTCTAGATCTCCCTAGCTCCATTGCTCGGTCTATGAGAATGCAGAGAGAGAGAGAGAGAGAGAGAGAGAGAGAGAGAGAGAGAGAGAGAGAGAGAGAGAGAGAGAGAGAGAGAGAGAGTTTGAGTTTGAACTGGAATTGCAGGGTGTGACAAAGCCCAAGTCTGTCAAAAGATTTCGAGGGGAAGGAATGCCTGCGTTTGAGAATATAAAGAAGGGTGACTTAATAGTTACCTTCGAAGTAGCTTTTCCGGAGTCACTGTCAGACAACCAAAAATCTGCTATCACTGCAGTGTTCAAGAGTTGAGTATGCACAAAAATGCATGGATAAAGAAAGAGAAACCTAGCTGTTGAACATGGACGGAGCCAACAGTTTTGAGAAATAGGACATTGAGATTGAGTACTGTGGCTGTGTTGGAGGCAATCCTAAAGATAGTTTTGCTGTTCAAATTCCACCAAAACTGGTAATCTTTACTCTGGATTGATCAGAAAGCAGTTTTGAAAGCTTCAGGTCTACTCTTTGTCCATTTATTAGCAGCATTGTTTTCATCATGACCCAGGCACATTGACCATTGCATTACTATCACATCCTTGGATGGTTTCATTGCCTTAAGGTGATGCAATGCTTATGTGGATGAGATTCCATCCGCGGAGTTACTTATGTATTCTCCCTACCGAGATGCACGACGTGAGGGACTTTGTGATGGGGCTAGCCCTTCAGCTATATGGCAAACATTAAATTGTGTTCTAAACTTGGCTTTCTATTCCACCTTTGATTTTATAGCAGTATTTTTCTGTGGTTATTGTAGTTTAGCAACATTTTGGAGAACTATGTGCACATCAAGATGCTCCTAGTTTTGGTGGTATAGAGGTTATGGTTGAGAAGGTCTAAAAATTGGCAATCTTCCTACCTTTGATTAGGGCAACAATTTGGTCTCTCTCAATCAACCACCCCCCCCCCTCTCTTCCCCCTTTTCTAGTATTACAGTCTCTTGACTATTCATCATGTTTTTTGTCATCATGGGCTACAATGCTTTTTCATGTAGTGTTGGTAATTGCTATTCCCTGGAGAGCATTCCATTTGGGCTTATTGAATCAACCTCGGTGCTTCAAAGAGCTCAGTATCTCTACCTTTCCAATTTCTCCACCTCTTTACCTGTAAACTGGAGTCCTCGAGAAAGTTGCTATATTGATGACATTTGTGCCAGACAAGCTTTTCTTCGTACAATCGGGTCACTTTCTTTGGAATAGTCTTTATTTGTTTCCTTTCCATAGGTTTTTTGCAAGCCTTTGTTGTTGATGTTTTGATGAAGGCCCTTGTTGGATGTTTGGTCCTCGAACATCTTGGTGTGATTAAACCACTTTTCCTAGAACATGTACTCATTAAAACGAGACTTGTTTTTTTAAGCTCAAGAACTTAGTATTTGTTGAGATTGCACTTTATATGGCCCTCGTTGTTTTGACTCATTTAGCACCGTAGAATAGAGGGAGTGTTCTCCGGGAATAGATTTTTTGAAAGGATGAGAAAGAGATGAACAGTTAAGCGAGTAAAAGTTTTTGCCCTTTATGGAACACGTTTTACTGGCTTGAAAGTTGGAGGTGTAGCTCTTAATTTTCATGAGAGGTGCCTACCACTGACATGATACCCAGGTGCTAGAATACAAATAGATTTCATGGCTCTAGGCACAATCATACCTGAAGACATTTCTTTTTTCTAACATAATTATCGTTTTCACACAATCAAATCTATAATGGAAGATATTCTCCCAAGAATACATTACAAGTCATGCGAGAACGGATAAAACTCCTCCTCTACACAATGAGCTCGTGGCCAACATTGTTGTGTTGCGTGGTCTACTGATGGACCCATTAATTAGCTTCTGACTGTGAAGTGGCTTTGCTTGTAGTGTGGTGTTGTGAGTGCATCATGAGACCTAATTATCCTTGCTGAAGATTGCAATGAATCTAAGACAATGGTATACGTCAAGAGAAGTGGAGCCATTATGTCATGATGCTAAGACTAGATACAACATGCGCATCGAATTCTAATTGTAAGCATCATCATCCTCATTTCCTACCAAATGCAATAGAGAATGCCTAATAGTTTAAGAACATTCTTATGGCAAGAATTTCCTAATAGTTTAAGAACATTCTTATGGCAAGAATTTCCTACCAAATGCAATAGTTTAAGAACATTCTTATGGCAAGAATTTCCTACCAAATGCAATAGAGAATGCCTTCATAGATATTGTCTTTTTGTTAGTAGAGATTTTTTTTGAAAAAAGGACCTCGTAAGGAAGAGAAATGATTAATTTGCTAATTTGCCTCCAAAAATATGCATTTTCACAAGATTCGGGTATATCTTTTGCCTTCACCGATTCGTTTCATCCATCGTCGCTTTCCTTGGAACTACAAATTTGTTCCTCACCTATGCTTCGTGCAGAGTATTTTAAAATATTTGTTCTTTTATTCAATGTCCACATCCCATTTAACACACTTTGAACCCACATTTGTATTTATGTTAATCTCTAATCACTTTCGAATCATTCCACTCCACTCTCTTTTTCTTCAACATACTTCTATATCCTTGCACAAGGTATGTTTCTAGGTAGTTTCTACATGCACATGAGAAAATATCTTCTATTTGGACCCTACAAAGTGTGCTTCTTGACATGCCAACAAGCATTGTAAGTATGCAAGTTTCATTTTAATGAGATAAAATCTAACAGAAGAGATTCTAGACACTCTAAATGAGCCCTGTTTTGTTGTTCTAATGTTTTCTTTGACATGGTATAAAGGGTAGCCAATTTTCCACTTCATAGAATTCTTCTGGCTATTAAAAAAAAAAGGAATTGTCATCCATCTTTTGTGGAGATTTGTGCAAAGATTTAAAAGCAAAAAAAAAAAAAAAGCAAGCGAATTTTGCTTCGGCAACATGCTGGAAGGAGAAACACAAAGCTATGTGTGTGTTGGTGGGGGGGGGGGGGGGGGGTGTTGGATTTAAGAAGATTAGTGAGGGGTTTGATAATGGAACGGGATAAGTTGAGATGGCGGATAAGAGCTGAGAAAGGAATCTTGATGATGGTTGGAGAGGGTTTGGTTTAAGACAAACTTTGGAGAAGAGAGGGTCTCAGATTGTAAGAAAGGTAAAGGTAGAGAAAGCAAGCTTCCAAAAGAGGAGAGGGATATCCCTTTGCTCTTAGCGTAGCAAAGAAAAGGTTACGAATGGAGATAAAACCTGAAAGAGAGCTTTCTCTAATAATGTACCTCCTACGCTCTGAGAGAATAAATGCGATCTTTTGGTGTGTAGGGTGCCGAGATTGCCAAGGGATGTGGTTGTAGGAATTAAGGTTTTTTTTGGTAATAATGAGTATCTAGGAAACCATAAGTGACAAAAGAGGGTCCCTTGAAAAAATGAATATCTAAAATAAAAGCTTTTTGCGAAGAGATTGAAAGCGAGATTTTGATATGTTCTTGGAGAGGGTGTCCATACTTTTGGAGGAGCTCGTTTAGGCTAGAGAGAGGACCATCCCAAATTCCAAAGGCTCTTTTGTTGCCGGGAGGGTGATTGGTGACAATAGAGGAAAGGAGGGAGTGTACAAAGGGTAAGGGGGGTGTGGAGATTTTAGAGTAGGTGAAGGGGTCCATGAGGTGATGTAAGAGTTAGAGAGGATAACCGGACCTAAATTCTTATTTGTCGGTTTAATAATGATGCTACGATCATTTTTTAAGGATGAGATAGAATTCATTAAAGAGATTTACAGTGAAAAGGAGGAAGAGAGGAGAGAAGAGTTTTAAGGAGAGAAGAGATAAGCCCAAAGGTTTGGCTAAGAGTTGTGGAGGGAGAGGGAGGATTCCAAAGAGGATTTGGGATAGAAAATGAAGAGGGAGGATGGGAGGGTTCATTTTCAAATAAACATTTAAGTTGTAAACCCCTTTCTAAATTAGAGTATGCTTGAAGAAAAGAGGAGAGGGGGGAGGCGGGAATAGAATTAAGACCAAGGCCTACAAGCCTTTGTTCAGAGGGGGAGAGAGAACAAGTAGAGAGGTTATGGTAAGAGAGGTTAGTAACCTTGTGCTCAAGGGAAAACGTGGTAATTTTGCTAAGAGACAAAATCTTAAAGAGGTGGGGGTTAGTGAGGGGGAGCCAAAATTTACAATGCATCCTACCCAAGTCGGGGAGTGGGAAAGAAAAGGACATAAACAAGGAGAAGGGGTCCAAATAAGAGGAAGGGGAGGGGCTTGCGAGAAGAGCAAATGGACCCAAGTGGTAGGGTGCTTCTTCCCTACTTCACTCTCCTCCATTGCAAGTTTTTTGAAGTTCTCGGCAAGCTATGCTTAGGGTGTAGAGACTTGGATTGTGCTGTGAGAGAGGTGAGGGGATAATTGGTGGTTTTGAATAGAGAGGGTAAGGGAGCAATGTTGGATGAGGAGGAAGATGGGAAGGAATTCTTTGGAGTGTTTAAAATGGGAGGATTGTAAGAGGGGGAAGTAGAGCAAGGGTGGGCCAATGGGGGCGAGGGTTTAGGATTTCTAGAAGGTTGATGGGTAAAGTTTTCATGGGAGGTTTTATTCAAAGGGGAGGGCTTCTTGAAGGTTTGTCGAGTGCTATTTCCATGCGAGTTATTGTAGGGGGTCGACCGGTGGGAGTTGTTAGTGGGATTCTTTCAGGGGGGTGAAAGAAGCTTTCTCATTTGGGTGGTGACTTCATGAAGCACCAACTCTCCCACTGTTTCTTCCTTAGGTAGAGACTCTACTTCTTCCAAGATGGAGGATTGGGTTTTCTTCCTAGCATTGTGTGCCGCTGTGCTTAAGGAGGAGGCCAAATGGGCTTGGAGAATCTCATTTGAAGATGTGCA
Organism: Adiantum capillus-veneris; assembly: GCF_014529385.1. Lineage (NCBI taxonomy): Eukaryota > Viridiplantae > Streptophyta > Polypodiopsida > Polypodiales > Pteridaceae > Adiantum > Adiantum capillus-veneris. Next base: position 43,043,706 of record NC_140933.1, on the reverse strand, counting down.
TACAAATTGTTGAGGGAGGTTTGTTTCCAAAGAAAGACTTGATTCGCTCAAGTCCTGGGTTGCACTCTTGGGAAAGAGCTGGGTGCAAGGTTTTTGGTGAGGTCCGCAAGCCTCTCTTCCACAAGATCGCGGTACTCATCAAAGTTTTTTTTGAGGTTATTGACAAGTAACTCTTGGGCTTGGATGTAAGTTTTAGTGCAATGTAATTGGAATTAGATATTGAGAACGTTAAGTTTGGCGCCTAAGAGTGCTTGGGCTTGAGAGTCTTCTATGGTAAGACGGGGAGACTTTATACAAAGTCTATGCGGTGCTTTTTCAAAGGAATAAAGGTTTTGCAAATGAGAAAGGTGTGATTTGGCTTTGCTAAGCTTGTGGTTGAGTGCTTTAAACTCCACCAAGGAGAGGGAAACAATTTTTATTAAATTCCAAGCGCTTTTCAATTGCTGGTAGAATGGGAGAAAGAGGAGAGGGAGCTACCGCAAGGGAGGATGAGCTTGCAGGGAGAGAGCCAAAAGAGGAGGGGAAGGCAAGGGGAGGACTTGTGAGGAGGCCTCCTTGAATGTTGTTGGAGAAGATGCCACCAAGATTGGTTTGAGGAGAGCTAGTAAGGCCGAGGTGATGAGAGAAGGAGGGAGAGTTGATCAAGATCCTCAAGAGGTAGGTTGGTGGTGAGGCCGAGGATTTCTTCCGAGCTAAAAAGGGTCTTTTTAGAGGAGGTGGGAAATGTTGTCGCTGGAGAGGGTAAGTTGATGAGTTTTGCCGCCGAGGTAAAGCCAGGAAACGTATGATTACCAACGGAAGGGGTAATGGGTTTCAAAGCAATTACAATGGCCAGGGAAGCGGATGAGGGTGTTGGAAGATTTGGGGGGTGGACTGCCACATTGGAGAAAGGGGACGCCATAATGTAAGGAGTCGAAACGGAAGCCGTGGGAGTGCTCTTTAATGTCATTGGGGTGGGTAAGATTCCACGGTTAATGACGAAGAGGGGGGAGGAGTTGCCATAAGGAAAAGGGTTAGGCGTAGTGAGAGCACCTCTTTAACTTGCAAAGGGAAATAGCTGCACCAGAGAGACCTTTGGAAAGTTAACACAAACCTTGCTTGTTCTGCCAAGTTGGAGAAGTACCGATATTTCAACACTGTAGCGTTGTAGTACTGCAGAAACGCAACATAGGAGTCTGCGAGCTTGAAGAGCAGCGTAGGAGTCCGCGCCGAGAAACACCTTGTTGGGGAGTCCACAGCTTTTCCAAGGCCAAGAGCCGAGCTTTAGAATGCAAGGCGTCGGAGGTGGTGATAGGTTGGCGAGAGACCCCTTGATGGGGTCGCGGCAGCTTTTCCAAGGCTGCGAGCAGACAGCTATGAGAGAAGGGCACTTCTTGTCCAAAATAGTGCGCAAACGACAGGAGGTCTCCTCGTTTCATACCGTTGCCAACACTTGACTTGGGTCGCCGCCCGAACTGAGCAGCAATCCGTGTAATGCCTTGCTGGGAGCAGACAACTGAATTGAGCAGCAACTATACTTGGGGTCGCCACCAGGACTACGAAACAAATGCTAAATGCCGCATTGGGATTGCCACAAGGACTGCGCATCAACTGTTTAAAGCCGGGTCGCCACCTGAGCAGCAGCCTTGTAATGCCAGGCTGGGAGCTGTCACCTGTGTCGCGAAGGGTAGCTGCACCAAGATGAGAGAGCTGCAACATTGTAATGCGGCCACCTACATCGTGAAAGGGAGTTGCGTTAAGATGAGGGAGTTGCGATCCCCAGTATTGTTACCACCTACAGAGGGGTGGCAGGGTGTTGCATGCCAGAGAAGGTAGATAATAGGTTTGCTAGGTGCTGTGCAAGTGTTGCACAGGTGCGTGGGCTTGCTAGTGCTATGCAAGTGTTGCACAAGTGAAAAGGTTCACACGTGAACGCATGAGTGAAAGCCTGAGTACAAGCCAGCTGCTGTGCACGTGATAGGGTTTGCAAAGGGTGCAGATAGCGCTAACGTACAAGAGTATGCAACCTTCATGCGCTGCAAGCTATTGTAGAGAGCTTAGCGCAAGCGGGGTACGTTGACACAGAAAGACAGGGGTGCATAACCCATGGAAGGGTGCCGAGGTTGCAGGGAAAGAAAGTAACGGGAGGGAGGGGGTGTACTGCACCACGCGGTGCAAGTTTAGAAGGAGGGAAGAGAACGCTGAGGGATTCAGATTAGAGGTAAATCATAAGTCAGGGCTGTAAAGGAATAGGAGATTAAAACCTTGGGAAAGAGGGAAAGTAAAGAGGTGGAACCGGTTCACGCAAGCAAAGAGCAAAATAAAGTGAAAATTGGTGGATCTGGGAAAATCAAGCAAATGCTACGCTGTACATCAAGTAAGCGAATAAATCACTCAAATAATCTCAAAGTTTTAAAAGCATAAAACACTTAACGAGCGAATTTTGGTTCGACAACATCCTTGAAGAATAAACACAAAGCTATGTGGGTTTGTTTTGGGGGGGGGGGGGAAGGAAAAGGAGACAAGTTTACACCAAACACGTTTCGCTTAATTAGCTCTTCAGTGGTGTAAACAATAGGAGGACATGGAAGGGATATAAATAGTGAGGTGTGGCTCAAAAAATTGCACCAGGTACCATATTGAAGAGGGATAGACCCACTCAAAGATAGGTTATGACCAATCTTTAAGTGGGTACTTACAGAAAAAGGGAGGGAAAGGAAGAAGAGTTAGTAGGGTAATAAAGCTTGTGGAGGGGATATTTTAAAGCAGTGGCAAAAAATGTACAAAAAGGACTAATCAAAGGATGTTGACTCAGTCTAAGAAATGGGTGGAGTTTAGAGGGGTTGCATGTATCCAAGAGGCCGAAGTTTATCGAAGTAAGCTGAGGTAGGGCTTAGTAAAAAAAGAGGGTGGAATTCTTTGAGGTGTGTGTGGGGGAGGGGGGGCAAGAAGTGGTTTAGAGAGAAAAGGGCCGAGATTGGGTGCATTCATCCAACATATCAAAGGTTTAGGTAAGTGTACGTTGGATTTAAGAAGATTAGTGAGGGGTTTGATAATGGAACGGGATAAGTTGAGATGGTGGATTAGAGGTGACAAAGGAATTTTGATGATGGTTGGAGAGGGTTTGGTTTTAGACAAAGTTTGGAGGAGAGAGGGTCTTAGATGGTAGGAAAGGTAGAGACAGAAAGCTTCCAAAAGAGGAGAGGGATATCCCTTTCCTCTTAGCTTAGCAAAGAAAAGGTTACGAATGGAGATAAAGCCTGAAAGAGAGCTTTCTCTAATAATGTACTTCCTAAGCTTTGAGAGAATAAAGGCGATCTTTTGGTGTGTAGGGTGCCAAGATTGCCAAGGGATGTAGTTGTAGGAATTAAGGCTTTTTTTGGTAACAATGGTATCTAGGAAACCATAAGTGGCAAAAGAGGGTCCCTTGAAAAAATGAATATCTAGAATAAAAGCTTCTTGCGAGGAGATTGAAAGGGAGATTTTGATATGTTCTTGGAGAGGGTGTCCATACTTTTGGAGGAGCTCGTTTAGGCTAGAGAGATGACCATTCCAAATTTCAAAGGCATCATCTACAAATCTCTTGAAATAGAGAAGGGAAGGGGAAGATATGAGATTCATGCCTCCCTCTAAAAAGTAAAGAAAAAGGCAAGCATACACAACTGCAAAGTTAGACCCCATAACGGTACCCTTAATTTGGTGCCAAAACTCTCCATTTAAAGAGAGATAATGGTGGTTGAGGATAAGAGAGGTTAAGGATAAAATGAAGTGGACCTTAGGTGAAGGGAAGAACCCTTTGATGGAATGTTTAAGGGCAAAGAGGCCATCATGAATGGGGATACTGGGATAGAGAGATTCCACATCAAAGGTGAAGAGGATAATGTTGAGAGGAAAAGAAATAGAAGCTATGTCTAAAACCCAGAGAGTGAGAGTCTTTTAGGTGTTACGTTTTGGACAAAATAATGGGGTAGAGTTGTGCATGGATCCATTTAGAGGCTATCTCCAAAATGTAGCCTTTGTAAGAACAACTGGGACGGCCAACGAGGATGGGTTTGTGGATCTTAGGTAAAAGAAAGAAGGGGCAAGGTTTAGGGTTTTCAAGCGAGGAGGGGATAAAGGCTCTCTCGTCGCTGGGAAGAAGAGGGTAATTGGTGACAATAGAGGAAAGGAAGGAGTTGTACAAAGGGTAAGGGGGGTGTGGAGATTTTAGAGTAGGTGAAGGGGTCCATGAGGTGACGTAAGGCTTCATTACAATACCAAGATTTAAAGAAGATAACCGGACCTAAATTGTTATCTGCCGGTTTAATAATGATGCTACGATCATTTCTTAAGGATGAGATGGAATTCATTAAAAGTGGTTTAGAGTGAAAAGGAGGAAGAGAGGAGAGAAGAGACAAGCCCAAAGGTTTGGCTAAGAGTTGTGGAGAGAGAGGAAGGATTCCAAAGAAAATTTGGGATAGAAAAAGAAGAGGGAGGATGAGAGGGTTCATTTTTAAATAAACATTTTTAAGTTGTAAACCCCTTTCTAAATTAGAGTATGCTTAAAGAAAAGACGAGAGGCTGGGAGGGGGAGAGGGGGAAATATAATTGAGACCAAGGCCTACAAGCCTTTGTTTGGAGGGGGAGAGAGGACGATTGGAGAGGTTATGGTAGGAGATGTTAGTAACCTTGTCCTCAAGGGAAAATGTGGTAATTTTGCTAAGAGACAAAATTTTAAAGAGGTGGGGGTTAGTGAGGGGGAGCCAAAATTTACAACGCTTTCTACTCAAGTAGGGGGAGTGGAAAAGAAAAGGAAATAAACAAGGAGGAGGGATTCAAATATAAGGAAAGAGAGGGGCTTGAGAGAAGAGCAAATGGACCCAAGTGGTAGGGTGCTCCTTCCCTACTTCACTCTCTTCCATTGCAAGTTTTTTGAAGTTCTCGGCAAGCTATGCTCACAGGTGTAGAGGCTTGGATTGTGGTGTGAGAGAGTTGAGGGGATAATTGGGGGTTTTGAGTAGAGAGGGTAAGGGGGCAATGTTGGATGAGGAGAAAGATGGGAAGGAATTCTTTGGAGTGTTTAAAATGGGAGGATTGTAAGAGGGGGAAGTAGAGCAAGGGTGGGCCAATGGGGGCGAGGGTTTAGGATTTCTAGAAGGTTGATGTGGGTAAAGCTTTCATGGGAGGTTTTATTCAAAGGGGGGGGCTTCTTGAAGGTTTGTTGAGTGCTATTTCCATGCGAGTTAATCTTAAGATGAGAGGGTTTGTAGGGGGTCAAGCGGTGGGAGTTGTTAGTGGGCTTCTTTCGGGAGGGTGAAAGAAGCTTTCTCATTTGGGTGGTGACTTCATGAAGCACCAACTCTCCCACCGTTTCTTCCTTAGGTAGAGACTCCACTTCTTCCAAGATGGAGGATTGGATTCTCTTCCTAGCATTGTGTGTTGCTGTGCTTAAGGAGGAGGCCAAATGGGCTTGGAGAATCTCATTTTGAAGATGTGCATCAAAATCGCTGAGGGAGGTTTGCTTCCAAAGAAAGAGTTGATTCGCCCAAGTCGTGGGTTGCACTCTTGGGAAAGAGATGGGTGCAAGCTTTTTGGTGATGTCCACAAGCCTCTCTTCCACAAGATCGCAGTACTCATCGAAGGTTTTTAGGAGGTTATTGACAAGTAGCTCTTGGGCTTGGATGTACGCTTTAGTGAAATCTAATTGGAATTGGATATTCAGATCGTTAAGCTTGGCGCTTAAGAGTGCTTGGCTTGATACAAAGGTTATGTTGTGCTTTTTTGAAGGAATGAAGGTTTTGCAAATGGGAAAGGTGTGATTTGGCTTTGCTAAGCTTGTGGTTGAGTGCTTTAAAAACTCCATCAAGGAGAGGGAAACAATTTAATTGAATTCCAAGGGCTTTTGGATTGCGGGTAGAATGGGAGAAAGAGGAGGGGGAGCTACCGCAAGGGAGGAAGAGCTTGCGGGGAGAGAGCCAAAAGAGGAGGGAAAGGCAAGGGGAGGACTTGTGAGGAGGCCTCCTTGAATGTTGTTGATCAAGATCCTCAAGAGGTAGATTGGTGGTGAGGCCGAGGATTTCTTCCGAGCTAAAAAGGGTCTTTTTAGAGGAGGTGGGAAAGGTTGTCGTTGGAGAGGGTAGGTTGATGAGTTTTGCCACCGAGGTAAAGCCGGGAAACGTATGATTATCAACGGGAGGGGAAATGGGTTTTAGAGGAATTACAATGGCAGAGGAAGTGGATGAGGTCATTAGAAGATTTGGCGGGTGGACTGCCACATTGGAGATAGGGGACGCCGTAACGGAAGGAGCCAGATGGAAGCTGTGGGAGTTCCATCTAATGCCATTGGGGTGCGGTAAGATCCCATGGTTGATGGCGAGGTGGGGGGAGGAGTTGCCACAAGGAAAAGGGTTAGGCGCGGTGAGAGCACCTCTTTAACTTGCAAAGGGAAATATCTACACCAGAGACCTTTGAAAAGTTGACACAAACCTTGATTGTTCCGCCGGGTTGGAGAAGCACCAGTATTGAAACAGTGTAGCATTGCAGTACTGCAAAAACGTAGCCTAGGAGTCTGCGAGTTACAGAAGCACAACCCAGGAGCCCGCGAGCACCAAGAAACACCTTGTTGGGGAGTCAGTAGATTTTCCAAGCCCAACAGCGGAGCTTTAGAATGCAAGGCGTCTGAGGTGGTGACAGGTTGGCGAGAGAGCTCTTGTTGGGGTCACGACAGCTTTTCCAAGGCTGCAAGCGGAGAGCTGTGTGAGAAGGGTGCTTCTTGGTAAAAACAGTGCGCAAACGATAGGAGGTCTCCTCCTTTCATACCGTTGCGAGCACTTGATTGAGGTCGCCGCCCGAACTGAGCAACAATCCATGTAATGCCTTGCTAGGAGCCGCCAACTGAATTGAGCAGCAACGCCACCAGGACTATGCAGCAACTGTTAAATGCCGACGAGTTGGGATCGCCACCAGGACGGCGCAACAACTGTTTAAAGTTTCTGCCACCTGAGCAGCAACTTGAACTGAGCAGCATCCTTGTAATGCCGGGCTGTGAGCCACCACCTGTGTTGCGAAGGGGAGCTCTGCCAAGATGAGGGAGTTGCAACTTTGTAATGCCGGAGCCGCCACCTACGTCATGAAAGGGAGCTACGTTAAGATGAGGGAGTTGCTATCCACATTATTGTTACCACCTAGGTACACAGGGGTGGAAGGGTGTTGCATACCAGAGAAGGTAGAGAATCGGTTCGCCAGGTGATGTGCAGGTGTTGCACAGGTGAAAAGGTTCAAGTGAACACGTGAGTGAAAGCCTGAGTGCAAGCTAGCTACTGTACATGTGATAGGGTTTGCAAAGGGTGCATGTGGCACTAACGTACGAGAGTATGCAACCTTCATGCGTTGCAAGGTGCTGTAGAGAGATTAGCGCAAGCGGGGTTGCTATAGAGAGCTTAGCACAAGCGGGATACATTGACACAAAAAGACAGGGGTGCATAACCCATGGAAGGAGGCCGAGGTCACGGGGAAAGGGAGTAATGGGAGGGAGGGTTTTTTGGGGGGGGGGGGGGGGGGGGGGGTTTTACTGCACGCGGCACAAGTTTAGAGGGACGTTGAGGGATTCCGATTAGAGGTAGATCATAAGTCAAGGACATAGATGAATAAGAGAATAAAACCTTGGGAAAGAGGGAAAGTAAAGAGGTGGAACCGGTTCACGCAAGCAAAGAGACAAATAAAGTGAAGACCAATGGATCTGGGAAAATCAAGCAAATGCTACGCTGTACATCAAGTGAGTGAATAAATCGCTCAAATAATCTCAAAGTTTTAAAAGAAAAAAAAACTTAGCGAGCGAATTTTGCTTCGGCAACAGGCTGGAAGAAGAGACACAAAGCTACGTGCGTTTGTGTGTGTGTTTTGGGGGGGGGGGGGGGGGGGGGGGGGGGGGAAGAAGGAAAAGAAGACAAGTTTACACAAAACGCGTTTTGCTTGATTATCTCTTCAATGGTGTAAACAATTGGAAGATATGGAGGGGGTATAAATAGTGAGGTGTGGCTGAAAAAAGTGCACCAGGTACCATATTGAAGAGGGATAGACCTACTAAAAGATAGGTTATGACCAATCTTTAAGTGGGTACTTACAAAAAAAAGGGAGGGAAAGGAAGAGAGTTAGTAGGTGAATAAAGCTTGTGGACGGGGTATTTTAAAGGAGTGGCTAAAAATGTACAAAGAAGGACTAATCAAAGGATGTTGACACAGTCTAGGGAATGGGTGGAGTTTAAAGGGGTTGCATATATCCAAGAGGCCGAAGTTTATCGAAGTAAGCTGAGGTAGGGTTTAGTCAAAAAAGAGGGTGGAATTCTTTGAGGTGTGTGTGTGTGTGTGTGTGTGTGTGGGGGGGGGGGGGGGGGAGTGGTTTAGAGAGAAAAATGCCAAGATTGGACGCATTCATCCAACATATCAACGGTCTAGGTAAGTGTGCGAGGTTGGTGTTGGATTTAAGAAGATTAATGAGAGATTTGATAATGGAACGGGATAAGTTGAGATGGCGGATTAGAGGTGACAAAGGAATCTTGATGATGGTTGGAGAGGGTTTGGTTTTAGACAAAGTTTGGAGGAGAGAGGGTCTTAGATTGTAGGAAAGGTATAGAAAGCAAACTTCCAAAAGAGGAGAGGGATATCCCTTGCTCTTAGCCTAGCAAAGAAAAGATTACAAATTGAGATAAAGCCTGAAAGAGAGCTTTCTCTAATAATGTACCTCCTAAGCTCTGAGAGAATAAAGGCGATCTTTTGGTGTGTAAGGTGCCAAGATTGCGAAGGGATATAGTTGTAGGAATTAAGGCTTTTTTGGGAACAATGGGTATGTAGGAAACCATAAGTGGCAAAAGAGGGTCCCTTGAAAAAATGAATATCTAGAATAAAAGCTTCTTGCGAGGAGATTGAAAGGGAGATTTTGATATGTTCCTGGAGAGGGTGTCCATACTTTTGGAGGAGCTCATTTAGGTTAGAGAGAGGATCGTTATCTCCCAAGTAAGAGGGTAGTGTTTTCAAAGTCATTGGTTTAGACATTCCTGAAGCTTCAGAGTTGCAATCCCCATACAAGGATTGTACATCCATGTCTATATCAGGAGGTAGATTGTCTAACCAAACTACCTCTATAGGAGCTGACTTCAAAGTTAAGCTCCCATCATTAATCTCTTTAACTTTTTTCCATAAGTGTCCTGGTCAGTCTTCTTCCACGAACAAAATTTCATCTACAGCATCTTCACCGTCAGGCACTATAAGTTCTGGCTTTTTAGTTTCAAGGTGGGGCTCTACCACCACTTCGGATTTCTCTTTACTGGTTCCTACCACAAGTTCCTCAGGTTTTTCTATACTCTCGAGCTTGGGTTTTTGTTTTTCCAGCATCTCTTGAGTAATTTGTACCAGATTTTGATAAGCTTCAAGCTTAGCTGCTTCCATATCTGGAGAAGGATAGCTTTTCCATTTGTTTTCCATGTTTTGGCCTGCTTTAAGTCTCGCTTCGTAAGCTTCCAAGACTGCATTGATTGACTCAAAAATTTTGTCTAACAAAATTGATCCTCTAGATTTCATCGTGGTTTTCTTGATTTCACTTCCAGTTTCTTTCACTTTTTACTGAAATAGTTTCTTAGCTTTCTCCTCGATTTTAGCCCTTTGTTTTTGTTTTCTCATCTCATACCTTTGGCTTTTTCTTCTCTTGGTCTTTTGAGAGGAAATTTTTGTATTCTCCGAATCATTAGAGGAGTTATGTTTCTTTTTTTTAGCTTGGGCTCTAGTGATTACCTTGATTGGAACAAAAGGTTCACTCTCCGATGAGCTACTAGGTATCACTTGGACTACATTCACTACTATTTTATCCTTGTTTAAAAGATTTTTTGGAAAATCTTCAAGGAAGTGTCCTCCCTTTTTGCAACATTGTATACAAAAAGCTTCAACTGGATAAATGTTCTTGTTAGGCTCTGGACATTCATTTTTTCAGTGTGATCATTTGCACCACAATTATGACAATTTCTAGTTCGTGGCTTAATCATGGGTCTTACCATTGGAGGTCTAACACCTTGATTAGCTACATAGTACATCGATGCAAGCTCTGGTGTAGTATAAGTCACAATTTCTTCCATTGGTGGTGGATGTGAATTATACCACTCTCCTTCTATCATTATTGTAGATGGGCTAGGCTCAACATAGGGTATAACATGCACTAGTGCTTGTTCATCTATGATTCCCTCTAAATGCATGTACTTTATAGGCATTGCATTATGTCTAGGATATGGAGGTTGTTGACCCAACACAGGTTAAGGTCTTTCCATACCCATCGGTGGTCTTTGAGATGGGGCCATATTACAATAATACCTATACATGGGTTGTCCTTGTGGCCTCATAGGCACATATTGAATATTCCCATCATACTTTGGTCGGTAATAGCACTCATTGGTCTCATGATTGGTCTTTTTACCTTAGATTGCACACCATTTCTGCGGCCTAATTGGTTGTCTCTATTGAGGTATCCCTTGTCCTGGTCCCCTCATAGGTATTTTTTGCATGTTATTCATCATTTTACTCATCCTTTTGAGATGTCTTCTATATAAGTGGTGCTGCAACAGTCGTTCCTACTTGTGCTGGTTTGATGGGTGCTGTTTTCTCACTTTAATTATCCTTAGGTACATCTTCTTCATTGGAAATATCACAATTGTCTCCTAAGTCAATAGCATCTGATACACATTCTTCTAGGATCATATGTTTCTTGCTATACAATATAGCATGAAGTTTTTTGTTTAGCAATCTCTCTAGAAACAATGATACTAATATTTCTTTTGCAGGTATTTCTAGTTCTGGGCATTTTGCAATGTATTGCTTCATTTTAGTTGCACAATCCCTAACAAACTCACATTGTTTCTGTTTGAAGCTATAGATTTGAGCTACCATATTATGTTTCATCTTCGTTTTAGAACATGCAACTACAAATCCTTGAGCTAATGTATTTAAATCCATGATTGACCTTGGTGGAATGTTTTGAAACCATGTCAGTGATTTTCCTTCTAATGTCATTCCAAATCCCTCAAATTGAGTATGAAAATCAAATATGCGTTCTGCTCTTAGCACTTGCTTAAAGCTTGCTAAGTGGTCATATGGATCCCCAAATCCAATATATTTTCTGATCCATTTTTGAAAATCAGCTGGTCTAATACGTCTATTTGGTTCAACTCTTGGTCTCCTGGCAGTTGTTCTTGTCCCGAGTCCTTCAAACCAATCTGTTGGAAATAGTGACACATGTAGCCCTGGACTGACTTTAGTGTCACGCGATTCTCTTTGAGATGAGGTAGGTTCGGGTTTTTTAACATTGCTCTCATCGCGGAGTTCCTCTCTTGGTGTAGTTTTTGGTCCTTGCCCCAATATTTAATCTCTTATGGAGTATACTAGGTATTTGGTTTGTTCCACCTCCTCAACACTCATCATAACAAAGTTATTGTTATACCAATGCCTAAATAGGTAGATTGGTAGATCTGCTAAACCCTTGTCTTTGATTTTGAAGATATAGATGATTTTCATGGATGTTAACATGAGAAGTCCATAGAAGATATTTGACGTTTCTATCCTCCTATCAATAGATTCCGATCCTAGGATTATCCGTGCTAAGCCATTTCAAAGGTTTCAAATCAATTTGATTGTATCCCTCGAATTCTAAAGTTGGTGGTCCTTCTTTTGTTGTCATATCCGGAATTATGGTATTTACTTCCACTACAAGAGGCTCTTCACATTAGCGACGCTCACACAGCGACGCTCCGAAAAAAAATTCCCGGCGTCGCTATGAGCGTCGCTATAAGCGTCGCTATGAGCGTCGCAAATTTCTTTGTAAATTTGCGACGCTCATAGCGACGCTCATAGCGACGCCAGCTGGGGTAAAAAAAATAACCGAGCGCGCCCAAAAACTCAGATCTCAGATCTGAGTTTTTCGGCGCCCTCAAGCAAAGAGCAGGTAACGCTCTCCCTCACTCTCTCTCTCTCTCTCTCTCTCTTTTTCTTTTACACACACACACACACACACACACACACACACACACGCACGAGGAGAGGAAGGAGAGACAGGTATGCTCCTTCCCTCTCCTCATTCTCATGTTCCCTTCCTTTCTTTCTCTCTCCCTCGCTCTCTCTCTCACACACACACACATACACACACACATATAGTGTTTTTGAGAGAGAGAGAGAGAGAGAGAGAGAGAGAGAGAGAGAGAGAGAGAGAGAGAGAGAGAGAGAGTGCAAAAACGCACACACATACATAAACAAAGAATGCACACACACATTGAGAGAGAAAAAGAGAGAGAGAGCATGCATAAACAAAAAACGCACGCATTGAGAGAGGAAAAGAGAGAGAGAACATGCATAAACAAAAAACGCACACATTGAGAGAGGAAAAGAGAAAGAAAACATGCATACGATCCAAAAAAACGCACACACATTGAAAGAGAAAGAAAGAGAAACTAAGGGAGCGTCGTAGGAAACTAATTAAAATTAAAAGACCTAAAGATCTAGCCGACGAGGAGTTGAACTGAAGACCTATTATTCAAGAGAGAAATGGCATAATCAATCTATCATACTTGGCATGGGTGATAGAAAGATTATACCATTTATCTCTTTTTATTGGCACACACATCCACACACGCGCACACACAGAGGAAGAAGAGAGTTATAACGTCGTAGGAAACTATTTTAAAAGACGTTAAAGATTAGGTTATATGTAGACTTACATTAAATTAGATTTAGGTTTATTTTTAACTAGATTTACATTTATTTAAGCTAGATTTAGATTTATGTTATATTAGATTAGATGCGGGTCTCCATAGACTGCGATGCCTGCATGAAGCGGGTGAAGAAAGCCCTCAATGGAATATAGGGTATTGCTGCCTTCTCTCATAGTGGGCTCCGTCGATCCAAAAGTACTGGTGAAATGTCTTCAGAAGATAGGGAAGAAGGTGGATCTTCAGGGCGGCAAGAGTCACTACATCCCCGACACAATGACCATCTAGACAACCTCTAGTCATTAGACTTACGTTAAATTAGATTTAGCTTTATTTTTAGTTAGATTTACGTTTATTTAGATTTACGCTTATTTACGTTAGATCGAGTCCACGCAAAAATTACTTACGGTTTAGGGTTTAGAGTTAGACGAACAGTGAAAAGATCTACTGTGAAAAGATGTTAAGATGAAGTGAAGTGCTACAGCTAGAGAAGAGGCAAAGGGATTTTGTCCACTACATGCAGTATCATGTAGACGTGGGTGTCTAGATTTCTTGTACCCACAAATATAGGTATTGACCAATAAAGACGAGATTATAACCCGGTGGTTCTGATCTCCGTGCACCTCTAGACCGAGGTGTGCGGGGATTGGACATGACTAGAGAATGTGAGGTAAAGAGAGAGAGAGAGAGAGAGAGAGAGAGAGAGAGAGAGAGAGAGAGAGAGATAAGACGAAGAATGCCAATAGAATATTAAATTTGTTGTCTAGGTTATAAGTTTTTTATCCTCATTATGAGTAGCGACGAAGATGTGGGACCGTCCAACCGAAACACCTATCTCTCAACGAGGGTCTTATGTCCTTGTAATCAATGCAAGCATGCTGTGCGACGGACAAGACGTGTTTCTTTGCAGCACGTTCGTGAATTTGGCGAGTTCGATCCATCTATTATAGATCGAGTTGTTGCCAATTATAACTCGTCGGACTCTGACGCTGGCCAACAAGCAGCAATCTTGCAACCCAATAGACGTATTCGCAGGCGCTTTGGTCAAGCAGCATATGTGAGGCCACAAGATGTAGCCTCTGACAGCTCGGGGGATGATCATGCAGAGCACATTCCCAACGAGGCAATGTTTGAGCCCGAGATTGATGAAATGATCGAGACGATCATGGATTCAGAAAGGCTTATCTATGATGATATGAAAAGTGAAGCCGATACATCATTGTATAATGGAGCACGTATGTCTAGATTGAAAGCACTCCTGGTTCTTCTCAACATGCAGGCAAAGTTTGGATGGAGTGACACTAGCGTCACAGCGCTTTTCAGGTGATCTATTACAATTAGTTTACTTTAATAGAACTCATGGTGTATAATGATCTGATAGATTTTTACACGACTGTATCATATTTTTATGTTGTGTAGATTGCTGAAAGAGCACATTCTACCAGCTGACAATGTGATGCCAGATTCCCGAGATGAAGCAAGAAAGATTTTGCGAAACTTGGGGATGGATTACAATTCTATCCACGCTTGTCCTAATGACTGCATTCTTTTCAGAGGGGAATACACAGACATGGAGAAGTGTCCGAAATGTGATTCCGAAAGATATCGAGTAGATCTCCACGGGACAAAAATTCCACAAAAGGTTTTGCGACATTTTCCTTTGCTTCCTCGCATCAAGCATTTCTTCGAATGTAAGTCCATGGCCGCCCTAGCATCATGGCATGAGGAGAATAAATCTTCGGATGGTGTGCTACGAATTCCTGCAGATTGCGCAGCCTGGAAACATATAGATGGAACATGGTCGGATTTTGCCAGGGAAGCTCGAAATTTGCGCTTAGGCCTGGCTATGGATGGCGTAAATCCATTTGGTCAAAGATCAACATCTTACAGTGTATGGCCCGTTGTCATCGTCAACTACAACATTCCCCCGTGGTTGACTACGAAGAAGGGGCACCTATGGCTAAGCTTGATTGTGCCAGGGCGATATAAAGTGGGGAATATGGATGTGTATCTTCGTCCACTATTGGAAGAGCTACAACAATTGATTGAAAATTCTGAGTTTTCGACTTGCCTCTTCTACCACTCGATTCATTGCGTCATTGTATTTATATGCGTCATTACGTCATTGTATTTAATGGTCTTTGCGTCATTGTCTACTCTATTCATTCAATATTAAGTTTAAATATTCGTGTGTTTAATGCAGGTATGGATGATGAGGAGTTTCTTTCTTCTTTGTCACCGCAGCAGAGACAGTGGTACGTGGAGCGTCATCGCTCCGGCGCATCATCGCGCGTTCCTACACCATCCGCATCTCCCTCTCTTTCGGAGCATTCGGCGCGCTCCGAAGCTTCGGCGTCGACGAGACGAGCGTCACACTCTTCTAGACACCGGCGCTCTAGTGGTGGCGGTGGCGGTTGTTGTGGGGATTCCGCCACCGATGCCTCCACACCGCCTCGTGTTCGACGAGGCTCTTTACCCTCCCCTTCTTTGCCCGCCCCCACACCAGCCACAGCATCGCCATCTACGCCAGGTTTTGCACGGCTGACTGTTCCTAGAAGCTACACACCTCTACCTACTCCGCCAGGAGCCACCCCACTCGACACTCCTCGCTTCGGGGCCCAGACGCCGGTGGAGACACCTGACGTCCGTACCCCCATCGACACGCCGCTAGAGACCCCTGCCGGGACACCCAGGTTCACGCGTCACCGGCCAGAGGGCTTGCCTTACTCCGTCGACATCAGCGGCGGCATCATCATGGATGATGACGGCAAGAAGGTGATCTCGCGCATGCGTGGTCTTTGCTCTCAGCTGTTTAGACACTATATACTAAACAAATGGAGTGAAGTACCAAGTGATTTAAAAAACAGAGTCATCAGCATACTTCATGATGAGTTTCCCGTTCCAACACGGGATCAGCGCTTCAATGAAGACCTGATGAAGATTCGAATGCGCGAATACTGCAAACACAAGCGTTCCGAAGTGCAAAAAGCAATCAAGAATGGGTGGAATAGGCCAGATTGGCTGGCCAAAGAAGATTGGAAGAATGCGAAGAAAGCAGCGTGCGAGAATCCCGACAAGTGGAAGCAACAAAAGGATGCAGCCAGAGCGCGAGTAGAGGCAGGGAGCTCGCACCACTTGGGGAGCGGTGGATGGGCATCATTTGAGGCCGATTTTGTAAGTCTTTTCACATTGCTCTTTATGCATGTTCGATAGTTTAGGGTTTATGAGTTTTTTAGTTCTAACATAATGAAATCTTTGTATGTTTTGACAGTGGTCGATGACAGGACGTGATCCCACACCGTACGAGCGCGAGTACGCAGGCAGGAAGGGCTTAAACGCCCTGATGGACATTCTCAGTTCTCGCAGCGGCATGGTTAGTATTAGGGTTTACTCTTTTTTATTTTTTGTATTGTTTTATAAATGTCGTTATATGTTTATACTTACTGAAAACTGTCTTATTGTCTTTTTTTGCAGAATCCGACAGATACGCCGCTTGGACGCGATGAGACGTCTGATTAGACGACGTCAGTTTAGCCGTATCTAGATAGCATTAGTTTAGGGTTTCTCATAGCTTATGTATCATGAGACGGATTTTATACGTCTTTTTGAACCATGTATATTATTACATTTGTCACCGCAATTCCTTTTGCCAATCAATTCTTTATGCCTATGATGTTGTACAATTGTCATTATTACATTTGCCAATCAATTCAGTTTGTCTATGATGTGTACAATTGTCAATTTTGCAAACAATGCGTCTTGTGGGTGACTATTTTGGGTCTATTATTTACCTTTGCACTTTTTTTAAAAAGTGAATCAAGTACAATATGGTTGATGGGTGGCAGGCATTCAATGTCCTGCCACCAAAAAAATATTCTCTCAGGCGTCGCTATATGCGTCGCTATTTATGGCTCTGTAGCGTCGCTATATGCGTCGCTATACTCTTCTGTGAGAGCGTCGCTATAAGCGTCGCTATAGGCGTCGCTATGAGCGTCGCTATATAGCGACGTCTATAGCGACGCCTATAGCGACGCCTATAGCGACGCATATAGCGACGCTCTCGTAGCGACGCTTTTAGCGACGCTTATAGCGACGCCGGGGGTTATAAAAACCCAGTGTATTTCCGTCGCTAAGAGCGTCACAAGAACACATAACCTCTTGTAATTCTAACCCCCATTTTTCTATCACATTAGGGTTTTGAACTTGCAAACACTGAGTTCTGTTTTTGTCCATATACATTTTTTCTTGTTTGTTTGCCCTGATTTTCTCTTCAGAATCTTTGTCATGGTTATCATTAGGATCTAAGTAAACCTGAGCTCCATGGACATTAGTCTTATAAAATGTGAGTATGTGCTTATACCGCAATGTTGTTCTGGTTCCTGAATGAGTCAAATAGGAAAATATTTCAGATGTTTATTCTAAAAAAGTGTCTGAGACTTCTTCAAAGATGGTGTCCAAGTGATTGCCTTGATTCACACTCTCTTCGGTGGATACTCTACTAGAGGTCTCTCCAAATATGCCTTGGTTTGCTAGTATACAACCAGATCTAAGGTTCATATAGACTTGTGAAGCCCTGGATAGAGTACTTACCATTGGATTGACTTGTTATTAGATTCTTCCACTTGACTTGATTGCCACTCCTGTCAAGCTTCCAATTCCTTGTCTGCAACGTGATTCCTTTATCACTGTTAATCAAGTTAGCTATTTTTTCACAACGACTGTACAAGTTTTTGCCAACTACTGTGACCGGTCTATATATATCACTTCAATTTGAGCTAAGTGCGTCAGCACTTGAGACTTTCAGATTCTACTTTTGCAAAAAGCCAAAAGACTAATCTGCAACCTGAAAACTGAGTAAACATGTACTAATTTGGATCCGATTGAACCCAAAATTGATCGGTGGCCTTGTATTTTGTTGTTCTAACACTGTACAAGCTCAAAAGTTCAAAATTCTATCTCTGTGTATCAATAGTAAATAATCACGATTATTTACTTTTCTCAAATGTATACTTTTTGGCTTGTTTTGCCAAGTATTCAACTAATTGTTATGATCTTTGGACAAGTTTTACAGAGTTTGAACAAAATTTGTCCAAGTTATCAACTGTTTCATGTCCGCAGACTCAGTTTTTGAGAATCTGGCTTAAGTCTCACTTTTGTGATCCAATTCCATCAAATTTGATCGATGTGGTCTACTTGATATGCTTGACCTTGTGGTATACTCAAATGTGCAAAAATGTCTAATTTTGTAGCTGATATTTTTGTGCAACTTTTTGCCACAATTTTGACACAGAATGGTTAAGTAGCTCTACTTAAGCTCCCTAGCTAAGTTTCATCAAGTTTGGATAATCCATGTTCAAATGGTCAACAATTTTGTGCCTGCAGACTGACTTTACAAATTTGGCCACAATTTTCACTCCAATGATCCAAACCTTACCAAATTTTATTTGTGGGCTTACTATAACATGCTAAAACTAGTGGTATGCTTGAGAAATAGGATAAAAGTAAATAATCCAATGATCCAAACCTTATCAAATTTGATTTGTGGGCTTAGTATAACATGCTAAAACTAGTGGTATGCTTGATTATTTACTTTTGGTAAATTTTTGTACCTTTTTCGTAAACAAAGCATGTACACTTGTTGAACACTTCAATATAAGCCTCTGAGTCAAGTTTCACTAAGTTTGAACAAGATTTTCCCAATTCACACTCAAGTTCTTGACAATCAGTACAGATTTCAATATTTACCAAGGTTTTGGTCAGTTTGGTGATCCAAATTCTATGGGCCTTTACAAAAGATGTTTGTACACATGCATAGAGTCTCTAGTATCAACCTTGGTCACTTTTGAGCTGAAAGTAAATAATCGTGATTATTTACTTTTGGCCTAAAAGACATTTTTTAACTTTTTCAGTGGACAGTCTTTTTGTCAAGTTAAACTTAATTTGGCCTAAAATGTCAAGAAAAAGTAAATAATCTGAGTTTTTGCAAACTCTTGAAAATTTACCTCAAATGCGTTCTTAAGCTTACCCACTGGTTCATACAACTTTTAAAGCATAATCTCCAGCCGGATTCAGTGGTTGACAGTCTTTTGGTGTTGTTTCAAGCCGTAGACCTAAAATTCTGTAGCTTCACATAAAACAACTCACAATTGATTCTTTTGGAGTGAGCAATTTTGAGATCCCACCTCGGATTCTACTTACCCTACGTACTCCTAAATTCTACTACAATGGGGTTGTGGAAAGTGTTCATAAACACTTGTTTTTTTGTTTTTATGGCTTTTTGAGCCTTGACGTTAAGACTTGTCTCGTCCATCAATCATTCTCAAAATCCAATCTAATCCTACAATCCTAAAAGTTACTTAGCAAGTACACTTGCTTCCAAGCTACCTCTACACAGCAAAAGACGACAATCTTAAGCTATGCGGTTTTTAAAAAGAAAGTTGTGCCTCTAGGTGATCCTAGAGGAAGTTAAAGGACAACTACACAAGACGCTCGTGTTTTCCCTAGTTTATGTCTCTTGATCCCCGACAGCGGCGCCAAATGTGGGATGGGTGTCTAACCTCACTCCTATCTTATTGCAGACATAGCGAGAACCACGAATATAATTGTCCATCAATGGGACAAAGCTAATTCGACTAGTGTATAGAGGCTATAAGAGGTTGTCAATCTCTTGCAAAACAATAGACAACTCGCATCTAACTCAAGCTACACACAAATGACCGAAATCACCAAAAGCTAGTCGCTAATTGGCAAACAAATCATAACCGTTACAACATCAAATGACATCCAAACATTACGAAACTTCTAGGACATGTTTATAAGACCTAAGCACACATGCTTATGGTCTCAAATCTCACTTTAGGTCAAGTGAAAAAATTACGATTATTAACAGCAGCGAGTTTTTGACCTAGTCGTTTTCGACCCAGAATGCATCTAAATGCTTAGCAATGATGCCCCAATACCCTGCCTATACTTATTTTATGATTTCTAAGCTTAAATTTCTACTTATGATAAAATCAGGCCACGGGTCGGCGACGTCAAAAGCTATGTAGCCCCAGCTCATCAATTACACTATTTACCTGGAAAGTAGGAGTTACAAAATTCTTGATTTATCAAAATAATAAGTGTTTTTACAATAAAAGCTCCAAAAAATGTTATCCAAGTTAGCTTGCTGCTAACAGATAGTGAATCTAGGATGTATTTTTTCTCTTACACCACCATGTTTAGAATGGTCTTGTGGTGGATCTTGGATGCACCAAACCTTCCTTAATTCGTTTCAAAAGGGCAATTACTAAATACACACTACAAGAGGTTATTCATACTAGCGACGCTCACACAACGACGCAAAAAAAAAAAATTCCCGGCATCGCTATGAGCGTCGCAAATTTCTTTGTAAATTTGCGACGCTCATAGCGACGCCGGCTGGGCTAAAAAAATAACCGAGCGTGCCCAAAAACTCAGATCTCAAATCTGAGTTTTTCGGCGCCCTCAAGTAAGGAGCAGGTAATGCTCTCCCTCTCTCTCTCTCTCTCTCTCTCTCTCTCTCTCTCTTTTTCTTCTCCACACACACACACACACACACACACACACACACACACACACACACACACACGAGGAGAGGAAGGAGAGCAAGGTATGCTCCTTCCCTCTCCTCATTCTCATGTTCCCTTCCCCTCTTTCTCTCTCCCTCTCTCTCTCTCTCTCTCTCTTTTTCTTCTCCACACACACACACACACACACGAGGAGAGGAAGGAGAGCCAGGTATGCTCCTTCCCTCTCCTCATTCTCATGTTCCCTTCCCCTCTTTCTCTCTCCCTCTCTCTCTCTCTCTCTCTCTCTCTCTCTCTTTTTCTTCTCCACACACACACACACACACACACACACGAGGAGAGGAAGGAGAGCCAGGTATGCTCCTTCCCTCTCCTCATTCTCATGTTCCCTTCCCCTCTTTCTCTCTCCCTCTCTCTCTCTCTCTCACACACACACACACACATACACACACACACATAGTGTTTTTGAGAGAGAGAGAGAGAGAGAGAGAGAGAGTACAAACAAAAACAAAAACGCACACACACATACATAAACAAAGAGTGCACACACACATTGAGAGAGAAAAAGAGAGAGAGAGCATGCATAAACAAAAAACGCACGCATTGAAAGAGGAAAAGAGAGAGAGAACATGCATAAACAAAAAACGCACACATTGAAAGAGGAAAAGAGAGAGAAAACATGCATACGATCCAAAAAAACGCACACACATTGAGAAAGAAACTAATTTAACGTCGTAGGAAACTAATTAAAATTAAAAGAACTAAAGATCTAGCCGACGAGGAGTTGAACTCAAGACCTATTATTCAAGAGGGAAATGGCATAATCAATCTATCATACTTGGCATGGGTGATAGAAAGGTTATACCATTTATCTCTTTTTATTGGCACACACATCCACACACGCGCACACACACAAGAAGAAGAGAGTTATAACGTCGTAGGAAACTATCTTAAAATACGTTAAAGATTAGGTTATATGTAGACTTACATTAAATTAGATTTAGGTTTATTTTTAACTAGATTTATGTTTATTTACGCTAGATTTAGATTTACGTTATATTAGATTAGATTTAGGTCTCCATAGACTGCGATGCCTGCATGAAGCGGGTGAAGAAAGCCCTCAATGGAATATAGGTATTGCTGCCTTCACTCATGGTGGGCTCCATTGATCCAAAAGTACTGGTGAAATGTCTTCAGAAGATAGGGAAGAAGGTGGATCATCAGGGCGGCAAGAGTCACTACATCCCCGACACAATGACCATCTAGACAACCTCTAGTCATTCAACAGCAACTTTAAAGTTAGTAACAAGAGCAAGAACGGTCTAAAGGGCCAATTCCTGTCGTCAGATGTGGATGGAGATGAGGTAGCGTCACCGCCAGAAGTTAACTCTCACATCTTTAGTGATGAGAATGCCAACTCTTGCCGAGTTATGTGAAAAATTATGTGTTAAATCAGTTTTAAGGTTCTTATAATCCCTGTTAGTTTAGTTCTTTGTTTTTAATATAACATGATTTACGTTAGATTTAGATTTATGTTATATTAGATTAGACTTAGGTTTATTTAGGTTCACACACACACACACACACACACACACACACACACACACACACACACACACACACACACACACACACACACACACACACACACACACACACACACAAGAAGAAGAGAGTTTTAACATCGTAGGAAACTATCCCAAAAGACGTTAAAGAGTAGGTTAGATGTAGACTTACGTTAAATTAGATTTAGGTTTATTTTTAGTTAGATTTACGTTTATTTAGATTTACGCTTATTTACGTTAGATCGAGTCCACGCAAGAATTACTTACGGTTTAGGGCTTAGAGTTAGACGAACAGTGAAAAGATCTACTGTGAAAAGATGTTAAGATGCTGTGAAGTGCTACAGCTAGAGAAGAGGCAAAGGGGTTTTGTCCACTACATGCAGTATCATGTAGACGTGGGTGTGTAGATTTCTTGTACCCACAAATATAGGTATTGACCAATAAAAACGAGATTATAACCCGGTGGTTCTGATCTCCGTGCACCTCTAGACCGAGGTGTGCGGGGATTGGACATGACTAGAGAATGTGAGGTAAAGAGAGAGAGAGAGAGAGAGAGAGAGAGAGAGAGAGAGAGAGAGAGAGAGAGAGAGAGAGAGAGAGAGAGAGAGAGAGAGAGATAAGACGAAGAATGCCAATAGAATATTAAATTTGTTGTCCAGGTTATAAGTTTTTTATCCTCATTATGAGTAGTGACGAGGATCTGGGACCGTCCAACCGAAATACCTATCTCTCAACGAGGGTCTTATGTCCTTGTAATCAATGCAAGCATGCTGTGCGACGGACAAGACGTGTTTCTTTGCAGCACGTTCGCGAATTTGGCGAGTTCGATCCATCTATTATAGATCAAGTTGTTGCCAATTATAACTCGTCGGACTCTGACGCTGGCCAACAAGTAGCAATCTTGCAACCCAATAGACGTGTTCGCAGGTGCTTTGGTCAAGCAGTATATGTGAGGCCACAAGATGTAGCCTCTGACAGCTCGGGGGATGATCATGCAGAGCACATTCCCAACGAGGCAATGTTTGAGCCCGAGATTGATGAAATGATCGAGACGATCATGGATTCAGAAAGGCTTATCTATGATGATATGAAAAGTGAAGCCGATACGCCATTGTATAATGGAGCACGTATGTCTAGATTGAAAGCACTCCTGGTTCTTCTCAACATGCAAGCAAAGTTTGGATGGAGTGACACTAGCGTCACAGCGCTTTTCAGGTGATCTATTAAAATTAGTTTACTTTAATAAAACTCTAAATGCATAATGATCTGATAGATTTTTACACGACTGTATCATATTTTTATGTTGTGTAGATTGCTGAAAGAGCACATACTACCAGCTGACAATGTGATGCCAGATTCCCGAGATGAAGCAAGAAAGATTTTGCGAAACTTGGGGATGGATTACAATTCTATCCACGCTTGTCCTAATGACTGCATTCTCTTCAGAGGGGAATACATAGACATGGAGAAGTGTCCGAAATGTGATTCCGAAAGATATCGAGTAGATCTCCACGGGACAAAAATTCCACAAAAGGTTTTGCGACATTTCCCTCTGCTTCCTCGCATCAAGCATTTCTTCGAATGTAAGTCCATGGCCGCCCTAGCATCATGGCATGAGGAGAATAAATCTTCGGATGGTGTGCTACGAATTCCTGCAGATTGCGTAGCGTGGAAACATATAGATGGAACATGGTCGGATTTTGCCAGGGAAGCTTGAAATTTGCGCTTAGGCCTGGCTATGGATGGCATAAATCCATTTGGTCAAAGATCAACATCTTACAGTGTATGGCCCGTTGTCATCGTCAACTACAACATTCCCCCGTGGTTGACTACGAAGAAGGGGCACCTATGGCTAAGCATGATTGTGCCAGGGTGATATAAAGTGGGGAATATGGATGTGTATCTTCGTCCACTATTGGAAGAGCTACAACAATTGTGGATTGGCATAGAGGTGGTGGATATGAGCCGACACACAGGACGACGGAATGCTTTGATCAGAGGCATTCTAATGTGGACCATGCATGACTATCCCGGGCTAACAGAATGCTCAGGTGATCTATTGACACTCCTCACTCAGACACTGTAAATCTTGTTTTTTCACATAGTTGATCTATTATCATGTGTATACATGCAGGGCTTCAAACAAGCGGATACAGAGCATGTGTCACATGTGGACCTCGACTGAATGCACGTAGGGCACCCTCACTGAAGAAGCAAATCTACGAAGGTCATCAAGCGTATCTTCCAGAGAATCATGTGTTACGCGACGGCTTTTTGGGAAGAGAGCCACCAAGGATGTCTGCACAAGCATGGTTAGAGCAGAAGGAGATGTGCGATGACGGATTGCCTCCAGGGATGAAGAGACTATCTCTATGGTACGAGTTACCATACTGGCCCCGACTCATGATCAATCACTTGCTCGATCCAATGCACATATTCAAGAATGTGGGTAATCTACTATGGGACCATCTGACCGGCAAGAAAGATACTTCAGGAGCCAGAGTTGAGCTTAGAAATGTGGATCGTATGGAGCAATATTGGCCGCAAACAGCGTCTGATGGATCGATAAAACTCCCTAAAGCACCATGGATTTTCACAGGAGCCCAAGAACGCAAAGTAAAAGAGACCATTCGATCTTTGCGGACCCCCACTGGCGTAATGCACTCGCTCCGAACGTGTTTTACTAAAGAAGGAAAGCTTACCGGTTTGAAGTCACACGATTGGCATAAAATGTGTTAGGTACGTTCATAGTGGACTTTAATATCATTGCATAAAATGTGGACTTTAATATCATTGCTGCACATACTTTACAGTTTATTTTACCGGTTGCCATTGAGGGATGTTTGTCTCTCGACATCCGTAACACAATCTACAAACTTGCAAAGCTGGTGCAATGGATCTCACAAAAGGAGATCAACGTAGACTCCATACCATTCGCCAAACTAAATGCTGCGGAGCTTGTGTGCATGTTTGAGAAACATTTTCCTACTACAATGCTAACCATTCAGGTGCATCTTCTTGTTCACATAGTTGATGAGGTGGAAATAGCTGGCACAGTTCATTCCAGATGGATGTTCTTCTTAGAGCGTTTCATGAAAACGCTTAAGGGATATGTGCGTCAAAAGGCACGTCCGGAGGGTAGCATGGCAGAAGGTTGGTTGGTATCAGAGTCCCTAGTGTACATTGGAGAGTGGCTAGACGGATTTGATAAATCCCGGGACACGCTATGGCGAACCATAGATGATGAGCGAATATCTGGGATTGTCATGTGCAATCTCGGTGTTGAGAAGAAGATGACGGAAGATCTAGAGGCTAAAATCAACCGATTTTGCATGCTTCACAATCCAGTGATGCAAAAGTGGATTTCACAATATGAGGATGCAAAGCAAGAGCGACAAAGGGCACGAATCGAGTGGAGATGGGGAAGACAACCACCGATGCACTATCCAGCGGTTCTGGAGAGCCTACCAACCTTCATGAGCTTAAGATGGTTGCACAACCAATTGAAAAGCGCACAACAATGCGGTGACGAAGTGACTGAAGAAGAGTGGTAGTACTCTCGGGGTTGCGCGACCAAGGTAAGTTTGCAATGTACGACTAGCAAGTGACTATATTTATATGCGTCATTACGTCATTGTATTTAATGGTCTTTGCGTCATTGTCTACTCTATTCATTCAATATTAAGTTTAAATATTCGTGTGTTTAATGCAGGTATGATTGATGAGGAGTTTCTTTCTTCTTTGTCACCACAGCAGAGACAGTCGTACGTGGAGCGTCATCGCTCTGGCGCATCATCGCGCGTTCCTACTCCATCAGCATCTCCCTCTCTTTCGGAGCATTCGGCATGCTCCAAAGCTTCAGCGTCGACGAGACGAGCTTCACACTCGTCTAGACACTGGCGCTCTAGTGGTGGCGGTGGCGGTTGTTGTGGGGATTCCGCCACCGATGCCTCCACACTGCCTCGTGTTCGACGAGGCTCTTTACCCTCCCCTTCTTTGCCCGCCCCCACACCAGCCATAGCATCGCCATCTACGCCAGGTTTTGCACGGTTGACTGTTCCTAGAAGCTACACACCTCTACCTACTCCGCCAGGAGCCACCCCACTCGACACTCCTCGCTTCGGGATCCAGACGCCGGTGGAGACACCTGACGTCCGTACCCCCATTGACACGCCGCTAGAGACCCCTGCCGGGACACCCAGGTTCACGCGTCACCGGCCAGAGGGCTTGCCTTACTCCGTCGACATCAGCGGCGGCATCATCATGGATGATGACGGCAAGAAGGTGATCTCGCGCATGCATGGTCTTTGCTCTCAGCTGTTTAGACACTACATACTAAACAAATGGAGTGAAGTACCAAGTGATTTAAAAAACAGAGTCATCAGCATACTTCATGATGAGTTTCCCGTTCCAACACGGGATCAGCGCTTCAATGAAGACCTGATGAAGATTCGAATGCGCGAATACTGCAAACACAAGCGTTCCGAAGTGCAAAAAGCAATCAAGAATGGGTGGAACAGGCCAGATTGGCTGGCCAAAGAAGATTGGAAGAATGCGAAGAAAGCAGCGCGCGAGAATCCCGACAAGTGGAAGCAACAAAAGGATGCAGCCAGAGCGCGAGTAGAGGCAGGGAGCTCGCACCACTTGGGGAGCGGTGGATGGGAATCATTTGAGGCCGATTTTGTAAGTGTTTTCACATTGCTCTTTATGTTCGATAGTTTAGGATTTATGAGTTTTTTAATTCTAACATAATGAAATCTTTGTATGTTTTGACAGTGGTCGATGACAGGACGTGATCCCACACCGTACGAGCGCGAGTACGCAGGCAGGAAGGGCTTAAACGCCCTGATAGACATTCTCAGTTCTCGCGGCGGCATGGTTAGTATTAGGGTTTACTCTTTTTTATTTTTTGTATTATTTTATAAATGTCGTTATATGTTTATACTTACTGAAAGCTGTCTTATTGTCTTTTTTTGCAGAATCCTACAGATATGCCGCTTGGACGCGATGAGACGTCTGACTAGACGACGTCAGTTTAGCCGTAGCTAGATAGCATTAGTTTAGGGTTTCTCATAGCTTATGTATCATGAGACGGATTTTATACGTCTTTTTGAACCATGTATATTATTACATTTGTCACCGCAGTTCCTTTTGCCAATCAATTCTTTATGCCTATGATGTTGTACAATTGTCATTATTACATTTGCCAATCAATTCATTTTGCCTATGATGTGTACAATTGTCAATTTTACGCTTGTCAATTTTGCAAACAATGCGTCTTGTGGGTGACTATTTTGTGTCTATTATCTACCCTTGCACTTTTTTTAAAAAGTGAATCAAGTACAATATGGTTGATGGATGCCCTGCCACCAAATTTTTTTTCTCTCGGACGTCGCTATAAGCGTCGCTATTTATGGATTTGTAGCGTCGCTATGAGCGTCACTATAGTCTTCTGTGTAAGCGTCGCTATATGCGTTGCTATAGGCATCGCTATAAGCGTCGCTATATAGCGACGCATATAGCGACGCTCTGGTAGCGACGGTTTTAGCGACGCCGGGGGTTATAAAACCCCAGTGTATTTCCGTCGCTAACAGCGTCACAAGAGCACACAACCTCTTGTAGTGACAAGATGCACTTTTCCTTCTCACACCTTACTCAAAGTGGCTTGGTGGTGGATTAAGAATTCCCTTACTCTTCAACAAGAACTTGAACTTCAAATCTCCAAGTGATGTATCTAAGGAAAAATATGTGTTCTATAACTTTTTAGAACAACCAAGTGGTAGATCTAAAATGCAGTAAAGCTTCTATAAGTTTTTTGAAATGGCCACTTATTGTGGATCATGGATGTGATAAGTGGTGAAAAATGTTTTTGGTGGATTTAAAATACACTCACTCTGGCGAAATCCATTTAGATTGGCCAAGTGCCAAGGATGGACACTTCAACAATTATGATTGAATCTTTGATTGAGCTAGTATGTACTCTTCCACGATTTGTAGATTGGCCAAGTGTTGGATCTAAGATGAGTACTAATCTTCCACAACTTGTTTTGATTCAATATAAATGATGCACACCACCATTCAAAACGTCATTAAAACGACTTTGATTTTATTTAGGATGCATCCTTCATTGCACAAACTATATATAATGAGAAGATGGTGGATTTAGGATGAATTCCCCTTTCCGCACTATATTCAGAATGACCAAATGGTGGATCTAGAATGCACCAAACCTTCTTACATATTTGTTTGAAAATCCAAGCGGTAAATAGAGGATGATGAGCTATCCCTTCCAAAACTTGCTTAAGGTGGCCTGGTTGTGGATCAAGAATTTCCTTTCTCCCCTCCAAGAACTTGTTTAGATTGGCCAAGTGGTGAATCAAAGATGCACCCATCTTACAAAACTTACTTAATAGTATTGATTGAATGGATAGTGTTACAAATATTTAGGACTATGGGGGTATAGCCTTAGTCTTTTTCAAAAACATAAGTAACAAATTAAAATACTTAGATTTTGGATAGATTTACCCTCTAAGTAATTTTTTCTTGCATAAAATACATGGAGCAGTAATGTTTGAAAAAAAATGATGATTATGTGGATGTCAATAATCATGTCAAAAAATCTTGCTTGTTAATATGTCATCCTCTAGGAGGCTATTGTGTGATCTTTCATTGTTTTTTGCTTAGATCCAAGGATTGAGGGTGGGATAGATAAGGAATGCTTTAATCCAACAACGATTAATGAGAGCCTTCCACATGTATCCACAAAGGTCTCACTTGAAGAATTGAATCCAATTACTAATACTCAAATGAAAATACTTGAGGCCTCTTTGCTACATCTTTCATTGAAGGAAGCCATGGGTGAAAACTTTCAATCTATAAAATATGTGCGAGAGAGTGTTGTTGATGCAACTACTTTGGTTTCATTAAATCCCAACAAAACATGTTGACAATAATATTGGACTTGATCGGTATACTATGAAACAAAGTCAACAACCATCATCAATTCATGAATCTATTAAATATGATTCACGAAGGCTTATTGTGTTATGACCAAGGTGCATCCAATGTTTAAAGAGCATATTAAAAAGATTCAATGTTGGGATTGGGTCAACAGCTAGAGAAGCTAATGTTTACCAATGTTGAGAACACTTCAAAGCACTACTAAGGAGATATTACCATTTTTTGTAGTTTGGTCTCAAGAATCTTGCTATGTTCCCGAAGGCGTGAAATTATTTAGACCAGACAATCCTCAAGCTCCAGCTATGCTTAAGCCATTGGCAAAAATATCTGCATGCTTTGAATGTGATCCACGCAGAACAATTCTTGCTAATGAATCTTTATACAAATGTTGTGTTTTGCCTACAAATAATTGCATATTTCCTTCAAAGTTTGATGAAGAAAATATGGTTGATAATGTTCTCATAGAAGAGTTGCTCCCATACTTGTTACAACTTGACGAGAGAAAAGACGTCATGAGTTCATTGGCTCTAATCGTTATGGACAAGCCCCAATTTCCAATGACAATGAATACAAAGGTCTCATGGACTATTGGAAAGATCAAAACTCAAGATGTCGCAAAAGGAGATAACCACAAATAAGCTACCAATGTTTGAGAAGCTAGGAGACCTTTTCGGCAAGCAGGAGGAGTCAACTAATCCAAGGAGGGAAAAGGAGATTAGAAGGAACAAAATATTAGAAATAATGGCAAAACAAAAAACCAATATTATGATGAAGGGAGCACAATTAATATCCTTAGCAAGGAAGCTGGGTTGTGCCACACGATCATTGAAGGCTGTAACAGCCAAGGCTTTTGTGAAGAAGCTACTAAATGAGCACAATCTTCTCAAACACTAAGGACTACTCACTAGATATCATGTTTAATTTTTGATCAAATGCTTTTGTAAATGATATTTTTATTTTGATTCAAGACACTCACTTCATCACGGTTTCCTGCAGATTTCATCCAGATTATTCTTTGAAGGAGTATTTCATAGGGAATTTGGACCATTTCATTCAGATGAAAGAAGAAACCTCTAAGAACAACCATGGGTTACTTTGAAAAATTTTGTGTACTTGCAACTAAAAACAATTCACACAAAGATTATTCTCTGTGTTTGAGTTTTTCATGATATTTAACCATTGGTTTTTAGACCAATTGTCACTTGATTGTACTTCACCATTGGTTTTTAGACCAATTGTATCAATTGACTTGGAGAGCTTTAAAGTTTACTTGTGTATTGAAAAAGTGCCCTACTCTCATAATCACAAGGTTTTTTAGTATTGTGATGCCAATTTAAGATTCTTTTGGATGTCTACAATGATAAAATGTTGAATGCTAAAATCATCAATTTTGTTTTAAGAAATATATACTAAACGTTTCGTGTTTCTTTTCAGAGCCAAAAGAAAGAAATATGTTGTTTTTATAGTGGAATAATTCATTTGAAAGAGAAAATTATTCTATTCAATCTTTTATGGGACCTCATTGTAGCCATCAACCACCCCCTACTTAGTTTTTACTACTTACCTTGAAGCAACAACAGAGGGTTCTCATATCAGATATAGAGGGTTTACTACTTCATTCACTTGAAATGCGACACGGTGATATTGTTCCATCATGGGTCAAGCACATGTGAATTGTCAATGACAAAGATGAAGTTTATCATGTAGTGTGCCGTGATGCAGAAGCTTTCTTGGACTTTTGTTTTGATTATTTTGAACCTTAGATATGGAGTTGCTATAACCTAACCAAAGCTCAACATATACTTGAGATGTACTTTCCTAGGCATTATTCAAAGTTCAAGATGTTTATGAGCAATAAGAATTGTCAAAATCCAAATATTATGATTGGCTATAAAAGAGTTTATCATAAGAATTTGACTTTGGTTTGGGGGATGTTTGAGGATCTACATGCTAGCAACACATTAATTTTTGATGATACTCCATATAGAGTGAAGTTGAATATGTTGGGAACTTATCTCATATTTCCAACATTTTGGAGATAAACACCTGAGCAACTTCAATGCTTCTTAGAAGGCACAATAGTTCCATGGTTAGTGGGATGGTTTTGTGCAAGAAACAAGAGGAGTTATACCTCCAATACAATTGTGAACAAGGTAGAGGATCCTGAGACAAGTTATGTCATGAATTTCTATAACTTGTCAAGAAGACAATGTTGCGAGTCACATGTTGAAGTTGTTTGGCAAGGATTCAGTGACATAGATATCAATTGTACACAAAACCACATATCAATTAGAATTGGTTCATTGTAATTTTTTATTCAAGATGAATATAAATTGTACATTTACCTTTCATTCAACCATTTATCACTTTATTTTTTCTACTTGAAGTGTACCCTATTGTAAGGGGACTTCTATATCAATCTAATGTGTTTCACATGGAGTGCACCTTAACATTTGGGGGACTCTTTATTAATGGAGCGTATCCTTCTTATGGGTGCTCCTTTTCTTGTTGCTATGAGTAGAGAATTATCTATATTGTGCTCATATCTTGTGTAAATGGATCCACTATATATTTAGGCCTCGTTCTAACTTGGATTTTTCCACGAAGTGCACCCTAGTGAAATGGGACTTCTTTATTAATGGAGTGAATTCTAATTTAAGGAGACAAATTTTTCTTTGTATTTATAGTTTGGAATGTGATCACTATTTTTGTTTAGAATGTATAAATGGATTTAGTAAAGATAAACCTTTTTGATTCAAGACACAAGTACGCCTTGAACAATGTCCTTTTTGCTTCAAAACATGAGTACGACTTCTTATGCTAGGTATTTTTAGTCAATGGTTGGGTGGTATATATTATTTTGTACTTAATATAAGTTGTATCAATAGAAGACCTCTTTTTCTATACTCATTCAATAAAAAAATATTCATTGAACAATGTTGTTGTCATATTGGCATGGAGACTCATACAAGAATATGCCATGTTGTTGTGATATTGGCATGGGAATTGATATTCATGTATACGTATCATTACAATTTTGAATAATATGCAGCTATAGCCCATTCATTTAGAACATAATGTCAAAATCGCAACTCTTTATCATAAAATCCATTATTGACATTAGTTTAATTCTTCTTTCTTAAGACTTTTATTTTCAAAATATGTTTAATGATAAGAATAATCTAATAAACACAAGAGTTTTACCTTTATTATAGCTGCAAATAGATTGTAATTTTCTTTATAACAAATGCATTTTTCTCATAAATACACATAGAATAGCATTGACACAAGTAACATGAAATTGATTGAAGAGTTTAGAATGGCCAAGTGGTGGAATTTTAAAACCCCTTTGTTATAAAATGTATAAAATTAGGACGAATTAATTGTTATCATATACATGTGGTAGTGATGTGTGTGAACACACTTAGGACCGCCGGGGCATGTTTTCCCTTATTAGGAGGCTTTTTCCCCCGCGCATTGTATATACGCCCATCATTCTAGGTCTATCTTTCTTTCCATTGCACACTAAGTAATACACTCTCTGTTGTGTGCCTTGAGTTTCCTTCATCTTCTCTAAGATGTGTGTGTTTTCCTGCAACCCAAATTCCAACAATTGGTATCAGAGTAGGTTGCGTCCTCCCCAGCTTAGTTGCCAACAGCTCTAGGACATGCCTACTTACTTTCTTTGATTTTAGTGAGCTTTGGCAAGCGTTTGTCTTCGATTTCAGTGAGCTTTGGCTATTTCTTCATTTTGTGCTAAAATTTTGTCAATGCGATTTTCTGCATAACAGGTCCCTTACAGTCTTCTATAGTTTGTGCTAGCTTTGTTTCTCCTCTTTTCGGGAAGTTTTCACATCAGGTGTAGGCACTCATTATGGTCGACAACAACACATACATGTTCAAGATGTTTGCTGCTGAGGACAGATTGGATGGGGAAAATTACCCTATGTGGGCTTACATGATGCAACATGTTCTTGTGTCAAAGGATGTTTGGAATACTGTGCAGGGCATTGATGTACGTCCTAGTTCTGAGGATACAGGCGATGTTGAGGATGTTGCAGATCTTCCTGCAAGGATTGCTACTGTTAGAGTTGTTTTGCCTACGGTTGAACAAGATCATTGGGATGTAAAAGATGCGCAGGCTCATGCATTGATTTTGTTGTCTGTGAAGCGCACTATTACTCCTCACATTTGTTCAGCAAAATCTGCAAAACAGGCTTGGGATGAGGCTAAAATTGTATTGCTGTGTAAAGAGCTGGAATCGAAGATTATGCATGAGGAAGATGACATGGAAACTTTCCTTGCTGGTGTCAAGGATATCGATGAGCAACTTATTTTTGTAGGTGAAGTCATTTCAGACAGTTCCCTTGTGCAGACTGTTCTTGATTCCTTGCCAAACTCTTAGCAGACTTTTGCTAGTACTTGGAGACTTATGACCCAAGGAAATCTTGAAGTTGTCAAGTTTGATGCATTGTGCACATTGTTGTTTGCAAGAGTCACTTTCCAAAAAAAAAAGACTAGACAACGTGCAATTGAACAGGATTTTATTGCTTCTCAAAGAAAGGGTGGTAACAACAATGCAACCTCTTCTTATGGTTCTTCTGTGAGTGGCAAATCACCCGTTCCTAGTGCTTCTATTGGCAGCAATGTTTTTGGAAATTCTGGTGATAAGGGAAAAAAGAATATGCATTCCCATTATTGTAAAGCTAATGATCAAGTTGAGGGCCAAAGAGGCTAAGAAAGAGGATGGTTCTACTGCAAATGCTGGATCCACTACAAATGCAGCTATTGTTGAGTCTTTTGAGAAAGGAGACTGTGATGCTAATGTTGATGAAGAATGGGCTTTTAGTACAAGTGTACCTATAATCCTCTTTTCCATGATGCATGCATGTCAATTGTTGCAGATTCACATGTGTGGTATTTTGATAGTGGTGCTACAAATCACATTACCTCACATCGTGATTTGTTCACCTCTCTTGAGTCTTTCCCTTACGGGAATTGAGTTACTTGTGCCAACAATGCCTCTTATCCAATTCAAGCAGTTGGAAAGCTTGTGCTTACTACTACTAATGGCAACTCGTTGATGCACTTTATGTACCTTGGATCAAGAATAATATTTTGTCTCTGTCTGCACTTGCTAGACTTGGTCTTGTAGTAAAATTTGTGGATGACAGATGCATAGTACATGATCTCAGTTTCGGTGATGAAATTGTTGCATCTGGCATTTTATGCTGTGGGCTGTATAAGCTCACTTTGTATGACAAGTGTGAGTAGAAATTTGCAAATGCGATTGTGGATTTAAAGGCTATTTTAGATGCAAAAATTTGGCAAGCACGTTTTGGTCATCTTTCCAGTTTGCTACGTTTGCAAAAATATGATATGATTGCTTCTTTGCCGCCTCTTGAAGCACCCGTCAAACATGTTTGTGAAGGCAGTATTTTGGGTAACATGCAACGTTCGAAGTTTCCCAAGGATGGTTCAGTTAGGGCCACATGCACATTGCAGCTTGTGCATAGTGATGTTTGTGGGCCCATGCAAGCTCTGTCCTTGGAAAATTACCTTTATTTTGTGACTTTCATTGATGATTACTCCATGCATGAATGGGTATTTACTCTTAAAGCAAAGTCCAAAGTATTTATGTGGTTCAAACAATTTCTGGCTATGGATAAAAATGTCTCAAAATGTACTATGGGCACCCTTTGTTCCGATCTAGTGGGAGAGTATATGTCTCATGATTTTACTGCATTTCTGGCTAGTCATGGGAATAAACACCAAGATATAGTGACTTATATGCCTCAACAAAATGGTTTGCTGAGAGGAAAAACAAGTCACTTATGCAAATGACACGATGTATGGTCAAAAGTCAAGCTTTGTCGCATTCTTTTTGGCTTGAGGCCATCATGTGTGCCACTTATGTACTAAACAAGTGTCCTACAAAAGCTTTGTAGTCTATTACTCTATATGAAGCATGGCATGATAGAAAGCCTTCTATTGAGCACATGCGTGTTTTTGGCTGTTTGGCCTATGCTTTGGTGCCACAAACACAGCATAGAAAATTGGATGATAAGGCTGTCAAAATTTATTTTTGTTGGTTATAGTGCTGAAAGAAAAGGTTACAGGTTGTATCATCCACAAACAAGACATATCACGAGATGCTATGTTTGTGGAAGATTCTGTTCAGCCCTTGTTGTCATGTACTAGAGATAGTAATGTAAGCTCACACAACATTTATGACACTGTTGCCTCTTTTTAGTGGTGGAAGAACGAATGTAAATTCCAATGAGGAAAATGTACAGCCTATGGGGGCTTCTAAAAATGATACGGATTAGCCTATTATTGATGTAGATGTACATTATGTACTTGATGAGGAAAGGGCTCAAAATGAGCAGGCTAGAGGTATGCCTAAATGGTTGGTGCATACTTTGCATGACAGTAAATTAAATGCACCTATTTCTAGTCATACTCGTTCAGGTTCTTGCCATGTATCTTATGAATCAAATTGTTATGCTTTGGCTGTGTCTAGCTTACATGATGTTGAGGAACTATTGTCTTTTGATGAAGCACAAAATTCAAAAAATTGGATGGCTACCATGCAATCAAAATATGATGCACTTATAGAAATTGACACATGGACTTTATGTGATTTTACTCTTGGAAAATAGGCCATTGGTATGAAGTGGGTTTACAAGTTGAAACGCAAGCCGGATGGTGAGATTGATTGCTATAAGGCTCAACTTGTTGCAAAGGGTTATGCACAACAAAATGGCATAGATTAGGAAAAGAATTTTTCTCCCACTTGTCGTATGACTATTGTGAATTTTCTATGTGCATTGGCAGCTCATTTTGGTTGGGATGTACATCAGTCAGACATTGTTACTGCTTTCTTGAATGGTGACATATTTGAGGAAGTTTATGTAACACATCCTTGCGGATTTGTCAAGAAAGGACAAGAGGATAAGATGTGTGAATGTAACAAAGCTTTGTATGGGTTGAAGCAATCTTCTCGTGCTTGGTATGAGAAGGCTGACACTCATTTAGTCAAATGAGGCTTTCACAAAATATTCCAACAAAAAGCACATTGTATGTAAAGCGTGAGGGTGATGTACTTCTCATTGTGGTTCTTTATGTAGATGATTTGCTGATCACTGGACCAAATGAGAGACACATTGCTGAATTTAAGGCTGATTTGAATGCTACTTTCAAGATGAAATATTTGGGGTTGTTGCAACATTACTTGGGTATACAGTTTAAGAAGTGTGATGGTGGTACTGCCTTGTGTCAGAAAAGTTACATAGAGATGTTGCTATGTAAGTTTAGACTTGAGGATCACAAACCTATTTCCAATCCCATGGAAACAGGTTTGAAATTGAGTCTTCATGCTGCTAGTGATTTTGCAAATGTCGCTCTTTATCAAACTGTTTTTGGATGCCTCATTTATGTATGCAACACGAGGTCGGATATTCAATTTGCAGTCTCAGAGGTCAACAAATTTATGCATAGACCAGGGTCTAAGAATTGGCACGCTGATAAGAGGATTTTCTGCTACTTGAGTGGCACTTTCCATCTTGGCTCGTTTTATCCGAAGGGGGGATCATTGCTGCCAGACTTACATGCTTTTTTGGACTTAGATTGGTCTGGTTGTTTTGACACGCGAGTGTCCACAAGTGGTTTTTGTTTCATGCTTGGCAGTTCATGTATCATGGTTGAGCAAGAAGCAACCTACTATGGCCACTTCTAGTTGTGAGGCTGAGTACATGACAGTCTTCACATCTATGGTTGAATGTGTATGGCTCAGACACCTTATGACTGATTTGGGTGTTGGACAAGACACTACCAACACTATCTACACTGATAGTCAAAGCGCATTGGCAGTTGCGAGGAACCTAGTTTTTCATGCTTGCATAAAGGACATTGAGGTGCATTACCACTATGTCAAGGAGAGGCTCTCAGCACGAGAGATTAGCTTGGCTTATGTGTCGACATAGGATAACCTTGCAAATCTTTTCACAAACGCATTGTCTCGTGATAAGTTCAAAGCTTTCCACAAAGCTTCGGGCTTACTCCCCTTTGTGGATTGATCATGTCCTCTGGGAATGTCACTTCCCTTTACTCATGTGCCAGCTCTCATTCACCAGAGCACTCCAGGGCAGATTTGTTACCATATGCATGTGGTATTCATGTGTGTGAACACAGTTAGGACCGCCTGGGCATGTGGTAGTGATGTGTGTGAACACAATTAGGACCATATACATGTGGTATTGATGTGTGTGAACATAGTTAGGACCGGTCGGGCATTTTTTCCCTCATTAGGAGGTTTTTTCCCCCGCACAGTGTATATACGCCCATCATTCTAGGGCTAATACACTCTCTGTTGTGTGCCTTGAGTTTCCTTTGTCTTCTCCAAGATGTGTGTGTTTTTTTGTAACCCTAATTCCAACATTAACATGAGTGTAGCTGAATACCTAAATGTCTTATCCTCATGAACATGTTCAAAAGAATGCACCTATGTGCATAAAATGACGTATCACATGGTATTCTAGAATTTAATATATGTGATCTTGACACTTCTTGATGTAGCTCGAAAAATATCTAAGAAAGCAAAGTGAAAGCGATATCTTAAATAAAATTCAAATTTTTTGTTTTTTTAATGGTCAAATTGGCTATATTCATAAAAATTGAAAGTGATCATTTGTCTTGGGAAGGGGTTTTTTCTCACTGGAAACCTTATTTATTTCAATAGAGAACAACTTAGACATATATGTAGGTACTCATTTTAACATATCACTTTGAGTGTAGCTTGGACAAGAAGTTGACTTTGTATTCCTCCATAGGTTAAGGGAACCTAGCTTGGACAAGTGGTGGGCTTTATATTCCTCCATAAGTCAAGGGAGCTTAGCTTAGATAAGTGCACCATGAAACCAACACTCTTATGATGCAACCAAGCATATGATACATGTTTTATGTATGCTTCATGCCTCAAATGAAGAAGTCCTAGATTAGCCGTGGACTTCGCTTGAATGAGCTTGAATGTCATAGAAAAGTTGGTTATTTTTCTCAGTTTGGGTCCTAGCTTGGACAAGTGGTAGACCTTGAATAAGTTTAGGTACTCATTTTGAACTTAGCTTGGATAAGTGGTGGGCCTTGAAACATGACCTTGAGATAAATTATAGGTAGGACAATAAGACATACACAATAATAATGGCTGGAATGTACTAGTATTTTAATGGTTCAATTGACTAAAACCATGAAATTTCATGTCCAATTTTGTTCTCAATGTGTAATATATTGGAATGAGACCTTAAGCAAATTGATGTCTTTGACAAAAATCTTATTACTTTATAAATGATATGTTGAACCTAGAAATTAGGATTTTCCCACTTTACCTAATATAGTCTTTTTCCATCTTTTGATTGAAGGTAGCTGGCGCATTGCTTAGCCCAAAATGGAGTACCAAGATTCAAATAGGCCAAAAGTTGTTGGAAAGGCCGTCTTATGAATATCTTCATGCACTATACTTATTTGATGATATCCACTTTTGAGATATATTCTATTAAAGTAGGTAGACCCTTGTAACTTATTGAATAGATCTTTTATTCTAAGAACATGAAGTCTATTATTTATGGTTATCCAATTAAGTGCCCAATAGTCCACACACATTCTATAAGTACCATCTTTCTTTTGTACTAGTAGAATGGGTGAACAAAATGAAGATGAACTAAACATGACTATCCCTTTCTCCACAAGTTCATTTACTTGCCTCATAATATACTCTTACTGGGCCGATGAGACTCAATAAGGAGGCTTATTAGGAGGTGGGCTACCAGGTAGAAGTTATATGGAATGATCATCTTGTCTCCTTTTGGGAGGTAGCTCCCTTGGATGTCATTCGTAAACACATCTTGAAACTCAATTAGGAAACTAGAAAGTTCTAATTTCTCTTTAGTTTCATTTTTAACCTCATTAGGAACACATGTATCTTTGTTAGACTTCATGACAAAAACCATGTCGCAAGAAAGAGAGTTTTTCATTAGTTGATGTTAATAGTGTTGCCCACACTATTAACATCAAGTGCAACATCCTTGCCTCGATAGAAAAAGAGGACTTATTCTCTAGAAACTTCATAGTCCTTTGGCATCACTTGGAAGGAATTTCTTTGTAATAGCAATCCTCAAAGCTTTCCAAGTCT
The DNA here is from genome assembly GCF_014529385.1 of Adiantum capillus-veneris. Taxonomy (NCBI): domain Eukaryota; kingdom Viridiplantae; phylum Streptophyta; class Polypodiopsida; order Polypodiales; family Pteridaceae; genus Adiantum; species Adiantum capillus-veneris. The sequence continues at coordinate 43,004,751 of NC_140933.1, read as the reverse complement.
TTGGAGATTCACCTTGGCTACTAGACTTGCCCACCATTAATGGACTGACTTTGGAAATGCATAGGACATTTAGGAGGTTTGATGATTCTAAGAAATCTTCATCTCAAAAAGTTACATCAAATTGTCGGATAAAGTCCAGTCCAATACTTTGTCAGTTGCTCCAAAAGTTCCATCATAGGTAAAAGAGCTGAGCTCTTTCCTACCTTTTTGAATTTCTTCAACTTTCATGACCTCTTCCACGCCATACAGCTCCTTCATTTACACATCTTATTTCTCTTGGATGGAAAGTCATTGTTTTCCGAGTCCGAAGATGGTGACGACGATGATGAAGAAGAGGTGGAAGAAGAAGAAGATGGTAATCGCTTCCTTCAGTTACTCTTGCTTGGATTTCTTTGTCCTTTCTTTGAATTAGCATGGGAGGGAGTGCTTTATGATTTCATCTTCTTTTTGGGAGGATTAGGTGACCGCCATGCCCATCATCTTCTCAGGGCAGCATCACTTTCAGAGGTAGATGGAGTGTCACTTTCATACCTCTCCCTTGAAAGTTCACATCATACTTTGTCTTTGTGAGCAGTTTGCCTTGGAGGTCCTTCCGGTATCTCCTCTTCATTCCCCAAAGTGATTCCTCTTTAAAGTTCTCACTACTTGGAGGCCTTGCTGAAGTTCTCTCTTCTTGGGCACTTGGGGAAACTTGAGCTTGAAGTGCTTGAATTTGGCTTAGAACCTTCGATTGAAAAATAGGGTTTCCCATTGCTTTTTATAACTTGTCAAAAAGGTAGTTGAAAACTCTACAACCATTATCAAACAGTTATACCATGAGCCAAATCTAAGTTGTTTAAATTTATTACATTCTCTTGATTATGTTGGGCCATGATTAAATTTTGTTTTATTTGCATGCTAACTCTTTCCTTGGCACTTCCAAAACTTTTCTATCATTCCTCTTATCCCTTGAACATTAGCACTCGAGCAAAGTTACACCCATGGTTTAGAATATTGTTAACTGCAAAGAGTAGTGGACTGGGTTTAAAAGTGTGAGGTTAGCACGGTTCCTATCAAGCTTGCTAATAACTGAATAGTGGTATAAGCCGTTGGTGTCTCAAAAGACTCCATTTTTAAGACCATATTTCTTGATGGTGTCCCCCGTACCCTTTAAATAGGCATACAAACCAAGTTAATAAATCCCAATCCCACTTACCCTATTACAATGAAAAAATCTAACCTTTTATAGACTACTCAATAACCTCTATTCTTAGACAAGAAAAGAGAAAACTTGGCTCTGATACCAATGTCAGAGAATCTAATACTTCCTTTTAGATTTAGTGGAATTTAACTATGAAAAGAGAGAGGTTTTCTTTAAGAGAGAGAGATAGCAAGGAGACCATAGGTTGTGCTGGGCTGATTTCTTTATACAAACATACATTTAAAACACTTCAACCATGCACATAATCAAAAGAGAATAACTAATTAAGATAGAGAACTTGATGAGGGCCGGATTTTCTTGAAGCCGGTCAAGATCTTGTATTATAATCCTTTCAAAAGAGAGCCTTGTTAAAATACATGTTTGTGCTCTTGTAGAGCCTTGCTTGAATCAAGAAGATGGTGTCTTTAAGATTCCATGGTATACCCTCCTTTTCAAACCCTATACACCCCAATGAGGAGAAAGGAACTGCAAGGAAAGAGGAAGATGAAGGTGGAAAGATATATTTTTCAAGCAAGAGAATGGATTCTTTGAATACTCTTACTCATGTTCAAGCTCTTAGCATAGCATAGTAATAGAATAGTAGAGATGGAGAAGAAGAAACTTTCATTGGCTTAGATTTGCATCCATAGCCAAGAGCTTGAGCATAAAGTTTGTCTCTAGAGCTCCCATATGAGAGGGGGAGAGAGAGAACTTGCTTTTCCAATCTTGGGCACTTGAGAGAGTGTGTGAGAGGAGCAAGAAGAGGCTAAAAATCTCCACGAGTCCCCGTTTAATGCTTATGCTAGATTGCAACTAGACTTGAATTAGAATGCTTCACTCTTGACCAATGAGGTGGGAACACCTCCTAGTCACTCAAGTATGCCCAACACTTATCCCCTCTTGCCTTGCATGCTAAAACTTGCTCCCACTTCTCTTGGAATCTTCTTGGCAAGTGCACACACCACACACACTCACACACACTTGTTAAGTTCACACAAGAAAGTGTGTGCTACTTTAGGTTGTGGCCTAGCTAAGCTTAGTAAACAAAGAATAGAGTCAACTTACTAAATGAAGAAGGGCTGATCTAACCTTATTCTTTAGCTTTTTACTTTCATTTAATAAAACCATAAAATTACCTTTAACTAATTAGCTCATGTGCAAGATCTTTGCACAAACCTTGGGGGTTTATGAAGTTGACCTGCGGCTACAACCTACCTGCTAATTTAGGACTTGCTAAAGGAGGATAAAATTTGAAAAAAATAAAACTCACCCTTTCTGCTATAAAAATTTCACCTCCCATGCAAAACCTTAGCACAATGCTTTGGAGGTGCCGCCAAGCTACTCCCAAAACCTGCTAAATTTAGATATTTTGTGGCAAGTCACAATTTCATCCTAAGGCTTCCCAAACTTCATACTTAGAGCCTATAGGGTTATTGTAATGACTTGAGCTTAGCACAGTCCTATAATTTCTCTCTAATCAGTGGCAAAGATACGAGGAGAATGAACTTCCATGAAATTTCTCTCACTTAGTACATTACACATTCATTAGTGAAGTGCCTAGTATTCATGATAAAGCTAGAGATTAAGAAACCTATTAAGAGGAATAATCCCCTTTGATCTCTGATACCACAATACCACATATTGGCTATATTGTATAGACCCTAGTAGTTAACGAGGTCATATTCCACTTACATGGACTCATTTGGATTCACATACACACTAACTATCCTATAGTACACCTAGGACTAGGTACATGTCCATCACATGACTTCATGTTGACTGGGATCCAAGTAGAGTCTAAGTAATACACCAAGATGTATACAACATAGTCCAAAGCCTATGTAAGCTAACAAAAAGGTTAGTTTATGGCGATCATAAGATAAAGGGCATTGTTTCAATGAATGGATTAGGTGGTGATTCTGGTTTATGTGTAGGAATTGGTGGATCTACTCCCTGTACAAAAAGTGTTTGTCTCAAGTCAAGTGCTAATGGTGTTGAGAATTGTGGAATGGATGATTTTCCATTTGACGAGTATGTACTAAATGAACTTCTTGTAAGAAATGTGGAACAAAATAGGAGCTTGTAGAAAGGAAATTAGAGAGACATACGATGCAAAGTAGAGTAGTGGCAAGTCAATTTTTTTGATTAGCACTATTACAAAGTGATGGTGTCATCCACCCATGTGCTCTCAAGGTAGAGCTATGATGGCGATATAGACAAATAGAGTAGGTAGGCAGGAATACAAGGGGATTGTTATCCTTCAATATGGATGTACAATGGTTCATAGAGATGGCCTCCTTATGTAGATGTAAAGGAGACTCTATGGGCTTCCCTCTCTCATGGGAGATAATGTCCCAAGACCTGTGTAGTGATCCATGTGTAGCCAAGTCCACCTAGAGGTCCGCTATCGGCCATTGAATGCCGACCATTGGACGATTTCTTTTTGATCACTTGCCGTCCGACCAAGATATTCTAGCAAAAAATAATATTTTGGCAATCCCCGTGAATTTCCGATTTTTTGGCGAGTGATTTCTCACACATGATGGCCATACAATTTGCTTTGTACCATCCACAATCACAAATAAAGACCTTATCAGCATGTAAGCTGGAATCCACCAAATATATGTCCATTATTGGCTTCTCCTCATGTGGGGGCCTTACAAACTATGAAACATACTTTATGGTGGCCAAAATTGATAGGTGGACATTAAAGGTATACTAACACTTCTAATTGGACCCGCTTGTGCTCTTGGTCTTGATGGTTACATTCTCATCCAAATGCAACCTTTGTGTTCCCTTTCCGTAGTATGATGAATTGTGCTGTCAATGGTTACGTGGGAAAGGAAAATTTGTCTTTTAGCTTTGGCAAGCAGTTTATTTGATGGTTTAAGAACAAAATACTAGATTTCAAGAATTTTTTGTGGTAGTTTTAGTTGATAGGGTGGTCCAGATGGACCCAATCTACATTAGTGTTTAATGTAATCACATACTTACTCATCTCTATGTAATATAATGATCTAGTCACTCATCTCTATTGATCTTGATAGTGGTTTCTATTTGTTGCATTTTTTGGTGAAATTTCCACATGTTGATGAGGAAATTGGATGTGAAATTTTCAAAACTAGACGTAAAGTGTAGTTGATGGCTACTAGATTTCAAGAATTTTTTGTGGTAGTTATAGCTGATAGGGTAGTCTAGATGGACCCAATCTACATTAGTGTTTAATGTAATTACATACTTACTCATCTCTATTTAATATAATGATCTAGTCACTCACCTCTAATGATCTTGATAGTGGTTTCTATTTGTTGGATTTTTTGGTGTAATTTCCACATGTTGATGAGGAAATTGGATGTGAAATTTTCAAAACCAGACGTGTAAACTATTGGTTCTTTACACAAATTCCCTATGTTGACGTGTCATGAATTGGTTGTTTGATGAAGTTCTTGATGTTGATGTGTCAAATGGCTAGGTGTATTCCAAGTGCTACGTTGTCATTGACATACGACAATGTTATAATGAATTTGACATTTTACATGCTGAATTGTGATGTTTTCATTGGTATGTGATGGTGAATCTTAAATTCCAGATGTTGAGTTGTCAGGTGTATATTGGCTTGGTCACTTGTTAGTATTCTCTGTGTTGAGTTTTCTAGCACTATTTGGAAATGACCTTTTTAATTATTAGTAAATGGAGGGCCAAGATGTGCTTTCCCCCTCACTTGGACCTTGCCAAAGTGAAAAGGCAAGTTCTTTCTTTCTCATATACACATTGACAACACATTTCATCATAATGTAGGTAGGGAACACAAATGTTGCAACTCAAGGATGATGCCGGTCATCAAGACCAAGAGCACAAGTAGATTCAATTGGAAGTTCCTTTAGAATATCATCGTCAAAAGGTAAATTTTTGCCAAACATGTAAGGATCAAAGCACATGCCAACAAACCCTTAAACCTGACCACTACCTCCATGATCTGCAACATCAGAGTTGAATTGAGACTGACACTTTCTATGTGTACAGTGAGAAAATCCATCAATTCCTACACATAAACTAGAATCACTGCCTAATCCACTCATTGAAACAACACTCTCATCTTGAAATCATTGGAAATTGTTACCTTACATATGTGGTAGTGATGTGTGTAAACACATGTAGGACAGATGGGGCATTTTTCCCTCACTAGGAAGTTTTTCCCCTCGTGCATTGTATATACGCCCATGATTCTAGGGCTAACTTTTCTTTCATTTCACACTAAGTAATACTACTCTCTGTTGTGTGCCTTGAGATTCCTTTCTCTTCTCCAAGCTGTGTGTTTTTCCCTGCAACCCTATTTCCAACAATTGGTATCAGAGTAGGTTGCATCCTCTCAAGCTTAGTCGTCAATATTGCCAAAACGCGTTTGCTCACTTTCTCAAATTTCAATGAGCTTTGATGAGCATCAGCAGGTTTTCTTAGATTTTCCATATGGGCTCATTTCGGCCTCAGTTTTACAGGCAGTACCATGTAGGCAATTTTGTCATTTTGCGCAAAAATTCTGTCACTATCGTTTTTTGCATAACAGGTCCTTATAAAATCTTCTACAAATTGTGCTATATAGTACCTGTTGGTCTCACTTTGTTTCTCCTCTTTTCAAGTAATTTCACATCAGGTACATCCATTCACCATGGTTGACAACAACACAGATGTGTTCAGATGTTTGTTGTTGAGGATAAATGGGATGAGGACAATTACCCAATGTGGGCTTACATGATGGAACATGTTCTTGTGTCAATGGACATTTGGAATGTTTTGCAGGGCATTGATGTACGTCTTGGTTATGAGGATACATGTAATGTTGAGGATGTTGCAGGTTTTGGTGGCAGGCTTGGTGTTGCCAAAGCTATTTTTCCTACGGCTCAGCAAGCTTGTTGGGATGTTAGAGATGCGCATGCTCATGCATTGATTGAATTATCCATGAAGTGCACTATTACTCACATTCATTTAGCTAAATCTGCAAAACTGACTTCGGATATTTTGGCTGGTCTTTATGCAAGTCGCAACGAGGCTAAAATTGCATTGCTACATAAATAGCTTAAGTCGAAGATTATGCATGAGGAAGATGAAATGGACACTTTTCTTTCTAGTATCAAGGATATTAATGAGAAACTTATTTCTGCAGGTGAAGTCATTCCTGACAGTTCCTTGTGCAAACTTTTCTTGATGCTTTGCCAGATTCTTACTAGACTTTTGCTAGTACTTGGAGACTTTTGACCCAAGGAAATCCAGAAGTTTTCAAGTTTGATGCATTATGTACATTGTTGTTGCAAGAGTCACTTTCAAGAAAAAAAGGGCTAAACAGAATGTAGCTGAACATGATTTTATTGCTGCTCAGAGGAAAAGTGGTAACAACAATGTAGCCACTTCTCATGGTTCTTCGACGAGTGGCAAATCACCTATTTCCAATGCTTTAACTGGCAACACCTTTTCTGGGAATTTTGGTGAAAAGAGCAAAAATACAATGCATTGCCATTATTGTAAAGTGTTACCATATACATGTGGTAGTGATGTCCGTGAACACACTAGGACCGCCATGGCATTTTTTCCCTCTTTAGGAGGTTTTTCCCCCCGAGCATTGTATATACGCCCATCACTCTAGGGCTATCTATATTTCCATTACACACTAAGTAACACACTCTCTATTGTGTGCCTTGAGCTTCCTTCATCTTCTCCAAGCTATGCCCATTTCTCTGCAACCCTAATTCCAACAATTGGTATCAGAGCAGGTTGCATCCTCCCGCGCTTAGTCGCCAGCAACTCTAGCACACACCTGCTCATTTTCTCCAATTTCAATAAGCTTTGGCGAGCGTTCTTAGGTCGACAAATATTTCGAGAGATGCTCGTAGAGCTTAGTTTTCTCAAATTTTTGATTCGGGCTCATTTCGGCCTCCGTTTCCATTACAGACAGTACCGCACATGCTGTTTTGTCATTTTGTGCAAAATTTTTGTGAGTGCCGTTTTCTGCATAACAGGTGCCTTACAATCTACTACGACTTGTGCTATATAGCACGTGTTGTTCCCGTTTTGTTTCTCCTCTTTTCGGGCAGTTTTCACATCAGTGCAGCATTTACCATGGCTGAAAACAACACAGATGTGTTCAAGATGTTTGCTGCTCTGCTGAGGACATATTGGATGGGAACAATTACCCTATGTGGGCTTTCAAGATGTTTGCTGCTGCTGAGGACATATTGGATGGGAACAATTACCCTATGTGGGCTTATATGATGCAACATGTTCTTGAGTCAAAGGGCGTTTAGAGTATTGTGCAGGGCATTAATGCATGTCCTGGTTCAGAAAATGTAGACGATGTTGAGGATGTGCAGGTCTTGCTACAAAGATTGCTGCTATTAGAGTTGTTTTGCCTACAGCAGAACAGGCTCATTGGGACGTAAAGGATGCACAGGCTCATGCATTGATTGCGTTGTCTGTGAAGCGCACCATTGTTCCTCACATTCGTTCAACAAAATCTGCAATATAGGCTTGGGATATTCTAGCAGGTCTTTATGCAAAAAGCCGCAATGAGGCTAAAATTGCTTTACTGCGTAAAGAGCTAGAATCGAAGATCATGCATGAGGAAGATGATATAGACACTTTCCTTGCTGGTGTTAAGGATATCAATGAGCAACTTATTTCTATAGGTGAAGTCATTTCAGACAGTTCCCTTGAGTAGACTATTCTTGATGCCTTACCAGACTTTTGCTAGTACTTGGAGACTTATGACCCAAGGAAATCTTGAAGTTGTCAAGTTCGATGCATTATGCACATTGCTGTTGCAAGAGTCACTTTCCAGAAAGAATAGGACTAGAGAGCATGCAATTGAACATGCTTTTATTGCTTCTCAAAGAAAGGGTGGTAACAGCAATGCAACCACTTCTTATGGTTCTGCTGCGAGTGGCAAAACTTTTGTTCCCAATGCTTCTGCTGGCAGCACTTTGTCTGGCAATTCTGGTGATAAGGGAAAAAAGAAGATGCATTGCCATTATTGTAAAGCTAATGATCACTTGATCAAGCAGTGTCCTAAGTTGAAGGCCAAAGAGGCTAAGAAGAAAGAGGGTGGTTCCACTACAAATGCTGGTTCCACTACAAATGCATCCATTGTTGAGTCTTCTGTAAAGGGAGACTGTGATGCTGATGTTGATGCACAATGGGATTTTAGTGCAAAGTGCACTTACAATCCTGCTGTCCATGATGCATGCTTGTCAGTTGCTGCAGATTCACATGTGTGGTATTTTGATAGCGGCGCTGCAAAGCACATTACCTCACATTGTGAATTGTTCACCTCTCTTGAGTGTGTCCCTCATGGGAATTCAGTCACTTGTGCCAACAATGCCTCTTATCCGGTTCAGGGGGTTGGAAAGATTTTGCTTACTGCTGCAATTGGTAGTTCTTTCACACTTGTTGATGCACTTTATGTACTTGGGATCAAGAATAATCTTTTGTCTGTATCCACACTTGCTATACTTGGACTTGTAGTCAACTGTGTGGATAAGAGACGTACAGTTCATGATCTCAATTTTGGTGATGAAATTGTTGCATCTGGGCTTTTGTGTTGTGGGCTATATAAGCTCACTTTGTAAGACAAGTGTGGAAAAAAGTTTTCAAATGCAATTGCAGATTCCAGGGCTGTTTCAGATGCAAAACTCTGGCATGCACGTTTTGGGCATCTGAAATTTTGCCAGTTTGCTACGTTTGCAGAAATTTGATATGATTGCTTCTTTGCCGCCTCTTGAAGAACCTATCAAACATGTTTGTGAAGGCTGTATTTTGGGTAAAATGCAGCGTCTAAGTTTCCAAAGGATGGTTCAGTTAGGGCCACATGCAGGTTGTAGCTTGTGTAGAGTGATGTTTGTGGGCCCATTCAAACTCCGTCCTTGGGAAATTACCTGTACTTTGTGACTTTCATTGATGATTACTCGAGGCATGCATGGGTATTTCCGCTTAAAGCAAAGTATGAAGTTTTTATGTGCTTCAAACAGTTTCTGTCTATGGCTGTAAATGTCTCAAAATGTACTATGGGCACCCTCCGTTCCAATCGAGGGGGGGAGTATATGTCTCATGAATTTAATGCATTTCTGGCTAGTTGTGGGATAAAACACCAATGTACAGTGCCTTACACACCTCAACAAAATGGTGTTGCTGAGAGGGAAAACAGGTCACTTATGGAAATGGCACGATGTATGGTCAAAAGTCAAGCTTTGCTGCATTCTTTTTGGCTTGAGGCCATCATGTGTGCCACTTATGTATCGAATAGGTGTCCTATAAAAGCTTTGCAATCTATTACTCCATATGAAGCATGGCATGATAGAAAGCCTTCTATTGAGCACATGCTCATTTTTTGGCTGTTTGGCATATGCCTTGGTGCCACAAACACAACGTAGAAAATTGGATGATAAGGTTGTCAAATGTATTTTTGTGGATTATAATGCTGAAAGAAAAGGCTACAGGTTGTATCATCCGCAAACAAAGCGTATTCTGGTTTCACAAGATGTAGTGTTTGTGGAAGATTCTGTTCAGCCCTTGCTGTCATGTACTAGAGACAATAATGTAAGCTCACATGACGTTTATGACACTTTTTTGCCTCTTTTCAGTGGTGGAAATACGAATGTAAATTCCAATGAGGCAAATGTACAACCTATGGGGGTTTCTAAAAATGTTACAGATCAGCCTATTACTGATGCAGATGTACATGATGTACTTGATGAGGAAAGGGCTGAAAATGATCAGGCTAGAGGTATGCCAAAATGGCTGGTGCATACATTGCGTGACAGTAAATTGGACGCACCTTTGTCTAGTCGTACTCGTTTAGGCTCTAGCCATGCATCTTATGCATCAGATTGTTATGCTTTGGCTGTGTCTAGCTTACATGATGTTGAAAAACCTCTGTCTTTTGATGAAGCACAAAATTCAAAAATTGGATGGCTGCCATGCAATCAAAATATGATGCACTTATAGATAATGACACATGGACTTTATGTGATTTGCCTGCTAGAAAAAAGGCCATTGGTACGAAGTGCGTTTACAAGTTGAAATGAAAGCCGGATGGTGAGATTGATTGCCATAAGGCTCGACTTGTTGCAAAGGGTTATGCACAACAAAAAGGCATAGATTATGAAGAGACTTTTGCTCCCACTTGTCGTATGACTACTGTGAATTTTCTATGTGCATTGGCAGCTCATTTTGGTTGGGATGTACATCAATCATACATTGTTACTGCTTTCTTGGATGGTGACATATTTGAGGAAGTTTATGTAATGCAGCCTAGCGGTTTTGTCAAAAAAGGACAAGAGGACAAAGTGTGCAGATGTATCAAGGCTTTGTATGGGTTGAAGCAATCTCCTTGTGCTTCATACGAGAAAGGTAACACTCATTTGGTCAAACGAGGCTTTTGTAACAGTCCAATAGAAAGCACATTGTATGTAAAGCGTGAGGGTGATGTACTTGTCATTGTGGTTCTTTATGTAGATGCTTTGCTAATCACTGGACCAAATAAGAGACATATTGCTGAATTTAAGGCTGATTTGAATGCTACTTTCAAGATGAAAGATTTGGGGTTGTTGCAACATTACTTGGGTATACAGTTTAAGCAGTGTGATGGTGGTATTGCCTTGTGTCAGAAAAGTTACATAGAGACATTGATATGTAAGTTTAGACTTGAGGATCACAAACCTATTTCCACTCCCATGGAAACAAGTTTGAAATTGAGTCTTCATGATGCTAGTGATTTTGCAAATGTCGCTCTTTACCAAACTGTTGTTGGCTGCCTCATTATGTATGCAACACGAGGTCGAATATTCAATTGCAGTCTCAGAGGTCAACAGACTTATGCATAGCCTTGGGTCTAAGCATTGGCACAATGACAAGAGGATTTTTTTCTACTTGAGTGGCACATTACATCTTGGCTTGTTTTATCCCAAGGGGGGATCATTGCCGCCAGACTTACATGCTTTTTTGGGCGCAGATTGGGTTGGTTGTTTTGACACCCGAGTGTCCACAAGTGGTTTTTGTTTCATGCTTGGCAGTTCATGTATATCATGGTTGAGCAAGAAGCAACCTACTGTGGCCACTTTGAGTTGTGAGGGTGAGTACAGGGCAATCTTCACAGCTACAGTTGAGTGTGTATGGCTCACACGCCTTATGGTTGATTTGGGTGTTGGACAGGACACTGCCAACACTATCTACACTGATAGTCAAAGTGCATTGGCAAAGGAACCCAATTTTTCATGCTCACACAAAGCACGTTGAGGTGCATTACCACTATGTCAGGGAGAGGATCTCAAGAGGAGAGATTAGCTTGGCTTATGTGGCAACACAGGACAACCTTGCAGATCTTTTCACAAAGGCATTGTCTCATGAGAAGCTTGAAGCTTTCTGCAAAGCTTTGGGTTTACTCCCCTTTGTGGACTGATCATGTCCTCAGGGCACGACACTTCCCTTTACTCATGTGCCAGCTCTCGTTCACCGCATCACTCCAGGGGGGTATTTGTTACCATATACATGTGGTAGTGATGTGTGTGAACGCACTAGGACTGCCGGGGCATTTTTTGCCTCTTTAGGAGGTTTTTCCCCTCGAGAATTGTATATACGCCCATCAATCTAGGGATATCTATCTTTCCATTACACACTAAGTAACACACTCTCTATTGTGTGCCTTAAGCTTCCTTCATCTTCTCCAAGCTGTGTGCATTTCTCTGCAACCCTAATTCCAACATAAAGCTAGTGATCACTTGATCAAGTAGTGTCCAAAATTGAAGGCAAAAGAGGCTAAAAAGAAAGAGTCTGGTTCCACTACAAGTGCAGCAATTGTAGAGTCTTTTGTGAAACAAGATGGTGATGCTGATGTAGATGCAAAATGGAATTTTAGTGCAAAGTGCAATTATGATCCTTCTGTCCATGATGCATGTATGTCAATTTTTGCAGATGCTCAAGTGTGGTACTTTGACAATGGTGCTACAAAGCACATTACCTCTCATCGTGACTTGTTTTCCTCTCTCGAGGATGTCCCTCATGGGAATTCAATCACTTGTGCCAACAATGCCTCTTATTTGGTTAAGGGAATTAAAAATATTGTGCTGGCTGCAAATGGTAGTACTTTCAAACTTTTTAATGTACTTTATTTACCTGGGATAGAAAATAACCTCTTGTTTATATTTGCACTTGCTAGACTTGGTCTTGTTGTCAAATTTGTGGATGATAGATGTATAGTTCATGATCTCAATTTTGGTGATGAAATTGTTGCCTCTAGCATTTTATGTCGCGGGATGTATAAGCTAACTTTTTATGACAAGTGTGGGCAGAATTTTGCAAATGCCGTTGCGGATTCAAAGGTTGTTTCAGATGCAAAACTTTGGCATGCACATTTTGGGCATCTGAATGCTGCAAGTTTGCTGAGCTTGCAAAAATTTGATATAGTTTCTTCTTTGCCGCCTCTTGAAGAACCTATGAAGCATGTTTGTGAAGGCTGTATTTTGGGTAAGATTCATCGTTCAAAGTTTCCAAAGGATGGTTCAGAAAGGGCTACATGCAGGTTGCAACTTGTGCATAGAGATGTTTGTGGGCCTATGTAAACTTTGTCCTTAGGCAATTACCTATACTTCATGACTTTCATCGATGATTACTATAGGCATGCATGGGTGTACCCACTTAAAGCATAGGCATGCATGGGTGTACCCACTTTCATTGATGATTACTATAGGCATGCATGGGTGTACCCACTTAAAGCTAATCATAAAGTGTTTATGTGCTTCAAGCAATTTATGGCTATGGTTGAAAATGTCTCTAAATGTACTATGGGCACCCTTTGTTCATATCGAGGGGGGGAGGGGAGTATATGTCTCATGAATTTAATGTAGTTCTGGCTAGTCGTGGGATAAGACACCAATGTACACTACCATATACACCTCAACAAAATGGTATTTCTAAAAGGAAAAACAGGTCGCTTACGGAGATGGCATGATGTATGGTCAAGAGTCAAGCTTTACCACATGCGTTTTGGCTTGAGGCTATCATGTGTGATACTTCTGTACTTAACATGTGTCCTACAAAAGTTTTACACTCTATGAATCCATATGAAGGATGGCATGATAGAAAGCCATCTATTGATCACATGCACATTTTTGGTTGTTTGAATTATGCCTTGGTGCCACAAATGCAGCACAAAAAATTGGATAATAAGGCTGTCAAATTCATTTTTGTTGGTTATACTACTGAAAGTAAGTTACAGGTTATACCATCCACAAAGAAAGCGTACCTTGGTTTTACGTGATGTTATGTTTGTGGAAGATTTTGTTGAGCCTTTATTGTCATGTACTAAAGACAATAATGTAAGCTTAGAGGACATTTACGATAGTTTTTTGCCTCTTTTCAGTGATGGAAGTTTGAAAGTAATTAAATTCAAATGAGGCAAATGTACAGCCTATGGCAGTTTCAAAACTACTACGTTCAGTCCATTACTGATGCAGATATACATGATGTACTTGCTGTGGAAAGGATTTGAATGAGCAGGCTAGAGGTATGCCAAAATGGCTAGTGCATACTTTGTGTGACAGTAAGTTGGATGCATGTTTCTCTAGTCATACTTGTTTTTGTTCTCGCCATGCATCTTATGCATCAAATTGTTATGCTTTGGCTGTTTCTAGCTTATGTGATGTAGAGGAACCTCTGTCTTGATGAAGCACATAATTTTTAAAACTGGATGGCTGCCATGTAATCAAAACATGATGCACTTAGAGAAAATGAAACATGGACTTTATGTGATTTTCCTCCTGGCATAAAGGCCATTGGTATGAATTGGGTTTACAAGTTGAAACACAAGCTGGATGGTGAGATTGATCGCTATAAGGCTCAACTTGTTGCAAAAGGCTATGCACAACAAACAGGCATAAATTATGAAGAGACTTTCTCCCACTTTTTGTATGACTGATGTGCATTTACTATGTGCATTGGCAACTTATTTTGGTTGGGATGTACATCAATCAGACATTGTTACTACTTTCTTGAAGGGTGACACATTTATGGAAGTTTATGTAACACAGCTTCGTTAAAGTGTGAAAATGTAAGAAAGATTTGTATGGGTTGAAGCATTTTCCTTGTGCTTGGTATGAGAACTCATTTGGTCAAACGAGGGTTTTGTAATAGTCCAACATAAAGCACTTTGTATAAAAAGCATGAGGGTTATGTACTTCTCATTATTGTTCTATATGTGGATGATTTGCTGATCAACGGTCCGAATGAGGCACATATTGCTGAATTTAAGGCTGATTTGAATGCTACTTTCAAGATGAAAGATTTGGGTATGTTGTATCACTACTTGGGCATACAGTTTAAGCAGTGTTATGGTGGTAATGCCTTGCATCAAACAAGTTACATAGAGACATTGCTATGTAAGTTTGGACTTGAGGACTGCAAGCCCATTGCCATTTCCATGGAAACAAGTTTGTAGCTCAGTCTTCATGATGCTGGTGAACCATATGTTGTACTTCATGCTTATGACAATACAACATAGAAGTTATGCGAGCTTGATGGCACTGAGCTTAGAGTGACTATAGCATGGAAAATAATCAAACTGTTTAAAAAACAGGAGGTTGAGTTCAATTTTGAGGATAAAATTTTAGATCATCTACCAAGGATAATGATGATGTTTATGCATCAAACGATGTGCTTGATAAGTCTTTTAATGATGCAAAATAATGAAGAAGATGGTTGGCACATGCCGGAGGGTGTGCATGTTCAGAGAATGTAGACGTTGTGATGCTCTGCGTCCACAATGCGAAACTCAAACAGGACACAAGGTTTTTGGCTTCAACATCACCTACGGAAATTTAATGGCATTTGCTATCAACTTGGTCATAGGCTATTGGGGAAAAATGTCATGATTAGTGATTCTTTGGTTGATTTACATGCCGATGTTGCGGATGATAAAGCTTTGATCAATATATATGCTAATTATTGGCTAGCTTCAAGACCATTGAAGAAGCTTGTGGTGTTTGGCTATGCCCTGGTTGATATTCATGCCAAATATGGTGCACTTTAGTGCTTGCAGGGACATGTAAATTATGTGCATGGCAATGATTTGGTACTGAACAATGATTTGGCAGTGCCAAATGTGATGCCTGGCGGCAACTAGATTGGTATGTATACCAAATTTTTTTCTTGGCAATGCTTCAATAGATATGTATGTCAATTGCAATGCAATTTTCAAAGAAAATGTCATGCTTGACAATCCCTTAGTTGGTATTTATGCCAAATGTGGCACTTCAGGGAGCACAATAAGTGCTTGAGGAGATAACTACCCAAAAAATTATCACATGGAGTGCATTGATTGCAAGATTATGTCCAATATAGCGGTGGCAAAAAGCATCAAGCTGTGTTTTGCTTAGCAATGCTTGGGTTGATGTATATGTCAAATGCGGTGTTCTTTGGAAAGCACAAATGTGCATGAGGAGCATTGACTATTGTAGGAGATGCTCAGCATGGGATGATCAAGGAAGCTTAGAACTTCTTTTTGCTACAAACGGATGCGAGGGGGCCCTACAAAATACCCAAAATAGCACACTGCAAACCAAAAACGGACAAATCTACATACTTGACAAATTGCACAATGCATAATCCATACTATACAAGGATAGAGAGAGACAGAGAGCGAAAGAGAGTAGAAGAGCACGTGCAGATGCACCTCCTAGAGTGGAGTGCTACACCGGCACGACGAGAGAGGAGGGGGAAGAGAGGAGAGAAGAAAGACAAAAGCACTGGGTGCAATCCACCCCATGCAAGAGTGACCATTTCCCTCTTGCACGTATTTGATTCATAGATTTCTTGAATGGTCAAAGTGAGTACAAACTGGTCGACTGGTCATAAATGGCCAAAGCTAATAAAGTGCACTTGAATAATAAAATGTACATAAAAATATATATATCCGTTCGCATAGTCCTAGAGTAGTCAAGCCTTTCCCACATGTCAGCTGCAATAAATAATAAAATATCAGTTCCATACATACCTCTCCATTGGAAAGCAACTGTCCTCAATTGCAAAGATAAGAAATCTGCAAATGATACTTGTCAAAAATAGTGATTAGAAATTTGTGTCAAGAATATCACATAGTAAAAGAGATTTTTATTTAAAAGGAAACTAAACAACATTGCTTATGCCTGCCGTCATCCAATACTACCTATTCTAGTGTCCCATACCACTAGAATAAGCAGTAAATGTCATACCCTGATGAATCAGGATATCATTGGTCACACTCATCATTGAATAAATCAATTCTCATCAGTCTCAATTCCAATTCCGTAAATACTATCACGACAAGAAACCATCATATACCAATTTGATATCCAAATCCAAATAGTTGCCAACATATACCCATTTCAAATCCAAATCCAAATATCCTTCATTTTGTATACCCGGGTAAGAAAATCATACCAGTTACAGTGGTGGCCAGCCACTACAACATGATTTTGTGATCGATGTTGGCTAAATTGGCGTATCTACACCAATAAGACATGCTGCCTAAATTGAGAATCTGTACTAATGCTGCCTAAATTGGAGGATTTGCATTTAGATTTGTGTAGAATAATGAATCTGATTTGTGTTGGTGTGCTGCCTAAATCAGCGGATCTGCAGACACAATTGGTGTTCCTTAAATCAACGAATCTTCACTAAGATGAGAATTTACACACTACCTAAACCGACGAATCTGTGTGGTTGTGACCAATGGACTAGACAAGTCATAAAGGAGAAAATATTTACCACTTGTTTAACACCAAATTGAAGTGCATGTGTGTAGCAAGGCGGTTACAAAATGTTGTTTATAGGAGTAGCTATATAGCTGAATGTGAAATGATCTCAATAAAAATGCTATACAATGCAAGTATAAACCACAATGTTAGAGATGTTAGATTTCATAGCTCAAAATATAATGCAGATAACTAGAGGCCGGAGGCATGTCTTTGAAAATTTCCAAGGGTATACTTCATGGTGCAAAACTATATGAGGTGTCTCTGAGAGGCATCTAGAAAGAAAGCAACTCACAAGAAAGATATTAATTGACCATTTATCAAACTAGAATATTAGACTGAGGGATTGTGTGATAGAAGTTTTAAGTACTTTTATTAGATATATATTTGCAAATACTCAGGCAAGAAAATTCAAATACTCTTGAAATACACATAGAAATCAATTTGAAAAGCAAGAAATGTAAGCAAAGTTTGTGTACTTATGTGTTCCTGTCTGAATGTGATTAGGAGGTGTGTCACGGTGCGGTAGGAGAGAGAGAGCCAGACAATACTATAAAAGGCTAGGTTAGTATGTATAAGGTGACAAGGAATGTACCTTAGTAGTTGATACAATATGGTTAGTGTTCGATCACCTGATGTTTAACCCAGCTCTGTGCGAATCATTAGTAACTGAACATGTTAAAGAAGGCCCGTAATAAAATGCAATTCAAGATAAACGCTTGGATGCAATATTGTAGACTAAATAAACGTACAGGGATGAACAACTCGTAACATAACATTGAGTCATTTGAGTAGGAGGTTGCCAGGAGTTAGTAATAAATAGGAGATGTATAGGTTGTGGGGTCAAAAATCATGCTGTCGTGGGAGTATATTGTATTGTAAGTGTTGAACTTGATGCGCCAGAAGAAGGACAATAGAGTGATAAGGGCGTGTATACGCGTGCAAAGCTTGAATATCAAGGAGGTAAACCAATGAAAAATGTGAGTTAGATCTTTATATGCAATGAAAATATAGTTTCTTTATTTATTGTTGACTATCATATAATCTCTACTGTTATTTTTTATATAATATATACTATTAAGGTATTATAAATATTTTATTTATCTACTTATAAGGATGTGATTTTTTTATCATTGATTACATATGTTGATATATCATTATATAATGTAATTATGATATACTAATACTAAACCCATAGAATAAATAAACAATGAATTATTGTTATGTAGTATTCCCTGGTTGTATTATAATATAATGTTAATTATCTTTGTATGGTGTATATATATATATATATATATATAAGAAAATCATAGCAATAAGATACTAGAAAAATCATAGCAATAAGATACTAGAATAATCATAGCAATAAGATACTATATATCTATATTTATTCTAGTATCTTATTGCTATGATTTTTCTAGTATCTTATTGCTATGATTTTCTTATATATATATATAAGAAAATCATAGCAATAAGATACTAGAATAAATATAGATATAAAGTTTAATATATATTAAACTTTATATCTATATTAAACTTTATATCTATATTTATTCTAGTATCTTATTGCTATGATTTTCTTATATATATATAGATATACTCATTCATGATTAGCATTGTGTATTATGATAGTTAATAATAGCTTTATTTATTGATATGTATATATCCAACTTATCATTTTACCTTTATATTATACTCTATTTATTTATGGAATGTATTATGCTTTTCTATACCATTTATCTTCTATCTGTAATGATAACGACATTTACTACGGACATTGTATAATATGTCTGCACTACTGTAACATACAATCTTGGTGGATCTAATATAATATCTGGTCACAAAATAAAAGAAAGTAAATTGAAAGATTAAATAAAAAAGAACTAAAACTAAAACCTTAAAAATGTCATATTAAAATTGTCATCATCATTGTCTATGCACGTGGATGCCTGGCGTTGTGCGAGAAAGTATTGTAGCGATCTCTAAAAAGCGTGGTGAATATCTGCCTCCGTAGGGAATCTTAGTGGAAGGGGGAAGAGCATTAGCAAAATGAAATGAAATGTTATATGGCTCGTCTTCCAAAGGGCTATGGAACCAAAGTGATACAATCCTTATCAATCTAATACAATTTTTGGGTACAAAAATAAAATGAAGTAAAGTGAAAGATTAAGTTGAAAGCATAAAAACACATCATTATTGCTCGTCAATGCCCGAGGATGTCTGACAGTCGGCCTAGTCGAAGAAAATATTACAGCCATCGTTGAAGAGCTTCATCACTATCCGCCTCTATAATTAGCCTTACCGAGAGGGGGGGGAGAGAGAGAGCTGCTGGTTTGGAGCTGCTGTAGATAGAGAGAGAGAAAGAGAAAGAGAAAGAGAAAGATTGAGAGCCTAGAGGGAGAGAGAGGTAGACGCCCCACTTGCATCATCTCTGATGTGTTTATGCTCTTCACCCAGGACATTGCCAACAAGTTTAGCCTTCCCCGTGTTGCTGTTTGGTTTCAATCGTTTGCAAGCTTTGCTATCCATGTCCACATGCCCTTACTGATTGGTCAAGGCTATGCCCTGTTTACAGGTACACACCGGTCCCATTTCATTTTGATTGGTAGCGCAACTGTAATTTAGGGGAGGGAGAGAGAGAAAGAGATAGTCAGATGGCCGTGGTGAGCCAATGATAGATAGCTAGAGACGAGAGTGAGACTGGGTGTGTGTGCACCTTGTGTAGAGAGAGAGAGAGAGAGAGAGAGAGAGACTTTAGTGGTGGATTTGGACGGCGGGAGAGAGTCAAGAGGGAGCAAAGGTGGTCAGCTTGATTGCTACAGCTGCTTGGAATATGGTGTGAACTGCGACTGCATATCACCGACCATGCTCAACCACTTAAACGGACGGTGACCTGAGTTGAAGGCGGCGGTAGAGTTGATAGACAAAGCATTCGATCTGGCTGTCAAAGACAGAGAAAAAGGAGAGTGGGTTGGTGCAACTCATGGCTTGAAAACAAGATTGCACCTGTATTTTCTGGTTGGTGAGGGTGACTTCATGCGAGGGGGTTAGAGAGAGATAGGCTCTGCATGGGGGGTGGCTGAGAAGTTACCAGTCTATGTAGTGCAGGGCGGTGCTAACAAGTAGATGACGCTGTTAGGACTTGTGGCAGTTGTGTAGAGAGAGAGAGAGTGGGTTGGTAGAGATGTGCCG
Source organism: Adiantum capillus-veneris (assembly GCF_014529385.1). Taxonomy (NCBI): domain Eukaryota; kingdom Viridiplantae; phylum Streptophyta; class Polypodiopsida; order Polypodiales; family Pteridaceae; genus Adiantum; species Adiantum capillus-veneris. The sequence goes on along the minus strand of NC_140933.1, from coordinate 42,984,609 downwards.
CAGACAACAACCAGCCTAGTGGTCGCTAATTTGACTAGCCCCGCCTCATGGCGCATGCACCGATGTTTTCATGTTGACCATGCAGAGCTTGATAGGCTTTAATGGTGAGGGTCCAAGGGCGCCGTCGTATTGGCCTATAATATGGAAGATGAATGCTGCTGCTTGGAGGTGGTGGGGGTAGGGCAATGCATTCCAGTGCTGTTGGCGCACATTGCATACCATAAGCACCTGTCCCAAAACATCAACACACCCCTGCTATCAAGTCATACCATCATTGTTCTTTCTCTTTTTAATTTATTTTTCTCAACTTAGCCTTATGTGCACACGCTTTTTGCAATTCTTTGATTCTCCCCTTGTGGAGTAGTTTCCCACGTGGGAGAGAGAACAAAAAAATAAAGAAGCAATAAGATAAGAGGAAATATGCTTCTTCTCCTACTTAGGAAGGCCTTTTTTTGGGAGAATAACCTACGAGGGTCTTTTAAGGCTTCTCTTTCATCTTCTTCTTCTTGTCCGACTGATCTTGCAAGAGCTAGGCTTGTTTTTAAAATAATAAATCTCTTCCTTTTTTATGCATCTCTATGTCATATCTACTATCACATGCATCATTAACAAGGCACGTATCGATACTTGCTTAATGCTAATCGAGCTTTTTAAGCTTTGCTCGATATAGAAAGTATCATGATCATTTCTATATCCTATTCAAATCCCTTTTGATTAATAAAGGATTAACATCAAATTTGCATTAAAAATTTAATATAGAGAAAGAAATAGGATGATAAATTTTGACAAACCAAAAGAAAACAAGAAATGTGTGAATGAAATTAGCTTTTGATTATCCGAATCTTCAGTATCTGGAGTGTAGCCCAAGCTCTGATACCATTGCTACAAACAATGCGGGCCCCCCCCTACAAAATACCCAAAATAGCACACTGCAAACCATAAACGGACAAATCTACATACCTTAGAAATCGTACAACGCATAATCCATACTATACGTGAACAGAGAGAGATAGAGAGCGCGAAAGAGTAGAAGAGCACGTGCAAATGCACCTCCTAGAGCGGAGTGCTACATTGGCACGACGAGAGACATTAGGAGATTTCGGAGATCTTTTGGAGGACCTTTTGGAAGAGAGAGAAAAATAAGCTCCTCCAATGAGAGAAGAGCCTACGTTATATAGAAAAATAGATTGATATTAACAAAAATATAAAAGGTGTCCCTCTCCTCATTTAATAATCTAGTGGTCCTTGAAGACGATCACTCTCTTTCATTTAATGTGAGCACCTTTTTCAGAAGGTAGATGCGGTGCATTTGATACGACTTACGTCATCACTAGAATTCAAAAAGTTACAAAACTATCAAGTGATGGAAGATTTTGAAACTTTTGATACTGTCAATGCGTCCGGAACGCCCAAATATCCTAAAAATGAATATCCAATTGCTTAGCTCCGACATCCAAAGAGGCAAAGAATATCAAAACCCCTAAAAGAACATTTTACTAACGGCGCGCGAGGGGGCATTCCAAAATTTTGGAATGCCTCATCGCGCGCCGTTAGTAAAAAGCCCCTTTTTTTCTCTTTTAGAGAGCTTTTTGAGAGGAAAATGTCAAAAAATCTCTAAAAAGGCCTCCATCTATCACATAGGTTTTTTCTTCATCATCTTAGCCTTAGAGATCATAATTTCGGGTCTATAAGAGTGAGAACGCACACCCATTGTTACAATTCTACAAAGTGCATTTTGATCACACACACACACACACACACACACACACACACACAAATATAACATACACACAAACACCCAGAGACACAAATATAACATACACACACACAGACAGACACACACAGAGACACACACTCACAAACACACAGACACATAAATATAACACACACACACACACACACACACACACACACACACACAAACACAAAGAGCCCCTCTCTCTCTCTCTCTCTCTCTCTCTCTCTCTCTCTCTCTATACTATAGGCGCGCGTAGAGAGGCACAACCGGTGTGCATGTCTCTATGCGCGCCTTTAGTACTGTGCATCCACCAATGTATGTGTTTATGTGTGTGTGTGTGAGTGTTATAGAGAGAGGAAGTAAGGCGGGGGAAAGAGAGAGAGAGAATCTTTTTGTTACTTTATACTAACCGCGCGAGGAGGTGTTTTTTGAGGTCAAAACATGCTCCACGCGCGCCGTTAGTAATGGGAGTCTCTCACTCTCTCTCTCTCTCTCTCTCTCTCTCTCTCTCTCTCTCTCTCTTTAAATATGCTAAGCTATAGAAAGGAGAGAGAGAGAGAGAGAGAGAGAGAGAGAGAGAGAGAGAGAGAGAGAGAGAGAGCATGGTGCAAAAGTGCAATAGAGAAACATCGGTAGGCTTTCTTGAAAGATAATTGTCCAAAAATCACTAAAAGAAGCTTTGTACTAACGGCGCGCAGAGGGGCATTTTAGCATTTTAGAATGCCTCCTCGCGCGCCTTAAGTAAAAAGCCCATTTTTTGGGGGTTTTTTGATATTTTTTGCCTCTCCGGATGCCGGAATGAGACAAAGAGATATTCGTTTTTAGGGTATTTTGGCGTTCCGGACGCATTGGTGGTGTCAAAAGCCTCAAAATCTCTCACTATTTGACAGTTTGTGACTTTTCAACTTTCAGTGATAACGTAAGCTGCCTTGAATGCACCGCACCTGCCTCCTGAAAAAGACGCTCACATTAAATAAAAAAGTGACCATTTTCAAGGACGATTGGAAATATAAATCTACTTTTTAAAGTGTCTGGTTGTCCTTTTGGACGTACTCACAAGGTGCAAGTGCATTTTAAAAAAAGTTTCTAGAGAGAGAAATACAATTTCTTACAAGGCCCTCCAAATGACCTCCGAAATTTTCTAATGGAAGAGAATAAAGACACAAGCACTAGGTGTAATCTCCCCCCGTGCAAGAGTAACCATTTCCGTCTTGCACGTATTTGATTTATAGATTTCTTGAATGGTCAAAGTGAGTACAAATTGGCCGGCCGGTCATAAATGGCCAAATCTCATAAAAGAGCACTTGAATAATATAATGTACATAAAAAAAATATATCCATTCGCATAGGTTTAGATCGGTTAAGCCTTTTCCACTGGTCATCTACAATAAATAGTAAAATATCAATTCCATAATACTTTTACTGGATGCGAAGGGAAGATCTTTTTCCAATGCAGTCACCAATACTTACACCTTGAAGGCAAGTGGCCTTGGGTGGTCGCCCAAAGGCATGGAAGGTACATGGTCGCATATTAGTCAAAATAGGGCTTCAATGTAAAATGGAAAAAAAATAAGAGGGAGATGGACGTGAGCACTTGAGGCTATGCAAGAGCATGGAGAAGATGCGGTGTCGACTACAATGCAAGGATGACAACAAGCATGAGGAAAAAACCAATTAGTAGCGTGTGGCACCCCATTCAATAACAAAACATGTTACCATATACATGTGGTAGTGATGTGTGTGAACACACTAGGACCGCCGGGGCCATTTTTCCCTCTTTAGGAGGTTTTTTCTCCCGAGCATTGTATATACGCCCATCACTCTAGGGCTATCTATCTTTCCATTGCACACTAAGTAACACACTCTCTATTGTGTGCCTTGAGCTTCCTTTGTCTTCTCCAAGCTGTGTGCGTTTCTCTGCAACCCTAATTCCAACAATTGGTATCAGAGCAGGTTACGTCCTCCCGGGCGTAGTCGCTAGTTGCTCCAGCACACGCCTGCTCACTTTCTCTGATTACAGTGAGGTTTGGCGAGCGTTCGCAGGTCGATAAATATTTTGGGTGTGCTTGTAGAGCTCAGTCTGCTCAGATTTTTGATTCAGACTCATTTCGGCCTCCATTTCCACTACAGACAGGTCTGCACAGGCAATTTCGTCATTTTGTGCAGAATTTTTGTCAGTGTTGTTTTCTGCATAACAAATGCCTTACAGTCTTTTATGGTTTGTGCTATATAGCACGTATTGTTACCGCTCGGTTTCTCCTATTTTTGGGCAATTTTCACAATAAATGCAGCATTTACCATGGATGGCTTACAACAACACATATGTCTTCAAGATGTTTGCTGCTGAGGGCAGGTTGGATGGGGATAATTACCCTATGTGGGCTTATATGATGCAACACGTTCTTGTGTCAAAGGGCGTCTGGAATATTGTGCAGAGCATTGATGTACGTCTTGGTTCTGAGGATGTAGGCGATGTTGAGGATGTTGCAGGTCTTGCTGCAAGGATTGCTGCTATTAGGGTTGTTTTGCCTACGATAGAACAAGCTCGTTGGGATGTAAAGGATGCACAAACTCATGCATTGATTGCGTTGTCTGTGAAGCGCACTATTGTTCCTCACATCCGTCCAGTAAAATCTACAAAACAGGCTTGGGATATTTTGCCTGGTCTTTATGCAAGTCACAATGAGGCTAAAATTGCTTTGCTGCGTAAAGAGCAGGAGTCGAAGATTATGCATGAGGAAGATGATATGGACACTTTCCTTGCTAGTGTCAAGGATATCAATGAGCAACTTATTTTTGCAGGTGAAGTAAAATTTCAGACAGTTCCCTTGTGCAGACTGTTCTTGATGCCTTACCAGATTCTTACCAGACTTTTGCTAGTACTTGGAGACTTATGACCCAGGGAAATCCATAAGTTGTCAATTTTGATGCATTATGCACATTGTTGTTTCAAGAGTCACTTTCCAGAAAAAGCAGGACTAGACAACGTGCAATTGAATAGGCTTTTATTGCCTCTCAAAGAAAGGGTGGTAGCAACAATGCAGCTAGTTCTTATGGTTCTGCTGGCTGCGAGTGGCAAATTTTGTGTTCAAAATGCTTCCGTTTTCAACACTTCATTTGGAAATTCTAGTGATAAGGGCAAAAAGAAGATGCGTTGCCATTATTGTAAAGCTAATGATCACTTGATCAAGCAGTGTCCTAAGTTGAAGGCAAAAGAGGCTAAGAAGAAAGAGGGTGGTTCCACTGCAAATGCTGGTTCCACTACAAATGCACCCATTGTTGAGTCTTGTATGAAAGGAGACTGTGTTGCTAATGTTGATGCAGAATGGGCTTTTAGCGTAGAGTGCACTTACAATCTTGTTGTCCATGATGCATGCTTGTCAGTTGCTACAGATTCACATGTGTGGTATTTCGACAGTGGTGCTACAAAGCACATTACCTCACATCGTGAATTTTTCACCTTTCTCGAGTCTGTCCCTCATGGGAATTCAATCACTTGTGCCAACAATGCCTCTTATGATCTGGTTCAGGGAGCTGGAAAGATTGTGCTTACTACTGCAAATGACAGTTCCTTCACACTTGTTGATGCACTTTATGTACCTGGGATCAAGAAGAATCTCTTGTCTGTATTCGCACTTGCTAGACTTGGACTTGTAGTCAAATTTGTGAATGATAGATGTACAGTTCATGATCTCAGTTTTGGTGATGAAATTGTTGCATCTGGCCTTTTGTGCTGCATTAGAAGAAAGTTGGACTCACTTTTGGGCCTTGTAAGAAGTGCCACATCAGCTTAGAGAGAGAAAATGAAAATGTTAAATTGTGCATTTTATGTGATACTTTTCTGCGCAACAAAAAGCCAAAATAACATTCTTTGCTAGGTAGCCGCCGTCTTTATCATTCTTATACTTCGTTCTCTTGTCAGGAATCCAACAAACCATATGACTAATTTTTTGGCAGGTCTTTACTGCATCCAAACTCGAACAGTGCAGGCTTCAATGCCAGAGTGCATTACAGCCGTCTAGTTCCAAAAGAAGTAGTTGAAGAAATGATAACTCACAAAAAATTTCGTAAGTTGAAAGGGAGGCTTCCTTACCTCCTTCATGAATGAGAATCAGCTGGAACCAATGGAAGTGCAAGCAATACTTAATGAGAGTGGCATCTTGCAGATGGGATACATGGCACTCTTCAAAGCATTAGCTAAAAAGTCTCAAAATAAACTACAGAGAGGATCATTGCTGCCAAAGCCATCACATGTAAAGGCTGCTCGTCGGCACGTAAACGATTAGGTGTTTGAGAAACTTGGGTCACCATTCCATATTGAAGCAACGTTCTTAGGCAACGGCGGTAGAGAGGTACAATTTAACGAGCACAACAACCTCTTCGTTGATCTTGAAGCATTGCAAAGGTATGCAGTTCACTTCTTTGACATCAGCCGAGAGGAGTGCGTTGGGGTTCTCAACAGGAATTTCATTAACGTAATCACGATCGGGTGATTACGTAAATAACTCTACTATTTACACAAAAAAATCACGTGATCATGTTAATTGTTAACGTGACTTTGATGATGACCTGCAAAAACCTATAGAGCCGGTTAGCCCTCCGGGATTTCATAATTTCCCTGCGGGAACCGCCGGGAAAACGAAAAAGCCCGGCGGGCTTAATTATATATAGTAAATAGTGTGCTAACCCCGGTCTTTTAAATAGTGTAATAACCCCGGTCTTTTAGCTAGGCAAATCCTTGGGGAGTGTATCCGAGTGCCGGGTATTGTCATCTCCTTGTGATTTGACCTAAGGTTACAGAGTCACAGGTCCTTTTTTGGGTCGGACGTGATTCTTAATTCGGTAATCACTTCTAAAAAAAATTAATTCGCTTACAGACATAAAGGTATGAAACCAAAACAACTGAAAACTTGGGGAATCATGCTCATTGCGAAGAAGCCATTGGTCCAAATGAGGGCTGTAATTGGTTTTGGAAGATGAGCATATGTAAATGTCTAGTCGATAGTCAAGGGTCGGATGTCCTCTACTAGTGTACCGGGCATATAAAGATCCTTGAAGTCTTATATTTGAGTTGATTTACAATGTAAGAGCTATAATCCTTGATTGGGTTAAAATAGCTTTTATATATTGAATTGGTTGCATGGGTGGGCTACAATCCTTCATTGGGTACAAGTAGTCCCCAATTGGGTGATTATATTAAAGATTTATTTGCGTTAGTTCATGCATTGGTTTATACAGAGATTGCATTATTTATTACGATAGATTATTAGTGCATGAAATAACAAATTATATATTTTATTGCTTTCGTTTGTTTTTGTAGCAAATGAAATTAGATGTGTCTTATTGTTTGCAAATCAAAGTGGACATATAAATAATCATTATAATAATAATTGCATAGAGAGATTCATAGCATTGTTATGGTTATTACGCCATGTATAGATTACATTGCAATGTGTATGGTTGCTCACAATATAGGTGATTGATATGTGGATTGACTAGCGTGCATTGAAAATCTCATATTGTGCATCATGGTTACTTTCATATTGAATGGTTTTTAAATTATAATATATATTGAAAATAAAAAAATTATTTTCAGTTTGTAACATCTTGTTCTTTTCTCTTCAGTTTTAATTTAAAAGTAATGGAGCAAAATGTGGGCACAAGTGGTACAAAGAAGTTAAAGAATAAAAAAGCTCCTAGCAAAGAGTGGGATTATGCTCACAACATATGCGGCCGATAGATGGAGTGGCAATGTAAATTTTGTCACACAACAAAATCTGAGTGTGCACCACGTATTAGGGATCATTTTCTGGGTAGCACTAAAAACAATTGTAGAAAATGTGAACATTCTTAGGCACCTGCAGCAGTTGCAAAGCGTTTGAGAGAAGAGCTCGCCAAAAAGGGTGGCAAGAAACGACAGATATATAGCTCTGTGCCTTCGAATCAAGAGTTCCCAGAGCCAAATATTAACTCCGCAGATCTGTAGCAGTGACTCCAACTAACCTTGGAGAGCAACCTGCGCAAGGAGAGGAAATTCCAGACAGTATTCCTTTTAAACTTCACAATGAAGGTGGACTTTGTCAAATGCGTCAAAAATCATTACATCAAAGCTTTCAAGTGCAGTCTCTAGAAGAAGCACAAATAACACTCGCCAAAGCAATATTCTTTACTGGAAGTGCTTTGGTCATGGTAGACAACAATCATTGGAAGGCTGCTTGGAAGAAAATCGGTGAGTTTGGTCTAGGATTTTCAGCTCCTTCTTATCACACGATAAGAAATTTTTTCTTGGACAAATGTTACATCAAAGTCAAAGAGCGTGTTGGCAAAATAATACTTGGGAATATTTCACTTTCAGGGTGTACGATTGTCAGTGATGTCTGGTCAAATGTTCAGAGAAGACCGTTGATCAATGTAATGATGGTTTGTCCAAGGGGAGAAACGTTTATAAAGGTGATTGATAGTTCTGGTGCAATTAAAAGTGACAAATACATTTCTGAGGTCTTGATTGATGTAATTAAAGTGTCGTTCAAGTTATGATGGACAACGCAAAGAATTGTAAAAACGCCAGTAAATTAATAAAGAAGTGCTTTCCACACATTTTTGCCAATGGTTGTAATACTCACAGCTTGAACTTGGTGCTAAAAGATTGATACACTAGAGAAGAAACTACATGGTTCGCCAAAATAATTGATACAACACGTCAGGTTATGAAATTTATCTTGAAACGACAGAGAGTGCTCGATTTGTATAGGATGCGCATGTCAGTGATGCTGAAACTTCCTGCTGAAACTTCCTGCTGAAACTCGGTTCTGCACACACTTTTATACCTTGGAATCACTTCTCCGTAATAAATGTGTTGTGATTGACACATTCAGTTGCGCGTCCTTTGATGAATGACAGCTTGAGTAGAAAGAAACAGTGAAGGATAAAATTACATGTCTATGTGGCAATGTAAACAAGGTTGCTTGGTGGAGGAGTGTAATGGATGCATACCATGTAATGATGCCCGTTATGTTCGCGATCCGCAATCTTGAGCAAAGGGCGCCAAACTTGGGCAAAGTGTGGATGACATGGTGGTCAGTCCAATAGAGTCTTGAAAATCTTGAAGAGCTGAAAGAGTTTGTAGTAGATAAGGAGTAGCGATTACCATTCTCTGACAAACAACGGAAAATTTTGGCTAATTATTTTCATGCAAGGTGGAAGAGGGCTCATAGTCCACTCCATAGCGTGGCTTACATGCTCGATCCAGAGTATTGGAATTTAGATATGATGTCCAATACAGAGGTGGTAGGCAATTTCTATCACGTGATCAACATGTTCTACTCCAACGTTCAGGACCAAATTGATTGCATCAAAGAAATGAGTGCATTTAGATTAAAAGAAGGTCCTTTTGCGAATGATTTTGTACAGGTAATGGCAAAAGAGCAACCTGCATGGAAGTGGTGGATGATGAATGGTGGAGAGCATTACTCTACCTTACTTTCTCTTGCAATGAAAGTACTCGCACAATGTGCAGCAAATTCAAGTTCAGAGAGAAACTGGAGTATGTACAAGTATGTTCACAACACTATTTGCAACAGACTATTAGCAGACAGAGCAAAGAAATTAGTGTATATGTATTGCAACGAAAAGATACTGAATCACATCAAAAGTGCTGGCTACGAGGAGGAAATGCCAACTTGGTTGTATGATTGTCAAAACGAAAATGAAGAAGATTTCAATGTTGGTGTATCTCAATGCACTGTAGACGAAATAGAAGAGAATTTGATAATAGATGTGGAGGTTGAATTACAAGGAGAACCACAACACTCAGACTTAGAACTAGATAACAACTCAACTGATTCAATATAGCTTGAGAGTAGAATGAGCAAATGTCAAAAACCATTGTGAAAGACCTTGTATTCAAATGTGTTTTGAGTAATTACAATGCTTCATATTCTTGATAGTACATAGTTTGTCACGATATTACATAATTTGTCGATCTCAATTGTGTTGTACTGAAGCAGCATCTTGCTCATCAAATAGATTTCTAATTGTGCTAGGGGTATTTGGGCATGCTTGCTTGAATTTATATTAGTTTGCCATGCCAAACATAATATACATTCCTTGTGGAATATCTTGTGAACACATTGCACATCAACTATTGTTTTGCATCAAACGAATAAGACAAACTAAATGATAATAGTGACCACATGTCAATGTATAGTACCCACTCCATCCATCAAAATTCTTGTAGGAAACTCGACATTGGGAAGATAATATGCATTTGAAGTAGATGAGGGGACCAGATCCGGATGCAAGACAAGGTGGCTGATGTGTGTCCCTTGTACAGGTGTTGGATTCACTCGCTGTGTTAGGGTTTGAACGTCCCGACTTAAGCGGTGAATGCTTTTCTCCACCCGGACTTGTGAGGGTTGCGGTGTCTGGGTGGCTATAGAAAGATGTGTTATTTTTGCATCTTTCTCTGCCAACTGTGTCATGTAAATATCCTTCTCTTTCTTTAACTGTAGGTCGGTGCCTTCCACTATCAATGCCAGCTCATCGCGGGTGAAAGTGACACAACTCTCTCTTAAATCATGAGTGGCAACAGTTGTCTCCTTCGACGAGAAGTCTACTGGTCGCTGTTGCACAAAGTGAACATATAACATTTTGGCAAAATATAGCGCACAATCTGCATTGTGCAGGGGATGGCCATAAACCTCCAAATAAATCCTCTCAACGTTATCTTTGATACCATCATGTGTGCACTTCGAAACCTTCCACCTTCCTTTCTTGATCTCTGCATCCTCACATGGCCATATTGTCTTGATCATGTTCTTTGTCACTTCTTTATTGATCTATTTCCACTGCATATGGTTTGGATTTTCCCACTTTGAGAGTCGGCAAGCAGTACGCGTAGATAAGACTTTTAAACCAGTGCTTGATATTCCTCTGAGTAGAGTTCACATCTGTACACTTCATGCACTCTGTCGAATAATTGAAAAGTTGGTTCATTTGTACATATGTTTTGCATGGACATTAAAGCCAGAGAGTGAGTCGAAAAGAGTGATCAAAGTATTAGAGGGAGTGCTCTTAGACATTGGTTTGCATGGAGGCAATGTCCAAATCGAAGAGGACCCTAAGATGTCTCAAAGTCGGTACAAGGTACCGAGGAAAGCATCGATAGGCGGAGTGAAGGCAAGAAGGTTTCTTGGGTTTAGCCTCAAAGATTTAGATAGAGAAAAAAGGAGAAACTTGTTTAACAAATGGAAACAATTACATAAAGTGGTTAAAGACAATGCTGGTGGTGGGGCAATCCAGAATCACAAGGCGAACGTGTGGAAATCACTAGATAAAATTTTCCACTACATTGAGCATCATTCTTGGGACCAAAGTAAGCTCACATCATTTCAAGCAGCCTTGCTGGATTGGAAAAAGGCTTACCTTATAGGGTGGGGTGGGCAACATCTCACACATTACATGGTGGGTTGGCATTCTACCTATACAAAACCATTTTGTTTTATTTCAATGCAGCACATAGTGTTCAACCATGGTCCATATTTTTCCAAGACATATGGCTCACTATCAATATGGTCCACACAAGGCATGGAAAAAACATGGCAAGAATAGGTTATTTTAAGCACACTAGACATGGGGGAGGAAAAGATAAGGCCAATAGCCTATTAGAGTTACACCAATGGACTTATAGACGACTAATTCATAGAGCAAGGCAGAAGGAACTTCCTAAGAGTTCAGAAAGCACACGATCTTTACAACACATCCGCAAAGAGAAGAAACAGATGGCTTGGGGAGCTTCAAATGCTGCGGAGCGCCATGCGAGGTGGTGACGGTCACGAGTCAGGAGCGGGAGAAGATGGACCTGAGCCCGTTGTTTTTATCCTCTTCAATGCACCTCCTTCTTCCTCACTTTGTACCTCTTCGATGTGAAAGCTCTGTAGACGAGCTCGTTCGTCTGTTGATGGTAGCATCCCCACGGGCATTAGGCGTCTTCTTTCCCTCAGAAACAGCCACTTGTTGTATGGATCTAAGCTTTCCGGGCCTTCAATCCTTGCAGCCAGAGCCTGAGCTGTGTAGGACATGAAATAGGGGGCTCTGAGTGCTTGGCACCCATACCCAATGCCAAATACGCGTAGAGCAAACTGTTTCTCAATCAGAATTAGTTTTTCTGCGTTTAGTGGGAGGGGGTGCCCACCATACAATCTTGTAATAACTTTCATTGCAAACAGTGGGAACTTTGCATTGTCATTGGAGTATTCCTTGTGGTATATTATGATCTACATAAAAATTGTGATGAATTTATGGGCCGTAAGTGAGATGAGTACAATTGTCAAGTACTTGAATTATTTCTACAAACTTGGTTGAAATGTCCGATGTAGTGAGACAACGCCGCATCCTTGCCTTGGACTCCAGTGACAAGCCCTTGCCGTGAGCCTCCCACTCTTCTAAGGAAATTATCATCATACACTAGTACCTGTCCAAAAAAAAAATGATCATGATATTTTATCATTGGGCCATCTCCAATACCATCTGAATTCACGACAAAAGTTACCATTTGATTCTCGTCCATTTCCAGCATCGACCTCCCCCACAAGTGAATAGAGTGACTATTTATTACCTGATCTCTGGGTGTCACGGGCCTACCCATGTTTTCCAAGACGAGTTGTTTTGTTGTCGATTTGAACTGCTCATGTGTTGGAAAATTGGCCTCTCCGGACTTCGCTTCATTGAATGTATCTTTGATCAGTTTCCACCTTGAAGTGAACTGTGAGTCGCGGACAACTGTGTCAGCAATAAGATGTTGGTCCACTCCATCATCATCCACAAACCCCATGTCTGCTCACAAAAATTCGCAATTGTAGCTAGAGAGTAGTCCTCCACGTATATTGAGCTCATGCATGATATCTGTGAGCAGAACATAGTGGGTGTCGCCCGCCGTAGCAAAGTTGGGAGCACAATTCAAAGGCAAAGTCACTTCCTTACTTGGACTTTCTTGCTTGCACCCTATTGCTGCATCCGCAAGAGAAGCAAGAGTTAAGCCCACATCAACTGTTTCCTTTAGTACCTCTACCCGCTCTTCTTCTGGGTCGAACTGCACCTCCACATCCTCTACCTCTTCCTCCGGTGCCAATGGACAACTACCGAAAGTTGTTGACTGGGAAGTCTATAACTCCCCATCCGTCTGCAAGTATAAGTAACAGATAAACCCGTGGTAGAATTCCACTAAGAAACACTTTTTGAAGTGCTTCATACATCTGTCTTGTACAAGCAGTGCATTGGAGGGACACTTTTCTAGACATCAATTCAGTCTCCTTGAAGCACTCTTGTCAGGGTCAAGGTCGGTTGGGTGCACATATCTCATGCCATCAACTGTCATGGAATTGTCACAAGTGACTGCCTCATACTATTGCAAATGGGTTTGTAGGTACTCAAATGAGCAATCTATAATCCTGTATAGAAAACTCTGCATTAAAAATTCCTGATAGTTCTGATGCACGGTGATGAGCACGGGCGTTGTATAAGAACGTGAATAGTTTTTCTTCACATGTATCCTCGCTCACGTTTGTCTCCAGGACTATGATCCCCATGACTGAAAGAAAAAGCAAGTCAAAAATATTTGGTGTCATAACCAAGCAAATATTGAGCCTCGAGTACCCCTCAAGGTCTCTATTCGCTTGGTTCTGTCCCGTGCACTAATGTCATAAGAGGTGATGTCACTTGAGTCAGAACCAAGCGAGTAGGGGCCCCAAGAATCTCTAAAGCGGCCTATTCGCTTGGTTCTGTCCCGCCGTGCGCTAATGTCATAAATGGTTACGTCACTTGAGTCAGAACCAAGCGAATAGGGCCCCAAGAATCTTCGAAGGGCCCTATTTGCGTGGTTCTGTCCCATGCGCTAATGTCATAAAAGGTGTCGTCACTTGAGTCAGAACCAAGCGAATAGGGGCCCAAAAATTTCCGTAGGGCCCTATTCGCTTAGTTCTATCCCGTGTGCTAATGTCATAAAAGGTGACGTCACTTGAGTCAGAACCAAGCGAATAGGGGCCCAAGAATCTGCGAAGGGCCCTATTCACTTGGTTCTATCCTGTGACCCAAGCATCCAGAACAGGTGGATAAGAACAGAGCATTTAATGTTATCAGTGATAGATTTATAGGCCTACTCACTCACTATGCCCAAACTTAGGCACGATCACATAAGGAGTAATTATTCCAACCATGCGGTTTGAGACTTTTAATTTTACCGTAACGCAGTGGCTACGGTGCGCACACAATTAACAGCACACAGGAAGGGGAGAGAGGTAGGGAGAAAGAACCTGTCTTTGCTGGTGCCGAGTTGGATGGTGATGTCGCAGGCCGCCGTCAGCAAGAACCAAAAGGTGGGGATGGCGATGGTGATGGCGACACGGTAGCAAAGGACTCAACCTAGTGGAGGTCTCTCAACGCAGGATCACGAGAGGTGGCCAAGGGGAAGAGCGTAGAAAATGCAAAGGCAATGGCAATCTGTTTGTTCTACTTGGAGATGGAAATGGCGACTGCAAGGGCGATCGGCGTCCGACTCTCAACGCAGGATCACGAAAGGTGGCCAAGGGGAAGAGCGCAGAAAAGGCAAAGGCAATGGCGATATGTTTGTTCTACTTGGAGATGGAGATGGCGACTGCAAGGGCGATCGGCGTCTAACTCTCAATGCAGGATCACGAGAGGTGGCCAAGGGGAAGAGCGCAAAAAAGGCAAAGGCAATGGCGATCTGTTTATTCTACTTGGAGATGGAGATGGCGACTGCAAGGGCGATCGGCGTCTGACTCTAATCGCAGGATCACAAGAGCTGGCCAAGGGGAAGAGCGCAGAAAAGGCAAAGGCAATGGGCGATCTGTTTGTTCCACTTGGAGATGGAGATGGCGACTGCAAGGGCGTTTGGCATTTGTCTGACCCTAAACGGTCACTCGAAAAGGCACGTGGGCTGCGCTCACAAGGACAACCAGTAATACATGGTCTCTAATTCCCATGCAGTACGATTTACCAAGCACAATCTCGCGCATAAGTGAAGTTGTCACCCTCGCCGAGGTAAGCATTTTAAGTTAAGAGGCAGTACCCCCGCCAAACATTTCAACTATTTTGCCTCTTTTCGCGTCCTCTACTGCACATTATTTTTATTAACTCTACCCCCATCGACGCTACGCGGTAAGCAAACCATCCCAACTCTTTTTGCGCATCACCTCTTACTCTCGTGCATCCTTCTCTTACTCCTGTTCTGCACTGTTTTAGTGACGTAGAACTCTACACATAGTGAAGAGGTATGCTACTTACTACCCTTTTGTGCACTTGTATTTTGTGTAGTCAGTACCAGGCGAATAAAGAAAGGTAAACCTTGTTTGCTACACATGTTTGCTTGGTACTGACCATCGTCTTTACCATAGGATGTTTGCTTTTACACTTTTCCTTGGTCAGTACCAATCGAATAAGGGAAGGCCACTTTGTCGATGCCCCTGTTCGCTTGGTACTGACCTCGGAAAATATAAGTCATGTATGCTAGTACAGAGGTCAATACTAAGCAAATAAGGGGAAGGTAAAACCTGTTTGTTGCGGGTTTAGGTTTTTTTTTACCAAATACGCGTTTTGAATTTATAAGGGAGAAGCAAAATTACAACTTAACACCCATGTAGGGGGTTTTGAGTTAGAAAACTCTAGGGACAGGCGCAAAGGCCAAGTTTCAGACTTTACAAGAGAGTGGCCTACTAATTTCTGGGGGTTTAGGGTTCGCAATAACCATGTAGTCCTTTTCCTTCACAGCTAGACTATCTCTTCCTGAAGCCTGTTGGCAAAGTTAATGGCTTCCTCATATTTATTGGCTAGCTCAAGCACTTCATCCTTCATCTCCTGTAGCCAATTATAGATAGCCTCTACAAAGCCATTCTTGGCGAGCAATCGTTGCAGGTCTTCAGGCCTTCTTGCTTCCAGAGAGTCTTTGAGGATTGAAACTCTGTGCCTGACGATTAGCATTTTTTCCAGCTTCAGGCTAGCATCCTACACAGAGCATTTAGCAAATAAGCTCTTCAAACTAGGAGCTTAGAAATTGGGAGCAGAAAGCAAAGAATTACCAACGGCTTACCTCGAGAATTGACTCCCGTGTTGACAGCAGCCACTCCCGGGTTGTGTCGGTTGAGAACATTAAGGGTAACATCGGGGGAAGGCCAAGGGGGGACCTCCTGAGGAGGGCCCGGATGCGGTCCTGCTGGCGTTGCGGGAGTATACCTTGGAAAGGCATCACCACTATCCTAAGCTTCTTGTGGTTGTTCTGCGAAACCCTGAGGGAGGGTTTGAAAAAACTGATGGTTAAATAGACTAGATGGACATGCCTGAAAAGCAGAGCTGGGTTTTGGTTGATGAGTGGTCTATGAGGGGTGGTACCGCAATGCGATTTCATGAGAGGTAGACGTGGGAGAGAGAAGCAATGGTACCACCTCCCCTAGATTAGGGGAGGTGATGGGAGGGAACGACATGACATTTAGGAACGCATGGACTTAAACGTCTCCTTCACATTGGTATTTTGTTGCAGGGGATGCAAACCTGTTCGCTTGCTATTACACTTTTTTGAGGTCACTACCAAGCGAATAAGGGAAGGCAAACTCTTTCCGACACACCTATTCGCTTGGTACTGACCTCAAAAAATATAAGTGACGTCTGCTATTACTATTTTCTGAGGTCACTACCGAGCGAATAAGGGAAGGCAAACTCTTTCTGATGCACTTGTTCGCTTGGTACTAACCCCGGGGGGTTCTCTGTATTTAAGACCACTATATCATGTGCGTTCAGGCTCTTTTTCTAAAATCCCTATTCTATGAATTTTCTAGGAAATAAAATGAACCCTTTTCTTTTAAATTCTGTAATTTTTTTTGAGATTTGTAAAAAACATATCCTTATGTAAATTTATTTCTGTAAGTTTTAAGGGATATAAATACCCTTCTATTGAACTCACGTGATAGGTTACATACTATGTAAGGTGAACCCCCCGGGGTACTAACCTTAGAAAATATAAGTGATGTCTGCTATCACTATTTTCTGAGGTCATTACCGAGCGAATAAGGGAAGGCAAACTCTTGCCGATGCATCTGTTCGCTTGGTATTGACCTCAGAAAATATAAGTGATGTCTGCTATTACTATTTTTTGAGGTCACTACCGAGAGAATAAGGGAAGGCAAACTCTTGCCGATGCACTTGTTCGCTTGGTACTGACCTTAGAAAATATAAGTGATGTCTGCTATTACTATTTCTTGAGGTCACTACCGAGCGAATAAGGGAAGGCAAACTCTTGCTGATGCACCTGTTCGCTTGGTACTAACCTCAAAAAATATAAGTGATGTCTGCTATTACTATTTTCTGAGGTCAATACCGAGCAAATAAGGGAAGGAAAACTCTTTTCGATGCAGTTTCTCGCTTGGTACTGACCTCAAAAAATATAAGTGATGTCTGCTATTACTATTTTCTGAGGTCACTACCAAGAGAATAAGGGAAGGCAAACTCTTTTCGACACACCTGTTTGCTTGGTACTGACATTTTCTGAAATCTGAAGTCCCTTGTGCTGACAAATGAATTGTCTTTTTGTGTTATGCTATTTGTAGAGATGCCTCGTGTAAAGGCCACGGCTAGGAGGGCAACAGGTGAATCTTTGAATGCTCAAGCAAGAAGACGCCGATATGAGGCGCACAGAGATGTACTGCAAGAGCTGCGCAGGATAGAACGACACGTTCAACCTGCTATTCCACATCTCCATTTCTAGCGAGTAGTGCGGGAGATTTGCAAGCAGTGGAGAGTCGGCATGCGATGGGCCAACAGTGCACTACTCTGTCTTCAAGAAATTGCAGAAGACCACCTTGTTGAATTCTTCAGCGATGGATATATCCTGGCTGCACATGCACACCGCGTTATCATCATGCCGCGGGGTTTTGATACTCTTCAGAGGCTGCGCTTTCGCTACGATGGGCTACTTCAGCCAATGCCTATCCGGGATAGTAGAACCATGGATATCCTCAACATCCCCCCTCTCCATCCTCGTGCACAACAGATAGAGCCATCTAGGGCTAAAACAAACAATACAAGGACCCGATCATAGGTCGAGAGAAATGAAACAGATGGACAGACTGAGATAGCCGCAGAGGGGCATGAGCAAGCCAGAGTGGACTCCAAGGCAATCATGGAAGAAACAGAGACAGTTATCGAGGGGCCGCAAGTCATGGAGGATCTGCAGCTAGTAAGGGCTGATAAGGGGCAAGAGCAGCCCAGGTTGGACCCTGAGGCATTTATGGAGGAACCAATATTGAAGGAAAATGATTCGAAGCCTATGCCTGTTAGCGAGGACCCTACAGCTGTTAGGGAGGAGCTTGAGGCAGTCAGGGAGCCAGCTCAAGAAAGGCAAGGGCAAGGCTCTGCACCACAAGGGCCATCCAACGTATCGGATGAGTAAATTATTTTAGAGCAAATCAATGAAGAGAATGAAGAGGATTTGAGAGTTCTATTCAGCTCAGCGCCTCTGCATGCACAGATACTGTTGCCTAGAAGGTCAGAGGAGGCGTGCATTTTCAACCTTGATCATCAAGACTTCCTGTGCATGCGCAGTTTCACCAACTCCAACGCAACGAATGAGGTCATCAACGTTGCTTTGTAGTAATTCTCATGCTCTTTAAAAGTCACGTTTGGTTCATTAAATGGGTCTCTACCGAGACATGGGTCAATACCAAGCGACATAGTGGCTTATGGAATTGGATAGTGGTACTACTGGCTCGATATTGACCCATGTCTTCGCGGCCGTCGTTAAGTTTTTCTTTATAAGTCACGCTTGATTCATTAAATGGCTCACTACCGTTAAGACATGGGTCAATACCAAGCGAGTCACTGACAAAGATTAGACTTGAGGTATTTCAGCGGGCTGTCACTGCGACAAACCCATGAGTCAATACCAAGCTAGTGGGGTAGCTATCGAATTCTGGGCAAAGCAGGTTGTTTCACGGTCGTGTAAAAACGTAAGGCCCATTTGGGTACATTTGGAAGCAGTGTCTCTTTGTAATGTATTGCTGACTCAAGTGATTATGTATGTAGTGCCGCGAAAAAACTTGTATGCTGTGTAGAGCATGTTTTGTTAGAACATGATCTAGGAAATACCGTCTGGCACGAACGGGTAACCATGCCCATGCAGACTGATGACTATAGCTGTGGCTGGCGAACCTGTTTGAATGCCCTGTTGCTCCTCAGTCAAATTATGGATGTACCGAACATAAGTAATCGTGTTGTTTCATTGTTTGCTGCAACGTCTATATGAAGCAACAAAAGTCTGTATCACGCTTCTACAGGAACTTCAATTACATAACTACACCCCCAACAATGTGCAACATTTTTCTCTGTAATGGACATCCAACATATTATAATATCGGTGAACAGACACACAAGATAAAAGCGGCGAGAGCTGAGGAGTTCGAAGAGGCTCGCATTAAAAAAATGACACAATGCCACAATCAGACTCAAGAAGAAGTTCAAAATATGCAAGAAGCAATAAATCAATATTATGCGGACGCCACAGAAGTAGAGGGATGGGCTACACAAGTCGACGACAAGAGCAAGAACAAAGGGAAGCTTCACAGGTGCAAGAAGCATAGGAAGCCATGGAAGAGGCCCATGATTTTGAGCGACGTGAAAGGATGCCCGAGACCAGCATCCCTAGAGGCATAAGTAGCAGCAACCGGAGTAGAGGGCAGGGGAGCAACCGGAGCAGAGGGCAAGGGATGAGTGGCAGCAATCGGGGGAGAGGACAGGGGACGAGTGGCACAAACCAGGGGAGAGGACAGTAGCAGGGAAAGGGAGAAATTTAGTATAAATCTTGACAGAAACAACACAATATGTAAAGTTTTGAGACAATGAAAATGTACATTTTTGAAACATTGTTTGACCGCCACAAAATGTCTCTGCATTAGTCATTTTGAAGAGTACATCATGGTTTGCATTGCATCAAATCTCATTGCATGCACAAGGTATGTGACCTAGCTTCCGGTGGAAGCAATTAAGTGAAGTGTATTTGTTAGTGACTCCTTGCACAATGTTGTTTTCTCCTTGCGTCTTGGAATTTGAAAAGAAGAAAAAGTTAGATTCTGTCTTAATGTATTAAAGACAATCAAAATTCATCGATTTAGTAAGCACCTTTCTATTGTTGAGACTGAATGCATACAATTCCGGCAAAAGTGGAAGTTCTTCACATGTAAGATCTACCCTGAGTTGTGCAAGAGTTGTGCTTGACATTGTCTCCATCACAGTAAGTAGGCTGTCTCAAAAGTAGAGCTCCATTGATAAAGGTTTGTTCCCGAGGCTATTCTCTGTATCTTGGTCGAGTGGAATAAGCTTCCCATTAAGAAGATGATATAGTAAAATGACACTAAGAAATTTTGAGAGCTTATAATGAACTTGCAAATTATGGACTTCTTTTGCAAAATACAAATTTTGTTATGTGATTGTCTCCTATCCCAATTATCATCTAAAAAGTCCAAACACCTCTCAGACATGCAAATGAACATTGTTGCGGTAGTCCTTATTTGCTCATCAAAGAAAAAATCTACAAACACTTCAAGAGGCATAAATAGTGCGAGCCGAACTATTTTTGTGACAATTGAATACTTGAAGGAATTTTGTATATCCTTAAACAACTTATTCCTAAAGCTTTCACTAGTTTGCGAAGCTGGCAAGGACCAATCCTTGCTATCAAAGGATGGAAGTGACAAAGGAGCTACACGACCCCAACCAATGGAAGTTCTCGGTTCCACATATGACATATCATAAAAGAAAATTCCATTATTTGCAAGTTCCTTGTGTTGTCTTCCTCGGTACATTTGCTCACCAATAAATGCATGGAAAGCATCAAAAATCCCAACTATGCTCTCAAATGGTTGCCAATCTGTCCTATTCGATGGATAAATATCTGAAACATACCAAAGATGATATCCACCACTTAACCTTTGAATATAATCATGCACTAAGCGAGATGCTCAAAACAACTTACAGCTGGGTCAATGCCTTGGAAAACTTGGAGGAGATGTTTGCAACCTTAAGTTTGCATGCTGGAAAGCATGTTGTCTGAGGACCTCTTTCACCCGCTTGCTTTGTGCACACACTTTAAACTCTTTAACTTGTCCCTTGAAAGCCTCCATGAAATCATTGCGTTGCCTCCTATTCCTCCTAGTTTGCAGTAAAACCCAACTTCCGATTGTTATTCGAGATGGTATCCATGCTTGATCGTGTGTAGTATAACTGTTAAAAATGCTAACAGAGTCAATGGTAGTGCTAGGCCTTCGAGAAGTAGTCATGGTGTGCAGTAGAATACATAGAAAGGTTAGCGCAAATATGAAAAAGGGAAGAAGTTTTGAGAGGGAAGTAGAGCTACTCAAAGTCATATTTGGGTGGGAACAAAGATACTAGATAGAGTCTTCAATGAAAGTTCTGAAATTCCTCGGTACAGAGTTAGTACGACTTACGGCATTTATGCCTTGAAAGCGTGAAATTGTGCAATTTGATGAACAAAAATAATATCTCCTCCCTTTTTTTAAAAGAGCTTGACTCCAAAATGTCAATTTCAACGTAACATTAGCCTCTTCCTCATTGGTTGAGCTCCACTCTCTCTCTAGAACTGAAATGCCCAAAAGTGAGTCCAACTTTCTCCTAATGTGGGCTATATAAGCTCACTTTGTATGACAAGTGTGGACAAAATTTTGCAAATGCTATTGCAGATTCAAGGGCTATTTCAGATGAAAAACTTTGGCATGCACGTTTTGGTCATCTGAATTTTGCCAGTTTGCTGCGTTTGTAGAAATGTGATATGGTTGCTTTTTTGCCGCCTCTTGAAGCACCTGTCAAATATGTTTGTGAAGGCTGTATTTTGGGTAAGATACAGCGTTCTAAGTTTCCCAAGGATGGTTCAGTTTGGGCCACATGCAGGTTGCAGCTTGTGCATAGTGATGTTTGTGGACCCATGCAAACTCTGTCCTTGGACAATTACCTGTACTTCATGACTTTCATTCATGATTACTCTAGGCATGCATGGGTATTTCCACTTAAAGCGGTCCGAAGTTTTTATGTGCTTCAAACAATTTTTGGCTATGGCTGAAAATGTCTCGAAATATACTATGGGCACCCTCCGTTCCGATCGAGGGGGGGAGTATATGTCTCATGAATTCAATCAATTTCTGGCTAGTTGTGGGATAAAACACCAACGTATAGTGCCTTATACACCTCACTAAAATGGTGTTGTTGAGAGGAAAAACAGGTCACTCACGGAAATGGCATGATGTATGGTCAAAAGTCAAGCTTTGCCGCATTCTTTTTGGCTTGAGGCCATCATGTGTGCCACTTATGTACTAAACAGGTGTCCGAAAAAATCTTTGTAGTCTATTACTCCATATGAATCATGGCATGATAGAAAGCCTTCTATTGAGCACATGCGTGTTTTTGGCTATTTGGCATATGCTTTGGTGCCACAAACACAAGGCAAAAAATTGGATGATAAGGCTGTCAAATGTATTCTTGTTGGTTATAGTGCTGAAAGCAAAGGTTACAGGTTGTATCATCCACAAAAAAACGTATTCTGGTTTCACGGGATGTAGTGTTTGTGGAAGATTCTGTTCAGCCCTTGCTATCATGTACTAGAGATAGTAATGTAAGCTCACGGGACATTTATGACACTTTATTGCCTCTTTTCAATGGTGGAAATATGAATGTAAGTTCCAATGAGACAAATGTACAGCCTATGGGGGTTTCTGAAAATGTTACAGATCAGCCTATTATTGATGCAAATGTACATGATGTACTTGATGAGGAAAGGGCTGAAAATGAGCAGGCTAGAGGTATGCCAAAATGGCTGGTGCACACTTTGCGTGACAGTAAATTGGATGCACCTTTGTCTAGTTGTACTCGTTCAGGCTCTAGCCATGTATCTTATGCATCAAATCATTATGCTTTGGCTGTATCTAGATTACATGACATTGAGGAGCCTCAGTCTTTTGATGAAGCACAAAATTCAAAAAATTGGATGGCTGCCATGCAATGCACTTATAGAAAATGACACATGGAATTTATGTGATTTGCCTCCTTGCAAAAAGGCCATTGGTACAAAGTGGGTTTACAAGTTGAAACGCAAGCCGGATGGTGAGATTTTTCGCCCTAAGGCTCGACTTGTTGCAAAAGGTTATACACAGCAAAAAGGCATAGATTATGAAGAGACTTTTTCTCCCACTTGTCGTATGACTACTGTGCGTTTTCTATGTGCATTGGCAGCTCATTTTGGTTGGGATGTACATCAATCAGACATTGTTACAGCTTTCTTGAATGGTGACATATTTGAGGAAGTCTATATAACGCAGCCTCGCGGTTTTGTCATAAAAGGACAAGAGGACAAAGTGTGCAGATGTAAGAAGCATTGTGGTTCTTTATGTCGATGATTTGCTGATCACTGGACCAAATGAGAGACATATTGCTGAATTTAAGGCTGATTTGAATGCTACTTTCAAAATGAAAGATTTGGGGCTATTGCATCATTACTTGGGTATACAGTTTAAGCAGTGTGATGGTGGTATTGCCTTGTGTTAGAAAAGTTACATAGAGACATTGCTATGTAAGTTTGGACTTGAGGATTGCAAACCTATTGCCAATCCCATGGAAACAGGTTTGAAGTTGAGTCTACATGATGCTGGCGATCCTGCTGATGTCACTCTTTACCAAACTGCTGTTGGCTATGTCATTTGTGTATGCAACACGAGGCCAGATATTCAGTTTGCAGTCTCATAGGTCAGCAGATTTATGCATCGCTTAGGGTCTAAGCATTGGCAAGCTGGCAAGAGGGTTTTAGGCTACCTTAGTGGCACTTTACATCTTGGCTTGTTTTATCAAGGGGAGATCATTGCCGCCAGACTTACATGCTTTTTCGGACTCAGATTGGGCTGGTTGTTTTGACACGCGAGTGTCCACAATTGGTTTTTGTTTCATGCTTGGCAGTTCATGTATATCATGGTTGAGCAAGAAGCAACCTACAGTGGCCACTTTGATTTGTGAGGATGAATACAGGGCGGTCTTCAAAGATACGGTTGAGTGTGTATGGCTCAGATGCCTTATGGCTGATTTGGGTGTTGGACAGGACACTGCCAACACTATTTACACTAACAGTCAGAGTGCATTGGCAGTTGGGAGGAACCCAGTTTTTCATGCTCGCACAAAGCACATTGAGGTGCATTACCACTATGTCAGGAAGAGGCTCTCAGGAGGAGAGATCAGCTTGGCTTATGTGCCAACACAAGACAACCTTGCAGATCTTTTCACAAAGGCATTGTCTTGTGAGAAGCTTGAAGGTTTCCGGAAAGCTTTGGGCTTATTCGCCTTTGTGGACTGATCATGTCCTCAGGGCATGGCACTTCCCTTTACTCATGTGCCAGCTCTTGTTCACCGCATCACTCTTGGAGGGATTTGTTACCATATACATGTGGTAGTGATGTGTGTGAACACACTAGGACCGCTGGGGCATTTTTTCCCTCTTTAGGAGGTTTTTTCCCCCGAGCATTGTATATACGCCCATCACTCTACGGCATTCAGGGTGTCAATTTTAAGTAATCTAAGTGTCATTCAAGATGAGAGAGAGAGAGAGAGAGAGAGAGAGAGAGAGAGAGAGAGAGAGAGAGAGAGAGAGAGAGAGAGAGAGAGAGAGAGAGAGAGAGAGAGAGAGAGAGAGAGAGAGAGAACAAAGACCCATGCTTCCATGCCTGAGAAGCTCCATATCTCCACTCTCCTCCTTGCTCTTCTCCCCTAAGCTCTTATACAAGTGTAAGGGGCTGGGGATTAACACATGCAACTTTCCACCCAACCATGCCTAATATAGGCCCTTGGATTACTAAATATAGGCTCACCTGGACCGCATTGTGTGTCCGACCTTTGGCCCTTGCCTATCCTACCCTAAGCCTGATAGGTTACACCATGGAATCATGAAGTTGATCATCACCTTCTTTCACCTTCTTTCAAGGAAAGCTCTACAAGAGCACAATCTTGTATTCTAACTAAAGCTCTCATTGAGAGAATTATAATACAATGTCTTTTTGGAGAGGGGATTGGCTCCAAGCAAATTGGATCCTCATCAAGTTGTCAATTTTAATTGTGTTATTCTCTTTATGTGCATGATTAAATATTCTAATGTGTAAATGTGCAATGAAATCAGCTTGGCACAATCTACAATATCCTCTAAAGAATCTTCTTAAGGGAAAATTCTCTCCTTCCATAATTTGATTCCGTTAAATCTATAAAAGAATACTAGATTCTTAAGGGAAAACTATCTCCTTTTCATAATTTAATTCTGCTAAGTCTATAAGAAAATACTAGATTCTTTGACATTGGTATCAGAGCTAAGGTTTCTCTTTTCTTGCATAAGAAGAGAGGTCCTTGAGTAATCTATGAAAGGTTGAAGTTGTTCACTGAAATTTCTTATCTTGAATGATATGTCTGCTTGTAGGGTAGGGGACACCATCAACAATTATTGTCTTCAAAATGGACTCTTTTTAGACTTGCCTTTATCTTAACCAATATTGAGCTATTACTTGCTCAATAGGAACTGATGTTATCTTAGCACTGTTAAACCCACTCCACTACTCTTTGTAATTAACAATATTCTAAACCACGGGTGTAGTTGCTTGAGTGCTTATTTTCAAGCCTTAAGAGTAGTAGTAGCCAAGGTTTTGGAAGTGCCAAGGAAAGAGCTAGCATGCACATACAAGGAACTCTAATCATGACACAACATAATCAAGAGAATATGATTAATATTGACAACTTGGATTTTGCACATGGTGTAGCATTTGATGACGATCGAAGAGTTGTCAACTACCTTGTTGGCAAGCTAGAGGAAGCTATGGAAAACCCTACTTTGCAAGCGGAGGTTCAAAGTCAATTGCAAGCTCTTCAAATTTCCCCAAGTACCTAAGGAGAGAGAGTTCCTACGAGGCCTCCTAAGGAGAGAGAGTACCTAAGGAGAGAGAGTTCCTACGAGGCCTCCTAGTGAGACCTCCAAAAGAGGAGTCTCTTTGGTTAATGAAAAGGCGATACCGGAAGAACCTCCAAGGCAAACTATCCTCCAAGGAAAACTATTCAAGAAGAAGAAGTGCCCCATGAATTTCAAGGGAGAGGTATGAAAGTGATACCTCCATTACCACTGAGAGTAATGTGGCCCCAAGAAGGCGGTGGACATGGCAGTCACGCATCACGTCCAAGAAGAAAAGGAAGTCAACAGGAACTCCCTCCCATGAAAATACTAAGAAAGGAGAAAGCAACCCAAGAAGAAGGAATCAGAGAAAGCGGTCACCATCCTTGCCTTCTTCTTCCTCTTCCTCTTCATTGTCACCATCTTCCGACAAGGAGAGTAGTGACTCCCCACCCAAGGGAGCAAAGAGAAGAGGTAAACAAACGAGCTATGCGGCATGGAAGAAGTCACACAAGCTTAAAAAGTTCAAGAAAGGAGGAAAGAACATCACTTTCCTTACCCATGATGGAACCTTTGGAGCAACTAATAAAGTGATAGCTTTTATCTAACCAGCAATTTGACGTGGCTTTTGGAGATGAAGATTTCTCAAAATCTTTAAAACTTCAAAATGTCTCCATGCATTTCCAAAAGTCGGTCTGTCAATGGTGGGCAAGCCTACATGCCCAAGGTGAGGCTCCAAAGGTATGAAGATTTCTCAAAATCTTCAAAACTTCAAAATGGCTCCATGCATTTACAAAAGTCAGCCCATTGATGGTGGGCAAGCCTACATGCCCAAGGAAAGACTTGAGTATTGCTATTATGAAGCAATTCTTTGCAAGTGATGCCAAAGATAAAGTCCTCATGGAATGGAAAAGCTTGAAGATGGCACCTTACAAGTCTATTCAAAAGTATGTGGATAAGTTTTAGGAGTTACATCTCAAAGCCACTGTCTACAAGAAGGTAGACTTTGTAGAACAAAAGCAACAATCACATGATGGTCACCTTGAGGATTCATTTCCAACAAGGGAATAAGAAGGGCCCCAAGGCTACAAAAACTTGGAAACAAAGTGAGCAAAAGGGGAAGAAAAACGTGATGCCAAATTCTTCTAAAGCTAGCAAAAACAACAACAAAAATAAAGCAAAGGCAAAGGACAAAGGCTACAAAGATAAAAACAAAATTTCACATGAAGAGGTAGAGAATTATTGTAAAGATAACAAATGCTTCAAGTGTGGAGCAAGGACATGTTTCGTGCATATGTCCTAAGAGAACGTAATGACCGTCCTATGGTAGAAGCTCTAAAAGAGGAAGGCCATTTCAAAGGAGCACCACTCTCTTAGTCTTGGGGAAAATTAAGAGAGCATGATACTTTCATACATTCTATCCTCACTTCATCCACAACTTTATCTCTGCTAGGCTAGCTACTAAGCTAAGATTTCATGAATCCAAGATTGGGGATGTGGTGAAAGAAGATAGAGCTTTTAAATGGAAAGAGGCCTCAATCACTTCCTTGATTGGGAAGCTAAGGCTCCATGTGCAAAGCTATGTAGAAAAAGAATATTTCCATATCTCCCCACTCAAACATGAAGATGTTATCTTAGGGGCACCATGGTTTGATTGCATAGCTGCCGCTATAAAGTTTCCTGGAAGAAAATTCTTCTTTTCCTATACAGGCAAGGATATGCACTTGATGTAAATAGTGTGGATAACACTATACCACTTGTACAAAAAAGTTCTCTTTCTTATTACACGTTTCTTGTCAAAGACAAGATAATCATTCCATAGAACTTCTACCTAGTAGTTCACATCTTAATAAGCCTCCTTATCGAGTCTCACAACCTCAACAAGAGGATATTATGAGGAAAGTGAACGAGCTTGTGAAAAAGGGGATGGTCAGGCGTAGTTCATTTTTGTTTTTTTCACCAGTTCTACTAGTACAAAAGAAAGATGTCTCTTATAGAATGTGTGTGGACTATCAGACACTTAATTGGATAACCATAAAGAATAAATTTCCTGTACCCAAGATAGAGGGTCTATTTGATAAGTTTTAAGGGTCTACCTATTAGAATAGATCTCAAAAGTAATTATCATTAGATAAGGATTGTGCCTGAAGATATTCATAAGATGGCCTTTTGAAAAACATTTTGCCTATATGAATTTCTAGTAATCTCTTTGGGCTTAATAATATGCTAGCTACCTTTGATCTAATGGTGAGAGGCTCTTTAGACCTCATCAAAGCTTCACGAGAGTGTTATTTGACAACATTATTATTTACTCCAAGTCTATTGAAGAACACAAGCAGCATAATCCCGTTGTATTTCAAGTTTTGAGAGATAATAATCTTTATATTAATCAAAAGAAAAGTGATCTTTTATTAAAGGAGATTCAATATCTAGGTCATATTATCTCCCAAGAAGGGATCCAAATGGATCCTAAAAATTTGAAGGTAATAAAAGCATGGCCTATACCAATGACTCTACATGGATTGAAAAGCTTTATAGGAATGTGTGCATATTATAGACGCTTCATAGTAAAATTCTCACTCATGGTAGGACCATTGTATGATTTAACTGAAAAGAACATTATATATGTATGGAATGCAAAAGAGAATGAATTTTTTGAAAATATCAAAGCAAAGATTACCTCTCAACCAGTGTTAATATTACCAGACCTCTCAAAGCCTTTTGGAGTCCATTATGATGCTTGTGGACAATTCCTTGGAGTTGTGCTTCTTCAAGAAGAGCATGCCATAGCATATAAAATTAGGGGATTAGATGAACAAGAAAGAATCTATACATTTATGAAAAAGAGTTGCTAGCTATTTCACATGCCTTGGATGCACGGAAGCATTATCTCCTAGGGACTCCATTTACTTTGTGTATAGATCACCACTACTGCAAAATAAATTGAGTGATAAGCAAATGAGGTGGACAAGGACTTTTTCACAATTTAACATTCATATTTCTCACATAGCTAGTAAGCATAACCAACTAGCCAATGCTATTTCACAAAGACCAAAGGTGATTGTTGTGTCAATAGCTACTCACAATGATCTATCCTCTATAATAGGTTAGTATGCTATAGATCCACACTTCAAAGAT
Source organism: Adiantum capillus-veneris (assembly GCF_014529385.1). Classification (NCBI taxonomy): domain Eukaryota; kingdom Viridiplantae; phylum Streptophyta; class Polypodiopsida; order Polypodiales; family Pteridaceae; genus Adiantum; species Adiantum capillus-veneris. The sequence continues at coordinate 42,955,759 of NC_140933.1, read as the reverse complement.
GTAATCTCAACTATTTCACTAGGGAAGAAAGAGGAACCATACAATGTGCAAGATAGTTATCTTCTCTATGACAATAAGTTATGTCTTACACATAACTTAGGAGAAAACGTTATGTACGAATCTCATATTCCCCCGTATGTGGGACATAGACAGATTCAAGCTACTTTCAAGGGAGTAGAGATATTCTTTTATTGGCCAAGAATGAGGTTATGTACTTTTATTCAATTGATGTACAAATCTCATGTTCCTCCTTATATGGGACAAAGAGAGATTCAAGCTACTTACAAGGGAGTAGAGATGTACTTTTATTGGCCAACAATGAAGGCAAACATACCGGGTTATGTTTCCAAATGTATTGTATGTCAAAAGACAAAGTATGATAGAGAGAGAACCTTGGTTTCCATTGCCCATAATTGATTCCTAGTGGGAGAGTATATTCATGGTTTTCATCTTTGTATTGCCAAGATATTCATGGAAATACTAAAATATATACAATAGTAAACCAATTTAGTAAACAAGTGCATTTTATACCAGTCATCAAAAAGTCCATTCAAGCACATCATATGGAAACCCTTTTCATCTCACTGATCTTTAAGTATCATGGCTTACCAATATCCATAGTAGAAGAATGATTAGAAATTTTTGGAAATGTCTCTTTGAGAATCTGGATACTAAGTTGAATTTATCCTTGGTCTATGACCCACCAATGGATGGCCAAAGTGAGATAGCAAATTCCAACTATTATTGATCTACTTAAAGCCTATGTTACAGAGTAGATCACAAAGATCAATGAAAAAGTATTAACCCTTACTAGAGTATGCGTATAATAACATTGTCCATACTTCCACATGAAAGGCACCCTTTGATAATTGAAGATAGACCCAAGCTCCCATTGATAGTTAATACACTTGGGAAGATTGTGCGTTCCTTGCCGCACTGTCGAAGCAAGGGCCTTGCCTAACAGTGTGTGCGAGCCATAGACGGCTCCAAGCACACAACTAGCTTAACTAGTAAGCTCAAAAGAGGGCAATGGCGTGTCACTCACCGCTCTATGCTCCTGCCGTGGAGGATTCCTCGCCGCGAAGAAGAAGGAGACGCCACTACGTCGCGCTCAACCGCTTCACCGCCGTCGTGCCGCCGCAATGCTCGATTGCACTCTCTCTCTCTCTCTCTCTCTCTGTGTCACATACACACACACACAAGGAGGTGAAGAAGAAGAAGATGGAGATGGAGATGGAGCAAGAGCACTCTTCTATTGCACAAATGAGAGAATAAGTGAATTTTAGGTTTAGTTGGCTTTTATATGAGCTCACCCCATTCACACTTGGGCGCCCATGCTTAGCCAACTAATCCCTTGAATGTCCCAGTTAGAGTGCGCCTCTCATTGGCGATCACTCTTACCCTTTTCCTATTGGATCGACAAGCCCGGTACCTGACTCTACCAAATAAATAATACAATGTCCACCGTAGGTTACAACGTCCGTCTCGTAGGTGATAGGGTGTCCGTGAGCCGTGAGGGTTAACACGCCCCCCTTCCTGATGTAGATTCCTTCCTTGGAATCTATTGAGTTGAAGCTCGTTGGTCGAGGTGGAAGAGCATTTGAGATGAATGTCGTTAGGCTTCATTAGTCACTGCAAAATCAAACAACATTGCACAGTAATTGCATTTTCATAAGCGATTAAAAAGCATATGCAATTTTAGGCAGACAATTGATTGGTAACAGAATTTTAAACAATTTGTCAGCAATAAGCATTAAATTGCAATGTAATCAAATGCATAAACAGATGTAAAGGTAAAAAATTAAACAAGTCTGGGGTCACTAATTTAACGGTCGAAAGGCACTAGAGATCGACTATTAATACCATGGGTAAGCTTCTTAATTTTCTCTGGTTAATTAAGTTGTTTAATCGCGAGAGCCAAGTATTTCATGTCCGAGGGTTGACTAGAGGCTATACCTAGAGGAACTTGTAGTTAAGCTACGATAAAAGGAATTTCTCATGAAATCATTGCCTGACTGATTACCTTTTCTTTGACCCCCCAAAGTGTTTTCACTGTGATTCAATTTGATGTGTGTGCTTATTTTGTATGCCTTGGGTTTTTTGATTTTCAAGGAAAAGCGCCCATACTGGGAACCTCTAGGGCTCTAGTACCATAGGTAATACATGTGAGTGAAGTACCAAATCAAGCTGAGATTTCTCTTCCAACTTAAGATTTTACATTGCGGCACTTTGATTTTTTGTTTGTTCATTTTCAACATTTTAATTTTGTAATTTTGTGGGGTCATATAACACTGATACACCTCCCCAGGCTCATCACACTAGTAAACTCCCTTTATAATACTTAAGCGAAAGTTCAATAGGGTCAAGCCCACTAGAAATCCCTAGTACATTTCACACAATGCTGCCTAAATTGGATTAAGAACGTAAGTAACCATTGATTATTAGGAAGGCATTCCCCATGGTATTAAGAGAAGATCTCTAACACCTAACTTGGTCAAACTAGCTTAGTCGGACTGGTTGATTTTTAAACCTAAACAAGTGATTATGACAAAAAATTACATTGAATTAAATGTTTGTTACTAAGCAAATGTGCTGGATATTATCCTACCAATCACAATCAAAGCAGACAATCATAGATGCAAAAAAGATAAGGGGCAATGCTAATGGACAAGAAACACCTGTTTGTGTCGATGGTCACGCTTGATTTGAAGAGTGAGTCGAGATAAAGATTTCATGAAGGTCCAAATCCTATCAATAGCAACACGCTCTTGTACACACTAGGAAACAAAAGGAATACCTCCAGGAGGCACATTAGTGGGAAAAGGTACCAACACTTATTGAACACAACAAAAAACATAAGGAACCCTAACCTAATTATTTTCACTCCCCTAGAGAGTCAAGGGAATAGGATATTGTAGAGGTTGGGGGGAAACCCTAAGGCTAAACCCTTATCCTCGTCGTCGAGATAAACAAAGTCATCATCCATGAGACCATATGTGCCATCCGTGTAGTCCTGTAAATTTTCTTCTTCATCATAGGTGCCCATGTTTACTAAGAAGGTCACTAGACGCCTACAGTCATCTTGGTCAAAAGGGTAGGCTTGTGCAATGGAAGAAACGCTCTCTACTAAGTATGTATCAGACGTGGTCAAGAGACGTATCAGCCATTCTAACTCCTCAAAATTACTCTCACATGCTAGCGTACCTATCAAATCCCATTCACATGCAAGCACTGGAAAGACCATGTGAAATATTTGTGAAAAGTAACGAGGGTACCTCTCACCCAAGGCAGGAGTGGATGACTCTAGCGTACTAGCAATATCTGTACACGCAAATAGATGATGGTTAGAGTGCAAATATTACAAGGGTCGTGTTCTTGTGCATAATTTGTTTTTATGATTTGTGTTATGGCTCTTGCTCTTTTACTTTTTTATCTTGTTTTTGTGAGTATAAGGCTTTATATATACATTCCCTAAGATTGGAGATTAAGAGGTCAGGGAGAAAGGTTGAGAGGGAAGCAAGTGAATAATGGATGTCCACAAACACTCCCCCCTTCCTTGGGTAGATCATATCGTTTGAAATGATGTCGTCACCCTTTGAAACCAGTTGTTCCAAGTTGTTATAGGTGAAGATTTTTGCCAGTAGTTTTCTATTACCTTAGGTGCCTCGTCGAGTTGCAAGGGTGGTAAGGTACTCTCCCAGGATCGAACTTGAAGTGGTTCATTAGGTGATTCTTGAACACTGGAAGGTGTGGATTCCTTTGTAGCTTCATGGAGGTCCACTATTGTAGGTGGAGGCTGTGTAGAAGCTTTTACCTCTATGGATGTATTACATGAGGAGCTAGAAGCTTCATGGAACTCCCCCCTTCCTGAGCTAGGTGGAATAAATTGGTTTTGCCTTGGAGCCCAAACTAGCTCTGGACTAGGTGTGTAGCATTCTGTGATCTTTTCCTTCCCACGGTCTGCCATTGGCTTTAGCGTTACAATGTTTGACTCATATGGGTTTGTTGTCGATAGGGAAGGACACATTTTACGTTTAGGTACCCAAATTTGCTCATTTCCATCATAGTAGCCTTGGGGCTTCTAATAGTTGTTTTGGAATCCATCGTGATTTGGTCTTGACTCTCCTAGGGCGCGCTCTTGTTTTTTCGGGGAAATTTTTTCTTGGAATGGATGGGAGGGTTGAGGTAGTTGGAAGTAAGGCCTTGGGGACCCATTGATATGTACTCTTAGGTCGTGCAGGTTGAGTACTTGCAATATTACTGCTTGCTGCAACTACAAGTGTTGAAGTGCTAGGTTCATGGGTAGCCGGCAAAGACGAGCTAACCACCTTGGCTTGTGAATGTTGGCTATCCTTCAACTTTGCTAGAGTTTGCAACGTAGGTGACTTTTCTTGAATGATAGGGGTAAGAGTCTTTGGTCGCGTCGTGACACTACCAGTATCCCAATCAATAGTGCATTTGGTTGCCAACATCCACGTGCGTCCCAGGTTTACGTTGCCTTCCATAGCTCCCGCGGGCATGACTAGAAACCTCTGCACTATGCTTCCATTGTCATAGACAACAGGGGTCTGAAGGACTCCAAGAATAGCAGTTTTCTTTTTATTAATGCCCTTGACTTGCATCGTACTCGGGGATAGGGTCGGTTTCCCTAATTGACACCAAACTCCATAGGATAACAAATTGTGTTTAGCTCCCATATCTAATAAGGCATTGTATAGTACTTTCCCATAGGGGCTATTTAGCTCAATTGGATATCGTAGGGGTGGCTCAGATTCTAATGAGTCGTCATCTGTGTCCTCGAAAAATGCTTGCATGATTCCCAGATTAGCCTCTCGTTGGCATCTAAGTCGTTGTTGTCGTTCTTGAGCCTCAACTCTTGCTTGAATTTTTTCAAGCTCTGCTTGTTCCTTGGCAGCCTTGTTTTGATGGATGGCTTGCAAATCTTCCTGGCTTAGAGGATCATAATATCTTTTGAATTTACTCCCATTAAGGAATCCAATGGTTTCAACTCCATCTAGAGTCTCCACACGAATGGTACCTTGCGGGGTAATTTCACACACTCGATATGGTCCCTTACCAGCGTATTTCAATTTCTTCTTTTCATTACGTACCCCGTACATAAGAACTTTATCACCAACCTTGATGTCTTTATCCTTTAAATGGCTATCAAACCACTTCTTTCTCCTATCCTTCTCCACTAGATCATTTCGCACAGCTAATTGCCTCTCTTCATCTAGCCTTTCCAGGATATATAATCGCTCCACTAAGGGGTTACCATCCCAACCTTCTTGAGAAGCTACTCGAAGACTAGGAATGACAAACTCCCATGGCATAACTGCTTCTTGGCCATACACCATCTTAAACGGTGTGCAATTAATAGCAACTTTATACGTAGTACGATAAGCCCATAAAGCTGATGTAAGCTTTAGGTCCCAATCAGTGCGATGAGCCTCAACTGTCTTTGTCAAAATGGAGATGAGAGTTTTGTTGGTACTCTCAGCTTGGCCATTTGCTTGGGGATAATATGGTGTAGAATTGTGGTGAGATATCATGAAGTTTGATGTGAGTTCTTTTATTACTTCATTTATAAAATGAGTTCCATTGTCACTCACAAGTTCAAAAGGGCATCCAAAACGCGTGATAATGTTCTCAAAGAGGAACTTAGCTGTTGTTTTTGCATCCGCCTTTCGTGTTGCTTTTTCTTCAGCCCATTTGGTTACATAGTTGGTAGCCACAATGATATATCGTGATTGCGTGTTACGTGCAGCCGGACTAATCGGTCCTACAAAGTCTAAGCCCCACTTTTCAAATGGTTGGGTTACCTTGATGAGATGTAGAGGCATCCTATCACTTCTTTGTGGCTTCTTGAAGCGTTGGCATTCATCACATCCCTTTGCAAAAAGTGATGTATCCTTAAACAGAGTGGGCCACCAATAGCCTGACTGTAAGATCTTTCGGGCAGTCAAATTTCCTGAAAAGTGACCACCAGCTACGCCCATGTGTGCCTCTTGTAGAATATATAAATACTCATCCTCGCGGGCACAACGTCTAAGAACATCATCTTTTCCTCTCTTATAGAGAGTTCCCGCCAGTAAGAAATAGGGTTCGCATTCCTTGATTAATTTTTGAGCTATATCTTTTCACAGCTCTTTGGGTGGAAAACCATTAACTAAGAAGTTAACAATCTTTTCACTCCATTCAGGCATTGTCTCAACAATGAACAAAGGAGTATCAGGCAATTCATCATCAACCACCGTAGGAGCTTCTCCATTAGGGATACGAGATAAATGATCCGCCATGACATGTTTCCTCCCAGGCCTCACAACAACGGTAAAGTCAAACTCAAGAAGAATTAACAACCATCGTGTAATTCGACCTGTGGAACACGGCTTGTTTACCAAATATAGCAATGCTTGATGATCAACATAAAACACAAACTTGGTAGCAAGAAGGTAATAGCGAAATTTCTTTACTGCGTAAATCATAGCTAGACCTTCGCGCTCTGTAGTAGTGTAGTTCATCTCGACATCATTTAATTGGCAACTTGCAAAGCTAATAGGGTAGTCCAATTTATGTTCTCCTGGTTGAGTTAGAACACACCCAATAGAAAAATTTGATGCATCAATATTCACATGAAAAGGTACATTCCAATCAGGTGTTCACAAGATTGGAGCACTTGTTAGGGCCTTCTTTAATAACTCATAAGATTGATGATATTATTCCGTCCAGTGAAACTCAATAAGAAGCTTGTACAATGGACGCGCTATCTCGGCAAAGTTTAAAATAAACCTTTGATAATAACCAACATGGCCCATAAATCTTTGAACTCCTTTATAGTTAGTAGGTGGTGGCAAATCGGCAATGGCTTTAATCTTACTCTCATCTGTGGATATCCCGTTCTTGGACACTATATGCCCTAGAATGACTCCATGCTTAAACCAAAATTGGCATTTGAAAGGGTTCAATGAGATGCGATAAAATCTGCACCTTTCAAATATTTTTCGTAGATATAACAAATGCTTCTCCCAAGAAGAATAAACGCAAAGGTCGTCTAGGAAAGCTTCACAAAACTCCCTTAGAAATTCTTTAAACGCAGTGTTTATTAATCGTTGGAATGTAGCAGGGGCATTTGTTAAGCCAAAAGCCATAACACGAAATGCAAACACTTCAAACTCTGTGATAAAAGCAGTTTTAGCTTGGTCCTCTAATGCAATTGTGATTTGATTGTAACCAGAGTACCCATCTAAAAAGCTATAAGCTTCCTTGCCCACAACTCTTTCAAGCACATGTTCTGAATATGGCAAGGGATAATGATCTCTCCTAGTAGCTGCATTAACTTTCTTGAGGTCCACGCACACTCTTAGTTTCCCATTCTTTTTTGGCACAATGACTATTGGAGAAACCCATTCTGAGTGCTCAATAGGGTATATGAATCCACATTGGATAAGTTTTTCAATTTCCTCTTGTACAATTTTGGCGTACTTAGGATTCATTGGATAGGGTCGTTGCTGGACGGGTTTAGCAATGTTGATCATGGGAATTGTATGTTGCACCACAGAAGGTGGAACGCCCTTCATGTCATGATATGTCCAAGCAAAGATATCCTTGTATTCCTTGAGGAGCTCCTTAAGTACAACCTCTTCAGTTTCGGTAAGGTCTTGAGCAATAAATACTGGTTTAGACTCCTCACCTGGTTTTGCTAATTCTATCTCTTTAACTACCGCTGGACCATCAAAGACTCCACTGCTTCCATTGGTAGGTATTCGTTGGGCTTTGGCATACACAACCTTTCGCTCCCCCTTGGTATAAGATTTAAAATGTTCAGGAGCCGTATGTAAGTCAGCAGGCTCTTGTCCTGACGGAGACCTTTCTTTTCGTTCTGCCTCATTTTGTTGTTGTGCTAACTCTCGGTTTTGACGTCTTCTTATAGTTCGAATCAATTTCGGCTCTGTAACCTCCAATTGAGCGAGGTCAATGGGTCGCGGGCTGCACCACATGACACTCTGGAGATGTTCACCCAAATTGTCTACTAGCTTTTGATGAGCATCGCATGTCCCTAGATAGCTAAGCCATTCTGCAGTAGATCTTTCCTTGTTTATCCTAGCTCTCACATTTGCTCGATATCGTCGTCTCTTATATGACCTTTGTTTCTTGTTAAGGTTTTGATTTTGGTAAATGTTTGAACTCGACTTGCCTGATAGGTCTTCGCTTGTATCTTCTTCACTCTCATATAAATTACCATAGATGGTCGTACTAGGCCTTGAGTGTTCAGTTTCTATACTTGGTTCACTCGATGTTTCTTCAGGTTCTGAATCCATTTCTCCCTGAGATTCTGTTTCTGATGTGTATTGGCCTGAAGCCTTTGAGGAATCATCGGTTTCACTCTCAGGTAGGTGTGCCTCTTTCTTATCATCGGATGTTACATGCGCTACACCTAACATGTTTACTGGCGCAATGTGTGGTATCTCTTCCCCATCTGGTGTTACCCGGGTTGTTCCTCTAGCTCCCCATGTATCTATAGTTGCCGCTAGGTGTACCCAATCGACATTGTCTGACTCAGCCATTCCGGGTAGGATATCCATATAAGGAGAGTTCTCCCCAATATCCGTGTCTTCGTTACACGTGTAACAATACTGTAATGGAGCTGAGTGAATTGTTGTGTCTGATCGATTATCAATGATGAATTTATTTCCTAGAGGATGCGTTTGACCACTTAAAAGATCAACTCGAATGACAGAGTCTTGGAACTGTAAGTAGACGTGGTTTTTGGACCAGTCATGCACCATTTTTGCTTCTCTCATGAATGGACGCCCTAAGATCATATCAAGTGACATAGGATGCTTGGAAAAATCCATAACAATGAAAGTATGCCTTACCTTGTGTCCCAAGACCTTGATTCTGAGATCCTTTAGCATTCCAATAGGCGTAACAATAGATCCATTAGCCATTTTTACCACTACGCTTGTGGCTTCAAGGTGAGGTCGCCCCATAGACTCCCAACAACTCTTTGTCACCATGCTGACTCCCGCACCACCGTCAAGGACCCCCTTTACAGTTAATCCTTTAGTAGTGATTGGTAGAGTAGCATTAGATTCATCACCTTCAAAGTATTGCCCCAACTTGTTAACGGGTACTTCAATTACAGATTCATGTCCCGCTAGGTCAGATGGTGGTGCTAAATGTTCCTCATCATTCATTACCGAGTCAGGTTTGTTCATATGTGCAAACTGTGGTAATCCGGCGTGTACAATCTACAGTCTCCTCTAAAGAATCCTCTTAAGGAAAAACTCTCCTTTCAAAATTTAATTTCGAAGAATCTATAAAAAAATACTACATTCTCTAACACAGAGATAGATGTAGGCCTTGCATTTCACTCCACACACACACACACACACACACACACACACACACACACACACACACACACACACACACATACAAATAGATTTTTTAATCATCCTTGGAGGTCATGACATATGGGACCAAAGATACATGTGATGTACTTTGTGTGGAACTGATAAGTGATTCTTGATGCTCAAGGTGTAGAGAGGAAAGTGTGCAGATTGAAATCATGGTTAAAAATGTGAGGGAAGCAAGTTTGGAAGTGAGAAAAAGCTGAGCACTCTAATAGTGTATGATCCTCATGGTTTCGAAACCAATGAGGGGATAGACTCAAGCATATAAGGATGAGGATGGTTTCTTCTTTTGACAAAGAAGATGGTGTAGTAATTGAAAGCAATATGCGTGGTGTCACAATGTATGAAGAGTAACCCACCAAATTCCTCCCAAGCCGTAATACTTTGGCATTGTAGAGAAGCTTCATTCACTAGAGAGTTTATAGAAGAATCATGTAGCAAGTGTAATGTATCCCATCTCCCAAACTACTTCTTCCTGTCCTGCATTCATCCCATGCTCAAGATCTTTCTTTTATGCGCCTTTGAACTTTTTTTTCCTTCCCATGCAGTTGTAATAAGTTAATGTAAGGGGTTTTGATGCATCTTTATCAAGTACTCTATAACCCTTTACATGTCCACAACCTCAGTTGGAAGAGACCCCGAATCAAATAGTAGGAGCATATATGGTGTTTGTATCTTAGCTCGGAGAAAATTTGTAAGAAAGAACTTTTGTAAGTAGATTTTGAAAGGTACATCTTTAGAGCTGAACATTTGAAGTCTCCCACATTACACGTGTTCACAAATGCATAGTATACTCTCTTGCCACCTTCCAAATGATGAATAACATATGCATGCCACTTGTGATTGACCGGAACCTAGCCAAGGTTCTTAAACCTTTTAACCACTTCAAGTGTATCGTTGTTATACACAGTGTATGAATTCTCCTCATGGTTGGTAGTCACAAGCATAACCTTTATTTTGGATTTATTTAAAGCCAACCCACTATGCAAACAAAAGTTCTCAAGGACAAACATAAACTTTTGTGTATCCTCTAAAGTATATGCTAGAAGCACTACATCATCCGCATACAACAAAAGCATGATTATCGCATTGCAAATAGTAACCTCTTAAATGTATTCTTATTGCATAAAGTCAAGTATCAAGTAGAGTTGGTGAAAATGGACATCCTTGTTTAATCTTCACTAGTAAAACGGCGCCACCTTCTGCGGCGGCATGGCCCCTCTTACCCTCAAGCCTCTTCCTCCTTGTAGATTCACAAAGAAAATCAAGAAAAGTATATTCTCTCTCTCTCTCTCTCTCTCTCTCTCTCTCTCTCTGGCAGATGCAAAGCAAGGTTGTCTCTCTAGATGCAATCACATTTGCTTGCATCTTGAAGGCAAACATGGCAAGGCGAAGGGCTGCGATGATATGTCTATAGCTCGCGCTCTAGAATGGGAGAAAGGGAAGGCAAGGATCATGATCACGAAGCTCCATGCTGTTTTCAGTAGCTGTAGAGAGAGGGTATCTCTCCAACTACAATCACGTATACTTGCATCTTGAAGGCATGTGACATTACACAAGATGCCGGACACACACACACACACACACACACACACACACACACACACACACAGAGAGAGAGAGAGAGAGAGAGAGAGAGAGAGAGAGAGAGAGAAACTCCTCTTCCCATGTGCAATTGACATATCACATTCTCATAGATTCGAGAAACCACAAGCATAAAATCAATTGATACTTGAGTCCTTTCATCCTTCTCTACAAATCATTGCATGAAATTGTAGCAAAAGGTTTCTTGAAGTCCACAAAGCAACAATATCAATGCTTACCCTTCAATTGACTTTTCTCCATGAGAAAACAAAGAGTGACAAGATCAATGGTGATTTGATGTTGATGGAAACCCACTTGTCCTTCTGTACGCTTGCGATTATTTTCAAATCATTCACTTAAATTTATTTCCATTATGCAAATAACTTTGCCATAAAAGATCCAATCATTATAATTCATTAGCTATTTACATTCTTTACATCCCCTTCTTTATGCAAAGGCTTGCCTAATAGCGCCATCACAAGGCACCATGTTGAAGTGCAAGGTTTAACATATTACACATCTAATGATGTGATATGATCTACCTTTGTTGACACCTTTGACATGTTTTATGGTAAGCACTTTAACACAATAACAAATAACTTTCTTGAAGCTTTCCATTTAGTGTCCAATGGTGCATCATGTCGAAGCTTTGTCAACCATATCAATATACATTGGCACGCTTTTGAAATCCATAAAAAGAGAACATTTTTTCATTTCAACTGAGATTTTCATGCTCAATTGTTTCTACAATTGTAAAGTCCATACATAAAGTCTGGTGGTCTGATTCCAAGCTCCATTGACAAAGTGCAAAATTCTTTATGCGATATATGATGGCTTTAAAGAATAGCATATAGTCAATCACACTATCTCCATTGTGTTTTCTATATGTAAATCCATCAGCTCCACGCCATGAAAAAAAAAAAAACACACACACACACACAGACAACCATATCAATATACATTGGCACGCTTTTGAAATCCATAAAAAGAGAACATTCAACTGAGATTTTCATACTCAGTTGTTTCTACACATGTAAAGTCAATACATAAAGTCTGATGGTCTAATTCCAAGCTCCATTGGCAAAGTGCAAAACTCTTTATGCGATATACGATGGCTTCAAAAAATAGCATATAGTCAATCACACTCTCCACTGTGTTTTCTATATGTAAATCCATCAGCTCCACGCCATGAAAACACACACACATGTATGTAAGGTCATCCAAAAGTTCTCTATTGTACAAGGGAGAATGGCGGAGGAGGAACAAATACAAGCACAACAGACCTAGCCAATGAAATATGCACAACAGAATAACCATCAACATCCCCTATTGACAAGGATCATAAAAACCAGTACCTTGTTCATTTTAACTAAGGCACTGAAAATTACTAAGGTTACAATCACGACTGCTAGGAATTCTTATTGACTACAAGAGCAATTTCTTTGCAATTTACAAACTTATATTGTCGAAGACTCAACACACAATTGCTAGAACTCTGATAGATTACAAGTGCGATCCCTTTGCAATTTATAGACATATATCATCCATGACCCAATACACAATTGCTAGTACTGCCCTGAACTACAAGAGGAATTTACATGGGATTCTACTAACCCTCCTATGCAACGACAACTGTAAATTCTGAATATTGAATTCTCCAACAACACAAAATGAAAGATTTTCCATATGGACAAGTATATTTATTATGCCATTAGATACCAGTAAAACCTCCCTTATGGAATGATTTTCTTGCGCTGCATCTTGCCAACCCAATGTAATATTGATGTTTCCGTATTGCGGAATCCCAGAAAGCCCAATTCCTTGGCTTTGTTTGGATTGAGAATCGCGGGTACAGGTGTATTTAATATAAAGTCGACAAACCACCAATTGCCAACGTCATCCAATTTGGTTGCTACCAAATCATGCTCTTCCACCATCGCATCCCAAACAGGGCCCTTATCCTTCATCAACTCTTTCATACTAATGGGCTGCCCATTGTAGGGCGCAACCTGAAGCCCAAACTTGCCCGCCAAAAGGTGCCACACACGCTTGTAGTTGAAAACATCACCACTTGAGACATTAAAGGCTTGATTCTTGCCATTCGGATCGAGGCATGCCCAGACTTCTTGTTCAGCAATAAGCTCCGCATCAGATGCATCCCCAAATTGCTCCCATGTAGCTCTGTTTCCAGGATAGCGGAATGGCAGACCTTCACGCTTGCAAATTGCTGCATACACAGCAAGACTCCCAAGAATATTCATCAAACTCCACGGAGAGAACCCCAAAATAGCATTCGGGCGATGTACCGACCATGTCAAGCCTTCTTTCTTCTTAACAGTCTCAAAGATAATATCCTCTAGAGTGTAATAGAAATTTGGCACGGGCAAGCGTGGCATATCCTCTTTGAAAGGCGGCTCATGGGTGAAATTCTTCCCTGCCAAAGCAAAAGGACCAACATAGTGCTTAGCACCGGTTTGCAAGACAATGTGTTGCAATCTGGGCGCATTTGGCAGCAATGCATCCAGAACATTCTGGAACATTTTGCCGTTGTCCTGGCAATTTCTCTCTTCCGTACTTCTGTTGATCCAGACCACCCAGAAGAGGTGAGTGACATCTCTCAAAGGTGTGATCTTTTCCTGAGTGTCAGCCTCATTTAGTACATCACACTGAATATATTCAATCGGAGCATCCGCAAACCACCTTGGCTGAGGCCTACGCGCCACTCCATACACTTTCCACGGACCACCAGGTGCGTCAGATCTGGGTAGAATCTTTGCAAGACTGCCTCCAACAATTCCTGTTATCCCAATCACAAGAGCAACTTTTGGGCATCCATTACCACGTATCTCACCTTGGCTCTGTAGATCAGTGGTACACATTAGAATGTCGAACATAAAATTCTTTAACAACCAAAAGAAAGTTTCAGATCTGCAAATTTTTTTCTGATGGCAAATTGACATAGTAAAAACTACTAAAAAACTCGTAGTCCTCATTAAACACCATCTAATTCAAACAAAATAACTGTCTACTTGCAATAAGCATTAACGATGATGCTCATGAACTTTGAATACCACATATGCAGCATAAATTGCTAGTAAAATTGGCTTTGCAGAAAACTTCCTATGCTTCACAGAACCACAGGGTAGCAATTCCTTGTAGGCTGATCACAACACAAACAAAAATTGCATCTGAGCTTTATATAGTGTGCAAATACAAAAGATATACTGTTCATGACGAATGCAGTGACAGAATCGATCCAATTCTTGCGGGAACCAAACACCTGACATCGCTAAACAAAAGCCTTTCTAACATCTATATGTATCCCACTTCCTAACATTCTCTGACAATTATGCTTGTCCAGTATGAAGATGTATCCACCGTGCCATTAAAACCAGTTTTGAGGGTTTTATGGTCAGACTATACAGAAAGCATCCAGTGTACAAAGTGTTTGATCAACATCTTGTCTCCGGTGGCATGACCGACATGAGTACAAAATATCTCTAAAATTCGCACATCAATAAAACTTAGCACAAACAAGTACTGAGTACGCACCTCATCAAAACCAATCCTACCAGTCCACCATGAATACCAGCCGCCCATTTTCTGCAGAGAAATGTAGGGTAAATGACGTCAAGCCCACGCACATTGTCTAAATTAAACAGGAAAAGAAGGTAGAAGCCAAGCTTACAAAAGCCTTCTTGAGGGTGGGGTTTGAAACCCTAAAAGCAGAAGCCCGTGAAAAGCTAAGACAAACAAGCACATCCATCATGAGCTAACTCTTTCAGCTCCACGCACACACGCCATGCACGCCCGCATGCACATATAGCCATGCACGCGCAGAACAAACACACAAAAGAACAACGAAGGAGATGCGCCGTTAGCATACCTTTGAGCAGTCTGTGGTACGATTCTAGGCTTCAAGGATCAAACATACAAGCACACATATAGACAGACAGAGATGGATGGAGAGAAAAAAGAATGCTGCAGCGGAAGCGAGATTGCCAGCTGTACTTATTGCACGTGATGTGGGAAAGGTAGGCGTGTTGGCCTTCGTTACTTCGTTAGCGATGTAGGCACATTTAAAACACTCGCAGCGCATTGCTCCACCTGGCCTGGCTTTCAACGGGTTTCTCTTTTTATAGGAAGCTTGCATCCACACGCATATGCATGGCTGCTACCAATCATCGTCTACCGAATTGTGCAGTAAGCACAAGGGACTGTGGCAGCACCATCTCGTTGGGGAGAGCCGGCCGAGGGTGCATGAGACAAGGTCGAAGCCTGCATAACCTGCGTACCTCCTCGCGATGCTCCAGAGAGCCAGCCGACTCTATTACAGGTCGTTATTTTTTGTTTTTTTTAAAAAGGTTGGCTTAACACATCAACAGACCTCCTATTTAAGCTAAGGTTCACACATAAGGCCAATCACACCCTCAAGACACGCCGTCCGTGCTTGGATCAGTAGCCTATTGACTCGTAAAGTTGAAGGCGTGTCAACTTGGGAATAATAAATTGTGGACGGATCTTGTCAACCCTTCTGCTTCTAAAGCCTATTTCTACAATAGCTTAATACGTGCAAGCAAAGATAGAATTGACGCTGAAGATCTATTTGGTACTGAAGATCTATTCAAAAGAGTCTTTATTGGCTTCATGCATGTTCAAAGTGCCAAGTAAGATTTATGACTTGCTCAAACACATTGACAACCACAAGAACGACGAAGATTTGCTTTCAAGAATTTTATCAATCAACAATCTACAGAGTTCACAATCGATTTTACATGTCCAGTGTCATAGGTTTATTTCAAATTCGGTATATTGTCAATATCAATTTCAAAGCCTTAGCCTCTCGATAGTCAGTTATTGTCATGCATGTCAGTTGTCCTCATGCCAAACTTTTGTACGGGTTATAGACGCTGCCACATAAATAGTGGTAAGACCACCCTTTGTTGTTTGGTCGGGTTATGGTATGTCTCACGTTGATGGTTGTTTGAGGGAAGTACACACACACCCCTATGCTATTGTCAAAGGGGGGCGCTTCTACTCATGGTTTTAGGTGAATGAACTCTACCATTGTATGTCTCGAGTCCATTGTCAGTAGTTTGGGCTTGAGGGGGGGGTTGTTCGGTATGCAAGCCCACTTGTCCGGTCTAGCTTGTGGGAAATCCCCCTTTATAATGCATGCAGGGAGGATCAGTTAAACTTGGAGTTCAAGTTATGCATGGCAAGCCTACAAAGCTATATTTACACATGATTACAATACAATAATATAGCGTTATTTTTATTGGTCTCCAAGTGTCGACTCCTGCTCTCTCTCCTCCCTCGCCCTCGTTTCTGTTGCATCTCCTACACGCTATGGCTCCCCATCGGAATCATCCACCATAGCCTATGTTCCTAACATATATCCACCCCAAACATCGAAATTTTCACAAATTCAAGGGGTATTTTGGTAGTTTTCCATACATATATAGATAGACACACAACACACACACATGCATATGTATATGTATATGTGTGTGTAAATAAATTTTAAAAAAGTAAATAAATAAATATATGTATATGTACGTGCATGTGTGTGTGTGTGTATATATATGTAATGCTTGAATCAAAGATTTTCCATAGAGGTCGATCTTGAGACCTCCGACTATTGTTCTAGTACAATAATTATGACATTCAAAATTTCTATGCTCCCCCCCCTCTCCCCCCCGCATCAAAATCTCTCTCTCTCTCTCTCTCTCTCTCTCTCTCACACACACACACACACACACACACACACACACACACACACACACACACACACACACATGTCATATTTGATCTCCGAGGACGATAATAACATCTATCTCTCTCTCTCTCTCTCTCTCACACACACACACACACACACACACACACACACACACACACACATGTTGGGTGGATAGTAGTTTGCATGGACTATGATTGGTTGCTCTCTCTCTCTCTCTCTCTCTCTCTCTCTCTCTCTCTCTCTCTCTCTCTCTCATCCGATTTGGGTGATCTATAGCCTCAATCGAAGAGCACGAAGTCCTCTACGCATTGATGTAAAGATAGAAAATTTCAGAGTTATGGAAGGCGTTTCTGTAGCAGCATTTCCGAAGTGAACAGGTTCAACAAAATTGATTCTCATCTCCTATTTTACATTCAATGTCTTCCGGCACTCGCAAGGGTTCTTCTTCTTCAACAAGGTCCACAACCATTGTGGAAAATGATCCAAAATCTCCTAAGTGTGGAGATAGCAACACAACCACCCAACCAACGACATCGGAAACCATGATCATGGCGTACTTGGTATCATTGCAAGAGACCGTAAACAAACAAGGTGAAGACTTACGAGCACTTGCAATGGAGAATGGCACACTAAGGGTACTTGTGGTTGAGATTGAGAATCTCAAGAGGACACTTGAGATGCAAACAACACGTTTGATGCAACTTGAAGAAGAAGTCAAGGAATGTAAACGCTCTCTTGTGGACTTGAATGCTTTGAAGGAGCGGATGAGCAAAGTAGAGCATGACCATGTATTGAAAGAGGAGAAATTTGACACTATGAGCCGGGATGTATGCGACATGAAAAATGTATGCACAAACAAGTCTTGGGCTGATGTATGTGGTAGCAATGTGGTTTCTAATTCCTCACTCATGCAAGCTATGGTTCAAACAAAGAATGTTGAGAATGTGGATGTGGAGGAGTTGAAGGAACGGGAGCGACGTTCCAAGAACATTGTTATTCGTGGAATTCCCAAAGAGAAGTTAGAGACACCTCCTTCTCTTGCCATTGTTATTGAAGATTTCTTCAAAACCCACTTTGGCATGTCCGGAGTTATGGTCTATGGAGCACATAGAGTGGGGAAGCAAGGAGCTCCTCGCTTGGGAGAACGGCCAATTGTATGCACCATTTCGGATGAGACCAAGCGAAAGATTATCCTTGATAATAGTTGGATCTATTTGAGGGATACAAAATGTTTTGTATGTGAAGATTGCACTATTAAGCAACAAAATATGCGTCACAAGGCATATGAGGAAAAGAATAATAAAAACAAGGAGATCTCTCATGAAGAAAATGTGCCCAAGGAGGAGGCAAGTCTCTCAAGCAAATAGGGATGCGTGACCTATGAGACCGAGTTACAATTGAAAATATGCTTTTGGAATTGTAATGGATACCCATGGAATGCGGGGGTTGGCATTGATGAACTAACAAGCAAAGCCGATGTTGTACTTCTTGTTGAAACTTGGGAGCATGATACACAAAGGATTAACGGCTTGGAGGATTACAATGTACATTCATTGATGTGGTCAAAGAATCTCAAGCAACGAAGAGGACAAGGAGGGTTAGCATGTATGGTTAAGAAAGGATTGGAAGATTTTGTATCAATTGTGAAAGATGACAAGTACAAACATTATGTATGGCTGAAAATTATGACACCAAAAAGAGCACCCATTTTTGTAGCCGGTTGCTACATTCCTCATCATGATTCTCCCTTTTATGCTTGCATGGATAGAGATCAACCATTTTCTGATTTGGAAGAGGAAATTTCTTATTTCAAAGGTGAAGGTGATGTTATTGTATTTGGGGATATGAATGCTCGCACAAAAACATTGCAACATGATACTCAACAATTTGATATGCCATACATTTCAAGGGAGTTGGAGGAAGTTCACTTGTATGATCGTACTTCAATGGATGAGAAAGAGCCGGATCACTATGGAAAGTTACTTTTACACATGTGTAATAGCACGGGTATGCTCATTGCCAATGGTGTATCTTTAAGGAGTGGAACCAATGGATTTACATGTAGGAGACATAATGGGGATAGTGTGATTGACTATATGCTACTCTCTGAAGCCATCATATATCGCATAAAGAGTTTTATGTTTGGTCAATGGACCCCGGAATCCGACCATCGCACATTATGTATTGACCTTTCATGTGGAGAAGCAACTAAGCATGATAATCGCAGCCAAAGGAAAGAGAAGTTATCACTATGTATGGATTTCAAACGGGCACCAATGTACATTGAAATGGTTGAGCAAAAATTATGGATGACAAAGCTTCAATGTGATGCACCATTGGAAACTAAATGGGAAGCTTTCAAGAAAGCTATTTGTTCTTGTGTGGAAGAACTATCGAAGTCATTTGCATACATACAAGGCATTGATTCAAAAGAAGAGAAGAAGATGGGAAGTAAAGCAACAAGAATTTCAAGTCCAAGAAAAGGCACATGCATGTGGAAGATTTTGGAGAAACTTGAGAGGCAAGCGGGTTGAGAATTTTGGTAACTTGAGTCTAGTGATATGTACACACATTGTAGGCAATTATATGAGCAAGAAAATACTGAAAAAATTCCATTTTATGGTTCACTCCCATGTATGCCATCTTTTTTTACTATTGAGGATGTATGCGGTGGGCTTGAAAAGTTGGCCACTCGCAAAGCGGGAGATCTTCAAGGTATCAAGCCGGAGATGATCAAATGGACGGGAGATTTTACCCATGAGTGGATGTGTGATATGTTCAACCTTGCACTTCAACATGGTATGCCTTATGATTGGAGTACTAATTGGGTTAAGGCTTTGCATAAAGGAGGGGATGTAAAGAATGTAAGCAACTACCGGACTATAATGATTGGGTCTCTTATGGCAAAGTTGTTTGGGTGCATAATGGAGATGAAATTGAGTGATTGGGCTGAAGATAATGACAAGCGTGCAAAGGGACAAGCGGGTTTTCGTCGATGCCATAGCACCATTGATCATCTTGTCACTCTTCGTGTTCTCATGGAGGAAAGTCGATTGAAAGGCAAGCGATTGTATTGTTGTTTCGTGGACTTTAAGAAAGCCTTTGATATGATTCCACGTAACAATTTGCGGAGAAGGATGGAAGAACTCCAAGTGCCAAGTGAGTTTATGCTTGCGGTTTCTCGAATCTATGAGAAGGTGATTTGTCAATTGCGCATGGGAAGAGAAATTTCAGAAATTTTTGTAAGCACTATTGGGGTTAAACAAGGATGTCCATTGTCACCAACTCTCTTTGGTCTATGCATCGATCAATTGGAACAAATGGTACTTGACTTTATGCAAGAAGAAGGCATTGAAGAGGTCACTATTTGAAATGCGGTAATCATGCTTTTGTTGTATGCGGATGATGTAGTGCTTCTAGCACACACGTTAGAAGATGCACAAAATCTTATGGTTGTCCTTGAGAACTTTTGCTTGCATAGTGGGCTGATTGTAAATGAATCCGAAACAAAGGTTATGCTTGTGAAAACCAACCATAAGGAGAAGACATGCATTGTGTACAACAACGAGACACTTGAAGTTGTTGAGAGCTTTAAGTACCTTGGCCTTGAGGCTCCATCCAATCACAAGTGGCATGAATGTGCTATGCGTCGTTTGGAAGCGGGAAAGAGAGCATATTATGCATTTGAGAACATGTGTAATGCGGGAAACATCAAGTGTTGGGTTCTCAAGAAGTATCTTTTTGATGCATTGGTGACATCGGTTCTTCTTTATGGAGTTGAAGTGTGGGGCGGGAGCATCTCAAAGTCTACTTGGAAAGAGTTTGAGAATGTCCAAAAGTGTTTTCTTACAAACTTTCTCCAATTTAAGACACAAACACCATATATGCTCCTACTTCTTGAGTCGGGATCTCTTCCAATTGAGGTTATTGGCATGGAAAGGGTTGTGGAGTACATGATAAAGATGCGTCAAAACCCCTCACATCGACTTCCTACAATTGCATGGGAAGCAAGCAAAAAAGTTCAAAAGACGCATAAAAGCAAGATCTTGAGCACGGGATGGATGCAAGACATAAAGAAGTGGTTTGGGAGATGGGATGCATTACAC
This sequence comes from Adiantum capillus-veneris, assembly GCF_014529385.1. Lineage (NCBI taxonomy): Eukaryota > Viridiplantae > Streptophyta > Polypodiopsida > Polypodiales > Pteridaceae > Adiantum > Adiantum capillus-veneris. The sequence goes on along the minus strand of NC_140933.1, from coordinate 42,934,913 downwards.
TTGCTACATGATGCTTCAATTGACTCTCAAGTGAATGAAGCTTTTCTACAACGCCAATGTATTACGGCTTGGGAGAAATCCGGTGGGTCACGCTTCATACATTACACCACCTATATTGCCCCCAACTACAAAACCATGTTCTTCGCTGAGAGAGGAAACCGTACTCACACTTACATGCTTGAGCCTATTCCCTTGTCCGCGATATGCACTATCGCAGCAATTTGGCTTAGCTCCCATTTCCTTCGATGCGAGATAGGGTGTTGGGGCAATGGAGAAGAGTCAAATCGATTGTGCACATTATGCTCACTGCAAGTTCGAGAGTCTGAGTACCACACACTACTAGAGTGCTCAGCTTTTGATCACATCCGAATTTGCTTCTCTCACATTTTCAGCCATAACTTAGACCTACACACTTTCCTCTCCCAGCCAAAGTGTGGGCTCTCCATTGCGACTCTCATCACTACAATTTTGGAGCATCGAGAGTCACTCATCAGCCATACACATACTACATCACATGTAACTTTGGTCCCATAGGTCATATTTGAACTCCGAGGACGATAATAAAATCTATCTATCTATCTATCTCTCTCTCTCTCTCTCTCTCTCCTCCCCCCCCCCTATAGATATTCACTTTTGTTGAACACTCGTGCAACTTTTAGTGTCTTTTTAAATTGTTCCTACATCCTTGAACATTTTGCTATGTCTTTCTCTCTTCCTACTTCTCCTTGCCGCATCATTTGTTGGGCACTCAAAAATTATCCTCTCTCTCTCTCTCACACACACACAGACAAACACACACACACACACACACACACACACACACACACACACACACACACACACACACACATGTTGGGTGGATAGTAGTTTGCATGGACTATGATTGGTTGCTCTCTCTCTCTCTCTCTCTCTCTCTCTCTCTCTCTCTCTCTCTCCCCCCCCCCCCCCCCCCCCCCTATAGATATTCACTTTTGTTGAACACTCGTGCAACTTTTAGTGTCTTTTTAAATTGTTCCTACATCCTTGAACATTTTGCTATGTCTTTCTCTCTTCCTACTTCTCCTTGCCGCATCATTTGTTGGGCACTCAAAAATTATCCTCTCTCTCTCTCTCTCTCTCTCTCTCTCTCTCTCTCTCTCTCTCTCTCTCTCGGGTTGATTTCTAATAGGCACCCTTGCGTGTCAAAAATTAGAGGATTTATAGGTTTCTAAGCATGGTCCACATTTTAACTCTTAAAAATAAAAAGGACAAAATATCCGAGAACTGGTAAAAGTTCTGTCAACTGGGCAATGTCTCTCCTCATTTGGGGTGGCAATGTGAGGGTTGGTTTTTATCAGGCATTTCATTCATTTTCTACTGGTGACAAATGTTAGCTATCATTTTAAAATTACACAATGAAGCAAATAAAACCATAAATTCTTGGAAATTGGAAGGACTTGAAGGATGCCCTTGGTGAGATATAGTGCCTATGAGCTCAACGATAAAATCCTTTTTTTTTTTGTTGTCCCACCCCCTCCTGTGGGTCCCTTGTATTTTGTCTTAACCATCTTAATCAAAATATTACTTTCCTAAAAAAAAAATTCTCGCTCTCTCTCTCTCTCTCTCTCTCTCTCTCTCTCTCTCTCTCAGCCAATAACGTGGATCCACCTCTTTATTTGCATGCATGTCCTCAAAGCAAGACATCACCAAGTCGACATGAGACGAGTTTTTTTTTTCTCGATCTCTTCAAGAAGACAAACTTTTAGAAATCTTTAAAAAATATCAATATTGGTCTTTAAAAAAAACCCTTGAAAAGATAAAGTCAAAT